>NC_088855.1:11960000-13308750 GCF_963853765.1 Magallana gigas
AGAGAGTCCTTGTGTATGAACAATTTAGTAAGACCTTTTGAGTTTTCCTCAATTCAAATAAAGCTGCTGTCAAAAGTAAGGTATTATCGCATTATCACTGGTGTGAGATCGTTTTGTCCAGTGTGACAGCAGTGTGAGATTGTTCTGTCTTACACTGTGTATTACTACGCCGCTTGAAAACGTAAACAAGCGTTGTCTGCTGTAGGGAAATGCAAAATGATGGATTGAGATTATCCTCTAAGTAATTGTTTTGCTTAATTAATTACAATTTATCATATTTTCTTTAAAAAGCTGTCGTATGCCATGCTTTCATTTCATTTTGACTTGCACTATTTAAAGCACGTAGAGGAATGAACCGAAAGTAATTTTTTGAACGTCTTAACAGAAAGTTGTCGGACATCATTTAATAATAATTAATATAAAGAATGATTCTATTATTATTCCTTCTTTGCACACGAATTTTTCATTCCTATATTAATATTCAACTGATTACACTTATTTCGAATGCTTCAAATTACAAATCTTATTACTCTTACTATACAGTATAGTCGGAACTTCAAACTCGTTTTCCTAAGTATATTTTTTAAAGCAAACAATTTACGTACTAGCAATTCTACACTCACCAGAATTCTATTTGGAGATTGAATACTAAGCACTGAAAATTGTATTTACAGGTATCCTCAGGCTGGTATATTAATTTTTGGTTTTATCGAATTTAATGATTTATTTTAAAGTGTTGTAATTTCAAAAAACCAGCCAAAATACAATGTACTGACATATTTGTTGCACATGTATCTTGTTGTGAATGATGCTAATACTGTGATAATATTATGTTTCATCTCTTTAAACTATGTCAACCGTTGATGATTCAATAATAGACATTTACAAAACATTTTAGTGTTTATTTTCATGATTAAGAATAGCCTTCTTTTCAGTACAATTCAATACATATTGCTAGTACATATATAAAAATATAGATCTACACACGCAATTCCTTTGAGCATATTTGTGTCATTGAATACTGTATATTATGAACCATATACGTGTATTGAAATAAACCAACTTGAACAAGATAAACAACTTGTCTTAATTATTGTTCCTCCTGTTCAAAATTTTTTGATGTTGTTTTTGATTGCGTTAAAAAAATTAAAACTTTATTATAGGAACTTAATCTCAATGAAAGTCAAACATATCAAAAGGGTTATTTATGAATAAAACATTTTTTTCTTTTTTTAAAGTCACATAAAATGTTATGATACTTATGTTTTTTGTTAAACTTTTAAAAGCATTAAGCAACTGTTTGTAAGGAACAGTGATGATAGCGGAGTAGCTGTATGCATAGTTTTGTTATTGCATAACTAGATCTTATGTTTAAATAAGAAGAAAATTCCATGTATCAAGCCAAAGACAGTCGGACACCAGGTAACTCATTACTTACTCATGACTAATGAACAATAGCACATTGAAAAAAGGACATTTCGATTACCGTGTCGCCTGAGGACTGGAGTTATATAGTGGAGGTTGTCCATGGGTCTTGAGTTTCAAACAAAGTAGCAAAGGCCCGGATCTCCGTGTTGAAATATCAAATCAGGATGTCAAATCACCAAACGTCTCACTGTCAAATAAACTTACATGTAAACGCGGGATAAAAACACAAAACTTAGATTAGCAACATATGTGAAACACTCTGCCTTGGATAAAATTTAAAAAAATAAAGCCGTTAGTTTACGGTTTAGATTAGCTTGTACGTAGGTACAAGCGAAATTAATATATCTTTGAACGGTTTAAAAGAATATGTTACCATTTTTCTAGTATGATGTCCATTTATGTTTGGTTAGGAACATAATTAAATAAGGTACCTCACTACTTCTAGACTTATACTTTTTGAGACACTACGTCACAAGATGGCAATTTAAATGTTTTGTTAAATTGTTTGTATAAATCATTTTGGGTGAATATTGTCATAGCTCAGTGGTTAAAATATCGGGCTTGTGAACCGCAGATCATGAGTTTAAATCCGACAGGGGCTTTTGTTCACAATTATTGATTTAAAAGTTTTCAAGTTACGATTTTTTTAAATCCAAAACTGCACATACTTGCATATCCATCATGCTATCTATCATACTCTAGTATGTTTTGCCGATTTGAGAGAATATTTCATGGTGTAGTGAGCAGGGTTAATGAAAGGTACAAAGGGTTAATGACCATTTAATGGGGCATGGTCACGATTTTTGTCAAAAAATTTTTTTTTCGATTTTAATGTTTACAATGCTTCATTGAGATATTTCTAATAGACAACCAAAATTTGAATGTCATTCGTTGAGTTATAAGCGAGTTACAGAGCTTAAAATTCTTTGCTATGTAAACAAAGCTTTAAAATTTGTTTACATTTTGAATGTTTAAGTGAGAATTCCAGTTTTAGACCTAAAATGTATTAAAATTTTGTTAAAAGTTAGGAATAGTTTATTTATGCTAAAGATGAATTAGGAGATCGACAAATCAGCTTGAAAAGATTTTTACGATTATACTGTACCTATGAAAACAAAGACATGACACAAGCCTTGTTTACATGACAAAGAATTGTGAGCCCTGTACCTGCTTATAACCCTACGACTGACTCTCAAATTTCATATGATCATTAGATATGCATTCCCAAAGCATGGTATATAATAAAAACAGAAAAATAGAATTTGACTGAGATCGTGAAAGCAAAAAAGAAAGAAAGAAACAAGAAACACCAACTAAAAACCCAACAAAAACAAACAAGCAAGCAAAAAAGTAAAATGCTGCTTTATATTGTTCGAAAAAATAACTACTTAATTCAGAAGGAATTCCCTCTTTTGAAATTAAATACGTGTTTGTTACCTACTGTACAAGCAAAAAAAACCAACAATATATCTATTGGAATATTTTTTTGGATTTTTTTTTTCAACAGATCCCTTGTCTAAATTGTCCAGCTCCTAATTTCAAAAAGAATTTACATTTTGTTCAGGAATTCCCCTCTAAAATAGATTCCGTCACATTGATTGTTTTACATGGCTCTGAGCACGTGTGCATTCATAGAAAACCACAATCATTATTTGTACCTGGCAGATTGAATGTCACTCGGGCAAATTTGTAACTGCAATTGGTTAACTAACTTTATTCTCACTCATGTGGGACTGTTTGTTTGTAAAAGGTAATTGATCAAGACTAATAGTCACCAAGAACCAAATTCCGGGGTTATGTATGCAAAACATACATGATCGAATTAGAGTGATTTGGTTGTTTTTAAGCTTTCCAATTTTATTTTACCATTCGTATGCGGCTTTTGTTTTGTTTTGTTTTTGTTTTTTTTATTTTGTTGTCTTCCTTACATGAGGTAAACTTTATAGGACGTTCCTCCAGATACAGTTTCTTTGAATTGTGTCTGCTCAAAAACACAAAGGTGTTGAGACCAAACCTAAACTTTCATTAGTTTACCTTTTAAGAAATCATAAATTAGTTGCATTGCCATATGCTGTATATTAAATTGTAAATAGACCAAGCAAACAAATCTAAGCCTCTTAACCAATGGTATTGGAAAATACAAATTACATGTACGTTTGATTTTTACTGAAAATCAAAATTTGTATAAAATTGTCAACGTTGTCGAACCTGTCTAATTTCACGTTTTCAGTTAGCATTTCTATAATTGTCAATGACGGTAAGTTGATAAAAACTTATCTATTCATATATTATCATTATTATCAATTAGGTATTTAAAAATGTATGTTCATTTAATAAATTCACGTCCAATTGCTCTAAAATATTTCTTAAGCTTAATATAATAAATGCATTCCTAATAAACCATAAACCATACAGATAATTGTCGATGCTTCTAATGTTTCCACTTTTAATGAAATGGGCGTACAATTAAATTAAGCCACAAAAGATATTCCTAGCTTTTACAAATTGCTTTTAATTATCAAATCAAAAGTTAATCAGGTGAGGTATAAATCAGTCGACCCCTACCCTTCGACCTGTTTATCAGCTTCCTATCAGTGAAATGGTGGTATAAGCGACCAATTAAGGTATTTCATCCTTTTTATTTTAGATCAACGGTAAACCAAGTGAACTGTTAATTTATATATCAAAGTAGAATTCAAATGAGCAAAATAAAACCACATAAACGCAGTATCCGAAATATTGCTAATCTATTCTCAGAGTCTTAATTAGAGGAAATTTTAAAAATCATGAATAATGAATTGAAAAAAACACAAAACAAACTACCCCTCAAAAAAGAGAAAAAAACGATACCCTACATGTTATTCATGCTCATGTTCATGCGTAAATTAATATCTGCACATATGTAGGAAATAAATCTGATATTGTTTTCTGTACTTCAGCTAATTTTATATAATTCATTGACACTAATTCGTAGTTTATTGCTCTTAAAACAATTCATTAAGGACAACGGACATTTTGCAAGCATTGCCTTCACATTGGTTAAATAATGTGTTTTAAGTATTCTTTGGTCGTCCATATCAGATGCGCATTTCCTATTTGGTACTGGAGGTATGTTCCCGGTTCGAGGTTCCTGCTTATCTGCACTTTGAGATAAACTAAGTTGTTTTTTTTTTCAAATTTACCAATAGGAGAAGATTTGTAAGACAATCAATCATTATGTCATTTTGTTTATTCCCTATAAAACTCGAATTTTACAAACATTCTGTGCATTGAACCCTTTTAGAAGCAAAGTGCGACATTTCACGAGAAGAATACGCCTTTTGGAAAAAGAGCGCAGTGATCAATCATCCACTAACACCTGACATTTATACACAAATCTAGAACCGACTTCACAGAAAATACACCCACCTATAAATTATCAAAACAAGAACTCGCACAAAAATAGGGAAACTTCGTAAATGTTCTAAAAAGATGTTTGTATCTTAATGATTTGTTCGGGAATAAAAATATGTTCTCTTCATTAAGCCTGGTAGGTGTCTTAAATATATATACTTAAAATTCATAAATAAAAAATCGAAAATGATAGCATAAAATTTATTCGAACCCTTCACAATTCATTCAGCAGGAAGCCAACCAATAAATTCTTCTCAAACTACAATGTAAATTAAATCACAATTCATATGCACAATGTAATCATGCACGAACGCATATAAAGTTATCGAACGTGAACGTTGTTTCTTATAATAAAGCACATGTTTGTCCTATGGTACTCACACTAAAATCGAATATGAACGACAAAATGTTCGCGTTCGAATCGCATTTTCCAACATGAATGACGTGTTTTCGAGAAAGAAAATTAATACAACTTTCAGAATTCGAATAGGCTAGATGTTTTTTCGGAATATTCTTTCTACGAGGAGCTTCGTGTTTTCATAAATAAGATTAATAAGTTTTCAAATATAATCAATATTATATATAACAATATTAGAAGCGATAGTCCAACATTTTACACACAATGTAAACCCACCGACAAAAATGATATGAAATCATGCATATCTATGCCTACATAGAGAAATAACTTATATTCATTTGAAGCTTTTTTTCATATTTATTTGCGAATAATTTACGTAACAAAAATGCTATTTGTAGCAAAACATTGAATACTTACTATATTGTTTTGTGTTCTTGAAGATTAAAAAGAATGATGTAATTTTGTGCAATTAAATACTCTCCTCGGTCTGAATGTAACAGTTAAACTAGCTGTTGTTTGGAATTTATTGCACTTAAAGTGCTTCGTCATGTGAACTAAACACTGACACGTTTAACTTGGTCGCATCCGTTACAAGACTTCGTGTCTGATGACATTCAAAGCAAGAATGTTCCTAACATGATGTTTAACAGTAATGTATTTGTTTGTAACGCCTTCTTCCGTTAAATGTTATTTTGAGGATCAAAAACTTAAAAAATCCTCTTATTTACTTTAAAAGAGTTTTATCTGTGATCTTAGTTTGGTTTCAAAAGTATACAAATAAAATTTAACTACTGAAATTTTCAAAATTGCCACTTATCATCCCGTTAATCGCCTGAAAAAGTAACATTATTTAGAGTATCTTGAAAAAAAAAACGTTTTTACAAAGGTTTTTGGGAATTTTTATACAAATTTTTGATCGTCGAAAATGCTTTGAGTGTTTCTTTTTTAATAAAGAGATGGATAATCTATGGACAATATTAGACTATATAAATTTCTCTCTTTTTAAAAAAGACCTTTGTATAAAGATAAAGGAACAAATTTAAATTCTAAAGCTAAAATGTTAGGGATTTCTTTTTACCTGACAATAGGATATGGCTTACCGTCACTAAAAAGATAATCTAAATGAAGAAGATCCGATGAAAAGTTAAGAAGAAATCATGACCTATCAGGCCTGGGGGCCATAAAACTTGGACGAAATCGCTTCTGATCTCAGTCTCACTTTTACAAAAGGAATGTATAGTGGAAAAGTGAGACTGAGATCGAAAGCGAGCTCGTCTAACTTTTATGGCCCCGGGGCCCGATATGTTTTCATTTTGAGTTTGATGAATTACCTTAGCTTGGAAGTGTCACGTTAAAGAAGCATATTTTATTAACTATTAATCGTCTCCTGAATTTCCTTACGTCAGTCTCTAAGAGCTATGAGATATAATTTTCAGCGACAGTTTGGAAAAAAAACACGCATTTTATAGGAGCCAAATTTTTGGAATCGTCATTTTTAATAATAAAAAAAAATCTTCAGGCACTAAACAACTGTAACATGGATGTTGGGTTACAACAATCAAAATACAAAAAACAAGTAAAGTATTTATTAATAAATATATCAAAAATTGGTAATGCAGAAATAACACTTACAACCAAGCGCAAATTTATTTCAGCACATGTATCTGTAAATAGAATTATTTTAATAGACGTTGGCGACATTCATAGCGTTAAGGTTTTTAAAGGTCAGTGTCCACCACGAGCGACTTATGCTTGATTTCCGTTTCGTCCGAACAGGTGCCCGGGATGCATAAATGTTGGGCGGCGTCATACATGGTTCCCGGGGGACACTTCTCAGGAATGTACTGTCCATATACACAACGTGCGTACTGGTCGCAGCTCTTCTCGCACTTTTGCACGGTCCCCACGAAGCAGAACCTACACTCGCCCGGTAAAACGCAACCATTACCAATTTCACATGCTGAAAAAAAGACAAACACAATAAGTCTTATAGAGTTAGTTGAACATGTATTCACACGAGAGTTTGATGGTAAAGAATTCTTAAAAAATACAATAATTATTTACAAGTATACATATTGTTGTACTTTGATATCTTATTGCGCACTTAGTTGTGATGACTTGTGATTTCTATCTTATAAATAAAGATTAAAGGGAATTTCTAATATTAAACATAAAATACAACATGCCGAGGAACAAATTTGCATTACAAAATGCATTATATGTTTTTACTAATTTATCAGTTATGACGGCAAAATACGTCGTGAATCTACAATTACAATATTCTGCAGCTCTAATACTACGAATTTCTTTTACTTTGTACGAATTTATAATTTCCCAGCTATACAACATAATATTGACTTCAAACTTACTTGATTCAGTGGATTGTGGTTGTGGCCTTGGTATCAAAAGAATAGGCATTGGGGGAGGGGTCGGTACAACGACTGGCACTATACCAGGCATTGGCCAATCTTCTTCGTAGTCGCAATAAAAGGTCATATAGACTTGTCCGCCATCTTTTTGAGGACAGTTCTTACGCAAGTTCCAAGTATTGAAAACAGCCTCTCCATAGTCCTTGGCGTAGAGTTTTGGATACGTTGAGGTGACGCGCAACAATCCAGAGCATGGTTGTGATTCGCCCTTTTGGGAATTTGGTATTTTACAATATGGACGACAGATTCTTCCGCATGAATCATAGGCAGAAAGCATTACGTCTGTTGCCCCATACCCTGGGTCTTTGATTGCGACAAATGCAGTTGAGCTAGAAATAGCTTGACGATGGTCAACGATGGCATATTCTTTGTAGGTTCCTACGTAGTTAATACCATTAGACTGAATAAAAACAGCACCAGCACCAAACTGCCCAGTATTACACGAAGCATATGAGGCCGGACGACCTGTAGCAAGGGGTGCTTTAAGAGATTTATAAGCATCGGGCTCGTAAATGTCTGTCTGTTTCATTGGACGACCATTCATAACAGGGAATGCATTGTATCTCTCGTACTCTGGAGGTCGCCTGTAAACTACATCTACTGGAAGGTAGACCCAAAGTCGCATGTCGCTGACGCCGTTAATGTTGAAGCTATTCTGATAAGGTCTGTTTACAGGAATTACAGGACAGGTCTCTTGTGAAGACATAGTAGGCGAGTGAGTCGGTGGCAGCATGGAATTCTGGACTTTGTTCTGAATCATGCCCTGTATCATTCTATTTACATCGGAGCCCGTGCCTCGTATTCTGGGCATATTTGCGTTCATTTGTGGGATCTGATTATGTTGAGGCATTGTTGGAGAGGGGACGTTGAAGATTTCAAATCCCATAGGGTTCACCTTGTCTCTTCGCACAGACATTAACATATTACGCCCCATTTGGGGAACAACAGCGGGTCGGGAATTTTGCATCGTGTTTGGTCCAATTCGCTGCATGTTGACATTCATGTTTGGGATGTTAAATTTATTTAACCAAGCATTGCTTTGTTGCATGGTTTTTATTTGTTGTTTTTGCATTTGCTGATTTTGCATTTGTTGTTGTAACATTTGTTGTTGAAACATTTGTTGTTGTTGCTGCTGTTGCTGTTGTTGTTGTTGTTGCATCTGTATTCTCATATTGTTCGCCATTACTGGACGCCTAGGATGCATAGGAGGCATATGTGCTTGGTCGATAGACACACAAATCCATTCGCTGTTCTTGTTCATACATTGCAAATAAGGTGAGCCACAGTTTCGGTTAAAAGCTGAGCAAGATGGCGTCTCGTCGTATTTGTATATTCCTTTAACAATATATTCGCTGAAGCTGTCTATGTTCCTGAAATTACCAAGTCCTAACATGGCGGTCGGTAAATGCAGAGTATGGTTGACAACAGATGGGTAATCGCGGGCAGGGTCGATGCCATTTAGCCTCTGTTGTGCTCTGAATTTTTCCCAGACGTAATCAATATAAGCATGATGAAGGAAAAAAACAGGGTCCATTGCAGCAGTTGTCAACTCGCCCATTTGTCCGTCCACCCACATGTGTACTTCGCCATGATGGAATTCGAGATTAAATTGAGTGAATGCATGCGGTTCGGTGATTTCGCTGAGTCGTTTTCTTGTGAGAATATTTTGTATGACGTTACGACGGAACAGTTGTCCCGTATTTGCGATATTTCTTATAAGGGGACCTGCTGGAGTCATCCAATCAGCGAAGGGGCCATTGGTGACGAGTCCATTGCCATTCCCCAAGAAGCGATCGCTCCATATGGCTGACGCAACAGAGTTTGCCATTGCTTCGTCAATAGTTGAATCCCAGTATGGAAGCGTAACATCTGGAATTTTTTCTCTTAATGCATTCTCAAACCTAAAAGAAGGAGGCTAGATTGATGCCAAAATGCTAAAGAAATAACTTTTTATTGAATGAGAAATTTTGAAAATACAAGTATATAAGCTTACATGATTAAAAAGACTCGATGCCATCCGAGGAAATTCGGTCCCCCATGAGCCGCAGTCTCTGTGATTCCTTGATGTAAGGCTGCCAGCGAATCATATTTGTTCGGATGTATGCTCTGATATAAAGTATCGACAATAAAGTGATGTTTACAATTCAATCATTAACGCATATAATTTGCATCGAATTTTGGTAACAATATAATAATACTTACTACGTAGATATATAGTTAAACAACTAACAAACAATACTTTATAATTAATCGCAACTTATCGGGCCTTTCTGACAGAGCTCTGGAAACCATCTCAAATGTATTTACATTACCAGATGTTAGAAGTTTATTCCAAATGAAATCGCTTCCAGTGAATTTGAATATCGGCCAGAAAACATTGAATTTCTCTTCTGTTGTATTTTTGGAGTATATATATATATATATATATATATATATATATTTCGTTTATTTTTAGTGAAGTTAGGTTAAAATCTCAAGTGGTAATACAGAACCCTTGATGTTTTTCACGTTTTTTTTAGATAAAAAAGCTAAACGCATATGTAATACATTCTAGGATTTCTAGCACTTGTCGGAAAGGCCTGAAATGTTTCGATTGGTTTTATAATATCATTGGTTTGTTATTCATGATTTTACAGATTTAATTTGTTTGGTTGATTTTTTTTTCTTCATTCGATATTTATGCTTAACGAATACCAAAGCATGAATTTTTTAAAAACTTTTAGGAAGATCAATTAAGAAAGAAATAGTTAATTGTTAACTTCGTTATTTAGACTTGAAACTCGAAGTATCTGTATAATATATCAAACCTTATCTGCTTTCAACATCTGGATAGCAGTGAAAAACTTTTGTCGTTCAAAATCGGACATCATGCGTATTTCCTTCCTAACTCTCCCCGTCCCAGTGTTTGTAAGGGACCTTCTGTTTGGGAACACGAGCAGACGACTATACCAGACATTTGTGTTGGAAGTAACGTTGTAATTAAACCATTTGTGCATTCCGTTTTGCTGCCACATAAATTGATGAACACAGATCCAGTTGATGGATTGACCGACGGTGTGTCGGATGCTGGTCTTTCTTGCGTATCTTGTGAAACAATCGTCAAGTCCCTGTGGAATGGCCATATTGTGGATCACGCTCCAAGCCGTGGGAACCAAGGCGAAAAGAACAGACAACAGAAGATGAACCTGAAAAGAATTGATCGCTGTTATGTTGTTTTTCTAATATCTAAAGTTCAAAACGATAAAACTATGAAATGAAATGTACGAATACACGACTTTGAAACGATCAAACCTTTAAGCGGAGTGTTTAAAAATTTGTTTTTGCTGGCGAGAATTTTAAGCAGAAACAACTCAATTATATTATCAGGCATCATGATTATGACATAATGGTTCACGTTGGTATAGTTTGGATTTTAAGATTAAGTTCCATATTTTTTACCTTCCATGTCTTTTCGTTTTCGCATAAAGTCGCCATTCTTGTCGGCTGCGTTTGCACAGCGCAATAAAGCAACTTTGGAGAAGATCAGCGCCACCTATATAGTTTTATTGCACAGTGATGTGTCATGGTGGCTTTGGAACGGGAAGACGGCTTTAGTGTAAACTGTTAAAACCATGTCTGAGGAAACCCATCGTTGTTGACACGGGTTTAAAGGCTGTGTTTGAAGTTAGTTTTTGTACCTTGACCATGTTAACAAGCTCATTTCAATGAAAATACGTTTATTTTAGCTTTCCATTCGCGCCATGAAGCAGGATTTCGCTTTACTTATAACACGTCGGGTTCAAACGGATGAGCTTGAAATTTAAGTTGAACAAGATGTTCTGACGAAATTTCTCAACGTCATTTCAGGATAAGGTTATCGATATTTTATTTGATAAAACAATTAAAAGATGTACATTGTTAACTTTTCAAAAAGAAAACAAAAGACCGGTATGTAAACATTTGTTTTACAATTTATTTTTCATGTTTTTCTTAAAAGCTAACTTGTTAAATTCCGCCTCTTTATTGAAAACAAATAGCCCAGCGGAAACAGTGAAGGTGTTCTCTCTACACCATGAGCGTGTATTATTGTTCAAAATGATTTATACTTAATAGTTAAAGGCGTATTCAACTCATTGATATCGTCTACTTTTTATTCAATAATATATTAAAAAGTAAAAAGTTATAATTCTAACTTCAGTGAATAATTTATTTCCTATACATGTAAGTAATTGGAATTGGTTTACATACACATACATTTAAGATTTTGCAGTCGGTAAGACTGTTAAACGACCGGAAGTTGACAAGAGTCGCCAAAATAAACTGTTATATAAAGATACAACTATGTTGTTGTTCGACAACGAAGATTTGTTAAACCCTTGCAACAATACAAAACGCTAAATAGTGCAGCAGGAGGTTATACCCCCCCCCCCCCCCAAAAAAAAATATTGATGTTTTAAAGCAACATTCAAACCGAGCTGTGTTTATATAATAATACGATAAAAACTGTCATTGAATGTTAATGTGAATTTCATTGGTGACTGACACAAGTTTGTCAAACAAAGTTTTTGGGTAAACATGTGGAAAAAAACTTGTCCGAAAGTAATATTTTGTCTATACCTTCCTTGATTGTGTTATTCGAGTGTAGTTTCTAATTTGTATAGATATGTAAGGTGGTTTTGGAGATATATCAATATAAATATGGATAAAAGTACATTATAATCAAAATACTTTCATAAGTTTAGAATTTTCATATTAAAAATATTTCACCAAAAAATGCGTTACTTTTAATTTTTTTTTTTTTAAAGTAAATGATAAAATAAACTTCAATGGTATTCAAACACATGACTTACAGATTCATTAATGAGCGCTATGACCCATTTCGCTACGCTGTTGTTATGTAAGGGAAAGAAAACATTTATAAAATAATATTTACTTCTTTAATAGGAGGTACGTAACAATATAATAGAGGTGTACCATGTAACTGTCTTTTACTACTAAACAATTTTTAATGAGTCAATGACTGAAAACTGTTGATAAGTAAAATACACTACCATAATGATTTCATCCAGGAAAAAGTGGATTAAACACTGATATGAATAGAATAAGAAAGATAACATTTTTAGGGCTATAAATGAAACACACATTAGTGTATTAATATGGTTTATCGCAATTTTGAGGCACTATATTTTTCACAACTAAATGGTTCCAAGGAAATACTGAGTCTGTTTTTTATATCATGGAAAAAGTTATCAACCGCTTACGTCAGTTGTTTTTTAATGTTTGTTCTGATGCACATTTACCAACATGAAAACGTCTCAATTTCAAAGATCATACGACTTCAAACTTAGTAAATGTTAATTAAATCAGTTATAAAATTATATTAAATGGGCAATCGAGCTCTTTTTAATATGTCCTCATAGTCAATTATTTCATTTCTAAATCTGTGAACCGACCTCTTTATTTATCTAAAATATGCGTACATGCGCACCAACTTGTTCAGTACACGTGTACCAAATAATGCATATCGTCTACAATTAAAAATGTCTATTCTATAGTCAGTTTTTTGACAATATATGGCGTTTTATTTTTTGGTTTGTAATTGTTTTACTCAATGTTTATAAAATCATCCATAGATTAAAGTAAATTTTGATTATGATTCGGAAAACAAGGAATTTTGTCGCTGAACTAAGTACTTATCTGACCAAATTTTGAGGTCACTGGCTTCACTTTAATGACCTCCGTATGGACAAGATATTTCGAAACGGCTAGGTAAACAGTTGTCTGGGACTACATGATGAACTTTATGAAACAAACTTTCGATAAGCACAACGTTCTGAGGATTCTGTAAATGTTTGGGCAACGACTTATGAAACCCTATCTTATCATGTTTGTTAACCCAAAGACCCACGTGTACCATCACGTTACAGAACATAACTTATGTATTCACCGGGTATAAAAACGTCCAATAACCCATCATATGGAGCATTGACACTTGTAGAGAAAGAAACGAAAATGTTCATTATAATTTGCGTGGTTCTCTCAATCTTTGGGGTTTCTCAAGCTCAAGTTTTTGGTTTTGGGAAATGTGCAAAGGTCCAAACCCAGGAAACTCTTGATCTTAATAAGGTAAATGTATTCGTATTTGACGTTTCCTCCCAATCAAACAAGAACTGTTTAACTAGATTTAATTCAATATATGAAAGTTTATTGATATGTACATTTATTCTTATTTTCAGTATCTTGGAACTTGGTACGAAATATACAAATTCAAAGCCAATTTTGAAGGAAACCAGAAATGTGTATCGGCGAATTATCAGCTAAAGTCAGATGGTCACATTCGAGTGGATAATATAGGAATCGAGTAACTATCTCAATCTTTAATTGACTTATGTGTATTTTCAATGTATTCTATTCCTTAAAATATTACATCATACTTAAATGCTTTGTAAAATGCTGTATCTTCAAACAACATCACAAGAGATCATTAAAAGTGTTTTATTTTCAAAGCCTGAGTATTATTTCATCTAGCAAAATTAAATATATCGTGATCTCAGAAAATCTTCAATTTTTCACAGTACCTTGTAGCTATGTTTGCTAAAACTAAACTCCTTGATAAAATCGTAACTTGTTATTTTGTAATCATCATCAAAATGTTTACTGCTATCTGCCCTGGAGAGAGGAGGAAAAAACGGGTGAAGATGAGATATTAATAACTGTATTCTTTTGTTTACAAAGAAATGGCGAGAAAAAGGAAGCAGTTGGTGACGCCTACATTCCAGATCCAAAATACCCATCTCGACTTGGAGTTCGATTCTCAAATCGTAAGTTTTCTACTCTTTTATATAAAAATATTGATAAAATTATTATTTTCTCTGCAATTATAAGAAGTTTTAATAGGTAAAATTTAAAATACCGTAGCGTTATTACATATATGATGCCTGTTTGAGAGGGTAACAGCTGAAATTGACACCCCTGAGAGAACTATTGTTAACCGATGTTGACTGTGAGAAATTAAACACAAAAATTAATCTTAAAAAATAACAATTACATCATTATATACTTCATTGAATTATTATAGTTCAGCTATCAAGTTTTTAAAACAGTTATGAATAAGTTGTCAGCGAGATACTCAGGTATAGCGTATTCTTGTAGTTGCTCCGTACGGACGATACTGGGTCCTTGATACAGACTACACTACTCACACCATGATCTACTCCTGTTCGGACATCCTCGGACTGTTTCATATATCGTACGCATGGATCTTAAGCCGTGACAGGACACTTGATGAATCTGTGAAGAATAGACTTTTTGCCAAGGCGCAGTCCTTTGGTATTGACACTTCAAAATTTCTAAAAGAAGATCAAACTGGTTGCTGATACTATCATATAAAATATTCAATAATATTGTTTCACATTGTTTTGTATGTTTTTTTAAAATAAACTATTGACGAAGAAGTTTCTTAAGTTTTGTTTATCCGTCGTTTTAATTAGAAACACATAATGACGATGATATTGGTCGTTAGCTTTTTAAATTGGATCAAACTTGTGCAGCTTTGTTTGTAAAGCATTGTAATATTCAGCTTGTTTATGTAATGTTATGCTATTTTGTTTTCTTTAATGATAACCATTTTTTTTTCTAAAAGGATATCAACCAATTGTAATCTTCTACTTTTTTCACTTCAGTGTAGATTTCTAAGAATCATGCTTCGTAATGATTTGAAAAGTTGTATTTCGTAGCCTTTTGTGTGGAATGTGTTTCCTGAAGTTGATGATGAATTGATGACGACACGTTGGGTGAAAACATTCTCTGCCCTATTCAGAGATTTTGTCATTGTGGTCGATGTTTTTCACTGTTAGCACATCAAAATTAATTATCACTGAACCGTACTATTAGTCATTACAAACATGTGCTTTCTTTAGGAACTGCTTAGTTTGCACTCAGTCTTTTGCTTCAATTATATAAGTTTATCGTTTTAATAAACAGAATACTTTTAATTAGAAAATAAAATAAACCACTGTTATCCACCAGCAGTAGCAGCAAGTTCCAAAGAAAATTGCATAACAATTGCATTGTTATCGTTCTTAAGGGTTTGTTCCATAATTCATTTCTTTGAGTTTACTAGAAGTACTGTAAAATTAAAGATGCGTTTGGTCTCGAGTAGTATTCTTCAATTAAAGAGATTAAAAGCTATGTTTGCAATTCGAATCTCAAGGTAAAATGTTCTATGATTCAAACACATTTAATTGTGAGAGGTTGATGTCTCTGCTTTGAAGTTGGAAAATGCTGAATAAAACAGTAAATTTAATTAATGGTTGACAGCTGTACACAGTAACAACACATTGTACAAACATTTACTAGAGTTATTCAAGATCTCAACGGTAACAACAATATTTTAAGTGTGAGGTCTGAAATAGAGGGAATTAAAGTCCAATAATAACTATTTGCGAACAAAAGGAAACGTGACGTCTGTTTTCTAGTTCTCTATCATAATCTTTGTAAATTATGAGCAAAGTTGTGAAGAAGTTGAACATTATGTATAGTGCTGCTAATCAAAATTGTTTTAGGTTCAGTTTTGTTTTTGTATTTTCTAAATGTTTCCAGAAATAGAGAAACATGTAGAAATTTAAAGATTGTTTTAACTTTCAGATTAGGATGAAAAATGACAATAACAAACTGCAAACCATCTCAACAATTTATAAAGCAAAATACAAATTCAAAGCAGAGCAACACGGACCTCTAAATAGAGAGAGATGGGATAAGGTGCATAGGAGGAGTAAGCATCCCCTGTTGACCGGTGTCGTATAATTTAAGGTCCGCCCCGTAAAATGGTCCGGGGCGGACCCTTAATGTTAACATTAAGGGTCCGCCTTTGCTCTAAAAGGGTCCGGCCCGTATAAGAAAAGGTCCGCCTAACATTAAAGGTCCGGGGTATATTCTTTCATTTATATTATTTCAATTTCGACTATTTTGTTACAAAATAAGTGGTATTATTTTTTAATTCTTATAAAGGAGTACCTACCCGAGGTGAGTCAGTAAATATCCAGCACAGAGTTTTAATGAAAATACTTATACAGGTAGCTTGGTGAACACAAATAAATCACAAAAATTATTACTGTTTAAAACTGGATTCTCCTTTCAACTTTAGTTTTGACGGTCTATCTTATATAAACAGGGAATGAAACTGATTGGTGTCATTAATTAAACAATGGCTTTAACCAGGTGTTGTATATACACAATCCACCCTGCAGGTGTGAGGGGTTCACACCTTCAGGTGTTTGACTGTTTGAAATAATCATGTAAACAATGGACATATCCAACGTCCTCTTTTTGCACATCTTTCCAATACGATACACGCTTAAAAACGTTACCCTTTTTAAAATCAAATATTCTTTACAATTCAATTTCAACGGTACATGGAAGCGATATCATTGCTACTTTTTATTTGCACTAGGGCACAGGGGCATCGTATCCGCTCTACTCTCTATGACATATATATAAATACATGTAATACATTTAGAGAGAGAGAGAGAGAGAGAGAGAGAGAGAGAGAGAGAGAGAGAGAGAGAGAGAGAGAGAGAGAGAGAGAGAGAGAGATACGACGCCCCTGTGACTAGGGCATATTATTAAGTGAAAGTTATGCTAATTATTATAAATTATTCAGTTCTTTAATCCCTCTTTCTATTTGAAACTTTATATTTGGATCGAACTATAATAATCAAGGAAGGGGAGTATCCAAAGGAATTGATTTGTTTCATGAGAAATTATAGACATACATGTAAGATTAGTAAAAAGCCCTATTCCTTCGGCTGTATATGCATTTTGCTTCTGGCAAAAAAATTAAAGGGATCCGATTTTCTTCCTAGAAAAAAAATAACACAGGTGCTTGTAGACAGGATCCCCCTCCTCCCCCCTCCCCCCTGAATTTAGACCCATGGGGTAGTTGACACTGTTTTGGTAGAAATTCCTTTAAAGTCATGTACACAAAATGCTCCGATTTATTTTAAACAACCCCAACCTGAATATAAAAGGTATATTTTTTTTTCATATGCAATGGTGGGGGGGGGGGGGGTACATTAATCGTTTATTTTCCGTTAATTTTTAGATATTTAAAATGGAACATATTGTGTACATGACTTTAATTAAAAGAATTTCTATCCAGAAAAAGTCAACTACACCAAAGGTTCAGACCGGGGATAGGGGGGTGGGGGGATAAATCTCAATTTAAATAAATTTTACTACTTCTCTTACTTAACATTACACTAATTTTTAAGGACACAATGCATGTACATATATATGTACATGTATCGGGTCTCGCCTCTTTAATTGAAGTATTTTACGATGACAATTATTTATATAAATATTATTACAGTTAATGTGTAACTACTCTGAGTACATTTTAAAAAATAAAACCTACACTGAAGTCAGTTTCATGTCCACTCCAACATTACGTAGTTCAACTGAAAAATATCACAATAAAAATCTATAACAAACTCACTACATTCATGCATGACTATGCAGTTCATTTAACGAGGCGGACCTTTTCTTGAACTATTGGGTCCTACCTCTAAAATGAAAGGTCATCGGGTCAACATACTGTGAATTTTTTGCAAACAGTATTTCGATCAATGGGGCGGACCTTTTCTAAATGAGCCATAATATTACATCTAGGTCCTATCCCTAAATTAAAAGAACATCGGGGTCAATCAAAGCAAGTATCAATATGAATGTTAATTTTCTGCATTGGGTATTTCAACAAGTGGACCTTTTCTGTGCCATAATATTAAGTCCTAGCACTAAATTAAAAGATTATAGGGATAAATCAAAACAAGTATTTATACGAATATTTATCATATGAATATTAATTATCTGCATTCAGTATTTCAACGTGGCGGACCATTTCTTTAACTTTATTTTTGGGTCCTACCCACTGAAGAAAAGATCTTCACTAAATTAGAGTCAATACAAGTGTCAAATTGATTAAGTATTTTCCTATATACCAATGATACCATTGATGCATCGAAGGATATGTAACTAGACACTTCACCAACATGGATGTCAGAGAGAGAGAGAGAGAGAGAGAGAGAGAGAGAGAGAGAGAGAGAGAGAGAGAGAGAGAGAGAGAGAGAGAGAGAGAGAGAGAGAGAGAGAGAGAGAGAGAGAGTTATTAATCTATACCAATGCAAGATTGTTACTCTAGACACTATCCATTTGATAAGGACGTCAATATTTTACTCCATGGAGATACAATTTTTTTCTTAAATCAACAAGGATTTTTTTTAGGCAGTTTACAAATATATTTCTGCATTAAAGCGCTTTATGATATAGAATTTAAACATTATCGAGGGAAACGGATTTACTTATAATAAAACTATAGTGTTTACTTGTTTCCAAATCCTTGCTTAATTACATGTATGCATCATTATATACATATAAAAGTATTGTACGTTTGATTAAAGAAAGAGGGAATAAGTCTTTTAGAATAATGAAGTGATCGAATACTGTCGGAAATAAACACTTACACTTTTTAAACTATATTGCATGCGCATGAGAGAGAGAGAGAGAGAGAGAGAGAGAGAGAGAGAGAGATTATTACAACATTATCACCTTTATTACGTTGTAAGCTCCCTGGGGATGGCCAAGCATAATTTGGGAGCACTACAAAATAATAACTGGCTATTCTCCTTTACTAAAATCCTTGGTTACTTGGTAATATGGAAGACATAAGAGTCATCTTGATCTCAGCAATATTTATTAACATGAATAAACAAATTCTTCATTCAACATGTACAATAATATTTGATTGGTGGTGTCTACCGTACAGCACAACACTAAAGGGGGGGGGGGGGGGAGGTGGATCTAACAGCTGCACAAACGGTAGTTCAGTAAAAAATAATAGTAAATCTGGTGTCCAGTGTGTTGGGAGATATTTGCTACAAGGATCCTCACCTAGATCTGTACTGGAATGGCTAGGGTGGAAAAAGGGGCGGATATACAACTTCTGGTTTTAAATATTGCCGCTTTACAACTTGCGAAATATCTGACGCCACTGAGCATCCGCCCATATATATAACCTTCGGAAGTATGTCACATGACAAGGATTAACCAATGGGATAACTGTACGGCGACGTTCCACCATTCACGACAAAGTACGACGTCGTACAAATAAAACATGTGTCGTACTGTCAAACAACTTTTGTCGTACAAAGTGAAAAATACACAAATACATGAATTTGGATTTATAATAGGTGATGATAAATAATACTGGTTACACTGGACATTCCTATTTAATGTAAGTAAACATTTTGTATTTAAAACTTATATATTTCACAGAAGTTACTTCGTGATTTTACAGACGACACCATGCAGGGTTAAAAATAGCACGAGTTTTAAATACAAGTAATCAAGAATAAATAAGTACTTGAATGCATCACAATTATCATTAAATTGTTTAAGACAATTAATAAGACGTAAATACACAACTTTTATGGCATAAATAACAAGTTTGGCAAAATACGAAACTAAGCCACAAAAGTCCGGTATGAAAACGAAAGTTGAGATGTAAACAAGTGCATGGCAGCAGGTGATTTAAAGGGGATAACGGCTGATATAAACATTCGAAAAGGCTAGAAATATGATGATTAACTCAAGGAAATCATGCAAATTCACATGGTATGATACTTGATCCATGAAATGTAAAAATAAATGCAATCTACACTGCATTTGTCTCTGTTGACAAACGAGGTTGTTAAAAATTTATAAAATCCACCCGACCAATAGTTATCACAATGAAATAATAAATATACTATGAATATTCTCAGCAGGTCCTTACAACGTTTTCAAACAATTTACCTGTAGTCAATTTAAACATGCTTTTTAATTATAGGTACACGTATCATTTGATTAATTTCTTTTGTCTTTTCTCGCCCTTATATTTACTGTACCACAGTACGTACATGTATACACTATATTGTCAACGTATACCCTCTGTTACGGTAAAACACATATGCGACCTTTTATTAATGATCTTAAACTTGTGATAAATCTACCTAGAGACGTTTAAGTTATTAGTATATTAGGCCAAAAAAAAAAAAGAATATGTGTGTTTCCTATTTCATGAAATTTTAAAATAGGGTAGGTAGGTCGATTTTTTTTTTTTTTTTTTTTTTTTTTTTTTAATGACGATTAATTCATATATGAATATGGAGAGAGAGAGAGAGAGAGAGAGAGAGAGAGAGAGAGAGAGAGAGAGAGAGAGAGAGAGAGAGAGAGTATCTGGCTACAAGTTCTTTTAATAATAATATAAGTATTCTGACAACAACAAAACTCAACAAATTGAATAAACATGAGTTTAATATTTTAGCAATGAATATGGTAATTGTTAAATTTAATAAACAGTTGTAAAACAGTTGTTATTTTCATAGAATAGTTGTCCTTATTTTAATGAGAACTTGAATGAAATTCATGAACAATGATTAGTTTTTCTTTCCATAGGGGCGCTGGATAAATGGCACCCTTCCATTTCCTTCACATGTTTTGCATAGCGGTAATACAGTTTTGTACTGTTTTTTTAATTCTGCATTTGTATCGGCTTCTGGTTCAGCACAAACAGAGCAGATATCTACTTGGCCTAAGCCGCTTCCATAATAGGCTAATTCAACATGTGAGTCACAGTTAATATTAAGTCTGCTCATAACTTTTTTTAGCTGCTCTCCCGATTTTTTTTTTTTTTTTTTTTTGGGAGAGGGCTACAACTCCATAGGATCTCCGTAATGGTGCAAGTGCGGGAGTGATTCACTCCCGCAACATTTTTGGTCTTTAAAGGCATTTGTATATTGTATTTAGTAAAATAAAATATTATTATGGATATAATTGACTGTGTATATTTATTTACTAGCCGCAACTCACAATTAATTGACTATATCCCACGGAAATACACAATTTTTCTCCAGTCCGATTTCTCGATTCATATCGGGCGCCATCTTTGCTGTATTGAAGCTGAATTTCCGGTTGTCAATTTAAGTGCTTATTTGCATATGCCCATATAAGGTCGTGTTTACATCGCTCTTCTACAATGGAGGAAATATACAAGAGGACATTGGCGAAGGTTTTAACGAAGTTTAAGTTCGAAATTAAGTTAAAGGAGGAACAACAGAGTGTTTTATTTAGTATTTTAGAGAAGAAGGATGTCTTTGCATTGCTACCAACTGGCTTTGGCAAGTCGATGACATACATTTTGATGCCATTGCTTGCAGACGAGGTAAGTGTGTGCTCGTTTTGTGCAGCTCGTTTATTTAATTCATTACTTTTATATAGAATCACAAATACGTGAATCGGAATATATACAGGCACGTAGCATCAGGGATGATGCCCCCTTCCTCTACTTTTTCTTTCAAATTTACATACAGATAATTTAATTTGTAATAGAAAAACGCACCCACCCTTAAACAGGATTAAGATTTTCATGACCTCCTTCCCTTTTTTGCCTTTCAAGAATAATTTGATACTATGTGCCTTGTTATATTTAAAGAATAAATAAATGTATTTAGATTTCTTATATTACATTTTAATAAATAGGTCATTTGTTTTAGTTGAAGGGGGGAGCACCAAGCCACACAGCGCTAGTTATTTCACCATTAAGAGCCTTAATGAGAGACCAGGTTGATTTTTTAGAACAGCATGATGTCAGTTCCATTGCTCTTATGGACACCACTCAAGTCAAAGGTGATTTTATATGTATACAACTATATCTATACATAGGAATGGTAAAGTTTGATTTTAATATGGAAATATAAATTATTCTGCATGATCATATAAAATCTAATAGTACTGTTTCCAAACAGTAAGTCCATATATATAGCATAAGATATTAAACTTTTACAGATGTTGCTGACAAGCATTACAGTGTGATTTTTGCATCACCAGAAGCAGCTATACACCAAAGATGGCGAAAAGTACTAAGGGATTGGCTGAAACCAAGAGTGTGTGTTCTAGTGTTTGATGAAGCTCACTGTATTTCATCATGGTAATGACACATACACTTAATGTAAAATTTTGGCAACTGGATCTGAAAACATGCAATGTGCATTAGATCTAAAATGATGAATTATAAATCTGTTGTACATATTATGATTTTAGGGGACTGGACTTTAGACCAGCTTATCGGAAGGTAGCAGGATTACAGAGTGTTATCAATACCTGTACATTGGTACTTACAGCAACAGCAACAAGAAAGATCCAAGAGGATATTTACATGACCCTTGGCTTTGAATCGGACACCACGAAAGTTGTTGCAGTCCTGCCGGATAGGTATGCAGGTTTATTGCCTAATTCCTTTTTTCTCTTTTATTTGACCACAATTAATTGTTATAATAATTCAAAGCTTAAAATTTCTCTTCCTTTACAGGCCAAATATTTTCTTGAACATGAAGAATTCAACAGAAAAATTTGAAGAAGAGTTGGATTGGATGGTAGAACACATAAAGGGAAATCAGAGTCAAAGAAAAATTTTGGTTTATGTCAGATCAATTAACACATGTTATAACATCTATTTGTGGTTAATATCATCAATTAAGGACAGATTCTTTGTGCATGGAATGCCATCCCTGGAGAACAGAAGAATAGAAATGTATCATGCGAATACTGATGAAGAGAGCAAAAGCAGAATATTGACTGAATTTTTGAAGCCTTCAGGAAATGTGCAAGTTGTCATTTCTACAGTTGCTTTTGGAATGGGGATTAATATCCCTGATGTTGATATTGTAGTTCACTGGGGGCTGCCCACTTCATGTTTAAGCTACTGGCAAGAAGTTGGACGATGTGCAAGGGACAGCAGAGTTGGACATGCAGTATGTTATGGGTTCAAAAGAAGTGTATCCAAATGTGAGGACGAAATGAAAGACATTATAAAACTCAACTCATGTGTCCGTTTATCAGTACTGAAGAATTTCCATCTGCGTGGAATGAGTACCAGTGATTTTGATACCATGAAGGAGAACATCATTTGCAATGGTGATTGTGAGGAAGTTTGCAATTGCAAGAAATGCAAATGTTGCAGTGTGTGCAGCAACCTTTGCAACTGCCCCCGCCGCTCAAAAGACCACCTGCTATCATTCTTGACTTAATTCTTTGGTTGTACATGATAAAATTTGTGACTGCATGTACCTTACTTTTGTATGACATTAAATGATTGCATTAGATTTCCTCTTTTTTTTTTATCATTGTATCTTTGTAACATTATCATTTGTTCTAACTTTAACTGGCTTGGTGGTGCATGTACATGTATTACATATTATAAACTTGAACAAGGCTCAATGTGTCCCTTTATTTAATTTGATATACTGTGGAATCATTAAAATTCGGGGGGCCAATTTTCATGGATTGCTTAATTTTAACAGGTTCATGGGGACGTAATTTCGTGGATTTTTGTATACATGCAATAGGATTATGACTATATAGCTCTAATTTGTTAATTCGTGGGGGATGTTAATTCGTGGATGAGAGGTACCCATGAATTCCACGAAAATTGAGCCACCACGAAATGTAATGATTCCACAGTATGTCTGTCTTACCGGTAATTTGTCACTTAATATTAAAGCAATTGACACATTGGAATAGAGTATTTAATCAGCAGGAAATTACTTGATTCTGAAAGATAGCATACTATATAAATGTAGGAGGGAATAAAATGCAATTTTAGATGAAATTTAAAAAAAATTAACAAAAGTCCTAGGCAGATTCAAACTCATGATCTGCAGTGTACAAGCTCGGGACCAAGATTGTAAATTTGAAGATAATTGGATTGACAAATTATTTACTTACTGTTCTTCTAACCTTATTATATTAGACTTAAGGTAGAATGATTTTTTAATTTCCCCATACTACTTTTAATAGTAAACAATCAATAAATCTACATGCCCCACCCCACCGTGGAAAATTTTACTTCTGATCTAATTAAAACTTTGCAAAAGTTACAGATAACAGCTAGGTGCAATAATGCATTTTTCATATCACGGGGCCATTCTTTTGATTTGATAAATGATAATTCATCGTTTGTCATAATAATGGAAATGCTTGTCATAGAAAACACACATAAAATTCCAACCAATTTTATTCAAATATTTTTAGAATAGGTAAAATGATTATCTGCTAATGGATCTTTGCCAATAACAAAAGATTCTGTTGTAAATTTTGTAAAAGCCATTCGATCAGACTGTTCAAACACACTGTCATGAAAACAAATTAAGACATTCATGATTTAATTTCTCTGCATTTGGATAGTAATTTCCCTATGATTTGCAAGTTCTTTTCTTAGTCTGATGAGTCTTTTCCTGAATGCACTGGCTGAGATTCTCTTAAACAAGACATGTGTAACGTCTGGGAAAGACTTAAAGTGTCGGCCCGGGGTTGTTGTGAAGATCTCTTCATTGCTCATCATAGAGACGAATTCAATAATATCACTTTCTCTGCTAGGGGTACTGGTTGTCTGTACAGTAGACCTCTGCATGGAAGCCACCTGCTTCTCATACACACTTCCAATGACTTTACCAACACCCACCATCTGGCTATGTCTGGCAATTGTGGCCTCAGTTAGTTGCCCTGCAGCATCTTTGACACTTTCTTCATAGAACATGTAAAAAACAGGAAGTCATCATTAACAATATGTTATCCTAAAATCTATTTATAAGAGAAGAAGAATAGGTAATTGTAAATACATGTACCTTTGTACTCTTTATTAAAGAACTCCATCTGTAGATCCATTTCCAGATTTTTTCCAGGTCCACCATTTGGATTAACTGTTCTATTCCACGTAAGTGAGTGCTGGAGTCTGGGGCTAACAGCTCCACTAATTGCTGACAATAGTTGATGACAAACATGGAAATACTTAGGATGATTGTGCTCGTAGAAATTCAACAAGTCAAATCTCCAATGCATAATGATGCGTTTCCCATCATTTTCCCGCAAGGCATCACGGCGTACTTTCTGGTTCAAACCATGCCACATAACTCTCAAAGCATAACATTTTTTATGGTCTGTCAGGTTGTCAGCAACTGTTGCTCTCTTCTTCTTTCCATGTTGGTAGTTCTTGCATTCCAATGAACACCACCAGTTTCCATCAGGCACATCATCTTCTTCAAGACCTAAACAGTCTAAGTGGAACCATCCCCCAAACATGCAGTCCTTGTTTGCACAGTATACCATTCCTGGATCTTGATGGGTTGACCTGCATACACAAATTTCATTTTCTGCTTCCGGGTCATTGCTTTGGTCTTGTAGAATGTGTTTTACGTATGGCTGAGTTGACAGAAACACCATATCTACAATTTTTCCTGACACATCATGAAGGAAATGCATTTGTTTGTCTTCAGTATTTGGGAAAGAATTTGGAATATCATTCAAACTCTGCATGTTCAGAACATGCATAGCAGCCAATACAACATATCCATTTGTTGCAAATTCTAAAAACTCTTCATCGTGATTAAACGATTGCTTGACATTGCTTGTCACATTACGATGGTTGAAGTAGTTCTTCAGCTAAAAGAGGGTGCCTATTTCTCTTCCACTGGAACCTTTGTACATCTCATCAAAAATGTCCTAAAAGAATAATGCATCAAATTATTTGGTGATTAAACATAAAGATTTTACTTCTTCAAAAGTAATTATTCAAACTGAACGCATATTTTAAGCATCAAAATTAATGGTCACTTCACAGTAATTAATAGCTGAGACAAATGCTGTTTTTTTATTACCTGTAACAAAAGACATCTCTTATGCCATTCTTGTATGTTCATTTGCAAGCCTTTAAGCTGTTTCCATGCAGTATTCCCGTTTATTCTGGCATTCTGAGCATTGTTACCCCTTTCAACACTTAGGCCATCTGCATGTAAGAGAAGTTTGAAAGGTTGTCCATTTGGCTTCAGTGGAACATATTTGTGATACTCCTCAAGGATGTCTATGGTATCTGAAACTCTGCTTTCATCCTTATCCAGAACACCAATTGGGACCTGCAATTGAATTAATATTGTGAAGTTGCAATTTGTAAAAAGGGTTTACACATGTTTATAAATTAAAAAGTAAAATATAAACTGACCAGTTGACTTTTTGCTGCAGACACATCTGAGTATCTATGTTGGATGTGCCAGTTAATAGCACTTGCCAAAGGTTTTAAGATGGGAATGTATTCACACAGAATCCTGTGGACAATTGTGGTTAATTCAAACCGAAGATCAACTTCATCCATCTCAGATGGGAGGTAGTTTTCTAAAGGAATGGCCTTTATTCTTTCTGGTAATGGTACGTCATCACTTAGATGAAGAGTTGGTACTCTATCCCGTGCTGCATACCCTTGAACCATATTAAACATTTTATTTTTGGCATCCCTTGTTTGATGTCTGACAGTGGTTCTTTGGTTTACATTATCAAAACATAGGGAAAATCCACACCGACCTGAAATTAGAGTGATAGAAATTTTCATCCTCTATTTATTCAGTTTTCACAGATATCAAAATATTCAGAACAATTATAATTAGATGTCGCATAAATGTAAAGAAATTTTAATTGCATAATAGTAGGTTAAGTACTGTTATTACTCATCATGCATTGGTTAAATACTAGGATTTTTCTCATTCAATCATGAAATTCTCACCTTTTGGCAAAGACCTGTCACTTAAGGACATGCTTTCCTCTGAAGTACTTTTTGTTAAATTTACATCCAAGTCTGAAATAAAAAATGATGCAGGTATACATATGAACCAACATGTACTTCACCAATATTCAAATCTAATTCAATGGATTGTCTTATTCTAAACAGATCATAACAATATTAACCTTCATTTGGTTGCTGCATTTGTGGCTGAAAATATTCTCTCCTTGCGGGTGGTCTTTGAGGGGATGAAGCCGCTGATGAAGGGAAAGAATCAACAGATAGGGTTGCTTCACTGTCAGCATATGGAATGGTATAAGCACCCGAGACTGAGCTGTCTGATCTAAGTCCAAGCAAATAGTCACAAATTTCAGTTTTCCACTTGAAAACTTCAGTGTCATAGCTAGATCTGATTCGGTCTAGGTAGCTTCTGGTTCCCTTTATTCCCACGCACAGCCCCAGATGATTTAATCTGTTAAACATCTGAAAAAGCATAGGTAAAAATATGATATAGCTGGTAAAATCAAGAAACAAAACAAATAAAATTATATACAACAGAAAATGTTACCTAAAATGGAGAAATGCTATCCAGGACTTATACACAAATAAATGAAAATGAAACCACAATTTTGCAAAATAGTGGTTTGAACATGTTGTATATATGATATACAATGTGTATGAACATAAGTTCGGGCAATTTACTAGGTTCTTACCTTAAATAGTTTTTACATAAAGAAGTTTAAACATTTTGGTAGAAATTTTTCCTACCTCTCGTTGACAGCCAGCAAGCCACATTTGAACAGAATTCAACTCTTGAAAGTAGTTCATAGATTTCGGCTTTCTCTGAAATGCCAGGATTGAACCAAGTGTGCCAATGACAGGTTTGGCTGACATACATGGCTTTGATGCGAGGCCAAAGTGATGTACAGACTTTTCTGTTGTTAGGGCTCCAATTAGGACACTCGACAGTATCGGACATTGTTTGCTTAATTCAGTAAACTGCTTCTCCCAGTCGAATTCACCAATTTCTTCCACAGTTTTTCCACCCTTGAATGGTGATGTCTGGTTTCTGCATAAGCAGATCATTTCCATCCGAACTGCACGTTGGGCAAAGGCAATGACAGATTTCTTGAACCCTGTTCTGGCCTTAATGAGCAGTGATAACCCCCTGGTGTACTTTCTCTGTCTAATGCAATTCAGTGCTTTGTGGACTTCCCTTTCAGGCATAGATAACTAAAATGTGTAAAGATATTGATTGTATATCTGGTATAAAATACAGATATTTTGCATCCCTGATTAACAAGCCTTAAGTCTTATTAATATGTTAACACAACATTTTCATTTTGTAACATTAATTTGCATGAATTATTTGGGGGGAAAAAGAGAGAGAAAAAAACAATGATATATTGCAAAATCTGTATAACATCTGTTTAACTTGTTTATCATAGTTAGATATCATTGAATACTAGTTAGTTTGTAAAATATATATAGCTTAATTATATCTAATAGTCTCTAAAAGAAAATAAGAACCTGTGAATCATTAAAAGATTTTTTTAATTTTTAAAATCAATTTGTAATAAATTTACCTGTTTCCTTTTCTTTGGCAATGCCTGGGAAGTAACCATATCTTGCTCCTATAATTTAATCATGTATGAAATTATCTGTTTAATAAACATGAATAACTTTTTCTGACAAAATGGAAAGTTGAGAAAAAAAATACTTTTCTAGGCGAAGTGACTCTCATCCTCTTAATTTTTCGGGGAGTAGGCACCGGGCTTCTTATTTTCTTAGCTAGGTAAGTAAGCTCTCCGTGTTCCTTGATTCTGACCATAGCCTCCCTCTTTGCTGCGGATGATTTTGCCATTGACACTACTGCCCATGAACATGCTGAGCAGAGAAAACGCTGGCGTTTTTGTTCGGGACTTAAAACGATGTCGAATTCCTCTTCAATCAAATCCTGTAGAGTTTTATTGACCTTATTAATGACGGCAGTTGATTTTAAACTTTTTCTGCCGCCAATAGACTTTCCTTTCTTTGTCGGAAAGGTTTTACCGCAGTTACAGCACTGATAATTACTTGTATCCATCTTTTTAACTCATTTTCTCGCCGTTTTTCAACATTGTTTTGGTTCTGTGGTGTGCGCTTCCAAATATAGACAAGCTCCGCCTCTTCCGCCTACGAGATCTCGCGATAACAAGTATGGCGGTCTAGACGAACAGTTTATGTAGTTCTACACGGATTTTTTTTCAAAAGCTACTTTATTAGACGTACCCATATAAAAAGTTTGTACTCTAAGTAATCTATATAGCATTCGTAACATTTGTAATAAGATAAATATTGGATTTTCGATATTTATTTTTGCACCATTACGGAGATCCTATGGAATTGTAGCCCTCTCCAGTAAACATCAGATATAAAAAATCGGAGAGGGCTACATTATTGCAGCTAAACTTTTTTAGACATTGAGTTGGTGGGTGGCAATAAAGGACTTCCACATGTGTATTCATATTCACTGATTGAAATAGTGAAAGACATTATTTGCCTCTCTGTCAGTTTGTGATGACTGTACACTACACGTGGCTTTCTACACTCAACACATTCAACTATAGCTCTTGCATTTTGTGTAATGCAAAGGTGTGCATCAGGAGTTGGTACTTCAAATTCCTCTTCTTCAAAAATATCATTCACAGGATTTGACGTGGTTACATTCACAGTAGCTCTAAGGTTCAGTTTCTTTTCTTTGATCGGTTTTGCTTTTAAAGAAGGTCTGTCTGATTCATTTGTTTCTGTTCCTTTGACTTCATTGTAGGATTTGTAATGATCTTTAGTCTCATTTAGAACTGGATCAGGTAACCACTGCATTTGCTCATCTCTCAAGCGTGGAGGAAGACAACAGTTCTCATCTCTGCATTTTCTTATTTGAAACGTGTATTGTCTACTTCTACAATGAGTTTCAATCCACTTCTGATAACTCTCAACTTTACTTGTGTGCACTTTTTGTAATTTTGTCAAATCAAGATTTGGGAAAAGTTATCTAAGATGGCGCTTCAAAATATCAATTTCTTGGTCACTAACTGGATCTAGGGCCTTTACTGGATCATCTTTTAACTTCAATCTCAAGAAACGGTTCCGGAGCACTGATGCAACTGGCTCAACTGATTCTATCCATGCAGTTTTTACTTCTGGAGTCTTCTCGGCAAGATTTCTTACATCTGCCATACTGTTGCAGCTTTTCAGAACTTTATTCATTTTTTCTGTTGACTCTTTACGTTCTAATGCTACATTTTGCAGAGCCAAGTTTAGAATGCTCATAACTCTCTCAGCAGGGTTAACATAACTGTGACCGGGTGCACATCTTGCCAATATCATCATGTCAAGATTCATTTCCTTAAATACACAAATTGAAGCACACTTCACACTTTCAAGTGTATTTCTCTGATCAGTTCCACCATCTGTGAATTTAAGCAATGTATAAGGAAAATGTCCCTGTTGTTCAAAGGCTTTTATAATGGAAACTGCATGACGAAACGGAGATGACATTTGAAAAACAGAATCATTAACTGTCACTGTTACTTGACCACGGACAAATGAGTCATTAATGCTACCAGGAATTTTACAGTGCAAAATAACTGAGGGGGTCAAGGATGCTTTAGTCATGTCATGATCTAAAGATACTAAAGTGGAACTTGATGGCACTATGGTTTTCTTCCCCCTCACACCTGTTGAAACTGGACTTCCAGGTTCTCCAATACTCACTTTTGCCTTATCGTCACAGAACAATAAAGCACAATGCTCTCTCATCTCAATTGCCATCTCTTTAAGATATCTGAATTGTGCATTGCAATAGTGATCATCTGGATGGTCAATGCGAAGCTGTCTTCTTTGCACTTTATACTGCACATCAATCTTTCCTGTAAAGTTCAATGCAGACCTTGCATAAGGGTTCCTAGGGGCAAATTGTAACCTCACCAAGCTTTTTGATGGAATATCAGTGCCCTCTGGACAAGATTTGGCTGTTTTCTCAACCATTTCTTCCAATGAGATAAATTCTGATAAATGTGCTGTCCCATGCCGTCTATCGTCTGCAGCTGTAATCTTTTCTACCTCTTTTGATAAGGTTTCAAAGAAAACATCAAATTTGTTGTTTGGTCTTCCTGGGTTGAGCACTCTTAAATCAGGAATGAGGTCATTCTGACCAAGAAAAATAAGTCTAAGTCTCTCTTGGGTTACAGGGTGTTCTGCTGCAGAAAAATCCAATGCCAGCTCTTGATAAATGAGATTTGCAACAGATGGTAATACAGAAGCAACATTTTTCAGTTTTTCTTTAAACAATCGTCTCTGAGCTCGTGTATGATATTCTTTCAAATTTGGTCTGACAGTTTGTAGTAATCGAGCACCTTGTGTCAACATTTCAGCGTTTGATCTATTTTGATTGGAAACTTGGACTATACAGACTGTTGAGACTGACGATCCACCAGGACTAAAACGAATGATATCAACAGGACATTTCAACTGAAGATCTTGAAAATAGCGGAATCGCTCCAAGTTACTTTCAAAAGGCTTATCCAAATGTTTGTATTCGTCAAAAACCACTGGTGCCATAATTCCAGCACTGGTTACAGCTTCATTTATGTCCACATATTTCTCTCTAATTTGACCTGACAAATTACCATATCTGTGTTCAATGGTGGCTTCTTTGTCAATGGTCCGAACAGGATACAACTTACTCTGATTTTCCTGGGCAGTTTTATTCTGAACAACTAGATATTCTTTGTAAGCAGTAAAACATTCTGCTAACTGCTTAATATCTTCTGCACCTTGATTCCAAGAGACTGAACTATTGACCACAGGCTTCATCAGTAAAGAATATAGAGCCTGTGCATGGCTATCAAGAAGTGATGCAGACAATGGACAGGATTTTAGTTTTTTCCTTTTTACTTCGTTATATCCATCGTAGTCATTAAAGATATTTGGAACTGGCAGTAGAGTTTGTTTCCTTAGTGAGGCATCATTTATTGTTTGATGATGATTAGTGACGTACCACAATGCATTGCAGAGAACCTGAAATAAGTAGAACACATGAATAATTTTATATACTAGGGTCTTAAATATAAATTTTTATTGAGTCTGATACTGGTATATCAAACAGGGTACAAATCTTATTATAAACAAATCACAGAATCTTATTGGTGCTGCTTGATATAAATATTATAGTTTGTGCAAGGTATAAATTAAGGCAACACTAATGTTTTTACAAAAATGCAAAATATATAATATACTATATTCTATACTAGAGGAGAACATTAAGTATAAATAGAATTGAAAGTGGATATCACCAGAACGCCATGTTAAATAAAAGGTGTGTAAGCTGGATACAGTATCAAGACAAGACCACAGAACTACAAGTGTTATAAATTATACTAGTTTGTAGGTTAATATTAAGCAAGCATCTATTATTTGTACATGTTATAGTTTTGACGTGCTGCAGTGCATAGCATACTAGTGTAAGTAAGAGCTATATATATATATAGATCATGTATACCTTTTTTCCTGCTCTAATATTAAAAGTAAAATTAAAATATAACTTATATGGTATCGGAAAAACATTTAAAAAACTGTTTGGCATTGGAATACCGAGTAACACATTTATTTTATACAAAATGACAATTAAAAACACAGTGTATTTGACTTTAAACTATCAGACCTTAAGAATCCTTGTTTGTCATGTTAAAACTTGTTTAAAACGGTTTTATTTTCTAAAATTTGATAGTTAATAACATATTAAGCATAAAGACCTGTACAAAGTATGATCCATCTTGTTCACAGGAAGCTCTTGGAAAATCTAGGTTTCTTGAATTGAAAAAGTTTTCAACCAGCTTATTATAAATTTCATCCTTTCTACTGATGCCATCTTTAACGCCGCAACTGAAAAAAGATACATAAACATTCTTTAGGCCTTGTAAATCTTGAGTACATACCATTGAGACATTAATTATTGTTATTAATGATATTAAAGCAATACAGAGACAGTTTAAAACCAGCCAAAAAAGGACGGACAGACTGACATATATCTGTCAGGCCTCAGACACACACACTTTATTCAAACTTCAATTTCTAAATAAAACACCATTTGTTCAGTATAAATAATAAAAATGTTTAAAATCAACTGTACCATTCATATTCAATTACTTAATTTGGAAGTGTAAATTTTCAAAATTTAGATGCAAGATATGAAAACTACAGACTATAGAATGAAAATGATAAAGGCATATGCTTTCTAAAATTGTAAATATTCTAGTAGATTAACAAAATTATATGTCCAATGACCTTATGTTATTCAGTGTACATTGACAATCATAATTTAACACTTCCCTGCCTGATTAAAGGAGCTGGTAAAATTCATTTATACATGCCATGAATTATACAACTAGCTCTCTTTTAATACAAACCTTGATGTCTTCAATGAAACATTCTTTCTGCCTCCCGCCATGAGGACTTGAAATGCATCGACCGTTTTACTGGTGGCCGCCTCAGCTGCATTATTTATGATTTCACCCAATGCTACTGTTTGCTCTTCCGTTGAACAGGAATATTCAATTCTTTTAATGGCAAAAGTCCCAACAAGATCGCCTACCAGCATATTGGGGTATACATCGAACGATGTTCCTTTCGATGGATCTGTCGAGTTGTTACAAACGATTGAAAGTCTCGAGTCTTTTGGCAAATCACCGTGTAAATCAATAAAAATATCAAGAAGAGTTCTACGGTTTTCCAGGCACAAAATTGCGTTCTTCTCTGAAATGTGCTTGCATTTTTTAACTCTTATCGCTAACAGACTCGTTGCAGCTACAGTCGCCGCCATTTTGATTTTGTAAATGTTGAAACCGGAGACGCAGAAGACAAATTTTTCCGGTAAAATCCGAAAAAAAAGTTTAGGGTCGGTAATTTGGCCGGGAAAAAAAGGGGTCGGTCGGGAAACCGGAAACACACATATTTTTTTTTTTGGCCTTATCATAAGTTTCTGATCTTCTGAAAAATAAACAAAGCAAAAGCTAAAAAGACAATCTTACATGTAGTTGCGTAGAGCACTACAGCGGAGACATTTTTTTTCTCTCAGTTAAGGGCATGCATTTAAGGTGTGAATGCATGCAGGGCTTCTTTTACCCGTGTTTACCTGTCATATAACCCTCTGCTAATACATATACACCGGAAGAGATTTAAAAACAAAGGGACTAAATGGTGTGTACAAATTATTGTCAAAATACTCTTGGTTTTCTTTTTTTCAGATTCTTAAACAATTGGTCAAAATCTAATCCGCTATGAACATTTGATATTCCACAAAGTAATACCCAAATGGCCGACTGGATTATGTAAACAAAGACATACTTAAAATACAAGTAAACGAGCAAAAAGAACAATTACTTTAAGAGAAATTTTAACAAGTGACTACGGGTAGGACCTTTTCTTATAGGGTAAAGCCGGACCTTAAATGTTAACATTAAAGGTCCGGCCGGACCATTTTACGGGGCGGACCTTAAATTATACGACACCGGTCGTACCCGCCGTGTGCACCTTGTCACAATTGGGCATGTCATCGAGGTAAATGCCAAAATCGGGAAAATGCCATAATAGGGGAAAAGGAAACGTTGTCGAATTGCTTTGTTTGAGAAAACCTTGAGCAAACACGGACCTTCATTAAATTGAAGGTTGGGTCAGGTGCCTCGATGTGAGGTTTTTTTTTCATAAAGAATTCAGGAAAGAGATGCAGTTTTGTTTTATGAATGTTTATTATACCTTTTTTTTTTGGTTTATTTTTATGAATTTAAAATTGAATGCAAAATACGGGAGCATGAAGAAAAATATGACCTCTAAATAGATACGAGTTCTTGTCATCGTAAGAAAAGTTTCACCAAAGGACGTTCATTTTAATGCTACAGATTTCAAATAAGATATTGTTTTTTAAAAATATCATTTTCATATTCATGGAATGGTTTTTCAGGGTTTTTTTCCGATTAGACAAAGAGCACACGGCGGGTGGGACCGGTCGGCAGAGGATGTTCATTCTACTATAGCACCTAATCCTATCTCTATTTTTTGTAGATGTCCGTGTTCGCTCAGCTACTGTTTTATATTTTTCCTTCGGACTTCTGATTTTGAACATTGTTCGTTACCACCACATATCATTATTTGAATATGTTTTGTTTTTATTATTTTAAACTGCCATAGAAGTATTCTAATGTAACTTAGCGTTAAAATGTATTTTAGCTAGTAACAAAGATGCACCGTTTTCTAATGTACGTTTTAAGATATTTATGCAATAATTTAAGCGAACGAATGTATAATATAGCTTTGCTAATTTAAGATTATTAAAAAGAATTATCGGAGTGATCAAAGTTACGTTCATATAATTTATCTCTCTTTATGTAATGTAATGCTCAGATCTTTTTTGAAGACAACGAAAGACAACTACTAAGTCAGTGAAGTCTGTGCAGTATAAAGCATGATTTTGCTTGTTTTTCAAGGTTATAAACCACGCCACGATAGTTTCTAGGTGCTTGTGTTTGCTTCATTTTGTTGGCAAATTTCCAAAGTGCTCCAGCAACAAATAATATATTTTAAAAAAGTGTCATTGCCGTATGTTTTGATTAACAGATTAAAAACCATTTTTTTTTCAGGTTGTTAAACAGACTAAAAATCAGTTCAAAATTAAAATAACGTAAACGAAACTTTAACAGTTTAACTGGGATTACTCATAGATTCTTCTCAGTGTAAAGTTGCAATAAAAAAACTGCCCTTCTCCTTTTCAGAACTTGATTTATTTAAGAAAAAAATAGAATATACCGGGTATTTCCTAATATCTGTCCCAATAACAGTAACCTGGAAAATTTTAATTCTTATATTAAACTGAGAAATAAAACCTTACACTGGGATAATATCCGGACTCTGTTATAGTAATATATATATGACGTTATAAATGAGATGCTAATACTAATATATTGATTAATTATATTACAATTACAATAATATATTTGCGTCACTCAGATTTTCAAGAAATCCTTTTCATTTGTGTTGCGGTGATTCTAAATTTTATTCAACATATATTATAACATTGGGGACGTCATTAACCCTTTTCAAACAACACAATCTGCATACCTCATACATTTTACACAGATGTAAATTTACTTACATGTTCAATTTTTGTCGAATGAACTAATTCGCTCATATGCAAATTCTGCACAATTGAGTAAATCTGCACTTGGTCAGGACAAGAAGCAAATTAACTTTTGCATAAATATTGTCGCAACACCAAAGAGATTTCCAATCGTCCAATATTCCGCTAAGGACACAAACTAGTAGATGGGTATAGGTACCTTTTTCCTAACGTGCAATGGCTCTTATACAGAATTCGGGGCTGGGGTCAAAGCATTTTTCAACTTTTGACACAATTTTAAGAAATTTTCCTTCTTCATTCAAAAATTCTCATGCCAGTGTTAATTAATTAAGTACGGTCCTGTCGTACTGGATCTGACTTTTCTTCTAGTTTCCTTGATTAATTGTACATGTAATTGAAAAATATAAATGAATAAACAAGAAGAAATATTAGTATGTAAGTATGGATTTTTCTAAATATGTTCAAACCATTTGAATAAATTAATCTTTTTCCTTTTTTTTTTAATGCCAGTTTTAAATGGGGACAGATATAATGAAACACATTGTAGGATAAAAAGTCCCATTAAGAACTGCCCTTCCCCTTAAAAGATACATGTACCACCAAACTAAAGGTTGCGCTCATTTTATTTGTAAATCATTTATGGTATCAAAAGTTTCTAGACAAAGTTTCTAACTGAAAAGTAAGAAAATCCTAAATGATTTTCTATAAACCACATAGGAGTTTTATTTTTTTTAAGGATAAAAATATTTTCTACAGAATTTTTTGTTCATACAAATGAATTTCTAAAGAAAATAATCTAATTTGGGAAAATTATTATATCGTGTGGAAAAAATTTGTTCTTCCATATTATTTTTTCTCTCCTAGATAAGACATACAGCAAAAATGTGAAAGCATCCCCAGGTAGTGGTGATTCAAGTTCCTTCAAGTCATGATCCTGGGGTGGGGGGGGGGGGCACAATGGGGGTCGAATTTACATAGGAATATAAAGAGAAAATTCTTTAAAAACCACCCTGTTACGAAAAAGTTGAATGTTTAACATAAGGATATCTAGAGAAAAAAGTAAAAACTCTTTTATAAAAGCATCTTTTTTTTTACATTGTCTTGGTTTGTATGTATATGATTCCATAAAACTGATTACCTTATTTGGCTTATTCTTGATTATGTATGCAGACGATACTGTACTTTTTCAGAGACAGAGCAAGGTTTACAAGATATGCTTGATTGTTTACAGCAATACACATCCAAGTGGAAGTTAAAAGTTAATGTAGATAAAACAAAAATTGTATTTAGAAAAGATGGAAGGTCAAAAAATAATTATTGTTAGAAATATAATAATGAATTTATTGATATTGTTTGAAAACTTCAATTATCTTGGAATAACTTTGAATATTAATGGCAGTTTTCATAAAACTGAAAGCTGTGTACCGTTCATTGTCCAATTGCAATATGAAGCCATTGCATTTGAACGTAAATACAAAATTGTCACTGTTTGATACATATATTGGTAGTTTAGTACATTATGGTTGTGAATTATGGGGACAGCACCCAGCAAGTGAATTAGAGCACCCAGAAAGTGAATTAGAAAGTATATATTTAAATTTTTGTAAGAAATTGGTTGTGAATTTTGGGGATAGCACCCAACAAGTGAATTAGAGCACCCAGAAAGTGAATTAGAAAGAATACATTTAAATTTTTGTAAGAAATTATTATGTGTTAAGAAAAGTATTACATCAAAAAGGATATATTTTAAATTGGGGCGTAAACCATTGCAGTTGGATAGAAAATATAGAATGTTGAAATATTGGATAAAATTAAAGAATAGTGATAATTGTATTTTAAGCAATATATACCAATATATGGGAAATGAATATGAAATACATTTAGCCTCTAATTGTTGGATCTCGTACATAAAACAGTTGATTAACAATTTAGGTTTTGGATATATATGGAACTGTAAAGAACAATTTAATGAACATGTATTCTTACTTGATCATTAAGAGAAGCAGAGGTTGACCGATATGTTTATACAAGAAGGTTATGGCTACTTTGAAAATTCCCCCAAATGTATAATGTTTAAGCACTTATGTAATAATTTTGAAGTACAAGAATATTCAACAAAACCAATACCAACTGTATAATTATGTACAATTTATAAGTAAATACCATTTGTCCTCTCATCAACTTGAGATTGAGCGTGGCAGATTTTATAATATCCATAGAAATGAGGTAGTTTGTAAATATCACTATCACAGATTGAAGATGAGTTTCATTTTATTTTAATCTGTCCATTTTATAAAGAAATATGAAAGTTGTATGCAAAAACGTATTATTATGAAAAGCCTTCTGTCTTTAAACTTCTTTAATTACTCTCAACAAAGAATATCAAAGAGTTGTGCAATTTGGGCAAATACCTATATAAATGCTCAAAATTACGATAAATATATAATTTTTGTTTTGTTTTGAGAATATACTCTTCATTATCCTGTTTACTTTTATCATGTACATTTTGTACACTGCTATGTACGATGAGTCAAGTCAAAATAGCAAAAACAGCGTTAAAAACGGCATATGTACTAGATTTAATAATCTACGAGTTTGTAAATATGCCTACACCACATTTCAAAATTAAAAATCACAACCTAATGAATTAATTTTATAGTTTCATCCTTAAAATTATTTCGTCATTCTGACCAAAATAGCTTGTAGCCTGCGTAGGCTATAGCTAAATTGTGAAATTCCTACTGCCATAAATCTGTAACACTAGATTGTCTACTTTTAGACTACAGGCATGCATACTACAGTAGTTATGATACTTGGCACATATATTCAAGGTTGAGTTAACTCTCTTACATTACGTTTGCAGTTGATAAATGTACACGTTTTCTTCAGATAAGTGATAGGGATTAAAGGCCGCATGCTCACGATTTTGGTCAAAAATTATTTTTCCGATTTTAATATTGACAATGCTTCAGAAAGGCATTTTTAATAGGCAACCGAAATTTGAGTGTCATTTGTTGAGCTATAAGAAAGTAACAGCTTGAAATTCTTCGCTCTGTAAACAAAGCGTTTGTTTACATTTTGAACGTTGAAGTAAAAAAAAATCAGTTTTAAATTTTAAACGAATGTGCCAAACTTTAGTAACTGTTTATCTATGCTTAAAATTAATAAAAAGATAGAAAAATAAGCTGGAAAGTTCTTTGTTTACTGGTATATTGAACCTATGTACACAAAAACAGGGCACGAGCCTTGTTTACATGTTAAAAAATTGTGAGCCCTGTATCTTGCTTATAACTCTACGAATGACTCTCAAATTTAATTTGATCATTAGAAATGCATTTCTAAAGCATTGTAAATAATAAAATCATAAAAATAAAATTTGACCAAAATCGTGACCATGCCCTTTTAAATGATACAAGTATATATTTATTAAAGATATTTCTGTTGGATCATTTCTATATCGTATGCTATTTCTTTATTCAAAGTCCTTCTTCGAACTTAAAGGGTGTAATCAGGGTTAATTTAAACCAAGGCAACAGACAAAAATAAGGCAAAGTCATGTACATGTACGAGTAACACACTTTAAGTTTGGTTTGACCTTTAATGCTGTCTAATTATGTGGCAATCTCCATAGGATATTTCATTCAAATTAAAATTTTGCAATGTAAAAATTATTTTCATATCATAATTGAAAAATTGATTAAAACTGAGAAAACTTGAATTGCTTTTAAACCTGTATTTACTTGGCAGAGAACTTCTCACTATTTGTCGATAATTCCGCACGTGCAGTTCGTCACGAATAAAACCGCAATAAGGAAACCGCTTTGAGGATAGAATAAATCTTACCTGTACTATAAACCCTCACTTCCTTACCTGAAAAAAGTTCCTGGGTTTTATATATAAATTACCTTTTTCTTTGTTATATATACGTACATACATCCTAATTATAAGTATAGTGAGTTTTGTAATTTCTTATCTTTTTTAACGTAAGACGTATCTTTGGCGGAAGTGAGCATTAACTGTATATCTATGGGGTGTATATGTGGGGATTTAAACAAAGATTTACATAGACTAAGTCTGGTACTGTTTAGGATTTTATTTAAAAATGTTTTAACTTATTTTCTCGTTCGATGGTTATGATTATAATCTTAGAACCAGTACATAAGAATCCATCCATAGCGCCATTGCTTTTCATTTATTTATAGTAACAAAATTTCTTGCGTGTACTCAGTAATTTAGTCTCTACTTTAGTGCTTGCACATTTTACTTTTTTACATAATGTCATGAAACTAACGAAATAAGAATAAGTTCGGAGTATTTTTATTAAAGATGAAATGCAAATTTTAAAACATGCTGATTTTTGTTTTAAGATTATTTTTTAGACCAGTGTCCTTTCTGATATATTTCATTTTTTTCAAATAAAATATACAACATGACTACTAGTCATGTTGTATATTTTATTTGAAAAAAATGAAATATATCAGAAAGGACACCAGGAATGTACATCAAGGCTAGAGAATTAGAATATAACTTGCAAGTCATTATTACCTCGGTGCTATTCCTTCAACTTAGATGATATGTACTGTATCATTACCTAGGCCAAAAATAATCATTATTCGGATTATGTGTAATTATCCACGGCAACGTTTATCAATAGCCTACAAAATAGGAACTTTGCGAAGGACATGTATAATTCATATAATCCTTAGGTAAGCATTATATAATCGCGTTTATGTTAATGCAGTTTCACGTCACTTTTAAAAAATACTAATGTATTTCATAAATAATTATACTAAAAGGCAAAAACAGAGCTGAAGATTATTTTACATTTAAATACAATTGTCGCCAGACATTATCATACATTCAGTTCCATCATGTACAACTCAGACATCTTTTTCTTAGTTTGTTCTAGTGTAAGAAGTATTTCATTCAGAAATATACAAGGGTGTAAGTGAATATGGATCGAACCGAAAGCAAAATAGCCTTTATTAGTTCCTTCCATTAAGGATTAGGTTGTTCTATTTGGTACCTTTGTCACATCCTGCTTGATGCAACCTAATTCAAGGCCAAGGTGCGGAAAATACACAGTTTTGTATTTAATAACAGGTTGAACAAATTGTTTTTATGGTTCTCATTTGTTTTAGTGTTATTTTATCTTGGAAAATTAATGTACAATGTCATTGGTAGCAATTTCTTTGTGGAATAGCATAGTTTATGTGTTCAATTTAAAATGACATGTATATATAGTTACTTGAATCAAGCTATTTTTACTTGCATGTAATTATAAATAAAATATGGGTGTATAGTATAATTAATCTCGAAAAAAAAAAACCCAGATCTCGAGATAACAACAAATTATGTAGTGTAATATGAATTATAATTTAATTTTCAAGGGAAAAGGTACAAGCTACTTTCCTTATAAAGGATAAACATAAGAATCTTCACGTTACGAAAATCAACTGTTTTAAACGTGTCTTGTTGTAATTAGTTTTGGCTGATTAGATACAACCATCAGGCGATAGACAGCGCCAAGTTGTGTCACCTGTCAAAGCTTTGATCCCCCAGCGCTGATCCCGTCCCTGGAGATCAATATGTCAGTGCGACTGTACTCACATAACCCACATTCCTCATGCATTCTTGTCAGTAGATAAAACAGCACTTAATTCGATCACATTATTATCTGGCAGATATGCATCGTCTTATATTTTGACAAAATATTACTGATAATTATCCAAGATTTTCCTCTTCTTTTATGCATAGTATTTTCTTCAAATGCAAAATAATTGATATGGTATTATAGTGTAATATCTGTTCATTTTATGTTCATTGTTTGTGGCATAAAAACGTATTTACATGGTGCGCGGATCTAGCGGGTTTTTTTCGGGAGGGGAGATCTGAGACATATTTGAGTTCGCAAGGGAGGATTGAGGCATATTTCCAGTAATCAAGTCATGTCAATCAGAACACCCCTCCCCCGACCCACTCTAGATCCGCCCATGCACGTAATCAGACCGATGATAATTGTACATATATTGTTGCTCGGTAATGTTGATTCAGTAATTGTTGCGTTCGGCACGATTTATGTTATTTTCATATCAAAATCTCAAGATTTCTATAGTATATGGTTTTGCTTATTTGTCTTTTTGATTAAACTATAAACCTTTTGTAAACTACTGTTTATTTTAAACAAATTAATTACTGTAAAAATATATTAGTACACAATACTTAAAACACAATTTCTAGTGATGTCGCTTTAGATATTCGACATTATTCTCCTACAATGTTCCTCTAAATAATGCACATCAGCAAAGCGGTAAAACTTCTCCTGCATGATATTAAAAGCAGGGAGTATATTGTTCCTTGCACGACGTCGCATAATCAACCAAGATAATACCTCATTTTGGTCATTATTTTGTTATTTACTCATACAATAAACATATTTTATTCAAATCTTTTTAACTGTGGAAGAAGTTCATAAACTACGCTTCTCGGGTTTAATGATAAACACACTTAAGGAAGAACCACAACACAAAAGGAACATGCTTTCGGAAAGTAGACGAAGTGCACATCAGCTGTTTTAAGTTTTATGACAAAATTACATCATGTTGTAGGGGTTTCTTAGAAAACTGGTATGAATCATATCAGCTATGGTTAAAAGAGAGGGCGAATTCTTTTCATATTTATCATATAAGACATGACGTTGCATTAACGATACCGATATCATTGTCTAGGATGTGTCGGTTTTGGACCAAAAAAAAGTTTTTAAAAAGTGTCATGGCTAACTTACTGCAGTAATGTGCTTATTTTAGACTTGTTGCATATTGCCATTTGAGGATTATACATTTATATGGGAAAATCAAATGATTGGTTTAGTTTGAGTGAATAAGTAGAAGATATAAGATATACAACACTTAGTCGAATTATATATCAAATATATGGTACAGCTACACAAAGTCAAAAGAAGAAACGATATAAAGCAGTTGAACTGCCTATTCTCATCTGAAAAAATAAGTTTATTTTAAATTTTGCATTTAATAACGATTGTAATTATGTATTGACTATTTTCAATGTCCGTGCGGTTGGTCGTTGCTTGTGCTCTATATATTCAATATGCTGAACGTGTATTTCTTCACTTTAAGATGCCTAGTGTTGTTGGTTCTATTGGTATACTTATATTTGTTAAGTTATGTTTCCTTATATAGATATAGATATTGTTTCCTCACTTGTTTTGGTTACACAATGTTTGGGTTACACAATCTAAACTTTTTTTTTCTTGACCGGAGCTATTGTCACATGTATTGACAGGTTTTCTTCTTATCTCGTGATTAGTAAACGTGATAAAGTTACAGGTATAAAGGGACTGGACATGTGTCCAAGACTTAATCTCCAAGACACTTCAAAATATTTACAATGCTCCTGCAAGTTCTAGGGCTGTTCTTTCTTTTGGCTGTAGCAAAAGCCCAGGTTTTCAGTCTGGGGAAATGTCCAACGGTAAAAACACAAGATCCTTTTGACATAAATAAGGTAAGTGTTAAGTTTGAACAAATCAAATGCTCACACAAGTTTATCACTTTTCATGAGTAGTAACAATATTCAACGTAAAGGCACGTAATGTTAATATAAATTGTATACATACATGTTTATGTCAATTTTAATCTAAATTCATTAACATAAAATCAAAACAAGCATAATAAAACAGGCGAGATCTTATTAGCTTTGTTAACACAAAATTAAGTGATAATTCAGTGTTCTATCATACATCAATTAACGGTAAACATATATGATTCTATTGTTATAATATTATTACATATAGTATTTGGGCGACTGGTATGAGATATACAAATTTGAAGCAAGCTTTGAAGGAAAGCAGACGTGTATACGTGCCAACTATCAATTGAAAGAGGATGGTCACATCAGAGTGCAAAACACAGGAATAGAGTACGTCCTTAATTGCTTGATTTCATTGCATTGTTTACATCCCATTACCTCTATGTACATTATCTATCTTTAGAATCTTTCTTTGTCTAATTCGAGTTGGTCTGGTAAACAATGAATTAATATATCACCATTTTAAACTTTTTCTTCTAAAGAGATGGTAAAAACATAACGGCTGTAGGCGATGGTTATGCCCCTGATAAAAACGTCCCTGCAAAGCTGCAAGTCCGATTCTCTGATAGTAAGTATAAACCGAATACAATACCATCCTTACACAAGTTGATCTAATGGGTTTTTTTTTATATATAACTTGTACATATCATTGTTATGCACATTGTATGTGTTATCAATTACCAAATGTTAAACCCCTTTTTAAAATTTCACAACATTTTGTAATTTTTTACATAAATATTTTCATATACTCTTTTATCATTTAAGTGTTGTTGGATACGTTTTTTTTTTTTTTATTTTAGAGGCTCCGTACGGCAAGTACTGGGTTTTGGACACCGACTATGACCATTACACGTTGATCTACTCGTGCACTGATCTTGCTGGACTCAGTCATATTGAGTTTGCGTGGATTCTAAGCCGGGCAAGAACATTAGATGACCAATACAAAACAAAACTGTTTGATTTAGTCACGTCATATGGGATCAAAACATCAAACTTTCAAAAAGAAGTTCAGGAAGGATGTTCATAACCTTTTTATACATGTTCATTTGTGTTTCCGTTTGTGTAACAAAATATCACTGACTTAATGTAAATACGTTTTAAGTTTTGTAAATAATAGCTCCAGTAAAGTGAGTTTAATTAATCACTTCCCCACTGGCTCTACCACAGTCTTCTATTTTGGGACCCATGTTTAATTGTCCGCCATCGCAGGCATTTGAAAGTTAGTAAACATGACTCACTGAAGAAAAAAAGATGTACAAAATTTTCAAAAGAGGAAATGTTGGCTGAAGACATTGCTCCATGTTCCAGTGTTCCATTGCACCATAGAAAACACAGCCCGTAACAATAGATCTTTATGTTTAAACACGAAACTAATTGATTAACAAGTGCATTTACCGTTACTCTACCGACCTTTATCAAAGTTGCCTCCAAAAGGTAGTTGTACTGTATGGTGTATCAAACATTGACGCTTTTATTGCCGATTTAATAGCGTACTTGTCTGAGAGATTAGTTTGAGAAGAAGGAAGCCATAGAGAAGATAAGGAAGCCAGTGGCTAGGGACTATGTGTACAGGTTTTGCTATGACTACAATTCGGTGTCCGGGTATTTCCAGTCTCGGATAGGTTTACATTTACAGCATTCAGATTGTAATATCCTATTAAAACCGTTTGCCGAGTCTATAAAAGTTATTTTGTTTTGGAGGGAGAGTCAAATAGAAGGAATGTTAAAGTTAAATCTCATCAGCTGGACCCTTTATAGTACGGCGCTATCTGATAAAAGCTTGTTGCATTTTTGTTATGAATGAATGAGTCTTCTATTAACTTTTAAATTTGTAAAAATTAAGTGGACAAAAAAAAAAAAAAAAGAAAAGAGCAAAGACACTATAAATGTGTTACAGAAGAAATCAAGAAAATTGGCTTAAAGATCTCCCATCCTCATTCATGTTCCATAACTCTAAACTATCTGAATGTTTTTAATTAGTACCATAAATATGCCTTTTATATAGACAAAATAAGTCTTCCAGTGTTGATATTGCAATGGGTTACTCAACGACATGCTTGGCTCAGCGGATCCACGGGATCTGCTATTTTAGGTAAAGGGGTTGGGACACCGATGCAGCGGTACAACCTTCTTTACTTTTTTAAAATTGATCTCAACTTGTATATTTCCTCCATTATATCCATCGTGGGAAAACTTGCAATTACTTTGTTAAATGCATGGGTATCATCAATAAATTTCTTTTTCTTTTCATTTCATTTATAAAATTTGAAGGACAAATGTTTTTAGGATGAAAAAAAATATTTTGGGGCTAATGATCGAAGAACCTTAAGCTTACATCTTGTAATTATATTATCATATTCTCAAGGTACAAAATGATATAAAATGAAATGAGCAAAACGTCACACATTTCTCAAGTCTGAACATGATTTATAGATGTAATATTGAACCGTGATGATGTTATCGATAACTAGTTTAACTGTCTTGCTCTGTTTGAAAATATAATTTGATTCGTGAATGCTGCATAAAAATGCAAAACCAAAAAAACTAGATAACTTTAAAATGTATATATTGCTCGAAATGATCTCTAAGCATATTCAACGAAGAGAACCTCATTATGGAGAACTACTATCTATTTATCGTTATTAATTAATTAATTAATTAATTAATAATCGTTGGGTTTTACATGAAAAGTCAATGTATAAATGTTTACCAGAAAAGGTCAATATATTTCATGCTGTCCCATACTTCGTGAAATAACAAACATGTTCAGCAGGAAATAATTTTCTTGGATGATAGATCATTTTGTCGATAATTTTATTGTTTCTTTAGAAACGTATTTCATATAAGAAGTTGTAAACTGTAGTAGAACGTTAAATGGATCGGTTTTCTTTATATTTCTTTTATGCTTTAATCCATTATTGCTCTCATATTTCAACAATGGAGGTACATGTAGAAAATCATTACTTGTAAACACGGAGCTCTGAAAAACATGTTACATTCTTATAAATAGTTCTGTGTTAAGGCGCCGTTGATTTAGTATTACTATCTTATTTTATGAGGTCTAATTCAAGAAACAATGGTTAGGTTTTCTTCTCCTTTAAATCCTTCAATACTCTCCAAATAAACGTTATGCCCCAGTCACACATTCATGGATCAACTCCACGGTTCTACTACGGAATATTTTCCACAGTTGACACCGGAAAATCAAATTATCGTTAATGCCCCAGTCACACATTCACAGATCAACTCCTAGGTTCTACTCCGGATTTTTTTCCACGGTTGACACCGGAAAATCTAATGATACGGAGTTAGTACGGATGCACTACGGAATGGATACAAATTGATACATACGAATTACTACGGAGTTAAAACGGACTTCTACGTTCTAAAACGGTTAAGTTTTTCTGAGGAAGTACTACGGTGGTTTCATCCGTAGTGGAATTTTGAACATGTTCAAAAATTGTCGCAGCTATACAAGTATTGCTACGTTTGGATACGATAACAGACGGAAAAGCCACGGGTCAATATATATCGCCACGAATGATTCCGGATCGCTTTCGTAGCTAATCCGGCATTTAATCCGTGAATGTGTGACTGGGGCATTAAGCACTAGTGACTAACAAAACCACTATAAAGCAATAGCAACGACACACTTTCACCAAGTAGAAATTGATTTCTATTTAATTTGTACCCCAAACGCAAGATAACATATTCAACTTCTCTTGCCTTTTTGTTCTTAAAACACACAAACATTCTTTCTTGATATGTATGTTCGAAAAAAGTAATAATATTTATCCGTCTAATAGGGAAACGAAATCATAAGCTATATATCAACTTTAGATTAAAGGGGCATGGTCACGATTTTGGTCAAAATCCCCCCCCCCCCCCCCCGATTTTAATATTTACAATGCTTCAGAAATTTTTAATAGGCAACCGAAATTTGAGTGTCATTTGTTGAGCTATAAGCAAGTTTCAGAGCTTGGAATTCTTCGCTATTTAAACAAAGCGTTTGTTTACATTTTGAACGTTGAAGTAAAAAATTCAGTTTTAGACCTAAAACGAATGTATTAAACGTTAGGAACTGTTTATCTATGCTTAGAATAAATAAAAAGATAGACAAATAAGCTGGAATTTTTTTTTTTAACTGGTATATTGAATCTATGTAAACAAAAACAGGGCACGAGCCGTGTTTACATGTTAAAGAATTGTGAGCCCTTTATCTTGCTTATAACACTACGAATAACTCTCAAATTTAATTTGATAATTAGAAATGCATTTCTAAAGCATTGTAAATAATAAAAACATTAAACTAAAAATTTTACCAAAATCGTGACCATGCCCCTTTAAGTTCATTTCATTTCTTTTAACTTATAAATGCCTTAAGATCCGTTCACAAAACTTTATGTTCACTATAAGCAAACCAATTATAAACAATATCATTCACTTTCTCCCAATTTAACTCGATCAGAATCAATTATTTAGCTGTAATTTTCTTACACTGTGTGTTATAAGCTTATGCAGACATAGAACAAAACAGACGAGAGGTCAGAAAGTTAGTCTTGTCCCCTTTAAGACGTACGCCCCAAACAGTTAACCCAGTGGAAATACAATGTCAAAAACTACTAAACTCAAATCTTATGCTTAATATGTTCGTGTGTTTCAATATCAATTTCGCTAAACACGCGATATGTGTAATATTTATCTTTACATGTACATGTATTGACACGATGGCATCGATATTTTGAATTGCAATTCTTTGATGTTCTTGGTACACGAACGGTTGTGCAGACGTATTTTCGCGCACTATACCATGCTATACAACTGTATCATTTGTGTAACGAAGTCAAATTTAAACCTAAACCAATACTTAAACGGACACCAAGTTAATAGATGTGTCTGGGTTGCGTAAATTACTCCATAAATCAATACTGTCTATAATTCTAAAAAAGAAATAAATACCAAACAAAAACAGGTCTTGTTCCGTGAGCATGGCATTAAGATATGAACTGAAGTTATTACTACTTTGCTTGCATTTTACCTAGGGAACGTTTATTGAATAAAATGTTTGTTTTGGTTTTTTTCTTCTTCAAAAATTAGTAAACTTTCAAATTCATGTGTAAAAAGAGTTTGCTGGTTATGTGATATCCGTTATTTTCTCCCTTAACGAATCACGATTGGAGAAACCAGTCACGTGTTTACAAATTGGCATAGACATGGATATCACCTCAGAACAAGGGTTTCGTACCCTCAAAGTTCAATTGCATAAGGAATCATGAATACAGCAGAAATAATGGAAGAAAAACTTTAATTGCAAAATAAATAATGGCAACACTTCAACAGAATGTAATAACACATGTATATGACTGAATAAAACCAATCAAATATCTTTGATTGACAATCATATAATTACGTCACAATTATTTACAACATTATAATGACAGGAAAGGCTCGATGACTTGATTTGTTGGGGAAAATATTTATATAGGGGAGAGTGGACTAGAATGGTTTTCTAAACAAAAATATATTACTCACAGAATATTTAATCTCACATACATACTGGTATGCCCTAGCTCTTGATTCATACTTTTAAACATGGGACACACAACGATAACAAAGGACAGACACGTCTAAATGACACACGGATAATTGATATTGTACTGTACAAGTATATATCAATATTGCACAAATGATGTTTCATAATTCTATTCAAGATATTTACGGATTAGCCTGAGCAACTTTTACTACTACAGATAAATTCATATATGATAAAAATTTAGATTGTATCGTTCTGGAAACGTCTTTGTGTCTGGGTTTGTTACTCGGACAGAAATTTGGAAGCTTGGAAAACTTAAATTGGTTTTTTGATGTACCCAGTTATATTAAATGCATGACAACGACTTCCCGTTCACCCACTGAACGGCTTTAACAAAAACATTGGTGAGTTTAACTTTGCGCCATAACCTTACAGATGAGAATACTTCCCATTTTCACATTCGACCCTTTGATCCAAGATTCCTTTTTAACCCATGACCCAATTGGCACAACTGATGAGAAACTATACCAGGAAAACTCTTTATTTTTTTTTTCAACCAAATAGCCCGTTTCGTTGCATTAATCGTGCCCACCAGGGCACTTGTTGCTGAGCTGGGCCTTGGGCAACAGGGTTGTTTGGTCTGTTGCTCATTATTAAAGGTAAACAAGTTCTTGTCGACCAATTACAACGAATGTATGGGGAACCACAGTGATTGGTCCCCGGCACACATTCGGGTCTCCTCTGGCAACTATATATTCTCTGAGTGAAAATGTCATTAATTCCATCAACTACAAGAAGTCTTCCCAGCCCCATAGAAACAAGAGGCTGGTGACCTTGATCCCCGACGATTCTCGGATAGTCTCGGCCGGGGTTAATGCCGTGTTGCCTCTGTCTTTGCCGAAACTCCTCCCATAAACAATCGACGAAAGCGTGGTGAGAAAAGAACGCTGGGTCGTATGACGAAGATTCTATACGACTCATTTGCTCCCCAATCCAGACGTGCACATGATTGTGTAACAATTCTAGATTATACCGGTCCTCGGCACTGGGGTTCGAGATTTCCCACATCCACCTTCGGCTAAATACATTTTCTAAATCTGTTTTTGACATCAGTCTTCGGTCTGCTCCTATATCGCGGCGGAGGGGTCCGTAAGGGGTAGTAAATCGCCGGAAGGGGCCAGTTACTACAGCGCCGTTTCCGTTTCCGAAGAATAATGGGGACCACATGATGGATCTTCTTGGATCAGGAAGCTCAGCATCGAGTGTGTTGTCCCAGTATGGAATGGTTACGTTGGGAACTTTCTCTCGAAGGGCGTTTTCGAAACTGATAAAAAAAATAAAAATAAATCATCATCTTACTATCGGTAAATACAGACTATAATGGAAGAAACGTAGAGGTTGCGTGTTTTCAAATCATTTGCACTATGACAGATATGATAGGATAAAAACCCAGTAAGGTCACAAAAACTTGCCCCTAAGACAATGATGCTTTCATTTTTTTGTTTCCTATCAATATTTTGTAGTATCATTGCATTGATTTATGCCCATTAACTGGACCGTGACACATACTGAGCCTTTCTGGAACCCATGTAGGCGTTAACTGTGAACTAGATGACTCAAATATTTCCGAAATTTCCATTTTCTCGATTAACTATACTCTTGACTGGAATTCCGTCAAGATAGGGTTTTTGCGCATTGTGATTAACTGTGATGGCTGTGTTGAGATATTTATGTTACCTGAGCAGTTGCTTCTTTTGTTAGAAGATAGGGTCGAAGTGTAGTTCTTTGATTGTGTTTTTGAGTCAAAATAAAGAAACAGTGAACGCTTCTACACCAACACAAAACTAGCCTGCATGACTTTTGGTTATTTTGATCATCGAGAATAACGTATCCTTTGGTAAATCAGGGCATAAAAAAGCCACAAATGGTTACGGGAAATGACAAATCAGTATATGCGTTCTTATGAACCAAGATAAATGCAAATGATATCAACTGCGACGGTCAAATTGAAGGACGGTGGTCTTTTATTTCATCAGACAAGCCTATGAATGTGAGACGAAATGTATGAAACATGTAGGATTGCTGAGTAACTATCAAATATGTACATGTGCGTTTTCAGCGCAGTGTCTAAAAATTTGTTCACGAAAGACCTTGAAAACAAATGAATGAGACTGTCAAGATGACAGATGTTAGAAGAAAACTATGATTTAATATAACGCTGTGGTTTAAAACGTATATTCGTAAGACAGAAATGGGTCTTTCTTTTGAATTATGAATTGCCCTTCAACTGGTTTTTTGCATCTGGAGAAAAATGCGGTATCAACAGGACCTGAACCCGATTTGACCACAAGCTCCTCGTATCCATAACTATAGTCACGAAGAGATTAGGGTCAAAACGGGCTTATCCCCCATGGTGAAACCCGCCTTATTTAATTTTTTTTAAAAATTGAGCTGTATATTTGCTGTATCTTATGATATTTAAAATTGCCTGGTCCAATGTTTCAGCTTTTAGTTAGTACGGTATTAAATGATTTTCTCTAAATATCAACTATCTTACAAAGTTATAAACCTTCAACTAATTACACCAGTCACCCCCCCCCCCCCACTCCTTAAAAATATACAAGCTCATTCGTTACGAGTGTGTTTTCATAACGCAAACAAACTTAAGAGAAATTTGTAAAAATATGGATGGAATGCTTTATTTTAGATCGACCAAAACATATTTATTTGAAAGTTATACGATGTTTTTAGCTTAAGTCAAGGTCTTAATGCAAAATCATCTCTCGACATCGAGGCAAATCTCTATAGGGGCGAAATTATACGATACCTTATCATGTATAGTTTGTTTTAAACATCAAAATCTCTAATAAATATTCCTGAAATAATCGGTAAAACTACTGCATTGCCTCATGATCTACGCATACAGAACAGCCCCATTGTTTTACAGCTTACTACATTAAAGATGATATAGTATGCAGTTTTTGAGATAAATAAAGATCAGATGACAAATATCTTTTTTCCAACAAATATCTGTTTTTCAAGTCGATATAAGCATATTTTTCTTTTTGTGATTTTGTGATAATTTAAACTTCGTACGTTCTTGATTTTTCCTTAGGTTAACCAAACAAAAATGATGAACATCAGTTAATATAGTTTTTCCATCAACAAAATGGGAAAAAATGAGATTATTCACCAGGATCTAAACATGTCGCGTTTTATTTCAGTTCCCACCATGTCAGCCTCCAAAAACATTGTTTATCGGCTACCAAGCCCGCCTGTCAACCGGTTACTCGTATCACATGTATCCTTGGGCTGATTTAGGGCACAATATAAACTGACATTTAAAAATTCGTCCTTATATACATGTAAACGGGGGGAGGAAATAACAACAACCAATAGGATATTGTCCCCTTTTGCATTGTCATCGACCACAGATGACTGAAACAAAACGCCACAGCCCTTCAGAGGAGACAATACAGAATATACATGTACAAGTAAAAAACTTACAGTGTAAGGTAGATTCTGTGCCATCCCAGAAATCCGGGGCCGCCGTGGGCGCCCGAGGCTGTATTGAGATGGTGGAGAGAGGCGATGGCATCAAACTTATTTGGCAACACAGTCTGAAAAGAAAGTGTTTCCAATTAGTCTTAATTACTTTATTTTGTTAAGTTGGCCAGTACAATTAAAAAATGCTAAAAGAAATCAAAGTTTTTGAAGTTTTGCAATGATACATAAGTTTTGATCGGAAAGAAATTGTTTCTCATTTAAAAACAAAATTATTAGTGTAATTTGAAAATGTTTAAGATATTTAAAGTACTTAAAGCTTAACTATGATATTTATTTCTAAGTTTTGTAAATCGTATGTACCCGGTCGTTCTTTAGAAGAAGTATGGCTTGGTGGTAGCTTCGTCGCTCTTCATCAGACAGCAGACGATACTCTTTGCGCACGCGCAGTTCATTTCCTCTTGGAAGGTAGAAAAGGCCATTCATCCATTGAACAAATCTTGAGTTGGCGTTAGTTTGCGTTCTGATTTGCAGACGACTGATGGGAAAAATCGCCAGAAACAGGACAAGCACGTGCAGCACGGACATTAGTGACGGCATGGTCTGAAACTGTAAATAGCAAAAACAAAAAATAAGTTATTGTTTTATGACTCGTGTATCATAAATTCACAAACTTAATGCATGGACTTCAGAGTTTCACAAAAAAAATTACTGCAAGCAACAACAAAAAATACATCCGCTGGCAGGCTCGAGATTTACGTGCGCGTGTACAGACATTACATTTTCATGGTTGGACACGCTTTTCGTCTTATGATGAGAAGTTCATTAATGTAGCCACTAAGAAAACAATAAAAATACGACTCTGACAAATCTGACATGTACATTGTTCTGTGCCCAAAACACGTGTACTGTATGTGGTTTACGACCTACGGTTGCGCCAGAAAGGAATACACTGAAAATTACAAAGGGTGTTTCAACCTTCTTGGTTTTAGAATAATGGAAGGATCATTATTTTTTTAATGATACTTGGTAATTCTTCCCTAGCTGTATTTAAAATTTCATTAACATAATACCATTACGCATATGCCGTTGTTCTCATCAAAACCAGGTTGATAAATAATGCACCACAAGTTTTTAAATTATCATATCTTTAATAAGTAAAGGCAAGGAAGTCACAATGTATTCCTCTGAACTGAAAAGTTGACGGCTCACCACTTATTTTGGAAACACCAACAAGACTTCATGATTTCTATAAGTAGCAAACCATGCATCTTCATATTAAGTTCTTGCGTTAAAAAGATGATGCATTGTTTATTGAAGCAGGTCAAGGATAAAGCTTGTTTCTGTTAGCAAACCAAAATTTTCATAAGGCCGTCTCCTACTTAAATTGTATCTGGTGTAACCTGTTAACTTAAGATCATAAACATACAATGAATTAACTTTCAAAGTCATCAACTGTTGTGTTGTCAAGCTGAGTTCAATACTTTATGATTGTTCAAGAAAAGAAATTATTGTATCTTGAATCTTCAGAGGCTTATTCAAGAAATATTATACTAATGCTAGTCCTGTGTGTGTGTGTGTGGGGGGGGGGGGGGGGGGCTGGGTTTATTAATGGTATCGTTTGTGTCGTCCATTATACGATAAGAGAGGCTAATAAATCTGATATGATGTATAAAAAACACAAAATTGAGTTCAATATCACATAAGTCTGAGATAGTTTAGATATCAGTCATATAAATTGAACTCAATTATTTTCGGTCTGTGGTGTGTTATCAAGGTTTTTCAACTTTTGGTTAGAATCATAGATAGAAGGAGAGGATAAGGTATCAACGTGGAGACTCTAAGCCATAGAACAGGTGCGCCTTAAAAGAGTTAACCAACATTTAATGATGACTAATAGACTATAAGAAGACCAGATTGGTCACGATAAATGAGACCCCCACAGAAATACTGGCAGACCAGCAGATCAGGATATGTTCTATTGATGAGAATTTCTCTCATTTTTTATCATCTTCTAATGAGAAAATACCAATAAATAGTCTCTAAATCTCTCTCTTCTCCAAGTCTGCAATTTAGCAGGTTTTACGATTGATATACACTGTACTTTAGAAACTGGTCAAGGTTTCTTTATGACATTGAACAGTGTTGACCAAACCAATCGTTTTAGACATCATAGCATTAAATAAAAGACACTTTAAAGTTTATCAAAATGGGTCTTACAAGACCGTAAATCGTGAGTTATCTAATATTAAACATGTATAATGTGATCTATAATACATTCATTACGACAAAGATTAGTCCTCTCCCATTTCATGTACAATATAATTATATTAACTTTAGCCCTGACAGCTACCGGAAGTTATCATCAGAAATCACAGACGAGGCTTCAAAAAACAGAGAAGCTCCTTAGACACCTCACAATCATAATTCACACGAGAACTTGTTATTCCATGTTCTGTCAGATTTGCTTTGAATATGATGTTCTGATTTGTATTTTTTATTCAATAAACAACGTGTTTTTTTTTGTTTTAACAATCGGACGTCACAGGAATATTACGTTGTCCATCCGGCAACTAATGAAGAAAAACACCTTGTTTATATGAATAATGTATGCCCGTGGTGAGAGAAGTGCGAATAATTGAATTATAAAACCTCCAATGTTTTATCTGAAAGTATCATAGAGATTTCATGATTCATCGAATGCTTAAGCAGATCTTATGATGAAGAAAAAATTGATATGAAGTCATTTGATTACAAATGTATCTCAGAGCATGTTCAACAGTTAGGTTATAAGGACTAACAGAATTGACAAGAACAGAAGATATGGGCAACGATCTGCACATGATAGCTTGAAACTTAAGTCAGCAATTTCCTGTCTCCAACCCCTTAACCTTCGTGTCTGTTGCATTACTTGCGCTTCAGATACTACAGTTTATAGGCACAAGTTTATCACTTCAAAGCAATGGCGAAAACAAGGGCAACATTTGTCATTTCATTCACTAGATGCCGAGAACAAGCCCTACACATCGGAGCATGGTGATTCAAATTATAGGCACGTGATATTTTGGACCATTTTAACCTCCCTGAAAAGAGCTAAAATGTTTACTTTTTATTTCTCAAACTGTATTATGGCCAGCAAAATCGTATTCGAAATACTTAGGTAGATAGGTACTGTACTTGTACAATGTAGTTAGTGGACCACCCATTGTTCATACGTTGATTTTTATCATCTTAAAAGTTTAAGTTTGAGTTACACAAAATCGGTGTCTCTTGCAGTCTTTCAATAAAACATTTTGTTGATTAAGTTAAACATAGCCATCTTTTCCGCCCCGTTTTTTTCTTTAACTTATTTTATGGAAACTCGATTTGAATTCTTCAGCTGATGAACATGATAATATCATCTATTTATTAACCATTAAAACCCTTTTGATAAATAAATAACCATATTAAATGAAATTAACAAAACAAACTTCTTAAATGTTGTATAAATAAAAGTTGTTACCCAGAATGCCGTTGTGGGATCAATGGATTGATAGATTTCCTTGTTAATCAGATTCCAGTTTGTATTACAAGTGAAACAATGCTCGTTGAAAGAAACAAATTGAATAAAAAAAACAGACAAAAGAACAAAAATGCCCTGTGGGTTTCTTTGTATCATCGCTTGTTTGTTTATTTTATTCTACTTTTAATTATTAAATCCCCCAATTCATACGTAATTCCGGTGATGATAGGTGATAAAAATGATATAAAACTCTACAAGCATATCGCTTTAAAGTCCCGTGGCTAGGAATGCAGTAATGGGTTTGACACTTGTCGTTTGCTATCGTTTTTCATAATTTATCTGTCATATTTTTTTTTGCCACTTAGATCATTGACAGAGAAGAAATCCGAAGGAACAAGTTCATGGAACTACCTGACGAGTGCGAATTTCTCTGGCTTTGATATTTGTTTTGGTTTTGTCTGGTTAAAGTTTATTTACTTCAAAGGGGCATGAAGTGTGGTCAATGCGCTAAGATGAGTCAAATCTAAGTCACTGGCATTTTATAAAATTTGGCAATTTTACTCCAAGCTAAAAAAATGTATAATTTCTTTTTTTTTAATGTGGATATCATTATGGTATTGACCATATTCTACACCCTCCTCTCAATGAATATTCAAATCAAATATTATAGATCCAATAGTGTGCACAAATAAAACAACGTCACAAGAGTTCGATTACGGGAGAGGAACTTATGTCAAATCATAATAACATGTAATACGTATCAATAAAAATAGAGGACAAGCTACCACTGTATTCCCAATAACCCCCACACTGTCCGCTTGTTTCTGGCGCTCGTCAGGATGTTTTTCGTTATAACAAGGTCCGCAGGGGTTTTTCACGTGTTTTAGTGCAAATGTTAATAGATAAACAGCTTAATGTGTCAACTTCAACACAAAATTACTATTTCAGTTATTAAAGTGACAACTAATGACATTGTAACATGTTAATTACATTGAAGAATTATTTATCGATATCGTAAAAAAATTTAATGCCTTGATCAACTAATTTTTTCTTAAAATCTTCATTCGGCTGTCACAAAATTCGTGGCAAATAGGACGGGAAATTTGGGGAAATTTTTCTCTGATTTGTTCGATGAACTTATTAGTGAAAAAAACAAGTTAGTTGAACAGAAAAGTGGCCAAAGAAATAGTGATGTATGTGTGTTGTGTTTTATGATTAGGAGTCGTCCGAGCGATCCGGATTGTGGCCGTGTACGAGTCGCCGATAAACCCTTCACTACTGATTTCTTGACACCTTTATTACCTTCTTGAACAGAAGAACGGAGATATTGTGCAGTATGAGTTATATCGCCATAAAAACGCAATATTGCAGAACAATGTGTATTGTAGGATCGGAGGGTCGGGATAAACTATTTTCACGTGATTAGCATTGCGCAATCGTCCGTAAAAATAAAGAAATTCCAATTGGCTTATGTGGTCTTTTTGGAATTTGCAAAATATTGCAAACTATTAAATCAAAATTATCAATCGGGGACTCATAGTCGGATACTACAAGTGATAAGGAAATAATTCAAAAGTTACGAATAATCAATTCCCATTTTATCAATTTTGTAGATTACATGTATTAAAAAAAACAATCTACAGAAAATTTTAAACATAGTCCATTTTTTTTTTGTTCTAGAAAATATATATTTCTTGAAAAGGCATGGATTTTGTTGATATGTTCTGGTCCTTAATACATTTTTCAATTTTTTTATAATGTAGGTATATAGGTACATGTAGCTATTTACAATAAAGTACATGTAAAAGTAGGCAAAATTCCCTGTAAATTATATACCATAAACTCTCTATGTCTTAATGACAATTGATTTACCTGCGATATCATGCTATATTCTTATTTCCCCGGCTGATTGCAATAAACCTTACATAAAGACCGTATGGAGTAGACACAAATAGGAATGATAGGAAATTATAGGAATATGTTAGCATATTCTGTTATTGGTACACAGATGTAGTTTTTTTGACTTCAACTAAGTGTTGCAACAAAATGTTTTTCCTTATTAATCCAGAAGAAATGGGCATTTTTCTATATGAAGAATTCTGTGATAGACTCCAAGACTAAGTTTGGCAAAAATGATAGCCATTTCTGTGAGTCAGCAAATATTTGTTCCTAGTGAATAAGAAATTAGGGGGAATTTTTGTCCGTTATTTATACCTCGGTCACTTTTGTTTCTGCTGACCAAATTGTTGTCAAACACACAATGAAATGTCTAGAGCTTAGAAAGCACATGTTTTGTCCACCTGAATGATTAATTGTGTCGCAATGTCGTAATGCAGACGACCAACAATAATGGTTTACATACGGCTTCTTTGAGGTTATGAATGTAGTGATGTCATTTCGGTTATCACCCGGTGATGGTTTCTTCTAAGTAGTTATCACTATCTTCCATTGCTATGAATCCGTCTCCTATTTTTCTTTTCCATTACCCAATTCACTTATCAAAATAATATTCATAAATTTTTCATGACCTGGTTCGTAAGAATACGTTATGAATATAGATGTGACCTATATGATGCCGAGTAGTTTGCAAACATATTTAATGGTATGATAGAGATATGAACGATTTTCAGGAAATTAAATAACACAAAAGACAGAAAAGCATATAGTTACGATGAGGGCTTTTTAAAAGAAGTGTTTTAAAAAAAACTTGCTGTAATTTAGCATGCACGTTTAAATGTTTCATCAAAACAATAATTCAAAAACAAGATCTAAACATAAAAAATTAATCATCTTGGATACAGCACTTAACGACATTTTGGTGAATTTTGATTAATTGTAGTGTGTTATTGTGAGAGTTTATATTAAAAACTGAAGTTAAACATGATTGATTGCTCTTTATTTGAAACAATAATTGATATTTCAACAGGCAAACATTTGTTAGCACTACTGCCTATAAATCAGGTGTTTGGGTCTTGACAAACGTTCCTTACTTTCAGGCGATTCCATTTTAAAGGTGTTTTCACCTCATTTTTTTTCTTCTAAAAACATCGTATTTTTTATGTAATTCACGTTGCCATGTTTCCATACCTAATTTAAGAGAAGAGAATAATTTTCGTTTACGTTGCGTTCGCAAGAAAAAACCCAACTCGCAACAGTTTATGAATGAGAATACATTTATGTTAATATCATTAATAAAAAAAACACCTACCTTAAAGTCTTTATAAGCGTATTCCTTAAAAGTAAATCCTTAGAAAAGTTTCTACAACAAATTCGGTGCAAAAAACTTTTGGTTTGTCGTGGGTAGAGTTAATATTCCTTATATCATCATGCCGGCACTGGTCCTAGCGAGTCCACTGCATGCCAAGAGAGCCCCTAAACGGTAGTAGTGTCGTCTGCCCAGTGCGCTACAGGTAGAGCTAGCATTTGCCTGTGATCCTCCTAAACGCATTTGTCATCACACCTGTCAAATGAGTTGGGAAGAGGACATGTCTTGTCTAATTTTATACCTCTTCAAAACCTGATCGCTGTTTTTAGTGGTCAGACTTTGAAGATCTAATAAAATTTGCAAAATCGCTCATTTTTTGCTTTGTGTTCAGCTTAATTTTATGTCATATTGATGCATGTTTTAAAATTGTCTGATCACGTTCGATTTCATTTGACATTGAATAAATTTACTAGGCAAAAAAAAGAACATTCCGCAATTATTTTTGCTCGTGTTTTCCAAAAATTTTTGTGGAAAACCTTTGTTTTGTTAAATGATTAACGGTTTTTCGATATTCAGGAATGGTCTCTTCAATTTTGCCAGAGAGAGAGAGAGAGGGGGGGGAGAGAGAGAGGGGGGAGAGAGAGAGAGGGGGGAAGGGTAGGGGCGCGTGCGTTCGTGCATATATATATACATTTGTGTGTTAATTTGCGTTAGTTTGTCTTACAAATCGAACACTCACAAATTCACAAATTCTATTTATTGGTGGAAGTAACAAACTATGTGGTTTTTTTGTAAATTGAAATTGAATATACACGAAAAAAAAAAATTCACTACTATACTATTAAAATGATAAAATTTCATTTACGTTAATATACATATTTTGATTACATGGCCCCAGCTTCATATTTTCTGGCAAACATATTATTGAGAAATATGTATTTTAATTTATTTACACAAGCATCTAGACTTTGTCTGGACAGGCCGGTTGAGAACATGTTTTGATTTTTACAAAACAAAATATATTAAAGATATTGAGTTTTACTGAAGTTTCTCATATCCTCGGCAAATGTTACTCTTAATCATAAAAAAACAATAATTTATTTGAATCAAATATAATTTAGCTTTTCATTTAGAAGTTGGAAAGAGTTATTTATTATTTCAGTGTGGACATCAAGCATGTATAAGTTTTTATTTTCAATTTCTTGACAATGCTAACTTTTTATTCTATATATTTAACTTTGAATTCAAAATAAACCTGAATACATTGTTTTTGATATGAAAACAACCAAGAAAGACATTTTCATTCTATTTTAATAAAACATGTATATAAATAGCTAGAAAAAATGCGTGGATCTATTTCTTTGTTTTGCAAGCAATGTCGAGACTTTCTAAATTTATCAAACATTGGTAACATATCTACCCTGAGTGACACTGGATTTACAACAGGGTCAGTCTATGTACAGGTGATGTACAGGTGATGTTGGGCAGGTCGTATCGATGTGTACACACAGGTATACACCTGTCTCTACTTGATCAGCCGGGAGGTTCATCCAGTAATGAACGCAATATGCATGTAACAAAGAAGAAAGAAAACCTGTAAATACGCACTAGGAAATGAAAAAGGTCTTGTCACGGTCCTTGTACAACAAAGGACGAGCCCGGAACCCGGGATGATATATATCCATGTTGAAATGAATGTTTCAACATTGTTATTTTTCCAATTCTGAATTTTTTCTCATTTTTTGGGCTTACTTGGAAATGTTTTCATGCAAGACGTGAAAGATTTTCTTTATTTTGCTTGTCTTAAATTCTTCCTTGGATAAGGTTCTATATACATTTACCGTAGCTCTTTTTTTTTTTACAATGACTCGACTGAAGTTATTAGAATAAATAAATAAAGAATAAATCGACTGAATGAAAGTTGCTTCATCATGACCATGCATTACCTATTAATTGACATATCAATCTGGCATACGTAGATCTGTGCTTGCATCTTGTTTCTAGATACTATTTTACAATATAATAGTGTACACATTTTGAAATATACCCTGAAAATTCAGACATTGCAGAAGGAAAAGGTTCGAAACATTTGTAAACCAATACGCAGAGAAGTGCATTTTCCTGTTTGACATAAATCGAAGGAACAATTTACAGAAAATCGTTAAGCTAAAGAATTTCGATATAGAAATGTTTAAATAGGATTTACAATGACGGAATGGAATATCGGTTTTAAATTATATAAACCATTTTTTATTTAATATTTAATTAAAAGATCCCATTTTGGCAAAAAAAAAACCAAACAAAAAAAAAACAAAACAAAAAAACAAAACATATGTTCATGCACAAGGTTTGGATATATTTCCAGAAAATTTTGTCTTTGCGTAAACATTGAACTACAGCTTTTGAGAAATATAAATTGTCTTTTTCCATGAGCATTACTATCACAACAATTATTATTGGATACCGATATCTCTCGTTCATGTAACTATGAACCACTTCGCTCTATATAATGAAATAGGTCTACATCCAGTACAATGTAACAATGCTAATAATGTAAAAAGTATTCAAAAACAAAGCACAAGATCATTGATACCTCTTCTTTGGTCCGTTTGGTTATTTGCACAGACGGAATATATCAAATGGATTTGATTTTATACGGGTCCGAGGCAGAAAAACATGAATGTATTCTTTTTTTCAAGTTAAAATAAAATTGCCCTTCAGTCTTGTGTCCGATATTTTATTCATTAGAGTCAGACATCTTAGACAGGTACGATGAATTATTATTTACATAAAACTAGCTCTATGTATATTGTTGGAAAAACATGGAAAGAGTTTCTATGTATACATGTATCCCTCGGAACATGAAGAACATGAACGAATCCCACCAATACTTTCTTACTCTATGTATCTCAATACTGAAAAAAAATGAATAAGCCTGTATGTGTAAATTACCCTGGTAATTATAAGCGTGCTGCCTTCTAAAACTTTACATAGAAATGCCTATCGATATCAATATAAACTATGGAATTATTCAGGAGAAATTCCTGATTAAAACTGTTTTCCTGTGGTGCAATGTCTATGCATTTTGAGAATTAAAGTCCTCTGCGTGTCTATCAAAATTTCATTATCAATTATGACACATTAGATGTCCGGGGTCGAAGTGAATAAATACACTCCGTGTTTGGGGTCAAAAATGAATACTATTTACAGAAAGTGTGACTGACAGTCATTGACTCTTAAAATGTAATTAATGAATTCATTGTTGAATACACCTCATTAAACGATGTGTCATAATGATACTGAACGAAAGAACTAGAAAAGACGCACTTATTTTCATCAAATTTTTATTAAAATAAATATAGATTAATAATGTTATATTGTAAGGTATTCATCTATGTAAGTCATTTACATCAATTTAATATAAAATTAAAATATCATAGTTAGTATTGCCGCAAAATCAAGTTTCATAATCTTTGAGAATTTAAAGTCCTAGGACAGGGGTGCACACATAATCCACGGAACCTGAGACAACACAAATACATGTATATATTACATATTTATCCATTTCAAAAAAAAATTATCAATTTTATGAATATTGAAATTTGGGGAATAGTGTGACATTACTTTTGGATCAACCTTAGTATTTCTTTTTTTCTTTGCAATATATAAGATCAAAATCATTGAATTGTTGTAATTGTGTTTATATTTCAAATGTCGGTCGAATATCATAAATCATTACCGACACAAATATCATAAAAAAAATTATTAACATCAAGATTGAGCTATAAAATGTAATTTGTATTTCCCTCGCTTGAGGAAATTGATTTACAATGTGTGTATATACTGTATTTTTGGTTTGTCTTTAATTCATATGCATACATGTATCATGAATGATAGTATAGTCTAAAGAGGTTTTCAATCTGGTAGTTGGTCAAAGTTGGTAAAAAAAATATTCTAAAACTCCTGTTATTTTTTTTAAAAAGTAACTATAAAATAAAATGAATACTATTTAACTCCGAAGCAATTCTGTAAAAAAAAAAAAAAAAGTTATTAATTTTCATCTCTTCAAAAATATATTCTGTACGGTCAACAGTTCATGAACTGAGACTGATAAATTGTTAAAAAGTTTTTTCGTTAATTGTTTATAATTTTTCCAAATGATTTTTCCGGAAAAAAAGTGGTGTCAACTTTTTATGTTCTTGATTGATTCTGTGGTTAGTTGTTTGCAACGGCGTGCGCAGTTCTGAATGTGTAGTCGTCAGACATCACTGCCATGCAAGAACAATATAGATTATACGGAATAAACATTTTTCTCAGAAGACGCACGTTAATGAATTTGATTAATGAAATGTAACGCCCGCAATGATGAACTTGGAGTAATTCTGACAGTTTCGATCATTAAAGTTTGATTATGACTTTGATTGACAGACGGAATTGATTTACTGCTAACAATAGATTCTAGATAAGATGATAAAAAATACGACTCTTCATCTGCATATTATCATGAACTACGTAATCGCGAGAAAGTTCCAACATAAAAAGAGTATTTTGAGAGTATTTTATAAGAAATTCATGTACATGTAACGTACAGATACTTCCTTTTTTAAGAAATGTTGTTTTGTGTGCTAGATAGTTTTTAACAAAATTCGGAGAGATATTTGTACATTCATTTTTTATATATTAAGATTATTTTGACAAATTAAAATAAATTTCAGTCACTTAAAGAAAGGAGGATGTATGATGATGTTAAGTATCGTTTTACCTCCACAAATCTTTCCTTTTCACATTGTAAATTTTTATTCATGTGTTAAACATAATGAAAGCAGTAAAATAGAAATAATATCGATGTCTAAAACTCAGAAAAGATATACATGTAGTTTTCAAAAACATATAATCCACAATTAACGAATAAATATTATTTCTTACATAAATATACGTTTGCATAGCATGTAAATGTACAATTACACGTTACCTGGCTGTACGATTTAGAAGCATATCAAATTAAGTTTAATGATTGTTTGCATTTCGATTCTCATTTTATTTCATTGCAAGCTATCTTGCTAAAACATCCATTGCAATGATTATTGCGCTGTTGAAGAAAATGTTGTTTGCGTTACCACAATGTGATAAATAGTGATTACCATTATCCAAACACTTGAATGGAATTTTCCATCGTCTTTACTCAATCTTACCAACAATCATACTTGACTTATAGTTTTTTTTATTGTAAAGCTGCATGCGTGTAGCAAGTTACATCATTAGTAAGGAGACCAACTTTAATTTTTATAGCACATGTTTTTGCGCATTCTAAAAAATAAAGGTGATCCCTAAAAAAGAACCAGATTGTCTATTTTCTTGAAACTTCGCTAATTAACCAGAGTTGGTGTAGATTAGAATTTTGCTAATGTAGTTTTTCCGCAAAAAACGCCACAAACAATCGGCATCCTTAATTTGAAGCCATAACGTACGCAAACTCTGGTAAACAAAGTAAGGACCAAATGAAGAGAATGAAACAGACTTAAAAAACCTCTGGGTTTACCGGTAAGGGACGTCCTTTTGTATTAAGGTTCATACACCCTCTGCTACAAAACATACATTTTTTTAATGATCTTCAAATGTACATTTCATAAAGCACTATACTAGTACCCTGTGATATAGTTTGATATATGAATGCCACGTGGTTCTCAAATGAATTGTAGCTGAACTACTAAAAACAACCAATTGAAATATTCATAAACTTAACTTGAACGCTGTAGAATGAGTTGGATATTGTAGGTTCATGCGTTCCTTAAGACAAAAGCATCAGGGAAATGTTTTCTTTGTTCTCGCGGGGAATGTTTCTCGAACGGTGATTGGGCAGTTTTGTTGCATTTATACATTGTTTTTGCTAACTCATCCAAAGTGAACGTGCAAGCATCTGCATTTGCACACAAGCCACCACGTGATTGGTCGTATCAATAACAATAAAGTGTTTGTTGCCAAATAGGTTCATCATTAACATTATCAATTATTTTAAAAATTACGTAACAGACACTATCTAGGTTCAAGTTCAGTTTATTCACTCAAACTAAATAATTTGGTAAAAGAGGAACATATTATATACAGAATAAACATAAATACAAATCGTCAGAGATATACATACTAATATAATAGTCAAATTCCCCTTGTACCCAATACCACGCGTACGGTGTACGTTTTGTTAAAACCTACTTCTGTCGGTATTTACCGTAGCTTGGTTTGTCAGTAAATTCGTTTTGAAATATAATTTGACCAAAAGATAAAAATTTCATTGAGTTGCAAATGCAAAAGTGTTTTTATATATCAAATGAATTATTTTCCTGGACGTTAATTCAATATTTTACATTCATGTTTTGACACTTTAATGCAGTTGATACTTCATATTTTCCGCTTATTGAGTTGGTAGCACCCTCTTTCCAACTATATCTAAAAGTAGAAAAATCGAAGGATAAGTATTTGCCATTGAGTTTTTTTTTACCGAGTGAGTGAAATATTTTCAATATTAAATCATAAAAAAAAATAAAGCAATCATGCATATTCAAAAGAATTTGGAATTATGAATTTTTAGTGAATAGGCAAGTCCCAACAATGTTGGTGCGACATTTTGGTCCAAGAGAAATGCTTATGAACATGCTAAACGATAGTACAACGATTTCGCTAATTACATCGACACAAAATTGTGGTTTTGTCAATATTTTCAACATGCCTTTTTCAACATGTCTCACTGTTAAATTATTCTTGGCTGACTGGCTAATATAAAAATTCCATGACCTAGTAACATCATTGAAGTAAACATTCATAAGATTCATAAAAAATGAAGTATTTTACTAATGTAGTTTCCCCCCCCCCAAACCCCCCCCCCCCCCCAAACAATCGGCCTCCTTAATTTGAAGCCATAACGTAAACTCTGGTAAACAAAGTAAGGACCAAATAAAGGGAATAAGACAGACTTAAATGACAGCGATCAAGACTATCATACTTCCTTTCCCAACCACCACCTCTGGGTTTACCGGTAAGGGACTTCCTTTTGTATTAAGGTTCATACACCCTCTGCAACAAAACATACATTTTTTTTAATGATCTTCCAATGTACATTTCATAAAGCACTATACTAGTACCCTGTGATATAGTTTGATATAAGAATGCTGCGTGCGGTTCTCAAATGAATTGTAGTTGAACTACTAAAACAACCAGTTGAAATATTGATCAACTTAACTTGAACGCCGTAGAATGAGTTGGATATTGTAGGTTCATGCGTTCTTTAAGACAAAAGTATCGGGGAAATGTTTCTTTGAACTCGCGCGGTGATTGGACAATTTTGTTGCATTTATACAGTGTTTTTGCCAACTCATCCATAGTGAACGTGCATGCATGCTGCATTTGCACATACGTCACCGCGTGATTGGTCGTATCAATAACAATAAAGTGTTTGTTGCCAAATAGGTTCATCGTTAACATGATCAATAGTTTTAAAAATTACGTAACAGAGACTATCTAGGTTCAAGTTCAGTTTATTTACTCAAACCAAATGATTTGGTACATGAGGAACTTATATACAGAATAAACATAGATACAAATAGGCATACATAATTTAGTCAAACAGGAAAAAGGTATTAAAAATGGACGTATAATAGAATTTATATAAATATGACACTTTTGTATAAAGGATCAGACCAAAATATTTTTTCGTTCAAAAGCAAGGTGGAAAAACCACTTCTTTTAAAAGCAATTCAGATACACAATGATAAAAAATTAAGTTCGAATTATTTTCAAGCAAATTCGACTGGAGCTATAAAAAGTTGTTTAACATTTTAGTTTCACGAAAAGATTACTGAATACAACATTTTCACAACAGATGTAAACGGGTTTTTATGTTTGTTAACTGTAAGCAAGTACAATGTACATATGTATTCCCAATTAAGTTTCAAGAAAAGCATTCGCGTTTTGGGATCAGTTTATGCTGTGTCGTGTTATACACGAAGAAGGCGAGTAAAATGCTCAAAAGAGTATAATATAAAAATATTATAATGAAATGAATAATGAATGTATTATTTAACCAAATTAATGATGTTTTGACACTATAATGCAGTTGTGACTTCATATTTTCCGCTTATTGAGTTGGTAGCACCCCCTTTCCAACTATATCTAAAAGGAGAAAAATCGAAGGATAAGTATTTGCCATTGGGTTTTTTTTACCGAGTGAGTGAAATATTTTCAATATTAAATTATACAAAAAATAAAGCAATCATATTCAAAAGAATTTGGAATTATGAATTTTTAGTTAATAGAGAAGTCCCAACAATGTTGGTGCGACATTTTGGTCCAAGAGAAATGCTTATGAACATGATAAACAATAGTAAAACGATTTCGATAATTACATCGACACAAAATTGTGGTTTTGTCAATATTTTAAACATGCCTTTTTCAACATGTCTCATTGTTAAATTATTCTTGGCTGACTGGCTAATATAAAAATTCCATGACCTAGTAACATCATTGAAGTAAACAAGCTAAAATACATTTACAGAAAATATTTCTTAAAACGCCCTACAATGCAATTTTCGACATTGCATCATCTAGCTGAAGACTTTACTCGTGTCATTTAATAAAATGTGAAGCATTTATTACCAGCAATATGCATCGATCGATTGACCAAAAAAATGTAAAAAAGAGTGTAAAATATTGAATCAACATCCAGGAAAATAATTCATTTGATATATAAAAACACCTTGCAACTCAAGGAAGTTTTTATCTTTTGGTCAAATTATATTTCAAAACGAATTTACTGACAAACCAAGCTACGGTAAATACCGACAGAAGTAGGTTTTAACAAAACGTACACCGTGGTATTGGGTACTAGGGGAATTTGACTAGTCGGTGTATGATTAGAAATTAGGTCATGGTTCGGCAAGCCTTGTCAAACTTGAAATTCAAACCTGGTGAGTCTAGACTATCTAGGCAGGAGTAAAAACTAGATATGTATTCTAAAATGGGTTTTTTGAATTCAAATCAAACTACGATACACGAAAAATGTTTAAAAAAAAAACAATATAGCACATTTTTGGAAAGGGCTTACATAGGCTTTGCCTTTTACACAATCCATCTGATTTCTCAATAACATATGTTTTTAAATTTAAAACAAAATACAATATAGCAAAATACCTGATAAAGTGTACTTTTAATGATGCTTGAGAAAAGGAAGAATGTATTTTATGAGTCGAAATCTGTTCTTTTTATGGTATAAATCAATTCCTGACACGTTAAATTGTACATGAACAGGAAACAGATATGGCATGAAATGATATAGATAACTTGATATCGATATAAAGTGCGTCAAGGGTTTATCCTAATGAAGGCGTTTTAGTTTATTTACTCTCATTAGTTCATAAATCACCAAATCGGCTGATTAATGATGTACTTTTAAAATAGTTTTACCATAACCTCTTGTAATTTATGACAGTTTGTCAGTATTGTATGTACGGGTTGATTCCTGACCACCATGAGCTGAATTCAAATTAAAATGGTTGCTAAGTTCCTTGTACTTAAAATCACGGACTCAACTTTCATTCTACACTGAATTGTGGAATTTTGATTTAAAAAAACCTTCACGTTATAGTATATGCACTTATGATAAAGTCTTTCGAATTTCTGTTGTTGCGTATAATATCCCAATTAATTATGATCATATCTATCATATTAACGTAATTTCAATCATTAACATCATTAAACCTGCCTGGTGCAAATTGCGGTTTCACCAACGGCACAACAGTCAATAAAAATATTCCACCAATCAACGAGGTATTCAATAATTTATAACACGTTCCCTTCTTAAATTATGAATATTTGTGTCATGAAAATTAAAACTGCATGAATTGGAATTTGCAACAATTAGCACATTGATCGCGCGGACTCTAGAATTATCTGATAACGAGTAAATTTTATGCAATTAAATAAAAGGAAAAATGCATTTTGACTTAGTATGCACGTCTAATCAAGATATCGTATCGCAATTATACAAAGAAAAAAAAATGAGAATTTAAGATGAAATAAGTTATAGACATCAATTACCAAATATGCACCACTGCAACCCACATAAAGAATTATCTGCAAGTTAATTGGAAAAGAAACCGGTATTTTTATGTACCTAAAATCGCTGATTTACAAAGTTATAATTAACTGCTATACCACCAGATCAAGAACAGCTAAATGGCAAACTGCAATGATCACCTCTTTAATTCAACTTGAAGGCTTATCGAGAAAATTCGCAAGCAGCAAAATGTTAAAGCAACACTTTATCCAGAGGTACGATTAAAGTTTTGCATTTATTATCATGCATTTTTTTTATAACTATATATATTCTCAAACTTTTCCCTTTCTATAGATGTTTATACATGTATCATTCAAAATATGTTTCTTTAATAGACTCAAAATTCAAAATTGTCAATGATATAATATTATTCTATGTATTTTCTCTACATTCATATCAAGTATGTCAGTGTCATAGTACTAAGATGCACTTTTATGATATATGATAGGATCAATTCTTAGAGTTTAACAAAACTTTTCTTATATTAGTTGAAGAAATATGCTTTTATATACTCTAATGGCAATAGGCTATCAGGACTAAATTGTCACTGCAATTTTTTTTAGACCATAAATATGTGTGCAAAAGATATAGCATCCAATTTTTAAGGCAATATAAGAACAGCTTTTTTTTCGTAACTAAAAAACTGATTATAGCTAAAAGAGTTACTTAAAATTTAAGGAACATCTTATAGGTAATCTTCTGATCACCCAGCCACTGTAACAGATGTAAACATTCTACTTTATCACTGGCATAACTATCCGGCAAAGAGTTAATTGGTGGATACTTTTACTTTTTACAATAACATTTTACACATAATCATGAAATTAAAGTGGAAATATGTTAATGATAAACGTATTCATATTAATCTGTAATGCCAATGCTTAAAGAACATATCGCATGTTTCTAAAGTATGGGACATTTTACATTTTTTGGCTTCCTTGTGTATCTAATAATTACTCCTAACAGTTTGTTAACAGTATAAAAGCGGTAATTAGCCATAATATCAATTTAAATTATAGCCCCGATCGTTTAAAAACTCGTTAATTAGATAGCGTGTCACGTGGTACAGTGACGTCACAAACAAATATGTAGGATTAGCATTATCTTCTTTAAATTTTGACATTTATTCACCATTTACGTTGTTTTTTTTTTTACATGCTGACTAAATTAAAAAAAATCTTATTATACAGTCGTACATGTTTAAGCCACCAGTACGGATAAAAAACGATGATATTGCCGAAGAAGAGACGATGAAGTCGGCAATGGCGATCAGATTGATCGACGTGAAAACATTGTAAACACAACTTAGTAATGATTGTAGCTGAAATAAATCGGTTAAAGGTGTTTATTTATTAAAATCTACAACAGTTTTGTTTTTTGGCGTTCCTAACGACTCAAAATGTTCATTATTGTAAAACTGTCGTGCACAAGAAGTTTGTTTCTTCGGCAGTAACTGGTCACAACTTTCTATAAGGTTGTTTACTCTATATTACACTGGATTGTAAAAGCAGGCAAGAACGTTTTCCTTAATTATTCTTTATTTCTGTAAGATCCCATCTCCGTATGTTTTTATCCATTTACGTATAAATGTATATCAACAAACTTTGTCTATTTCTCGCATAAACATTCAATATCGACAACTCGATCCTTGACTTCTCCCACAAATTTATATCTGTAAGATCCCATCTCCGTATGTTTTTATCCATTTACGTATAAATGTATATCAACAAACTTTGTCTATTTCTCGCATAAACATTCAATATCGACAACTCGATCCTTGACTTCTCCCACAAAAAATAAAACTCACAGAAATCTCACCTTCCGATGATATTAATATGATTTCTGCAGAGGTGAGCTACATGTATGAATGAAGAAATCATTTTTACAAAACCGACGCATACATGAACGTATAGTTTAACAATAACAATGGAAAAACAGCTAATGAAGCGAGGCGGTATCCAAAATGGCGTCCCCTCTCGTTATTTTTCTCCGATGAACTTGATGAACTTGCGTTTTGTACACAGGCCCCTGTTCATAAACTTCAATTTTTTCTTTTTGAGAAATGAATACGATTTATTTATGAAACTATGATTACAAAAATATACCATATAATTAATGATTTAAGAAATGAAGATAATAATTTTTCTATTGATCGACGTATCAAAGAAAAAATTGACCGGAAAACTTCATCAATGCGCGTAGCGCATTGATGAAAAAGTTTTCCGGTCAATTTTTTCTTTGATACGTCGATCAATAGAAAAATTATTATCTTCATTTCTTATCATTTAATTAAACATTTTCAAATAAAAAAATGTGAAGTGTCATTGATCAGAAATGTAAATAATGTAAATGAAGCGGCGCGTATGAATACAAAACAACAACAGCAACAATATTCAAAATGGATGCGCCTTCAGCTGATGCAGAGCTATTGTGCTGAATTTAATGGATTTAACACAAATAGTGAGTTAAAATCGGAACCGGCTAAATTGAAAACGAAAGGAAAATACATGCGATAGTTTGTGATATTATTCACTGTGCAGAAAAACTCGTAATAAAACTAGTTTTCATGTGAGATCGCTGAAATATGCAACTGGACATAACCATCCAAGGAAAGGCGATCGTGGACGAAAATAGCTGATATATCTATCGACAAAGAACAGTATGTATAAGCGACTTTTGTACACGTTGTGGTAACTAGATAGCCAGTGATGTACTTAAATGGTATATCTGCCGCTTGGAATGCACCGAAGGAGTTGATGCATTAGTTACTGAGTACTCATAGCTTTTCTTTACGACGCTTATTCTGATGACCGATCATCTACGTGTGTAAATTAAAAAAATTATCGTTACCAAATTTGAACAGCAGTGTTACCGTGAAAGTTTATAGGCCTATTTGTTCGTTATAATATTCCTGGAAAAGAAACAGCCAGCCTCGCTGTAAATGTTGATTGATCTCAAGCAGACGAAATCGTGAGAAGACGCTTAATTTTCTATTTCGTGAATCAAACAATGTGTTTTGTTTAATTTTGAAGGTTAAACTTTCAAGTTTTTATATTCACAAGGTTGCATTTTGTTTGCTGACAATAAAACAGACACAACTTTACATTTTGTTGACAGTGTTTATCTTGGAAATTCCCATTCCATAAATAGTGTTAAATCAGAACAGTTGAGAAAAGTAGATCCGGAAATTTTTTTATTGATGCAGGTATCAAAGAAATTTTTCAACCAATCAGAAGCGCCGATATCTCATCAAACGAATAAATATTAAATGATATATATGTATTGAATGTTTATTTATAAATCCTCTCGTCGACAGATAGACCACTATTTGTCGCAAGATTTCCGCATACTTTCGTAAGGGAAACTTAAAAAAACAACAGTCCAAATCCCAATTTCCGACGGCTAGAACACCCACAGGAGGCACAAAACACCATCATGTCCCGTTATCGGCAATTTAATAGGTGATAATTAGTTTAATTGTCGTTTAAATCTAATCGAATTACAAAGATGGCTGACAGCACCTTCTCGCTCGAGGTCGCATATGACGTCACACATCATGGCGGGTAGATCGAGAGAGAAAATATGCATATCGCGGCATTTGAATTTCATCGCTCTCAAACTCACGAATTAGGCAGAATATTTTATGAAAACGTTTATAAACTTCATTTTTAATGAGTATAGAATGATTTTATTTAAAAAATTTCGAAAATTGAAAATCATGCGATATGTCCTTTAACGTGCATTGAAGTGCGAAAACAATTCATAAGATATATACTGACGCAGAATATTGTACATGTGTACATAAATTATCTTTCAAAACGATGAATTTCTACTATCTAATGAACGTTTATTCAAAAGATTAGATAAAAACTGTCCAAAACTTTAATCAACAGCAAGCAAATATTAACACAGGAAGGCGTATTTTATAATAACTCAGATATGTTGCTGTAATTATTTGAACATTCTGTAAATATTTACGATGAATCAAATTCCACATTTTTTTAAATTAATACCTACATGTATTCAAAAAGGTCAAATTTATCAGACTGAATAGAGAATATTCAAAACAAAAAACACAGAGTAAAACAAAAACAAAAATAATTATGCTTACACATAATGTAACCCTTCTCACAATCAAATAAACATGTATATACTGAACCGCAATTCATTATATATAAATATACAATTTATGTTTAAATATGCACGCAATCACACTGGTTTCATTTACCGTTATTAAATAATTTTAGTATATTAAATATATATTATAAACCAAAGTGTCCTGTCTTTACATAAAACTCCCATGTACTTTCGCCATATGACCATAACATTCTTGCCCAGAGTTGAAAAATTTCATGCATGTCCAACAAATGTGCATCTTGCAATCTCGACATTCCATGTGCTGACAACCACCATCCTTCTCGATTCCTGCATAACAATTTGGACAGAGTTTTCTGTTATTTGGATCTCGCCGCATCCATTCCCGCAGACCAGATTCATCATTTCCATTTTCTATTTGGTATATTTCACATGACATCCCGTTATGGTATTCGACATGACATTTGCTACACATACCAACCCTACAAACTCCGCAAACAATTCTTCCTCCATTTGCACTGACCTTGTAGACCATAGGACAATCTGGAGTTATGCAATATCGCGCTTTGTCTTTATTTTCTCTAATAAAACAAGATAACGATGAATCTATTATGTTCTGAAGGCTGCAGAATCTTTGTTTTGTCATATTGACAAAATCTTTCCATGCCCAAAGCATCTCGCACCCATCTTGGTAGCATTTAAGTGGAAAGTCTTTGCTTTGTATTGTTGATTCTATATTCATCTTTATGCAATCCCTGCAATAAGGATGCCCACAAGATTCTAACCTATGAATCTCAGTTTCGGAGATTTCACAAAGACATATTCCACATTCGGGCTGATTTGAGTTTGGTATAGAACATTGTTTCCGAAGACGATTCATTAATTCATCGATTTCAGCAACTGCTTTGTCCACTGCTTTATCAGACCCTAGCATTCTAATTCTATGATTTCTGTGATCTAATTCTACAGTCGATAAATCTGATAAGTCTTTTAGACCTTGAAGATCTACATCATGCATCATTATCACAGCTTTCATCAACCCAGGTGGCTTTGAATCCCCTTTTAGGTCATACACCCGCGATTTTGAAGAAGACAGTTTTTCTAAGTACTTATGTATCTTTCTTAAAGCCATATCTCTTGCAAAAGTTTTGCCATGAACGGTCAAAGATGTATTTCTGTGATCAAGCAAAATCAGTGTATCGGTTTTGTTCATTATTTTCTCTAATTTTGCCTGTCCGTCTCGAGTGAAAATATAGCGGAGGGTTGGAATCTGTTCTATGTCAACTGTTTCACCTTCGAGCATTTTCTGTATTTTGTTTCTTGTGTGAACCATACTTTCAATGCTGTCTGCGTCAATATTGATAACGAAGTTTTCATTTTTCAGATGCGTTATTGTTAGCCGCCTTCCTCCTTTTTCCTTCTTAACTTTCTCACAGTATTTTACAATTTCTTTCTGTACTCGTGTGTAAATTGGCGCCAATACAAAGAGCCTGGTTTGGATTTCAGGAGTAACTGACACAGCATTATCTCCAATAAAAAAGTTATCTTTTAACCTGGAACATGCATCAAAACCTTGTTCGGGGTCTTTAAACGTGACAAATGCTTGGTAGGTAAAATCAGCTTGTTTTGGTTCAATTAAAGACACACAAAACATGTTTTGCTTCAGGTACCTTTTAAAACCAGATTCAAGTCTAGTTTTGTACGAAAACATCATTTGTGGCGTCGTTTTAATTTTTTCTCGAATGACAACGACTTTTCCTATATCATTTACTGAAATGTTGAAGTGGTTGAAGAAACTTTCACGCAAAACATCCTCATTAACGAGTTCCCCTAAACCTGATACAAATACCTCGTTTTTCTTATCTGGATTTCTTTTGTTCCTACTTCGTGTTATTTTTACTCGTTTTCCACCAACAGAAAGTTTGCTAAAAGTACTTGATCTGATGATTTCATCCATTTTGTGTTGGTTATGAATTTCAACAAATCCAATGCCAGAGCATTTGCGTCTACACCAAGTAAGCCTAGCTTTTAGTAAATCAGCTTCTTCAGACCTTCCCATTCCTTTGGGGGGCTTTGCACTAACATACTGATTTCTTTTAGTCGCATTTACTGCTGCTAGGGCGTTTTCTGCATTTTCATAAATGATTTGACCCAGGTAACGTGGATTTGTGTTATTCGGTGATTTTTTGATAAATGACTGAATTCGACCAAACCGTTCAAACCATTTAATCATTTCATTATTCGAACCAAAGGCATCAGCATCACCAAAAATAAACACATTACTGTATTCATCTTGATAAAGTAGTTCCTTAGTTTGTCCCCCAGCACCAATTGAAATTCGTATGTTGTGAAAATCTGGCAACACAGGGATTTCAAAAGTTTCAGTCTTAAGTCTTTCCTTGATTGGGTCTATGGCCGTTTTTAATGTATAAGTTGAAATTTCTGTAGAGCTTACAGGTGCAAAAATAGATATTTTTCCCTTGTCACGATCTGCATCAATCACAAAAACTGAATCTTTACACTGCACGGAAAGATTTTCTTGCATAGCTTTGACTTTGCTATACCGAGGACCTACAAATTCTCTGTGACCATGAACACCAACATATTCTGTTAAAACATGTGCAACTCTTCTACTTTCTACGTCTTCGATATCAAAATCTAAGGAACCTTCAATTAGCGCTTCCTCGACATCTTCATCTGCCACAGCTGTAATGTTTAAGGCAAAATCACGCGATGTTTGCATAACCCTTTCGACAATTACCCATTCCGGAAAAGATGCTAGTGACTGGAATGCAGATGAAGGGTGCATAATAACTTGCTGATTTTTGTCTATGAAATAATATCCGGCTTTCTCATGACCAAGATAACGACACAAGTTGTTTTGAAATGATCTGAATAATAGCCTCTGCAAAATCCTCTCGAAATTGGAAGAAGTAGTGAACTCAAATTTGATACTTAAGTTTAGGTCCTTTCTTAAAACATAAAGGATCTCACCTGCACAATCATGAATGCTACGCATTGCTTTCCCATTAACTGAATTATTTTTACACCACTTTCCTTTTTGTTTTTCTTGAACTGCGTGCCATTCCTTATAAACGCAAAGATTGGTGAAATGGTCGCCTAGTTTATGACAAAAAGGAACCTTAAGTTTATCCGATGTTTCTTTTTGCTTTTGTGTACCACCTCGATAAAATAGACATCCAGAAACTGTGCATGACGCTGCAACAATAATACCTTCTAACCCAACATTGCAGTTAACAGAATCGTGAACAAGAACACCTAAAGCTGGTTCAAATGGAAGCTTCGCAATCCATTTTCCTAATTGAGAAATTTTTCCGTCTTCAATTGCACCAAGCTTACTAAGGTGTTCAAAAGCATTTTCCATTGATATTCTTTCCGGCGCTTGTACGAAGTCAAATTCAAGAGGGTCAACATCTAGTTGCAGCAACTTCAGGATTGCATGACCTAAGTGTATTTTTTGTATTTCAGGGATAGACGTGGATAACATTGCATCATAATCTTGCTTAGAATATATTCTATAACATTTTCCTGGACTTGTTCTTCCTGCCCTTCCCTTTCTTTGGTCAGCAGAGCTTTTCGTGATCTTAACGACTCGCAACGCACTAACTTTCTTCCTTGGGTCATATGAGAGTTCTTTCACAGCTCCAGTATCGACAACATATTTTATTCCTGGAATTGTCACGGAAGTCTCGGCGACATTAGTAGCCAAAACAATTTTTCGTCTTCCAATTGGAGAATCTTTAAAGACCAATTTCTGTTCGTCTGTTTGAAGTTTTCCATGTAAAGGTAATATCCAGTAATCTTTCATTCCTCTGAGCAAAATCTCGAGTTTTTTAGCACATTGTTCAATTTCTAGTTGTGAAGTTAGAAAAACTAAAATATCACCAGGCGGCTCTCGACCGTGAATCTCCGCCGCTTTTTCAATAGCTTTTATTTCGTATTCATCAGCTATCTCTGAACCATATGAAGTCTTCATCCACTCAATCTCAACAGGAAACATACGCCCTGAAACCTTCAGGACAGGACACATTTCTGGTCCTCCAAAATAATGCACAAAAATTTCGGGATCAATGGTTGCAGACGTAACAACAACATGAAATTCCGGTCGCTGCGGCAAACATTTCTTGATCATTCCAAGCAAAAGATCTGTATACACGCTTCTTTCATGTGCCTCATCTATCACTACACACGAGTAGTTAATCAACAATGGATCTTTTAAACACTCATTTAAGAGCATATGATCAGTCATGTACAATATCTTAGTATGTTCACTCAGCTTTGACTTCATTCCTACTTGATATCCAACAAGATCGCCTACGTTTGAATTCAATTCTGATGCCACTCGTTGAGCAAGACTCATTGCCGCAACCTTTCGTGGTTGTGTACAAACAATTTTCCCTGAGGAGCCTAATGCGGAATCAAGGATATATTGAGTAATTTGTGTACTTTTTCCAGATCCAGTCTCACCTAATACTATTGAAACCTGACTCTGAAGAATTTTATCGACAATTTCTGTTCTTTTTGCATAAATTGGCAATGCCTGTTCCAATCTTGAGCACTCGACTTCAAACCTTTTCATCACAGAATCAATATCCTTAGACTCTATATTCCCTTCTTTATAAGATTTAACTTGTTTATCTACTTCGGACTGGCAAAGCTGGAATTCGATCTTTTGTTGTTTCAGTTCGTCCAGTTTGTCATTTAAAGCCTTTCTCTGTGCCTCTCGTTCCTCGTGAACTGTTAGATCAATAAATCTTTTTTGAGAAAAATTGCCTAATGCAGATAGTTTGACCTCGGTATTTTTCTGTTTATCTCCATGCATTTCTAAAAGTTTTACAGCTCTGTCTTCTATACATTGGTAGGTTTTTGTAATGCTTTTATATTTTGTCGTAGACAAAGCATCGCTTTCAAATTGGCATCGAAAAGGCAATCCTCGATCACTTTCTCTCAGACAACTTTGAAATTTTTGGGCATCTGCGTTACTTTTAAAGATAATTACGACCTTCGTTGCATTACCTACAGAATCACTTTCCATGGACTTTATTCGAAATCTTATGTCAACAATAATTCCAACAAGATGAGAGAGCAAATCGATTTCTTTCAGCTGCGGCCAAACGGTCATCGTATATGTCAAAGAGTTCAACCTGTCTTCCGTGTGTCTTTCAACATTTTTAAACTGTGGCATTTTTTCTGTTGGCTGCTTAACCGTTTGTTTCTCTCTGCTTATTTTTTTATCTCTTTTATTTTTTGTAGATAGTACCTGCCCTTCCCTTTCATTAGATTTAGATTCTGTTTTTTCTCTTTTTGGATTTCTCTTCTTCTTACTTCCGTTGCATATATTCTTCTCATCTTCAGTAATCGAATAATTGATATATTCGGGATTTAATGCACTTTTAGTGGTTGCATTAGATATATATTTTGAGTTCCCTTTTGATATTTCCTTTTTGTGCGAATTACAATTTGCTGGAACATTGTGCTTTTCCTCGGCAAATTCTCTACTATCTCGGTTCAAATTTATTTTTTCCTTTAATTTTTCTCTTTCTTGATTGCGTGTTGGTTCATATTTCACAATGAAGTTGTCTTGTTCTCTGGTTTCTTTTGCAGGTTTGGTCAACTTTGATTTCATTCTATCTAAAACTTCCATTTCTCGTTTTGTAATTTTATCCAACTCTGTGACATTTGATTTGACATTGACTACTTGATTCTGAATTGATTTGTTCGCAGTATAGTCTCCGTCATTTTTAACGTCTGTGGTTTTTGACTCAAAACTTCGTTTTGCTTTAGAATGAGAAACTGTGTTTGAACCAGAAAGTGCGTTTCCTGTCTGACTTGATTTAGGAGCATAATTATTTGCTTTGAATGTCTTTTTATCGGGATGGTTTATTTCTTGCCTAGATTTTACCATTTCCTTAACATCTTCGTCATGTGAATTTTCAATTTGTATGGAAATATCTTTTGTATGTTTTTTCAATACAGTGTATTTTGCTGTTTTAACTTTCTCACACACCATATCTGGAATTTCGAAATTTACAAAACCATTTCCTTGAGGCAAAATTGTTTTCTCTCTTTTTAAGTCACATTTATTTGTACAAGAAAATTCTCTGTTTGTTCTTATTTGAGAGAGCTTGATCTTGACATCTTCTGAAATATTGTTTAGATCATCCTCTGGAAACCCCAAACATGATTTGCCTTGCTTTTCTGTAACGGCTTCATGCATCACATCCATTGTATTGAAACATTGCTCTTTATCACTTAATAGCTGTGTTTTCATTTCAGATGAAATGCATTCATGCATCTCTGGTACAGAACTGCGATTCCTTTTTGTGTCCATCTGCTCCTTCGAGTCATTTATTGTAATTTTTTTCTCTCCTTCTGGTTTCAAAATTAGGGTGACGATTTTGGTCATTTGGGCCATCAATATTGTCAATCATTTTAGAGGTTTTATCAGGAAATTTATTCATAAATTTAGTATCTTCCTCTATCAATGGCATTCTAAACCTTTGATGCATCCAACTTAATGTAGATTCTCTCACAGCTTCCGTACTGTTGTCTGTTTTGTTTTGACTACCTATATTGCCTTCCGGATTTTCCATTTTCGTATTCATCATCCCATATTTTGCAGTTAATGTATTTGTCTCGCTTTCAATTCCCTTTGTTTGCAATTGATCTTCACTTTCACGTTTGAATTCACAAACAGAGTAACCATCTCTTTCTTCGCTAATTTGATTGATTAGTTTGGCACACACCTGTTCATTTGCACTCCTTTGCGCCAGACCTAGAGAAATTTGTGTTGGCTTTGTTTTTCCACAAAAATGTGAATCTCCTCCATGGAATATGCCTAATCCATATTCTTTCGCATTTGATTTATGATTTTCTCTCGATATCATGCTTCCGATTCTTTTTCCGCCTCGCACTGCAGTACTGTCCTTACATTCGCAAACATATTTAGAGTCAATGTTACAAATCTTTAGTACATTTCCTGGGTGCCTTATTTTGGTGACATCTTTTGATGGGTGTTCCCAGTCTACTGATGTATGTTCTGAATTAGTATTATTTCCAAACACGTGCAATTTATTACTTGAGGCCAAGTTTGGAACTAGAGGTCCTTCAATATTTGATACTGGATTGTTGGAAGGCAATACTTTCTTATTGCTTTGTTTAGAATTTTCTTTTTTATTTCTCATCGAAATTGTATCATTTTGAATATCGCTTGATTCTTCTAGATGTCCTTTTTCAACTTTTAGCTTATCAAGCACAGGTTCAATATTCCTTATATCGTTGGAAAGTACTAAAGGTATATCAGTCTTTAGTTGCAATAAATGTGATTTCATTTGTTCTGGGCATATTTTTTTAATTGGGACAGTAGAACAGCTTGATACGTTTGGTGCTTTTATGGGAGATCCTCCTGAGCTATTTTCGGTTTCCATATATGTGGTGGAACATGTATCAAGCACTGATTGTGTACACACTTTATTAGGTTTTTTATTTAGTTCCTTAGTTGGAGATAATTCAGAAAAATTACTGTGGTTGGAGTACTTGAAACTAGAACTGTGTTTTGAAAAATTGTTTGTTTCTTTAAAGGATTCTTTCTCAATAATTTCTTCTCCAATACACGTATCGAAGTTATTAAAAGACCTTCTATTCCCAGTTGAATGAGTTGATATAACTAATGGTTCAATAGTACCTAACTGCTGTTTTCTAGTAGGTCCTACAATATTTGATTCAAAATCAGTCGTCTTAACAAATTTATCTCCGGCACCATTATTTACCGTTTTTCGTATTTGTTGTTTGAACATACTTTTGTCCAACATATTTTCTCTTTTCTGGTGCAGTGATACATAAGGGCTTGAAGTTTTTGACACTGGTGTATTTATGTGGTAACTGCATGATTCGTTGATAGAATAACTATGCACAGATGTTGTCCTAGTAGGTCTTGTTTCAGTTTTGTCTGCTTTTTGTGGCCGTTTGCTTGCACGTTGTCCCATCTTATCTCTACAATGAAAAAGAAATTGAAAAATTGTTGTTTTATTCACTTTTTATTAGCGAAGAACAGTTGAAATCAATTCTATGGAAATAACCGTGTCATATGTTCTTTCTGGCAAGTTCCCTTTTTAACTGGACAAAAAAAAGAAATATTTAAAGAGAAGTATAACGCACTTTTCCAGTATTTTGCTTTTTCCTGTGTTTAAACAGAAATTACTTTTTTGAAAAATAGATATTAATATACTTAGCACAATTTGAACCTCTAATTTTATAATTGTGTTTTGATCAGCCAGTTGTAATAAATTCAAGAAACTAACAATTGAATACTATAAAGCAACGTGCGAGAAATATTTACGAGGTTCGCGAGACCTCGTATCTAAACTATTATGTTTACAAATTTCAGTGCGTTTAATAACAGTACAAATTGATTTTGTAAGGTACACTTTATTTAATTCAAATAACGTACTGTTGAGGCGCAAGCGGGGTTTAGATGATGAAAAGAAATGAAAATCACATATACAAATGTTTCATATTACAATTGCTGAAAGTGTTATATATATATATAAGGAATCATTGTGAGGTGATGATTTATGTCGGGGCATGATAAATTTAACCTTCAGGATTTGACCACGTCCCCGGCCAAAATAATCACATCATAATACTCAAAGAATGATTCCTTGTTCCTTAATTAAACAAAAGAATCCGGTTTAAAGAAAGATCACGTTAAAAATTAAGATCTTTGATCCTCAGCAATGTTCGATAACTTTAAACTATCTGGATTTTTTTATCCGTACCATAAAGCTGCTATTTGCATAGACAAATTTGATTTGTTTACTAGTGTTAATATAACATGCAGTCATTCAACGAACTGCTCAGCTCAGAGGTTTCACGGTGAACTACTACAGGCTTGGAAAGCCGTATATCAGGTTTTTTCCGCGTCATGTTTTTTCCGCGATTTAGAACCTAGAACGGTATATATAATTTACGCGAATCAAATTTTCACTAATTCAAAGTCATAGTGAAAATATAATTCAAGAATGTTTAATCCTGTGAAGTAAGAGGGTAAAAGTATCTAAATTGCCGCTCTTTATAATAAAAAATTCGGACAAACCATTTATTCCATTTCCTTAATGTTTAATAATTATCGATAATTATGTTCAGAGACGCAAACAGTCATAGATAAATACATGATGTGTAGATTATGCACCGTTACATATACCAGTAGCTCAGGTATAATTAGACATTGGTTTACGCAAGAAAAGCGACCGTTTTAATTAGCTTGTCAATGGATTATTAAATAAACTATGAGGCTTACATACCTATTATATTGCGCTTGCTTCCGATCCCGCAATTTCTACTCAAAACTTACTGAACAGAGTTCATATATACGCTGATATATTTTCTGCGATTCGGAAATCGTCGCGAACAGAGCGGAAATTGGATACACGCGGAAAAAACCTGATATACGGTATTAGCAATGAAAAATAACCTTGCATGCAATTTGATTCTATGTCGGATATATATATATATATATATATATATATATATATATATATATATATATATATATATATATATATATATATATATATATATATATAATATATATATACCTTAAGTCAATATTACATGTAAGTGTGATTTATGATAATGAAATGTTTGAATGCAAAAAACACTGTTTAAACGAATTTCATTTTTTAATTGAGCTGTTTAAAATACGAGGGTCAATGAAAAAATACAAATACAATGTAGCTGTCTATCACATATTTTTAAGTAATAACTAACAGATTAATTTATGCAACAATACTTAGTTTATTGATATACGAAGTTTCATTCTATTTGAAAATGAGACGGTATTTTTGTTACCGATTTTAAAAACAACATGTTTTATCACCATGGCGCACGGTAACGTTGAAAACAAAACGTTAATATGACAGACGCACAGTTAATAGAAATTACTAATCTTTCTATCATCTTGAGTCTTTTGTGCTTTTAACCAAGAAAATCCCTGAATGTTAGATGACGTTGTTTATTTTTAATCAAATATCTACAGATATTAATCTCCCTTCCATATATTGTTTGATGTTTGAAATTTACTACAACCCAACAAAATGTGTTAGAGTTAAGCACAAATGTGCAAATAATTTTGACTTTTTTCCAGCATTGAGCATTTTCAGTTTTTATCGGCTTTTTACCGAGTAGGATCCATTCTCTATATTTTTTCGTTGCGCCGTGACGTCCGGCGACGTCAATGTTTTTAGTAAATTTTGAAGGACTGTATGTCTTTAGTTACTAATAAATGTTTATTTATTGTATATATATCGTCATTATGTGGTACATCGAATATTATGACAATATTTGATTTTAGGTTTCAATATTAGTTGGTTTTAAGCCCAATTTATGGAGATATTACTTTCAACATATGATTTATTATTGTTGACAAAACACAAAGTTTGACCGTGCGCCGTGACCTCATTTTGTAGGATTAGATTCTAAATAATTCTGGAATATATTATCTATTTTGATTTCAAATTGTTTGAAAACGATTGCTAAATTATGTCTACTAAATTTAGTAATAATATGACGTTAAGTAAAATTTTTATTGACCCTCGGATAATCATTTTAAAGCGATTTTCAGAAATAAGTTTGCAAAAGTATGTCAAAAATACTGAATGCTTTGTTTTGTTTTAATTGTAAAGCTATAAAAGTGTTTTTAAAAATCACACATTATCCAACAATTGTATATCACACAGAAACTGTGCTCTTTTTTAAATGTCAAAATTTTTCTTATCATGTGAATAGAAATTTAATAATGCTCATCGTTTACACTTGAGTGTAATAATAAAAATACCTCTTTCTTTGTCAATTATTGTAGTGGTGTTTGTGCCAACGAAATATTTGAATTTGTATTTAAAGAGCTTAATACCTGAATTCAGTATACCAAACACACATATCCTTCTCTGTGGTAATGGTAACTTTGTATAATGAAATTGTCCCTGGTATGCAGCAAATAGCTACAAATTCTCACATTTTACTGTAGTAATATTTTCCCTTGACTTTTGCGTTCAAAAAAATATAACATGGTTTAGACAACAGATTGTAACTATTAGGGTAATAACCTGGTAAGTTACTAAACTTGTGCATAAACCCATTGTATATTATACATAAATTTTATATAAACAATAAAATTTGTTCCATCCCATGAAATCTCTTTTGTGAAAAATTATACCTTTTACTTATACCTACAAAAAAAAAATAAACGTACAACGGCCCCTCCTCCATTCATTATGAACGATGCTGCCTGCCTGTGTCAGCTATCATAAAAGTGAACGTAAAGACAGTTGAGGTAAATACGTGTGTGTAACCAACAAAATTGTCACTTACCTTATTTCAAAAAGTCATTCAAATTTATAAACATATCGTATCTACTTTCTAGTAATGTGGCAACCATACTCGTGACAAACATATATGCAAATATTATGCTGGCGTTGCACTTTATCGCTTCGACGAAAACTGTCTACTTTCGGTTTCTTCAATTTACGGAAAATAGGACAGGGATTATCAATCGATAAAGAAGCTTTACTGTCTACCTTTGCTTTTTTCTTCATTTACATAAAATTGGTGTACCTTCAAAAGATTGGCTGCTTCTCTTTCTCAAACCTACTGACGGAAAAAATACCCGATTCAAGATACGACTATTTACACTATCACATCTTATTTTTTTTTATCTAAATTGTATTATTAATAGATTTTACGTACATCTCTATTCGGAACTTCTCAAATAGTTACGTTAATACGGAACAAGGTTTTCCCCTTGTAAGTTTTTGAATTTTTGAGTAGCGATTGAACAAAAACTACTAAGATTTGTATTATTTTTTTAAACATCAAGAAAAACTTTTAAAAATATATGTGTAAATAAAGACAAGATTGTTTGAATGATTCATTATTGGTAAAGATAAACCAATACAATTAAACAGAAAAAAGTCTATAATATTTGGTTTTTGTTGTTACTTTTAGTCTTTTTGTCAAAATTGGTCAGGGCTAATAGTTAAAGAGTCAGGGCTAGTGAAACATTGATGAGGTAGCCCGACTGGTCTAGTAAATCAAAAACTTAATGTCAAACCCTGGTTACGCTATTGTATAAATCAACATTTTTTTCTCCAAATAATATAGGGAATCTGTTTTGCCATTTAAGATTAACACATTCTAATTCATCGCTCGTAGAAAAACAAAACACTCTAAACGTATTGTATTAAGCGTGTACCGGGAAGTTATTATACCCGCACTTTCTAAAGAAAGTTTGGGTATATTGTTGTTACCCTGTTCCGTCCGCCCGTCCGTCTGTCTGTCACGTTTTACTTTCTGAAACTGCTCTAACATCTTATAAACCAGCAAACTGAACTCTCGGAGTTTGATTTTGGGTGTCTTGTTGTTTTGTAAAAAAGGTTTCAAAAATTCTCTGGTAGTCCTGGGGGTCAAATAATTGGTAAAAAAAGACGTTTTTCACAAAAAACCTTCTTCCTCGAACTCCTCCTACATTTTTAACAGTAGACAAATCATCTCTTGGAAATTAAGGTTTCCGAAATTTCAATTGTGTTCTGGGGATCATTAAATGGCTGAAAAATGACGGTTTTTTTGGTTGTTTTTTTTTTTTTTTTTTTACCAAAAACTGGTTTCAAAAACGTCCTTTTTTTGGCAGTAGCCAAATTATCTTCTAGAATAAGATTGGGGGTGTTATACTGAAGTGTGATCAGGTTCCAGAAGTTTTTTTTTATTAAGGGGATCAGTTGGCAACAAAAATGACGGGTTTTTTTGCAAAAAAAGTATGGTTCCCAGAACTCCTCTTACAACTTTTGGAGTAGCTACGTAATCTCTTGGGAAGTAATTGGGACTGTCCTATAGATGTGCAATAAGGTTTTAAAAATTTTAATTTCATCCAGGGAGTCAAATAGTAGCAGAAAATTGATATTTATCACTAAAAAAAAAGCCCATAGATCCCAGAAATCCTCTTATGATTTAATGGATAGACACATCATATCTTGAGATATGATAGGGACTGTTCTATAGATGTGCAGTAAGGTTTTAAAAATTTAAATTTCATCTAGGGAGTCAAAAAGTAGCAGAAAATTGATGTTCATCACTCCAAAAACATAGATCCTAAAACTCCTCTTATGATTTAATGGATAGACACATCATATCTTGGGATATGATAGGGACTGTTCTATAGATATGCATTACGGTTTTGAAAAATTAAATTTAACCCTGAGGCCCATTACCTATATACCGTTTGTTGCCCTTTACGGATCAAGAAAATATATGGTTAAGGGGTGGGGATTTCAACCGTTTTCGAGATATTTGCGCTCTTCCTGTTCGAGGTGGGTTACGACCACCCCTGGGGCCAATGACCTACATACAGTTTGATGCCCCTTGACACAAGGAACACGTATATATATGGTTTAAGGGTGGGAATCTCAACTGTTTTGAAGATATTAAGGGACTTGCTGTTCGGGGGGGGGGGGGGGGGTCAGGACCAACCACAGGGCCCATGACAGACATAACATGTGATGCCCCTTGATATCAGAAACAAGAATATATATGTTTTGGGGTCATGATTATAACATTTTCTGAGATATATTATAATTTCCAATTCCTGGGGGTGGGGATGATCCCAGGAGTCAGATCTAATAAACCCTATATATTGCCAATAACAGTCAATATATATATATGATCATGAAAACCCTATATTATTATCTTTGTCCGTTTTCAAGTTACCATTTACAATAGAGTCTACGATTCTTCCTACAAGGTTCAATGTTAGACCCTTTTGACCCCCCCCCCTGAAAAGTGGTCGTCTAACCCAAAATGAGAAAAATCAAACTAGGGTGCACAACTACATATATGCAGGCCTTTCGTATCCTAGAGTTTTGTATAATTCTGTTCAGCCATCTCTGAGAAACAAGTTCAGAGCGGGAAAGAAGAAAAAGAAGACGAAGAATGTAATAATACATTAAATAAGAATCGTACAAAAAAAAATTTCAATCGGGAGACTTAAGAATAAAGATTAAATAGAGATAGGATCATCAAACATCAATAATTTAAAGATAATTGACAGTTTCTGATTCTAAGGGGGTCAGGATGACCCCTTAAGGCCATGACTTACACGCCATAATGATCTGATGCGCCATGATCTAAGGAGGAATAATATCTTTGGATGAAGGTGGGGATCTCAATGGTTTTTATATTTGATAATTTTAGAAAGAGCACTTGGGATCATGACCTACATACCATCTGAAATGCTTTGAACAAAGAAACAATAATATATGTTCATGATATATGATTCAACCTAAGAACCCAGATATAGATCAATGACCTATGTTTTGTAATGCTTCCTATGTATATATACATGTATTAGTTTGTGTTTTGGTCTTCAATTCATGTTCATGACTGTAATATGACTTAGTCTTATTTTAAATTACATTAAAAAATTGTCAAATATATGACTTGGAACCCCCACCACCAAACAAACTCAAGTGTAAACTGTTGCCCCCCCCCCCCCCTTTAATTGACGAATGATCTTTTAAAATAAAAATATAATTTGGGGTCTAAATACTTTTATGAACTGGTAAAAAATGTTATTCTTGAAAAAAAATTACATTACACCTTGCATATTGAGATATGATCAAAAGTCATATTTCTACCTTGGGATAAATAACTAATATTCATTGACAAGTTGAAATTAATAACAATGAATGATTCAAATTATAAATGTTTATTCTGCACATCCACCCCCCCCCCCCCCCCCCAAATCAAACCTGGTTCTAAATATTCAGTCTTCTTACATTCTTACATGTGTACAATAGCAATTTTTAAATAATTTCTTGATTGCTTTTTCTCTCCTAATGCACATTAACATTTTGGAAATTGCTTAATTCATTTTTAGACGGTGGCTATAAATGTCTATTGCTACCGTCCTGACCGGAAGAGTATTTCTCACGGGGACCCTAGTGGGTAAGGAACGATAACTCTGTTAGGTATGCAGTGTTACAGATAATGTTTTATCTGTGTCGATTTCAGTATGAGAACTCATTTTCATCTTATCAGATATTTTAAGCATTATAGCTGCTAATTATTTTGTACATATATTTAAATGATTTATGAAATTGTGTTTTATTGTAAATTGGCCGTTACCCTGTCTGCTTACACGGTATCGATAATTTATGCACCAACTGCCAGTTGTGACGTTTAACTCTGTATCAGGGCTGCATAAACTATATCACTGCGGTAATTTGCTGATAATTTTATGATGTAAACAATTGTCAGAAACACACTATTTAAACAGGTTTGCCATTTCATATTTCATCAATTTTTCAACGCATTAATTTTAGTTGAGGCAGAATATTTATTTTGTTGTAGCTTATTCCAAAGAATTCACAACAGATACTGACAATGAATATTACATAAATTACATTTTATTGAACTTCAGCCGATCAATGGCACACTTTCTTCTACAAGTGTGCATGTGTTTTCAAACATACAAAAAACTTGACATGATACAAATGTGTTTAATTTTGGACTGATCTGTGATTTACATGAACCTTATGTTGTAACCCACTCAGTCTGTAGGAACATTAATTTTATTACAGGAACCTCAATATTCATCAGACAATATTTACTACTGAATTTGACCGATTGATCGATCGACCTCGGATTGTAAAATTCATGTGCAAATCGAGTTGCCATTTTACAATTTTACATGTATAAACAAACCACATTTTACGATGTTTCAAAGATTTTCAGTTCAGATTTTTTGTAAGCAAATAAGGGATTAAAGACATATGCTGTAAAAAGTCTTATGGATTTCACGGCGTGTCAGCTCGTGTATCTCTAAATAATTTGCAGCAAACGCTAGCTTTTTTGTGAGAAAAAACAATCGGTTCAACTCATGCAATATCCCATATTCATTTATGGTACACTGTGAACGGTAATGCAAGATATAATAATTTTGTTCACAAAACAGTTTCTGACGAATTTTTTCACAATAAACTGAATAACGCAATTTAATGAAAGAAGTACAATCTGTGACTTTAATCCATATGCACCCGTCAACGGAACCTTTTCTTTGGTTTTGGGGGGATTTTTCACTAAAAGATAACATTATTACACATGTACGTAAATATCGCCCCTTTTGTTCTCAAATAATTTTTATCTCGCGAGTACAACTCTATTTGACCTTTCTTCGACATTTGTTTCCATAATAGGCAGGCCTAATATATAAATACGCCAGTTTGTTGCGACTCGCAATCGAAATTCACAACGGTTAGAGAGTGTCATCACTCAACGAAATGCTACATCAGCCGTAGCGTATACATCCATGCTATATTTGCGATAAATAATGAAACATGAAGGCAAAAAATGTGCTTCATATATGACTGTAGTTTTCTGCTTAGCTACAGAACTATAGCTTTCCGGAAATATTGGTTGGGTTTGCGAACCCTAGATATAGTGTTTATAGTACATGCAAAGAATAGAATGAAATTTATATTCACAGCTCTACGGTCAGACAAACAAGCGTTCAACTTGGATTTCGTTTGTTTGGGTTTTTTTAAACTAATCTTGAATAATTAATCAATATTTGTTGTAAGTTTACTAGAAGAGTTTAATGTAGCAAGTAAATTATGCGTGTTAAAGTGTACTGAGAAGCGATAGAATATACATGTGACTTTCCCAAATCCATTTAAATGATTTGAATGAATCTATAGCTAAATACAATGATTAATAAAACTGGCGCGACTGAATATTGTATGATATTTTTTTTCAAATTTTTATTCACTTTCGCTGTGAGCAAATGGAAATAATCCACATAAGTCGAAGATAAAATATTGATTGACTCTTTTCTTTCGTGATGACGTGCATTCCAAAAGCAATACCAGTTTTATCAAACAGGTTCTTGTAAACCATTCCGTTTTCTTTACACCTAAATGTATTGACTGACTATGAGGACAAAAGCAAGTGTGATGGTCCACAAGACTACAACTTTTTCCCCGTGAAGAAATTGACGGAAAATGCTGTCGAGAGGGACAATAAACATACTATACATGTCTACCAAATAATTAGTAAAAACCTGATAAGTATTTTATCCATTTATTATATCCAATCCACACTTTTCAAAAGTTGTTCCCCTTTACGGGGCAACGCAAAGGTCAAAAGGGAAAAAACCAAAAATCCCCTTCTTTATACAATCAAATATTTGTGCGTACTGTGATGAAATCGCTTTGGATTTGATTTATTCATTCAATATGTGGTGGCAACCCACCTATTTAATGAGTCATTCTGGGGCAATCAAAATACATACATGTAGTACATGTATTACCGAAAACGGAGTTTTAATGTCAACATATTTACATACAAACATCTAGATACAAACATATAGATACAAACTTCTATACTACAAAGGCTACTGTGATAAATCTATGGGTTTTCCCCAAAAGATGACGATAAAGAGACACAACATTTGTAAAGTGTGGATTGTGATCCCAACTACGATTTCCACAGAATTATCCATGTAGGAAACTCACGACAAGTTGTGCGAGTAAGTGTTAAGTATAAGTACATGAATGAGATACTGGCTTTGGATTTTCGACAACAATAATTATCATACATGTAATATGCCACTTTCAAACGGCGCCACGGTCTAACAGTACCTGGTCCAACAACCTTAACCTCCTCCAGCATCTGAAATTTAGGACTCAGATTCAGCATCCAAGTCTTTCAAGTCCATAAGTAGGTCCAGATGCATCATCCATGCAAGTTTGGTGAAGATGGGACAAGTAATAGCTTAGATACAGGACCTGCAACAAAAACGTTAACCAGGTCCGGACGCCGACGCCGAGGGTATAGCATAAGCTTCCCCTGACTTCGTCTCGGTGAGCTAAAAATGCGATATGATAGGTAACGATGATAGGTTATTTAAATATTAAAAGATGATGATACAGTATGCTGTCAAAGGGAGATCACTTATTTAGAAAGTGAAAGTAATACTTATGTATGCTGGCGTCTCATTATATTGTGCTACTACATGTATTATGCTTAACTATATTGGTCAACATCATAATGACAATCCAATTAAAGCACAATAATGAATTCCTTTAGCTAATCATCACAAAAGGAATGTTTATACATGTTAACTAATCCTTTTCTGCATATGGAAAACACATGTACATGTATACGTGAAACCCATCTAATCGAAGAGCTGGGTAAAACTAGTACCCGCTAATGAGACCTGCAGACCTGTGTTGTGTACGTAACTTCAGACAAAGATCAGTTATATGTAACATGCATGTATTTTTATGACCTATTCTTCAAAACCCCATTGCACTATTTTATTAGGTAAATAACAGCTTCATGGTTTTGAAGGACACCTGCATATTGTAATATATACTTCCTATTGAAATAAACAATAAAATATAATTATATTCTTTACCCCCAAAATAATGTTACCTAACATTGAAGCGCAATGGGTTAGATCGTTTACATGTCTGTAAGAGCATTGGGGTCAAAGGTGTATTTTTGGTAATTTTACTATTGATATATATGAAATTTTATTTGGGGGGGGGGGGGGGGGGTCTGGACCCCTCACTCCCACCCTTTCTCTAAATCTGTGCACACGATGACGTACATGTAACGTTAGGCACACAGAAGCAAATCTAAAGCCGGCAACCGCCACGAGGAGGGGGCATTATTTAATTTTGTTTGTAATAATAATATAGACCATTATACTTTCTGTGACATGAAATGTTAAGATTATTGATTAACTGAAAATTCACTGCAAACAGTTCAACCCAAAATTGCATATAAAGTGCTGCTCATGTGTATTATGGGTAGGGATCTCATCCTTCAGTTATGAAAATTATAATTTTTAAATTACTTGCATGTGGCCTTCATTTTTAATTAAACTAATAAAATAAAAACTAGATGTTGTCATTAGATAGTAATATCCGCAAAACAATGTTAGTTATGGGCAAACAGTGGTGTGGATATTACTATATAATGACAGCATCTAGTTTTTATTTTTCAACAAGCTAGCGTGGAATTGAAATAACTATTTCCGAATGTGCCTAATGTGTTATATATATATATATATATATATATATATATATATATATATATATATATATATATATATATAATATGGCGCGAGCGGGTTTCCGCGCAAAATGCTAAAAAGAATACAGTCAAATAAAGTACGTTTACAGTAATCTATAAAATATTGACACAGACTATTGTACATGTACACGTGAATTGCATTTCCAAACCATGTCTCAATCAACTATCTAATCAATTCAAAGTCAAGTCTTTTTTCAAAACTTTTATTAATAGCAAGCAAATGTTAACACACGAGGGCACATTTTATAACAACTCAGATACCCGGTATGTGGCAGTTATCATTATAACATCCCGCAAACAGCTATTACGAATCAATTTCTACATCGTTTTTTTTTCATTTCTATTCAAAATGGTTATAAACATTGGACTAAATTGATTCTCTTCAAAAAAAGATAGTATAACAAGAAAGTAAATATATCAAATTATTATGTAACCCTTGCCATCATCTTGCCAGCCACCATCAAATATATATGTAAATAATGAACCGCAATTCCTTATATATAAATAAATTACTAATACAACTGGGCATGCATTTACAATGATTTTATTATTAGACTGATGTTAGATCATTCTATTAAATTAAATTTACGCTGCAAAACAAACTGCGCAGCTTTTACACAAAACTTGCATGCTCTTTAGCCATGTGACCATAACACTCTCGTCCAGAGCTAAAAACTGCCATACATGTCCAACAAATGTGCATCTTGCAGTCTCGACACTCCATGTGCTGACAACCACCAGTCTTCTCGATTCCTGCATAACAATTTGGACAGAGTTTTCTGTTATTTGGATCACGCCGCATCCATTCTCGCAGACCCGACTCATCATTCCCATTTTCCATTTGGTATATGGCACATGACATCCCGTTATGGTATTCAACATGACATTTGCTACACACACCAACTCTACAAACTCCGCAAACAATTCTTCCTCCACTTGCACTGACCTTGTAGACCATAGGACAATCTGGAGTTATGCAAAATCGCGCTTTGTCTTTATTTTCTCTAATAAAACAAGATAATGACGAACTAATAATGTTCTGAAGACTGCAGAATCCTTGTTTTGTCATATTGACAAAATCTGTCCATGCCCAAAGCATCTCGCACCCATCGTGGCAGCATTTTAGAGGAAAGTCTTTGCTTTGAATTGCTGATTCTATATTCATCTTTATGCAATCCCTGCAATAAGGATGCCCACATGATTCTAAACGATATATTTCCGTTTCAGCTATTTCACAAAGACATATTCCACATTCGGGCTGATTTGAGTTTGGTATAGAACATTTTTCCCGCAGCTGATTCATTAACTCATCGATTTCTTTTACCGCTTTATCCACTGCTTCATCAGACCCTAACATCCTAATCCTATGACTCCTGTGATCCAATTCTACAGTCGACAAATTTGACAAATCTTTTAAACCTTTAAGATCCACACCATGCATCAATATTACAGCTTTCATCAATCCAGGCGGCTTAGTTTCTCCTTTTAACTCGTAGATTCTCAATTTTGAGGAGGAGAGTTTTTCGATGTACTTTCGAATCTTCCTTACGGCCATATCCCTTTCTAAGGGTTTCCCATGGACAGAAAGGGATGTATTTCTGTGATCCAACAAAATTAGTACATTGGTTTTCTTCATTATTTTACATACTTTTGCTTGACCATCACGTGTAAATAAAAAGCGAAGGGTTGGAATCTGTTCCAAGTCAATTGTTTCACCTTCAAGCATTTTCTGTATCTTGTTCCTTGTGTGAACCATACTTTCAATGCTATCTGCGTCAATGTCGATAACAAAGTTGTCGTTCTTTAGATGCGTTATTGTAACTCTTCTTCCTTCATCTTCTTTCTTTATTTTTTCACAGTATTCCTCAATTTCTTTTTGTACTCGTACATAGACTGGTGCCAAAACAAACAGTCTGGTCTGGATTTCTGGGATGATTGAAACAGGGTTCTCTCCTATGAAAAAATTATTTCTTAGATTTGAACACGCCTCAAACCCTTCTTCCGGGTCTTTAAATGTGACGAACGCCTGATAGGTAAAATCCGCTGGCTTTGGTTCGACTACAGTCACAAAAAACATGTTTTGATTCAGGTAGTTTTTGAAACAGACCTCGAGTCTAGTTTTATAGGTAGACAACATATCTCGAGTTGTATCAACTTTTTGTCTTATAACAGTCACTTTCCCTACATCATTTTCAGAAATGTTAAAATGATTTAACAAACTCTCTTGCAAAACGTCTTCATTAACTAGATCACCAAGTCCAGACACAAACAACGTATTTGGATTTTGTTCGTTTTTGTTTCGTCTAATATTGACACGTTTCCCTCCAACAATTAGATTGTTTAATTTACTTGATATGATCATCTGATCCATTAAGTCTTCATTGTGAATTTCAACAAATCCAAATCCACGAGACTTGCGTCTACACCAAGTAAGCCTTGCTTTCAGCAAATCAGCTTCTTCGGATTTATTGATCCCTTTTGGTGGTTTTGCAGTAAACTCAAAGCGTTTTCTTCTAGTTGCATTCACTGCCGCTTGAGCGCATTCAGATTTTTCATAAATGATTTGACCCAAGTAGCTTGGATTAGTGTTCTTTAATGATTTCTTTATAAATGACTGAATAGTACCAAACCTTTCAAACCATTGCTTTATTTCATCATCAGAACCAAAGGCATCAGCATCACCAAAAATGAAAACATTTTTGTATTCCTCCTGATAAAGCAATTCTTCAGTTTGGCCTCCTGCACCAATGGATATCCGTACATTTTGAAAATCTGGCAACACTGGGTGCTCTACAGTTTCTGATCGAATTCTTTCTTTGATTGGGTCTATGGCGGTTTTCAGAGTAGAAGTTGAAATGTCTTTAGTACTTACTGGTGCAAATATAGAAATTTCTCCTTTGTCACGATCTGCGTCAATCACAAAAACAGAATCTGTACACTGTGCTGAAAGATTTTCCTGCATAGCTCTCACTTTGCTGTATCGTGGACCTACAAATTCTCTGTGGCCATGAACTCCCACATATTCTGTTAAGATAGGGGCAACACGTCTACTTTCCACGTCTTCAATGTCAAAATCTAAGGAACCTTCAACTAGCGCTTCCTCAACATCTTCATCAGCCACAGCTGTTATATTTAAGGCAAAGTCTCGCGATGTTTGCATTACTCTCTCCACAATCACCCATTTTGGAAAAGATGCTAATGATTGAAATGCAGACGAAGGGTGCATAATAACTTGCTGACTTTTGTCTATGAAGTAATATCCAGCTTTCTCGTGACCAAGATAATGACACAAGTTGCTTTGAAATGACCTGAACAATAGTCGCTGCAAAATCCTTTCAACACTGGAATCAGTAAATTCAAATTTGATGTGGATGTCCAAGTCTTTTTTCAAAATATGCAAAATTTCATTTGCACAATCACGAATGCTTCGCATAGCTTTTCCATTGATTGAATTATCTCTGCACCACTTTCCTTTTTGTTTCTCATGAACTGCGTTCCATTCCTTAAAAACATTAAGGTTTGTGAAATGATCTCCATGCTTATGACAAAATGGAACTTTAAGTTTGTCCGACGTTTCTTTTTGGATTTTTGTACCACCCCGATAAAATAAGGACCCTGAAACTGTGCAAGACGCTGCTATTATTATTCCTTCCAATCCAACATTGTGGTCGATTGAGTCATGAACAAGTACGCCTAGATTTGGCTCAAAAGGAAGCTTTGCAATCCATCTCCCTAATGGGGCAATTTTCCCCCCTTCGATCGCTCCAAGCTTGGTAAGGTGCTGAAAAGCATTTTCCATGGAAATTTTTTCTGGTGCTTGTACGAAGTCAAATTCTAAAGGGTCAACATCTAGTTGCAACAGCTTCAGGATCGCATGACCTAAGTGTATCTTTTGTATTTCTGGAATGGAAGTTGGAAACATTGCTTCATAATCTTCGTTGGAATATATCCTGTAACATTTTCCTGGACCTGTTCTTCCTGCCCTTCCTTTTCTTTGGTCTGCAGAACTCTTGGTGACTTTTACAATGCGCAAAGCACTAACTTTCTTCCTTGGGTCATAAGAGAGTTCCTTCACAGCTCCAGTATCGACAACATATTTTATTCCTGGAATTGTCACGGATGTCTCTGCTACATTAGTAGCCAGTACAATTTTTCGTCTTCCATTTGGAGCACACTTAAATACCAAATTCTGTTCATCTGTTTGAAGTTTTCCATGTAGTGGAAGTATCCAATGATCCCTCTTTCCTCGAAGCAATGCTTCAAGTTTCTCAGCACATTGCTCAATTTCAACTTGTGAAGTTAAAAACACCAAAATATCACCAGAGGGTTCTGATTTATGAATTTCTGCTGCTTTTTCAATAGCTTTTATTTCGTATTCATCAGCTACCTCAGGACCACAAGAATTCTTAAGCCACTCAATCTCAACAGGAAACATACGCCCTGAGACCTTCAGGACAGGACATATATCTGGTCCACCAAAGTATCGCACAAAAACTTCAGGATCAATGGTTGCAGACGTAACTACAACACGTAGTTCTGGTCGCTGGGGCAAACATTTCTTTATCATACCAAGCAAAAGATCTGTGTACACGCTTCTTTCATGTGCCTCGTCAATCACTACACAGGAATAATTCATCAGCAATGGATCTTTTAAACACTCATTCAAAAGCATATGGTCTGTCATGTACAACACCTTTGTGTGGTGGCTTAGCTTTGATTTCATACCAACTTGATATCCAACAAGATCACCTACGTTTGATTTCAATTCCGATGAAACTCTTTGTGCAAGACTCATTGCTGCTACTTTGCGAGGCTGCGTACAAATGATTTTTCCGGAAGAGCTTATAGCAGACTCTAAGATGTACTGAGTGATTTGTGTACTTTTTCCAGATCCAGTCTCTCCTAATATTATTGAAACTTGGTTTTGAAGAATTGTGTCGATAATTTCTGTTCTTTTGGCATAAATTGGCAATGCCTGTTCTAATCGCGAACACTCTACTTCAAATTTGTTCATTACAGAATCAAATTCATTTTGTTTGATATTTCCCGCTTTATATGATTCAACCTGTTGAATTACCCCAACCAAGCACTGTTGAAACTCATTCTGTTGTCGTTTCAGTTCTTCTAGTTTGTCACTAAAGGCTTTCTTTTGTGCCTCTCGTTGCTCATAAACTGCTAATCCAATATATTTCTTCTTGGTATCCTTGCATAGCGCAGATAACTTTCTCTCAGCATCTCTCTGTTTTTCTTGATGCGATCCTAAAACTTTTAAAGTTCTTTCTTGAATATACTGTGATTTTTTGGTAATGACCATAAACTTCATTGTGAACAATCCTTCTCTTTGAAAATGGTATCGATATGGTACTTTGTCATTATTACTTTTAAGACAACTCTGGAACTTTTTCGCATCTCTGTTACTTTTGAAACGAATCATGGCCGTTGTTGTATTAGTACTGTTATCGTTTTTAATGGAAATTATTTGAAATCGTATGTCAGCAATAATACCAACAAAATGGGCAAGGAAATCCGTTTCCTCCTCTATGTGCTTCCAAACAGTCAGCGTGTATGTTAAAAAATCCATTTCCTCTGCCTTGTTTCTTTCGTCATCATCAGCAGAATGGGGCAATGGCGTTTTAACCGTTGGATTGTTTCTCTGAACCATATCATCCATTTTCTTTTCGCTTGTTAGTTCTTTTTTCACTTTTCTTGGTTTACTTGATTTTTTTCTGCTGCTTTCTTCACAAATATTCTTTGGCTTATCAGTTATTTCAGAGTTGACACATTCCACATTTGATTCCACTCCAGTGACTTCTTTACATGCAATTTTTCCTGGCAAAAGCTGCTTCTGATTTGAAATATCTTTGCTATCTGTCATTCGTTGATCATTACAATCTTGATGCATTTTCTCTCGATCTTTTTTGCCAATGTTCGTCAGAATTTCTGTTTTGTAATGGAGAGCATCGTCATCACGTAGAAAAAATTTCTTTGGAGTGTCGCTCAGTTTGGACTTCCTTTCTGGATGTTTTATCTCATGTTCCTTAATTTCCTTCATCTCTGTAGTGGTATTTGATTTCACATTCTGTGCAGTCAAAGAATCTTTCAGTTTCTTCACAGCATCACAATTTACTTTTTCAAAGTCCTTGCTTTTAATGTTTGGTTTTTCCTGATTATCAAAACCTGTTTCTTCTTGTTGACTAGAACTGCATCCATGGTTGCTTGATATCAGATTTCTCCTATCCAAACGCGACAGGTCGAGCTTATATTTCATTACTTCAAATTTCTCATTACTTATAGCGATACCTGATTTTTTATTCTTTACGGCAATATCATCTTCTTCTTTTTTCATAGCAGAATATTTTGTGGTTTCAACCATTGTATTTTTAATCTCAAGTTCCTCTATTTGTTTTGAATTATTTCCCTGGGACTTTGTTTTGTGGTCTCTTTCTCTAAAGGAACTGGTATCTTTGCAGATATTTTGTTTGTTTTCTATTTGCTGGACCTGTCTGCTTCTTACATTTTCTGTAGTGCTATAGAGTCCAAAGCATTTCTCGTCTTCTTCATATGTGGTGGTTTCATGTCCAAAATCTTTTACAGTGATGTTTTGATCCTGATCATTCAACAGATTAGCTCTCATTTCAGATGAAGTAATTCCACAAACTTCATTTGTACGAAGAACTCTAGGACTTGTGATTACAGCCTCTCTAATTTCACATTCTGTCACTTTTCTTGAGCTTCTTGTTGTTCCAAATCTATAATAATATTTTTCTGTCTTTGAATCTTTCTCATCCTTAGTTATACCAGCGGCTTCATCATCGACTTTGCACTTGTCTGCATTTTTTTTTTCCTTTTCCATTACCATTAATGGCTTCTGCATCTGGCATATCTTATCTTTACTCCTTATCGTTATAGGTTCTCTCTTTGTTGTTTTAAGGGTGGTGTGATCAGTTCTAAATGTTGTCGAGTAATTAGTTCTAGACTTTACACTGTTTCCTGATTTGCCTTTTTCATCTTTTATATCTTGTGATTCTGCCAGTTTAACATCAGACATTTTGTACTTTACAGGTAGCCCTTTTGTCTCATTCTTAACTACAGAATTTCCTTCAGAACAAGAAAAGACTTCCTTAACCGCTATATCTTCTAATTTTTTGGAAATATTCATAATCTTTTCCTTCAAGTCAATTTCTTTTTGGGAGAGAGTTTTTGCTTTTGGCCTTGACAATTCAACGGACACTTTCTGATCCTTCTGATGTGTATCACAATCATCTCTATCTACACTTCTTTGCCTGGTTCGTCTGGTACAGTCTAATCCATCTGTATGCCTTTGAGTTGGATCAAAAGAACATTTTATTTCCTTTGTTTTTTCAAAAAATTGTGAATCAGTTTTTTCAAAAACATCTGAAACCTCTCTACTTTCATTTCTTTGGCTATTTTCAGTCCAAAACATATTTTCATAACCTTTTTCAACTATCTTCCTATTCTTAGTAGTATCCAAGATATTTTTTGAGGTTTCATTCACAGGTGGTATGACTAGAACTGTTTTTCCTTTGCTCATACTGCCGGGGTTAACTAAGTCCTTTAAAATTTTCTCTGGAGGTTTTTCTTTGCATGCAACTTTTGATGCCAGTTTTATGTCAACTGCTGGTCCTTCAGCTTTTTCATTTTTTGGCTTACAATCACCCTCTTTGTAATAATGGGGACTTTTGTATTCCTTTCCATTTGTTATTGTAATGTCACTGCTACTGTTTGTTGCTTGAAGTTGATCCCCTTTAGACACGTTGAAAAGGATTAAACGTTCATCATTTTTTACTTTTATTCCATGAGAAGGAAATGAATCAGTCTTGCTTTGACTGGGATACATTTTTTGTGTTAAAACATGTGTATCGCTTTGCATGTGTAGTCTTTCCTCTGTATATTGTCTTGTAGCCCTTTGCTGCTCTAAACATGTGCTTTTGTCAAGCACAGTTTTGCTATCTGTTGAACTTTTGGATACAGCTAAAGGTCCACTAGACTTTGATTTCAGTTCTTTAGAATGCAAGAAGTCTGCATTGTTTTGTGTCAAGTGCATTATCTCATCTGGAACATTTGTGTACCTTGAAACAGGGGTTCTTTTTATTAGAGGTACACTTGCAATATTTCTCTGCTTCAGATCTGTGCCTTTTTCAATTACATGTTGTTTGTTACTAGTGGAGGAATGAGATAAACCTGAATGTTCTTCTGGTTTTAAATTCAGTTGCTTAACGGAAGATAATTTATCTGCATCACTGTATTGGGAGTTCACAGAACCTCTTTCAACTTTTTTCTGTCCCACGTCTACAGTTTTGTCAAGCATAGATCTTCTTTTTCCTTTTTCATGGCTTAAATCTAAAGGTACACTAGTGATCAATTTGTGTTCTCTTGTTTGATTGATATCAATTGGTTTGTATTTGGTTTTCTCCACCAACAACTGATCCAAATTTTGGTCTTCCATATAGTATCTCAACTTATAATTTGCTTCTCCAGAGCTGGACGCAGAGGTGCGAGATATGGGAGTACTTATTCGAGAACTTGACAATTCTCTGATGGAATAATCAGGGCTTCTTTGTCTTTCTGTCGTCATAGATCTGGTTTCTACTCTCTCTGTCTGATCTGGCTCCTTAGTAGGACTTTGGCCCATCTTCTGTTACCTCTGCAATGACAAGAAAAAGGAAAAGTTTATGATTGTTGATTTTTATTTTCATCTTTAAAACTTTTTACTTTTTTCAGCATAGCTGCCAGACTTATTATTTCTATTTCACAGTTTTTATAAAGTTTTATAAACTTTTTTTACAGCTTGTAAAGTAAAAAGAGAGTTCACAAGTCTACATTTCTCATAGAGAAAGAAATTTCGGCCTATTTTGACAGAACAATTTCATATGAAAGTGGGGTTGCCATATAAAGGGAACATATTAGCTTTCTCAATACATAATTTTTTGTTTTTACTTAACTTTTGTCTTGTCATTAGACTCATAATACAAGAGGCCCATGAGCCACATTGCTCACATGAGCAACAATAGGCATGATAACATCAGCTTCATTGACTCAAAATACAAAATATCTGGACAATGTGGTATAATACATGTAGATCCTGTATTCAAAAAATCTGGTTCCCTCTGGATATTCTTATATTTATAATCAATTTCCTTTTCTAACAGGATGGGTTTATAGTCATATCACGTTCAGCATTGCAGTTTTCAAAAAGACCCTAAACAAAAGTTTACATACAGGATATAAACCTATATCAAACTCTAAACCCCTTGTGAGGCAAAATAATCGTCCAGAAGCCAAAGTTTAAACAATCTGAAAGAATCAGCAATATGCAAAATTGCTTGCATATAAGTAAAAGCATATATACACTGCAATTACATTTCAGTTTTTCAGAATAATCAAAATGTTTTCCTTTGTACAACTGGATCCCCAATGTGGCCCCACCCTACTCCTAAATATTTTAACTGAATAAATTTGAATCCACATTTTCTGAAGTTACTTTCACTAAAGTAACAGCTTTTCTAGGCAAATGTTTTTTAGATAAAGATTTAAAGATTTTTATATATATTCCTATGAAAAAATTTGGGATAAACCATGGAAAAATGGGAATTTCTACAGGAATCAACAGCAAATATTGTCCTTTCCATTATTTATCTTGCTCATACATGTGATAAGTTAAAAACCACAAAAATGTACAGGAGCTGTATAAAAAACTGGAATTTTGGTGAAAAAACTGTACACTACTCATCAAAAACTGTACAATAAACAGTACAAAATATCACTTAAATTCTTCTGAAAAGGCACCTTTTGTCCAAACCCACAAATGTATATTGTCGCAAATACCTTATTTTAAAATTTGTTATGGAGTTTTGAATGCTTCAAAATCTCATACATTGTGTTTTATAGTCACAGTTTCCTAACGAATCATATAAATTAAGCTAGTTTAAGCAATAGTTTGTTTACCCTCCAACTTAGTTTAGTATAACGTGAGAGTTAATGTTTTGTTTCTGCTACCGATATATACATCAGCAATGCTGAGTAACAGCAGTAAATGCAACCTAATATTAATGTTAGCACATAAAAACTTAATACCATATCCTTTATTAGGGCTTTTCAACTTTCGGTCGAAAAGACCTATTGTTTTTGTCTTTTTTTATTATTATTATTTTAAGACAGATTTCTGTCAGCGATTTTTTGAAAACTGGAAGGAATATTGATACAAGTATACATTGGTCTGACAGCAAATATATTAATCTATGAAATGTAAGCTTTTTGATTTCTGGTTCCCGTACTTCCGGTTTTTACAAGGAAAATTGCAAAAATTGATTGAAACTCAATACTTTGTTTATTTTTTAATGTAGAGCATTCAAATTTTTTAACTACCTTCATCATAACTAGTTGTACAAAATTGTAAGCGTAGGCAATTTTTTATCTCTTACCGTTTCTGAGATATAAAGCCCAAAACTTTAGAAAAGGGGGGATGAAAAAACAAAAAAATTCAAATGACCTTTAAAAGTTTATATGACGCCTGAATATTATTTACATAGAGGTAATCAACATATATATCAAGTTTCATTTAAAAATGTTGACTACTTCCGGTTTTACAGGTCAGTGAAAATTGTCTATGGGAATTTCAGTGTTAAATTAAAATCACGCGTCATTCGTTTTCTCAAAAGGTATTCAAGTCAATGCTACAATATTTCAACTGTACAATAACACACACATTGCACAGACTGGAAAAAGTTTTGGGTAGATAATTCGAAAAAATTAGGGATCTGCAGGGGCCAACGTTCAAAACAGCCCTTTAGCTGTAACTTTTTTACTTTTTATCCGATTTAAAAAATCTTTTCAGTTTCTTGTGAAGAATAAAGAGTGCAATTTACAAATTATGGTCCGAGGGGCCACTTTTTGACTCCTTATAGGGGTTTGAAAGGCCTAAAGATCATAACTTTTCTAAATCTAAAAAAAAAATGAAGAAAGAGTTATCTCGCTTTGCTCTAAGAATGAAGAGCATAAATACTGTAGGTGTACCAAGTTTTGTGTCCCAGGAATGAATACTTACTTTAAAATGATTTTTTGAAAATATTCCTCTTGAAATTAGAAGTGTAGTTACCTGTAAAGTTCTGGAGTTATCTTTCTTTACACATTGCACTACTCATAAGTTCCTATCTAAGTAACTGTTTATAACAAAGCGTTAAAAAAAATTGAAAAAAAATTAGAGATTAATTTTTTTGAAAATTTGAATAAAAAAAGGATAATGGGGCTGTCGAAAAGCCCTTAATTTTTGTTGAAGACAAAAAAAAGTTCTAGTTTCATGGTTATAATTATGTTTAATCATTGTATAATATTACATATGGAGAGCAAGGTTAGATTCATGTACATTTTTTAAGTTGGCTACGTAAATTTTTTCGATTAAGTTTCGAGTTATAATTAGTACCCCTTCAAAAACAAAGCTACCTAAAGGATCGGAAAGGTGATGCTTTTTCAAACAAGTAAGGTTTTGGTAAATATACAGTAAAACACGGTTATAGCGAACACGCTTACAATGAATTGACGCTTACAGAGAAGTGATTTTCATTCCCCAATGATTTTCTTACAATTTAGCAGGAGGTAAGATATATAATTGTTCAGTGTTGTATGAGACATTGTATCGGTAAATCTGCCAACAAAGAAGTAAAAATATTTTACCATTGAAAATCTGGGTTGACACTGACTTTTTTATACAGCAGTCCAGCCGGACTAAAGCCTGTGTACTTTAACTAGTCCAAAGGCAATTTTATTTGTCCATCAAAAATAAACTAAAATGCATCACCATATTTTGCTTAATATAATACACACTTTTTTACTAGAATTTATTCTTTGTGAGAAAAGGGTGCATATTATACACCACAATTGGTTTATACACCACAATTGGTTTCTGACATGTTTTTTTTTACAGGTGTAGCACTGGTTTAGTATCATACTATCTAGGAGATGGCAATGGGCTGTGTATTCACTTAATCTCAGTGTATGCCACCATTACAGACGTTATACAAAGATATGAGCAATAGATAAGCCTTGATCTACCATGTTCTTTTCATTATAAACATTCTTTAAAAATCAGTTTATAAAAATGTTATTAAGCACTCTATGACAAATAAATTGAACACAATTTTTTTTAAATTAAACAACTCACAGAAGATTCGTTTGACCCTTATTTTTTAATCACCTAAGCGTCCCTATTAAAGGTATTGTTGTGAACATGTGCCCTTGTCACCTATTTTCTTCGACATCCGATTGAGACGAAGAAAAAATCAAGTCGCCAATACCATACTGGATACCCCTGTTGTTTTCGCTCAGTAACTCTATTGAGCAGTTCCAAGAATCACCGCAATGTATCATATAAATTTGCATCATGCTAGATACTATACTATAAACAAGAGAAAAGCTGTCAATGTGACAGCAAACCGGGTTTTCTGTTGTGTGAACAGTATCCATAATCCATTTGTCAACCCTGAATTAATAAACACTGCCTATCCAGAGAAATGAGGTACTCTATTTGCAATATTTTGCCAAGAAAAACTAAGTTCAACAGGTGCTATTTTTCCATAAATTATCAAAAATCAAAATTCAAGTAATATGCACATCTTGCACATCTCTGATATCTGTACAATTGATCTGCAAAACAACTTCCTATCCTGAAAACTGTAGGAGGAGTTATCTGTACAATAGGAGTACCCTTTTGGCAGCCGCCCACCCACTCGACTGCCCAACATTCTCACCATTTCAATAACCACTTTTTTCTTTTGGAAAACCCAATTAAAAAATCAGTCATGGTTTTACATTAATAATCTATAAAATTTATTAAACAGAACTTTTAACTAGAACTGTCCTAATGGGACTAACACTCCAGCAAGGCTAATTTCAAAGGGACTAATATGAATTCAATTAAAGAAACTAAAATATATAATTGAATAATAAAGGTTTGTGACACATAAATCCTCACTTTCTCCTATAGCACAATGCAACTGTATATCTCAGAAAATTGATCCCATAGGACTATGATTTTCTTTAATTAGCTTGTTAAACTTAGATAAACTCCCAAAACATTATCATAATTTGCACAGTGCATACTATGTAAAAAGGAAAATTTAAAATTATATGAAAACAATATTTAAAATTTCCAAAACACTAAAATCATATCAATAATTTTGAATTTTATTTACCGTATTTTTCGGAAATTAGGTCGATACTTTTTTTTCCTGACACGTGGACCTCGCCCTATTCATTGCTTCGCCCAGTTTATGGTTTTTTTTTTGGTTGGAAAATTTGATATGAAATTTTGTTAAAATTTATGCAACCCTCCAATAAAACTGTTTACTTAATACTGCTTGAATTTCTGTGTAAAAATCGTATGGATTTTAATCAATATACTGTAGTAATTTATCATTTAAACAAAATTAAATGTAAATAGATTTATTTCTTCTTACATTTCTTACTTATATCACTGACTGAATCATTTTTCGATCATTATTATATGCTGTCATGCATTTTGATCATGTGCTTACGATAAACAGGAAATCGATTTCGCGCGGTAAAAGTAAAATGAGAACCGTACAAAGGGTAATTACGGGGGAAAAATATCGTCTGGTAGAAATAAAAAAAAAAACCAATTTGTTTTCATAATAGAATACATGAACAAGTTTTTTTTCTGTATATTCAGCATAAAACTTTTGATGAAATTTTAGCAAGGTGTCTCTGAAATCAGTCTGGGTAGCGCCTTCTTTGTTTATACACAGTTGAACTCTTGGCACGTGCTACTCATGCCCGCAGGCTTCAATAAGATCAGAGGTTGACTCGTGTGTATATACACAGTAAAAAGTCACACAGAGACACAGGGTGGCATGTGCTACCGTAGTCATGCCTCCAGGCTAGGTTACTATCCCCCGGTTAACACCAGTTTGTACACATGGCAGGGAAGTAATAAAAAACGATCTTAAATTAAAACTGGCCGTACTGAATAAATTGGTTTGAAAATGTTGATGCAATTTCAGACATTTTCTTACGATGTTTTAAAGAAATACATTTTATTTCCCTTTTGTTTAAAATTGTGAAATAAGATTAAAGGCTACTATATGATAACGTTATTGGTTTAAACCATTTATTCATTAGAACTAGCGGTAATTTTTCGACCAATTCTTTGAGGTCGACCTATTTCTACTTTTTTTTATTTTTTGGCTAAAAACGGCCCCCTTCGCCCAATAAACCGTATCAACCTAATTTTCGAAAAATACGGTACATCAATGCCCTTCAAGGTATCACACCGGTAATTGTTTTCACTATATAGCACTATAGAGGGGAAAAAATTCTTAAAAATCAGTTTGTATTCCTCATGACAAAATATTCGGAGAAAATGTTATTTGTTACCTATCTCATCAGCTAACACAATAAAAAGGGCAAGCGATACGGCATTTCCTCAAAATACCTAGCTCCAAACAGGTCTACCCTCAAAAAAGACAGACAGACAGACAGACAGACAGACGGACTGGGTGAAACCAATATACCCCTAAACTCTGTTTGTCATGGTATAATTAGTAAGACCGAACTGACTAGACAAATTTTGTTAGTCTGACATAGAATCTATTAGTCTGTGACTAACTAAGATTAGTGTGGAACCATAAAATATCAATCTGGATTTTGGTTAAGGTTTAGGGAGACTGAACATAATTAACTCCTATACTAGTAATTGCAATTTCTGTTTTTCTTAAACACTGGTAACACATGACTGATATAAAACTCTTTAAACACTGAATGTACTTCGAGGTTCATGCATAGCATATAAACTAAATGCTAATATGTTGAAATGTCAGCTTGTGTATGCACCAAAATTTGTGATGTCCGAGAAAACCAACATATGAATTAGTCAGGGTATACCAGAATTGCTGTTGTATTATTAAAATTTAACTTTGCATTGTTTTAAACGGGAAAACATTGAACTTTACTTACCAATTTTAAATACAAACACAGACAAGCCTTGATCCTTGATACTGCAGCTATCCAGTATAAATCAGACTTCATATCTGAAAATGTTTGACATGTTTATTACTTTATCATATATAAAGATATCAGAGATACCATTAATCATTTAATTTCATATCCAACCATGAAGGTTAAGAATTATTAATATATTAACTGTTGCAGTTAATTGTGGAAAAGAACTGTACTGTAGTTATTTTTTCACAATAAACATAAAACAGTTTCGTACAGAAATATCAAAATTAATGCTTGCCTTGTACCATAAAAAAGAGGCCCAGGGGCCATATTGCTAACCTGAACAAAAATAGCCAAATGTCTGGACTTCAGCTGACCCCAAAATAAATCATATGAGAGAAAAGGGGGCAGCACCTTTATGAGACCACCTTTATCATATTGTATGAAAATCATAATTAATGATCTTGGATATTCATGGATACTGTTGTGTGGTTTTTACACTGACACAATGTCATAAATCATTTGTTAAAATATTGTTTGATAATCACACGTTAATTTCCATATGGTATTGTAAATTATAATTCTAATCAAAACAGTGATAAAATATTTGATGTTGCATCCTATGATACTATACAATATTTAGACAAATGATATATCATATGATACAATATAGCACTGTAATTTAAAATAAAACAATTATATGATACTGTCTAAAAATATATTATTGTATCATAAAATATATGGTATTGTATCATGATGTTAAAAATCATTGTATTTCATCACATAATACATTATCATAACATTATATTATATAGTATCATATGATACAATATCACATAAACAACACATTTTGTATCATAAAATATTATATTGTATTTAATATAATGTTTTAAATTATGATATTGTATCATATGATATTGTTTTGAATGATATTATATCTTACCTCCGGCTAAATTGTAAGAAAATCATTGGCTTAAAGCAGTCACATGGAGACTATGTATATTCCATACATAGTCAGTAGAAAATGTCACCCCCTTTGAGCATTATGTCGTCATTTTAGAGCATAATGACGTAAAGTTTCGTACTCAAATTGAAACTTGTAATATTAATACAAAAGCTTGATTTCCATTGTTTAATTTTACCTTTTATCATTAAAAAAAGACAGTCGGTAAGATATAATCGTTACAATATAAGGCCTAACAAAAAAAATAGTTTGTTTCCGCTTTCATGCTGATAAAAAGTAGGGTCGGTCGGTCGGAATTTTTTTTATTTTTTCAAATATTTTTTTTTCCCTTAAATATTGCAGTATCCATACATGCCGGTTAGGTACTGACACTGCTGAATGGTATAAAATGAGAAATACTTTTAATATCATTCCTGACTATTAAGCTGGTCTTAAGAAAACACAAAAATGATATTATATATCAGTTTCTTCCTCTGCCAACGATGAGAGCATTATTAAAATCTACAACACATGGAAACATACAGCCATTTTGAAACAAAACGTTTGAGTTACACTGATTTGACAAGAGTAACTGCTTCAAGCGTTTTTGTGACCAAAATTTTGAGTAATTTTTTTTCCAATCGGATAAAAACGAAAATAAACGATTTTCCATCAAAAATCCTTTAAAAAAGTTTTGAGTCGGGGGGTAAAAGCTAGGGTCGGTCGGGAAGCGGAAACAAACAATTTTTTTTCTTAGGCCTAATCGTTAGTTTGTCGTTGACCTAATATGGTTTATACATGGTCAGTAAATTTAATATAATATGTTTTAAATTATGATATTGTATCATATGATAATGTTTTGTGTGATATTGTATTATATGATACAATATATGATATTGTATCATATGATACAATATAATTTGAAACAATAATGTATCTAATCATAGTATGCAACATCATATGATACAATATCATGTGACAAAATTATATATTATATAAAGCAATATCATATTATACATAATCAAATCATATTATACAATACATATATTTTACACTATCATATGATATAATTTTTGTGATTATCATTATATTATACGATTTTGAACGCAGCCCTGGGTTGCGTTGAAGATCATAGCAGCTATCCTAGCCGCTAAGTCGTAGATATCTAGGTCTATTGAATGGACTGCTATAGTCTGTCCCAAGTTATTGCTTCCATCAATTTTTGATGATTTTTAATAGAAATACACATACCTGTGAAAGAAATACAATTGAAATCGATGAAAGGGAATATATCCAAGATATCTTCATTGAACAATTATCCCTTTTCACTCATAAAATTTCACAGGAACAAAAACAATTTTCTTACGGAGATTTGTAATGGGAAATGTTTACATCTTTTCTCCATTCGGAATACATCGCGCAATTTTTTAACATTATCATCCGGGCTTATTAATGGCTGATGCAATGCAAAATCTCCATAGACTTTCAAGTTTTGGATGTGTATAGAAACCTGAAGCTGTAGAGGGGGCGTTTCAAAACAGATAATCTGGACATTTTTCATATTAGTGGATGAACGTAGTTTAGGGCTGGGACGATACTGTACTGAGCCGATTCAGTACATATCACGATACATGAGATGTGATACGATACATATCACGATACATTGCAATTAAATGAAAACATGAATAAAAGTTTAAAATTTATTCAACCTGCCAATGTATTACCGCATGTCCAAAGTTATTTTGTTATATTCATAATGAGCGTTGCACAATTTACAAATTACTTTAGTCTCGTGTACACTAGTTTTTCATAAACAAGTACTCCAAAAGTTTTCCACACTCTATATTTAGCTTCCTAACAGTTTTGACAATTTTACGAGGTTTTCCGCCATCTTTGTACTTTCATATTAGGCGCGCGGACTAAAAATAGCCGATATATGAAGCTCGGATATTTTTGAAAAATAAAAAAAGTTCGGTAAGGTATCGTTGTATTAATGGTAAATGTATCGATCCAAATATCGTCAAAATAAATACCGCGATGCACCGGTGCATCGGTGGATTGTCCCATCCCTAATGTAGTTTGAGAACAAAGGTATTTACTATTATTGAAATATCAAGCAAAAAGTGGTGGAAGCAAAAACTCGGGACAGACTATAGGTTAAATTAGCCGCTAGGTCTCAGATTTGAAGTTGGAAATATTCAACTAAAGACTTATTACATCGATATAATTGGATAATTTCAAGCGGAAATATACATGTTTAAATTCATTACAACCTAAAAGATGAACAAAATATCAGTAAGTAAATAGATTTCATATTTGTTTACTTACAAAGTGGTTACTAAGGTGGCCATATTGTATTGTAGTAGTACCTACTTAAATTATTTACAAATTCATCGGGTTCGTTATTCATTTTCTGTTTCATCTATTATAAAACGTAAATTCTTATTGGCCAATTCTGTTAAAAGTGTTCACTATTGTTTAACAAGTATATAACCCCGAGCACATTCGTGCGCGGGGCTTCTTCTCTGAACCTTGCATCAAGGTACGAAGTCGCCCTCCTCGTGGCAATTTTAAATTGACTCAAATTCCATATTTATTTTGGAAATTATTTTTTTCCTTTAAATTTTCGTTATTTATTTTGGTCACTAATTAAGGTACACTAGCTCCTCCTCGTAATTAATTATTGTTTAATTACGAATAATTATCAAATTCTTCTGTTTTTCTTCTTGTTAATAGCCTTAACAGGCGGACTCAAAATTATCTGGGTTAAATATTATGTAAAAACACAACGCGAAGTCAAAATATATTCATATACAGTAGTGTAAAAGACCAAACTACTACAGTATTTTGATGCTTAGCATAAAATATTTAGGCTAAAAATATCTACGTAGCTGCTAGGTTAGTTAATCGTTGAACTACATAGCCTTACGTAGCAGCTACGATCTTGAACGCAGCCCTGGGGTTAGAGTCAGAGGAATCTTGGATTGATTGTTCTGTTACCTGGCTACCAGAAAAGGGTTTGAAAAGCGAAACTGGTTCAGTGTGGTTTTAATTATTTTAATCAGTTAATATAAGTCTTTAAATAAAAATTCAATAAAAAGTGGGTTTATAACCCAAAACAGCGAGATGCAAGGTCTTATTTTAATGACTGCATAAATTATGCTTTTAAAAAAAGTAGTGTAAGTTTTATACTCACCTTTCGAATCATTCGTTCCTTCCGCTTCCTTTTCCCCTCTAATTGTGTTATCCTAATGTGTTATCCTAATGCCGATATCTATAGTTGTGTTGTAAAAACACAAGTAGCATATCCTTACCAAAAATATCTTTTTATCTGTACTATCAGTGACTATCTTGATTCTGAAAAACCTACTTTCGATTTATACGTGGAACCCTAGCCTTCGGTTGTCCTCGGATTATTCCTTATTATTCCTGTAGTACGGAATCGTCCGAGAATAGCCGAATGGAAGGTTTTTCAGAAAATGATCTAAAGTAAATGAAAGTGTTTTAGGAATTAAGATCGATAAGCTATTTTCTATTTTATATAATAGAGAATATTCATGTTAATACGAATAACTAGAGTGTCTGTGTGTGTTTGTGGCTGATGTTTTGATCATTAAAATACGATATGGCATCGGGTCGTGCATGCGTGCGACACACATCGTATTTTAATACATGTAGATATTGCACTGGCGATTTTAGAGCTCCTCCTTTTGTGATCAAATTTAAAAATAAATATATATAAGACCTTTAGAAAGAGAACGTCTAATCAGTTTTTGTTGTTTTTATCTTTCTTTATGAATATGTCGAGTATATGTATAATATACATGTACATGTATATAGCTCATAAAAGTGTCTAAGCACCTGAAACCCAGGCAGCTTTCGGGGGCTTTGCCCTGGATCCACCGGGGGCCTCAAAGCGGCCCTCAGACCTCCGGCCGCTACGGACCCTCCTTTTGCACACATGGTATGGACCGATTTAGAGGGGCGTGCCACCTCAATCTAATTAAAATTAGACCTTTCATCTCGCTCTTTGTGTTGTAAATGGTCAGTGCTTGTGTAATTTTAATTAGATTAGTGCCCCCTCTCTGTGATCAAAATGAAAACCAGTTTGTATGTTTCAATTCATCGATCTCGATCTTGAAATCTTATTATGTCCAGTTTTGCAAGAATAGTTAAAAAGCATTTTTTTTTTAACTGGTCGCTTGGTAATCGCAAGGCGGCCCAAACCCCAGCCTTTTGCCCCTCCCCCTTCAATGAATCCTTGAAATGAACGGATCATAGGGTGTCATTCAGGGAGGCTGACCGCCTCCTTGAAAAAAAAAATAATTATTCTTCGGGCACTTCAGGGACAATTACTAAATCTGCGCATAATTGGATAGATTTCTTAAATTTCTGACTTAAGCATACTAAAAGAGTTCAATATTTTCATGCGTGTATTTTGATGTAGACATGTTTATAGTAAAGACTGATGTAAAAACTGCATTAAAGCACAAAAAATCAGAAAAGCAATTAATCGATTTATTCGATAGATACGGACTATTTTACATCGGAAGACCGAAAAGTTTGTCAACATTCGTAAAAAACGAGGACAACAGCAAGGACAATTCTGATTATAGAAAGGTCCTATAACATGTTAAATCAACAGTATAGCGTGTCTTATATTTCTCATGGTCATCGATCCGATCAACGCCAAGAAAAAATTACAAATGTACTTATTTTTACCGTACGTCCCTTTTCTTATTTCAAACTTGAAGTAACACGAAAGACAAACTGCTTACAACATTCTTCAGCTTTCATATTACACTTTATTGCTTTGCTAAATACTGAGTGACTATCTAGATTAACTATTTCTTGATTGATATTACAGATTGTAATATTTCTTCATCTTCGTATTGTAAGTTCATTAACTGTATTTCCTGAATAACACGCATAATTTTTTTGTACTTTGTACTGTGTACATGTACACATATTAGACCCCTGCGAAAATCTACAAAAACTGTAGCATAATCAATTGAGTTAGTAATGATGTTATAATTCATATAACATTTAGACATGTTATCAAGGTTATCAAGGCTGTTAATAAAAGCACTAGTGTGGTCTGTCCATTGTGTTGCTACATGTACATGTATGAAAAGTCCCTCATCTTGCTAAAACGAGAAGATCTTCCTATAAATCAATCGTGTCACATGTACATATAAAATGGAATTGCACAAAGACTCGTTGAATACTTCGACTCACTTTAAGATAACTTTGCAAGCTTTAGCGTTTCTCAAGAAATTCTCTGTAAAAAACACGTGTACTGAAATCTGATTGTTTTCATATATATATACACACACTAAGTATCGCTATTCTTTCACTTAATTAAAAATTCCCTTGCTTAATATTTTTTCTTGTCGGGAAATGACAGTTATATTATTACTTTCAACTGAGTTGCGCAGAGGGACATCTAGTATCCCCGATCGCGAGTACCCAAACTCCGTCACCATATGCAGAAAACAGTCCGCGTTTCTCTGCAAATTATTTTTTGCGGTTTTTATCATTTGCAATCACTAAATATAACATGAAACGTTACAATTTATAAAATTATTTACAAAAATATTTTTATTATTATTCAAATAAGCCTTCTGAATACGACGTTTATCACACGTGCAATCATAACTTATGAACCTAACTCCGTCACCCACATGATCTATGATACGCCAGGGAATGAAGACACATTAACAATTTAGTTTAAACTCAACTTGTATCTAGGCCAAGTTATAATAAGTAAAATCGGTGTATACAATTTAAATTGTATATCATTTCATCAAAGTGAAATGAACGCCCGAATAAAAAAAAATTGGTCCTTGTAACAACAATCACAATGACCTTTTCAGAAGTATGGATGTCGTTTGATTTCTGTCCTTACATGTTTCAAATATATCATATCAATAATGAATATATTAATGATTATATTATTTATTTATTACATTTTTAATAAATGTAGCGTATTCTATAATTACCGACACACCGTATATATCTGTAACCCTGTATAAGGCAAAAATTACGGCATGAGCGATTTGACGTTATCATTAGTGTAGTGCATAAAGGCTATTGAGGACTGAAAAAAATGTATTAATTACCTTAATAAAAAATAAATTACATGTGAATGTTTCATTTTGACCTCTCTTAAAATGACTGACCACAGTAAATAATCAAATAGGCGCGCATGTCAGAAATATCGTTATTTTAGTGCACCCGTAAAAAGGTGTTAGCTGATTTCACACAATTATTGGTGCATAAAATGAACAGGGTGTAATTTTGTTATATTTGAACACATTCTTAAATTTAAACGTTGTAAATTGTTGACATTTGATTGAGGATTTTTGACATGCAAAAAATGACGTCATAATCGCACTTGATTTCAAACGGCGAGGAGTTTCCCGAAAGTGACGGAGTTAGGGTAGTGACGGAGTTAGGGTGCTATGCGATATATCCCCGAGTACCCAAACTTCGTCACCATAAGCAGAAAACCTCCCGCGTTTCTCTGTAAATTATTTTTTGTGGTTTTTATCATTTGCAATCACTAAATATAATCTGAAACAATATAATTTATAAATCTATTAACAAAAATATTTTTAGTTTAATTCAAATAAGCCCTCTGAATACGACGTTTATCACGCATGCCTATGATATCTTATGAACCTGACTCCGTCACCCACATGCTCTATGATATGGCAGGGAATGAAGACACATTAACAATATAGTTTAAACTCAACTTGTATCTAGGCCAAGTTATAATAAGTAAAATCGGTGTATACAATTTAAATTGTATATCATTTCATCGAAATGAAATGATCGCCAGAATAAAAAAATGGTCCATGTAACAACTATCACAATGGCCTTTTCAGAATGTATGGATGCCGTTTGATTTCTGTCATTACATATTTCAAATATTTTATATCATTAATTAATATATTACTTATTATTATTTATTTATTACATTTTTAGAAATGTACCATATTCTAAATAGAGATATACCGGATATATCTATACCCTGTATAAGGCAAAAGTATCGGCATGAGCGATTTGACGTTATAATCAAGTATAGTGCATAAAGGCTATTGCGGACTGAAAAAAATGTATTAATTACCTTAATCAAAAATGTATTACATGTGAAATGTTTCATCTTGACCTCTCTTAAAATGGTTGACGACCGTAAATGATCGAATGGGCCCGCATGTCAGAAATATCGATATTTTAGTGCACCCGTAAAAAAGTTTTAGCTGATTTCACTCAATTAATGGTGCATAAAATGAACAAGGTTTAATTCTGTTATTTTTTGACACATTCTTAAATTTAACCGTTGCAAATTGTTGACAATTGATTAAAGATTTTTGACATGTAAAAAATGACGTCATTATCGTACTTTATTTCAAACGACGAGGAGTTTCCCAAAAGTGACGGAGTTAGGGTAGTTACGGAGTTAGGGGGCTATGCGTATGGTATCACGAAAGACAAAAATCGTAAGACAGACACTCTTCATATTTGAGAAAAATTATATTTACGGACACGTTGTAATTTTAAAAACGATCTTTAATAGCTATATTTTGAATCATTCTAACAATATGTTTTTGCATGAAAGACAACTTAATCACAAATATATTCGACCTTCAATTGTTTAAAAAAAACTATGTCTTTTTCAAAATGTCAGACTGAGTTCGCATAGTATTTGACTTTGAAAAAATTATACAAAGCCTCAAATTTATTTTCATTTACTATAGTATGAACTAATTTACATGGCAGGCATTTTTTAAATCAACCTGATGAAGTTAATTGTCGATATGAATACGAATATTTTTACATAGCATTAATAAAGTTTCTTTATCAATTACCGAATTACCAAAATATACATGCATTGTTACAACGCACTTTGAAAAATTACGCACTTTAAAAAAAAAATTCAAAGTGCGTTAATTTTGGGACCAAGTCAACGCACTTTGAAAAAAAAAAATTATATCGTCGATATTAACGCACTTTGAAAAAAATGTTCACGGTTTTGTGAAAATAGTTGATAGTTTTATATATAATAAATGATTGTTTTAACCTTGTTTATCTTAATGTGATATAGTTATAAAATAACTCATTGCATTCTCAGCTAACTTGATAAATATTTTCTAGATGATAATTTTTTTTTCTTTTCTCATAAGACATGTACAATATCGACAATTTACACAGAAAAAAAATATTCGGGAGGTTTGAATTTTCCAAATATGACATAAACTTCATCACTTAGCAACTGCATTTTCCCTTTTTTTTTAATATGCAGCAAATTTATACCTCTTATCTGGTATATTGGGCTATGCCCGAATGAATATGATTTATATACTAGTATATATATGAATAATGGAGATCAATGTACAATATATTTCAACTGGCTTAATGCAAATATGACGTGAAAAAAGGATGCCTTAGTTCTGTTTATCAAAAACTACATGATCTTTTAGAAGATCAGTGCGAGAAAATTAACCCACATCCTAATGCTTGTTTTTAAGTTTATAATAACTGAATGTTCGTTAATGTTAATATTCTTTTATTGAAGTGATTTATATTTGATTAGAATACGAAAAGAGAGTAACTGTTGAAACACATAGAATCTTTAACATACCAATGGAGAAATTATTGTTCGGCCAGTTTGTTTTTTCAATAACACTGCATGTACTTATACAGAGCATATTTCTTTTTCCGATCTAAAATGTTTATTCAAAGTTGCTGAATATCATATGTTTTGAAAGGAAATATGAGGGGAAGGGGACCTTCTTGTAATCAGTTAAATGATGCACTGGTATTTGACCTGTATCTTTGGTTAACCCCCACACCATCCACATCCCCGTTTTAAATACGGTAAATTAGATTCACGAGTGTTAACAAATCATCATACAATCAAAAATTCAGTTCCAGAATTTGTGTTAGTTACTTGTATTGGGTAAATTACTTGTAGCAACAAAGCTCAAAGTTGGGCAAAATTAAGAAAAGAGTTTCTCTTGGAAATGCTTATGTATTATATTTATGGAAAAATTTGGTTGACAAAAAACTAATTTTATTGTAAATAAAATCATTTTTGGCAGCAAATTTTGTAATAATATACTTGTGTGTGTTTTATTAATATCTCTTTGTAAGTCAAGCTTGTAAAATAATGTTTGTGTGTTTGTAAGGGGGTGCTCATTAACAACCATGGTCAAAATACTTTGTCATGTTACAGATGGTAATTTGCATTTGTGCACAACAGGTTCACTGGGGGGGGGGGGGGGGGGGGATGGGGGGTAGTTTCAAGATTGTTAAACATCTTGGATCAATCAATCATGCAATGTTCAGCATCCAATCATCTTTTGTAATACATTATTGCCTTATCAGAACCTGGCACATGTAAATTCTCTCATTCTTATTTTCTCTGATTTTGCTGCTGGGTGTAAATTTTTCCATGAACTTTGTTTTACCCACCCACCTACACCTTTTACATATGCACGCACATTATACATAGTCAAATGTTGTTTTAACTTTCATTGATTTTGAATTATTGTGAGTTGGCGGTTTTTAACCCCACCTTTGCAAAGTAATCTGTTTTTTATTCTAACTTTCATTGAGTATATTTGAATTATTGTGAATTAGCGGTTTTTAACCCCATCTTTGCAAATTAATTTGTCATTTATTCAATGATTTTTTTCTTCTTTAATTTATTGTTTTCAATTAATACAATACAAATTGGGTTCATTGAATAAACGACCTTTAACGTAATCTGTTGTTCTATTTCATTGCAAATGAACTTGGACTCATTGGAAGATTTTGGATTTAGTTACTTGTATTGGGTAAATTACTTGTAGCAACAAAGCTCAAAGTTGGGCAAACTTTATAAAAGTGTTTCTCTTGGAAATGCTTATGTATTATATTTATGGAAAAATTTCGCTGAGAAAAATTATTTAAGAGTGTCGGTACGTTCAAAACGCACTTTGAAAAAAAATTCAAAGTGAGTTAACTTGGTCCAAAATTTAACGCACTTTGAAAAAAAATTTCAAAGTGCGTTGATTTTGTCAAAAATTTAACACACTTTGAAAAAAAATTTCAAAGTGCGTTGCCACAATGCATCTAGTCTTTAATGATACAGTCGGCGGACAAAAATTTAGTGTAGAACCTTAGTTTAAGGCATAAAAAATATTCATTTATTGAGATCGTTTCCTCAATGAACGTCTTGCTCATGTAATCAAAGCAAGATTTACATGTACTTAGTTTTCATCAATCGTAACTACTCGGCCATTTCCGCTGGCGAAAAATAATTTTTTTTCGCCAAAGGAAATGGCCGAGTAGTTACGATTGAGTTTCCATATGATTATCTGGACACTAGACATAATTAAGTCAGCAACGCCTTGAAGAAACAATAGGAATATAGTTTTTTTTAATGTTTTATTTATCAATTCACAAGAAAATTACATCATGGTGAACAACAGAGCAAGAAAAGTGCAGTTGGGTACACGATATATTCAATATTATGAAAAAACGAACAGAATAAATTCATAGAAATAGCCAAGAATGTTCAAGACACTAAACCAAAAGTGAAAGGTCTATCGCGATGAAGCAGGAAAAAATGTATGCGATCTAGATAGGTCATCAATATAAACAAATCAGTGGAATTATTATTGTCAGGATCGACACGAAAAAAAAAATTAATGGGTCAATCCTTTCGAAATTGACCTAGAGTGTGTTTTTTCCTGAAAAGTTCGAGTGCAACATGCTACAAGTTAAGACTTCTAATGCAATAACAAAGTACAAAAAGGTTAAATTTACATAAACCATTAATCGATAGATGTAATTTAAAACAAATGTCAAAAAATACACTGTCTAGAATAAAGAAAGTATAAAATATTTCATGAGGTACAGGAAACAATTAAAATAGTAAACAACACAGAGTAAAAAAAGTTGATAACACCAGGATTAACATTTATATTTAACTACGAAAAAAACATACTTCAACCCATAATATACATGGTGTATCATCTGAAAACTTCATTATAGAATAGAGCTGTTAAACAATACAGAATATGATATACCGTAACGTTCCACTTAACAAATAAAAATAAATTAAAATTGACAGTTGCTATGGATAAAATTCAGTGTAAAAATGTGGTTAAAAAGTAAATCAAAAAGTAGACACGGTATTGGCAAAACAAATTTAAAACCCATTTTTTTAAATACATGAAAACAATTCACAGTAAAACCTTAAAAATCGGTGTAAATCTTTACTAAAACGTGTCTCCAAGGAAAACACATTTTCTCATTCATGACAATTTCCCGCAAATCTATCTGATGTGTCAATCGATAGAACAACACGCTAAAATCACATAAAAGTCCCATGATTCTCCAACATATGGGCATAGCACTCATTACTAGATTCAAAAATAGCCTTACACAACCAACAGATGTGAATATTACATTTTGTGCAATGCATATGCAGACAGCCACCATGTTTTTCGATTAACACGTAACACTTCGGGCAGAGATCACGATTTAGGCGATCACGGTCCAGCCATTCTTGAAGCCCATGCTCGTCAATTTGCTTCTTTCTTTCGTACACTGCACAAGATTGACCTGTATGGTACTCTACATGGCATCTACTACATATCACTGCTTGACAAAGTAAGCAAACAAACCTACTTCCTCCTTCCGTGCATACTTTGTAGACCATTTGGCAATCAGGTGTGATGCAATATTTTGCTTTGTCTGGGTTCTTTGCTACATAACAAGAAACGGATGCATTTATCAAGGTTTGCAACGTGCAAAATCCAAAGTTTTTCATATTGTTGATATCACTCCATGTCCATAGCATTTCACAGCCTTTATGACAGCATCGGAGAGGGAAATCTTTGGTACTCAGTACCGAATCGAGATGCAGTTTTACACATTCTCTGCAATACGGATGTCCACATGATTCTAGTCTATATAAGTTACTTTCGCTAACCACACTAAGGCAAACTCCGCACTCTGGATCACTCGATGGCATATTGTTTTGATTCGCTTTCAGTAAAGTTTTTGTTATGTCTTCAATGTCCTTCACTGCCACTTCTAAGGCATCTTCCGATCCAAGAAGCTTTATTCTATGTTTTCTGTGATCAAGTTCTACACTTACAAGATGTGTACTATTCTTCAATCCTTGTAAATTTATACCATGCATTTGAATTATTCTTTTCATCAAACCTGGCGGTTGCAGCTCGCCTTTAAGGTCAACTACCCGTGACCTTGAGGAAACCAGCTTATTGATGTGCTTTTCAATTTTTTCAATAGCCAATGAGCGATCGGATTCTTTACCATGGATGGAGATTGACGTATTTCTGTCATTTAGAATTATCAGGGTGTGGGTCTTTCCCATGATTTTATCAATTTTACTTCTACCTTCCCATGAAAACATGCGTCTCAACGATGGAATAGCCTCCATATCTAAAGTTTGACCTTGAAGGAGACTTTGAATATCATATCTTGTTTTTATCATCTTGTCAACATTGTCTGCATCTATCCCTAGAATATAATTTCCAGTCGAATTTTGTTTTATATCAATTGTCACTCTATCTTCTTTTCTTGTTTTACCGCAAAAATCTTTGATTTCCTTTTCAACACGTTTGAACACACGCTCCAAAACGTACATACGTGAATGGACCTCCGGAATTACAGAGACAACGTTATTACTTATGGTAATTTTATTGTGAAGTTTTGTGCAGGTTTCGTTACCTTCCTCTGGGTCGTTGAAGGTGACATACCCTGTAAAATCAAAGTCACGAGGACCAGGGTCGCGGAGAAAAACTCGGAACTTCTCTTTATCCACATATTGACCAATTTGTTGTTCTAAATGTCTTCTGTGAATATCCAGGATGTCTGGAGTTGTAAATACATGTATTCTTTTCCGCGGTATAAAAGTTCTTCCGACGTCTTCATCTGATATATTAAAAGCTTCAAGTATTCCTTCTCGCAAAATATCTTCGTTGACTAGATCATTGATGCCTTGAACATATAATTCGTCGATCTTTTCCCTACTTCGACTGATCCTAACTTGCGTTCCACCCACTGACACTTTAACCATGGAACAAAGTGTCAAAATTGTGTTCAATGTGTCTTCGTTTTTAATCTGAACAAACCCGTACGGTTGCGGTTTTCTCCGACACCACTGAAGTTTGGCTTTAAATAAGCCCGAGTCATCGATTTTCCAAAAAGGTAGCTTTGCTTGAAGTTTTGATGTTTTTTCGCGCGTAGCTGCAACTGCCTTTTTCGCAGAACTACTACTTTTAAAAATAACTTCTCCTCTATACCTCTTATTTTTATTAGCAGGGGACTTTTTTACAAACTCGTCAATCCCACCAAACTGATTCAGCCAATCTAACATTTCTTCATCACAATCGAATTCATTGTCCGAGCAATAAACCAAAACGGAATTAAAATCATTTTCTGACAATAAGTCTTTTATTTCCCCACCTGGTCCTATTAATACTTTATAACATCTTGGGAAAATGGGGATTTTTTTCGTTTCGTTTCGCATTTTCTCCCTTATAGGATCCAGTGAATTTTTCAGTGCCTCCTTTGAGGCGTTAACTTTATCTTCTGGTGCATATATCGCAACTTCCCCTTTGTCTCTATCAGCGTCGATGACAAATACTGAATCTTTGTTTTCAGTCTTCAATTTCTTCTCAATGTCTTTTGCATGCTTCCATCTTGGACCAACAAATTGTCTTTGGAGTTGTTGTCCCACATATTCTTTATGAATTTGTTGTAGACGTTTCCTCTTAATATCGGTGATATCAAATTTTAGTTCTCCTTTCTCTAAAGCTTCATTGACATCTTTTTCATTCACTTCCGTTATATTTACAGCATATTCTCGTGAAGTGTTCAAAACTTTCTCTATAATTACCCATTTTGGATACAATGCAAGAGATTGAAAAGATGCCGACGGATGAATAATCATTTGTTGATCTTTGTCAATAAAATGGTAACCAGCTTTTTCGTGTCCGAGAAAGTAACAGAGATTTGCTTGAAAAGCTTTGAATAAAAGTTTTTGTAACGTTTCCTCATTACTAGTAATATCTTTCAGTTCAAATTTGATTGGTATTTTCATTTCTTTATTAAGAATAAATCTGATTTCGTTGACCGTATCTCGAATGTTTCGCATAGCCCTTCCGTTTATCGAGTTATTTAAGCACCACTGTCTTTTTTCTTTTTCTTCTACGTAATGCCAACGTTTAAAGACGTTAAGAAACGTGAAATGATCTCCTTTGCTGTGACAAAATTGTATTTTGAGTTTATCGCTCGTATCTTTCTGTTCCTGTGTTCCTGCTCTGTAGAAAAGATTTCCACTCACTGTGCACGATGCCGCAATAATTATTGCTTCCAACCCAATTTTCTTTTGAATAGCATTATAAACAAGGACTCCCAAGTTCGGATCCAAAGGAAGCTTTGCAATCCATTTTCCAAGATTAGTAATTTTTCCATCCTTGACTGCCCCTAACATTACCAATTGCTGATAAGCTGTTTCCATAGAATTGTTTGGAGGTGGTTCTACGAAATCAAAGGCAATGGGATTTACGTCAAGTTGTAATAATTTAAGAATGGCGTGGCCTATGTGAATTCTAAGAATTTCAGGAACTGACGCTGCACTCATATTGTTGTAATCTTCTATGGAGTAAAACCGAAAACATTTGCCTGGGGAAGTTCTTCCAGCTCTTCCTTTTCTTTGATCAGCAGAGCTTTTGGTTATTTTAACCACTTTTAATGAATTTACTTTTTTATCGGGATCATAACGCATTTCCTTGGCAAGTCCCGTGTCAACAACGTACTTTACTCCAGGAATTGTGACAGAAGTCTCTGCCACATTGGTTGAAATAACAATTTTTCTTTTCCCTTGAGGTGTTTCTTTAAAAATCTTGTTCTGTTCTTCTGTTTGGAGTTTTCCATGTAATGGTAGAATGCAATGATCCGATCTATCTTTCAGTTCCCACTGCAGTGTCTCGATGCATCGCTCGATTTCCAACTGCCCTGTTAAAAAAAGAAGAATGTCACCAGGTGGTTCCTTATCATGAATCTCCAATGTTTTCTCAACTGCTTTTCTTTCAAAATCTTCCAAATCTTCTTCAGAATATGAATTCCAAATAATATCGACAGGATACATTCTACCTGAAACCCTGATTACCGGACAACCGTTGAAATATTGTACAAAGACGTCAGGATTGATTGTTGCAGAGGTCACAATGACACGCAATTTCGGTCTTTGGTGCAAGCATTTCTTTATCATTCCAAGCAAAATGTCTGTATATATGCTTCGCTCGTGTGACTCGTCGATTATGATGCAAGAGTACTCTTTCATTAACTGGTCTTTCAAACATTCGTTGAGGAGTGTATGGTCAGTCATATACACAACCTTTGTATCAGCTGAAACTTTTGTTTGAATTCCACATTGATAACCAATGACGTCAGCAACTGTTGACTTCATCTCACTGGCAACACGTTGAGCAAGACTTGCAGCTGCGACTTTCCTTGGTTGTGTGCAAACAATCCGGCCCTCTTTGGCTAATTTGGACTGTAAAAGATACTGGGTCAATTGTGTACTTTTTCCCGACCCTGTCTCGCCAAGAAGAACACATACTTGGTTTTCTAAGACAGTTTCGACGATATCTGTGCGACGTGCATATATTGGCAATGCTTGCTCAAGTCGGGAATACTCTATATCATATTCCAAAAGTAACTGGTCGATTTCCTTTTGTTTAACCATGCGATCCTCGAGCTTTTCAAATTCCTTTTTGATTTTTGCAACCGACTTTTCAAATTCCCTTTGCTGCGCTTCCAATTCAGAAATCTTTTCTTCCAATTTATTTTTATGCATTTCTTTGCGTTCATATTCTTGGAAAGGGATATATTTTGTCTTTTTCTTATTTTGTTCAGTACCACAAAAAGTGGATAGTTCTTCTTTGGTTTTCAGAACTTTTTCTTGATGAAGAGCTACGATATGATTACTTTTTTCTTCAATGATCTGAAGATTTTTTTCAATAAATTCTTTACTTGCTCTAGCGATTTCCACTCTTTCAATATGTGTGAGAAATCCAACTTTTCTGGTTTCACGAATCCAGGTAATAAAGTCTTTGTACGCGGTATTGCTTGGAAAATGAATGGAAATTAACGTACTAAATCCTGATGGTTTAAAAGAGTCAATCTCAAAGTCCAGATCCGGTGGTAGTTCTCTTTGTCGCAAGTAAGCCATAAACTCATTTTCCTCTTTAAACGGTTGGTGGACTGTTAAATTAAACATTGGACCTGGTTTTGTAAGTAACCTTTCATTCTTTTGATGTAGCTCTTTCTTTGAATTCCCCCCTCTTTCTGTCAGGTCTGGTTGTCTTGGCTGCCTCCGTCTCGGATCTCCAGAGTTCCTACCAGTACCTCTCCCCCGTCCCTGGTTTCCCTTTCCCTTGCCCGCATTTTGACGCTTGGGATGCCTGTCCGCCATATCTTAATATACCAGTGGGTTTTTTTAAATTTATTTCCATTCGAATATAACTCTCATCTAAATGAAGAGAAATCAAATCAGATGCTAGTAATTTGTTAATTTTCTTGTGTCTCGATCGTACTTTCGCTATACTGAATGATATTATCGATTTTTAAAAAAAGAAAATAATAGTAACAGTTACAGAGCATCATCTTTTAACTATATACTCATGCAAATCTACAAAAAATACTTACTGCTAATATTTTAAACATGGACTTGTGTTGTTTCCGAACTGCTTGTGCTTTACATCCTGTATAAATAAAACAACTTTTAACAAAGCTATAAATAGGAAACCTGATGAATTGTGCCTAAGAATATACACAGGGAAAACCACAAGCTAATTTTAAAACGTTCCAAAAAAATCAACAACAATTGATAAGATAACCCTGGGGGTGGATGTTTAAAGCAAAATACTTCTTACTAGGATTAATTTATATAACAATTATTGCTTTACATCGTGGTTACTATTAAAGCTGATATCACTATATCATTATTTACAAAACGTCAAATCACGGTTTAGGGGGGGGGGGGACAAAGTTATCTAAATATGTATAATTTATGTCAATGTATTTTACTGATATGTCATTACACTTACCTGAGTAATATGTATCACATACCCAACACAAGCGGAGTATTATACATAGAATGAGGCTATGAGCTGTATATGATAAAAAGCCTCCCTTGGATTTTCCATAGACATGCATGTGTGCAAAGTTCTTTCGGTTTTATTTTTTATACTTTTACTTTCTGTACAGTTTCTTCGAATAAGATATTTTTTAAATTTCGATATAGATTTAGATATAACCTTCAACCAATACTGTGTGTGGATTGTGTTTATGCAGGCATGTTTGGAAGGTCGGGGGCAGACTTACCCGACAGCAAAAAAAAAAGAAGGGGGGGGGGCCTTCAAAATTTATTTTATTTTATTTTTTTACTATGCTAATTCAAGAAAAATATGTTTGATTCTCTATGCCTGGTGTTATCATTTATTTACCTAGCTCAAAAGAAAAAAAGATGGCTATATGCCTATTATAGTAGTACTTTAGCCAAAAATGATGCATTGTGCATGCGTGAAACACACTCTTTTTTCCAGGAGTGGGGGTTCAAAGGATTTTTTTTATCTATTGATGGATTTGGGGGTTTGATCCAATACCTATTGTCGGTAACTTTACTATGTCATTTTAACACGTTTGAATTTTTGAGCGGGGTCCGCCCCCATGCAACCCTTGTTCCGCGCATATAATGAATTTGCATGCATGTAATAAGTCTAACTTTGATATAAGAATTCGAATATGTATCCCCTCCTAACACCAGGCAGACAAAATACATTGACAGTATTTCACAACGCTTGCATTGTCAACATGAACGTGTTAATATATATAATTGTATATATAAACACTTGCTCATTGAATATTAGAGGGTCCTTTCTTTGAGATAAATAACAAATAAACGACTTGCCATTATCAGGCATTATGGAATTATTACGAGTTGCTTCAAACTTATGAAATAGATCTTATTCATATGAAGGAAAGCAACAATGTCAATTCAATAGTTATTGGTATGTTAAACAATAAAATTCTTTCTTTTGTGATTCATGGCGTGCGGCATTGCAGAAAAAATACAAAATCTGTGTTAGCGGGTTATGTATTTTTTTCAGCAGTGATTGCTACCTTCATAGCCCGCATGAACCATCAAAAAATCATTTAATTGTTTAATTTTACATCTTTTAGCAAATTGGTGAACTGATCGTAAAGAGTTAGTAAAAGTAGCTAAATAATTGTTCATGTACATCAGTATGTCAGATAAAAGAAACAGCTATAAAGTCGTCTAAATACAATCTGATTTTTAAAAACCAGATCCTCGATGCTCCCGTTTTAATGATGTGTAACTCTCATATATTCCAGTATTTGACAATATATTAAACAATACATAAAAAGAAGCCAACTTTTTTTACATCAGCGAAACATCATTAAAACGGGAGCATCGAGGATCTGATTTTAATCAGATTGGTCTAAATAATACAGGTATTTGAGTCTGACGTCATCATAATTATTTCGTGCAGTCCACGATTTTCTTAGGTTGCTGAGGTTTCGACCAATCGTTAACTTGTTAGAACTGGATTTTGTAGCTTTCATTCCCGTCAGTTTCTTTAGATCAATTAATAACAATCAATTTTAGAAAAAATAGAGAGAATCATACTTAGTGGGTGCAAGTATATTGCATAGTAAATTAAGATTTCTCCAGATTGAGTACTGGTTGTCTATGTTGTGTGTTGGAGTTTTTTATCATGTTTATTGAGAAAAAATGTCTGCTTTTATTGATTTTTAACTAAATATAAGGTTACAAATTAATGCTACTCATTTTAATGAGTTTTTTAACAAAAAATTCATAATATACTTTCACATGTATAAATCATGTAAAAATATATAGATTATTTCATTAAAAAAATCTGTACAGCTCTTATAAACATTCTTTTAATTTTTAAATACATGACAGTAAGTATAAACTTTCATTAAACATAATAATGTATGATTGAATCATATCTACATGGAATTTGAAAGACAATTTCATCTTGTAGGAAGACATTTGCAATCAAATTTAGGAAATCAAAAGTCCATTACCTGTTAACTTGATTTATCTGATAGGTCAACACAGCTGGTCACATGATGAGGTTTCCTTGGTAACAACATCGACAGAATAATTATAATGAACCCAGTGATGTAGACTGAAAACACTGTATTTTCGTTGGGAAGGAAGCATTGGTTAACACTAAAGTCTGTCTGTGATACAACCGCCTGAAAATAAAAGGAAAAACATCCAGAATTACAAATACATGTACATGTATTTGATTGATTATTGAATACATTATAAACAAATCTGCTTATACATCTATGAAGGCACAGTTAATAGATTTATATAATTTTGAATGTACTGTGTTTTGCATGTATGGTATTCAAAAAAGCAGAAAATGCTTTTTCAACAAGTTAGCATAGATTTGATGCTAATGATAAATACTGGTAGGTACACAACTAAATGATCAAACAAATCCAAAAGTTAGCAGTATTCCTATTTGTCTCATTTTTGCAGTACTGCTATTCACAGATAAAGTAGAAACCCAAGATATAAATAAACAAACCAAAAGAAAACTTGGTCCCTTTTTGTTTCTCCAACTGAATGAGGCTACTGTCCACTCTGGTACGCCGTTGTCATGGATACGGTGACATCCATGGTGGGTATGACCACTTACAACAAGTCTCGGATTGACCCATTTAAAAACCTGTGGCAGATAATGAAAAGTAAAGTCAGTCTGTATATTATACATGTTGAACTATCAAAGTGACTGATAAAATGGATGGCAAAGCATTAATATTCTTTAAATAAACACAGTTGGTCAAGAAATAATATTCTTCATTCTCATAACAAGCTATACATACAGGATGATAGTATGCAAACAATAGTGAAACTGAAATATATATTACAGAATCATTGTTACTATAATATATATATTTCAATTTCATAATAAATTGTTTGCATATACATATTGAAAAGCATGCATTGCCAATAAAATCAAAGGTGTCCAAATCAAAAAAGAGAAAAAACAACATCTTGGAATTCAATTAACAAATTTCTTTGTAGTTTATAATTTATATGACCGGGAATACTCTATGTAATGTTTTTTAAATTGAAAAACTACAAATCATATGATAGAACATAAGATATAAATATTGATCAAGAAATGAATTTTTGGATATACTAGTATTTAAATTTGTTTGCAGTAGCTTTACAGAAATCAAACACATGTTGTACCTGCTTTGTAGCTTCTTCAGAAAGACAGTCAAACTTCGGACGAAATGGAATATCAATCTCCTGTGGAGGGGCTGCATCTGGCGTTGAGCAGTTGTGATCTGATGATCGAAACATGGGAAAATGCTACTCAAAAAAAGAATTAACTGTTACAGCAAAACTTTATATAATTGATTTACTTGGTATTAACTGTTGCTATAGTAATGCTTTTAAACAAGAAGGCTTGTTTACACTTTCACATGTCAAGTATGATTTAAACTGAATAAATATTGGTTGAGAAAACGATATAATGAGTACCTTCTTGGGAAGATTTAAAAGTTTTAAAATACAGTGTATTTAACCACAGTTTAGAGAATATGAATACACATTTCTAGACAAAGAGGCCAATGTTTTGTTTTGCTCTACACATAAATATGTGTAAGCCAATACCCCCTGTTAGCTGATGTATTAATATTTATATCACCTGCATGAGTATGGGTTGAGTATAAGTACCAGTAATCTTCCTTATTTTCTTGCAAGCAGGAGACAATTTCTCTTTTTTGAGTTGCTCCTGACAAAACAAGTGAAAGTCAAAAATGAGCATCTTTAAATAAAATCCTTCAAATGAAACTGCAATCAATTCATAAATCTTCTTATAAACACTATATAATCAAACAATAAATTATAACAAAAACAATACACAGCATGGTATCCCCTTGTAACAGAGCACATGAACTATGGAAGGTAACTGGAAAGATCACAATTTTTATTTCTTACCCGGGAACACTTAAGCTGAAGGGATATTTTTTCCAGCTTTGAAACAGCTTCTGAGCACAGATTACAGCCATCCCCTTCTAATGCCATGCTGTTCAACAAGACAAAAATGTTGCCCTGAATTTCCACCATTTGTACAGAGGGTGCAGAAAAGGCTTCTTCAAATCTCTTGTGTTTCTGCTCTGTCATCCTGCATTGTACATATTGAGTTCACATTAGCATACAGTGAAATAGAAATTGAATCAATGTCATGCATTCATCACGATATTAATTGAAACAAGATTTGCTCAATGGTTTGACAATATAAAGTTGGTGCAATCCATGGCAAAATGAATGTACACAAAATTCTATCAGTATGACTTTTATTTTACAAATAAATTTACTTACATGTAATGGAAGCCTACATCATGATTTCCAGTGACTGCATAAGTTTCAACACCAGGTGGTGTTGCAAACATTTGTTTAAAACGTTTAACATGATAGTTAAACTCTGCTTTTGAACACCATTTCCCTTCATCTAGAAGATCACCTGCAAATATTAATATGAATATAACATTATACAATTACATTTATAAAGATTTACACCCAAACTCATTTTGATATTTGAAATAGCATAGAGGAGGATTTGGTGTATTAATACTATGGAACATACAAACTCAATACAAATTACCTAATATAAAAACTACATCTGGCCTATGTATAGTCATGCTGGTTTGGAAAGACCTTTCCATTTGCCATTCTCTGTAAATACATTACATGCAACAAGTAATGAAACAATAATCCAGCTTTTTACACTCTTTAACATTTTTATTAAGTATGTAAGGTAGACTGACACTGGAATGCTTAGTCCATATAAAAAATGATCTGATATTTCATGCAATATGTATCAGATTATCTTTTATAACTTGCCAAAGAAAGACAATACTGACAAAAACATATGCTCACTTTTGTATAAAATTATGTACTAATGATATCAACAATATAGCAACATGATAGTAATAGCAATTATTAATATCAATACAAAAACAATGATATCAACATGAAGGCATATAAGGCCTTGGAGCATGAAAATATTTTTCAGCTAATAGATAAGCAAATCCACCTTCCTTTTGTTACAAACTATTATACATACTACATCTGGTACCAGGATATGTGATACCATGAACTCTAAACTCAACATGTTTTATGATACTGTTATACTGAATCAATACCCATAGGATAATGTTGATTTCAGCTTAGAAAGGGAAATATCTGAGTTGTCTCAATAATTTCCGAACAACCCTCGTATGATCTTGAAATTATTGGTTTTTGATACACTTTTCATATAGCTGTGTAAATACCGATATATTGATGGTACAAATTACAAAACCATAGAAAGATTAGAGAAATGTAGCCAGTTAACTGTCATTGGCAAATGTTTCCCCATACCTTCTCAGCTTGTCAAACCAGTGTCCTTCTCTCCATCCAAGTATGTGAGTGTCAGCTATTATCATAACTTTCAGCGGGTTTGATTTTGACGGAGCTTGTAGAGTATCCACGTCTAATATTGGCCATTTGCAGAATAACAAAACAATGAAGTAATGGAAAAATTCACAGTAAAGCAACAAACAAATGAATAAAAAGAAAAAGCGAAAAAGTCTTCGGGTTCGCAAAAGGAAACAGAATAGTTCTGGTATCTGAACAATAATCCAACCCATGGCTACATATTGATTAAAAGAAACATTTGAGTCTTGATGAAATATCGTTGCATAAAGAATGAACTGACGAAAAGATGTGGCTACATTCAGTTCTATTTATTGTCTGCAGGGTTACTCCATAAATTTTCTCAAGATGTGCTATATGTTTGTGTTTGTCCGTGCTACATAGAGTTCGATTTTTCTCATTCCTGATCACCGGTATTCTAAAATGATGATTGCAACGGCAGAATCTCAAACCAGGGACGTATATACGTCTCTGCTCAAACAAATCAAAACTGACAAAAGTCTGAAAAGAAACCAATGGAGGCTGCCATGTTGGATAAAATATACAAGTCAATCATGTTGGGTTTATGTTCCGGACAATTATTGTAAACGTTTAAATTTTGTCATTTATGTATCATTCTTTGCAAAATTCAATTATTTAATTTCAATTATAAATGTCCTGTTTATGACATTATTTTAATGTCGATTTTTTGTAGCCTACGCGGTAGAATATGTTCGATTTTTAGTCATTCACTTCCGGGTTATTGCCAGGGTTAAGCGTCATGGGGGATATACTGATATAGCCTACTTTGCAGGTTTTCAAGTGTAGTGTATTCATGTCTTCAAATACTGCAAGGTTAGATGAATTGTCATTGAGTTTATGTTTATATTTAGCAATTAAATCATCTGTTGTCGTCTAATTACAATAATGTTGATGTGATAAAGTTATTCTTCTTTTCCTCAACATGCTCAATATTATCATAAAAACTGCATATATTTTCCTTTTTTATAGAGATCAATTCTGGTACTACTTTAACACACAATTTTCTTTGTATCGGAACTTTGAATTCATTTATTTGGAAATTCATTTATACAAATGATATCACAATTACCGTTTTAAAAATGAACTGTTTAATATCGCTTTTAACCCCCCCCCCCCCCTTTAAAAAAATGTGTATAGAAGTTTCTTCCATATTTTCAAAAGGAAAGACAATCATACTTTATTTCTATTTTCGAAACATATTTGTATAGCAAGCAAGCCTCTATAGTTTTCACCTTAATTATTAGGACTAATTTAAGGTGCTAGAATGTTAACCTTTCGTAAAGGATTAATCCATTCTATTGTCACAAACTTTTTAAATAGAATGCAATGCTATTAGTGTGATTGTTAATGCTTTGCAAAGTTGTACAGAATATCATGAAGTAAGATTACAAATCAATCTATTATGTCAGTGATAAAAATCTTAATTGATTTTATGCAATCACTTCACAACTTTGCTTATATATTTATCTCTAGTATGATGATGACATGGTGGAGGTGTGCTTGAAATATTTTGCATAGGTTGATGATCATGCATATTCTTATTAAATCGTAAATGTCATTAATGAATTAATTGATTTTAAGATAATGAGTAACTTAGTTATGGTGTTATATGGGACACCTCCATATTTTGATGTGTTTCCGATGGAAATTAAAAAAAACAATAAAAATCAAGAATGATTATATAATTAAAGTTTCTTCTTTCCTGAAATCCTTACCTAATAGCATAGCGCAGTGGGTGAGGGCATTACAAACAGATCTGTCAGTCAAATCCAGCTGGTGCTTTTCAATTTTTACCTTTATAAAATTTTAACATATTTTAATTTGATATTGTTTACTTTTATCCACATTAATATTGTCAAGTGTCCCATACTACCTTAAGCAACTTTTCAACAAGAAAATCTAGTATATAGTAAAAGGATGATGACTATACATGTATATATAGTCTGTCCCAAGTTATTGCCTCCATCATTTTTTGATAATTTAATAGAATTACACATACCTTTGAAAGATATATTATTCTTCACTCATAAAAGTTCATAGGAACAAAGACAAATTTCTTACGAAGATTTATAACGGAATATGTTTACATACTTTCTATATTCCGAAATCTCTTGGAGTACCTCGTACAATTTTTCAAACTTTTACCAGTATTTCATGGCTGATGCAAAACAAAATCCCCGTAGACTTTCTATTTTTGGATGTGTATTGAAAGCTGAAGCAGTAAGGGGAGGGGGCATTTCAAAACAGATAATCTGGACATTTTTTATATTAGTGGATGAACGTAGTTTGAGCACAAAGGTATTAATGATTATCAAAATATAATCAAGCGAAAAATGGAGGAAGTAAAAACTCAGGACAGAGTGTAGTACATATATGATATTCCATACATTCCTGATAGCAGACTTATAGATGCAAGGACATAACTGTGAGATTGATTGAGGTTGTTTTACAAGTGATTTTGGGGAAATGCACATGGATGTAAATTAATACAGTTGGGTGTATTTTCTTGGCATTTTTAAGGCATATTCAGTGCATATATTTCTTCTATAAACTAATGAATTTTAGTAGAATGAGTAAATATGTAGGATCCAAATAATATATGTATATATTAATATATGTATATAATATATCCAAATATGCAGGATCCAACAGTCAATTTATTTATCCATTTATAATGCCATGTATGGGGGGATTGTCTGATTGAAAAAAAGAGCCTATAACAATGTTTCTTCTTTTTTATAAAGAGCAAATATCACCTTGAACCAAATACAATCGTTACCCTTTCATTAGTATTTCTTCAAACTCTGATTTTAAGAAATTACTTCTTCATTGAATAAGAAGTCTAGAAATGAATTTAAATACTGTAGATTTAAAATCCTTTGTTAATTTAACTACCGAAAATGTAGAAGTAAGTAAATAAGCCTAGAGTATTCATTATTACTGTTATGTAAACACAACAGATTTTCTGAAATACAAGCTACTAACTGTTGTTATATAAATAAATCATTATTTTGAAACTATTTGATTAACTATATCAACTAAGATGCCTTTGATTTGTACATACAAAAACATGTACTAGTAAAGCTTTCCATTAGGTCTTTTATTGAAGTGCATTCTAAGTGGCGCCCTAGTAAATATTTAAATAGAAATTTACTATCAATAAAAGTTTGGATTTTATTCAATTTCAACTTGACTGTATCCCCATAACAGTGGCAACACAAGCTGAAGAAGTCGTGTTTCTAATGTTTTATTGATCATGTTGATTGTAAATCAAATTCAATTACGGTACATGTGTCTCTATATCCAGATTCCTTTAAAATCAATATGCAGCAGTGTATATCAATTTATATATCATTATGTTTTATATCTTTCAGGATTTTAGTGAAAGAAAATTACTGGAATTAAAGGTAAAAATCCTGGATATGACGTGTCTTGCAGAAAAAAGTGTGGAAAATTGACAAGTGATTTGAAGATTGTTTTATCAAATTCCTGAAAAATGCCTACCAAACTGGTGAAAGAGATTGCAACATCCACTTCCTATTCTTCCTTCTTTGCTCCTGTGAACTCTCATTATGATAAAGGAAGGAAGAAAAAACGGAAAAAGAATGCCAGAAACAAGGCACAGCAAGTTACTGTCACCATCAAGTCGCTGGATCGACCCAAATCAGACATTGGCTTAAAATTGGACAAGTCCTTCAGTAGAACCAATACATGTGACAGCTTGAGCTCCACCAAACTCCCCTTCATTTACAGTAGAACGCCACCTAGTCCCCGGTTACTGACTCCTTTAAATCGGTCACCGCCGGCTCTGTCTGTCAACAGTGTCCCCACCGCCTGTGAGCGGAGGAAAAAACTCCCACTCTTAGCTGCCATAAAGCCAGACAACGAGAAAGCGGAGAAGGAGAGATTCATGCGTGCCAACTTTCTATATAATCCATACTTTGTGTATAAATTTCCTGCTGAGCCTGAAGTGTTAGAAAAGTGTAGTCAACCCTCTGATCGTTTTATAAATGAGGTAACAAATTTCATTTTTTGTCTTCTGGTTTACTCTTTTTTTTAAGTAAATCGGTCATATTAAGTCAATCCAAACATCAGGTATGCTAGTTTTGCACATAATAATTTGGCAATTTTTTGGATGTTTCAGGCCATATTTATCATGGAAAATGCACTAGAGAAATATGGAACCTATGAGGAATTTGAGGTGCAGACAGGGGGACAAGTTTTAGGGAGACCTCAGATATTGAATATCATCAAGAGGTACCTGAAGCGTGAGGAGCTAGAGGATGACATCATCCTGAACCTGACAGATGAGCTCTTGTCCCGAGGATCAATGACCAGAAACAAGGGGAAACCTCAGCTTAATGTCAGGACGGTCAACCTGAGAGAAATGTGGGTAGAGGGACTACTACGCCATGAATTAGGTGAGTTAGTCAAACCTCAATATCTCAAACTTAACAGCTAGGGCCAGAAATAAATGTAGAGGTATCTAACTAAAGGATTAAAAAAATCTAGAATTAATTAGGCAAAGAAACGATGAATGGGATTTCCATCTTTTATTGACACAATTACAATCAAATACATGTGACCTTTATGAGAAAAAAGATGAAAAGAGAGAACACTTTTTATTGGGGAGACTGCATTCTCTTTTCATGCAAGTCTATGTAGTAGATATCTAGCCTGTTCTAGCAAATATTGAAAAGATCACAATGAAAACTATTAACTTATGTTGTTAAATTTTAGTCCAAAAATATTTAGAAATGCTGCTCCATGTGAGCTAGAAACATCATAATCATAAATTTAGACACAAGGCGTCACAGACACACACACAACAACACTTGTTAAAGATTTATTTGCAGTGTTAGGTACTAGCATATAAATGTATAATTAGGAGAATCTCTGAAATGGTAAGTCTTCAGAAAAAGTAATAATTTATATACAAGTAATTGTGTATGTATATATTAGGTAACACTGTTTCTTTATTGTACGTGGCAGGTACACACCATTTGAGAAGTGTAAACAACAGATATCAACCATGGAGTAACTGTAAGGTACGGAAGGACATGGGGCTACGATCCATGAACCCAACAGAGGAGGGACTTGCATCCCTACACAGTGTTCTGTTCCGTAAAGACCCATGTCTGTGGCGGGCGGCAGTGTTGTATTACACCGTTTACAAAGCCTCACAAATGTCTCTGAAAGAGGTGTTCAAAGATCTGGGTCAGTATGTGCAAGATCCGAACGTCCGCTGGGATTACTGTATACGAGCCAAAAGAGGCCAGACAGATACTTCAAGACCAGGTACATACTGTCTTATATTTATGCCCCTCTTCGAAGAAGGGAGGGCATATTGCTTTGCTGCTGTCGTTCTGTCTCTCTTTTGGTTGGTTGGTTCACTAGTACTGTAGTTTCCGTTCAATTTCTTATTTGAGGTTGCACATTTTGAAATGAAATATGGAATACAGATTTATCTAAATAATATCTAGGTCAAGTTTTATTTTGGGTATGATCAAGCAATTTTTGACAGAGTTATGCACCTTGGACTTAGAAAAATTCCAATTATTTGCAGTTTCCGGTCATTTTCTTCGCAGATGTTTCCTTTGGAGGGGGGCCATAAGTGTTTCACAAACATCTCTTGTTTTAGTGTTTAAAATTAGATTTTAAACAAGTTATTCCCTGTGCTGCTATGTTGTATCATTTGTACCGGTACGTGTGGTACCGGTATGTGTGGTACGTAGGTTTTGACCAACAAATTCAAAATGTTAAGCAGGAATTCTGAATCCAACAGTACTTGTTTATTATGCATCATGGTATACATATTGCTAATCTATATTAAAAGATTATAAGCGAGTATTTATTCCTTCTGCATAACAAAACTTGTACTAACAGTACTGTATATGAGAAGTGACAATGTACACAACGTAGACAATTGACAGATATAATGGTACATGTAAACATGTCAGTTAGTTAGTTGATAACTGCATATGTTATAATTGCATGAGATAGGAATTGTTAAAAATGTTAAATATGAATAGAAATTTATTAGGAATCAAAATGCTGAAAAGAAGAATGCAATATATGAAGTTTAAAATAAGGAAACAATAATTACAAACAGTTGGCTAGAATGCAGGGCTAGAAATTATCATTAAGTCAGTCATGGCACTGTTGGACTTTCAACTATACATGTACTACAACTATTTCACCACACTGGTCAGTGGACCAATATAACAGTATAGGGAAAAGACTGGAAAAAATACTGAGCAGAAGAGCAGTGCTCTAGCCCTGGCCCAAATCTAAAATTTACTAGTTCCAGATCATCAAATGATTAGAGCTCTGCAGTATGATAGATTTAATCAAGTTGGCATGCAACATTGCAGCCAAAGGGAAATAACTTTTGCTAAATTTGTTTCTCTTGGAGAAAATAATGCCCTCTGGATCATTTTATTCAAATGATCTATGACAACAACGTAATTATTACTCAATGCATGCACTTAATGGCATGACAAAACTAGTAAAATATATGAAATTTATTATTTTCCTCTCTGCACTATCTGGATTTCCAAAAAACATGTAGCGCTGCACATGTCAAGTAAATTAAGAGAACTTGGATAAGTCAGAATTAATTTTCAGTCGACATGAATTTTCAGGTGCATTTTGCAAAGATCAAGTTTATCTGGATGGAGCTCTGCAGTTGTTGAAGCACAGAAGACATATAGACTTCCAGTTGTTGATCCGACTAGGGAAGATTGCCTGGCAAGATATCGATATACTGCGCCCTTACGCTGAGCTACAAGATACCCAGGTTCCTTTCTTCATGGAAGACATGACCGCCTACAGGAAGCACTTGGACAGAATAGCGGAAGCCAATGGCCTAACAGATGAAATCTTAACGGCTATATGATCTAATCCGTGAAGATTGCAGCTGAAATCCATGTGTCAAATATTTATAGAGAACTTGTTGATTATTTTTTTTTTATGGTGATAGTACACGTAATTACATCAAACATTTGGTTTTATTAATGTTATGCTTTTTATTTTAATTGTTTTGATATTGTAAAATATGTATATATATATATATATATATATATATATATGCATATCAATTACGTGTATTGTACTTTGGGAAGAGGATGGGTCTGCCAAATGATTTTCAGCTCTTCAAAACGGAGATGATATTTTGCCTAATATATATTGGGGTAACTGTTGGTTTGTTACTGTAAATTCCTAATTAAACGCGAGGAATTAATATCCGCGTAAAAGAAGAAGAGAGAATCCCCTCTTGCGAATTCTAAAATCTCGCTCTTAATTATGGGACACATGTCAACTACATGAAACTATGATAAAATTTTGGCATTCGCAATTTTATGTTCTCGCGATTTGATGGAAAATCATTGAATCGGGGAATTAAGTACTCACGTAAAATAAGGAATATACAGTATTGAGGTAGTTTAGATAAGCTGGAAGCAGGAACATTATTGTCAATCATTAAAAGTGCTATTTGATGAGATTGAAAATGTTGACTTCACAGATAAAAACATTGGTAGGATTATCTGATATAATAATACCTAGCTTGAATCTAATTCAACTGTAGGAGAAACCTTTAGGGTTTTATAGTATGGAACACCATAACTATATTTTCAATATAGGTACTTGCCTAGTTTGCCACAAGTTTTTTTTAAAGTAAGATGGGGACAGATTTATCTTTATACAAGTTTTGTTATCCAGTTTTATGTGAGATGTGTTGCATATTTCTGGAGTGAAATATTCTTTTTTGGTTGTGAAAGTATTACCGGTAGGTATTTTGTTTCTTCTTTTTTTGTACTTGAAGTACATTTTATTTTACAATATATTACCTTCAAATTTTAGCATTATTTTATGGTTGTGATTTTTTTAATCAATAGAGGTTGTGATAATCATATTATTATTATTTTAGTTAATTATTTTGCTGTTAAAAATAATTGTTGATTATACATGTACATGTATAAAAAAAACTTGTTAGATATGACAGTGAATACATTTACAAGAACTTTCAAGGCAGTGTGGAAGCTTTTAAAATTGAGAATTAAATTTGTGTTAGTGAATCCTAGAATTAATACTTGATATGTTCTAAATGATAGGTAAAGTATTGCATTAATGAACTAACTTAATACACATAGAGCTATAACTTCTGGCCTACTATCAACAATGTTCATGGATATAGAAATTATAATTCTTTTGATAATCATAGTTTAACAAGTACACCAATCTGTTTGTCAAATGCGAGGACAATTAAGATTTTCTCATGCATATTTTGAAACAAGGAATGATTTCCAAGTGCAAAAAAATTGACTATTGTAGGAAAATGGCACTTCAAGCTGTGATATTGATATAATTGATGTTAATGTTTGAGCTCTAGCTAGATTAATTACAAGTAATGATGTGATATATTAGATCTTGGTACTTGTAAATGTATAGTACTCTGTGTTAGTAGCTCCATGCATTTTTGTGCACACTAGGACAATTTTTCTTTCATATCAGTTGAACTTTTAGACTTTAGACCATATGTGTGACATAAATAGGGCATTTTTACCGTACAAGTGTAATCATGTGTTATTTGTTTCTGTTGGTATATGATGTGCCAGGTGCTGTAGAAATATTGATTCCATTAATTGATAATTTAAGATTGCTAGAAAGTGCCATTTTAGGAAGACTTTTGAATTTGAGAATATTTTTATGCATGCATTTTGTTTTGCAATGCAAAATTGAAGATGAGGAAAGTAAAACCACTCTACAGAACCATAAGAACAGTTAATGCATGCGGTAATTTGCAAATTGTAAATTTACGTCTTTTTTGCTTTTTCATTACATTATGCAGGTATGGCATATTTCTTAAATTGTCATGTGCTGTTAATTTATCACACTCAAAGGATTAAAAAATAATTCGATCCATCGTCCCTCATTTTAGATGAAGTTAGGTTGTCTGAGGACCATCTGTCTGAACTAATACAATCTATAATAATTTAATTAAAAGAGTGAGTGGTTAAGAGTCATCAAAATCGATACACACAGGTTGATACTAATATTATTAAAATTGCTTCTATTTTAGCAAAAAAATTATTTCAAGTGAACCCAGTTTCTTAATTTAGTTTAAATCATTTGTACATGCAATATTGTGTTAATTATTTTTTGGTGATGACTTATTGATCATCAAAATTAATTTACGGCCTGCACACAATAATTTTTTCAATTTTAGATTTGTAACATCTTGAGTAAAATATTTTAGCCAAACATTTCCTTTATTCATTGCATATGACAACTCATTTGTTTAAGCAAAAGCTTTTAAAGCTCTTCTTTTATTTTGTTGCCTAATATAGATAATAAATCTAAGACTTGTTTATTGATTGTGTTGCGTTTCATTTTTAGCTCTCCTGTAGGAAGGGCTTTTAATTTTGTTCAAATGAAAGGCCAGTCTCTTTGCAAAGGGTAGATAATTGGAAAAGAATGGTTTTAAAGTCTTCTTCTCCAGAACCACAGTAGGCCAATTTCAGCCAAACTTGACTGGGATTGAATTTGTCTGCATGACCTGGTGTGTTACATGTGGGACCAACGACGTACCAAGATATAAGCATTCATTGCTTAAAACGATTTTTCTTTTCAACTACAGCAATGATTGTACATTATTATTAACTATAACTTTCAATGCCGGTAATGCATGCGCGGATCCAGAAAATTTGTACTAATGCTTGGGAGCATCGCTCCCACATGTCTATGTAAAAGTACACATCGTGTTTTTAAAAGGGGAGGGGTTACGGTGCATGTTTTGTACTGTTTGTATTTGGCGATGTATTTTCTGGGGTACGGACATGCACATTGCATTATTGGGGGGGGGGGGGGGGGGGTGGGGGGATTTTTCATTTTTATTATTATTTTTTTTATTTGGTTGAAATAGCGCGTTCTTAGATGACATAAGTCCTCATTTATGAAAGTAATATCAATGAATAATAGAAACTCTTGACTCTTGTTGCATAGGCGTCTGAACTGGGGGGGCTTAGCCCCCCCACTTTTTTTGCTAAGTTAGACCTAACCATTAGGCACATAGCAGAATAGAGGGTTCAGCCCCCCCCCCCCCCCCCCCCCCACTTTTTTTCGCAGGAAACATAATTGTTCCATAGTGTAAGTTTGAAAGATTGTGAAGTTGGAGTCAAAGGCATATTAGCTCCCCCCCCCCCCCCCCCCCCCCCCCCCCCCCCCCCCCCCCCCCCGGATTAGGAATATTGTTATTTTCGAAAAAGAGAGAAATTTGGTATGCAAGATTTTTTTTTTTATTGGAACTATAGGATACAACCCCCCCCCACCGGATTAGGATTTTCATGATTTTGGGAATTAGGTTTTTTTCTCTCAGTATTTCCATCTAGCCCCCCCCCCCCCCTCCCACTTTCAATTTGCTTCCGACGCCAGTGTGTTGTTAAAAAAAAACTGGAATTAAACAATATAAAAATAATGTGTCTCGGTCGCACTCAATTTAACTTTTGATATCAGTTTCAATGCATCTAAATCTGAAGGGCATGAAGATGGGGATTTTTTGTGTGTTTTATTATATTTTTTTGGCATAACGTTAAATAATACGTATTCATGTCTATTAACTTTTAAATGTGTCCTAGCGACTTTTTTGGCAAACGTTGGAACAAATTATAAAAATTATTAGATCTGTATATTTTATAGCATCAAAAAAACTTTTCATTTAACCCCTGTATTAAACTACATGAAAATATAATAAATAGCCTAAGTAATCGACCGTCTTAAAGCACTGTTGGGCACTCAAGACTTCTTTTCCACGAAAATCGTAGAGTAAACGAATGACAACTCTTGGTTTCCCATTGCAACTGGAAATGATGAAATAAAAAATGTGGTAAGCATATTCTGTAAAATATTCAATAATGAACCATGAGAGTTGCACAGCGGCATTTATGATTATGACTGACATGAGCATCAATATTGCATGTATATGGTACGCCAAATTCACAAAAATGAGCTAAACATAGTTTCACAGTCAACTGTAGTTTACGGATCGTAAACTATAGTTATACCGACGTTAATCTATATTTCACGCGATAATCTATGTTTCACATCTGTAAACTATAGTTAACACTGAAAACAATCATAGAAAATACACCAGACTTCTTTCAAATTTTTAGCATGTTTATTTGAACTAATTAAATTATTTTTTAAACACAAATTATATGTATATCATGCAGTTCAAAATTTTTTATATTTGTGTACAGAAATCCAGTTCTTTTTAAAACCATCATTTTCTTGAAGGATGAAAACATCTACCTTTTATCAAGAAAAATCATCAGAAAGAAACGAAATTTGATCTACACAAGCATGAAAAACATTAAAACTGTATCACAGAAATATATCACCTGATTAAAAACTACAGGGGTGGAAAAAGTGGAATAAAAGAATATCACAAACAAAACAGTCAACATATGATGAGAACTTCTCAGGTAGAATTTATTAGAAATGTGGAGCTTTCTTCAGCTGCTGTTCAACGTAACCAAGTTGTTTTCTAGTCAGTGACATACCCTCTGTGTCCTGAAATTGTATTGCAGAATATATATGTCAGGCAAAAAATAAACATTTTTGTTCAATTCTATAACTTCAATAAATAGTATATTATTTATTTTGAAACAAGACATCACAGAGATGGTGATTATTTTGTAAAGTAAAATTAGGATGAAAGGGACAGGTATTGGACCATGCCTTGACCTTAACTTGACCTCAAAATTAGTTCAAAAGTCACTGCAAATATTCTTCTCATGGGCATTTTTTGTCTTAGGTATAAACCAGATAAGATAATTGAAAAAATATGTGGTCAGGACAAGAAGTTTGCAACAAAATCAGCCAACCCCTTGACTCCAGGCTCAGAAACTTAAATTGTTCAAATTCACTGCCTATAAACCATAAATTCAAATAAGACCAAGTGGAGAGAATATAGGCTTCAAACACCCGGCCCAAATTTTGTAGAGTCCTGCAATGACATTGATCTCTGATCTTGAAACATGCACCTATTTACCTATAAACCGTAAATTCAAATAAGGCCAAGGGGAGAGAATAAAGGCTTCAAACACCCGGCCCAAATTTTGTAGAGTCTTGCAATGATATTGATCTCTGATCTTGAAACATGTATCTAGGTCATAGTACATACTCCACCATTTTCAATCATAGAGATCATAGAGATGTTCTGACTTCAAATCTTGGTTCAAAGTCAATGCACACCCTTAAAAATTGTCAGTAATCTTTGACAATGTCATTTGATACAGAAAATTTGTTTGAGGTTGCTGCACACCCCTTTACATGAAGAAAATCTGTGGGTGAAGTTCAAGTAAAATAAAACAGGAGAAGAATGAACTCTGCACAAGAGGTATCAGACATCTCAACAATGGCATGAGGCATACTCCCTATAGTCCTCTGTGTCTCCGCAGAAAGAGTTGGTACATCGAAAGTTTGAGCCATGAGGGAGATAATAATCATAGTGATTACGTTTTCCTATCAAACTTTACTTAAAAAACTATTAAATATTTAATTCCTATGTGTACATGTATTATAATTATCTCTTTAATGAACAATTCATATACAATGTCTTAAGACTCATCCACCGGGTATCGCTTTAAGTCAGCCTAAAGTAGGCAAATGTATATTTTCAACTTCCATTTCATAAAAATGATAGACAATCCAGTTGTTACCTTTAGGAAATCTTCATAGTCTCCATAGCCCCCGAGATACCCATTCAACTTGCAAGCTAGTGCAGAGGAGATGATTTCTTCATCTGATAGGTTCAAAGTGTCCAAAATATCCCTATGCTGTCTCAGAATGTATTTTTGGTGGTAACTGTTCAAAAGAAAATTTGGTGATATCAATGCGAGGAAGGTATATATTGTCTTTTTTAAATGACAAAAGATGCAAACTTTCTGTGCATGTTATAAATTTTCCAAATGGCATCAATATTTTCTACAATGACATGAATTCAATACATGGATTAAAATAAATCACTGCTTTTTTGATATCACATGTAACTAATTCATTAATGGGAAAGAAATGTCCTAGTATAAAAAAGGCTGATTGATACTGATATAGCATATATGTAATTGGAAAAGAGGAATGAGCATATAAATACATTGAAAACTTATGCTGGACCGGGAATCGAACCCAGGACCCCTGCAACTCTAAGCAGGAGCTCTACCACTTAGCTATCCAGGCCAATATCCGCTGTCCATATAGCCCCAACTACTATACATATATTATGTGTAAAACTGCACTTAATATTACATGAATGATCAAAGATTGACTCACTTTTCAGCATTGTAAAAAGGTCCTGCCTGGACAATTTTGGTGACAATGGGGGATACATGGTTTTTCTGTTGTTCCTCTCGAGTCTGCTCAGCCAGCATTTTCTGTTTGGTACTGTGATAGAAGATGGCTGACATATACTGAGTGCCACGCTGGGAACAAGGATTGTGACTTTTCCAGAACTTGTTTAACAGTTCCTCATAAGAAACAACACTTGGGTCAAATTCCAGGTCCACAGTTTCTGTATGATCCCCTCTAGAAATCACCAAATAAAGATCAATTATGCTTGGCAGAGACATATGTAACATAGTATATATATAGTATATATGCATCCCTGATGCTTGGTCACCTTAAACCAAATTATTTAAATCTCAAAATTTTCATTACTTAGATTTTTTTTATTATTACAGGTGCTTCCTTGAGGTGGACATTTAACATTAAATAAATCAATGTAATGAATTTTACATTGTTCTGTTAATACATGTACTGTTAAATATGTAAATGACCTCTGACCCTGGTCCAATGCCCAACTGGAACTCCAGAGTGGTCAGTCCAGTCTCTACCACGTACCTGTTCACATCTACCTGTTCTTGTCTTGTCTTTGTACTATGTATCATGCATGTTCCATATACAACTTAAGGTAAGGATTATTGCCTTATTTATTACATGTACCATGTTTACAAAGTATCGGTTATACAATAACAATTATAGCTTACATGGTGCGATAAGTAGGATTCTGGGTGGTTCCCCCACTGAATCCCACTCTAGTTTTCAGAACACCACGGAGAGCTCCAAACTGGGACTCTGGGAACCAAAATCAGCTGAGGGCGAAAGTCGCTCTTGACAATCTGCCAATATCTGATCCTCCAGGCATCTTTTTTTTTTCCCTTGGGACTGTACTATAAAGATTAAAACTTGATCAATGAAAATATATATTCTCACTCTCTATATATAATGTATAAGTATAAAAATGTACTTATATGCGCAAAGCTGTAATTCACGCATAAATCGTGTATTTTATAAAGATCTTACCAAATCAAAACTGACTCGAGCTCTATCTGCAATCCGACCGTGTTGTGTAATGTAAGATAAAGCGAAAGTACATTCGGAACAAAGTTTAGCTATTCGGAAGTTTTATCACTAGAACGTTTGTGTCTGACACGATTAACATTCTTAAATTCAAGAACATTAAAAACGTTGAGTTAAGAAAAACTTCCTTGAATATTATGGATTTTGGTGGCCTTTTTAATGTGTCTTTTCTACAAGATTTGATGGTCACTGCGTAAGCAGCAGACATGAGGAAAATGCTGCCAGGTTTTGGTGTCGTGGGAACTCCAAATTCGGTCAGGGCGTATGTCCCACTTTTGAGATCATACGGTTTTAAAGTTGTAGCTCTTTGGGGCAGAACTAAAGAAGATGCTGCAAAAGTTGCAGCGGAACTCAACATTCCTTTTCATTCCAGCAATGTTGATGAGGTAAACAATCTTTTTTATGGTATAGTATAATCAGATCAAGTTGCGCATATGCTTGAAATCACCAGATCACAGTAACCTTTTAGTTTCTGATTTTATTTTTTATCACTGCTGATCAGGGGTTTTCTTTAAACTTTATTGGTGAACCTTTTATTTACTACTGATCTAATAATAAGGAAAAAACATATTACAAGCAATAAATGCTTGAATAATACTTTGAAATGACCGTTTTTATTGGAGGGGGTATATGGACATAAAGAAACCCTATTTTTGTCATTTAATACTTCTGTTTAGAGCTTAATGTGATTAACAGTGATCAACTTTGAATCATTTCAGGTCTTGCTAAACAAAGATGTTGATATTGTTGCAGTGACGTGTGCTCCACATATGCAAGCTCCCATTGCAGTCAAAGCCCTTGGTATGCAAATACATGTAATTCAGTTTCAGACAAGCATATATAATAGATACGCATCATATTTTAAATACAGACTTCCCATCAAAAATGTATTATGTCTATGATCTTTTAAGATTTATTTTTATTTTTTTATAGGTATAGGTAAACATGTTATCTGTGGTGCGCCAGCAGGGCCAAACCAAGTGGACTCCCTCCGCATGGTCAATGCAGCCAGATACTACCCACGACTGATGTCCCTGACAATCTACGGACTGCGATTCCTGCCTGCTATTGACAAAATGAGGCAGCTGATTGTGGATGGCTATGTAGGAGACATAAGTATTTGTGAGGTCAAAGTTCACTTTGAAAAAATTAAAAGAGATCAGTTTGATTGGATGTGTGATGGCACCATGGGAGGCGGTCTTTTGAATGAGATTGGCAGCGATATCATAGATGTGATTGGTTATCTAACAGGACAGAAGGCAACAAAAGCACATGGCATGCTGAAAACATACACAAAGCAGACTGAGAAAATAAAAGGAATTCGAGAGATAACAAGTGATGATTTTTGTACTTTCCAAATAGAACTTGACCAGGGGTCCTGTGTAACTGCAACAATCAATGGTCATATTGCAGGGCCATTTCAACAAGAGATAATGGTTATTGGGAATAAAGGCAGACTGACTGTCAAAGGAGCTGATCTGTATGGGCAAAAAAATGACCAATCAAAAGAAGAGTTGTTGCACTTTGACCCTATAAACTTTAAAGAGGAGGAGCGACATGGAGTGTCTGAAAAAACACGCACTTTTATTCCTACTCCCTACCTAAAGGGAATTATAAAGTTCATCGAAGCCGTAAAAGATGCATTTGACAAAGAAGAAGAAAGACAGAGCTACTGCACCGACCCAGTAAGACCTGCAGCGTCATTCGAAGATGCTCTCTATGTGCAGTCTGTGGTTGAAGCCATCCGCAAGTCCAGTAAAACCAAACAGTGGATCAAGGTGGAAGTTTTACAGGAAGAGCCTGATCCCAACAACTTTATGTCGCCTTCTCTCCGACGTAGCGCTTACACAGTTCAATGAGCAACTTATGGAAACTACGCAAAATACTGAAAAATGTTTACACAGTTCAATGAGCAACTTATGGAAACTACGCAAAATACTGAAAAATTAGCTCAGGTTTAAAAAGTAATTTTTTTAACAAGAGTTCAGATGTTAGCGTGATTTGTCTTTTTGTTCCATACTTATTACTGTCAAAATGGCTATAATTTCTCTCGTCTGACCAAAATGGAAGGAGGGATAGTTGATGCCCTCATCTTCCTTCACCCTGCATTCCATATGCATGTGTTTAAAAAGTATTTCTCCTCTTTTTACCAATTTCTAATGGGGAAACAAACTTAAGGACTACATGATATTAAATTTCATTAGATTTGACCCATCATTGATTTTTATTTTAATAGAGTGTTTTTTCCAAAGCAGTATTTTGACTTTTTTGGTTTGTTTTGTTTGTATTAATTTACTGAACACTGGTCAATCATATTTACACACATTAACTGTATTACTGTTTTATTCCTCTTCACTGTTACAGTAGTCCATGTATGTTTAGTCTAGTCAAAATCTGTGATAATACATGTATCAATTGTGTTACTCGGTTTGTGTACTCATTATTGTATAAGTCTTTATTTATTTACCGTCCCGGCCAACACAGAGCTTGATCACAACATAGCTACCAAAATAATCATGATGCCTGGCTATTCATATTTGTTTAATTTGTAAACTGTCTGAAATTGTAGCTTTGATTTTGAAGTCAAAGATAGTAGTTATATGTTAATCTGTGAATAGAACTGAACAAAAAATTTCTGTATTTTTTTACATTGATTGATATTTAGTAAATGGTTATTCACCAGTCTTTTTTATCCAAAACCTGGTAATTCAAGAAAAAGTAAAAATTCTAAACTTTTCAATCATCACAATCGTAAAGTGTACTTTGTGGTTCTGACATGTAATTTGGGATATAAATCAAAAAACATGTAAAATCAGCTAAGAGTCAAATTAGGAATCCAAGGGGCTCTTACAATTTTTACCTTTCCAAAAATTTTCAAAACTGATTTTTTCATTAGCTATTGTGATTTAAATATTCTAAAACGGTGAAAGTACCGGTATTTTGATTATCGGATTCTTTTAGCCACATTAATATTGACAGGTGTACCATACCACGGTTTGTACCACCTTAACTTGCACTTGAAAAACTGGTGACTCTTTGACACCGCTAATGCATACAAACATGCACACACAGTGTTGGTGGGTTTTTTTCACGTTAGAGCAAAATAGATGTGGTTTTTAGAAAGTTTGTGCTCACACAAATTTGTGTGCATGATATTTTTGATGTATTTATGTGTAATAATATACAGCTTTACCAAGCACTGCCAATAATCATATGTACCTCACCAAATGTAACAACTCAAAGTAGACCATTTACAAGTGTATTGTCATGTTCCCTACAATATGATATTCTCCATGTTTCTCTCAAATCAGAATCATTAATTGACACCCATATATACCTTTACAATCTCTGTACATTCTTTTGACAAATGTGATATATCCATTTTTTTTGCCAAGGCAATACCGAAATTTTAATTGTTGTACATACAAATATGTCATTGAGACATTATCATGAATAAATGGCTATTTTTTCTCTGCAGGATGCAATCTGTGTACATTGTACAATCATATCCTATTTAAAAATCTACTCAAATCAGAGGCAACAAGGATAATTTAATGGCTTTGTAGATCTGAATTTTACTGCCGATAGTTTGTGAATGGCATATATTAAAAATATGCCATGTTTGTGTTTTCCGTTCTTTTTATTTCACCGTTTTCAGCAGTTTGAATCTTAAAGTACCTGGATAAAAAAGTGTAATGCCTACAATATTATACAAAAGAATTTTATGTATGAACTTGGAATAATCTTAACAATTACATATGGACAATTGATACTAAATTTACACCAATGACACAAAAAAATGCAGAACATCTTGAACTTCTCAAAATAGACACAAAAACCTCTGTCAGCTAACTTAGGAAACCCACAGTAGCTGCCATATTGAATTGTCAGTTAATTTTACTGAAATATATATATTGTAGGTTGCACAGCATGTATACACATACCAGCATGTAAATATCATGTATCGTTCACATTATTTTAGATATTTTACAAAACTTTGCTATTTATTTATTCAAGATCTAAAATGTAGTTAATTGTATGATTAAAATGAAGAAATATACACATTATATCTGTAAGTCTTATTCAACTTTACCAGTAGATCCAATCGAATATTTTGTTCAAATTAATATACATCCCAAAATTGTTGCATTAAATTTAAATTTTTCAAATATGAGGAATTTTCAATTTTGTATAACTTTTAAAGGTTCAATATTTGTACATTTTAAGAATCTCTTTCCTGACACTGGAATTGTTTCATTTACTTTGTAGCATAAATTTCTTGTTTCATAACTGTATCTCATAGTTTTATTCGGATTTCCTGTTTATGTTGTCAGGCCAGAAATGAAAATAAATTAATTTATCTTCTTTGATGTTTTTTAATTTCCTCTTGATCCACTGGAGGAGCTATTATAGACTTGTGGTGCAGTAAATCTTAAATCGTAAACAGGTCATGAACTGGGACAAAGGTCACCATTCACTCTAATGACCTTTAGTAATCATTACCCATCTTTCCTCATCTTTTGTTAATGATATGTTATCAAACTATCTGGTCAGTGTATATGCGTTTGGACATACTGTGGTTTCATCAATATTTGTTGGCATCAATTTATGTTGATTTTTTCATATTTTATGGTAATCATAGTTCCTGATCTTTATTACCATTTTGTACATGTATATTGCATTGTGGTTTAATCCAATATCATATAGTGTCATGATATATGATTATTGCATATGTCATGACATTGTATAATACTTGAAATCGTATCTTATATGATATTGCATCATATGGTAAGATATTGTTTTTTGTTATACTTTCATGTTAAATACTGAAATCTGATTGGTTAAGACGCAGTTAATAATATTTTCTATTACCCTCAGCGTTAGCAACGCACTTAGCAATGGGTAACATTAAAAAATGTTACATGCACGAAAATTATGCGCGTACGGTTTGCTGTAGAATTTACGTTATTCCTATATAAAAGCAGTAAAATTTTCTTAAAAATTAAAACATTCAGTATAACAAAATAAATAGTGCCTGTTTGGGAGGATAACAGTTGAAATTGACACCCCTCGAAAACCATTGTCAACCGACGCGAAGCGGTTTTCTCGGGGTGTCAATTTCAACTGTTACCCTCCCAAACAGGCACTATTTATATAATATGATACAATAATGTATTATAAGACATGATAAAATACTGTACCATGTTATATGATACAATATTGTACCATGTAATATGATATTGTATCATATGGTATTGTGTTAAATGATATTGTATTACATCAAACAATATTTTATCATACAATTTAAATCCTATCATGTGATACAATTTCATATAAAAATATCACCTCATATAATACAATATTATATCATGATTTTATATAATATCATATTAAATATTTAATAATAACATGATACAATATCATATAATACAATGCAATATTATACAATGCTGAAGTATCGTATTGTACAATACAATATCATTTTAAACAATATTATTAATCATATGATTCAATACCATAGGAATATTAATAGGAATTGTTATATCAAAAATCACATCTACATGTATCAAGCAAGTTTGAGTGAGGTAGGACATTTTTTCTTAGCATCCTTGATAATGGAGATTAGGCTCAGTATCTGAAGCTAGCCTTGTGTTTCAAAACCAAATTAAAGTTACATGAACCATGAATGAAAGTTGGTCAGGACAGCATTTTTACCAATATTCAAACCTGCATTTACCTCTCTAGCATCTGAAACCTATGGCTTAGATTCAGCTTCCCATCATATGTGATGCATCAATATCACAAGATGCTTAATTCATAATCCAAATTTTGTAAAAATTTATCTAATAATAATTAACATTTTTTATCTAATTATTTATTATCATTTATTTCAACTTTGAGCATTTAAAGCTCATCAGTATTGAACACAAGTATAAACATATGCGAGGCACGCAAAATGAAATACCACCTGCTCTAAAAACTGTAACCAGCTCCAAAACCCTTAATCTCATTCAGCATCCAAAATCTATGGCTCTGATTCAGCATTCAAGCTGTCAGGTGCATAAGTGATTCATAAGATGCATCATCCATGCAAGTTGAAGTAAGGACCAGTAGGCAGATATAGTCATCAAAGGGAACCAGTGCTCCAAAAACCTTTACCTCCTCCAGCATTCGAAACCTATGGCTCAGATTCAGCATTCAAGCCTGTCAAGAACACACCATCCATGTAAGTTTGGTGAAGATAATACTAAGCAAGATATACATGAAGTCATCAAAGGGCAAACTTTAACCAGCTCCAAAAACCTTAACCTCCTCAAGCATCCGACACCTATGGCTTAGATTCAAGCCTGTCAAGTGCATAAAACCATTTTATTAATAACAAGACCTTAAACTTTTGGAAGGATTAACTATCTTTTTCTTGCATCAAAACAAGTTACAATGATGTTAATTTCGAGTAAAATATGCAGAGATTGGTAGTCTTAGCTCAGAAGCCAGACAAATCTTGTTGATTTCAAAGAGCCATAGCTGAGTGGCCAGCAATGGAATAGACAAGCCTACATCGCATTGCTATTTGACACAACTACACAAAGTCCAAGCTTTTGTTAAAATGAATCTAAGTATCATATGCACCATCCGTTTAAGTTTATTTAAGATAGGACGAGCAGTAACTAAGATATGGCTATCAAAGGGCACCTGCTTTAAAAACTTTAACCAGCTCCAAAAAACTGAACCTCCTCCAGCATCTGAAATTCAGGCCATAGATTCAGCATCCAAGTCTTTTAAATCCATAAGTAACTCCTACAGATGCACCATCCATGCAAGTTTGGTGAAGGTGGGATAAGTAATAACTTAGATTCAGACCTGCTCCAAAAACTTTAACCTGGTCCGAACACTGATGCTGTGGTCATAGCATAAGCTTTCCCGACTTTGTCTTGGTGAGCTAAAATCTAATGAAAATTGTGTCAATTTCATGGATCGACTCCTCCATAAAGTATCTAAAATTTAGTGTTCAATGCAACAATGAGGAAACCACCAATGAATATTTCATTTTGTGGAATCATAATATGAGTTTTAACACATAAATGTATACATTACTAACACAGAGCGGTACTTTAGTACAGTTTATTAACTTAGCTGTGCACTCAATACATATAGAACTTGTACCAGAAACATTCGATCTATATTACAATGTTATCATCTACAGAACAAGATGTACAAAATCAATGACCCAGCTACTCTTAATTTTTAAAATAAACATGAAACGGAAGCAATGATACATCAACAACCAGTGCAAAGGTCAAAGTGTTAATTTACCAAAAAAATAGTAATTGCCAAAGTACAACCTATAATTTTTTAAACAATTTTATATTACCTTGAAAACATTGGCCTATTTGACAAATATGACTTATGAAATTATATCAACTTAAAAAGAGAAAGTAAAACATAGTAATTAATATTTTTCTTTCCAATGAGATGTTGTTGTAAATTTGGTTTCTAATATTTACATATTTAGTTTTTTGAAGAATTTGAAAGAAAGTTTACCTAAAGAAATTTTCAGCATTTACTTCTTACTTTTGGGGTTTAGTATCTTTAAAAAATAGTTTTAGTAAAATTTTATCTTTATCTACAATTATTATTACAGAAACAGAATACAACACAAAATAACAACAAAATTAACATGAGAACTGGTACCAAAGAACATGTACATATTTCTTGCAGATATTTTTCATTCATAGCTTACTTTGCACCAATATCTTGCACCTGTTGTAGCACTGGATTAAGGACATTTGTTACAGCCAACTGGACAAATAATCATGACAAAAATACTTTCAGTTAGAAACTCTCTATAGGATGCTAAACACAAAGTAGGATCATGCAAGCATTTTAAATTTCTTAAACAGCCCATTAACGTAAGCTTGGAACATATATTTAAATTATCATTCAAATAAAAAAAATTATCATCCATGAAGCACGACAAGTCTCTATCATAAGCGGCACCTTGCTAAATTTGGGTTTCTGATAATCTATAACACACATGAGTAAAATTAAGGAATTGGTTACTAGTTTTCTGTACAAGCGCTCCATATAACTATCTTGAGTCTAGAAAATTGAGTGGTGCATTGGTATGTGCAAACTCACATTGTAGCACATGTGTATTGACAAATTGGACACATTGTGAATTGAAGAAGGCATGTAAAACAGCCAACGACAGGAAACATTATATTATCTTATTCAATGACTAACAAAATTATACACCTTTCCATAAATATAAAAGAAAATCATTCCAATTTTTTTCTCTTGCAAAAATTAATCAAAAGTTCTGCATTCATAGTTTTTCAACAACAAAAAAAAGGTGGACAATAGAAACAATCTAATACAAGCAGGAATACCAAGAAAACTGGTATCAAAGGCTGTATGGATACACAAAGTCACTCTTGCAATTGGTACATTTACACTTGATTGGGATTTTTTCTTACTTTTACTATCTACATTTTCTAAGCTGCAAAGTTGAAGACCGCTAGCCTGAAAATTTCATGCATGATAAAAAACGCTCCTCCCGCTTCTGGACGAAGTTGAAAAACATGAGAAAATCCTAAGGGTTTGTCTTGATCCGCCTGTAAATATAACACATATGTATTAACATTTTTTATCTAGATAATTAAATTAAAACATGCATAAACTAATAAATACTTGTGCATGTACATGCATAAACTGTAGTATTAACTAAAATCATACTTTAGCTTATACATCTGATTCATTAAAACAAGATAGGAGGCAATATTGAAACAGGTCTTATACTTAACGAAAGAAATAATCTAAGTCTAGATATTTGACCTTTAACCTATGACCTTCTGAAATCATAATCAATATAGGTGCTCAACTACTTAAAGGATACATATATATATGTACCAAGTTTGATGCACAGGCAACTAACATTACAAATATTTCTTTTTATTGAGAGATTATTTCCTCTACTATAATAATAACAAGGTTTGTCACAGTCAACAGTTGCTATTTTAAATTTTTTTCACTATTAAACACCATCTACTAACAGAGAACAAGATGAAATCCTGACATATTTTGAGATCTGAATATATGTACTGGTACTAGCCATAAAATATGGAAATGACCTACTTTTAGGTCATGACATACCATATATCCCCCAAGATGCATCAGATTTTGATACGTTCTTGTCAATATTAAAAATAATGCAAAATCCATGTGGGTTTTTTTCCTTTAAAGATAAAAAGCTTTCTACTGGTATCTATCATCTTAATCAGTCCACTAAATTCAAACATAAGCTAACCTGAAGTTGTCCTAAGACCATTATTAAAACTCCCCCATCCAATGTTGGTTGGCAATCTGTTTTCGTTATCACATGCTGAACCTGTTGGAAAGGTAAATTCTGCAAGAAAAGACAGAGAAAACTGAGTACAGTGTGACCAACATTAGCAAGGAATCAAGATTTTTATTAATTATCATATCATGTATGACATGATGAATATTATATTCTAATAAGATAACAAAAGAAGCTTTGCAGATATTCAATCACACTAATGAAGAACATGTTATTGAAATTAATACGCTGACCATTTTTGCAGTTTTTTACACAAGGTACGCATTTAAAAAATTAAGTTTGATACAGTTTTTTATAACCTAATACCAAGTCACTGGTTTACAATTCTGAGTTATCTTATAAAATACATGTATCTAAAATTGCATAATTTATATACCCTGATTTTTTCACAAATTGCATCTTTGCCTTGCTTCTGGTCATCTTCAAATATTAATAGAGCATCAGGCTGGAAACAAAAATCGAGATCAACAGTGTTATAGAGCAGTAACCAATAGACTAAAGAATTATGTTTTAAAGATTCAATTTTACAATACTCAAGAAAACATCAAAGGAAATATATTTCATAAGTCCCCCATTCTTACAATACATGAAGTAATCAATGCTTGAACCAAAAAAAAAATTATCAAATTATCAACTTTGAATAAAGGCACTAAACAAATCCAAAACCAAATATCAATCCAAAAGATTTATCCTCTGCTATAGTAGTTTATAACTGCATTTTCACAGTTGTGAAAGTAATCTTCAAGATCAAAACATAATTGCTAGAGCTGTTGCTGCAGAACAGTGAAAATATGAGTTGATACACCATTAAAGCCCATTTAGATACTGTTTCGTACAAGCAAATAACTTGCAAAAATTTTAGATTTGGGCTTGTTAACCTCATTTCTTAACACAATCTGTGGAAACAACTCATAACATATTATACCTCTGAATATATCGTAATAATTATATCTGCAAAAATTTTACATTTGGGCTTGTTAACCTCATTTCTTAACACAATCTGTGGAAACAACTCATAACATATTATACCTCTGAATATATCGTAATAATTATATCTGTTTACTATAATCTCAGCCTTTCTCATTAACACTCTCATCATTCTTAAATAATAATAATTATAGTACCCAGTTTATTCAATGTTTAATTTTCCACAGGAATATAAAGTCACTGTTATCTAGATTAATTGTAAGTAAACATGAGATGTCAAGGTGAAAAGGCAGAATAATTTTCATAGAAAGAACCAGTAGATAAATTCAAAACTATGTTTGGGAGACTTAAAAATGTCTGTAGCAATTGATTTTATGAAACAATCTATCAGTAGCATAGATTTAATTATATTATTATTTTTCCTAAATTCATTTTACAATTTTACCAATTCTATCCAATAAGAGCCCTCTCCTTTTCGTGTAAGTGGGTGTATGTGTGGGTAAAGGGGGGAGGGGGGGGGGGGGGGGAATCTGAGGGCTACAATATGCAGTTTTGCAAAGAGGTTTAGGTCTCTCTTGAGTCTTCTAAAGTGGAGATTTCGGCTTTTTGAAATTTAGGAAGACATTTATAATTGAGTACAATAAGGTTTAATAGTCCTCCCAAGTTTAAAGAAATAATTGACATGGGCACTGTATGCTAAAATTGTTGACCACTGTCCATCCATGTTTTAATCAGAAACTCAGCCTACCATATAGAAAGTATTTGGTCGACATATTGTGATTAACTCCATAAAATGAATTAATATGGTGATCTTCTTAATTATTATCTGACTACCAATTTTTTTGCATTCAGACAAGTCAGAATTTGAGTTCCCTTGCCCAAAGAGCAAGTGGATTGAAAAGTTAAAGTTGAATACTTACAAACCAATACCACAATGAATTCTCTAAAGATATGACATACCAAAACCACTTGAGTTATTGTGAATATTGTATGTTAATATGATGAAAATAATTGCGAATGCAATCTTTTTTTAAGAGAAGTTGTCATTGAAAGAAGATAATTCAAAAAAAGAAATGGAAAAGGAGTAACTTTAAAATCATTATTGATTACAAAACTAAATATCATCTGGTACGAAATATTTCCACGTTATATATAAAACTACATAAAAACCATCCGTATAGCCCAAAGAAGTATAGGTTCCACAAATATAAATCCTTTACAGAAGTGCGTGCTCACATGATAAAACTGTGAAATTTTGGCTCCCCTTTCATCTCCGTTAGCACAACTGTCAAAAGCCTGATAGTAGGCTGTAACAAAAGCTGTTCCTATGTTTTGAAAATTTGGGTTCATGCTGTATATTGTGCCTAAAGCACCTTTTCCAGAGGACTCTTGGAGAAATTTTGGATAATATCCTAGATGGCGCGTTCTAGTCCGGAAGTGCAGTTACTTGTTAAGTTGTACAATAAACAATTCATAGTAAAAGATAATGCGACTTTTTTTTTTTTAGGCTGAATGCAATTCTTTGTTATTTTGGGGCTTATTGGTTCACGTGCTGATTAATACAGTATCTATTTATGATTTTGAAAATATGGTTTTCAGGGACATATTCATCAAAAATATTAAAGAAAAAAGGTAAAGTAAAAAATTTCTTTCTACAGCCAATTAATAAGTTAACAAAAATTTTAACAAATTTGAAATTCAACATGCTTAAATTTTTCCATTTCCAATAAGCTTCATTTCTGTAATACTGATGTTGAAGATGAACATCATTTTTTATTTGTACATGCCAGTGTATGTCCTCTTTATGTTGTGTGTCCTCTTTATTAACAACTACGAAGTGAATATCGTTCACTTTTGAATAACGCAGGTTCTTAACCCAGCAGATGTTAAATCAACACATATGAAGAAATACTTGCACCTCTGATATTCATCAAAGACTCTGAAAAGTAACTCTCTCTCTCTCTCTCTCTCTCTCTCTCTCTCTCTCTCTCTCTCTCCAAAAAAAAAATCAGAATTGTATGGTGAAAGTAGGGGTAGGTTCCTTTGATGTTTTATTCATATTTTTATCGGTATAATTTTTTAAATGTTCATCTATATTAAACGATATATCAAATGATAGAGTTCTACCCCCCCCCCCCCCTTAATTTCGGATTTCTTATTCTTCTTTTTTTAGTCTCCAAGATGATAAATTTTGGGGAAAGGGACTGTAGATTGGCTCCCTATCGAAATAATAAATATATATATATTTTATTTAATCGGTAGAAAGCTAGCCTCTAAAACGTGTCAGAAGTTAAGTTAAATATATCAATCAAAAAAGATGTAATAGACAGGGAACGCATTCACACCATTTCTTAAATTATTCATGCTAAAAATAAATCTTGATTTATTTCGGAGAACGCGTTTGAAGCTTTATTTCGCTTTATATGGTTGTGGGAAAACTCTTAACATTTTGCAGAGTGGAAGCCTTGTCTAGGTAAAAAGAAAGCCTTTTTAAAAAAATAAGCAAAGAGTACTAGTCCCCCTCCCCTATTCATAAAAATTGGGGGAGCCATCCTTTTAGACCCCCTTCCTCCCCAGACCAAAAGGGATTCAACCTACATGTATAACATTTCTCTCGCTTGTCCAAATACTTTCAGACGCCCGTGTACAATTTCACAAATGATATATACACACTTTAAAGACTGAAATATTTTGTAAAAATGTAGAAATATACGTAATATGATTTTTTTTTTCTCTCTTTGAATATCAACATTATTTGAATATGAAGGTTGTGTGTATTAATTTTTGTAAGAACATTAAAGTATGCCATAATAGATTTGTTTGACAAATGTACATAATCACTTTTCTTCATCGATTTAATTTTAGTTTAAACAATATCGTCAATAATTATCATATATGAATATACTTCTAAATCAAACATATCATTGATAAATAAAAAAAATTATGAGTTGATAAGAGGTTCATATCTAAAAAAAATTCTATATATAATTTCTTGGTGGAGATGTTGGAATATGTTGGCGCATGGACTATACATCAACCGCCAACTCTATATATGCATTTATTGATGCAGATTGTGGAATTTTTCTTCTCTTCTTTTTTTTTACAAGGGAAACTCAACAAAGAAAACATCTCTTGGGTGAAACAGATCAAATTTAAAGAATCAACGTTTCAAAAATGTAAAATCAACCTCAAGATTTGGTGGCGGAAGGGGTAAGAGTTTGTTTGTGCCTTTTCCCACTTTTTTTAATGTGAGCTTTTCGTTAATTTTTTGCTCGATCGTCATCAAATTCCATGCATGCTAGTGAAGTTGTCTCAATTAGTAGGTTTAGGTCAGACTATGCAAACAATTTCAATTAGTGTAAGAATGTTTTACTAGGGTTAAGACGAGTTCAAATAGTTGGTACCTTTTTAAGAATAAGCATATACATATACATGTGTAAATTTGGTCGTACAATTGTAAGTCGCAAGTTCTTTTGTAAAACGCTATCAAGAAATATTAAATATATATTGCCCTGTCTTGTTTCTACCTTTGTGTACACATTACAAAACTAATTTAACTGTTTAAGTGGCAATCTAATATATTACGATTAATAATAAAAATTTGATGTATGACTGAATTTTTTACTTTTAAAGTCTATGATCATTCATACTGCTGGATCAAAAAGTGACTTAAAAAAATATTATTAATTTTTTTGCGTGCGTTTTAGACACGTGAATCCCCCCCCCCCCCCCCCCCCCCCCCAAGCGGTTACTGAGCACAAATTCATGTAGCGCCAACGCTTTATGGAAGAAAAAAGCAACACTCAAATGTTTTTTTTTCTTTCTATAATTTCTTAGAATAAGTTCTGGCATTATTTTTTAATTAGAACTAGCATTTTTTTTTAAATGTCTGCAGTGATGGTACGTTAGATTAATTTTGTTGCACATATCTTATCGTCTATCTGACTCTTTATAAAAGGGACACAAAACACTATTTTGTTCTTTTCAAAAGAGACACACAGGTAATCTATTAAAAATCTTTCCGCTGACAATAAACAAGGATTAGGACGAGTAATGACGAAACTGATAAGGCGTATAACTATTCTCGCTGGCCAGCGCAGGTGGGAAAGTCTTTAGCGTGTACGGGAGATAACTGCGTGCGCCTAATCGGAAGTGGAAGGGATACAGGTGCGGGACATTTGTTGTTAGTGGAGCTACGAGGAGGGATATGTTTTACATGCGTGTGTGATGTAGATTTTAAACGCCACAGGTATGTAATTATGGCTTCATAATTCACTTGAAATTGGCACCGCAGCATTTATAATTAAGTTGATCATGTAGTTGATAAATGTAAGCACTGCCGAGCAGCTTCGATTTTGGAGTTATGTGAAACTTTTTTTTTATAGTAGTAAATATCTCTGTTGTGGCTTGATACAAAGAAAAGTTTAGGGTGTGTTTACTGTTCACACCTTAACAATGGGGTCTCTTTAATTGAAGATTGGGAATGGAGATTAATACATACCCATCACAAATCTCTGGAAAACTTCGAAGTTGACAAAGCCGATCTACTTTTTTTAAATGTTTACAAACATTTCAGAACATGTACGTATTTTAGTGCACCAGATTAAAAAACCTCGTGTCAATGTTTATCACCCTACTAATGAATTAATCTCAACAAATACTGACAATCTTGTCGTTTTTCAAACATGTTTATCTTTATTCCTTCAAATTTATAAAATGATTGTATCAAGTTTATAAATTCATTTTTATTGAAATGTATGATACTGAATTAAAAAAAAAAACATTGATAACTAAATGTCCTCAAAATAGTTAAATAACTATATTTTTAATCATTAAATGAATAAAAATCAGCATGAAGACCTTTTATTTCAAAATTTGAATATTTTAAGTGATTTTTAAAAAAAATTATACATACACATTAATATTTTTTTTTTAAGAATACATAAGTATGATTATTATTTTTCAGACACAGCAAACAAAAAATTCATAAGCGTTCATATCATTTTAACACCATCAGCATAATTATGAATTAAATTTGACAATCCATGTATATAATTATGACAAAGTCTAGACTGTAGCATCTTTCAAAGTGCGAATATTTCTACTTGTTTTCGCATAATAACATCTTGTGTATTTTAATATTTCAGATCCCACGATGAGGAATAAAATATTCTTGGCCTGTGCAATAGTGCTTGTGGTGTGTGTTTCGTGGGCCGTGTGTTGTGATGAAGGCGTATGTGTTAGTATCGTCAGCAAATGTCTTTTAATCAAATCATGTGACTGTGATATGACCAGTCTAAAGAACTGTACGTGTTGTAAAGACTGTCAACTGTGCTTGTCCAAGTTATACACGGAATGCTGTTCCTGTGTCGGTTGGTATTTTCACTTTTTCTTTATGCTGCTTCATAGTGCGCATATTCTTTTATTCTGTTTATTGAATCATTAAATGATTAACCCTTTCTTATTTAATATCAAATCGATTGTTTCTTGGTACATGTAAATCATTACACATGAACTAATTTTCCCTCAGATACACCATTAGATTTAACTGTACATAGTAAAAGATTTTACCAATTTTGATGAATATTAAAAGCCACATAGCTTGAAGAAAATCATAATTATAATGGTGATATGGTTAGTGTAGTAAAAACGAAAAGAATCTTTGTCATTATGTTGTGAATGGTTATAGATGAGATCTTTTGACATCTTGCACATGTGAGCATTCCAGGGGAGGAAACTGGCATGCTCTCTGCCTTTGATCCCCCACGTTACATAACTAGCAGCACGGAGCAAGCATTGTTAGCCAGGACTTACCAGTACAGACACACCAAACCTTGTCAATAAATACATGTTCTAGGATTAAAAAAAACACACACCCAAATTTACAAAGGATTAGCATGCAGTAAAATTTTTGAGGTGGGATAGAGTGTTGTGGGATTTTGGGGAGTGTGTGTTTTGTTGGAGGAAATCAACATTATTGTGAGATTTTGGGAGTGGATGCTTTCTGGGAGGAAATCAACCTTGAAAATAATTTATTTCTCTAACATTTTCTGCAAAACTCTTTAAGTTGTAAGAGAATCTTAAAATCTCTGACAGAGGTCTTAAACTGGGTGTCAGATTCTATGCAGAGCACAAGCCCCAGCAGTTATAGTTATACATATACCAGTTAATTTAGTTATTTACTGGCTAGGATGTTCATACAACCAAGTACTACGGGGGTAATCATTTACTGTATAAAATGCATGTTACACAGATATCAATTATGTCAAGTATTTGTATATACATTTGTGTCAAAACAAATTCTCTAAGACCTACGATATTGTTCATCTAACAGGAATTGAATTTTTGTTGAAAATAATAGGTTTGTGTCCAAAGCCAGATCCAGATGACGATTTACAAGATGGCAGCACGATAGAGGACTTACACGACCCTATTCCAGAACTCTTTAATGTGTTAACAGAACAAGAGGATATAGAAAAGAGATGGACAACATTCATATTGCCTGTGCACTTTGATGTCCTCGCACACAAATCTAATCATGGAATTCTTGATCTCTCCAAAGGTAAGGTGTGTCACATAATGGCCATCCATCAGTGTTGAAGATAACAGCTGATTTATAAACAAGGCTCAAGATTCTTGGTCCATATATCTCGTTGGAAGATTTCGCAAATACCCAGGTATCCGTGAAATGGCTATATGTAGAAGTTCAAGGAGATGGTTGTAAATTTTTCACGAGAGATTTTGCGTTATCGGGGAATCAGTACGTTATCGGGATGAGGGGATTGCTTTTTAAATAGACGGTAGTTAGATAAAGTTGAATATGGTAAGGGGATATTGTACCATGTTGACATCTGTACTGTGCAGTCTTTAGAAATACCGGTAGACATTCCTTTGTAGCAAATATGAAAACACATTCATACATTAATCTTGAATGACAGCTTATTAATTGGATCAAGAATACATTAACTATTTATATTGCTGTGATGAGATTACTTGTTAATAAATGATTTAGTGTTCTTAGATGTTTTAGTGAAATTGTAGTGGAGTTGGGTGTCACTTACACATTAATTAAAAAAAAATCTGTAGTTGCTTATCCATGTCAATTGTTTTACATTACAAGAAATCAAGTAATCAAAAATGTTTTCACAAAGCTATCAGTTTTTCATTAATTTCAAATCCTGTGGCTATAAATTAGTAAGAAGACTCTCTCCTTTTGAAAAACCACACACGCTCAATTCAGCAGTGCATAAACTTTAAAAAGCAATATTAGATTCATGAAAATCGTTAGAGCAGCATTTAAATACAGGTTCAAGCTTTTAGATGTGAAAAATTTAATTTGTGTAAAGAAATTGATTTTTGGCAAGTTTTACAAAAATCATTATCTATGCATCACATGACCACTCAGTCAGTTTATGTATGGACAATATGACTCATTTTTCAGAAATTGAGAAACTTAAGGAACTTTTTATGTTATACAATTTGTATGATGGATGGGTCATTTTAGTCAGAAGAGCGACATCAGCCTATAGCAGAATCTTGAATATTTGATTTTTCCTTAAGTCTGTTTGGTTCTTGTAACTGACTTGAATTTTAAAGGTTTCCTCTTGAAACACCTATAGACCGAAAATAAAATGCAATGCAAGATTGAATATGAAACCGCACTTTCTATATACATTATATTTTTCTATTTCATTACATATCATATGAAAGGTAATAAATCATTGATATTTAATTAAAAAAGAAATCTCCTCTTTAAATACATTTAGATCATGTTACCACATTTTCTCGCATAAACTCGCATAAAGTAAAAGGTTACTAATTTAGCTGTGTGTTGTCAAATAACTCCCACTTACCGTAACATGCTTTAAGAGTACAAATCTATTGCTGTTGAATGACTTTTCATTAATATAATTCCATGATTCAATTGTCAAGGAAAGATACTATATCAAACAAATTATTTAAAATCTTACAATTGTATAACCACATGTCATTTATATCAAAATAACTGATATCTCGAGATGGCAGGACATCCAATGTCGACTGGTGCAGTTCTTTTGTTGGATTCAGAGATATTGTCCTATTGGCGACATTCTGGAAGTACCAGTGTCGCCAGTTGTGTTATGTTAGATATAAACTCTTTAGACTGTATTTATCACTGTGTGGAATTTTCTAATATTGGACAGTCATTGTTGCTTCTCCCAGACATATCTCTTTTGAAGCCAAAAATTAAGGAATGGGTTGAGCGTTACTTCTTCACCACAGGCAAAGTGAGAATTTTTTTTTTGTGGGTAAGAAGTGATATAGCTTATAGATTGGAAATTTAATGTCTTATTGAGGTCTACGTAGATTGAAAATTTATTTACGAACAACCATTGTGATGTGTGATTTTGCAGATTTGAGCTATTTTGATTTGTTCATTTATGATTATAAGTTCAAAGACAACTGTAGAGAATAAAGTCGTGAAATATTTCATGGACTATTAGAAAAACAGGCAATTAAATGTTCCTGTGAGGCCTCCTATAATTATACTTTTTATAGAAGCAAACTATAATACATAAAATGAATTGCCCACAATTGGTGTACTTTTAAATCAACTATTATAATGGTTGTTTTTCTATATATCAGAATTTTTTTACGTTCTTGTCAAAAAAGAGTGACTGTGGGAAAAAATATGGCCAAAAAATAAAGGGGTCCAACTTTTCATGAAATGCATTCGACAGCTCTGAGTGACAAAAAGACAAAGGAGGTTTTGACATACAGAAGCAGAGCACAATGTGCTGTATACTGTTTGAGTAACTCCTTATCTTTTTACGTATTACAAGGCCTTGTGTCGTGATCTGCACAATTTCGAACAATCAGCAGTGTTGTGCAGCATGTCAAACATTGAAAACGATATCTTAAGAGAACCAAATTAAGCGGACATTCTAGATGAGTTTAAAGCTTTCAGTGGCATGCCAAATTACTTGAAGGTCAGCACAGTTTTTAATGTGTTTCCACCCGCTAATTTATCAAGCCTTTGTTGGTTTCCGGCTCTTGTCCCAGAATTTTGGAAGTTTTCTCCGTTGTTTTAAAATTTATTTTCGTACCTGACACCAATGAAACGAATGTGTCTGCATAGAAAAGAAACATAAGCACAGTTTATCAAACATGGATAGACAAAATGAATGGTTTTTACTGTTCTGTTTGCCTTTCAAAAGACATAACTAAATCAAGGATAAGTAAGCTAGACCACAAATATTTTACTAAAAAAGAGAAATTCATAAATTTTGGAACAAATGAGTCAGAATAACTGAAAATTTGTTGTAGGGCATTTTTTCTGATGTGTGATTCAGCTGAAACAAATCTTATTGCTATTTTATTGAAACAAGATGTACCTGTCATCAGATAACCACATTAACTTAATAACAAGGTAAAACGTATTGTTGCGGTCTATATTCCTTGATCCAGGGTTAAGGATGACACTTCCGTTACGATTTTTGAGAACATTTGCTTCATGCTCTGTGGCCGTCTTTTTCTATTCTCCAGGTACTGACAAGTAACCTATCAGTTTTACAGTGATTGTCACAACCCATATTACACATGCATGTTACATAGCCATAAACCTTCACATTGTGAGAATTTTGATGGAGTAATTTTTATGGTATGCATATTTTGTATGCTTCTTTTAAAGATTATAGGGAGCAAATTTGTTGATATTCTCTGCAACATTGATCAATAATTAGTATAAGTTACCATAGAAGTTATTTGGAGTTTTATAAAATTGAGAAAGAGGGTGGAATTACAGTAATTTTTGAATACCGCGCGGCGCGACGCAGTATTAAGATAAGTATAGACTCCCATATCAGGTCAGAGCTCTCTAAATATTGTGTATTGCATGGTCAAAGACCAAGTGCCTCTTTTAACAATCTAATTGTTTCATCTCTAAAGATATACAATTGCAGCTTTTGATAGTAATCAAGATATTGCAATGCAACCAACCAAACAGCTAGGGTGAGGGTGTGTACTGGTAATCTGTTGTTTATTGCTCTGTTTAAATTGTGGTGTTGAATTGTCCTTACTTGTTACATGTCACATAGGACAAAAGCATGAATTTTCTTACTGAATGAAAATAGCATGGAAGGAAAATTTCTCACCAATGATTAAGTTAACTTGCAGCTATTATACATGATTGTACTGTTCATCTGTTTATGCAGCTATTTTAAAAAAGTATTATTCTTGGTTGAGCTTTCACAAAAGCTGACAATCTCTTTGATCAACGATTAATTTCAAAGGGATACGCATATACTTTCAGTTCCCTTTGACTAAAATTTTTACTGCAATTAAAAGCATTGGAATATGAGCTTTACATAATTACATGATTGAATCATTCAGATTATTCATTATCCATGAGGACCACACATATAGATTTTGATCCACATGACCATTTTCATGTTGAATTCAAAGTAAAAAGCCATGATATCCTACTGCCTTTTTTGACTTCAATTATTTTTGTACATCAAGATTTTCCAATTAGCTTTGAATGAGCTATGATATTAAATATGTGGGCTATGCAGACCACCAGCGGGAAAAGGCTACTTGAGGTACCGCGATATAACTTCTCCTCTTTTTCCAACAGCAAAGGTTACCTGTGGTATATTAGTGCTCTTCTTTGTCCATTAGTAAATGAAGTCCTAGCTGTCTTATTAAGGATTGCCTGATGAATCACATGCTGCTAATTTGATCCAGGATAAACACTTGATTTAGGCTTCGGTCTGGTGGGTCCTAGATATATATCATGTTTTTGTGGTATCCTTTTGTGGCAGAGACATGGTTTGTTATTTTTTCATTAGGTTTAGTTGTCAGTTTTATTTGTTCCTCCTGATTTCTTGAGCTGAGTGACTTGTCATTAATTCTACTTACAGTGTATGGTTCAAATAATTCCGATTCTTCTAGGTCTGTGTACGTCTGCTCTATTTGAACCATTGTAAATACATGCATGTATAAATTTCCTTTATTGGTGTAGTAACTTAGATATAACTCTCATACTGCATGTTATAATGAAATGATTATAATAGATCTTTTGGGATTTTTTTGACATTTCACATCCAATGTTTATAATGCAAAGAGGCATATTATCGATCAAAGGAAAGTCAATGACTCAATGTTGCATTTGTTTAAGAAAAAAAGGAATTTAATTTTTCATTCCCATACTAATTCTGAGGATTAATTTTTAAGTTAAATATAATACATATGACATAATTGAAACTATCAATAAGCTTAATTAAATTTAAAAAAAAAAAAATTATAACAGTACAGTATGAATATGAAATATCTGCAATTTACTATCTTAGAGATTGCTCTAGTTAAAATAATCTGTGTCCCGGAACAAGCCCTCGTTACTAAATGAGGTCTATAGGACAGTATTATTTTAACAATAGAACATTCTAAGATAGCTCAGACACCTATGGACATGACACCATTTTAACCATAAGAAATCTGAATTGTTCAAAAAGTTTGCCACCAGTGACATGATTCAGACTGTGTAGGTTCCATGTTAAAACAAGGCTGTGAACCCTGAAGACTCTGTGCAATCCTCTTGTAGATTATAGACACGTTTAATGAGAGATAGGCCAGAACACCTGATTAAGCTGCCTGGTTTGATCTTTGGGTGTAATTATGTTGCTGATTGTGTACATGAGTGGTTCTCTGGATTCCGTCCATGTTCTTATCCTCCCTCTCCTCCTCAGAAATAAGGTTCAGGACTAAACATGAAGGATTAATTGTAAATAACTTGCCAAGGCAGGAAATCTTAATTTGCCAACATCTCAAACATAAAACAACCTTTATCCCCATTAAGCAGCATTTTAGATGAAGGCTGCAGGCTTTTCTATGAATTATTGTGAAATTTTGCCATTATCTTGACTTTGGTGTCTTTTATGCTCCTTTTGCCAAAGCATTATTTTCCCAATTTACTGGTAGTTTTTAATTTAAGGTGGAGGATGATTAAAGTGGCAAAAGATAATTTTAGCTTTTAATCTTTGTACCTTAAATGCATTTATATTGACATTGATAGAATTAACCAAAAATGTTTTTAAGGTTTAGAGGCGAATCAAGCCTGATATTCTTATCACAGTGTGGAATAAAAACAACAGATCTGGGTTTTTTCGTGACATTAAGATTAATTTTTTGATTGATCGCAAGGGCAGAGGTAGCATTTGTGTAAATTTAGAAAAGATCATCGTGATTGGCCAAGATTCCTGGGGAGTAGTACAGTGCTGATCTCCCAATGTAAATGGTAACATCGCTTTCAGGGGGTTGTAGAGGAAATGGTATTCTTCAGTGTTTGTAGTTCTGTCAAACACTGCTTTCAAAGGTGGATAAAGATCTCGAGATTTAAAGATCGTGCAGGTGTGCTGGAGGTATTTACCTAAATCTTACACCAGAGAGAAAATTCTGAATCACAGGTGTTCGACAGGGGATTTTGTTGATTTTTTATTGGACTTTTGTGGAGTCTTCTGGTTTAATCTTGGAGTGAAGTGATTGACTCACATCTAAACATGATAGCAGAAAGGAATTCTCTGCATTGTATTATGATCTCTCAGTTCTATTCATTACAGGCCAGCTTTTTTTCTGATATCCGTGAAAAAGGGAACACACATGTAAAAGTGATTTGGCCTTGTGCCTGCACAGATAGGGAAATTATTTGCACAATTTTAAGCCACAAGACACGAATAACTCTTTCTCTCTTTCTTTCTTTCTTTTTTTCTCCAACACTTAATTGGGATTGTTTGTGTTATTTTCATGGATTATCCAATTGAATAAAAGACAAATACAAATTTTAAAGAATCATAGTATAGCATGCAGTTATGTGTTAGATCATATTAAATACCTACAGATCAATATCTGATAAATTTTTTCTTTTTTGTTTGCCTATGTAAAACCTTTATTGTGTAGGAAAGTTAAACCTTTACCCCCACCCTGCAGACCTTCATAATTTACGATTGTGCAACATTCATAGTATGTGTACAAAACCAGTACAAAGCTTTTAATTGAAATATGCAAGATTTAGTTTTCACTGAAAACTGGATAATTAATCACTAGTCTTGTATAATGCTTTACCATAAGAGGGTGTTAAAAGCATATAACAATATGCAGGTGTCGCGTATATTATTCTCCGAATTTCTCACCTCACAAGTAAGAGGTCTTGAGTATGAAGAGAGAAAAAGCTTTTTGACACGACTTTTCACACTAAATATTTCTAAAACATGCCCCATGACAGTATCATGTTGTAGGGAGGATCCCATCAGGAAGACATATTGTCATTCCAAATTTAAAGACTCCATAATTATTTTTTTGTGGCTATAATAAGAAGACAAGCCATAAATCATATGCTGTCACTTCAAAAATTTCAGCTAGACTTTCATTTGTTTTGGGACAATTTTTCGAAATGCAGTGAATCAAAATTGACAAATCAGGGATGAAATATTAAAAAATGTAAATATCAAGGCTCTAATACAAGAATGATGGAAGGTTGCATCGATCTAGCCATCACGGAAATAAGGAAAAATGTAAATAATCTATTTATTATGGTAATTAGCAAGCTGGTGCATTTCACACAGGTGTTACAGTGACATAATCTGAGAAAAATCTTCACATAAGGCTTCTCAAAGATTCATTATCATTGGTAAAAAAAAAATTTTTATTGTTTACGTTAAGTGTTGCCAGACTTTAAACATTTAATGATATGAGTAATTATGTATTTATAAGGTGGATATATTTCACCCAAACGTAACCCCTCTGCCCTACTTCCTCCTGTCTGATATGATCTTTGTACTTTCAGACATTGATTTGTGTTCAGTATGCATTAACATTCAGTGCATGTACTGACTGATTATAGAAAATTGAGAAGCTGTCATCAATGATTTATCACTTCTTTGGCAACATTATGAACTGAAAACATTTGCAAACACAGTACCATACATTGTTCCAAACTATATGGGGTTTTGAGAGGCATTAATGCTGGAAGGAAATGTTACTTTAATTTAATAATTTACTAGAAATAAGGAAAATGCGTAGATTTTAGAGGGGTGGGGGTGGATTGTTTGGACGGCTGGCTGTCGGAAATATCCCAAGTACCCCCCTTGCGCATGAAGTACCATCTTATTTTGAAAACCTCTGTACTGTATATAGGGTTATTTTTGCTCAGAGTAATTTTCACCCTTCTACTCTTGCAAATAGTTTCACTCTGTCTTGAATTCGCTCAAACACAGTTGAGTTTTGAGAGAAATAATTTGAGACATGGGAGATCGCCCAGTCTTAAATTCGCCCGCTGACAACGAGGGTGAAATGGGTGAAAAGAAAACTGGGACGAATATTTTTCTGTATACAGTATCACAAAGTGTTTTATTTGTTTTACAGACAAGCGACAGGAAGTGACCAAGGACACATATGGGGCCGACCTTAACTGTACGGTGGCCTTCATGTCACAGTGTTACTCCCTACGGAAATGTAAAGAGTCGTGCAAGTCTATGGGGGCCGCCCGCTACCGCTGGTTCCATGAGCAGGGCTGCTGTCAGTGTATCGGGGACACCTGCATTAGCTACGGACTCAACAGGTAGGATTGCAAGCATTTTGTGTTTCAGAGGATTTTTGTGAAATGACAAGAAGCATGATTTTTATTTCTTTTTTTTTAGTAAAAAAAAAAAAAAACTCCAAATAATGTATACAGTTTTATGTTTTTGTTTTAACAAAAATGTAGTTGTATAATTGATTAAGAGTTATCGATAAATTGCGTGTCATTTCTTTTGAACTAGGAGACTTAGAATAGATGATAAAAAAGCATGTTACTTGTTCCATTATTTTTTTTGGCTTATTCAGGTGAACACTTGCTTAGTATGGCAGTTTTGACTTCTGTCAGTAAAGTAGACACTATTCTGATTCATTTTGTTTGAAAGGAAATGTGTTAGCTACACCTTGCTTCTTTGTGGCCAGTAAATGATTTTCAATCAAGCCACAATCAAAAGGAAATAGAAATCTTTTAATGGCCCTTCGATTTTTTTTTTCATTTCAAGAAACTTGGATTACACAGACATGACTGAGTTTTGTAGGGATTTTGAATATTGGAAAAAGTTGGCTAATGGAACAATTGAACTTAGCTTACTCATCCCAAAAAAAGAGAGATTGTTATTGTGATCATGATGTCGTAGCCATAATTCAGTTTTGTTACAGTGCCCTATAGCTTTTGTCTGATAAATGCTTACAACATTGTATAATTAAAACAAAGGAAGATATTTATGTGAAGGGATGGTTCATCTGTTGGTTTGTCTGGCAAATTCTTTATGCCATTACGAGATTAATTGCTTATCTTCTTGGGAACATTCTGGCTCCAAATCATGTGGATGCTGTTATCACTTTTGCAGACGTGCACCTGTGCACTTTCATTAGCATATCTCCTTTAAAGTTCTATGCAGGCACAAAACCTTATTAAAATATTGCTGGTATTTTTTTAGTCCCAAATGTTTGCAATGTCCACCCCAAGAGGATGAGGCAGAAAACCAACTGGAAGAAGTGAACAAGTTAATTGAAAATACTGTTGATGAGGAAGAAGACCTTGATGAAGAATTTGATGAAGATGAAGATGAATTGGATGAGGAGGAGGAGGAGGAAGAAGAGGACAGGGGAATTAATGAATTGAAATCAGTTGGTTAATGACCAGAAATGATAGTCAGACATACCGTAATGTCTCGTGTATAATACGCACTCGTGTATAATACGCACCCCCAAAGTTGACCAAAAAATGGCGAAAAAACAGCAGGTCCTATGTATAACACGCACCCAAAAAATGGTAAAATCAACGGCCGCCATTTTCCCCCAAACTATCGATGTTTCATGTTAATTTTATAATCCATGCGCAATTTCTTTCATTTTGAGATCGGAACATAGCACAGACGATGAAAATCGACGGCCGCCATTTTCCCAAATAACTATCGATGTTTAATGATGATTTTTTAACCCAAGCGTAATTACTGTAATTTCGTGATCGGAACATGGCCTAAGCGAAATTAGAGTCAAAGTTCTTACACTTTTAATTAAAAAGGACGGTACGATTTACATGGGCGGTATCAAATATCATTTGACACTTCGTAAAGAGTTTCTTACAACATCGGAGAAGTAGAAGATCATCATACGTAGAGAAGAACGGCAACCGAGCTTAGTGCTTAAAAGTAATAATGTTTGCAGACATAAACCAGAAATTATTTAATTGATTAATTATAGTCAAACCCTATGATTGTTGTTTAAATAAACATTGTGAAGAAACGTTCGTATGTCGTATATCGTCATTATCAAGTCGTACAAATGATCGATGTAATTTTAGCAGTGTCTATGTAAAGCAATAACGTTTAACTGCATAACGGGACACAAAGTAATTAAGTTTAATAAAATCAGAATAATTGCTTATCTACATGCACTTGAAAACACCCTGTGAAGTCCGACACCAGAGAGGTGCATGCTTCTGACACCGGAAATTGTTAAACAAACATTGACCACGCGCCGAGTCAACAGGTGGCTGCTTACGTAATGGCGAATACACTGGCGATATTTAAACTTGTTTGATGCAAGAAATAGTGTTAAGAGAGGATAAATATTTCAATACATGGGGAAAAAAATTAAGAATAAGGTATTTCTGATGCAGTAAATTTAGTATACACTCATTCAATTTGCATAACACGCTATATCGGCAGTCACTACTCCCGTGGTATCAAGAATCACGGCTTGAAAAAATGGGGTACAATTTTGGTCCTATGTATAACACGCACCCCCCACTTTTTATCAAATTTTGGCTGAAAAAAAGTGCGTGTTATACACGCGACATTACGGTATGATAGGGGAATATGGGTGATACATCGATCGTCATAGATATTGGTTGTTATTGAAGAGACATAACTTGTCAATTTTGACAGAACTTTGTTCATTTTATAGACTTATTGATTATTTTTATGTTAAATGATGTTTTGAAGAATGTTTTGTACATGATTTTTGTTAATTTATCACGATATAAAATGTTTTTGTAACCTATATTAGATGAATACAGTATTGCCTACAGTGATGTTGATTGTTCATAGTCTTCTATTAGTACATACCGGTATGTACTGATGCTGAATCATGCTAAAAACATGTCTTCTGTCAATATTTATTCCATGAAATATTCAGCTCTGTAGCTTTTTAATCATGTTAAGAAAACAGAGTTATGGAATTCAATTGCGTTCTTAGTCGAGTCTGAAAATTAATTTGTTAATCTCATGAATAAGTCAATTAACTATCCAAAAAGGTTTTTTTTTAAATAATGTTAAAGTGATACTTAAAAGTGAAAATATTTAAAATACAAGAGAAATGAAAATACAAGCATGTTTTGTATTTCAAAGCAAAGAAAATATTTGGTTGATTAGGTTTAAGTGAAGCAGACCAAGCCAGATGGCACATTTTTTTCTTTTGAAGAACCTTCAATAAAGCGGCAAGCTATTTTTGAAATAGTTCTTTGTTAAGATAACTTGTGTATTATTCTTACACTTCCAGCAAGTTGACATGTAATAATAACACACTTTTTCAAGATAAATGGGTAGGTTGTTTTGTTGGTATTAAGTATTTTATGACTTTTAAAAGTCGCCAAGGCCATTTACAGATCTTATACAAATGTGTTTTGGGTTTTATTATTGTATCAATGCTCTTGTCATTTTGATAACTTTCATAGAGTTCAATTTATCATTCTTCCGTTGTTTTATTTATACATGATTTTTTTTATTTAGTCAGTGAAACTACAATCCTTCCCACCTTTTTATGAAACATTTATTTAACCTCCGCCGAAACAGTTTTGTACATGTTATAATGATTTTTTTTACGTATTATAAGTGGAATGTTCTTGGACTCAATGGTCATTCATTAGGTTTATTATTTAACTATTATTTTGTATTGACCATTTGTCAGGGCATTTCCTTCTTGTAAAATGAATGATAGTGCTTAAATTGGACCAAAGACCAAGTAAATTTGCAATAACATTAAACGAGTCTTGAGTTGCTTTTTTAAATGAATAGGATAAAGCACCATACAGTTAAGGGGATAGAATTCTTCTTAATGAGGTCAGACAAACATATATCAAAACAAGAAGCAAATCAATAGTGAGCAGAGAAAGAAAATTATGTACATGTATACTGTGGTGTTATCAATATTCATGAAAAGCAATTTTCTTGGATTTTGTTAAGTTGATCCATGTTCATCGAACTGCAATTTCTATTAACATTTTGTATTGGTAGGGTCAATGAGCATGAATTTATATATTCTTGAAACTGTGATTTTCACTTAATCCATGAAAACTGATACCCTTGAATATTAATGGAACTACAGTATACCTAAACAATTGCTCTGACCATGTCCTTGATATGATATGTACCTGGACATATTTTTTGGTATCATGAACTCATTTAAAAGGTTCCTATTGTTACAATATTAAATCAATAATTTTAAAAACTTTGGAAGTAAATTTGATAATGTGACCTTGTTAAATTGAAGAGAGGGATTTCATTTTTTTAAATGAAAATGAACACAGTTTAAGATAGTTCACTGGAACTTACTCATGGTTTGGAGTAGTGTTTTGGATGATACATGTATATTACAACCAAGTTATTTCAAGAGTGAGGCCGTTTTCACCAGCATTTTTGTCTGCAACACCTTTCTCCATGTTTCATCACGACAAAGTTTAACAATTAATACATGTATTGGTTGTGTGGTGCATGGACAGACCTTAATTGTATCATTTTACAGCCTGTTCAGCAGGCAATACATCTTTGCTAGCCAAGAGCTAAACTTGCTCTGCTCCTCTTGATTGGGGATTCTAGGTACATGTGAACAACATCACTTTCAGCCAATCAATTTTGTTTGTATGAATTCTGAATAGATCATAAACACTTGGCTTGCAAAGATGCCTGCAATTAGTATTTAAAAGATATCCACAACTGAAAATTATTCCAAAATTATGTTGTAATTCACAATACAATGCAGTTATGTAAAACCAAAGCTTCGTTGTGGCTATTAGAAGGACCAATTAGAATATGCACTACTGGTTGGTGAATGATACTGTGCCTCCGCTATATCTCCTCTGATATGAAAACAAGTTGCTGCCCTTTAAAAAGGACTACAATACGTGGACTATGTGCATATGTGTTTCCAACGAAAACGTGAAAGCCGTAAGATTATCAGAGATTCCATCGACTCTAACCCCCTGCTTTTAACCACTTAATTTGTACGTTGTATCATGTATAGCCCTGACTTTTTATCTCAAGAGTTTAAAGGGTTTATACTTCTAAAATAATTATAATCTATATAAATGAAGATTGCATGTATAGTATCAGGCATTCGGCGAATTCTACTATTTGCGCACACAGTACGCTTCGCATTACTTTGTTAACTATGCAGTGACAGCTTTGTGTAAATTAATTTCCTATTTTGATGCATTTTTCTTGAGATTTTAATTTTTATACAGTTACATAATTATTCAATCATCTATCATATACAGTCACAAAATAACTCAAGCTTAAAAATGTTTAAGTACTCTAGCTTCGCCTACTGTAAAAGTAAAGTTAAGCTACATGTGTATTCGGAAAACAACAAAACAAATTATGCTATTTGAAGCCAGTTGTAGTTTCGGCATAATATTACCTTATTTCATAATACTGAGAGTTCATATCACATGCCGATCATTTCTTTAATAGGAAATCTTTGTTTCTGTACTGTTTACCGACAACTTTACAATTACGGCGCCTTTGAACTTATGTGTGCAAATGGCATGGAATTCCGATCCCGATTCAGATAAACGTGTTCTAGCCTGGTTCCCTGAGCTACCCATTACGCAAAGGAACCAGGCTAACTCATGCGCAGGCTGAATTTTCCCCATAGCATCCGGTTTAACCTCGCTTATATATTTTCTGCGTGGACCTCAAGGTCCACGCAATAATTGAAATTCACTGAAGGAACTTACTTTACATAAATAGGAGTTAGATGCCTTGTGATATCATTATACATGTAATATTGTTTATATAGAAACAAAAGTCGGAGTAGTCTGTCTGCCCATCTCTAATGTCAGTGTCAGGTTAACTCAAGGGCATGTTTAATGAATTTTTCCCTCCATTTGTTACTAGTTTCCTTTTGAAATGATATGTTCCTTTTACCCCTTTGAAGTTTTGACAATTCCCAGTGCAGCCAACTCCAATTTAAGCATTGATAATGCCCAGAAACCTTGTAGGTTTATTATGTCTGATGAAAGGAAATAGAAAGCAGTTTCACTCTCATAAATTCTCTAAAAATCATGTTTGTTTAAGAACAAGAAAAACATTACATTCTTGTTTTGCACAGCAACTTTATTAATATTTTTATAATGACATGTATATTCAACTCTCCTTAAATAAAATGATGACCTTATGACCTGCATATGTTATAACTGTATAAACATAAAAAAAAAAATCGAGATGATCTTGCTCGACAGTAAAGTACCAGCAATAAGGTTTTGACGATCTTTCAAATCTTTGAATAAAAAATGAAAAAAAACGTGGAGTCATCTAGACCTTAAAAAAAACACAACATAACACAAACCACTTTCTTGAGTGGTTTTGAAGAGACAATCTTAATGGGAAAAAAAATGAATGCTTATAACATAATTATATAAAAATTAATCTTGCATCATATATCAAATGTGTTAGAGTTACAAAATTAATATCCATATGGTTTCAACATACATTAATTAAATGACACACTGACACATCATATATTGCTTTTTAAATGGTACAACCTGGTTTACCTCCTATAGCAGAGATTGATTGCATAAAAATTACCCAATAATCATGGCACCGTGCATCTTAGTAAAAGCTTCTGCAAATCAGCCCACGGTTTAAAGATACCTGACTAAAGATATCAATCTAAATTAAGTTTACATTTTGATACCTGTGAAAATCTGGTTTCAAATGATACACCATTGATAAGTTCTGTGGATTTATTCTAAGCCACAAACTGAAGACAAGGTTTTACTCTCTGACACTTGTGGCAGAATTCAATACCCTTGGTACATATCATGCACAGAAACTGCAAAGCTTTGTACATGCACCCGGTACATACACCCTGAATATGTCACAAAATACAATGAAAAATGAAACTCAAAAAGGCACCAGTTGTGTTAACATTTGAATGTGTACAGCACCTTGGTGTGAACTAATTGGATATAGCTGAAGCTACATTTGTAAAAATATCAATATACATATAAACGTTTGAGACAGCTGATTTTATGAGCACCTTAAAAAATTCAAACCAATGACAGCCGACCACTCTGTCTTTTGACTTATATTTACCTGGATTAAAAAAATCAATGACATAAACATGGCATAAATAGAAAACTGGAAAAAAATGTTTTGCATTGACTATTAAGTGATGGAATTTGATCCTGATACTATAAAGTAAAATCAAATAAACTATCATTAACATTGTATAAATGTATATTTAAACAAAAAACTGAATCATGTTTAAGGATTATAAAAAAAAAAAAATTAATACATAATGTGAATGTGACTGATTTAGAGACTGAATACCGGTAATATGAAAATTTCATATTTATACCCTTTCATTTAAAAAAAGACCTATTTATAAATAAAATACTTTAATGCACCGCATTCTTAACTATAGCACTTTCTTTGTACTCTTAAAATTCATGATGCATTAATTTATGTAAATCACTTTCTGGAGTTAGTTTATTGCTACATCAATTTAAATAGCATAAGTAAATAGTTTGGAAAAATTACCCTTTTCTCCCCTTTGCAATGCTCGAGAAAATTTATGGACTTCATTATTTTATTTATGTTCATTCATACACAGGAAATTTCAAAACGAAATATCCATTGAATCTATATGGGCAATTAATGATGTATAATAGAATTTATGAGTCAACATATTTTATGTGAAGATTTAAATAGCAAAGACCTTGAGAGAGAGAGAGAGAGAGAGAGAGAGAGAGAGAGAGAGAGAGAGAGAGAGAGAGAGAGAGAGATAACTTGATAACTTTTAATTTTATAAATTTAGGAAACTATATCTAATTGTACTACAATACATTATCTATCAAATTAAATGTGCATATATTTTATAATACAACCCATGTATAATGATAAACATGTATATAAACTAAAAATAATTCACTAACAAAAACTCTCTTGTACCAGTCTTTGGCTTATGCATTTCATTTAGGTTGACAGTCCTGACCACCCAAATTTTCCTACCAAGATATATTCATATCTGCATCCTACTAACCAGTTTCAATTTGATGCATACTCTCAAACACAATGTTCAAATCTGTTTATATCAATATTTTTCCACTACAAATAGAAATACAAGTACCTACATAGAATTGTGATGGATACAGATAAATCTTTTAAATTAAATGAGAAAAGAGTAAAAATAAATCTATAGCCCCAAATGCACACAACCAATGGTTTTTTCACAAATCAAAAATCACAGATACAATTCAAGGTTTACCAGACATTATACCAAAGTATCACATAGATTTGGATGCAATATTCCATCTATACACTACTTTTTGGAAGTGATAAACTAACATTTCAAAATAACTTCATATACATGTATTATAACTGTTAAGTTACTTAAATGTTTAATTACACTACAAAGTCAACCTAAACTTTTTAAATGTTAGGTAATGAACGTACTTTTTTTTTTTTGTAAACTATGGTTTACATGTTTTGTTCTTGACAATGAATGAAATGTATTTTATATTCACAGAAATTATATACATATACATGTAGATCTCTATTTGTATATCATATTTAAAGGACTATTTTCAACATATGGTACATAATTATCTAATCTGAAGCTTTTAAAAAGAATTGTCGATTGTTACCAAATATAACAACATGATTGTACACTTTTTCACAATGTATAATCAAAGTCCTGAAGCACAATGTTTGTAGTTACTTAGCTAACCACTGCATGACTGGCAAGAACAATGCATTTGCTGCTAATACGAATAAACAAAGTTTTCTAGGTTTACAAACCTACTAAAAATTTCTTTCAATATTTTCTCTTAAAAACAACTGTAGAAGGAAATTTATTTATAATAAATTTGCATATACATGATATACAAGAATAATATTTGAAGAAGAATTTTTACTTTTTGAATATGGTTCAAAAAGTAAGCTGTGTGACCTTTGAGCTAACAAAATTTCAGGAGCAAATAATGAGGCAATATAAAATATTTTCATGGCTTAGTATGTGGCAAAAGCAAAGGCATTCTCTCATTCAAGCTTTTTCTTGGTTTTTGGGTTTTTACATCTTGGTTTACCGGAACAACACTGACTTGCAGTTATTCTCCCTCAGGAGAACATTAAAAATCATAAAAAAAATGCCCTGCATTGTATTTGAACAAATTAATATCAGCAAAAACATCACTTGTAAAGACACATTTGTAAACAGAATACACTTGCCTGCTGCATTTGAAATAATACTGATAATCACATAAGATTAAAGACAGTTTGAAGTTATTTCTGGTACCAGGGGTATATCCAAATGTTTTCTTAGAAATGGATTTTTTAAAAAAATGGACTGTTTTCCCCCAATAGTTCAAATTCTTACTCATGCACTCATCTGACATCTCAAGATTGATCTCCTGTCACTTAGATGAACCAAATCCATGCAAGCTTTGTGAAGGCCCAAGACCTGGAATAAACAAATGTAATGTTAAAAATTTTGGCATGCATAAAAAATATTTTAAAAAGCCAAAACTACAAATACTGGTCCTGTAAGTAACTTGTTGGATTTGCATTGATCTCCATAAATTCAATAAATATAACACCAATTTTCAATGATAATTTTGTTTTTGGTTTAATCAAAAAAAAATAATTTTCATCAAATATACCAGGTATGTGACACTATACCCTGCTAAGACCATTTTCCCCATAAATTTACCGGTATGCATCTTTGAAGCTATGAATTTTACTCATTCCGAAAAATCAATTCTCTTGAATATTAATGTGTTAATAAGAATTACAACAATACTAACCAGACCAAGGTGAGCGGTTGGCCAGAGGATCACTCCACTGCATGGATACAGGGCGGTGAACAGGGACCTTCTCTGGGGGTTGTGGGTGAGGCTTCACTCCCTGGGCTGTTTGTGACCACGTCTGTTTTGGGGGCCAAGTATTTGTTGAATGCTTGTCAGACTTACTCGAATCTTTCTGACTGTCTGTCTCCTCATCACTGCTCCCTCCTGGACTATTTAATGGAAAAAAATGTGCGCATATCATAGAAGCTATAATTATATTTTATCCAGTAAATGCAATGAATAAAGAGTTGAAGATGGTAGTTACTTTGCTTCTAAAGCATTCACAAGGTCCAGCCCCATGGCAAAGAATGGCTCCCCACCAGATGAATCATCAGAAAGATCGTCCGAGTCCTGAAGGGCAGACCAGCTGCTGTGTAAAATGTCTGAGCTGTTAACAAATTAAAAAAAAATGAATATATTCAGATATCATTAAACAAAAGGAAAAATTGAAATCACATTGAAATTTGATAATTGAGGGAATCTACATGTACTTGAAAATTTTGCTTTTTTGGGGAAAGAACTTTCATATCAAAACTTATAAATCATCGAGTCATATTTAAACTTACCCTTGAGAGGACGGCAAACTCTTGGTAACCCAAGGTCTATATTTAGGTTCAGGGTATCCCCAGGGATATCCTGAAGATGGATGGCCTGCATGCATGTTCATCAATTGTCTTCCACCACCCATGGTTCCATCCTTTGTATACTGCCTAGGAATGGTGGCACTTTGACCCCCTAACTCATGGGAACTAGTGAACTGACTAGACGGAAGACTGGATCGGTGAGGCCAAGTGTTTCCTCGCAGAATCCCAGAAAAATCCAAAGCTCCATCTGACCTTCGCTGTCCTTTCACTACCTGGCCGAGTCTGGTGCTGTCATCGCTCCCGCCTGGGGAAGGAGTGCGCGATGAAAACCGAGAGGAGAGACTGAGTCCAGGCGAGGAGTTCCTGGAGGAATACAGAGAAGGCACAGTCAGGTGATTTTCATGGATTGTCTGCATCTGAGAACCGGTCCCGGGAGCAACAATCCCTGAAAGTAAGTTCACGACAGAGTCCAGCTCTTCTTCCGTGGCAAGTGGATTTCTTTCTATCACGTTTTGTGTGGTGATTTCTGGCAAGAGAATACTATCATCTATAGATGCTGGCATACAGTCTGGTTTTTCATTTTCTTGTACAGGATCTAGACCGATGTGTACAAGAATTTCTGGTTTGTTTAGCACATGAACATCTCCTTGGGGAGCCTTTAAGTTAGGTTTATCTAAGTCTACATAGAAGGCACTGTTACTGTCATTTTCTGCGCTCTTTCTATCAAACAAAGACAAAAATGAGGATTTCAAATTTTGCTTTGCTTGAAGCTTTGGGGATGCAGAAGGACTCCTCTTCTGGGGTGAAAAATTCAGGTTTGGAGGCGATTCTCTGACCACCAAGTTGAGATCGGTCATTTGCTGAAGAACATCTTTGGTTTCTGTGGTTTTGTAATTTTGGACTAGTTTGCTGAGCAAGGACGAGATGGTTACAGAACACAGCTGATGGTAATCAGACTGCACCTTCAGGAACAAGAGAACACACTGGCATAGCACCTGTAAAAGAAAAATAATGGTACCACTTCTTACAACATGAAAGACACTTCAAATGTCCCTATTTTATTACAGTTAATGATCATGATATGTTCCTATCACTTCATCTCTAGATCTCCCCTAACTAAACCAGTTAAAGGGGCATGGTCACGATTTTGGTCAAATTTTATTTCTCTGTTTTTATTATTTACAGTGCTTTAGGAAAGCATTTCTAATGATCAAATGTAATTTGAGAGTCAGTCGTAAAGTTATAAACAATACACAGGGTTTACAATTCTTTGTCATGTAAACAAGGCTCGTGCCCTGTTTTTGTTTACATAGGTTCAATATACCACTAAAAATCTTTTTCAAGCTGATTAGTCTATCTTCTTATTCATTTTAAGCATAAATAAACAGTTCCTAACATTTAACACATTCATTTTATGTCTGAAATTGGAATTTTCACTTCAACAGTCAAAATGTAAAAAAAAAAAGCTTTGTTTACAATGCAAAGAATTGCAAGCTCTGTAACTTGCTTATAACTTAATGAATGAAAACCAAATTTTGGTTGCCAATTAAAAATGCCTTTCTGAAGCATTGTAAATATTAAAATCAGAAAAATAATTTTTGACCAAAGTCGTGACCATGCCTTTTTAAACCCAAGAGTAAATATCTCATTATGAATTCTTAACTTGCTTAGCAAAAATATAACAATATCCCGATTCTTCTGTTAATAAAAATCAATGAAAGTATGACAACTCTAGAATAATTTTATTTCTTGTCCATACAAACTTCTGTAGTCAGTATTACTCATTAAAGTGTTCCAGACTTTAAATCAATAAGCATGATAAATAATATGAAAAGAAATGTAAATAATAACATTTTTTGCATAACTGTAAAACATGAGTTAAAGTGAAGTCAAAATTTACCTGTAAATGTGAATTCGTTTTCTCAACATTTTCCACTGACTCTAAATGACTTCTGAGGCCAATTAAAAGCTTCTCTATTTCCCTAAGTTTTCCTGATGGATCAATCCCATTGCTACTGGCATAAATGACATTGAAAGCTTGACTGGTCTCCAGCCCCAGATGCTGATAGTCCGAGCCACACAGACTGTTACAGAGGGAGTCCACTAGATGGGTGCCGGCCCCATCAAACTTCTTCCACACATCCATGTACTCCACCACCCCTAAAAGACAGTACAGGTACATGTACAATAATTTCATTCATAGTATGGGCCCAGATGGCATAAGAGTTTACAAAGATAAGAAAGTCCTACATGAAAGATTAATCCCAAATTTCCATAAAGAATATTGGCAATATTGCACTCGAGTTGTAGTGGCAGTGTCACTTCTGCATACATATAAAGTGAGTGGAGTAGATCAAATAGCCATACGTGATAATTTTGTGTAAATTTAAATTAAAATATCGTTTAAATGGTGTTGTGGGAGTAAAGCATTAAAGTAAAGTAGAGCAACACAATGCCTTTAGTATAGCCCTCAGAAATCTATTTTGTGTTAAATTAATGTTGTACCTTCATAGCAATTTTGCACAGTTTCCAAAATGGTTTTCATTGGGTTTTGCATAAGTAATTTTGGTTGGTTGTCTCCTGAGAAATTACGTCCATTTCTTAGACTTCTTTTATGACTGTCCATCTTCAGGATTTTCTGCTAAAATCTGGGCATAGAAAAACCTTGGCCTCATTTCCCCGTAAACTCATCACTTTCAATCCAACTGTAAGACCATCTGCATTAAAACAATTCTCTGTTGTGTAGACAACAGCACTCCTACAAAATAAGACAAATGCATGATTAGAATTTAATCAACAGAAACCTACAGAATACCATAACATTACCACTCTGGCTATTCATACTTCAAATCATATACCTGTACCTATTGGATGTATTTGTCCTAAAGTGCCCATTAGTTCTTATTTATTCCTAATGACCTATCCAAGATAACACAGGCCCCAAGAAAGTCAAAATTGGATTTACCAAGTTTAGCATGTTTACAACTTAGCAATCAGATTAATCATTGTTTATATAAAAAGGTTTTCAATGAAAAAATCAGTATCTTTGGAATTTTTGTGTTTTATTTCTGTGTATTGGTATGCCGATATGCGCAAAGAATTTGAATGACATTTACAGGCAGCCTAATTCAATGGGATGCTACATTTTGTAGGCCATTTTACATCAATCACAGTACAAGTGGTATCATCTTATGCAAACTAAATCTATCACAACCTTTCTCTCACCGTCAAATTTCATCAAATCATACAAGCTGGGGTCAGGGAAGCCTAGGATTATATAAATCCTGCCTCATTTATTTGTTGTGCACTGACACACAACGATGTTACAATAATGAAAACACCACTTATTCTATAATTGTGCATCATTTGACCCTAAAAATATCATAACATTGGTTTTAAAACGGAGAATTTCCAATATAATCTTCTTGTTAACAGGTTAAGTCAACCTACACCAAAAGGTGTCAAACAAATGGATCATCGCTGAAATAATAATATCAAGAATAATAAATCAATTGACCTGGGTATATATTGATACATAATGAAAACATAATAGTATCTCTTACAATACCTCTTTATGTTGCCTTATTCACCTCTTGAAATCTGAATCATCTTTGGATGCTAGGTTTCTGTACCGGAAGTAGATGCATCCCTTTTAATTTTAGTAACTTGTACATGAAATGATGGGTAGCAAGTCGTTTCGGCCGTTTCTCATTTGGGATCGTGGTTTGTTCGACCCGGGCTATGTTATGATATTCGTCGTTTTGGCATTAGATACCTAGTCTTTTTGGCCGGAGATGATATATTAATATTGTTTCATTTCTCGTGTTGTTTTTTTTTTAAATGAAGTTTGTTCCCATCCAATCATCATATTTTAAAATTTCCGCAATTTAAAATTACTATAATCCATTATTAAAGGGGCATATGGTCACGATTTGGGTCATAATTTGTTTTTCCGTTTTTAATTTACAATGCTTCAATAGGGCATTTCTAATGGTCAACCAAAATTTGATTTTCAATTGTCGAGTTATAAGCGAGATATACAGCTCACAATTCTTTGTTATAAAAACAAAGCTCATGTCAGGTTTTTCTTAATATTTTGAATTTACAGGTTTAGATCGAAAATGAATGTGACAAATGCTAGTAACTGTTTATTCATGTTAAAAATAAATAAGCAGATAGAAAAATCGGCTTAAAAAGAACTTCACTGGTTTACTTAACCAATGTCAAAAAAAAAAAATGGCACGAGCCCTGTTTACATAACGAAGAATTGTAAGCTATGATCTTGCTTGTAACTCTACGATTTACACTCATATTTTGGTTGATCATTAGAAATGCACTATGTAAGCTTTGTGAACAATAAAAATAGAAAAATAAAATCTCACCAAAATCGTCAGTGATCATGACCTTTAAAATGAATCGTAAAAGATATGGCAAAAAAGTTAAAATTGAAAATTAAGAGACACAAATGAAGAGAAGATAATTGGCGTCAAGGAGAATTATATTTGCTGATCTCCAAGTCATCACGATGTTAGGTACGTTTTTATTTTTTGTATGTCAACGTTATTGAGTTATGTTTTAAATCAATTCACCATGCAAGTTACAATCATGATTAATGAACGTAGTCTTCATATTTGTTATGATACCAACCGTAAACTATATAGTTATCGCCTCTTTTACTATAGTTTTTATCTGTAAAACATATTTATGTTCGTTAGCTATAGTTAAGACTTGTTAATCAAACAAAGTTTCACAATCGTGAAACTCGGGGCGAATTTATTGATCAAAAACTAGTTTTGGTTTTAATTCGGTTTTGCTAACTTTTCATTTATTTGCAAAACTGGATTAGAACTAGTTTTAAACTAAAACTAGTTTTTGTATTTATTGGCTTTTAACTGAAACAAGTTTCCAGGAAACCTAAAACCACCTTCGAGTGCGGTTTCGGGGGTTTTAAATCCTTTTAAGATGGCGGAGAGGTGTTCGAAAGAGAGTTGTTGATACTCAAGTGTGGCACATGTAGCAAAGAATGAACTCAGCGAAGCATATGGGTATCGTTCTAACGTTAAACATATGGGTCTCAAAGGATCTATGATAGTACATATAGTACTGACCAAAATAATAATGTGGAAGAGAGCGATTCCATTAATACAAACACTGAGAATTACCCTTTGCAATTTACAACAGGCAAACGAAAAACTTTCAATGTAGTTGATGAAAAAAAAAGAATTCATTGAAAGATCTGCTCATAACTTTTTATTTAGTACACAATATAATGCATGTAATAAGTTCGCCTGTCTATTTCATTGCTGGCCATTCAACTACGGCTCTTTGAAATCAACAAGATTTGTCTGGCTTTTGAGCTAAGACCATGCACGTAATTAGTGGATATTTCACTTGAAACCAGTGTCATTTTTAACTTGTTTCAAACGCCTAGGGTGAATCAAATGATCTCTATTGATATACGTGTAGAAAAATGAATATTAATATAGTTTTTATAGCAGCATTCACTTTTCCAAAATATTGAAATGGTGTTAAAAGCCGATTTTGAAATGGGTTCGCAGAATAACCTAATATGTAGGTATTGCTAGGAAAAAAATTGTCTACACTGTTTAATAAAGACTTTCGTGCAAATGCAGATGAGTTCAACAATTATTTTCTTTAAATTTCAAGAACAAATCCAGTAGGTATGCGAGTGCAATGACAGCCATTTTTCTAAGCTAACTTTCCATTTAGTGCTAAACCTTCAAACAACCCAACTGGTTTCAAACAGATATGAAACTATTATCAAACCATAAACCTAAACTCAAACTAGTTTGTGATTAATAAATTCGCCTTATGAGATAAACTATATTTTGCAATCGCAAACATATGAACGCCACATTCACAAAAAATGAGCTAAAATAAACATAGTTTCACAGTTGAAAAATTAGGTTTATCGACTTTTAACAATAGTTTACGCACTGCAAACTATAGTTAACGATTAGTTGTTAGCTATATTTTTCATCTGTAAAACCATATTTAACGGTTGCAAACTATAGTTTACAAATTCTAATCTAAGTTTTTCTGTCTTTAATTTAACGTTAACGATAGTATTTGCTGATAAGTGTTGATTTATATCTATAAACTTTAATTTACATCAGCTAAGAGTTGTTATTTATAGTTTCACAACCATGAAACTACTAGTATAAATATCATGCAGATATTATAGTTTACACTTCTGAAACATAGATGTTCGCGATAACTGTGGTTTTCTTTTTGTGAATTTTGCGGGCCATAGTTAGGGAGGAGGGTCGGTTCGGGTTCTATATTTGGTATCAGGAGAAAACGTACCCAAGAGAAAACGTACCCAGGAGAAAACGTACCCAATCTCTAGGGTACGTTTTCTCCAGGAGAAAACGTACCCGGGTACGTTTTCTCCAAGAGAAAACGTCCCCTATGAAAATCATAATTATACTACTTAACAGTTTTTAATACTTTTAAATACTATTTTGCATAATAAATATACAGAAATGTAAGAGTTTTATAGATATATGAATTTAATACTTTATAATTTTAAAGGGGTTGGACATATTAAACAATTTTCAAATGCTACTTTAATGCATATTTCAATGCATAGATGTATAGAAATATATTCATTTTATGAATAATATAATAATTGTAGCAACTTTTATTTTAGTACAAAACAATGACCTGTCACAAAGTGTTATCTGACTACTTCTTCTAATTATCCATTTATCGGTAGCCTTACCGATTTGAGTTTCTCCATGCGAGATCCCCTGATTTTAATTATAGTGATAATCAATTAAATACTTGAGCAGCATGTCATTGGCGTCAGAAGCAAATTGACTGTTCAATGTTACATTTCGTAGTTGTTTCCATGTGGACTTGGTTTTATTAAGCAACTTTGTTTTATAGATAAAAAAAAAAAAAATAACGCGATATCGACTTCTTGAGATACTCATCATTTAGTCCTCCAAATGAGATTGCTATAAAAACTAATTATTTAACGATCTCGTTTATGGTGTATTAATTGTCGACTAATTAAACTGCTCAGGCAGTTATGTGTATGTTACAAATTATTGTCTTAATAATTTAAGTACGTGACTATGCATTTAAAAACAACAGCAAGAAATGCTACAAATGTTCATTGTATATTTTATTTTGTTTCATTTAAGAATATCCATGAAAACCATTATTTATTATTTTCATAGGGTACGTTTTCTCCAAGAGAAAACGTACCCAGGTACGTTTTCTCCTGGAGAAAACGTACCCTATAAATTGGGTACGTTTTCTCCTGGGTACGTTTTCTCCTGGGTACGTTTTCTCCAGCATTCCTATATTTTCTGTAAGTTTGTTATTTTTCACTTTGAATTGTTCCGAGTCTGGGGTCCAAATTAGTTGTTTATTTTCCAGATTCTAGATGATTTTGACAGCAAAATATCAAATGTTCTTGTTTTACTTTTATTGATAAATACACGTAAGTACAATACCAGGCTTTATAAATGTTGATTATTGCGGACGTTAAATCGTATATGTGTTTTACTTTACATGAAAAAGTAACCCAATTGTAATACCGTATAACGGGTAATTTTTACTGCTGTAATTTTTTACGAATTTGTCATAAAATAGGGTGATTTGAATTTTTACGCGTTATTATTTTACGAATTGGACATGTCCGTAAAAATTAAAATCATCTGTGATTGTGTTTATACTAGGGATGTCAAATCGGTCAATTTTTAGTACTCGGTTACTCTGACGTATTTCCGATCGAGTATCCGGGTACTCGGTAAGAGTGTAAATAAATATGAACAAGTACATTGATAACTGTAAAACCTTGGTAACTTTTGTAGAAATTCCTCCTTATTTTTAAGATGAGTGTGATTTAACATGTTTGTCGTTCCCCCCGTATAGAATAAGTTTACTTCGCACAGCTGACATTTTACGTATTTGAACCTTTGAAGTCGGTGGTGGCATTTTAGGTCTGTTCAATTTCTCAACTGTGTGCTATTTAATTCATATAATAGACTATATAAACGACGATGTTCAGGGAAAACAATTCATTAAAGTAAGCCAAAAATAAGGGTAGAAGACAGCCAAAGGTGGGAAAAGCTAGGTAACAGGTGCTTGGTCACGATAATTACTATATAAACACTGCCACAGGTGATTACGGTCATTTAGCATATTTAGAGGCGTAGGGTATCCTAATTACTCTATGTTCAAGTGCAGTGGACATTTTAAGTTTTAAAACTGATGTTTTAATGCATTATTTAATAAACTTAGAAATATTAAAAAATATACATCCGAGTAACTGAGTACCGATTTTAGTATTCGATACTCGGACGTTCGATCAAGTACCCGGTTAACCGGGTACTCGTTGACATCCTTACTTTATACATTTAACTTTATTTCATATGTGATATACACTTTACTTATTCCTATTTATCTGGGTATTATCATTGATGTACACCATGTGCTCATCTCATTTCGATTTACCGGGATAAAAAGAAAGACAACTCCATTTCAAAATTTTTTTCTCTGTCTCTCTTTCTTTCTCTCCCAACCAAAAAAGACATCTAGCTACTAACGTGGCATTATATGTAGTTTTAAAAAATACTCAAGTCACCACGTGACCAAAAACGATAAATATACCTACATGTACAGCCGTCAGGGACTGAGCTGAAGGTCATGAACATTACTCTCATACATACGATGTAGAAATTTACGTGCGGTGTTTTTTTACTTCTGTGAAAATTTACGCGTTTAATTTTTACGGATTTATAAAACTCGTAAAAATTAGTAAAAATTAGCAGCACGTAAAAAATACCCGTTATACGGGTATGTTTTTTAAAAATGTGAAATATATTTTATTCATAAAAAATAATAACTGCGTTAAATTTGTTTACATATTATATAAATTGTTGATAAATGACTACATGTAGCTCAAAGTAATATATAATTTATTGTAGTGTCCTTTCTGATATATTTCATTTTATAAAATCAAATATACAACATGACTAGTCATGTTGTATATTTGATTTGATAAAATGAAATATATCAGAAAGGACAGTAGGACAAGGGATGATAAGACTAGAAAAGTAATATATGTGGAAGAAACTGTACCCTTCTACAACCTGGGTGATTCTCGGCGTTTCTTTGCGGTTTCAAGAGCAACATTTGAATGTATATGTAGAAATATAGCCCACTTTCAAGAGTTACAACCTGGTTGGACCGAAGGAAGATAATTTATTTCAATAGATAAACATTTGTGAATTACCCCATGTTATTTAGCAACCCAAGACAGCATTCACAACATATCTGATTCAATGTCACTGAGTCCTCTAAAATCAGATGTCGCACAAGAATCAAAGACATTTTTGTTAATAATCTTATGAAAGTCACGAAGTAATGGACAAGTTTGAGCAAAAACAAAATTTTTCCAAATGTATTCGGTGCTACAGGTGGTACCCATATTGCCATAAAAGCCCCTAAAATCATTCAGAAACTTATGTCAACAAAAAGGGTTTTCTCTCAATTTTAATTTTAAATCTTGCAAGGACTCAGAGAGGTATTTAGATTTGTCGTGATGGTCAGGAAAGCTGCAACAATGCCAAGGTGTTGAAAAATACAGATATATGGGGAAATGGTTTGAGAGTTTGTGGCAATGGGCATTTTCTTAGAAATGATCCTTATACATTGAGAAGTTGACTTCTTACTCCCTATGGTGACACAGGACGTCTGACACCTCAACAAAGGAATTCAAAATTTCGTCATTCAGGCACAAATGTAGCAATAGAACGAGCATCTGGGTGTCTGAAAGGACGTTTCAGAGAATAACGATATTTGGAAACTTCAGAACTAAAAACGTCTGTTGAGGTCTTTATTTTATGTCGCATTATTCATAATGACATTATATGCATCCTGAACAATGAAGATGTGCAAGAGTATTTTGAAGACAACCAGCCAGGACTTAATGTGCCCCACAGAAATTTAGTAGACATTCAGGCAGAAGGACTAAGGAAACGTGATTACATTGCTCTGCATTTACCTTAGGTGATGCATTCCACAACCTGACTTGTGATTTAGTACACATGTACATGTATCAGCATGTGACTACATATGGTTCAACTTGTGTCTTGATTTGTTAGTACACAATTACAGAAAACATTTATAATCATTGGTGGAAACTGTTTTATCAAAGACAAGTATATATATTTAATCATAAATAAAAAATAACAATAAAAAAAATAAAAAAAAATTGTATTGTTTATATTAACAACGGAATAAAACAGACATTGGCACTATTAAAGTAAAAGGAAACAAGAAACAAATACAATAATGTGTTGTTACACTTTGCTTATGCATTAAGAACATAAGCATCGATCCTTACATATAAGAGAAAATTTTAAATAATCTACCTAATATTTCCCTTTCCACGATGGTTTTCTGTACTAGTAAGTACAAGGTAACATGAATGTTCAACATTTGAAAACTTTTATGGATATGCTGATTTGCTCCCTACACATAGAACACTTATTACCAGTAAGACTTGGTGCACATTTCACACAGGCTATCAGATGTCAACATGGAACAAATACAGTTTCTGCGATTTTCTCATCCGTCATGCATATTTTGCACTCGTCTATAAAGGATATATAAAACACATTTGTAGAAAATTCAATTTTATCATGTTTTTACTTTTTTTTTGGCTTGCTTTTAGAATTTCCATAAAATTTCTATACATTTCCAGTTTTTCACGGCGTCTCCTTTTCACTTGTTCTTCAAAATGCTGACACTCAATCTTTATGATTTGTTCCAAGCTATCCACAACATCATTTGTGGGGCGTATTTTTAAATTCTAAGTTTTACTTTTCGGGAGACACACATTTTCTTTTAGAAGAAGTTGTCGGGGTGTCGGGTCACTTCCTTTTGTGCTTGATTTGGTTTCCGTGTTCCACTTGTTTTCTGTTCTCGTTCATACATTCTGGTTGAACACTGGACTTGGCTGCCATGAATTCTAATTTCTCTTTATAAGGGTAATTTCTTCTTTCTACCACTTTTGTTTTTGCCGTTTTGATCGTTCATATTCTTTAAACCTCGCACCAAAGTCTTCTTGCGATCTCTGCTCTACTACAGTGTTGACTTTACTGTAACCGTCAATACTGCAATTAGTGTTATCTTTGTATGTGACGTCCTCGGGTCTTGAGCTCAATATTTATTTTGTGTCGAGCCCTTGAATTTGTAGTGTGAGGAGGGCTCATGGCATTGAAAACTTTGTACTGATTTTTAAGTGGTTGAAACTATTAAGTTCTAAATTGTCTAACGTCTAACTTTTAAAATCCACATTTATCGTCTATCATATATCGTCATCTCTCTATCATCAATTCATTTATCATAAACTGTGTGTTAGTCACCTCAAAAATAAAGACGCATTTACAAGAATACAGTTTCCTTTTCATCGGCCACTACAAATTACAGTGTGTAAACAATCCAGTAGATAATGGAAGATGATGGAGAATGAGAAGAACAGAATCATAGGAGTGAACGAAATAAAAACATTACTCAAAAAGGTTCTGAATTCACTTTGGAAAATAAAATAAAGAACAGAGAAAGGTGTTTCCAGATATTATCAGCACTAAATCTACAGAAATTGTTATTCTCATCAGAGTACAAAGAACCAGTAAAAAGAGTCTTCTCTTTTAAATGCTTAGACAAATATGAAGAGTTCCTTCTGTCTCAAGATAAAGTTGTCTCCGATTAAGAAAAAATTCAAAAGAGAGATGAACACCTCACGAATTTATATAAAACAGTCAGTAGAGGATTGGTTCACAAAACACTCAAAAAGTGTTATAATGGATAGCAGTTCAGTTACTTTCAGCACAAGTATGAGAAGTAGTTATTCGCAAACGAAGTTTGAGGTCGGAGAAAAGCTATATTACAGCCTAAATTAGCATTGCTTCTGAAGAAAAAACGGAAAGAAGCCAAGTTACAGTTTAAGCTGAAAGAAGAACTGGATATATACAAACAGCTATAAAAATATGTGTTGTGAGAACTGAAATAATCGAGGAACTTGAAGAAACCGAACTGTGAGTGGAACATCTGCCTTTTGCCTTTATTAACAGTGGCAACATAAATACAGAATCAGGTAAATACCATTCTACTTACAAGAAAGGTGGCGAAATGTGGTTTATAAAGTTAAGGGGGAAAAAATCTGTTAAATTTCAAAACTTATTAAACATTGTCCGCAAAGAAGCTAAAAAGGCTTTGTGCAACAATGTGGTTTATAAACTTAAGGTAACTCCGTACCTATAAAATCATGGGTTCAAAGTTAAAAATTTAACTTTTTTTTAACTTATTGGACTTGAATTTCATCAAAAAATAAATAAAATAGATATGTATCCATACTATTTAAGATGTAAGGTAATAAAAACCAAAGGCTGAAATTATCATCTGAAAATCACACTTTTTTTGTTTAAAAATTAAATTTAAGTGGATGGATACTTGTTTGTCTATTTAAATTTCATTGCTTACTATGCCAGAAAACTAAAATTAATTTTAAAAAAAGAAAAAAATCTTTACATTAGAAAAATAATAGCATTTAGATATATCACTTAGAGAAAAGTAGAAAAGAGTCATTTCCCTTTGCCATTATTGAATTATGTCGAATATAAGGATGAAAAACGCTTATTAAATATCTCCAAGTAAACAATGATTTGAGTTTTTGATGTGCACCTATGATAACATAGAAATAACAAATCTACTTGCAAGAATTTTAATGAATTCATGGTTTATGTAAAATGTATGACGTCACAGGAGGGTGGATTTACTTTAAGGACAAAAATCTGTTAAATTTCAAAACTTCGTAAACATTGTCCGCTAAGAAGCTAAAAAGGCTTTGTGCAACAATGTTCAAGGGAACTTCACAACATGATCAGTTGTTACAAGGCCCCAACTTGCCGAACACACTTATTGGAACTCTGATCAAACTCTGTGAGGAAGAGATAGCTATTATGGTCGATATTGACAGCATGTTCTACCATGTGAGTGTTCCTCTCCGAGATGCTTCCTTTTTGGATTTCTATGGTGGAAAGATGGTGATCCTTCCAATAGCGTACTAACTAAGTATCAAATGGTTCTGGATTTATACAGTGCAACATCTTCATCTTCGAAAAAAACCCAGCTTAAGATTAGACAGGATATTTCAGTTAAGAGACTGTTAATACCGTTATCAAAAACTTCTCTGTAGATGATTGTATGAAGTCTTTGAAATCAATGACAGAGGCTATTACTATTTTAGTGAAAGACTTTCAAAGACCTTTAGACAATTAAAGGTGATTTTCACATTACAAACTTGATAACCAACAGTCGAGATGCCATCAACACTATACCCGTGTCAGAGAGAGAGAGAGAGAGAGAGAGAGAGAGAGAGAGAGAGAGAGAGAGAGAGAGAGAGAGAGAGAGAGAGCTAATCTAAAACATGACACTTCGCCGATTAAAAGAGCCTTTGGAGTCCAGTAGTTCGTCGAGTTTGATTTCTTTGACTTTAAACGGGAATTGAAGAAACTAACACTTACAAGACAAGGAATTCTATCGATGGTCAGTAGTGTGTACGGCCCATTAGGATATTTGACGGAATTCCAGATGAACAGTGGAATCATTAGTACCAGGACGTCCAGAAACTAAAAGACTTCAAAGTGGACTGATGTATCAGTTTCTATCCAGTCATTGCGCAGTTACATCACTTTGCAGACGCAAGCGAAACTGGACACGACACAGTGTCTTTGTTACGACTAGAGAATGCAGACAGTAAACGTCATTGTTCCTACTTCATGGAAAATTATCGTTTTGCCCCACTCAGGTTGACAATCGTACAAAGACTGGAGTTGACAAAACCAACACGATGTTACTGACCAAGATATACATGTCCATTCATTGTGTCGTATTCTGGACCGACAGTCTGGCAGTACTAGTATTACGTTAGCAGTGATACATGCAGAATCACAACCAAGCAAATAGAGATCATCAACATGAAATTCAACCCAGCTGATAACGCATAGAGGTATACCAGCCAACTGCTTGATCGTACACAACCAACGGAGATCTCTGATAGATAATTGTTGGACAATGGCTGAGAGGTGAAAAGAGTTGCTGTTAGAACAGTCATCGTAGGACATCAGGATTAAGAAAATTCTACAAAGTGTGTAAAGAAGTTGATGCAACATTACTCCTCATGGTATTCATTGAAGCGAACAGTTGTATGGATTTTGAAAGTGCAAAAAGAAGAGTTAAGGCAGTCAAGACATCCTAAAACACCATAAAACATAAATGCTTATACATGTGAAATGGAACGTAAAATATATTGTTCCTTTTTTATCAGGTTGATGCATAAATTTGGTATTTATCATTATGAAACATATGTACTTGTGTGTATTTAATTCTAATTTATTCTGCGCTCGCCCCAACGGTTGCGCCCTAAAACATATTACATGTATATAACAATTTCATCGCATGCATAACCTGTAAATTCTTCAATTCCACGAAAAAGTATGTGACCATTGTCGCATTCAAACAGCGCGACTCTTTTTTGTGCATTCATCGGCATCTTGAATTAATTCTGACTGCACTACCTCACGTAGACAGAAAGAACAGTCCGATAACAGTTATTTATGCACTTCCTTTGACTTTGCATCAAGAGGTTGGTATCTAGAGTAAAAACTCGAGTTACAGGAGTAAACGCTTTTGATCACTTCCAAAGGAGTCAATTTGATTTCAGAGTAACAAACTAAAGCTGACTCTTCTGTCTCTTGATTGATTGCGCATTTAAAGAGATGGCGAATTTCAAAAGAGCACCTTTACCAGAAGTAGCGGCATGGAAAGAACTGAAAAGTTACTTCGATTCTGAGGGATCTAAACTAAACATGATGAAAATGTTTCAGGATGATGCCACTAGATTTGACAAATTCAGGTAATTAGTAATGCACCTAGATCTAGACCAATGCATAACATGGTTAATGCACATGATGTGATGCGACATTAAATTGTCACAGGCCAAAATTATTTAGTGCGATAATGTATTACACGGGCACCCTGAATTTTTATCAACCAGTCGCTCAATTAACCATGCAAATATCGACAAATTTAATAATTTTTCAATATTTGGCGTATTGAGCGGCTTATTGATACTTTTGTTTTGTTCTGGGGGGTTTTCGGATGCTTTGTTATTTAAATTTTTACTTTGAACAGTATTGTTTGATGTAAGCATTGTAAACAAAAACAGGGCACACGAGCCTTGTTTACATGACAAAGAATTGTGAGCCCTGTATCTTGCTTATAACTACGACTAACTCTCAAATATCATTTCATCATTCGAAATGCATTTCTAAAGCATTGTAAATAATAAGAACAGAAAATAGAATTTGACCCAAATCGTGTTCATGCCCCTTTAAAACTTTCTTCCAGTCTTTGCTAACTTGAACAGCATAAAAATTATGTACTTTTTTTTAGTTTCATCTCTATGCATAGTAAGATCACTTCTAATTAAAAGTTACTCATTTAAATGACTTCTACTCAAAACACCCATTTCACTTGTTAGAATAAAAGCAGTGCTTTTCCTTGGTTAATTGTTTACACTAATATTCAAAATATCTAAAATTTCTTCGAAAACAAGATCAATATGATGAACACCAAAATAACTATTTCTAAAAACACAGTACAAATTTCTTAATTTATAATTATATGGACAACCTTTCCTTCAAATATAAAAGCTTCTTAAAATGTACTTAATTTCATCTTCTACCATATAATCTTTTTCAGCAACTAAATTATCAGCTTTACATTTTAGTTCTTGTATATAGGTTTTAAAGTATTGCGCAAGTTGAACTCCTTTCCTCAATTTCATGTTTTCCTTCCTCTGAAAAAAGTTCACTTTTTCTTTCTTTTTCTTTGCTTCTTTTCATTTTTTGGTTCATTTCTTTAATCAATTATTTAACTAACTAACTAACCCCCCCCCCCTCCCCCTTACAGGCATTATTCATCTTATTATACCAAATATCTTAACTGTAATTAAATCTTTACCGCTTAAAATTTTTTGACGTAAATTCTACGGCGATCTGTACGGGCATAGTTTACGAGCATGTAACAATTCGTTTTGTTATACTTTCATGTTAAATACTGAAATCTGATTGGTTAAGACGCAGTTCATAATCCGTTCTATTACCCTCAGCGTTAGCAACACACTTAGCAACGGGTAACATTAAAAATTGTTACATGCGCGAAAATTATGCGCGTACGGTTCGCTGTAGAATTGACGTTATTCCTATATAAAGCAGTAAAATTATCTTAAAAATTAAGACATTGAGTATAACAAAATAAATAGTGCCTGTTTGGGAGGATAACAGTTGAAATCGACACCCCTCGAAACACGCTTCGCGTCGGTTGACAATGGTTTTCTCGGGGTGTCAATTTCAACTGTTACCCTCCCAAACAGGCACTATTTATATAGTGTTAACCATTGCCAAATGTGTTGCTTACGCTTAGGGCAATAGAACGGATTATAACCTGCGTCTAAACTAATCCGATTTCAATATTTAACATGAAAGTCTAATAATTAACTCCTTGTTTACTTCTTACAGTTCTCTATGGGTTAGTAATAAAATACCCACACCTACACATAAAATATATACTTATACCTATATTTTGTGAAACATTTGCAAAAAGGAACAGTCATTTAATTAAGGTTGTATAGAAAAACATTTTGGAAGGGGTGGGATAGATATTTCCCCAATAAAATATAAACCCATATGTAAATGTGTGGTACATAAGTATCAAGTCAATATAATAATCAAATTAAAGATTTTTTTAAAGATTAATCAAAGTTTTATGAGAACAAGGCAAGTTAAAAAAATTAAAGGTTGGATAATGTTCAGATCTTTTTCTACATTACATGTACACATGTAATAATTTATTAATGAAATAAATTTTGAGGACGATTAGTGATTTTTATTATTAATTTGTCCAATACAGTCAGAAGCTACCAACAAAAGATGGCGATTTTCTCTTGGATTATTCCAAAAACTTGGTGGACAGTAAAACTATGGATCTGCTGTTTAAACTGGTATGGTAATGTTAAATGACGAATCAAATAAATATTTTTGCAAATTTAGTAAAGTACCCTTATTTTGTTTCTTAGTCTATCCTTAAGTATATAAATCGGAGATATATGTTTCAATTTACATGTATTTTATCTAAGGCAAAAGAGACGAAGGTTGAAGAGATGAGAGCAGCCATGTTTGCTGGTGAAAAAATCAACTTCACACAAGACAGAGCTGAGTTACATGTCGCTCTCCGCAATAGATCTAACACGCCTGTCATGTTTGACGGAAAAGATGTGAGTACATTATTGCACATCCCTAATTCAACCATACAACTCCTCTTGCTTTTACAGATGCTCATCATGCTCATTGACCAAATGACTTGATAATCAATACTACTGAACATGTACCGACTGGTATATCCATGATTATGTTCTCTTGCGTATAAAATTTCAGGCATAAAGCTAGGGTGGTACATTGTACAAACGCCATTACATTTGATGTAACTTTCATAAAATGTACCGGTAACCAGTTTCACATTGTATTCTCTTTATGAGCCTTCACTCATATTCATTTTTTCAATATACCATTACTAAAAATACTATTGTACAATGATAAGTTGTTAGAAATCCTTTATCTCCAGGTGATGCCAGATGTCAACGGAGTGTTGAAACACATGTGGGAGTTCACTGAGTCTGTTCAGGGTGGGACCTGGAAGGGCTACACAGGGAAAGCCATCACTAACGTCGTCAACATCGGCATCGGCGGGTCAGACCTGGTTTGTAGTAGATTTCTGAGTTGGGGAAATCAGTAGTTAGGACTGAGATGATGACAAAATAAGCCGGTTCGAAGAGATGCACACGAACAAATCTTAAGTGACCAAACATGAAGTTAATTATTACCCCCTCCCCCCGCAAACAAAGTTTAGAAGGTATATTGAAATCACCTTGTCCGTCTATCTGTCCGTCCGTCTATCTCTGCAATCGTGTATTGTCCACATCTTCTTTATGGCAGAACATTAAAAGTTCCTACCTCACACAAAACTGCTCATATCCTGAGGGTGTGTCGTAATTTTGACCCAAGTTCATTTTCGGCAATTTCAATGTTAATGAAGGAAAATTGCAAAAATTTTGTCTGGACCATATCTTTGATATGGAGAAACATTAGAAGTTCTTACTGCAGAAAAAGATTGCTTATGACCTGAGGGCGTGTGAAGATTTTGACTAAAGGCCACTGTAAGGAAAAGTAAAAAGTTTGTGACCATTTCATATCTTTCTTCTGGAAAACGTTGAAAGTTCTTACTTCACACAAAGATTGATTTGGACCCGAGGATGCGTCATAAAACTGACACAAGGTCATTTAGGCAAGTTCTAGGTCACTAGAATGGAAAGTGCAAAATTCATGTCCGGCCCATATCTTTCTTATGGAGAAACATTGGAAGTCCTTACTTCACACAAAGATTGCTTTAGACCTGAGGGCTCGTCATGATTTTTAAGGTCGTTTGGGCAAGTTCAAGGTCACTGGAAGGAAAGTGCACATTTTGTGTCTAGTCTCTCTCTTTCTATGGGGAAACATTAATGGAGGTTCTTACTGCAAAAAAAGATTGCTTATGACCTGAGGGTGAAATGAATAAACCCAAGGTCATTTTGCCAAGTTCAAGGTCATTGAAAGAAAAAGTTCATAATTTGTGTCCGCTTTTTTACTTTTAATGGAGAAACATTGAAAGTTCTTTCTTATTATAAAGGTTGCTTATGACTTGAGAATGTATCATGGTTTTGTCCCATGGTCAGTTGTAAAATTTAAGGTCATTGTTAAAAAAATGTCTTGGCCATATTTTGTAAAGGAAAATGATTATATTGATAAAAAAATTGCTTGTGACCTGTAAATATTTCCTGACCTTGAGTTTTAGCCATTTGTGCAAGGTGAAAGCCATTATAAGACTTACTTACATTCTAACAGAGAAATATACTTGCGTTATTATATTTTCTTAGCTGGTAGTATCATTTGTGAGCTTGCCCAAGGTACCTCTAGTTTTTTTAGTCTTGATCTTTTCGTAGCTTTTATAAAGTTTATTCTACATTTTCATATACAGATCATATCCATAAACGATTTACTTGAATGTCCCTGGTTGATTTTATCAAGACTAGATAGTGATATAAAATTGTATTACACTGTTGACATTTGCACCTGTAAATATCACTTATATTGCAATTTCATCACCAAGCAATCTTAAATTCCTGAACTTTATCATCAGATACATATTGTTTCAATTTTATAGATTTTAATGCTCAATACTGTAAATTCCTTAGGAGAAGCTCCCACAGCTAGATTCTAATTTCTAAAATTCTCTTTGTTTTAAATTTTTTTCCATATAGCTAGCAAATATATTTGAAATGTATCAATGAACTTTATCTGTTTGACATAGGGTCCGTTGATGGTAACTGAAGCTCTGAAGCCATACAGAACCGGCCCCAGTGTACATTTTGTTTCCAACATTGATGGAACACATATGGTCGAAACTCTGAAAACACTGAACCCAGAAACCACCCTGTTCATCATTGCTTCCAAGGTCAATTTTTTCAAGTTTGGTTGTGATTCTGATTATAGTATAATTTGTTTTTGCAAATGAATGTGTAAGTATTGTGAACGTAAAATGTTGATTGGTTTTTCAGTCATTTACAACACAAGAAACCATCACCAATGCTGAGTTTGCCAAAGCCTGGCTACTGAAGGCTGCCAAGGAGGTGGGTTGTGGGGAAAGATTACCGAACATGTTGTTATTCCTTAATTACTCCACATATCATGACAATGGATAATGATATCATCATTTTTTTTCCTTTTTAGAAAAGTGCCATAGCCAAACATTTTGTAGCTCTTTCTACAAATGCAGTAAGTTTTAGATTAGTCCGTACCTTACTAGCTAAAGCTCGTTAGAAAAACGTTTTCAAATACAGCTCGTGTTCTACTGATTACGTTTATTTGGATTTGCTGAATAAGTTATTTTAGCAAATTAACTTACATTTTGCAGACAAAAGTAAAGGAATTTGGAATTGATGTGAAAAATATGTTTGAGCTGTGGGATGTAAGTATACAACTAATATTTCTTAAATAGCGTTTGCTTTTACAGACATTTCTTTTTAATGAATCGGCACAGTTTTAAATAATTTAAAAATAATAAATATCCAGAATAAAATCACATATTGATCCTGAAGAGCCACGAATGGCGAAAACGTTTGCAGTAAATAGGATCAATTTGTGATTTTATTCTGGATATTTACTATTTTTAAATTATTTAAAACTGTGCCGATTCATTTTTTGTTGTATTGGGAAATTATACACACACACACACACGCACACACACACACACACACACATATATATATATATATATATATATATATATATATATATATATATATATATATATATATATATATATACACACACACACACCCAATGACAATGGTTATGGGGTATCTGATGCAAATGTATTTTTATGATTCAGTGGGTTGGAGGTTGTTTTTCCTTGTGGTCAGCCATTGGAATGTCCATTGCGCTTTACATCGGTTAGTCCTGCATTATAATTATCGTAACATATAACCAGTTCACAATTTTTAAAAATCATTATGTAATAGATTTGTGTGTAGCATTTCATTAAGATTTGGTGTCAATGTTCCGATATGTCTGGTTTTCAATACTTTCAGGAATGGACAATTTTGAAGACTTGCTAGCAGGAGGCCACTTTATGGACAACCATTTTGTTAATGCTCCACTGGAATCTAATGTAAATTTATTTGTGGTGTAAAATAAAATGTATTGGCGTAATGTTAGTCCAAAAACATTTCGGGTCAGTGGCTTGAGACTTCAATAATATTAGTGATAATATTCTGAGAGTTTACACTTGCCAAAAGAGTGCCAAAGGAATAAAGGAATACCTGTTATTTATACCCTAGCATTGAAATATAATTTTAGAAAATGGCATTCCTCCTGATCATCGTCAATCAGTCTGCTGTGAATTTTGTATGCATTACAACGTTTTCTCTAGATTCCTGTTATTTTGGCTTTGATTGGAGTATGGTATAATAACTTCTTCGAAGCAGAAACCCAGGCTTTACTTCCATATGACCAGGTACCTTGCATACAGTTTCTTGTTTAGTTATTGTTTTGAAAATGTTCAAGCTCATCGTCTCTTTATATAAGCACACTATACGTACTCAGGTATCTCAAAACCACATCATATCAACAATATAACTGGTACATAAACATTCTTCAAACAACAGTGTGCATCACAGTTATGTAAAAGGATCATATATGACCCTCATGCATTTGCAATTGCATATCTAACAGAAGCATACGAGGTCAATCAAGAAATATTTTATGTACCAAGTAATGACAGGATATATAGCTTTGATATCAGTAATTTAAGACATACAGTTTTCTTTGAAATTGACTAAAAAAATTGACGTCGCCGGACGTCACGGCGATCGACGCAACGAAAAGTGTAAACCATATGGATCTAACTGGGGAAGCGAAATAAAACTGAAAATGCCCAATGGTGGAAAAAATAAGTCAAAAATTATTTGCACAATTGTGTTTAACTCTAACACATCTTGTGGGGTTGTGATATCTGTATTTTGAACATCAAACAACACAAAAGAGAGTAGAATATCTGTAAATATTTGATAAAAAAAATAAACAACGTCATCTGACATTCAGGGATTTCCTTCCTGTAAACGAAAAGACATGGGGTAAAAAATAAGAAAACTTCGAGAAACTAACTTATGATTATGACAAATTAGATGTCAAGTGAAATATTGCCAATTTAAATTGTATACTGATAAACACAAAAGATACAGGGTGATATAAAGAATGGATATTTCTATTAATTGCGCGTGCGTCATCTTAACATTATGTTTTCATCGTTAACGTGCGCCGTGGTGACAAATCATGTTAATCATTTTAAAAACGGGTAACAAAAATACCTTTTTCATCAAATGGAATGAAACTTTCTATAACAATTAAATAAAAGTTGTTGCATTAATTAATCTGTTAGTTTTGACTTTGCTGAAAATATAAATATGATAGACAGCCACGTTGTCTTTGTATTGTATTTTTTGATTGACCCTCTTACAACATGAATAATACCTAACCTAAGCCTGTTTACTTTTTCTTGCAGTACATGCACAGATTTGCTGCCTACTTCCAGCAGGGAGATATGGAGAGCAACGGGAAATACATCACCAGGAGTGGTCAGAGGTGTGCCTACAAGACAGGGCCTATCATTTGGGGTGAACCAGGGACGAACGGCCAGCATGCTTTCTACCAGCTAATTCACCAAGGTCCACACTCAGTGTTCATACTAAAGTTCAGTTGTTCTGAACTAAAGTTTTTATTGTGAAAACTTTTAAAAGCTGAGCGTCACCTATTTAAATTCTTTTACTGGAGCCATGCTGAGAAATGATTTCCTTCTTATTATTATACTCTCTGAATAGGATATTACTGGTATACAGTAAAACACGCTTATAACGAAGTCCCAGGGACGGACAATTTAACTTCGTTATAAGCGTAATTCGTTATATCCGTCAAGTTTACAACATGAAATAGAGTCTTAGGGAATGAAATTCACTTCGCTGTAAGCGTCAATTCATTATAAGCGGGTTCGCTATAACCGTGTATTTATGTTCCTCTTTTTAGGTACAAGGTTAATTCCATGTGACTTTCTTATGCCTGTAAAGACACAGAATCCAATTCAAAATGGCCTTCACCATGAGGTAAATGACCCCATTACTCTGTAGCAACGCTCTGTACAGGGTTAAGGAACCTCTGCTGGATCATTTTTTGAAGCTGGGATAGAAACCTTAATAAAAAGCTGTCATGTTTTGTAGTCCTACAGTAATCATTAATATATGTTCACATGATTTCCTGTGGTTTACTTGTATCGGGTTACTTTTGTCAGACCTACGTTTATTCAAATATCAGTTACATTGCTGTCTAAGTTTGATGACACGATTACACCCCATAGCGTGATTTGAAGTGATTGTAAACTGAATGTAAGGGGCATTTACCACATAAAAAGTATTTAAATACCAGATGCATCTACATACTTTTATATTGTTTTGTTATTATAAAAACAGATTATTTTGATATGTTTAGAGTTATTCAAGACTTGAATTTAGTGAATACAACTATTTTTGTTTTGGTAACAATAAATACATACCAATACTTACTTCTTATGGCTCAATGCACACCTTCGATTGCTGTGTTATAGATCCTGACTTCTATTGCGGTGTTATAGATCCCGACTTCTATTGCTGTGTTATAGATTCTGACTTCTATAGCTGTGTTATAAATCCCGACTTTTATTGCTGTGTTATAGATCCTGACTTCTATTGCTGTGTTATAGATCCCGAACTCTATTGTTGTGTTATAGATCCCGACTTCTATTGCTGTGTTATAGATCCCGACTTCTATTGCTGTGTTATAGATCCCGACTTCTATTGCTGTGTTATAGATCCTGACTTCTATTGCTGTGTTATAGATCCTGACTTCTATTGCTGTGTTATAGATCCTGACTTCTATAGCTGTGTTATAGATCCTGACTTCTATAGCTGTGTTATAGATCCCGACTTCTATTGCTGTGTTATAGATCCCGACTTCTATTGCTGTGTTATAGATCCTGACTTCTATTGCTGTGTTATAGATCCCGAACTCTATTGCTGTGTTATAGATCCTGACTTCTATTGCTGTATTACAGATCCTGACAGCCAACTTCCTTGCCCAGACTGAGGCCCTGATGAGAGGAAAGTCCGCCGATGTGGCTCGAGCGGAATTGGTCAAGTCCGGAATGTCCCAGGCCGACATTGATCATATCCTCCCCCACAAGGTCAGCTTATGACCCAATTCACCAGTGATGTTTACATCAGAAACATAAGGAAGATCCCCTATACACAAAAATAGTTACAGAAAGAATTGGAAACTAAATATCTTTCTATTATCAGTGCCTGTATTTTATTGCTAGCGTTACTAGTATTTGATTTTAATACTCATGGAAAATGTAATTGTACAGGTAATGAAAGTATGAAAAATTTCAGGTGTTTGATGGTAACAGACCCAGTAATTCCATTCTATTCCAGAAATTAAGTCCTTTCACATTAGGTCTTCTTATTGGTAAGTCTATATTAATACATGTATATACATGTACGTTAAAGTTAATATAATCAACATGAAGAAGAAAGGTTTGGCACAAAATATTTTATTCCAAATCGTTATTCTGTAAAGTATATGACTTTATTGTCTGATCTTCTTTTGTCATTGATTTCAACTAAACTATAATCTTCAGACTTTAACATGTTCTATTCTGTAGCAATGTATGAACACAAGATCTTTGTTCAGGGAATAATATGGGATATCAACTCTTTTGACCAGCTAGGGTGAGTTACTAAAGCTAATACTCTGTATTCTTATACAGTTATTACCTTTAGTATTAATCTTTTTCAATATTCAACTTTTTACTAGAGTTCAATTTGGAAAGCAGCTAGCCCAAGAAATTCAACCTGAGCTGAAAGGAAAAGACCTTGTCTCTAACCATGATGGCTCCACTAATGGACTGATTAACTTCATCAAGGCCAACATGTGATTCTGTTTACGATGATTCAACTGTGACAGTCCTTATATACTGGACAGCATTATTCTTTGTCACTCCATTGATCTGACAGACATATGCAGATGTGCTTCATTAAGAATTCCATTGTATATTTGTATTTTATCTGGATAATTTTAGAAAAATATATATATATATATATATATATATATATATATATATATATATATATATATATATATATATATATATATATATATATATATATATATATATATATATATATATATATATATATAAATATATATATATAATCTGGAGCTCAATGGGAAGCCTTTGAAAATGACATTAGATTTTTTAATAACTAAATATCTGAATATAATGCTAACTACAATAGTTCTAGTATACGCCTTTACAAACAAATATCAAACATTTCAATTTACAAATGAGGAAGAAATGGAAAATGCAAAAAAAAACTCAAATTTTTCATATGACAATTTTTATGATGGGATTCATCCAGTAAGCTGTCTTGCAGAAAAATGATTTTTCAGAATATATTCTTCTATAATCAATTTTTAAAATTCTAAACTTATAGACAGATGTATCTGAAGGATAAACACGTTGGACTTTAAAAGAAATTAAATTCAGGTTTATAACAAATTAATCTGATTAACAAAATCATCATTTAAATGTTACCTGCGTACAAAGAACGCACATTAAGTTACACATACACTTAAAGCTTAATACAAGTAATGACCCACATGGCCCACCGTATATTACAGTGAGACAACATAGTATACATGGGAGCGTTGCATTACATTTACTTTCAATTCAGGATATATAATATTTTACAAGTATCTTAAAATTTCGTAACGACATTTACTTGCAAATTACACTGTTTAGAGTCACTAAATACGACATACATACTTTATTAAATAAAGATGGCGCTTTATTATATGATGTTGGTGCTTTATTATATGAAAATGGTGCTTTTTATGTGATTATGTTATTTTATAAGAAGGACTTTAATACGTGAATGTGCTTTTTTATATGCCGGTGCTTTTAATAACCACATTTTGTACCTAATAAATGAATGGTCCGATATTCTTACCCATTGTATCATTTTGAAGTTGTTATCAAATAAAAATACTTCTCCAAAGGAATTTTCAAAATTTTGATTATGGTCTAATTAATTGCACCTTGAAATGAATTGCATTAAATTAAAAGTCTACAGGCAACGCATGGTTCATTAAGATATTGTAAAACTTTGACTTATTCATGTTCACTCCTTGGGGAGCATAGGGCCACAACCACTTCTCGCTAGCGGACTCTGTTTTAGGGCGACTTTCTTTAACTGGGCCCAGGTGAATCCTGCCTCTTTTGCCTCCGACTCCACTGATCTTCTCCAGGTTTGCGTAGGTCTCCCCACCTTCCTCTTTCCCTGAGGGTTCCAATTCAGTGCCTGTCTTGGGATGTTTTCTAAGAATTTATGTACAGTGTGGCCTATCCATCCCCATTTCCTCCTCTTTATTTCAATGTAGATGGGATCTTGGTTGATCTTTTCCCATAGGCTGTTGTTCGATATGGTGTCTGACCATCTGATATCTGATTTGATAAGAGTATATGGCGGATACAAAGGACAGGAGTTTGGTATTGATTGTTTTCGTTACCTTACAGGTCTCCAAGCCATAAAACATGACTGATTTTACATTTGTATTAAAGACTCTTGCTTTGGTGTTGATGGAGAGTGCTTTAGAATTCCCAATTGGGCGGAGGGTGTTGAATGCATGTTTTGCCTTGTTGGTAGGGCTTTATCGTCGTCGTCAGCGCCCCCGTCCTTGCTGACAATGCTCCCGAGATAGGTAAATTTATCGGTTTCCTTGTTATTCTCTCCATTTAACTGGATTAGTGCATTCTGTTTGTTGTTCATTCTCATCAACTCTGTCTTTTTATATTTATTTTAAGGACGGTCTTTTCTGCTTCGGCTGCAGGGCGCGACAATTTCTCCTGTACATGTTTTGTTTGTGGGATAGCAGGTCAATGTCATCTGCAAAATCAAGGTGTTCGAGGTGTTTGGTAAAGGTCCTCTGGATTCCAGTATTGTTTCCATCATGATCTTGTCAATTACAATTAGAAATTGCGTTGGTAAAAGAATGCAACCCTGTCTTACTCCTGTTTCTACTTTAAATGGATGTGAGTTTTCCATTGTGAATTATGTGACATGTGGCATCGTCATACAAGTTGCTAATGATGCTAATGAACTTTGGAGGTATTCCATAATGTTCCATTAGCTTCAAGATGATTGACCTATTCACACTGTCAAAACTAAAAAGCTTTTCCAAAGTCCAGAAATGTTGAATATAGTGAAGACTGTCACTCAATAGACTGCTCTATGATGATTCGAAGGGTGGCAATGTGGTCTGTGCATGATCTGTTTTGGCAAAACCCTGCTTGTTCTGGTCTTTAGTTAGTTCCTTGTCCAATGCTTCTTTTATTCTTTCCAAGATTACTATTGTTAGAACCTTGCTGGCAATGAATAAAAGCATGATACCTCGCCAATTTCCACATTGCGACAGTCCACCTTTCTTTGGAAGTTTAACCAGGTATCCTGTTTTCCCAAGCACCTGAAACTTTTTCTTCTTCCAATATCTTTTGTAGTAGAGGTTGTCACATCGCTGCAGACTTTGATGGGGTAGCTTTATAAGAGCCTCTGGAGGAATGCCATCTGTACTAGCTGCTTTTCCATTTTTCAATGTTTTTTTCTAAATGGGGGTCCAGTAGTGATGTGAAGTTCATTCTATATTTTTAAAATGCTTGCAGTACTGGGTGGTGGTGGCCGATTAAGAACTCCCTTGGAGTGCTCTCCCCCTCTAGCTCTTTGTCCTATTATCCATCCCTGGTTGTCTCTCACTGGGGTGTATGTGTTCACATTCTTTCCCGACAGCGTTCTTATTATTTCGTACAGCTTTTTTATGTTGTTCTGCCTGGCTGCTGCCTCTGCCTCTTCATTCACGTCATGGACAAATTGTCTCCTGTCTTTTCTAGCACTTTTTTAACTTGTTTGTTGGCTTCCCTATATTCTTTATTCAGTTCCTATTTTTGTTGAGCATCCTTACACTGGTTAATTCTACTGTTTCCTTATTTTTACTATTTCCCATGTTTCTGCTGTTATCCAACTTATCACGACAATTGCCTGTACAAGATGTTTTACATATGTACAGTCTTTTTAATTAGAGATAAATTTGTCCACACTTTTTTCGTGTCCGATCATTTAGACCTTTATTTAGCAGGTCAATTGATAGCCAATCAAAAATAAAAAATGGCTTTAGAATAACTATAGGAATTTCAAAGAGATAAAAAAAACCCCAAGTACATGTATTATCATAGCTTTTCTATGGTGGCATATCTCTGCCCCTTGTGTGCAAGTTATTTTTCTATTAATTATGTGGACATGCAAGATAAATGTGTTGACATGCAAGATAGTTATGTCAACATGCAACATAACTATGTTGACATGCAAGAAAACTGCAATCAAATAAAAGTTATAAAAAATCTTAAATATCGCCAACATGTGACATTCAAGATGCTAGATACGCTACCTATTGATGTCAACATGCAACTTATTTATGTTAACATGTAACTTCTTTATGTCGACATGCAACTTATTTATGTCGACATGCAACTTAGTTATGTTAACATGCAACTTCTTTATGTCAACATGCAACTTCTTTATGTCGACATGCAACTTAGTTATGTTAACATGCAAGGTAATTATGTTGACATGCAACATATTTATGTCGACATGTGACTAAGTTATGTTAACAACCAACTTATAAGTTGCATGTCAACATATTCATCTCGCATGTCAACATAAGTAAGTTGCATGTTGACATAAATAAGTTGCATGTTGACATAAATAAGTTGCATGTTGACATAAATAAGTTGCATGTCAGCATATTTATCTTGCATGTTAACATAAATTAGTTGCATGTCGACATAAAAAGGTAGCATCTAGCATCTTGGATGTCACAAGTGGGCGATATTTGAGAATTTTTGAGATTTTGTATAATTCCTATCTGATTGCAATTTTCTTGCATGTCAACATAGTTATGTTGCATGTTGACATAATTATCTTGCATGTCAACATATTTATCTCGCATGTCGACATATTTGATGGAAAAATAACTTGCACACAAGGGGCAGATATATGCCACCATACTTTTCGGAATTTGCATATTGTTTTTTGTTTTGTTTTTGTTTTGTTTCTGAGTTGACCTTTTCAAAAGCACGTTCGCGTGTTCTTGATGCTGGAGACTTGTCAATTAAAGCTGCTATTATACAAATCACCCTTACCAGATCCAACACGCCCAACAACAATGGATAAATAAAGATCGATTGGCAGGACTTGTACACTCTGATATTGATATAGATATTGAGGAGATAAACATGATAAATGTTTGTTGAATTTTATCCACGGAAAATGTTCAAAACGTATTAGGGTTTTTTGTTTTTGTTTATTTTTTTTTCATTTTTTTTCTCTTTGGCGAATAAAAGTTTAAGGTGGTATGGACACCTCCATATTATGATGCACCTCCTTATCGAAATAAATAGTAAAATCACGGATAATTTGATTAAAGATTTCTTTTCCAAAATTGATACCTATAACAGCGTAGCGCAATGGGTCGGATCGAGGGATGTTTAAGAATGTAAGTCCTAAGTTCGAATCTCGCTGGTGCTTTTATGATTTTTACCTTTCCAAAAAATTTTGAAATTCATTTTTTGGTCAAATACACGTACACCTGACGTTAAAAGTTTTGATTTTTTTTCTCATATTAAAAATAAATACCCTATCTACCTAATACTACAGGTAGATAGGGTATTCATTTTCATTATGAGACAAATTTATAACGTCAGCTGCCTGTGGTCAAACATTTATTCTCTTTTGAGAAGTGGAGTGGATGTAGGCTATGCCTGTGGCTGTCCACTTCTCAAAAGAGCCTCGGAATAGTCAAATATTATAAAATTTGAAAATTTTAGGCCTAACCGGTGAAAGTGTTTTGTTTCTTTATAACTTTTATCCACATTAATATCGACAGGGGTCCCATACCAACTTAACAAGCACTGAATTTTACACAAATACCTAGATAATTAATTAATATTCATCGATTGGACCCCATCCCTATCCTTCCCATATTGCTGGATCCGCCTATGTACATCCATATTAATTTTAGTAACTTGTACATGGAATGGTGTGGAATGATGTATGTGATTATAAAATTGTTATAGTGAATATTGTTGTTGTTTTGCTTTTCGTATCCATTTCCATATCGACTATACTGAATTCTTAGTGCAGAATAGCTTCTTTGGTTTCATTGCTAAGTCCAGAATATCACCCCCCCCCCCCTCCTTACAACAACAACCGAGGAAAACATCAGAAGCCTTCCGGTCGATCATATAATCACTTCCGAATGAGTCAAGGTGATATCAGCCGGCAAGTGACAAACTGAAACTGACTTCCCTGCCTGTTGGTTGACTGTGCATGTACAGCGATGGCGAATATCAAGAGAGCACCGTTACCAGAAGAAGCGGCATGGAAAGAACTGCAAAGTTACTTCGATTCTGAGGGATCCAAATTAAACATGATGAAAATGTTTCAGGATGATGCCTCTAGATTTGACAAATTCAGGTAATTTTATAATGCACGTACATACTAACATAGATCTATATATCAATAATACACTTTATTTTGTGATGCGACATCAAATTGTCACAGGATAAAATGATTCAGTGTGATAGTCAATTTACACAGAGAATGGGGATGTGTACTGACTACAGTCTTGAACAGCTGAATAGATATATTACGTTAGTGGTTATTTCATTTTTAATGCATTGTTTTTTAGCAAGTTAAAATGGGGATGTTATGACGCTATAGCAAAGTGCTACAGGATACAAAGACTAGGTGTGAATGTGTAGTCATCGTGGTCATGAAAACAGTGAGATGTGATTATTTGATCTCAGCAATTTAAAGAGCTGGGGATTTTATTTATTTTACAATCGGTCGCATTGGATTATTTAAAGATGAAGCATTTAATTTCGTGTTGCATTCTGTTCCACGTATGTATTCTTTTAGTTTAACTAAGGTTATTCTTTGAGAGAGAGAGAGAGAGAGAGAGAGAGAGAGAGAGAGAGAGAGAGAGAGAGAACATTAAGTTTTTCTATATAGAATAGATGAATTAATTTATTGCTACAATTAAATTAACCTTTAAGTTAACTGATTATATTAACTTATATTTATGCATATGGTAATCAAATTTGAATATTATAACCATAAAAGATATCATAAAATGCCTATGTATTAAAAAAAATCATACTCAAGCCAGCCTTCGTATAAACTTCATGGTAAGCTGCTTTACAAATTCGGAAATTGATTTAAATTTTGTCAGATTTAGATCTGGTATTATTGTTGAAAGTTGATAGTATCTTAGATATTGAACAAATTGATTTACTTGACTTCACAAGAGGGACAATGAACATCTTGTTTACCTCTTAGTTAAAGTTCTCTATGGGTCAGTGCTTCAATACCCACACTTAAAGTGAAATATTGATACCCCTGTTGTGTGAAACTGTAATATGCATTAAACATTTTCAACAAAGGAACAGTCATTTGAATTAGGTGTTTTGAAAATTTTTTTAAGGGGGTGGGACAGGTATTTTGCCAATAAATGTAACATATATAAATTGCTGATACATGTACATGTATGGTACATATGTATCAAGTCATTCTGATTGTTAAATTAATTTTAAAAACTTTTGTGAAATAGATCAAAGTTTAAAAACAAGACATTATCTAAACAATTTCAAATACAATATCATATATACATATATCATGTTTTTTATATGTGTAAATCAAAATGGTTTGTTAAATCAATAAATGATGTAAACTTTGCACACAATTTGTGTTTATTAATCATTGATTTGTCCTAAACAGTCAGAAGTTGCCAACAAAAGATGGTGATCTTCTCTTGGATTATTCCAAAAACTTGGTGGACAGTAAAACTATGGGTCTGCTGTTTAAACTGGTATGTTAATGTTTAATCAATCCTTTATGACATTTTGCAAATTATTTCATAGTTTAACCTAGAGCTTATACGTTAGTGTAAGATACTTTCACTTATTCATTTTAAGGCAAAAGAGAGGAAGGTTGAAGAGATGAGAGCAGCCATGTTTGCTGGTGAAAAGATCAACTTCACGGAGAACAGGGCTGTCCTACATGTCGCTCTCCGCAATAGATCCAACACGCCTGTAACAGTTGATGGAAAAGATGTGAGTAACGGGTACATAATTGCACATATCTGATTCAACCATACAACTCCTCTTACATATTACAGGGTACTCATCATCCTCGTAGACAAAATGTCTTGATAGTTGTAATTACAGTTCATATACTGACTGGTATATCCATGGTTATGCTCTCTTGTGTAGCCTAAAATTTCAGACGAAGCTATGGTGAGACAAACACCTTTATATTTGATGTAACTTTCATGACTTATATTGCTATTAATTTCACATTGTAATCTCTTTATCAACTTCAATTCATGTTCATTTTCTTCAATGTACTTTACTTTTGGACTACAATGATATGATGTTCCCTTTATTCCCAGGTGATGCCAGATGTCAATGGAGTGTTGAAACACATGCGGGAGTTCACTGAGTCTGTTCAGGGTGGGAGCTGGAAGGGCTACACAGGGAAAGCCATCACTGACGTAGTCAACATCGGCATCGGCGGGTCAGACCTGGTGTGTAGTTGATTTCTGATCTACTAGAAAGTTGTGGTAATCTTGTTTAGAAATTCAGTAGTTAGGACTGACAAAAGGGCAAAACAAACCAGTTTGAATAGGTGCACGAGTCCAAATCTTAGCTGACAAACCAGGAAGTTAATTTATCAGGCTTCATCTTTTCACAGCTCTTAGTTTATTATACATGTTAATGTACAAATAATATCCGTAGACAGTTTGCCTGAATTTCCCTGATTAATTTTATCATGACTAGAAAGTGGTATAAAAGCTCATAACACTGCTGAAATTTTCATATGTTATTACATGTGTCACATGTAAAAAAAAATAGCCAATCATCAAGCTCTCCTAAATTTCTGAACTTAATCATCAGATATATAATGCTTTTTGTAGATTTTAATACTCAGTTCTTTAGATTCCTTAAAACAACACCAGGCCGAATTTTTATAGGAGTATAATCAGGAGAAGCTCTCATCACATCTAGATTCTAAAATTTTCTTTAATTTATTAAATTTTATAGTTAATCCATATATTGTAGAAACCTAATTAATTGTAAAATTTCGCTTTTATTTTAGGTACAGATGTAAACTTAATAAAACTATGATAAAAATTTGGCGTTCATGATTTCAAATTCTCGCGATTTGATGCAAAGCGGTTGAATTGCTGAATTAAGTACCGGTTCTCGTGTAACATAAGGAATCTACAGTAGTTTTGTATACTGTCAAAAAATGTTAGCAAACATCAACTTTCCTTTTCCTACTATAGAATGAAATAAACACATTGAATACTTACTAGAAAATAATCTTGTGAAAGACAATATTTACGAGTACTGTTGATGTGAAATGTATCAATGAACTTTATCTGTTTGACATAGGGACCGTTGATGGTGACAGAGGCTCTGAAGCCATACAGAACCGGTCCCAGTGTACATTTTGTTTCCAACATTGATGGAACACACATGGCCGAAACTCTGAAAAAACTGAACCCAGAAACAACCCTGTTCATCATTGCTTCCAAGGTCAGTTCTTTTCTTATAAAGTTATATGGTCTTTATTCTTGACCATTGCAAATTCTGTTTTAGAAATTGAATGTTATAAGTATTGTGATAATTGTTTTTCAGACATTTACAACACAAGAAACCATCACCAATGCTGAGTCTGCCAAAGCCTGGCTACTGGAAGCTGCCAAGGAGGTGGGTTGTGGTGAAAGACTACCGAACATGTTGATATTCCTGAATTACTTCACAACATGACAATGGATAATGTTATCTTCAAATAATGGAACATTTTTTTTTCTTTTTCAGAAAAGTGCCATAGCTAAGCATTTTGTCGCTCTCTCTACAAATGCTGTAAGTTTTGGATCAATGATTAAAGGATAGTGTACATATATACCTACTAGAGCTTAGTCAAGTTTTATTCTTGGATTGCATATACTTTTAATCTAGGTTAGTTGAGTTATTCAGCTATCTTTTCAATCTTGTATTTTGCAGACAAAAGTGAAAGAATTCGGAATAGATGAGAAAAATATGTTTGAGTTTTGGGATGTAAGTATACAACTGTATATTTATAGGTATATTTCCGAAGACATTTGGTAATGTGGATATCATGATAAAACCAATTTTATAATGTAGTGGGTCGGAGGTCGTTATTCCCTGTGGTCGGCCATTGGAATGTCCATCGCGCTTTTTATTGGTAAGTCCAGTAATTATGTTGTAAATCTATCAAAATATTTTATCATTTACCCAATTAGCGAATTTTTGTTATGAAATTTTATTGGTGGCATTTCATCAAGATCTGGTGTCAAGATGCTGATACCGGTATGTCTGGTTTTTACTACTTTCAGGAATGGACAATTTTGAAGACTTGCTGGCAGGAGGCCACTTCATGGACAACCACTTTGTTAACTCTCCAATGGAATCGAATGTAAGTTAGTTTGAAGTGTAAAAAAAATGTATTGGCATAATGTTTGTCCAAAAATATTTCAGGTCATTGGCCTGACACTTAAATAAGATCAACGATAATTATGTAATTCTGACAGTTTACACTTACAGTCTCTCAAGAGTGTTAACTGAATGAATACTTATAATATTTATACCCCAGTATTGAAATATAATTTTAGAAAAGGACATTCCTCCTGTTCATCCAGTCATTCATCTGCTGTGATTTTTGTACATGTATGTATTCTAACTTTTTCTTCAGATTCCTATTATTTTGGCTTTGATTGGAGTATGGTATAATAACTTCTTTGGGTCAGAAACCCAGACTTTACTTCCATATGATCAGGTACGTTACATACAGTTTCTTGTTTAGTTATTGTTTTAAAAATGTTCAGTCTAATCATCTCTTTGTATAAGCTTACTTTACTGTATACCCAAGTATCTCAAAACCACAGCATATCGACTATCAAACTACCGGGTACTGCATAAACACTCTTAAAACAACAATGTGCATCACAGTTATGTAAAAGGATCATATATGAACCTCATGCATTGGCATTTGCGTACTTAACATTGACGGAAGCCTACAACATGAAGAATACCTAACCTAAGCCTGTTTACTTTTTCTTGCAGTACATGCACAGATTTGCTGCCTACTTCCAGCAGGGAGATATGGAAAGCAACGGGAAATACATCACCAGGAGTGGTCAGAGGTGTGCCTACAAGACAGGGCCCATCATTTGGGGCGAACCAGGGACGAACGGCCAGCATGCTTTCTACCAGCTCATTCACCAAGGTCCATATTCAGTGTTCATATTAAGACTGTCGCAGTTGTTTCTCTACTATAGTTTTTATAGTGAAATTTTTCAAAAAGCCAAGTGTCATCTCAGTCTTTTAATTCTTTTATTGGAGCCTTGCCGAGGAAAAAGGCCTTTTTCTTAATTGTACATGTATTGCATTCTCTGAATTGAATTTATACATATTTTCTCTCTTCAGGTACAAGGTTAATTCCATGTGACTTTTTAATGCCTGTAAAGACCCAGAATCCAATTCAAAATGGCCTTCACCATGAGGTAAATGACCCCATAACTTGTAGCAACTTTGTACAGACGTAGGTAACCTCAGAACCATTGTTAGAGGCTGGGATTGATATGTGTAAAAAAGCTGTCATGTTTTATAGTTTTTATACGGGACAAAAATACCTGTGGACATAACTTTAATGTAGTTAAGTGGTATAAGGTTACCTTTGACAGTCCACTGTCAATTACAAAAAACAGTTAAATTTTTTATTTAAGTATACATGACTTACCCCCCCCCCCTACAATAGAATGATATGAAGTGGTTGTGAACAATTACCAAACAAAAAGTTTAAATTAAAATGTTCTGGTATCAAAATAACATAATCTTTTGATATGTTTGAAGTTAATCAAGATGTGATTTGGGAATCTTGATATATTTGTTTAAATTTGGTAGCAATGAATACATACCAATATTAAATTCTTATGACTCAATGCACACCTTTTATTGCTGTTTTATAGATCCTGACTTCTGTTGTTGTTTTATAGATTCTGTCAGCTAACTTCCTTGCCCAGACTGAGGCCCTGATGAGGGGAAAGTCCGCCGATGTGGCTCGAGCGGAATTGGTCAAGTCTGGAATGTCCCAGGCCGACATTGATCATATCCTCCCCCACAAGGTCAGCTTATGACCCATATCACCAGTGATGTTTACATCAGAAAAAATTAAGAAAATCCTTTATATACAAAATATAACTACAGAAAGAATTGAAAACAAAATATCATGATGATTATTGATACCCAATACTTGGGTAAAGTCAGATTCTATATGGCATTGTAATGAAGTTATGATTAAAATTTTCATATTTTTTATCCAGGTGTTTGAGGGTAACAGACCCAGCAATTCAATTCTGTTCCAGAAATTGACTCCTTTCACATTAGGTCTTCTTATTGGTAAGTCCATATAATACATGAAATTATTGGGGCTTTGACACAAATGTTATGCAATGTAATTAAGGTTATTCTGTAAAATATATGCCTCATCTTCTTTAGTCCTTGATTACAATTAAAATGTATTCATTATTTAAAAATGGATTTGTTCTTCTTCTTTCTAGCAATGTATGAACACAAGATCTTTGTTCAGGGAATTATATGGGATATCAACTCCTATGACCAGTGGGGGTGAGTACTCAAGTGTTCTTGTAGAGTTATTTCCCTTTATACGAGGATATTTTTAACATTTATTTACTTGCAACATTTACAATTTTTTTACTAGAGTTGAGCTTGGAAAGCAGCTTGCCAAACAAATTCAACCTGAGCTGAAAGGAAAAGACCCTGTCTCTAGTCATGATGGCTCCACCAATGGACTGATCAACTTCATCAAGGCCAGCATGTGATTCTGTTTACGATGATTCAGCCGTGACAGTCCTTATATACTGGACAGCATTATTCTTTGTCTCTCCATTGATCTGACATTTGTTGCCATACGATAGTGAAAACCAGACCTATGCAGATGTGCTTCTTAAAGGAATTCAACTTAATGGCCTATTGCTTGTAGTTAAGACTGGTTACATTGTATACTTGTGTTTTATCTAGGATTGTTATAGACCATTGTTTTATGAATTGTAGTACAATAAACATATAAAAAAAAATATATATATATACATGTATATAATATATATATATAATATATGGGGACAAGAGTACCCCACCCCAAAAACATTTATGGAGAATCTGTTATGCCAGTACCTACACTTCTAACATGTAAACGCTTCAATTAACTGTACCAGGTAAATTAGTAGGGACCTACATGTATACATGTTCTGTACATTTATATTATATTTGTCCCTAGCTAAACAGCTTATCCGTTACTTGATAATTCTGGATATGATATGAATTGTTAATAAATTATTTATCTTTGATCATTGTCAGTTGTATTTTTAGCTCACCTGAACCGAAGGTTCAAGTGAGCTTTTCTGATCACCCGTTGTCCGTCGTCCGTCCGTCCGTCTGTCTGTCTGTCCGTCCGTCTGTAAACTTTTCACATTTTCAACTTCTTCTCAAAAACCACCAGGCCAAATTTAACCAAATTTGGTACAAAGCATCCTTATGGTAAGGGGATTATAAATTGTTAAAATGAAGGGCACAGCCCTTTTCAAAAGGGAGATAATTGCGAAACAGTAAGTATAGGGTGCATGTCTTTAAAAATCTTCTTCTCAAGAACCACTGCACCAGAAATGCCAATATTTACACAAAAGCTTGTATATATAGTGAAGATTCTAAATTGTAAAAATCGTGACCCTCGGACCAAAACTGGGGCCCCAGGCGGGGTTCAAATTTTAACATTGAAATACATAGGAAAATGTTTAAAAAATCTTCTTCTCAAGAACCACTGCACCAGAAATGCCAATATTTACACAAAAGCTTGTATATATAGTGAAGATTCTAAATTGTAAAAATCGTGACCCTCGGACCAAAACTGGGGCCCCAGGCGGGGTTCAAAGTTTAACATAGAACCACATATGGAAAAGTTTAAAAAATCTTCTTCTCAAGAACCACTGCACCAGAAATGCCAATATTTACACAAAAACTTGTATATATAGTGAAGATTCTAAATTGTAAAAATCGTGACCCTCGGACCAAAACTGGGGCCCCAGGCGGGGTTCAAAGTTTAACATAGAACCACATATGGAAAAGTTTAAAAAATCTTCTTCTCAAGAACCACTGCACCAGAAATGCCAATATTTACACAAAAACTTGTATATATAGTGAAGATTCTAAATTGTAAAAATCGTGACCCTCGGACCAAAACTGGGGCCCCAGGCGGGGTTCAAAGTTTAACATAGAAATACATAGGAAAATGTTTAAAAAATCTTCTTCTCAAGAACCACTGCACCAGAAATGCCAATATTTACACAAAAGCTTGTATATATAGTTAAGATTCTAAATTGTAAAAATCGTGACCCTCGGACCAAAACTGGGGCCCCAGGCAGGGTTCAATGTTTAACATAGAAATACATAGGAAAATGTTTAAAAAATCTTCTTCTCAAGAACCACTGCACCAGAAATGCCAATATTTACACAAAAGCTTGTATATATAGTGAAGACTCTAAATTGTAAAAATTGTGACCCTCGGACCAAAACTGGGGCCCCAGGCGGGGTTCAAAGTTTAACATAGAACCACATATGGAAAAGTTTAAAAAATCTTCTTCTCAAGAACCACTGCACCAGAAATGCCAATATTTACACAAAAGCTTGTATGTATAATGAAGATTCTAAATTGTAGAAATCGTGACCCTCAGACGAAAACTACAGCCCCAGGCGGGGTTCAAAGTTTAACATATAACTACATATGAAAAATGTTTAAAAATTTTCTTCTCAAGAACCACTTCACCAAAAATGCCAATACATACACAAAAGGTTGTATATATAGTGAAGATTGTAAAAATTGTGACCCCCGAACAAAAAGTGGGGCCCCAGTAGGGGTTTAGATTTTAACATATATAGGAAAATGTTTTAAAATCTTCTTCTCAAGAACTATAGTGCAACTGTTTGGGATATTACTATGCATACATGTACATCCTTAAATAATGTAGATTCAAAAAATTGTAACTCCTGGACAATTGATGGGCACCAAGAGGGGTTCAAAATTTAAACATTTTAAAAAACATAAAGGAAAAGTTTAAAAAATTTTCTTCTCAAGAACTACAATGTTTTAGTTTGTGGAATTTCTATGCATGCATCCTTCGCTTATGTAGATTCCTAATTGGTAAAATCGTGACCCCGGACCAATACTGGGGCCCCAAGATGGGGTCAAAGTTTATTATAGAAATATAAAGGTAACATGTTAAAAAATCTTCTTCTCGAGAACTACAATGCTTCAATTTGTGAGATTACTATCATGCATACAACCTTGGATAATGAAGGTTGGACAGTTTTAAAATAGTGACCCCTTGACTAATACTAGGGACCCAAGATGGGTTTAAAGTTAAATGTAGAAGTACCGGTATATATGGAAAATGTTTAAAAATCTTCTTTTCGAGAACTACAATGCATCAATTTGTCAGATAACTACGTAAGCACCCTCAAAAAGTGTAGATTCAAAATTATAAAAGCCGTGACCTCAATCTAATACTGGGGCCCCAAGAGGTGTTCAAAGTTTAGCATAGAAATAAAGAGGGAAAATGTTGAAAAATCTTTTTCTTGGGAACTATAATGCTTCAGCTTGTGAGATAACTATGCAAGCATCCTTAAATAATGTAGATTCCAAATAATAAAAACTTTAGCACTGGACTAATACTGTGGCCCCAAGAGGGGTTCAAAGTTTAACATAGAAAGATATATTGAAAATGTTTTTAAAAAGTTTTTCTCGAGAACTATAATGCTACAGTTTGTGAGATTACTATGCAAGGATCCTCAAATTGTGTAAACTCTAATGTAGTGGAACCAAGAGTTATCTTTCTTGATGTTCTGTACAGTCTGAGAGTTATTCCTCTTGAAGTGGAACTCTTCTACGTTCAGTTTTTCAGGTTGTGTACGTGCGGTCCCATCGAGTGCTACATATTTTCATTCCTATGTTACTATTTATGTTGTTCAAGCCAACCATAAACCTCGGACCATAACTGGGTCCCCAGAAAGGGGTTCAATGTTTAAAATAGAAAAAACATATGCTACGAAATGTAATGTTACAAGGAACTGCTGTTCAGGTGAGCGATGTGGCCCATGGGCCTCTTGTTTCTATGGTCATGAAATATTTAATAATCAGTCCTGAAGGGAATTTTCATCCTTATAAATATCCAAGATTTTTTTCCTTTTTCTTAAATATCATTTGAGATTCTAATCTTGTATAGTTGACCTCCTCCATCCTTTCAGAAAATAAATCTTCATATGGCAAATTGCAACACCTCCCTTACATGTACAGAGTAGATTGGTCAAAGCGTAATGGTCTGATATAACAATTAAGTAAAAAATTATATACATGTACTGGTATTTCATGTTTATTTACTTACACATTTTACGTTTAACTGTTTTGCTTGTTAAATAGTGATGAAACACACATCAACAATTTTATATTCATAGAGATTATTTAAATAAGTTCCAGAGTACACTGTATTACATTTTGACATGTTGACTTGGATTCTGGGATTTTTTAAGCATATCTGATATGAAACACTTCTGAAATGAATTATTTTTCATGCAGCTGACAATATGTATTTTTTCCAAATCAATCTTTTCAAGAACCTTAAAAACAATGACTCAAAATTTCAACATTTAAAAATTTATTTTTCCTGTCACAGATTCCTATCAATAACACAGCTGAATGAAACAGAAAAAAAACACCACCCTTCAATAATCAATTTCTCTTGCTTTTATAAATATTCCTTTTCATCAAGTCTATTCTCTCAGTTGTCCAGTCACAGATACCAGTTGGTCATGGCCCCCATATTAACGGTTATGATCGGGGTGCTCCTTTAGGTTTTCCAGGCCTCTTGGCCCTTAATACATCCTTTTTAGGCTTGCTGTAGTTTGGAACTACCAGCTTGTGTTTTAAAGAACTCCAAGTTCTTCTGTAGAAGTAGTAGGATCCAACAAACAGCATTCCGAGTAGTATATAAGCCTGAAAATAAATCCACAAGTCAACTGATCAATGTAAAAATAAAATCAAAGTTCAAAGCATTTGCAGACCAATAAAAAAGAAATCAGAAGAAATTAAAAGTTTCAGATCGATCTCGCTCTTTACCTTAAATTCTAATGCCTTCTTGGAATCATAATACGGCTCTCCTGCCCAGGTAAGGAAAGTGGTTACATCCTTGGCTAGCTGACTCTGAGTGGCGGGTGTACCTGACAAGTAATAAACATGGTCATTAATGATGTCCAATCATCAGCAGCTCTTCAATATCTGGGAAATATTTCTTAATATCATGGATTTAACTTGTATGTCTGAAAATATCCAGTAATCTAATAGTGTTTAAATTACAAACTGGTTTGCATAATGAATGAGAACAAAGTATAAACTTGTTAAATGTCAGGGTACCATATAATTAAAATTTCTTTTGATTTCACAATGAGAAATAAATAACATTTTTAAGATGATTACAAACTTCGAAATTTAGTGGGTTGAATATCTAAGGTTACAAACTTCGAAATTTTGTGGGTTGAATATCTGAGAACCTTAATTTATATGTATGTGATTAGTTTAACTATGAGTGCATTCATTTCATTAGTTAATGAAAATCTGCTGGTTTACATGGATTTTTTTTTTTCAAAATAACAATATTTCTGCAGCTACAACAATGAATAGCAGATTAATTTATATTTATTACATGATAGAGATAAATTTGAGTAAAAGAGGTACTCTAAGCAAGGATAATATTAAGGGGAATATAATTTAGGGATTTCTTGTAATAAAATGTTTGGGTGAAGGTAAATTTTGGTGGAGAAAGAGAATTTTGAACATTACAGTATTTTATTTTTCTGACCTAATATTCCTAAATCATAATTTACTGCACAATTTCATTGCTCTAAAAAAATGCAGAGAATTTGAAACATGTTTAATTTTGTGCAAATCAGAATTCTTAGAATACTTCTTCCAAACAAAACAATTCCAAAGTCAGACTCGCAACAAGTCTCACACACCAAGTGTCCCACCATCAAACTTACCATCTTCATACTCAATGATTTCATCGTACAAGGCTTGAGCCATGGCAATAAGCCCCCCTGGGAAGTAGGGGTTGTAGTGGACCCCTTCAGGAAGCTTCACCCCAGCAGGTGGTTCATGATAACCCGTTAATAGTGAGAAAATGTAGTCCTACAAACATAACCCGTAATTAGTGAGAAAATGTAGTCTACAAACTTATAACTGTAAATAGTGAGAAAATGTAGTCCTACAAACATAACCCGTAATTAGTGAGAAAATGTAGTCCTACAAACATAATCCGTATATAGTGAGAAATTTAGGTAGTCCTACAATCATAACCCATAAATAGTGAGAAAATATAGTCTAACAAGCATAACTCGTAAATAGTGGAAAAATGTAGCCCTACAATCAGAAACATATCACATTCTAACCAAGTGACATATTACTTTACATATACAATATTCCATATACATGTAACTGGATTTTTCTGCATCTTAAGTGCAAAGCTTTCATTCACTAAGTAAATTTCAAAAAATTACTAACTAAAGTCACTAAATCAGACGCTGGTATCATAAAGATTAAAATTACATATCAAAATAAATATGCTATTCTATAAACAAAATTTGCAGCTCCAAATGAAACCCATTATTGGCTTTTACAAAAATTCTAATATTCTTGAGGAACTTTGACTCAAATTTTGCAAACCATTGGAAACATTTAAGTTTTATTTTTTTACCTCTCCACCTTCTCGTCCCAAGACAACATATGACAGATCAGGGGGAGCAACTCCATTGTTGGCATTCTCAGCCTGTATTTGGTTATCATATGGACTTGGGATGGCATCAAATAATTTCCCTGGGCGTTTAATTGGCATGTTGTTCTCATCATATCCATCAATGATTTGATACTGAAAGAGTTTTTAAATGGTTTATCATGAATCTTAAGAGCAAAAAAATTTCTGAATATGTCAGGTTTTTTGTAGGAAAAGGTTAGTTTTTAAATGACAGAGATACAATCAAAAGTATTTACAGGTACATGTAATGGCTTGATCTTGTATGAATATAAGTGGATTGCTGACCCTCTGACTAGAGTATGATTTGTAGATTCAAAGTTTTGAAACATAATTCTAAAATTTTAAAACTGAATGAAGCAATGTTGCAGTAAACAAAATATGTTTCAGAAAAGACTTTGTAAAACCAGATGTACAACAGACTTGGCAACATATCTGTAGAGTAGACTTGTCATTCCTATGCTTTTAAAATATGAAAATTTCGTTAAAGGGCTCAAATTTGACCCAGAAGCAATTCTTGACTAGATAACAGTTAACTCTCCATAAGAGGACAATCAGAGCTTGCAGATGTATTTAAAGAGAATTTCACGAAAGAACTTACATGAACATAATCTCAAGCCACTACAGATGCCATCAGATATTCTTTAACTTATATCAATACAGCTGAACCTAGATAGTCTACTCTAGGATTTTTTCCTGTGATAATAATTTTTCTTCAATAATGACATGTGATGCGCATCCTATTCAAAGCCTCTTTCTGTATTAATGGTTGTTCACTTTTATTTTACCTCAGCGGCCTCTGCTTTAGCCTCTTCCTCCGTGAAGATAATTCCTATCATCTCACGGAATCGGACTCGGTTCAGACTGTGGCAGGCAGAGCAGACCTGTTTGTAGACCATGTATCCTCTGCGTGCACTGCAACAATAAAACAATACAACAGTCAATAAGGCATTCTACAAACAACCATGATTGTTTATGAAAATATTGACTGATTTCTTTCAATGTCATTTTCAAAAGAAAAAATTCCTAAAGGCCACTTTTTAAAATTGATTTGTTTGTCCTCTTTCGACTTAGTGTTTCAAATTTTAGTTGGTTAATTGGTAAGGAATTGTTATTTTCATAGGTGCGCAAAAATTAGATGGAAACTAGTTCTGCAAATACCTGATTTCCAATAAAACAAATTCTTAGATTGATAACATAAATATTTTTGAGTCAGGTACTTTTTCATTAGTACGCTGGGAGAGGGCAGACACAATTTTTTCATATCGCCTGAAAACTAACTGTGTAATTTATATATTGCTTTACCTTTTCTTGTCAATCTCTGTAAACCAGCCCCTGTGCCACCATGGGTACTTGGGAGGGTGAAGCATAAGTTCTGTGCCAGCGTTGACTGCACCCTTGACAGCGATGTAAGTTCCAATGCCTCCTACCACTGCAGTTGTACCAGCTATTAAACCAAGCTGTCATAGAAATAACAAAATTTATAATTTAATTTCATTTCCTCACTGAGCATAAAAAGAAGCTACTGGGTTTATTGAACCATACCCTTAGGCCTAAAAAAAAAAGTTGTGTGTTTAGGGTAACCCGACCTAACCTACAAAAATGCCCCAATCCTACAGTACCCGCAACGTTATTTTTTACAAGATAAACGATAGGATAGGATTCACGCACAATAGGATAGAATTAATGCACAATAGAACAGTATACACGCACGAAAGGATAGGATTAACGCACGATAGAACAGCATACATGCACGATATGATAGGATTGATACACGATAGGAAAGGATAAACGATGTTCACGATAAACGTATGATCACTTTAAACGATATTTACGAACAAACTGATAATGGCAGAATTTGAGAGAGAACATGTACAAATAAAGATTTACATGGAATTTCTTTCTAGTAACAATTGTCGAGTTGTTAATCATCGCTGCATCATTTATAGAATATATAAAAATGACCAGTTAATTTTTTTTAAACTAAAACTATGAGCTTTAATGATCAATAAATTTTCTGTATTGTTTAATTGTTTTAATTACCGAACACCCTAGCCGATTGCCGCGAATATGTTAGACCGAGATTAAATCACTCAGAAAATAGTGGGTTTAATAATATAAATCCAACTCTTGTATACAGTAAATATGAAATCTATCATAAATACATTTCTTTCTGTATAAGAAAATGATGCATTAAAAACGAATTATTAAAGACAAGTATTTACGCAGATACACATTCCGCGTACGATTTGTTAACATTGTTTTTATTACCACACACCCTAGCTGATTGCTGAGAATATTTCAGCCTGAAATCAAATATCACACGGAAAATAACGGGTTCAAAATACAACTCGGCTTTTAATTAAATATAAATCATATCATAATTAATTAAATATAAATTATATCATAAATAGTTTTGTTTCTGTAAAATATGATGCAACAAAATTATATTGCATAAAAGTTAATGTTTAAGCAGGTATACACTCTGCGTACGATTTGATATATTCAATATACAGGTAAATATGTTACCTTGTTCCTAAGAACTTCGTTTTTCATTTCCAACGTTAACAGAAATGATTTACATATAAAATTGGTTAATTTTGATCTAAAAAAATTAGTATCCTGACGGAATGTTGGATAGGATTTTACAATTCTTGTTTGATAAATATTCGTATACGGCGTACCAAACGAATTGCAACTTAGTAATAAATTTACTAGCTTATGAAAAGGCACGAAACGAATAACACGATAGGATAAACGAAAGAATTGTTGAAATTCAAGGATAAACTTGATAGGATTAACGCACGATAGGATAGGATTAACGCACGATAGAACAGTATACACGCACGATAGGATAGAATTAAGGCACGATAGAACAGTATACGCGCACGATACGATAGGATTGATACACGATACGATAGGATAGGATTGTAAACAATAATGTTGCGGGTACTGTACCATTTTTAGATGTCTGTTTCATGCGATTGTGAATTAGATATTAATCCTACCTATTTTTTTTCATCAGTGTTACCCTAAACACACAATTTTTTTTATATGCCTGAAAGACGAAATAATAAAATGTTTTGCACTTACCATTTTAAATCCTTTAGGAGAGTTATTAAAACTGCCAAAATTCGCCTACAAAAGAAAACAAATTAAATGTAGTTTTCATTATGGAAACAATGATTACAATTTGCAGCCTATGACCTACAGCATAACTCATAGTGTTCATAGGGCCTAGTAAGGGAAACATTAGGAAATGTAACCATCTAACCACTGAAATAAACTACAGTAGCTGCTGATCTTGGCTATTCATCAGTCAAAAACTTTTACATGGGCACTCTCTGCCTGAATTTACAATACTGGTACAATTTTATTTTTAATATTGTAAATATTCATATCCCATTTTGGACATTTTATTTATCCATTTGGGAAATTGCTCTCAATATATTCAACATGAAAAGACTGTACAAAAACCAGGTCACTAAGATTAGTGTGAAATAATCGAGACTCCTTTATGAAGAAAATCTTCTTTCAATTTGAAAACTGAGAGTAAAGTATAATTAACAAGAAAGAGAAATTGATTGGTCAGTTAAGTGTAAACTTTAAAAAGATCTATTTAACTGTCAAACTTCCGAGCGAGATCATCCCTCTTTGCAGTACTAAAAACATTCCGTTAATGCCAGATTTTGACACATTTTTTCATTATTATATTGTTTTCTTTAAACAGAGGAATATGCGGAAGAATATTTTCATTATTGATAATAAGGGTTCACTAACTACATGTTCATTTCAGACTTATGTATTTACAGCTGCTTTTCACTGAAATCCTGTTATAAGCTAAATCTATTCAGCAGATTTCTTACAGAAGCCTCTAGCGGTAATAAATGTAAATATTTTGTTAACATGTTAAGTGTACCAAGAATTATTCATTCAAAATTTGATTTATTTTATATAAAACTGTAATTCATCAAGTTTCTCTCATCATTTTTGATTTTGCATGGATTTTTTTCTTTCAAAAATAAATTCTGAAAAATATTTGTTTACCATAGGTGTAAGTAATATTGCTGGTACAGCCTTCCATAGTTTTCATGGTCGTACTGAGATCAAAATATAAAAGCAAAAGCAACCAATAATTGTTGCATGTTATTTAATTTCCTTTGCAAGGTCGAAAAGTGTCATCAAAATGAACACAAACTCTGATAATTTTCGTTTCAAAGGAAGGAAAAACATACTTTCAATTGGAAAATTTGTGTTCAGTGCAAGAATACTCACGATTTCCAAGATGAAAAAATTATCCTACTTTTGTTTGCAGCAATAGAGCACTGGTATTTAAGGCCAAAAAGGTCAGTCTTGGAATGTAAAATTGCTTCAAATTGTATCTCTTACCCGCATTTTTATATTTAATTCAGATTTTTCATTTATTTGAAATACATCACGATAATCTCGTATGTTTTTATTTACTATACAGAGGGATAATCTTGCTTTAGCGAGACTGTCTCACTACAGGGGAATTGTGCCCAACCTGTCCAATGAATCTCGGATATAAATTCACCTTGAATCTGCTCAATATATGTAACAATCATTACCTAATATACATGATCAAATTATACAACAAACAATTTGCTGTAATCACAGGCCTCTGAATTTGGGGGCCTGTGCTGTAATTAGGGCAGCAGAGGATTCGAATTTCCTCGGATTTCGTAACAACGAATGTTATTCAGAATATGATAATAGACTGTACAATTCAACACTATTCTGCATTCTTACTGAAAAACAAATATTTAAAGACATCTACTTATGTCTTTTAGCATTAAATACATATATAAGCACATAAGAAATAATATTGTACAAATGAGGTTTGTCCTTGAAAATTTACAAAGCTCAAGATATATCTACTGAATAAAACACAATAAAAATCCACGAAAGGTTGGTTCAATACTTTATCTTGCAGACTAATTTTTACCTGTGTTGAATTTTGGACAGTTTTGGCCTTTAGAAAGGCCTGACGTGCCACCCGGTTTCCCACCGTTGCCATTTTACTGAGGCACCTAGTTCCCAAAGGACATTGAAAGTGGTTGTTAAATAATAAACTTACGCAACTAATCTTAGGGAGAATGTAGATGTTTGTGTGATATATGTGAATTTGTTAGAGTACTACCATTATATATTACAGCAAATTAATAATCAGGAAGTATTTTAAATATTAATTTAAATACGGACACGTATATTTGATAAAAAGGTAAAAATCTAAATCATCTCTGTGTTTGATAGTTGGGTAGGGTTAAAACCAGTTTAGGATGGAAAACTGAACTTTTTCATGTGAGCTGAACAGATTTGAAAGACTATATTGAAATACCATGCTTACAAGTATCCAGTTTAATAATAAAAAAGAATGTTGCCTTCAAATCTCTTACAAAAGCTTTGCCAATATATAAATAGTGCCTGTTTGGGAGGGTAACAGTTGAAATTGACACCCCGAGAAAACCATTGTCAACCGACGCGAAGCGGAGGTTGACAATGGTTTTCGAGGGGTGTCAATTTCAACTGTTATCCTCCCAAACAGGCACTATTTATTTTGTTATACTGAATGTCTTTTTAAAAAATTTTAAGAAAATTTTACTGCTTTTATATAGGAATAACGTGAATTCTACAGCGAACCGTACGCGCATAGTTTTCGCGCATGTAACATTTTTTAATGTTACCCGTTGCCAAGTGCGTTGCTAACGCTAAGGGTAATAGTCCGTTTTATTACCTAATCAAAGGGATTTTGTTGTTATATTACAAATTTAAATATTTTGTCTATTTTGTATGTGTATTCAGATTTGCAAGTGATCTATTGAACTAGACTGCGATCTATTAGACCGCCGGGCAATATAGACTGTGATCTATTGGACCGCTGGTCAATAGACTGCGATCTATTGGACCGGCAACGTATTTTAGAAAAAGTGAAATTTCTACAAGATTAAAAGATAACTTTATTAGGTTTATTTTACTATTGTTCTTAAAATTTATCTTCGTGGTACGAAAACCTTCTGTAGTTTATAATTGTAAACACAAAATACTAAAAACGGAATTAGGTAATATAATAAATAAAACAATTATGTAATGCCTGAACAGTCAATAGATCCGAATTTTTTTCCCTTGGCGCAGGGAACAGCTCAGTATGAGCGAAAGAATTCACGTCATTCATATATAAAAGTAGTAAAGTTTTCTTTAAAATTAAGACATTCAGTATAATAACTTGAAATAAATAGTGTCTGTTCAGGAGGGTAAGAGATACTCTTACCCTCCTGAACAGGCACTATTTATATAATATATGCCATGAAAAAATACCTATGTTTAGTCAATAAATTGGGTGCTTCTATAGATCAAACGTACCTAAAAATCTTATGAAATTTCTGTATTGTGTGAAAGATGAAGTTCTTTTTATTGATACTCTATATAATCCCAGTTTTCGTGAAATATATATATCTAGAATTTGTAAAATGCACATGTATATGTAAATTCCAGTAAGCAAATTGAAAGGGGGCCACGCTAGAAATTATATAGAAATCCCGACAAGCAAAAAAAAAAAAAGATTATGTCGTTATGTCTAGCTTTGCAAAAAAAAAAAGTGACTGGGGGGGGGGGGGGGGGGCTAGTCCCCCCCCCCCCCCCCCGAATACTGATTAGCTGTAAATCGATTAAAGAATAATTAACCGTAAAACCATTCAATTTATGAGTTGGAAGGATGGAAGGATTGTTGAAGTAAGCATTGTAATTAAAAGTATTGCCACATAAAATTAAATTAAAATAAAACTTTTTTTGGTTAAAACACATAGTCATAAATATACGGTAGGTAATAGAATTTCGATTAAGACTCATCTAAAACGAGTATACATGGTATATATATATGCGTGTCTCAAAGTGATTATGAAATATGGACATATGCCTGTTAAAGATAGATAAATTTATTACTCTTAACAAATGCTTAATATATTCTGAGGATACCTATAATCGAATTTATTACAGACACAGATACTTGCATTTTAATTGATTAATTTTTAAAAAAAAAATTATAATCATATTTTTGCTATTAAATCGGAGAAGGGGTACCCCTATTATTTCGTTTATTAGCCAATTCATTATTTGTTCTTCAAGCGCCTGTTTGACATTGACAAATCGATCAGAATAGTCAATGAGCTAGAGATTGACCCGGTAACTGTAAGCAAATTTCGTTTTAATCTTGTTTTTACGGTATGACTACAACCACCGAACATTTGTAAACATATAGAGACAACAATGTTTGGTCTTTGATCATTTTTACCTTTAGACATTTGCTTCTTTTATCTCCAGACTTCAGAAAAAACATAGAAATTAAATTCCTTACTTAGCAGTATAAAGCTAATCAATTATTTAAAAGAAATTGTGGCAATTTTAGATATTGTTTATGTTCAATATATATTTGAGTATGCGCGGATCCAGAACAATTTTCGGGGGGCCTTTTGGGGGGGGGGGGGGGGGGGGGGAGTGTCCGAGGTACATGTTATATATCTCTGTTTTCCGGGGAGGGGGTGTCAGAGACCTATTTTCGATTAAAAAAAAAAATTATTATGTAAATTTAAGAAATTTGAATTTCCCACCCCTTTAAACAGGTTTGGACCAATCTTCTAATTCGGAAATATTAGCATATTTGGGATATAATAGCCCAGATGGGATATAAATTTAAAACGCTAAAAATTTAAAAAGAAATTGATTTGGTAATTTTGATTTAAATCCGCATTAATGAGTATCAAATGCAATAACTTTTTGTTAGCAATTTTTCCTATAAGTCTATATATTGTAAGATTGGTCCTCTAGAAATTTTGGATACATACAGAGGGATCAATCTCAGTAGCAGTACTGTTACAGAAAAAGTCATTGCATACCCTTTGACAAAAGGCACTCTGTTGGTGAAGAGTGAAGCCTTATGGACTTGGAGAAGAGATTATATGATTAAGACAGGGATTTTTTCACATATTTTTGCTATGACCTAAACCTTAGACCTCGAAACTTGGTTCAAGGTCACTGCACACCCTGTGCTCAAAGGCACTCTGTGGGTGAAGTACGAGTCAGATTGGGCCAAGGAGAGAGAAAATATGCTCCAGATAAGTGATATTGAGTGGACAGACAGACTGAAGGACATATGGATGGACGGACAGACTGATCACTACAGGGCACCTGCTGAGTGGGGCCCTGATGAGATACACACTTCAATTTGATTTTTGTTTCAAATAGAAACAACATGGGACTTCTCACTGACCCTAAGCGACAGAAGAAGATTGTGGAAGCGATCTCAAAGTACAACAATTGGCTCTGTGTTTTGTGCTACTTGTCGGGAGTTATTGGGTTTCTGGCTCTAGCATATCAGCCCCTTAATGGGGCAACATACTTCTCTGAAAATGCACTTTTGCCAGGTAATGATCTTGTTTTGTACTGGGTAATCACGTAATCTTAATTGATATGCCAAAAAATATTTCTTTAATTAAATCAGTCTATGTAATATAACTGAAATACTGCATTTGAAATAACCTTTTACTTACTGTAATTGCTTTATCTTATTTAGGATTGGTCACAAATGAGTTTTACGCAGAGATAAATATGAATGCTCTAGCATCTGAACTTAAAGAGGAATTTAATAAAGAAAAGAGGTAAATTTAAAACTAATTTTTCCTCTTCTATTTATACTGAATAACAAATATTATATTATCAACAAAAAATAAGATATTACAATTGATTTGATTCATCAGATCTATCAAGAAAAATAGAATATGATGAACCATATGATACAAGAACCAGGGGAAAATATTAAGAGGAATATAGAGTTTATGATAATTTCAATCTAATTAAAATTAGACGTTCTGAATCCGCTATCTCTTTTCAAAAGTTTGAGAAGCGGTAGCGGATTCAGAACGTCTAATTTTAATTAGATTGTGATAATTTGAGTGTACATGTATCAAATGTGTACATGTACAGTACATGTAGAGATGATTTTTTTTTGGTTTGAAAACCCAGTATTTTCTTTCATATATTTTAGAAAAGTTCCCAGAGAGTGGATTTACAATCATTTGCGAGAGATAGGGTTGGATACTTACATACAGAACTATTCCATCAAATATCCACTCGACATTGCCAAAGGACAGGTTATATCTAGTTTCTCTTCAATAATCAGTATAATGTTATAATCATAAGATGAGAGCTTGAAATGAATAGCTCCATATTTAATTTTTGTATGTGTAAGCAACACTAACATGAACAATATTTTATGAAATATTTTAACTCCAGAAAATTTTTGTTAATATTAATTATATTTTCTGCAATCTATCCCATAGCAGAATAATACAAATCTGTTGTTTCTGCCATGTTTAATACACTGTACCAAATTATACTAGTAGCCAAATCATGTTATCTCAAACTCTATGGGGCCCACAAAAAAGAGGATAAATTAATTAAAAATAAAATAAAAAGCAGTCATTGGGACATCTAATTTACTTCAATATGTGCAAAGCACTCAGAATGCATGTATTAATATTTAATATACGTTGTACTGAAGTTTGTAAATTGAAATAGAACATGATGTTTAGAAACCAACATGAGACAATCTTGAATTTTGTTAATTTCAGAACATTCCAGGACAGAATGTGTATGGGATTTTGCGTGCCAAACGCTCAGCCAGTACAGAGGCTGTTGTCTTGACAACACCGATGCGGCCGAAGGATTCGGACCTACCCTCCACTACGGGAGGAATCGTACTGATGCTTGCCATGGCAAAGTACTTCAGAAGTCAGTACCATGTATAGAATAAGTATTTCAAGCTACCTTTCATATTAATTATATTTTTATATGCTAGTACACAAAATTATAATCCATCACTACCAAACATCACACTTATATTGATGCAATCACAATAATTCATCAAGGAAAGTCTGTTAATAAGGTAAAATTACACATTACTCTTTAATAGGGAAGAATTTACTAACCTTGTTATTTTCAGTAAAGATTGGCAAGGACTGAATTTAATAAATCACTGTTGAATCAGAGATTCATGTATTGCAGGGCAGACCTACTGGTCAAAGGACATTATATTTCTTGTGTCTGACCATGAACAAATTGGACTTCAAGCCTGGTTGGATGGATATCACGATATCAAATCAGAATGTATGTACCTAGAAAAAGAAACCTCAACACTGTATATTTGTTTTTGGAAGTTGATTTGGATTTTCTCTAAACTTTTAAGATATTGTGTCAGTACTTAATGTTTAAATTTATTAATATAAGATTTGATGATGAGGAACTTGTGACATTGTGTTCCCTTGTAGACATTGTACCCAGTGATGTAATGGGTAGGAGTGGGGCTATCCAGGCAGCCATAAACCTGGAAATTCCTGACGGAAACATCCGTTATTTTGACATAAAGATTGAGGGCATGAATGGCCAGCTTCCGAATCTTGACTTATTTAACCTTGTAGTAAAAATCTGCAACCAAGAAGGCGTGGATGTTTCTTTCCATAGGAATGTAAGTTGGTTATGGTTATCAAATCTTGGGACAGATTGCTAATATAGTCAGGATATTTTGAAACATCTGTGTATAGTGAAATCTGTATTTTTGGACAGGTAATTTTTTAAAAAGTGTGATTTAGAAACAATTGTGGGTTTTTTTTCCTCATTTTTTTTCAAGTTTGACCCAATGGACCCACAGTCTGTGGATGGATATGTACAGAGTGTGAAGACTATGCTGGAGATGATGTGGTCCCAGGCAGCTGGCACACCCTCAGGTAATCATGGACTCTTCCACAAATACCATATAGAGGCTGTGACCTTGCAGGGAATTCGGAGGAAGAACAGCAATTATGCATTTCCACTAGAAAGGACAGGAAGGTAGCCAGAAATTCATTCATTCATTGTCTTAATTAATAATGATACATTTGTTAAATCGTCAAGTTTTAGATTGAATTCAACTTGTCCTTATTCATTTTGTCTGTTTTTTGCAGAATATTAGAAGGAATATTTCGAAGTTTAAATAACCTTCTGGAGAGATTCCACCAGTCTTTCTTCTTCTATATTCTCCCTGGAACCAGAAATTACATTTCCATTGGAATGTACATGCCTCCGTTTGGTCTTATTTGTGCCACAGGACTCATCAAAATATCCTTACTATTGTTTGTACCTGTAGTCCCTTCATGGAATGTACATAAAAATGTATGATCTGGAGCAAATATGTTCATAGTATTGAAAAATTAGGTCAAATAATACTGAAAATATTAGATGGCATATAAATTTCAAGTCAGTAAAGAGCATACTGGCACTGTACCAGTTATCGGCTATAATTTAACGTTTTCTTTACGTGTTTCCTTATTTCTTGATACTAAGTATATTGGAATAAAACTTTTAATACTTTAAATAGTGAACTCCTTATTTATCCATCGGTTAGATTATATTATCATTTAGAACCCAAAACATATTGTTTCTGTGCTTTTTAGCACGCCCCGAATTTGCCGAGGTTTTATGATTTACTGTACCAGTTATCGGCTTCGTGATAATAACAGAGTAAAATCCTTGTACATGTTGATTTTATATTCTGCAAAGTGTTGATTGAATTGTGTCCCTTGCGGGGTCAGCCTGTAGGTCTTAGGGGTTATTATACATACATAAATCTCAAAAAATTATTCTTTTATCATCATACGGTAATATACACAATCGTACGCTAATCAATGCATAATTATACAATCAGGCGTTCAACTGCGCAATGAATCTCTCGGAATTTAGTGAGTTCCTTTTGTTTATAAATGTTATATGTATTGATATTATATGTCAAATCAAAGAAGGGATATAATTATGTATCACAAAGAGGTCATATTCTATTTTTAACTTATAACGTTACTTCCCCCACAGCTGAAAGTGCAAAGATGTAAGTCAGCGGTAAACAATAGGATCGTTAAAGCTCATGTTTAAAACATATTGAGGAAAGTTTTCAAGCAAACTTACTTTTCTTTATTCGAAACAGACGACTGAATTAAAAAATCTCGGATATTCGCGTGCTATAAACCCGAACCCTCAGTTTAGCCGATAACTGGTCTTAGCCGATAACTGGTACAGTACCAGTATATATTGGAGGTAAAATAAAGATTTCTTTTGCACCCTCATGACCGCTAACAAGCAAAAATCTAAAAATTTGCTTATATATGCTAGTGACTCAATATATGATGACCGACAATCATTAACATTCTTAACCTTCATAAGCTGTGGCAATTTGGGTGACATTGAAAAAAGACCAGGAAAATGAAGATAAAGAAAAGAAGAAGGAAAAAGAGAAGTCTGAAAAGGAGGGAGAGGAAGATGAAGACAGGGAAGGTAAACATACAGAGGAGGAACTAGAGAAAGAGGTGGAGGAACTGAGGAAGACAATAATGGATGAAGATGTAGAAGAGGTTGATATGGCTTTTAATAAACATTTTTACATTCTTACTAAAATTTGAACAAGATTTTCAACCGAAGGTTTTTTTCCTTCCAAACACATAAATTCTAAAACTTAATGCAATGAAATTTAATACACATTATGTATCTGAATAACTCCACTAAGACAACATTCCATCATCACTCCCAAATGCAAATATCAGTCCATGTACTTCTTAGTACTTTCATTACTTTGATTCTTTTTTCAGGAGGCAGCGGCAGAGGGCCTGATCTCCATAATGCCTGTTATCTTAATCAGTCTAATGATGGGGGTGTTCTCCTACACCGGACCAGACTTCATCACCATGTCAGCACCACCTTTTAGAATTAAAATGGAGGACAACATAAGCTTTGGGCTTATGGCACTGTACACAGCCTCATTAATGGTTCCTAGACTCATAAGCAGGTATGCAATAACTTTTTTTTTTTTTGGGGGGGGTTCCCGGTTGGGGGGATAACATCTAAAAGCTAGAATTGGTCTTGAAATCAGCAAAACTTTAAATAAGCTATTCTACTCTGGCAGCTGATTATTTGGTTATTTTTTCTTTGTTTATATGACAATCTATAGCTAGCGTAATGTATCTTTCATTTGTAAGTTTTGCAAATCATTGATGTCCAAAATGGTTCCAAACAACCGTTTTTTAAATTTAAGACTAAATTGCATGCACAAACTGTGCATTTATGTTTTCATTTTTATACGTGTAAATATATTTCTTGGTATCATTATTTTTTTCAGGAAGCAGCCTGGAGCGGGAAAGAAGCTAATTTTTGATTGGCGGTTACTGAAGTGTGTCACTCTGCTCTACCAATCACTGTTTTTGTTCTCTGTGTCATTGATGAACATCTCTTTGGCCTTCTTTTTAGCTGTGATTCTTATGCCTATTACAGTTATTGTACAACCAACAAAAATACGGTAAGCTTTTCTTGAAACTAGAAACATAGGAAATTCAGAGAATTATTTGTTTGGATTCAGTCCCTTAGTTTTAAATATGTTCATACATGGTACGTACATGTACTTGCGTAAAAAGGAGTTATTTGTTTTGTACAGTGGCGTGTACATGTAGATATTAAGGAAGATCTTAATTATTTGTTTTGTACAGTGGCGTGTACATGTAGATATTAAGGAAGATCTTAATTATTGATTTCCTTCACAGATTGCTGCTGTGGATACAGAAATTTTTCCTTCTGTTGGTATCACCAGGTGTGTTGCTATTTATAGCAGCAGTGATCACCAGTTATGGAGAGAAACACGCTGATTTTCTAGATTTACTGGTGAATTCCTGGAGCTTTATGAAGACCAACATTTTCCTGACAATCATTGACAAATACTTCTTTGGCAGCTGGATGTTCAGTCTATTCTCTTTTGTCATTCTGCCAAATTGGTTGATGTTTTGGAGTATAGCACATTGTAGTATTGAATAGAAAATCTTTCTCACTAATGATTGTGTGCAAGATTTTTTTGTGTTCACTTGTGTTTGGAAATAGTAATGCAAATGTAAGGGCTAGCACTTGTACATTGTAGCATTATTTGTTTTGCAAGAGAATGTTAGTTCACTGTATGTTTTAAAATAATTTTGAGTGATAGCACAAGTGCATGAACAAATAAAGTACATGTACTTTGTACTTGTATTTTGAAGATAGAACCATGAATACAAAAAATTTCATTTGATGAAAGTTTTAACCAACATATTTTGTATTAATCAAAAATTGTAATGTCACATTACTAACATGCATAGCTCATATTATCACTCATTGAATCATGTCAAAGATGCTGCTGCTAACACCCCAAACATTTTTGTCACTGTCATTGTTTCATTGCTGAAACAGTCGATCCTTTCTCACAAGTGAAAAATATTCCTTGTGCTTTCATGTTTGCATGTTTGTGAATATTTTCCATTCAGATTTGAACAAAATTGTAAATGTTACACCCCATTTATGTATTTCAAACCTTTTGAAAAGGAATGTATCCTCATTATTGTAGATACTGTCACTATTAGACTGGAAAATACATGTATTGCAATGTGCAATTAGTCATTTTCTCTTTTTTATTTTTTGCAGGAGAATATTTGTATATAGTTTGGTGGTTTTTTAAGAAGTATTTTATATGTGCAATTGGGAAGGATCCAACAAATATACGGACATGTATTTCTCCAAATCAATTTTTGTATTTTCGTATGTCAAGGATCCAAAGAATTAGAGAAAATGTGCATATTTAAAATGAATAAAAGTTTTTTGTTGTCATCAAATCAATTTTTATGCATGCAATAAGCTTGCTGGTAAATTTTTCTTACTTGATTTTTTATATGCTGCCAAGTATTTGCTTATAAGTATATGTAAATATATTGGTTCAATTAAAATTCACCTCCATATTAAAACTTGTGCGGGAAGAACCCGCTCTGCTGAGTTCAACTCTGGTATATACATGTAGGTAGTTATTTTAGAGTGGGTTAGTGGGGAGATTGATCAGTGAACAATGAAATAAAAACTACCCTGCTCTGGGATGTTCAACACAGGCTTCGCACAGTAACTCGTGCTCAGTTTTAATTTTTTTAAGGGGGGGGGGGGGGGGGGGGTTGTTTGTCAGAGGAGATGGGATAAGGTTAGGGTGGGGTTCAAAGTTATGTTAGTATATAAGTATTCTGAAGGTGCGTTGACCCTCAAACGGTGTAATTCAAATAAAGATCCAACACCTTTTTTGGGGGTTGTAAGTAAGAATTTACATGTACGTAATTAATATATTTATTATAGTGATATGCAATATATATACTTATCATTTCTTAAAAGTTGCACCTTGTGTGTTTATTTAGCCATTTGATATTTTACTGCATCCCAAAAGATTAAAATATATACACCGTATATACCGTAGTTAACGGACATTAAGTTTTCAACATTCTTTGAATTCAACATCTTTGCATATGATCTGTGTTTTAATTATTCTTGAAAAGCAGGCACGTAGCACCGTTTTTGAAAGTGGGGGTGGGGCAGACTCATCCAAAAAAATCTTGACAAGCCCCCCCCCCCCCCCCCCCAAAAAAAAATAAGAAGGAAATTTTGACTTTTCCAAAATCTTAAAAATCCTTATGGGGGGGGGGGGGCTGGCGTATTATATCTATAACTTCAATTTTACCCTTAATTTCCTTATTTTCATATCCATTTTTTACATACTCCAAAAAACTCCCCAAAAAGTGGGGGGGGGGCAACTCCATGGTAATTCAACTTTTTTTTTTAGGTAAATGACCCCCCCCCCCCCCGATGCTACATGCCTGAAAAGAGGGCCCATAATGGAATTTCCGTATTAAGTTTATTACATATACTCAAATCACTTATTGGTACTAAATAATATGTGTGCAAGTGAAAACCTAAGGAAATAAATATGTAATTTTAAATTTTAAAAAGATAAGTAGGGATAAATTGTATGCTGTTCTAGCGGGGGCCGACCCCCCCCCCCCCCCCCCCCCATTTTTCTTGGAAAATTCAAACTTGCTACAATATACAAAATTTCCAAAAATTGACCTCGACCCTTTGTATACATTTATTTTGATTGAGAGCTCCTCAATTTTGATTTAAGCATTGTTAAGTATTTTATTGTATATTAATTTTCTCTTTCATTTCTATTTGAATGCGTGATTACAAGGCAACATCTTGAGTGGTGGATTGTGATAATTTGATAGACAAATATAGCATCAAAATATGCAACCCTTGACCTGGCACGTAGTATCGTTCTTCAGACGATCCTTAAATATTATAGGAAACAAATAGTGATAAACACTTTCTATCCTCAACCCAAAATTCTTATTCCTTTCAAACAAAAATAAAATTATATAACGTGTAATTCCTGCTTCGTGTTAACATGTACTAGAGTATAGTATTCTTAGTGAAATAATACACAGTTGTCAATACACAAGATACATTTCCAGCAAGTCCTAATAATTAATAAGGATTAATTATAAATACGTGGCACAAGTTTAACTTACCAATGCATTTGAAGTTATGCAGCTGTTAATTTTTTTCCAGATAGATTTAATTACTTTATTTTTTAAAAATTATTTCTATGTACCAGAAATCTCAACACGCCATAAGGAATCAAAAGATTAACAGCTGCACTGCTTCATATGAATGGCTCATTACCTTATTACTTGATTTGAATTTGTCTGTCTTGTGATGAATTGATTATTGGAATATTTGTAAATGTCGGGTCTTTTCAACGGAAAATATTAGGGATTTTTTCTTATTGTACAAGTGAACAAATATGTACTCGCTCAAAACACATCACAAAGAGAAGTGTGGAGCACATGGCTCAGTGGTCACATGCGTTACCAAACGGTCGCTGGTTCAAACCCCGCTTTGGGAGTTAATCTGAAATGGACTAGTGTTCCATCCAGGGGGAGTCGATCAACGACTCTTATGATCATCTGCTTAATTAGCATCACGGAAACCGGGAAAAATCACTGCCTTCATTTTTTTGTAATCATTAACTGTCTTTATCATTAAAATGTAGATAGTCGAAAAGTCCCAGGGTAAAGTTCAGTGTAGAGTGAAGTTTATTGTTTTTTCTAATTAAATATTTACAATTGTTTCTGTCTTTTACCCGAAATCAAATTTATTCATTCTGGTTTTGTGTCATTATATATAATTATGTACTGTGGAATTTTCATATTTGTACTTGGTAAGATAATATATAAAGATAAAAATGTGCGAATTCCCAAGGTCATGCAAATTCTATGCACACAATATACGGTTACAAATTTTATTGCATATTTGGAAAAACCGTAACCCAGTGCCCGTTGATCGCTAGTCTGTACTTGCCAGTCTGTGCGCAAGTCTCCTATGACTCGATTGCCAGTCTTATATTAACATTTCTTGGAACTCCTCTAGAGTTTCCGCTTAAAATGGAATGAATAACCTAGAGAGCTTTTGTTTACATTTACGTGGGCGTGTCAGTGACAGGTGTAGACTCGCGAATCTACAAGGTATAAAACGACCGGTTAGTTTCATATAAAACCATAACGGATAATCGCACAAAGTGAGAGGAAAATGGCATCAAAACCAAAATGCAAATATGGAGAAAAATGCTACAGAAAAGACAAAGATCACAAGAAAAACTTCCTTCATCCCGAGGAGGATGGAGACACTGGTATATAACAATTTCTTGCTCATTTGTTGACATTCTTGTGAATTTGAATCAATCAAATTTATTAAAATAGAAATAATTAAACAATCAAAATAATAATACACTAATTTAATATTTGCAGACACAGAAATTGAAGAGAATGAGCCAAAAACATCTAAGCTGAAGAGACAGCGAACCCATGAGCTGAGCATTGTAAACGATATGGATGTTGATGATAGCCGACCTACACTAAAGAAACTGAGATCTCGTACTGTCAGCATGGCAAGTTAATTTAAACAAAAATAATCACAAATAAAATTTAATCCTCTTCTAAACATGTCCTTTACAGAATATAATTACCGAAAGACTTATAAAAACTTTAAAATATTTTTAATTACAATTAACTTTCTAACAATATTAATTATTTATAGAGCAATAAAATGATTTTTTTTACAATTTTTTTTTCTCATTACAGGAAGCCAAACCCTCAGCAAGTAGTGATGATGCAGGTCCCTCCACATCCCCAGCAGCTGAGGATGACCGCCCAGACTGTACCTACTGGGAGAAGTGTTACAGGAAGGACCCCAACCACCTCAAGCAATTTAGGCACCCAGCTGATGGTCCACCACAGAAGAAAAAGCGACCCAAGGCAGAGAACAAAATTGAAGATGGGGAGGAAAAATCCATAACAGGGGGATACAGACTGAAGAGAATTGGAAGCCACTACACTTGCACGTAAGATTCTAAATACCGGTACTTGTAATAAAGCTAAAATATTGAACTTTTTGTTAAAATACTGACCATAATACAAAATATGTGATTTTATATTTTATTGTTCAGTACTATACACAACATAATTCATAAAACTAAATTAAAAATGCATATTGCTTTGCTATTGGTATCCAATTATTATGTATTAATTTCTGGTTTTATCATCCAGGTGTATTGGATGGAAAGTGCAGAAAAATGCACCCAACAAAAGAACATGCAGACATCTAAGAGACTATCTTGGAGACGAGTTTGAAAAAAATAGAGTCGGAAAATTACCAGCTGACAAAAAAGTAGCCCTAGAGCCTTCTAAAAGATTCTCGCATATCAGCATAAGTCTTTTGTTAGCCAACAAATATGATGAAAAGTGAGTTTTATTTTGTGTCAGACTATTATAGGTCAATGCATGAATAAGACTGAGCAAATTTGATAATTGTGATTACATATACAGGTTGCATTTTGAAAATTCCTGTATACTTATATAATTTAATAATGATTTTACAGAAAGAACAATCCAGTTAATTGGTGGATCAGTGAAAAATTAGATGGAGTCAGAGCTTTTTGGAATGGAAAGTAAGTTATATCTAAACATATATGAAAGTAATCACATTTTCACACATTATACTTGAAGGTATATCCAAGATACATGTACCAGGTATAAACAATCTTGCCGACATAAAATTTTTCTAATTTCAGATGTTTTTACTCTCGCCTTGGCAACCCTTTCTATGCTCCTAAGTGGTTCACAAAAGACCTACCCACAGATCTGCACCTAGATGGAGAACTGTTTGGGGGCAGAAAAATGTTTCAGAGCACTGTCAGCATAGTGAAGACTCCCGAGTGCGATCAGTGGAAGAAAATCAAGTACCACGTGTTTGATGCTCCCAGTCTACAAAAGGAACCATTCGAAAAGAGGATGAAAGCAATCAGAGACTACTTTGATGAAGTCAGGTGAGTAAATATCAATTTTATATCTTGGCTCAGCCTTTAGATTCTAAATATTTCTATAGTAGCTTAAAGATTTTCTCTATTACAATGTACTAGCTTTGTATGTCTTCTTTATTTACAGTCCAGACTATGCAATTTATTGCAAACAAGAAAAATGCACTGGGAAAAAACACATTGATGATGAATTGAAGCGAGTGATTAGCCTTGGTGGGGAGGGCCTCATGATTCGAGAGCCTGGCTCCACATATGAAAGAAGGCGGTCTAATACATTGCTCAAAATCAAAACCTTCTATGATGCTGAGGTATGTCAATAATTTTTTTTAAAGTTATACCTTTATAAATTTGACATTGATATACATGTAGATCTATGCAGGGATAAACTTTTGAAATGGAACTGAAAAATATATTTTTTTTTATCACTCTATATTTTCAGGCTGTTGTAGTTGGATATGACCCTGGCAAAGGTCGTTTCCAAGGAAAAGTGGGAGCACTCAGGTGCAAGATGGCAAATGGAAAACTCTTTTCTGTTGGATCAGGGTAAGCATTTATTTTTTATGTAAATCTTTCATCTAAAAGAAATTTGCATCATATGCCATTACTGACCAATCATCCACTATAACCTAATTATTCATTCTATACTTGCAGATTGACCGACAAAGATCATAACCGTCCACCCAAAATAGGTTCTATCATCACATATAAATTCCAAGAGTACACAAATTCTGGAACACCAAGGTTTCCTTCCTATTTAGGTATGTACTAAACTATCATTAAAATGATCAACTATTATTCAATTATATTCTTTCATGCTTGACGTAGTCACATGTACTTTACCGGTATTTCAATCGGTATGTTTATTGTAGGAGTGAGAATAGACATGGATAAACCAAAGGATGCCGTACTACCCAAGATAGTCAAGGAGGATGAATAAATGAAGAGACCCTAAGACAGGAAAAAAAAATTAAAAGGCAGCTCCAAAGAAAATCAAGAACTTGTGTTCTAACCCTTTGTATATTATATATACAATAAAATATGTTCAAACAAAAAAAATCCCATGACATTGACCAAAAACTATTCTCTCCCATAAATAGACTTGAACTTTGATACTGAAATCCACGTGATACCATTGAAATATTGTGTGCAATAGTGAACAATCTCATTCTGTGATTATTTTATACTCTTAGAATTTCTTACATTTTATAACATTTCTTTCATCATTTATACAGTGTTTTAACTCATTTATAATTTATTTTTTTATTCTATATTATGTTTTACATTGTTTTATAATATTTTAGTAATAAAATTCCATAGTTGTTGAAACTAAAAAGATGTTTGTTGTTTCCAAGAATGAACAATAGATCATTTAAACAGATATACAAGTACATGTACTTGCATGTAAAGGAAAAAAGTACAATTTTAAATACAACTTTTGAAACAACAATTTTAACATGACAATTTTGTTTTGTTTGAAGAAGAGTTTGTCAAACATATGGTCCCATAAAGAATGGCATGATTTACATACACTTAATCTGCATGTTTAACACGATCTAGGGCAATATAGAAAGCCTTCTTGTCATTTATGTCATGCCATCCAATTGGTCCAATTTCACAGTCTGCACAGATGAGATATTTTATTGTTTCAACAGTGTTTGTAAAACCCAAGTTTTCGAATTCAAACATATCATCAACTTTCCAGTACTTCTTGAGTGTCTCCCCTGTTTCTGAGGTTCCATCAGTTTTTTTCTTCATGTGAGGCAAGAAAAACTGAAAGAGAAAACACAAATTAAAAATTGCGTACATTAAATCTTTATAAAAAAAAAACTTTGGTATTGAAAATCACATTTATGTAACTGCATAGTGGTATTTCAGCTTTGAGAATTCTTAATTTCATGTACAATTACTGTAATGTTTGTCAAAAACAAAACATATTTGCTACCATTGTAAACATAGGCACTTATTTATGTTGTTAAAGTTCACCCAAAGGGGTGACATTAAAATCTGCGAGGAATGCCGAGGTATGCTGATTGATTGGACAATTCTCACTGTTTTTAATTTATGAATTATAAAAACAATTTGTAGAAACTTTTCTGGAGTTACTACCTTTTAAAAGATTGTAGCTCACAATAAATAAAACCTAAAGACTTTTTTTTTTAAATATTTAATACCATTGCTTGTTGAATCTCTAATGTCAGAATAAAATTCTATTAGTGCAGAAAAGTCACCTAATTAATCATGTTTATTAAATGATGTAATTAACAGTAATTTAGAACTATTTCTTTGTCATAATACTTGAAATATGTATATCTTAATTTGAAAAATTTTAGGAACTTATTTGTCTGTAAGTTGCAATTTCAGTACAGAAAAGTCAAATTTAATGCACCATAAAAAAAATATACGCCTATCGACTCTTATTGAAATGTTGTCTTTCTGTGTCTAGGTTGTGTGTGTATTCTGTAGATATAATGAAATACTTTACAAAAAAGGAACAACAAAAAACCAATAAGAAAAAACAAACAATTTACAGATTTTCTTATTCAGTTATTGCATGCTCCAACCTTTAGGCCCCTCAACTAAAATCAGCTAAAATTACCTCAACTTCACAATATACTGCCTTCATTGGCAAGAGAACAGTAGAGTTACATCTTTCACAAAACAATTTTGTTTTATTTTTGCCATCCTCCACAAAGTTTTCGCTCATCGTGGTTTCCTCGCTCGTCATTTTTAGGCGACTGCAGTCGTCATTTGTTTAAATTGAAAGTATCCATTGCGCAGGCCCGATATTTTCACGTTCTCGGTCATGAAAATGTTTTAGCAGGAGAAAGAACAAGAGAAACTGTCATAATTTAATTTAACGTTGATCTTACATCATAAGAGAAAAGCCTCAACTACAAACTATCGTTCTTGGTAAGCATCTGCGTGTTACCACCTGATAATCTTTTTGCAAGAACTCTTATCAGCTTATACTTAGTTAATACGCCGTTGATTCAAGATTTACCGGTAATAAGATTTTTACACGGATGCTGATCCCAGGTGATGGGAATTTATACATGTTTACAGGCATATGTTTATATTAAGGCTTGAATATTCTACCAGGCAGTGCCTTGTCAATAACACGTATCTAATATTTATGATGTTTGGTCGCAGCAGGACATGTAAAAAGAATTCGCTGTGGTGACCGTGTCAGGCTTGTGTATTTGCAAAACACCTAAAAAAAAGCACTTTAAATTTCAGAGTTTTCTCAGTAAAAACAAGCGATATTCACTTATTTTGCTACCAGTTCAGTATACAGTCACATACACTACATGTAATTTTTTATTTTCTCGTTATTGACTAATGTATTTTAAATGAGGGATCCGGGAGTACATATATGGCCAAATATTAGTCCTGGCTAAAGTCAGGACTAATTTCTGGCCACAGAATTACTGAAATGCCCGTGATATACTGAGATGCCCATTGAAAACACCAAAAATGATGCTTTTAAAAAATACCAAAATACCTATTATAAAAAATTTCTGACTGTAACTCAGGGATGTCAAATGCTGTTTTTAGACCTGCTGTTAAGACCCGGGGGGCAGGGAATTCCCCCGCCTAAAGTGATTTATTTACCCGGCTACTTTTGCATTCCAAATACAATCTAGCTATAAGCTAGACCCCCAGACCCCCTTCTACTTTTTTATTTCTTCTTTCTACTACAATTTTTAGAGACAACCCTGGTAACGGGTTCTTGAGAAAAGTAAAACCAAAGAGGGATAACTCTTTCATGTATGCAATATTTTAACTTCATGTATTTGAATTTTTAACACTTTAATAGTCTGATGAAAATTATGATAAACATTACTCTTTAATAATTTATATCTCATAAAATAAAAAAAAAATTCTAGTTATCTCTTAAGCAATACATGTCCCCTACCATCACTCCCTGTTTTTGAAGGATATATTGTTTTATGTGCCAAACAGATTAAAAGATAAGTCCTCTTGGGTTCAGTAGTAGAGAAGCTATAAAAAGTTATGCTGATGAGTGTTTCCCCTGCACACATGAATCACCAATAAGAACTCTAAGTGGATTGGACAGAGGATATTGGGTGATAGTTTGATGATACGTGAATTTGACAAGGTCTTATTCCGCTGCTAATTTCATGTTATCTCTCCAAAGATATACTGGTATTTAATTAAAGCATAATATAAAAACTTCTATGCGCAAAATGGATTGATCTACAGCATTATTTACGGTCTTCTTTTTTTTTCCCTACACTAACTTCAGTTCAAACTGATTGAGCATTGCCCTAATCCAATCAAAAATAGGAGAGAGGTTTAAAAACTAATAAGTTTAATGATTGTTTTTAAAAAGGAATGAAAGTCAAACATAATAAGTAGTATTTGCTGTGTTGAAAAAAATGGTACAGTTGGATATGCATGACAAATTTCCATTTTCTCTTTTCTCAACTTCATTATATTCAAACACTCAGTCTGACTGAAAGTAGCATTAACGCGAACATAATGATGAGGAACACTTCATACATGTAATTATTTACTTAAATACCAGTTGATAAAAGTAACCAAAGTCAAGTGTGATCTGTATTTCTCCTATTATGAAGCTTTTTACACAGCAAATAAATTCACTGAACCGTAATGAAAAAAAATATGGAAAACAAAGTTGGGACAGAATGACTAAGATACAGACTGAAAGACAGCAATATAAAAGACTATAGTTCTTATTGATTTCACTGGTAGAGCCTGCTGACTAATAATAATAAGACTTGTAAATCTGCCCCTATATGAGATGCTTTACAAGATTTAACAACCTGTGCAGTCTGCAAGTATCTCAATGCGACCTTCCATTTTGCCAATTATATCACTGTTGTGAAAATCTTGGCTGTTAGTTCAGATATGTTTTGTTGATTTCAAAGGTGTGGTAAATGCCTTCACTTATGAATGTTACATTTTAACATTAGTTAAAATAATCTGATAATGACTGAAAGGGTGAGAACCTAGTAAGTTGCAAGAACTTGTGTCTGAAACTTTTGTATATTATATATACAATAAAATATGTGCAAGGAATGACAGACAGAAATTTTAATGTGGAAATTCAGTGTTTAGTCATAAATTATCATAGTCTCAGTTAAACTCAATAAATGCCAGTCATGTCAGACATAGTTATGTTTTTTGTGCTATTGATTAACAATGTAGGAACATGGCCCTTATAGCAGCTATATGTAAATGATAGTCTGCCTTTATAGAAGGGGATTGATAGTTAGACATTTAGACAGACGTTAATGATGCACATACTCTGCTCCTATGTAATGGTAAAAAGATGAGGACAAATTCATTTTTCTGTCATTTTCGTTTGCACATAAAGACTCATGATCTGTGCTAAATACCCGATAATGGACAGAATAAGGCAGACTTGCTTGTCTTCTCCCTGCTTAATGATTAAAGTTTGCATCAGTAGGTGGGTAATAAATTAAATGAATAATACATGTACACCTGCAAATGACAAATGATGATGCTTTAACAGTTTTAGAATACTGTATCTTGATTCTGCTACTTTTTCATCAGTCTATCTGAAGAGGGAAAGCAATATGCTTTTAAAAATTGATCTATGTCATCCTTCTTTATTATGCCTCCTTATACTGGGCACATGCTTTTTATAATATGCAGCAAATAATCACAGCAGGTTGAAAAATAAAAAAAATGCATAAAACAGCATGTTAACAATAATGTAATTAAACAGTGCATGTTGATAAAATATTTTTCAATAAAATTAAAAGAACAAAGTGCAAGGAAATCTTTATTTGACTATATCACAATATAGCAACATTCACAATCTACCACTAGATTTTCCACACACTAAACAAAACAGTGAACAGCAATGATAAAATTTATTCATGTCTATCCACCTGTTTAGAGTAATTATTCTATTTCATGATGCATGTAAATAATTCATTGAATTGTATGGTTATTTAACACAGCTTTAATTAAAGTCATTAGGATATATAACTGTAAGCAAGTCTGACAACAAATTCAAGTTATTCCCCTTTTGCAAGGATCAATAAATCCAGTGCATTTTATGGTTTATTTTGGATTCTAAATAATCTTAACTCAAAAAGGAGTCTCCTCTTTAAAACTCATGGAAAACTTTATTGTAATCATATACATGTTCATATCTTCTCTTTCTATAAATAATTATACTGGTTGGATCATTTGACAAAGTGTCTATATTTGAACTACTTTTTTTTTGCTGATTTTGTACATATCTACCCCATGCGCGGATCTAGAGGGGGGGCTGGGGGGGTCCCGACCCCCCCTGGAAAATGAAAATTTATTAAATTTACATAGTAAAATTATCGCGAAAATATGCCTCGGACCCCCCCTGGCAAACACAATTATCCTTCGGACCCCCCCTGGAAAAATTTTCTGGATCCGCGCATGTACCCTACAATTTTTAAAGCAATAATATCTTTCTTTGTTGTGTCATACATCTGTGTGCATTATGATTGTGCACTGAAGATCTAAAAAAATCAGAAAAAATTCTCATAACAAGCTAATGCATTTATAATTTTTCTGTAATAATCCCAAACACCATGCCCAAACAAAATAACAAAGAATTCATTATGCTGTTTATCTTAACCATTTTATATATTTTTTCAAACTTGAGGAAAAGAGTAAGTGTACATAGAATATTATGGATCTTTATGTTACATACATGAAGCTGCAAGAGCCAGTTCAGATTTCAATTTTGACGCTGGAAATATTTTGACTCCTTATTTGGCCATTTTACATGTATCAGTCAAGCTTCGGTGTATCCATACTATTGATGTTATAGTATGTAGATGTCTCTATGGTATTAGTAAGGCATTTTGGGGAAGAATTGAGAGGAGCTAGCTTTCTCCCAATTTCCAATTTCATGACTGAGTAAAGTTTCGGCTTTCAGGAATCAATATACTGTAGTCAGGGTCATTTCCATAAGCAATTTATCAATTCTACCATGGCAGTATTGAGAATTATATTAATGCATCATCTGCTCCCGAATATGTCATCTTCTTAGTCTTTCGGGACACCTTTGGTCAATGTAGCCAAATACTTCAGCACCGTTGATGCACTCTGTGCCTGCCCTCCATATAAATCATTAGCAGCGTGTCACTAAATGATAAGGATGACTCTCAAATGCTTGAACAAACTCTGAGGCTCTCAGCAGAGAAGTGAGGCAGTTATAATTTAATAATAACACGGAGAGAAATCGGAAGTTTTCATATGACCACTATTTGCAGTCTTTGATTAATTTGATTCGAACCTTGTGTGTCACACAGATTATTAATCTTCACTGTTTTCTCCATTTTCACAACTTAAGCTGACAGATATTTATATTGAAAGCACCGGGAAAGGATAAAAACTGAAATAAGGAATTGCGCAGCATCATGTTATCAGAGGATGGTCTTTGGTTGCATAAGTGCATTTATTGCATTACATGTAATAGATTTACACTATACAATGTCATATAATCCACAAAATAAGCACAAAAAATTGAAAATGGAACTGAGAAGAATTTTGTTCCTGGTCTCTTTATCATTGTAGAGTAAGATAGTAGAGCTTCCAGTAGGAGGATATATAATTATATATCGGATGTTTGAAAACAAATATGTGCACATAAAAATGCTGTTATTAATATAAGGAAGGTTGAGTTAGATGTTTGCTTTTCAGTACACTGTGCAAATATATGTATTACATTTATGTTGGGTAAACTAGAAAAATCCATTTGATTAATGTTGACAGAATTTGAAAATGGTTCAAGTGTTTAGAAAAATCATTAAAAGCTGAGATATAAATACAATGTACAGATCTGTTACCTGGGTAATTTGACTCTCCTATTTCAACAAGTGTTGAATTTTTAATACATTTATATGTGTTTTCTGCAAAATTCAATAAACACATTGAAAAGCAAATATGAATAACACAATGTTTATAGTGTAAGTTTCAGCGTTATTTTCTTGTGTGTTACAGTACTAACATTAATCAAAATTTTTTTTTGCGTGGTTGAATTACAAAAACACATACAATGTACGGTATATATATGGACATGTATTTCTGTTCATAACGAGTATGACTTAATCTTATGTTTAATATATTAGACTGAGCTATTTATAATTAATATTATGTCTACAGGCCCTGTAATTCTCGAGATGACTTCCTCAGACCTGTCAATGAGGTTCGTTACCCAGGATACCCTGGATGAGAAGAGGAAGCGAAGACAAGAGGAGTGGGAGAAGAAGAGGCAACCGGAGGATCCTATTGGTATACTGCCATCATTTTCTGTCTGTAGACATTCTGGAAAATGCTCATGGAAGTTATAAAACTTCATACAGAAAAGGAACAGTTAGGGAAACATGTTCTTCATTGACTTGATAGGTTTTATCCCCAAAAATTTTTTTTATATCATCATTAACATGTTTGGTACTATTTATTTATCTGAAAGAGATTTTGACTCCATACAGGGTTGAATTACATGCACAGATCTAAGGAGGAAGGGAGGGGGGGTCCAGATCACCCCAGAAAATCCATCTAAACTTAGTAAATTCACATAAAAAAAAATAATGGATCAGCATATTAATTATCTGAATATCAGAGATACTTGTCATATATTGTGCAGATATCAGTACAGCAAATTTGCACCTGTATCTACTTAGAAAAGACTGGTTTATACAGATGTCAGTCTCGTCAAGGTCATAACAAAGCAGTTGAATGTGCCAGTGTATTGATTCCTCGTTGTGTCTTTATTACTTTATGAGGACGCCACATTATGATGTGGGTGCCCCATAGTCATCTCTTCTTCTCTATCATCTTTTCTGAATGTTTGGATTTTTATACTTTTGGGAGGGGATAAAGGAATTATCAAGTTAAGCTCTCCAAGTTTTGTTAGTTGAAGAACTTTTGAAGCAAAGATATTTTGTGATAAATGTTGCCCTTTTTTATAGGAGAATAGGTTTACTTTCTAGACGCAAGGGCAAAATTACCAGTAAAAGTCCCTAAATCAAAGTTGTATGAATCAAATCATCTGTCTATAGACAGCAAAATTCTAGCTTTCCCAGATGCATGTGGGTGTTATATCATTCCATGTTAAATCTCTTACGCAAGTATGACTCGAAATCAGAACAAAGATCATTAAAATCAAATTCAAGTCATCTTGTTTACAGAAAAGTATGAAATATAATTTGATGCCACATGATAAAATTATCTTGCCTTGTAAGAATCTTATTTAGGTTACATTGAAAATGTACTGGTAGGTTATTTATCACTTTGCTGTGTCAATTCTTTATATGAGCTACACTTTAATTCCAGAATGTCCTGAGGAAGTAGTTGACAACAGATCCCTTTATGAGCGCCTACAGGAGCAAAAGGATAAGAAGGAGCAGGAATATCAGGACCAGTTTGCACTGAGTGAGTCTCACAATACCCATAATGCTTTGCTATGAGTGAGTCATGCAATACCCATAATGCTTTGAATGAGTCATACAATACCCACAATCTTTTGCTATGAGTGAGTCACACAATACCCACAATGCTTTGCTATGAGTGAGTCACACAATACCCAGAATGCTTTGAACAGATAACCACAGTGCTCTTCTCTGAGAAAATGATACAGTTTTCATAGTGTTTTGCTTAGGGAAAATCTTAATATGCTTTTCTCTGAGTTAACAACACAACTGCAATACATGAACTTGTAGTGCTATCCTCAGAGAAAGTCATGCAATATTAATTACTAAATGCTTTGAATGAATGGCATGATACAATTATTTAAAACAGTACTATAGAAATGTAAAAAGAAAAGGAAATTTTAAAAGCAATGAAAAATTAAATGTGTTGTTATCAGAGGAAAATTTCAAATTGGACATTCAATTTTATACATATGGTCCATATAACAAAATCATTAACTTTTATGGACTTTGATTGTAGAAAACAGTGTGAAAGGATTACAGGAAGATGAAGTAGCATTCTTGGACCATGTATCAGATCAACAGATAGCCATAGAGAAAGCTCGAAACAATGAAGAGGCCCGGGTAATCAGAGAACTTAGAATATCCTTTCTACATGTTATGTGTAATGTGTGTGTGTGTGGGGGGGGGGGGGGGGGGGGGGGGGCTCAATTTTTGTGGTTACCCCTGCCCATTAATAAACATCTCTACACATACATACAAGCAATCCATAAAATTACATCCCCAAAAAGCTTTCCAAAATTGAATCAATCCGCAAAAATTTGACCCCATGAATTTAAATGATTTCACAGTGTGTGATAATCTAGGTAATTAAGTTGATATCATTGAATCCTTGACTTTGATACGAAGCAAATGTCTACAAGATAGAGAACACCAAACAGAAAGAAGACAAGAAACCAGTGAAACAACAGATTGGTGCCTCACAGAACAAGAAGTCGCAGCAAGCATTACTAGCCGGGGTCGTCAAGAGGAAAAGGTACAGCTCAATCTGTCTCTGCCACAGTAAAAACTGTAACTAGAATTCTGTTGAATTATTGATCTTATTCCACCTGATGTTTCAAACTCTTGTTTATTAGAAGGTAGAAAAATACTGTAAAATGGCGATGACCACCAAGCCTCATTAAGCTGTTTGATGCTTTAGGTGATAATAATATATTTCACAAAGGTAGAAAGAGAAAGTTTTCAACAGGCAACATGTAGAATACTTGATCAAAAAGATGAAGTCTTTTGTTTTGCTCATTTTAGTGCCGACTCAAGTGATGACAGCAAAAAGAGAAAACTTTCCACAGAAGGTAATAATAAATCATTAATTGTTAAGGTATGATAACGTTAACTTTGTTTATTATATCACAAACACTTATCTTTCCTCAGCAGTTTTTCTCATTCTCTTAGATCTACTCGATTCTTTATAGCTAGAATTTGTCTTTGTTACTTCTAAACATAAAAGAGCTCTATAGTGTTTGTTACAATATTTAAAGACTTCTTGATATTTTCAGAATCTTTAGCCCAGCAGACTACAACAGCTAAACCACAGGGTCTTCAGACAGCGACAGGTCTACAGACTGCGACAGTGATAGGCATTTTGCCAGGACTCGGTGCCTACAACAATGACACTAGTGACTCAGAGAGCTCCAGCAGTGATTCAGAGGTGGACATTAGGCTTGCTCCAGCCAAAATCTATGTCAAGGTGGAACAGGAGTGATGCATTCTGGGATACCCATTGACTACCTCAGTCTGTGATCATATTAAAAATATCAATAAAACTATGGCATTGTGCCTTAGATGTAAGAGTTTCACATGTTGAGATAAAAATGCACCATTTGATACCTCATGGTGTGGGTCTGAGACTGAGAGATACAAAGAAAGCATGTTAAGAGGGCTGGATGGTCATGGAAATATTTAGACTATATGAACCTCCTTATGAAGAAGAGCTTTTTTTTCCTCTTTTTTTTGGACGAGCTTTGTTTTAAGATATAGGATATATTCTAAGCTAAAATATAAGGAATTTTTTTCCTTACTTAATACTGGAAATAATCTTTGGCTAAAACAAATCACCCCTAAAATTTTTAGATAGATGTGATTGGTGAATTGTTGACCATCCAGCCACCTTAAATGATACACCTTAAATGTGATTCGGAGCAATGTTACCATGGTCATCCTTGCTAATTCTACCTTCAGAGCTATTTTGTCTTGGCAAAATGTTGGCTTAATATTGAAATGTTTCTTGGAGTATTGAGTTATGCAATATGTTCATCAACCATTACTTATTCATTGACTTTAGCTGTGGAACTGTGTCGAGAAATAGAGTGATATGCATGAATGATTGATGAAACCAATCAATGGTATGATTAGCAAGAGCAGTATAAGATGTTTTAAACATGAAAAATTGTAATTATTAATATTTATAATTAATGAGGTGTATTCATAACAAGATTTTATGGTATGTTGGGGAATAAATTTAAAATTAACAAGAATCTTAATGGCAATAAATCTTTTTTATTTTGCATGTTTTTACATTTGTGATGTGTTAATTTTACAGTGCATTAGTTTAGTTGTCTTCCAGCCATGCAAATAAAACAAAACCCAAAATTTATAGTTCAACATATCTTCAAAATCTACATGACTTTGTATATACATCATTTGTTTATGTTTATTTTAGACAGTATGAGAACTGTTTCCAATGATTTAATGTGGGCACAAACTTATGACAAATAGACAGATACCCAAAAAATAAACTGATCTTTGATCCCTACCCCATACATTTAAAATGGTATATTCTCCCCTAGTCTCTGAAAATATGACATATAATAGTATCTTGCAAAACATTATGGTATTTAAATTACGTGTGCTTTAGTCTAGCCAGGACTTTGATTATAAAGAAAAATGTTTAGATATTAAATTTACAAAAAATAGTGCAAATAAGGGAAAATAAACAATAAACAACAATGACTTGTTCACTGTTGATATGATGCGGTATTTTGAAGAATTTTTAATTTGTTCAAATCCTGGCTATCTTAGCATCGTAAATGCGTAAAAGTGACTGTCTTTTGTTATCTTTGTAAATGTAAAACTGATAAAATTCTTGGCGTAGGAATAAAATTCTTTGTGAATGTCACTTCCTTCTTATTCTCCGCTATTCTTTCTATCGTCATCAGTTATGGATCCTTCAGATGAGTGGGAAACAAACAAAAGGGATTGACTAAGAGTTTAACTGTCTGCATGTATTAATTGTCAAAAAAACCCAGTAGTAAAAGTTGAATAAACAATTTAAAACTTATTTTAAATGCCTGCATGAGTCTGATAAAAGAACAAATCTAATAAAACTCCATTACTACTAGAACTTACTTTATGGTATGAAAAGAATTTTTAATACCTACACATAGATGTATATATATACATGTATGTCTCATATTAAGCATGAACATTTTTAGATGTTTAGATTTTAATCCACCAATATTAATGAAGATTTTGAAAACAGATTAGTTGAGTTTGGGTACAACCAAGTACTTCTACCCGTGTTACAAAGATGTCTAAATCTGTAGTTAGTACATGTACTCGCTGTTTTCAGACAGTGTTTTTGAATTAAACGTGTCCAAATATTGAAACGTGCAAAAGTTTTTCCTTTGGATCAATGGCAATAAATGACCAGTATAAAGCGTTAATAATTAAGAATTCGTTTCGTGAACATTTTTTAATTATACCACAAATAACGATTTATACAAAACGATGAAAAAAGAAATGCCCTAGTGCAATTTAATCATAATACATGGTGTTATTAGTATTTTCTTTATGAAGTTTTTTGTTCATAATAACATATATTACTGATAGGACCATATTGTCCATACCGCTGACACCATCGCTATCTGAATTATCAAGGGAGAAAAAGGAGGTATGAAAACTTGGAGGCTTCTGTAGTGGCGAAAGTATTAAAAAAGAAATGGGATTTTATCGCTTTTGGCCTGTTGTTTCACAAGCTGCAAACTTTTCATTAGTTTGCATTTCCCTCGGTGTCGTTCGGAGTCCAAGAATTCGCACATAAAAGATGTGATGGGGCAATAGCAATTGATTATTTATGTCTGTTTATCATCGACTGTCAAGAGGCTGTCTTATCTGTATTTCTCTTCCCGAGTGATAAAATATAAATTTAGTTTTGTCTTGATGGGAGGAAAAGTATTCATAGCTTCTTTTGCTAAAGTACATTTGATTTAATTTAATTGCTAAATATTGACCTTTAGTTTAGAATGCAAGAGTCGATTCCAAAAGCTCTCTTCACATTAGTCAGGACTTTTGTCTAGTCAGAATTTAAATGACCAGTTTACACGTGCATGATTATCCTCAAATACTATCAACCAACTATTATTCGCGTGCAAGGAAATTTTGCGGAATTTGCGAGACTATATATCGCTATCAAACAGTCCTTTAATATCTATTGTACATGTATTTGGTACACGAAAACTTGAGCGTCGCGCATTAAGGTTGGTGTTATGGTATGCAAGACTACGGTTTGTGAGAAAAATCGGAGATAGGGTCACATAAAAAATATTTTATCTCGTAATTTTAACTCGTAATAACGAGATCTTTTCTTGTAATTACGAGAAAAATTTTTATGTGGCACTATTTGTTTTTCGAAGAAATATAAAATGAGTGATTTAAACATCTAGAAGGTACTGAACTTGGATATTAAATATATTGTCACTATGTTATTTCACTCAATTAATTTATTTTTATGAATTTTATATTTCTCACGTTAAATATCGCAAATAAAAACGTGTATAAAGAGCACACCGTTGTTTTCTGACGAAGTCTATATATGCTGCATTGTTTTTATAATGATATATATTGTATAGATTTCTTGTCATGGTAATTGAGTTAATATCCCAAATATAGACGTTTTTTTCTCCCTGTCTGTTGCCACTGCAAATTAGCCTTATGAGGAATATAAAAAATAGCAAGGAAAAAAGCTTATTTGTGTATGCTAGTGTTATGGGACTGTGATCAAATACACTCTCGTTTGTCATTATATTTTTATGCATAGAACTGTTTAAATAGGTCTATATTCCGGATATTGTGATCAAATACACTCTCGTTTGTCATTATATTTTTATGCATAGAACTGTTTAAATAGGTCTATATTCCGGATATTTACGACACGAACTTAATATAACCAATTTATACGAGTTTGTTTGTTTAGCTTTAATTAATATCGATGTTTTTCCGTTGGAGACGCGGCAAATAATTAACACGCACAACTAAAGGGTGAAAGAAAAATGATACTGGGCTAATATTTAAAACTTTGACAGATAAATATGGTGGTTTGATTTATTTCTTTTTCAAATTAGAGAGGCAAAATCAACTCTTGTCTAAGGCTTCGCCGTATCATTTCAACGAAGACAGTCGGCATCGATTTTTTTAAAGAGCCCCCGTTGTGTTATCAAAGCTTTTGTTCTTGACAATTTACTTTTTTAATTTTCCAGGCAATGCACTGATAGAAAATAATAAATCTGAATTTTCTGATGCTCGGGCGTATTTATTTTTATGAGTGGGATAAGAGATACCCCTCTTATCCCAATTTATGCATGGTTCAGCTTCCGAAGTCATGATATCACTTGAAAACTATTGACTTTTGGCTTTTATCACAACTCGTATGACGAAAATGAAAAATACAAATAATCAGTGTAGTAATTACTCATTTGTCATAGCACAAAGTAGGCAAGATAAAACCAAGATTTATAACCTTAATACCGGGCATCCATTCTTTAATTAACATCTCTCTCTCTCTCTCTCTCTCTCTCTCTCTCTCTCTCTCTCTCTCTCTCTCTCTCTCTCTCTCTCTCTACCCGTAGCTTTTAGGTACCGTTCGTATCTCCACCACTAATGACAGGATTTGCTTTTGCTTCCACTGCTGGGATTCTAATGCGATTAATTGAATAAGAGGATGTTGAGATGGCATGGTCGCAGTCGCACGTCAAAATGGATACGATCGTCAGCGGAAATTAAACGCTAATACCGTACAGTTAGAAACACGCATACCGCTAATGATTTCTATATAATCCAATCAATCTTCGATCCCCGAAAAACAAAGTAATCTTTTACCCTGAAAATAAAATTTGAGAATTTAACAACCATTTAGAGCGCGGCAAAAGGACTCCAGCAGTCTCTAATGGTATGCACATGCGCAGTGATATGTCTTACTATCAGCAGGGACGGGATTATGGTAGTGGTTAAATGCAAAGCTCGGAGGACACTTAGAACAGCCCTGGTGATTGAATTATAGAACAAACTCTGGATATTAAAGCAAAATGAAGATCAATATTGATCTGCGTCCGAGAGAAGCTTTCCGATATTGAAAACCATTTAGCGCTGAATGTGGTTTCATTACATTGCTGCTTTATATCGGAGGAGGACGCTGATATTTGTTGGGATTTGGAAAACATTTAACAGTTAGGAAATCATAACAGGTAAGACACTTTGCATTTAATTCAAAACAAATATTTTTTTTCCTCTTTTAAATATTCAATATAGTTAATAAAAATAATGCATGAACTTCACCAACTATACCTGTGGTAAATTTTAAAGGAGGTTGGACTCGTACAGAAGTTCAATGATAGTATTTTAGGACCATTAAAGTTAATAGGAATAATAAAAATAGGAACATTAAATACCTGTAAGAAACAAACTGAACAAAGAAAAAAAAAATAAAACGACCAAAACCATGCATACTTCTGTAAAATGCACTTTCACCAACACATGACATTTATAATAGCCGTATTTCCGACTACTTTTCTTTCGGATGATACTTTAGCTAATAGCAAGAAAAAGGACAGATCGAAAACTATTTTTGCCTATAGTTAACTGTTTAGGCATCTACAACATCGCCATAGCTTTTAAGACTTACCATTAAGAGATCTTTCCCTAATGGAATCGAAATAACAAATCGCCAAACCAGGACTGGTTAGGCTTCTAGCTAGACGGGAAGAATTTATTATTCTCTTCTAAGAGGTCAGAAAAACGTATCCTTAAGCAATGAGCATACTCTGCCTACTTTATAATTGATACATACATGGAACTGATAGAAACATGGAATAGTCACATTAGTTAAAGGTAATGATGAGGCTTGTTTTTGGGTGATGTTAGACATGCTTTGTTGGATGTCTGGGGAGTCTCATTTGGAAACTGTACATTTATTGTTTCTGGGTTGTGTTCCACGGATAGCATTAAGTGAATTCATCCCTCGAGGTAAAATTAGAAATTTCTGACAACGTACTGAAACGTCGCTGTCTTGGACTACGAATTGTCTGGATAGAAAGTTTACACGAATTATAGTGCTCCAAAGGCGAAGCTTTGCGTACACTTGGGGACATAAAACGAAATTAGCTGTTGGGGAAATCGTGGAGAATGCAAGTCCTTTGGGAAAGGGAAATCTAGTTGTCACCGAAAATTAGCTGTTTATCCAGATTATTGGGAGTTATTTTGAATAAAATAAAAGTTATGATATGCAATTTTGAATTTTTGCTTCTAATTGCGATTATGGGAGACTCTCCGAGGGACCTCATGAACGCAGACGATGAGTTCATATCATATGGTAATGTAATAGGTGATGGGCCAATTTTGTTTGTTCATTTGTATACAATCATTTCAAATCCGTTTGCCTGACCATATAGTACATTGACTAAATAGGTTTGATAAAGGTTAACCTTATGTTTTCTGACTTTGCAAAGCAACGAATAATTATGAAATTCGAAAACTTTAAAATTTAAATAAAAAAAGGTCTGCTGACAACGATTTCTTTTGTGTCTGCGCTAGTTGAACCATTTTCAAATTCACTGTAGACGCTCTTGAAAAGGTTTTGGTGACGTTCATTAAAGATTCATTTTTCCGATTTTCCTCGCAAATAATCCATAGATAAACAACAAAAGACGCCTAATCTGAAAACAATGCATTGATCAAGAGGCCTTGGGCGCTATTCAATACGTATTTATTTCATTTTATAAACTATGGAATTCAACACATGCACTCTCTCATACATGTGCAGACATAGAAACCGTTCATGTTTTCAAACCGACCCTGGCTTATTAATCTGCAGGTGACAATTATTCGAACTATATGGTGTAAACGATTAGTTTTTACCATGTTAGAGGAGAAATACATAATTTGCCACATATTGATCTTACCAATTGGCTACTAGAAATTAAGATACGTTTTTGAGCTGCTAACTTTCGGTTTACTAATTAGACACTACCGATAGTTTCCGATAATTATCGAAAACATCGTAAATCCGTCATATGCAACTGCAAATGAAAACATATCCGTTAATTTGTGTCATTGTAGATTATTTTATGCACATGACCGCGCAAATCTGCTAATGGCCTCCGAAGTCCCTTTCTGTCGTCTGCCTTGGATCGTGACGTCATTCAATGCCTCTGCTCCCTAGAAGGTGCAGTAAAGAGACTTATCTTCTTAAAATCACAATTTATGGTGGAAATTTAAATAAATTAGTACATCGATGAATGTTTCACTTTCTTTCCTGGATTGTGTTTTATTGAAAAGAAGCGGATGAGCGTATTTCAAACTCTCAAATGCATTTTAACCATTAAATAGCTTTGTTAATTTGTAGAAATGTTTCTGCAGTGATTACGTGAGGCCGGGGGGCATGAGACTTCGTTCGGAGTTTTGCATTTATTGAATAATTCAATTAAATATCCGCTGGGATTTGTCGATTGTGCACACGAAAGAAAATAAAAAACGATTGCTTCACACTTTTAAAACACAAATGTTCCACCATTTCACTGGATGCGATCCGGTTTTTCTCGATTTCACGTGTCAGAACGGTGTGATTGATATAAGGTAAACACCTCACCTGATTAGCAATACAATTCAAAAGTAGGATTGATGAAACTGTGCATAGCTTTGTTGCGATTTCGATTTTAACGTTTGCCTCAAGACACAATGTGACAGTTTTAACTAAACAAACATTGTGGAACGTACAGTGCAATGTTTATAGAGCGCCTACCTAGAACCTATGAACTGCAATTCCTCGATGAAGCACCAAAAAAGGCAACAGTGAACCGGCCAATTCCTTTATATTCGAAGAAAATCTTCTCAATATATATTACTTCATGGTTCAATTATATTATAGAACAGATTATGACCTCTGATTTTTGCAAGAAATTCAATATCATTATGCTCTTCCTCCTTCAAAATATGTCAAATAATAACCACTGAGTTTTCACTTTATTTGGCTAACTTCCTCTGATTACAGCTCAAGCCTAAGATCGTCATTAGACGGATTTCTTATTAAGCAATCGAAGTTCTCTATTCGGTCTTTTACCAATAATGAAGTACAGTCTATTTCATTTCTTCAAACCTAAGTATGGTGAAAGACCCGTATTTTCATTAGCATCGCTCTCTCGTGCGCAAGAAAAAAAAGTTTTAACTAATCACTCTGATAATTAAAATCTTTAATCAGTATGGCGAATGGAACACTCTCAGACACAGGGAAAATGGTGCGATGTTATTTAAAAGCTGCCCCGAAAACTTTGAGAAAAAGCTGACACCTTGTCAGATTAAAAAAAAAAATCTTTTCAGTAAAAAAACTATTTTGAAAATGTACTTTTAAAGTAGTTACAGGCAGGACTTCGTAATTACATTTTTGTATGTGATTCTTTGTCATTACATGTACTAATTAACTTACTCAGTAAATACTCTCACGTGCATTGGCTGTGCCTAAAGAATGAACGTTTTAACGTGTCTCTACGTCGTATTTCTTTAATTCATAAAAGTACATATGTATTTGTGGAATTTGTAATTTTGCATTCATATAATAAAAAGTACGCTAATATTTTCGACCATTTTAAATTCAAAGGTGATTTTTTTTGGCGAGATATCCGTGATCAGAGGATCAGCGAATATTAGTGATCTCGGAATTCATTGTCACCAGAAGGCGTGATTCCGTTCTTATTGTGCACGCAGTTGCTATAATCTTATAACACGAGGCAATGCTTTGTCACATTCGTATGACAGACTCAAGATCCAACACATTAACAGATTCTCAAACTCCTACCTTATGTTCACTATACTAGCATCAGAAACGATTGGGAAAAATTAATCTTGCTTTTATGCTTGGGATTAATACTTCGCGTTTCTTGGAGGATTAGCAAATAAAGTTTTCCTGTGTTATGGAAAGCAATTATTTGATGAACTTTTCTGCCGTGCGCTGTGCACTTATTCCATTTCGTCTCCTACTTCGCAAAGCAACGTGGTTTCCGATCGTCTCTAATCATGTCAATTAAGAATTCGTTAGTGAAAATGTACGCGCGTTACTTTTGTCGATCGGACAGCTTAGATCCTTGTTAATCAATAAGAAGGCGAGAAGAAGATCTTGTTTGTCAAATCAAAGTGACATCAATTGCTTGATCTTATTGATTTATAGCTAGTGAAACACAAATTGAAGCCGATCAGACTCGTGGGTTTTCATGGCCCTGTCTTTTAAAGTTGACACGGTTTATCAGTTTGTGTAACTGCAGAAGAAAAATAATTTGCATTTCAATTTTTTTGGACAATATTTGATTAGATTAATCCATTAAAAATCATGTCATCAGCCTGTTTGTTGTCAGACGAACTAGAATATATCTTTGTTTCTCAAATCCAACTAAACCTGCTAAAATTGAAACAAGACGAAATCTTTGCAAGCTTCTAAACGTTCCTCATCCATTAACATTCTATTATAACCCACCATAAAATACAAATCTATTGTTTACTACACGCGTCTTTTATCTTTGCAAAAAAGGAAACATCGGTATCTCCAGTTTCTGAAGATGAATTACGTATGCAAATAGCGGAAGCCAAAATCTTTATCTTTAAAACCCTCCAAACTTGTATCCCATGGGTGCATCAATAATGTATGAACAGATCATACACACTCTCAACCGTTGATTACCATGTGTTCTTTATCTAATGCTTCTCTATCAAATATTTAAGTACCCGGCGAGAGAATTGTACTCCGGGCACGCCTGCACGCAACTCACAAAGACACCTACGGTCTTGGACATTAAATCAGCCGATAAATGAAGCCCCCCTCTCTCTCTCTCTCTCTCTCTCTCTCTCTCTCTCTCTCTCTCTCTCTCTCTCTCTCTCTCTCTCTCTCTCAAGCAGAATTTATAAAAATCAAAGTTTTGTCTTAAACCAAGTGTGTCTACACAATCATATGCAATAGACATTCTTAATATTTACCCGAATTGTACTTTTGTTCAGAATCATTTATTCCAACCAAACAGTTATAATGATACATTTGTTACAATCAAAATTTAAAATCAAAGATTTATAAACTACCTTTAATAATCTTTTGATTTTAAACTTTTAAATGTAACACATTTACAAACAGTAAAATGCATAAGGAAAAGGATTTCTAGTATCAGACCCGCAAATAGTCAATCACTAGTATTTCTATTTGTTCACAAGTTCACGTATATTGTAATCAAACGCAAGAGTTTATGAATATTTGCCATTTTATATAACGCCTATAACTTAAAGAATACTTTATTTATTTTTAAGATTCTACTTCAAACAACCTACGAAAGACTTAGTCAATAAAAGGTATCGGTTTCCAATGTTTAAACCTCGAATCGCAGCTGATAATTAACAAGTGTCTGGAATATTTCAGTAATACAGCGCTAATAAAGATTTTTAAAACATGAGAATGTGAACAATTCATATGGCGTTTATTTGACGGATTGCTGTGGAATAATTAAAATCCGAAACTCTTCTCGCTTAATATTCCCCATAGTTAAAATTTTAATGGAAAAAATATTCAATAAGTAGCTGTCTTTGACAAACAATCTCAGTATCAAAGGATCGATGCAAGAGATGAAGTTTTACGAAATCATTAAGTTTTAAGCTTATACAAAGTTGTTAATTGATGTTTTTGAATTATCTCTAAAGACATACAAGATTTTTGTACAGTGTGTAATTTTTAATAATCAGCCCGTTCAATCAAATGTCCTGTAGTTTGAACCCTTCCTCTGTAAATTGGGATATGAGCTGGCAAAGAAGGAATGCTAGTAAATAAAAAATAATTACCGTCAATTCAGTTATAAGTATATTGCAAGATATTTATCAACGTTTTGAACGGTTAAGCAGCGGCGATTTTACTTCTTTGTAAAATATAGTCACTTAGTGATCATATTGAGAATAGTAAATTATGCACGGCGAGATCGACAAGTATTCCGTATCAAACCATGTCTGATTTTGGGAATAACGTCCCACGAGATCACTGACCAATTTCTTAACACATTGAACATCAAAGTACGCATCGACACCCTCAACTACTATAGTGAATCGATGGCTCCTAACGGTTGATGCGAAAAACGGGATAGGGTTTAAGGTAGATTCCCCGTTTTTAATGAGATTTTCTTCTATTTTGTCTCCTGCACTTAAGAGTTTTGCAACAGGGTTCTTCGCAACCTGCTGTGAGAAATGTATCTGTGGTTCCTAAATCACGAGGGAAAACGCACGCGCGATTTTTATGTTCTTTAAAACGTTCAATCATTAATGCTCTTATATATAGAGCGTTGCGTGCCGCGTCGGTTTAGATAAGTTCCATGATATTACTGATGCGTAATTTTTGTCTTTAAAAATTAATGTTTTTGCCAGCAAAATTACAGTTGAAAAATTCAATAGCGGAAAGTATGTATACCGTGAAACCTGGAAGGTAAATAATTTTTGTTAAAATTCTTAAGTGTTTTCTAAATGAAATATTCTGATCAGCGTATACAATATTGATTGATTTCAAAATGATATGGATGAAAAGTACACCTCGAGAAGTTAAAAAGTATTTATTTTTTGTTTAAACGTTTCAACGTGACGTAAAAAATGTTTTAATCGACAAAATTGAGCAAGTCGTCAATTTATAAATTAACCGAACAAACTAAACAATATTAATATAAAAAGGAATTGTATCCTGTATTTAAAGCAAACATTTTCTCAGACAGCTCTCTCTCTCTCTCTCTCTCTCTCTCTCTCTCTCTCTCTCTCTCTCTCTCTCTCTCTCTCTCTCTCTCTCTCTCTCTCTCTCTCTCTCTCTCTCTCATACTAGTATACCAGTATTATCGTATTGGGTTTTTTTAAATCATCGTGGTAGTTAAAATTTACAATCATCCTTTTATCTAGCATTGAGCTGAACAGAGTTCTTTTGATATATACATTGACTTATCTTTCAGGATCGGGATGACGTGGGCCTTCTCCTCCTCCCTGTCTCTGCTCTGTATCTTATTCATCGCCGTGCCGCCTTCCTCTGCAGACCAAAAAATGTGTACAAAGAGGTGAATTACTGACTTTTTAAAAGCAAGATATTAAGTATAAGGTTTTATTCCGTGTATCTATGTTATTCTTAAAACTTTGGTCTGGGGATTACAGTTTAGACAAACAGTACTTTATGTCCTCATGCAAACGATGAGGCTTAACGTTCTTCAGAATAATAGAAAGGGGGTGTATTTAAAGATTTAAAACAAAGAGGAAAAATATTCTAAAATGTCTCTTGCTCAATAATTTTTTGTCACTATTTTTATATTGTTTTGTACATATACATATACTTAAAAATAAGAATGAGATTTTATCAGATATGATATTCTAAGAAATGTACTGGCCGATTTTCCAGTTTTTTTTCGGACAGTTTTTCAAAAACCTTAGAATCAAAATATTGTTTATTCGAAACCAGACCACAAGTACATGAGGTACACTAACGAGCACATATACATATTAATACACAGATAAATACAGAAAACAAGCACGTGTGATAAAACAAAACAAAAACAAGAATGTAGAAAAGATATTTATAATTTGTTCAATATGACAGACAATTTAAAAATTAAAAAGACAGTAGATTTTAATTTTGATATTGCTACATTGTTTTTATCCGTTAGCCCATCAAAGAATCAAAATAATTGGGAGATAAGCAAATACAAATAACCCAGTCTCGGACTTTTAGATAAATAAAAGTATGAATCCCAGCATCATGTAATTTGCATTAAAAGAATATAAAGCGCAGACATATTTTTCATTATGTAAATTTTTCTTCTAACCAAGTCGTCAAAAGGATTGAAAAAGTAGAAAAGTAATTTGTTAATCTAAAAAATCGTAATCCTTAGAAAGCTTTTAGCAATGAATGCTAATGTAAGAGCAACATGCATAATTCATACATTGATGATGGCGACTGATTTTTTTCCTTTTTTTTTTTGTTGAACTGCTGCTTTTGAATTGTTATTACTGTATTTTTTCAAAAGGATAGCAACAAGTCAGTAATTGAATATTGGAAATCAATATCGTTCTTTGCAATCTAGAGATTGAAAAAAAAAATACCGAAAGAGCGAAAGTGTAACTGAAAAGATCTTTCCTATCATATTCCACACAAAACCCAAATTGACAAATTTCCTCTAGATCTCTGGGAGTGACAAAAAGAAACATGCAAAAAGCAATGAAAAAATGCCCTAATATTCCATTTAAGTAATGAAAACAGAAATGTGAAAACATCACCCAAGTTATTTCCTTGTCTACCGTAGTAAATCTTTTAAAGGTCCCTGGGGAGAGTTCCCTCATAATCCAACGCTGGCGAGTTATAGTCATGTGCAACCTCGCTAAAAACGTTAAGGCTCTTTAAGTTGTTATTCTGTCATTTTCAATTACTGGCTACTCAAGCAAGCTAAAAGCATGAAACTGTTTAGTTGTCTCTTGGGGACCATTGTCTAAATTCTGATATTCTTTTTATCCATTCATTATTCAGACCAAGATGTATTTCGGCTTGGTTGCTTAGAGTGTAATGAACCTTTATTTGTCCGATAGTTTGCTACAGAAATTCGTGGATATAGATTTTTCCCTTCTCTGAAAACAAGAATTAAACGGGTATATTTGTTCCGTTACATAGACTAAATCAACTACATGAAATTATTCCTTAAATACATCCTGTAAGTGATGTCCGGTATCTTATGTATTAAAAATGCGATACAAACATGATTAACATTTCTTTTAAAAAAACCTATTCTCAGCTATGCATATATTTAACACTATGTCGCTATTAATAAGTTCAGTACTTAAGACATATTGACATGAATTGGTATATCCCTACCAGATCTTTAAGATAGTCTACTGTCTTAGCTATGCATATTTACCACTATATATCGCTATTAATAAGCTCGAATTGGTATATATGCTTACCAGAACTTTAAGATAGTCTAGAGTCAATTTTAGATCGAACTCCAACGATTTTCCTAATCTGAGTGGGTTTTTGCTTAATATTTTTGTAATGATATTTTTGAGTAAAATGAATTTTTTTTTTTAATAAGTTTGAATATTGATGACCAACAATCCATGTACATTAGACATTTCATTTTTTCAAACATCATTGGAACGTTTTAGGGAAATAAACAAGTACATACACTTTAAAAATATTTTTTTTAAATTTTTTTTATTTGACTACGTCATTGGACAATTTTAAATATGATGTTCATAAAATTTCAAATCAAAACAATAGATATCGACAATCTTATTCACACACGCTCTATAGACTAGAGTTAAATTGCAAAAATAGTACAGTGCTTAATTTTATAACTTCTTAAACATCCAAAAGTTGTAGATATCAAAAGACTAATACATCAATTTTCAAATGAAATTAACTAAATTGGCGACAAAATAAAAAAATTTCAGTACCACACCAGATAACATTTGCAAGTTCTGTTACCTTAATAATTATTAATTAAAAAGATGCACGAATATCATCGTCGCAAAACACGCCACTATGTACGATCCTCTCCCATCTGCATATGAGATAAATGCGGATTCCGGACCGTGGCTTGAGACAAATATACAATAAAATGAGATATACTACTGGTGCCATCGTGTTAATAGATATTTTTCTGTGTCAGAGGATAGGGATTTTTTTTCGCGTTGCAAATGTCTTCCAAATTTTACATATGTATTGTAGATATAAATGTGAAGAAAAACATATCTCTAAGTAAAATAGATGTCCTAACTTCAGATGTTTCTAAGATACCGTAGAGCTACATCTGAAGACTTTTCTATCTTGGTTTTTCCAACTTTTTATCCTATATGTCATATCTTTAGAACTCTAAGGACGACTGTTCTGTCAGGAAAGGAAAGACTATACTAGTGAACATGCCTGAAGGTTCTTAAATTCATAGAAAATACATGATTTCTGGAAGAGACATCGGTTTAAAAAATTATTCTAGTACTGGAGACAACATGCTAGAATTTGTATTTAATCAATATTCGAGCATGAATCTGGGTAATATATCAGAGGGTACAATTACATGTGACAGTCATAGATGTGTGAAATAATGTTCAGTTAATAGGATTTAAGAAAACTCTTGCCTGTCGTTCATCGCAGTTTCATATTTCCTGCTGACAAAAAAAAACTTTAATAAAAAATAAGCACGTTCATTTTCAACATCTGTAATATTACTATCTGAACCATCTTTTGTTTAACAACAACCACTCCCCCCATCTTAATTAATGCTTTCCTACATGGATACAAAGTTATATAAAATTCAAGTCCTCAATTTACAAGACTTCCTTATAAGCCAGCTTTTACAGTATTAGTTTTAAATTTTGTGTTGGACACACACCCCAGTAGATTATCTGGCAAATCATGGAGCTGATGCTTCGATTAAGATGATGTTTTTCCAGCATAACAGGATAGGGACATGGACGCTGATTTAATCACTTCTACTAAACGGCAGTGTGTTGAGGAAGCGGTCAACCTTAAGGCAGCGTAAACCCCCTTAAAGAGCAAGGCCAATTTGATTAAACGAACATTCACGCGACTTCATAGCATTTTTCTAATCCATCATCAAAACTGGCATGGAAAATCTCTGATGGTTTTAACATGCTGGAATAATTTAATAGATATGAAGTTAGCTCAGATCACTAGAGTTGTTGTGATGAGTCTGATGCGATTGTCAAAGATCTGCGAATTATGCATAATCTTGGCGATCATTTGATCCAGGAAAATTAGTTCTCCAGTGATCTGGAAAATCGAAACCCTAAAAGAAAAATGATTCACGAAAATTGGATATATTGCGCCCCAATCTTTAAAAATTTCTTTCTCAGATAAATAAAAACCCCTCTCAGATATATCTAATCAAATGTTTGGGATTTTTTAAACCAGAATTTCAGCTTTATGTTCAGAGAATGACAGATAGGAAAACTATCATATGAGGAAGCAGACGAAATTGTAACAAGTACCGGTATCTATATATATAACATGCAACATTTCATGAAATTTTATGACGACCCCTTTGATGATCTTATTAAACCGTAACTTGCACAGCGATATTTTTAAAGTAAAGATGCATGTATGCTGTAAAAAAGAATTAATTAAATTTTAGTTCATGGATACTGGAAAAAAGACTTGAAATGTTCCGTGAAAGCTTCAGATAGCGTTGCTTACATCATGAGTATCCGGGAATGTCTGGGGATTGTGTTGATTAATGTTACTGAAAATGACAAGGATGAAAAAATTGTCATCTTTTCATATGTCACGAAATAATATCATTCCAAAGCCATACAGATTTCATACTGATTTACGATGATTAAAAAGATTGATTTTCTCCGTCAGAGGATTTTAATTTCCTGCAAGAATGAGTCCTGAAAATGAAATGATTTTTCACACAAAACAGTATTCCCATGTTTCTTGAAACAAATGACTGTTAGTCTTTTCGCCCAGCAACATGATCTGGAATATAAACAATTTGAATTTTATGTTGTCCTAGTGCATTTGATAATAATGATTAGAATATTATTGTCATTTTAAATAAATCTATTGTGTCTTAAATTAGAAATCGAATGTAACAAAGCAAGGGTATTGTGATTCGCTTTTGTTGGTTTTATTTTTAGTTTTAGTGAATTATTTATATGTGTTTGGTTATTTTGTCTGTCTGTTATTTGTTGTACTTAATACTCCCTCTCTCTCTCTCTCTCTCTCTCTCTCTCTCTCTCTCTCTCTCTCTCTCTCTGAGATTTAAAGGGATTTAAATCTCCATTTTCTAATGAAATATACAGACTATAATACAGTTCTTTAATTATTTTTAGGAATGTCATCAGCAATGTAACTGCAATTGTCACAACCTTTTAAAATATAGTTGTCTGTGGTAAACTGATTGGAGATTTTTTTTTCTTTCAGGGTGGAGGGTGTGACCACCAAGGTACCACAGACCAGACGTATTCCCGCCAAATGTTCGAACTGGGACCGCGCCTGGACCTGGGTCACACGTGACGACTGTGGAACCAAGTACCAGTAAGTGGAGGAAATTGATACTTTGCACGTATTTGTCGAAATGTGGGTTTTTAATAAACTAGAGTGTTATTGCAAAAATTAAAACATACAGGTTTTATATACATAGCCGAAGAAATAAAAATGAATTTTAATTTTATATTCACATATAAAAAACCCAAAATACCTCTTTCTCGAATTAATACTAGCACGTGGGGTATGACACACGGGGTATGACACGTGAGCACATGGCGAGTGCTATGGGGCCCTCATTTCGTAAAACCAATCGGTGAATCAAGTTATTGAAATGTAATACAAAAGAGACTCACGATCGAAAATTTAGAATAGTGCGAATTCATTGTTGCCACAGCAGGATATGCTCTTAGTTGCAACTCTCAAGTATGTGGGGGTGGGGGGGGGGGGTCTTAGAATGTGCACCTTTTGGTAATTTTGATAAGAAAATGGAGGTTTAAAATAATTAAGTTCTGCTCTTGTCAGTTTTAAATGGCTTGATTGTGCCCAGACAACATTAGAAGTCAATGGATCCTCCTTGATGAAAATCATCATTACGGAAAGGAAAATTAAATAACTCTATTTTCGTTCTTGGAGCATATCTTATCACGATGCACCTTATTCCCTTGTACTATAATAATAGAAATAATAGAATCAGATCAGCTTTCAACAGCAAATGTTAGTAAAGCTATCTGATGAACACTAACACTTCGTTATTCCGCCACATATAGTACATAGAAAACATTTATACTCATATCAAGGTATAACGCCAACAGAAGTATCTTCCCAATCGGGCCATTCTTTATACCTTGATATGGAACCGTTACTTTTAAAACTCTCAATTTTTGGAAAGAAAAATTGTAGTTTCATTTCAATAGCTCGATAGCCCAAAGTGTTATAAATGCATCTCCCATGAAGTACCTTCATGTAAACTTCGTTATGCTACATCGGACTTATTGTAAGCAAAGTACTAAATCAATTTAAAAGTGGAAGACAACCATAGTGCTACCATTGTTAAAAATCTGAACGATGTTGAAATTGATTACTTTAATGACGGATATTCTCCTATGTTTATAAAATGGAAATAAAGCTTGGGAAAACAGGATTTCAGTTTTTATGCAATTTCAAATTAAACCCCTGGTGATGTTTGGATATTTCTTTGAAGTACTTGTTTTATATGCTTTGAATCCCTCTTATAAAACATCAAGCAAACAACCTCTGAAACATTGAAGACTCATAGCCCTTTGCATCAAATAACATTTGGAAGAAACAAACAGTGCGGGATGTTGATGGTCCATATTTACCATTGCAGGATAAAAGTGCCTATTTTATTTTATCGCCCTATTATGGCAGAAACCAATTGATTCCATTAGCGAGGAATCAAGATCCTTTTTTCTCCAGAAATCCAAACAATATGCCCCTGAATTTCTTGCCCTATGCCAAAGAAGTGTTTGGAATTCTCGTAATAGTACATCAATTTCATAGCGACAAAGGCTACTGAGTAGGGAGCCGTTATCAGAAATCTCTACCTAAATGTCTTTTAATTTGTCATGTGGAAACGTTTGAGGTCATTAATCAAGAACAAAGTCCAATAAAGGGAGGGCTATTTATCGTAAGCTGTACAAATTTTATGTCCCGTTATGGAAGTTTTGGCCGAATAAATTGCCATTTTAATCAGAGCGATCTGTAAGAAGTCGGTAGCTGGGCTTTTGCTTCAAGACAGATGACGACTAGACGGAGATATAGGAAAGGAAATCATCGCCATCTTTATCCTCAGTATCCCGTCTTATTTCTGCTATCTCCCTTCCGTCCATCCCCTTCATAACAGCAGCCGAATAAAATCAATAGGAACAGTCAACAGATAGAATAAAAAAAATTTATTCTCCTTTTTTCCTCATAGGATTCTAGCAGAAGTTTATAATGGAATTGCTGAATATTTGTACAGTTTCTCTCAAGGGAAAGATGTGCATTTTCCCTATCAGTAGAGAGAATGAATAAAATACAATGCCATTTCAGTTCCGGTTGTATCAGCATTCACGGTTACTCCACAATATACAGAACACGCTAATTTAATTAATCTAAGTAACGTGCTTCGACTACCAATAAAGGTTGTTCACGCATGGCTAGGTTCAGTCTCTCTATCTATGAAAAATACCAATTCGATGGAACAAATACCACAGGGATCATTATTCATTTTCCACTGCATCTATTTTAATGGTTTCATCGAAACAAGAAAGCATTCACTGGTAACGTTTGCATTAGCCCAAACAATTATGTTTTGCAATATTTATTTATTCAGACTACCTTTTTAAAAAAATATATACACGTAATATATAAAAACATAAGGTTGAACGGTTGACTTGAGCAAGAAAAATGAAACTTCTAATTGCCATTTTTCAATATTTCATCAAATACTCATATTACTATTCTCAAATTTTTATCGAATTTCATCTGCTAGGGTTGCAGTCACGCCATGGTTGTTGATTTTATATATACTTAGCACAATCTATGATGAATTACTTGCTTGATATACTTTTTGTACACGCTGGGATCATTGACTTACTGATATACTTTTTGTACACGTTGGGATTATTAACTTTCTGACATACTTTTTGTACACAGTAGGATCATGAACTTACTGATATACTTTTTGTACACAATGGGATCATTAACTTACTTGATATTCTTTTTGTACACAATGGGATCACTGACTTACTGATATTAATTTTGTACACAATGGGATCATTGACTTTCTAGATGTTCTATTGTACACATTGGGATCATTAACTTACTGATATACTTATTGTACACAACAGGAACATTAACTTACTGATATACTTTTTGTACACAATCGGAACATTAACTTACTGATATAGTTTTTGTACACAATGGGATCACTGACTTACTGATATCAATTTTGTATACAATGGGATCACTGACTTTCTAGATGTACTATTGTACACGATGGGATCATTGACTTACTGATATATTTTTTTGTACACAATGTGATCATTGACTTACTTGATTTACTTTTGTACACAATGGAATCACTGACTTACTTGATTTACTTTTGTGCACAATGGGATCATTGACTTACTTGATTTACTTTTTTGTACACGATAGGATAACATACATTGAGCTTCACCAACAGCACCAGTACAAACTGGTGTACGAATGCTGCCCGGGAGATACAGACTGTAAAACGGGTGAGTATTTCAGCAATTTCCGGTATTTCAAGCTTAAGGTAGACCCAGTGTTTTAGAAATTTGTGGCAAATTCGTCATAAAACATTTAAATTTTTTTAAATAAACACACAAAATGAAATTTGTTTAACCTTTTTATTTCCAAAAATATTTGCTGTAAGAAGGAATCGGTTATCATGACACACCATTAGTAGTTTATGCTAAGTTACGACTGTCGTGCGATCTGTTACGGACGTTACGATTGACAATGACCAACGAAGGACAGATTACCATGAACAAATTCAACCGTAGTATAGCAGTACCTGACGAATTATTCTAAACAGAGACAACAAATTAACCCATACTAGCATTTACGTACTCATGTACTCATCAATAACCGAACCTGTATTATAGATGGACAGTCGCACCACGAGTCGGACGAGAGGTTCCTAGCCATCACATTTGGGTGCGCCTCTGCTGCCTTCATCATAATTATCATCATCATAGTGGTCAGCGTCTGCAGAAAGAAAAACGCAGGGTATCTACCTTAAAATCAATGCCAACTTATAATGAAAAAAGTTAAAAATTCTTGTGAATTTCATTTCGATGGTAGTTATTGTAAAATGTATGTTCTTTGTACAATGTGTTAAAAGATAGATACCGTAATTCGAACATACAAATAACATTCTATTAAAGTGTTTAAAATGATATATATAATGTTATTCTCTTGTGTGTTGATGTACATGTAATTAACAATATTGTATTTCAGGTTCATCTTTTGTCCATATAAAAAGGAATACGAAAATGCTGAAGGTATGTTAGTTCCACGAGCAAATACTATAGTCAGTCCCAAGATATAAAAATTTATGCACCACATTTGGGCGATTTTTAATAAAAATACACATACAAATGAAAGAAGTGCAACCAATAAAGATGAAAGGGAAAATATTTAAGTTTACTTCATTCACACATCATTTTTCACTCGGAAATATTCACAGAAACGAAAACTGATTTCTGACGGAGATTTATAATGAGGAATATTGACTTTTTTTCTCCATTGCAAAATCCCCGTAGACATCACATTTCTTAACCTGAGAGGAAAGGGGAAATCTTGAAAAATGTTCATACTTTTGAATGAACATCGTTTGAACCCTGACATATTTACAAATATCGAGTAATTAAGCAAAATTTGAATTGAGGATATCTTGGGACAGGGTATAACTTATACCAGTTTTGCAAATAACAATTTTTTATAACAATGCGTCAGTTGAATGTAACATTCCTTAATTAAATATTTGTCGCATTTTTATTCTACAATTATGACGATTTCACTGTTCCTCAGGATATATATGAATTTTTCTTTAAATTAATTTCTATAAAATGGCATGCTTAAATTTTAGAATCCCCTGTTGGTTTAGGTTGCCACGGTGAGCGATCCGATCCAAATGATTACGTCATCGGAGATTTCGGAGAGGAACGGAAACTTGTGCTGGAGTCCGAGTATGAAGAAATTTGTGACATAACCCCTTCAATAAAAGGAGGGACATGGGACAATATTTATCAGAAAACCCCAACAGCCCCTCCCGAAGAAATGCTGAAAGAGTGGAGGGAACCAGCACAGTGCGGTGTCCATGGCAACGGAGAATTCAGTGAACCAGGGAGTTCAAATGAGGGGAATTTAGTTGAAATAGACACAACCAAACCAGCGAAAGAGACAGGGCAGACACGTTTATTTGACACTGAGGAAAACCATGAGAGTGACTCAACAAAAATTAAAGATACCGCGTTCGGAGCCGAATCCGGCGATGTTTTAAGTGACGATTTAACGCAGGAGGTGTTTGACATTAACCTTCCTAATGACAAAACATCGTCCATTGAACTATTACAGCCTTTGAAAGCTGAGGACCAAAACAAAAGTTGTGAAATTCGTATTTCTGAGAATATGCCAGACTCGGCTAAGATTTCTGCTTCAGACTTGATGACATCACCCATGTCAGACGACACTCTTTCTGAGAAAGAAATCGCAAGGTCTGCAGGAAAAGACCAAGCGAGTCCAACTAGCAATTCTCTCTTTCAAAATGGAGTGTACGAGGAATTACAATGAAGAATGTATATTTAGAGTGATGTGTCTGTAACAAGACTCGTATTAATGGTCTATAAATGTAATTATTTTTCATAACATTAAAATCATTTCTGACATTTTCAGTGGAGTTGTACGAATGCCTTAAATAAAACATACTTGTTGTACAATTATTCAGTTGTGAGAGACTCAGTGTATTCTGTTTGTGGTATCCAATTAGTTATATGTTTACGGATAGTATCTTAAACATCAACCAAAGAAACCGTTTTTCCTTAACTACTTACAATTGTGTACTAATGATACAATTTTGCATATTCGGTTTTCGTTTTGACCTATCCATGACGGGGACCGATGGACCAAAATCTTTGAATTACAAAGGTTGGCATCTTGTTCAGAGCTTATTACTTGGCCGTCATGACAAAAATAGAACTATAGAGCACAATCGGGAATGAATTCATTTCTGTATAATTCATTGTCGTTGTCGATATGAAGTAAGACAATTAACCATAGCCAAACTATAGTCTTGTGTGACCAATCGTCTTTTCAAGCTGTAGTGTTTTTCAAACTATAGTCTTATGTTTCAGTTAAAGTGGACGATAGTTACTATAGTAACGTGATATTCCTAAAAAAAATTGTCGTGTTCTCCCGTCAAATATATTAATTTTATAAAGACATAACTTTTATTTGAAGCCTAGTTGTATCATCAAAATAATTCACGCTAAATGAACTGGTGCTACATGTAGTTATACATGTACATCCATTGAGTATTTTTGTGTTCATACTACTACTGACGAAAGCAATTCACAATTTAACAAAAAAACTTAGTTTGTGTATGATTATAAATGCATTCTTTGAATTTCTTAAAACTGCGTACCTATTTGGTGAACAAAATTTATTGGGTTTGTTACTGAGAGTCTATAGAAATATGTCAGGTTGGTATAACGCTGGCATCCTTCTCATAAGGGTAAAAAATCCAACAGTTTTTTTAAGACAGTCCATTACTAATATAATAAGTGTTTTGTTTTGTAAAGAAACAATTAAAAAACCTTTTGAATCTCGATATAAAAAAGAAAGGGACGGAAAAAGACTTTCCATCGGTCATATTTTCGTCTAAATTTTGTCACTCGCCGTCCTCAAATAATTAGAACGGTAATCAAATGATGCAACCACCATTGGATTATACCTCTATATGTGGAAGAAATACTCTTCTTTTAACGAACTAAACAACTTTTAAGATAATTCCCTTCATATTTAGGAATGTCAGAGAATCAGTACAGAAAAAATACATTTCACGCATTAGTGGGTTATGTACTGTTATTTATTTCTCTCAATGCCCGCTACGAGCCACCAAGAAACATTTTTAAAAAATATTCAACAGCGCATTTATTATACAATATATATGGCCATCGTTGTTTTTTTGTTTTTCATTCACAAACTAAGATCAACTTCAGTGTTTTTTATTTAAGTAAAAATGACTAAAAGGAATCGCACAAATGCTGGGCTAAAAGAGACCGAAATTATGTTTTGTGTGGGACATATAGAGAACAAATTGACTTCCAAATGGGTTATGTTCTACAGATATCGTAGTATTCTATTGCACTGAATCCTTTAGTTTAAAGAAGTTCCCATAATTAAAATTTTACAAAAATATATCAATTCGACTACAGCAATCTCGAATATATAGAGAACACAGGTAAAGCGAATTCTTATTCATGTCCAAGCAAAGTTCTTGTTTATAAACCTTTCGAAAATTGCCATATATAACGAACACAGCAATAAATAATGAATTTACGGCAATAACGAAGTAATTTTAAGACCAAGGATTGCAACATTTTAACGTATTTATCATTACCATCTTCCATTAAAAATTTCTTTGAAGATACATGTGTAAAATGATTAAAATATTCAATTATTAAACAATATTAATTTTTTTAATTGAAGTGAAAAGGTTATATCGACATTTTTGTGTAAATGACGGTAATATTGATTATATAATTAACGATAGTTTGAAGAACTGTCAGCTTATTATTTTATGACAAATTTGCTATACGATTTCTTACGTCTTCGCTATAAATGTATAACGAATTACGGCTGCAAAGAATTTTTTTTCTATGGTCCCTTGAAATTCGCTACAAACAAGTTTGTATTTTCTATAACACACCCTTATATGACCAGATCTATTGAAAATAAAATAAATTCTGTATCCATTTGAGCTTTGAAGTTATTACATTAGTTTTCTTATCTATTTAAATCCCTTCTCTTTTCCACATGCATTACAAGTTCACAATTATTCTAAATGAACATATTTATTCAATAATACGACACCGTCTGTTTAAACCTATAGATAAATTGACTATACCATCTTAGCTAACCATGCAAAGGTCACCGATCTGCTCCTCTCGTCTACTAATGTATAGGTAGAAGAGAAGAGGAGCGGATCCTAGGGTAATAGAGAGAGACCATTATCAAGCGAAAATGTGACTATACTTGGAATATAAATTAACGGGAAAATCCCCATAGTTCCGCATATATGTTGGTTTGCAGAATTTAAAAGTTATAAGAAAGATAACTCTTGATAATTTCTGTAATAATTGCAAACAACATCATTAAAAATGTAAAAAAAAAATGTAAAAAAAAAAAACAAACCCCTGAGATTTGTTTTTATTCCTAAAAATAAATAGTGTCCACTATCATCCATCATAAAAAACCAGTACAAGGTTCAAAACATCCTTCCTCACACACATCCTACAGGGTATTCACGCCATCATCTCACATCCAAATCACTTTAACTATCAGTTTTAAGCATCCTTCCTCACACACATCCTAAAGGGTATTCATGCCATCATCTTACATCCAAATCACTATCACTATCAGTCTCCAAAACCTTGTCAAAGTCAATCTCATCTGAAAATATGTTAACCATGAAGTGATAAAGACGGGGTATGTTTATTCTTTGTCTCCAATCCTGGTTTCTTTTGAAGTGGCTTCCTACAATGACTGCGCTGGCATTTTTGTAGTCTGCAACATTATCAGAGTTCACACCAGATCCGACCAACACTGGAACGGAGACATTGCTAATCACATCTGTAACAAAAGAAATTCTAACAATGTTTTAAACTTTTTAGAGCTATGGGCTAGAAAGACTTCAGTGTCAAAAATCAGTACTGTATACAGGGATATATTCGCCTCCATTTTGCCTTCGCCCTCGTTGTTAGCGGGCCAAATTATAAGACTGTCAAATACTGATGTCTTGAATTATGTCTTGAAACACAACTCTGTCTGGGCAAATTCAAAACTGTGTGCAAATGTAGAAGGGCAAAAATTACATGGGACAAAAATAGCTCTGTATACATTATTTCTGGTTACTAAACATGGTGCTGTAAGATGCATTACCTTGGACATGCTCTGGGTTGGTCTGCTCCCCTGTCGCTGTCCCTGTTACAATAACTCCATCACTCCCAAAGAATTCAGCTGCCTTTGCCATCTCCACAAGACTGACATCTGATGTCACAGCATGAGCACTGAAGGCAATACAATGACACTCTTCATTACTAAGCATTTCATATGGTATTGTAATATATTGGTGCAAACATAATTAAATGTAGCTTTGCAGCTGTGGGTTCTTTCAGTTTTGTACAGTCAAGTAACTCTTCAACAATAAGTTATTACACTCTAGAACAAGTATAACTATATGTAGCTAAATCAGCTTTTTCTGATTTTCTGCACTGTGGATCGAGTAACTCTCCATCTTTAGGTTAATGTACAGCTGTTCAAGTAGCTATGGGGTTATAGATTCTTGCACTGTGGATGAAATAGCTATTAGCAATAGGTTTCTGCATAATAGAATGAGTAGCTCTGCAGCTATGAGTTCTCAACACAGACTTACCTATGTTTCTTCTTTATGTCTGTAAATATTTGTATGTTATTAGCACCAATATAATTTCTGTAACGAAGTAGCTGGCCAGCACAAGCATCCATCCATCCTTCATCTGCTACGTGGGAAAAAACAAACCCTTCTGCTCTTATATAGTCCAAGTCTGAAATTGGAGTTCAAATTTATAAGCACACAAGGTCATGTTTTGAAAATTTAAAGAGAATTTGGGGAAGTTCTATCTAAAATATTAGATATTGTTTTAGACAGAATATTTAATCATAAAGAGTATGGGGGAAAAGGCTGCCAAAATTAGGATAAGATGGTGCAAAATTAAAATATCAACAAATCTGAGATACTTTTTTAAAATCATTTTAAAATTAAAACAATGTAGTACATTTAACATGACATCAATTTGTAAACTTTATTTACATATAATACTGTTTTATGTTGATTTACTACACCTAGACTTATACTTTTTCAGACACTATATCACAAGATGGCAACTTAAATGTGTTGTTAAATTGTTTGTTGGGCCCCATAAGTAGTTTTAAGTTTGATGTAGGTTTATATTTTTATGAACAATTGTATGAGATCTTAAGAACTGTAATGCTCAGTATGTGATATGACTATGAAATCATTCTGATACAAAAGAAGCTCAATGTTTAACATAAGAATATCTGGGGAAAAATTAAAATCTTTTTTCTACTGCATTTGTGTCACATTTTGTATATGACATCATACAGCTGATCTCATTGTTTTTTCTCGTACAAGTGAGCGATGTGGCCCATGGGCCCCTTGTTTTTTTTTTTTTTCTTCATATATACTAAATTATTTGAAAGGATTGATTTAGCTTTCATGAACTATTTAAAAAAAGCAAGTGATTTTATTGTGATTTTTACCTGTCTATTACCTGCAGAATGAGCAACAGCCAATGCCTCCTTATTTGCTCCAGCCAAAATCTGAACACCAATTTTTCCTCTCTGTATTACAAATCCATATATCAAAGCACTTATAATAAAAAATAAGTTGAGCATAACTAAACTCCAAACGACAAAACATGGAAAGTAGCTGGTTTACCAGATAATCATTCACACATTTCTTGTGAGCCAGGTCTTTTTTGTTTTCAATTGTTTCAGCGGCCAGTTTGCCATCAATGAATAGTTTTCCATGGTACAGTGGATATCTGAAGAAAGAAATTAAGTTTGGTTGAATTTGGACAAGTTGTTTATAATCAGAAGTGAATAGTGCAAGCAAGACCCTGATGAGAGGAAATAATTTAGTCACTATCAAGATTGCTTTTTATGTGTAATTAAATTAAAGATGGCTAGTATACATGTTTTACCTAAACAACCCCCACCCCCAGGGGTGAGACAGATATTCTTCTTCATAACATAGATAGTATACTAACCCCTGTTTTCCCACGCATACCATTCAGCCCTTGCTCAGCATATTCAAGAACAACATCCCCACCCTCCAACACTGAACTCTTGTCCCATGATATATTAACTTTGATAGCTTCTTTCATTCTGTTTCTAAATAAGTATTCATCTCTTTCATTAAAATTTGACAGCAGAACAAAAGAATTTGATTTTTAAACATAATAAACTAACCCCTCTCTCCCTCCCCCAGCCTTTTTAAACAACAATATTCAGCCCTTACCCTGCAGACACCCACCCCCACTATTCTACCCTCCAAAATTGAACTCTTGCCCCATGGGGCAAAGGCCTTTCTGATATCTAAATTTAACAGAAAATTATTTACAGTGTCTGAAAACACTGCACCCCCCCCCCCTACTGGTACTTGCCTGTTTCGACCACTTATAACTACTCTAAGGAAGCAAAACAAGAAGAAAATGAAGTTTTTGAAAGATCACCAACAAGAGGATAAAAACAAGCAGAGAAACTAGTCATCCATGCACACTTACTCGTTCAGGCCATTGGATAGGGTATCTAGTGCGAACTTAGACGAAGATTTAGTTCTGTGACAGTACTTTTCCAGCTTTCCCAAGTAAGGTATATCATTTTGCCGTAGAAACTGCAAATCAGGAGAAAGTGCCGATATAAAAAGCTTTCATGAATTGATTAAAATTAACAGTGAATCTTATCTTATATATCAACTAAATATTCTTAAGTAAAATGTCTGTAAAATTTAAAATCTACCTCATCATCTAAATTTTCATTTGACATTGACTGTAGAGTAATATTTAATTTACTTACTTTGTTTTTCTTCTCAAATAATGCTTATTTAACTGTGTAATTTAGTAATCATTATAAAGGCATCTTGCTAATTTTGAAGATCTGTTTTTACAGTAATATTGTAAAGAATTTCACATTTTGCTTTATTACTTTCTCTTTTTCACCTGTTTTTATTTTAAAGTTGAAGCAATATGGGAACACCCCAAAATATTACTAGATCTTCAATATCAACTGAGGCACCAGAACAGTGAAACAAATCAAACTATAGCCAGTTTAAAAAGAGCTTGGACTTTGGGTAGTTGTGTCAAATGGCAATATAACATAGGCATGTGTATTCAATTGCTAGCCACTCAGCCACTGCTCTTTATTTCAACAAGATTTGTCTGGCTTTTGAGCTAAAGACTACGCGATTGGTTCCTATTTTGCTTGAAACCGCGTCATTTTTAACTTGTTTTGATGCAAAAAATAGATAGCTACGTCCTACTGATAGTCCACGGTCTTGTTAAAATGGTTCTATATAGGCCTGTGGATAAAGGAAGTTCCAATAACTTACCTTGTGCATTGCTCCTTGGATTTCATCCCGCACGTCCTACTCATCATAAAAAAGGAAAAACTTCAAAAAGAAATTCAACCAATTCATCACTTGAAACTCCTTTAAAGTTAAATCCTAAAATGTTACTAGACTGTACTATTTATAAAGTTCAATAAACTATGCATGGAAAAATTGACAAGGTGGGAGGTTTCTTAATTAATACAACAGGCCAATCGGTCATCTGAATACCATAGCCCATACACTAACTTGTTGAGGAGTCTCATGTATGCATTTAATTAAGTTTCATTTTAGAGTATAAAAATTATGATACATTGCATTGTAATGACGACCATCTCCCTGCCTGAAATCTTTCAAAGAGGACTATGAAACCTATAATTTTAGTTAAAAGCTTTAAAGATCATAATACAGTGCATGACCTGATATTGAAAAGGTACAAGACTACATGTATGTTAGAAAATAATTTTTCCATATTTGTTAACTTTCAAGATAGGTTTTATGTGTATATGTTTTCATAGATCAAATAAAACAAGGTGCTTAGTAATTACATATTTTATTTAAAACAACCTCCCATCCACAGGGGTAGACAGAACTCTCCCTGTGGGCATTTAAAAAAAAACAAGCTTCCAGAATTACAAACTCATTTGTATTTATCCATCAAAATAGATTTGCCTGACACAAAATACTTCTTGGCTACATCACTAACCTATTGAGGCTAACACACCAATTAATAGGAAACAACATATGTCTTAGTGCATATCACTGTACATGTAAACTTTGCCTTTTAAATATTATTACATTGTAATAACAATTCAAGTCAGGTTCACTCGTACTTTACCTAATAATAAAAATCCACAGAAATTTTTTTCTCATGCTAAAAGAAACCACATACCTTCATTTTCTTATGCTCATTACTTAGTAGCTTTTCTTTATCTAAATAATTGGCATATATTTCAAGTATTCCCTTAAGTCTTGCTTCTGATTCAGTTTTTCCATGTCCAGTTTCTTTGAAGTTTGGAAAAGATGCCTGAATTTGAAGAAACAAGATATCTGTGAGCCAACTGCTCACTAGTGATAACCCAATCTTAAATGAATATCACTTGTATAAAAATAAACAAAGAAAACACTTAACAGGAAGTTAAAATTGACTTGGTTCAAAAATGAATTCCACAATATGACATGTCTAAACAAAGAGTGTGTTAAAATTTCAAGCAGCTGCGATTAATAGCTGCTGAGAAATCTTGGACAAAAATTTGTTTGAAAATTTATGCAAAAAATAGTCATCATTTAATAGAAAGTTGATGTCTGATTAGTTTTTGAAATGAATCCCACCATATTATTATAGCATACCTACACAAAGAATGGGTTAAAATTCCAAGCATCTGCGAGGACAGAACCAGTAATAACTTTAATACAGGATCTGCTCCAAAACCTTTAACCAGGTCTTGATGCTGATGGTAGCATAAGTAACACAACCACCCCCCCCCCCCCCCCCCGGGCTTTGTCTCGGTGAGCTACCAAAATTACTGAAAAATAGAACACTCACAGTTTGTACTTCTTCTCCTCCAGTAAAATTCTTACTAATGGTTGCATTATCTGCACTTTCCTTCACATCCTTTGGCAGATTTTTCAAAAGGATTTGCAGGGAATTGGTCTTCAATGATTGAATTTAAGAAAGCATTAGCACAGGACATTATTATGTATTAGAGACTGTTTTAAAATACTGTTTGTCAATTTTCCCACTCCACTTAGTGAGAGTCATTGTTTATGTCAGCAGATGGCCAGACTCAGTTGTCTGGTTGCTACAAAGGTATCAGTCATGCCACCTCCACAAAAACGTGTGCTGTTGAAACAGTGTAGGTGAATAACAGATAGTACATAGCACATGCTGCAGAATATTTTCCTTATTTTGATATTTGAAATTATTCATATATCTGGAATGACTTTATTCAAATGTATATCAATCTCAGAGAGAGAGAGAGAGAGAGAGAGAGAGAGAGAGAGAGAGAGAGAGAGAGAGAGAGAGAGAGGCTTAGTAAAGTACCGGTAAGACTTTGAATTTTTTTTGAAATCTTATGTTCCATGCTCCATGCTGAACTTGTGATGTTGTTATACCAGTAGTTAAAACCAAGCTATGGTACTAATTTGAACACAAGTTTCAGTATCAACATCTTTCTGGGTTGACACCTGAACCTCTTGCATGTTTTAACCTCAAACCAAATCCTATAGTGAACTACGCAAAAGCTATTAAAATGCTGTAACTCCACAAAAGTTTTAATGAATTGTTTTAAACTGACCCTTGTCCAATCCCATCGTAGAAGGTGGACACTCATTACTTGAAAAAGAGGGAGAGGGAGGGAGAATTTATAGAGTGAAATTAAAATGTACAATTCGAACATTCAATTACCGGTAATACAGTATCTATGTGATTGAAAACTAAACAGTTCTCCTTCTGAAGTCATGTATTATAGAATAATGTAAATATAATAGGTTTTCTTTTAGCGAAACGTTTATTCTCAACCTGCAATCTCTAAATGTTGTGTGCATACATCAGCTTTCCTATGATGCTGGCAAAGCGACCCAGCGAGCTATAGGGTCGCTGTACTGTATGGGTGATTCAACGACAAGCCTTTCATCCAAGCAAATTGTTGGGTGTCTTAATTTAGCAAATGGCTAACAAAAACAAGACTGTCACCAAGTGGAAAACTTAGAGTATTTTGAAACGAGCTCTTTGTATTCATAATTATTGTTCTAAATGTGGTATGTATAATGCAACAAGACAGATGAGTAAGTACAGGAATAATGCATTACAATTTGGTTCTTGTAGCATTTTAGGGTTCAATGAGGTTAAATATATTTACCAGCATTTGTGTTTGACAAAAGGGTGATGAGTCATTGAAATATTTTCTAGCTATTACACCAACGGACGTCATATACGCTACAGTTTCTGGTCCCATATCCTTGGCCTGGACATACGGAAGATCATTCATGTTCTCTATCAGTATGGAATCCTATAAAACAATTCATATAGCATAGAATAATATAAATGGCATATAAAAGGAATATCTAAACTCTTGATTTCTCACTCCTCTCTCCAGCCATCTCTTTCTCTCTCTGTATTAATTAAATGAAGAAGCAAGCCAACGTAGTACATGTACCATATTCCTCACATTGCATAGGATAAAATAATGTTTACAATTGAGTAAGCACAATCTTATCTTTTTTAAAAATACATTTTAACAATAATCTGATCCTCAGCAAGGTTCGATAACTCTAATCTATTCGTGATCTTACAGTTATTCAACAAACTACTTCACTTAGTGGTTTCACATGTACTAGATGTACATACTGGGAAAGGGTTTGACCCTCAGATGCAATGGTTCAATCAGTTTTTTTATTCTAATTTGATTTCAGCTTGTATATTTATTCCATTGTATCCTATTGTGGGCAAAATTTAAATAACTTTGTAAAATGCATGGATACCATTGGTAGATTTCTTTTTATTTCATTTTTAAAGTTTGAAGGATAAATAACATTTTTATGATGAAAAAAAATACTCCGAGGCTGGGGATCTGAGAACCTTAACCTTAAAATATAATTCGCCCATGAATATAGCTAATAAACTGTCAAATCATTTAAATTCATGGACGGAACAGGTTTTTTTTTTAATTTCCATTTTTTTTACAGTTAGGACATAATTTAACTTAAATGAATAAGGCATCAAATAAATGTTTCAAGAAATTTTAATATATTAAAATCTCTTCACACAACTAGTACTGTTTAAAAATATATATAAAAAAGGGTTTATGACAACTCATCGAAAGACAACTCATCGAAAACATTCATCGATATAAAGTACTCCCCTTTCACCCCCCATTGAGATTCAACAATTTCACAGTATGCTAGCTTGCATTCTAACTATTCTATTTGCCAATGGGCATTTAAAAAAAAAAAAATTAAGCCATCCAGTATAATAGAAATGATATTACAATCATTGTGGAAGAATATTAAATTTGATTCGTATATTTTCATGTCTTTTTTAATACAGATAGCTTCTTTTTCAAAGAAGGGGGGTAGCAGATATAATTCAATCCATAGTCCAATCATTTAATTCTACATTTTTAAAACAAAATCTCATGTCAAATTAGCAGTAATTACTCCAATTATCTAAATAATGCATAATTGTCACATCTCAATTAAAACCTCAATGCTTCTTACATGTCTTGTGTATAACTCAGTTAATTAATTAATGAGGAATATTGTCAGCTACAGAACAATTAACACATCTGTCTAGTGTCTTTTGATGATAGATTTAATAGTGACTTTAAATCTGTCACTGTCAGTAAATCATGTGTATTATATATACCTCTGCTTAAAAAAGGTGTGAACTTCTAATAACAGCTACCTGGGGAAATATACTTTACAACTGAAGGTAAGTAGTTCACAGGCACCACTGGTTAACAAACCAAGCTGATGCATACCCCTCTCCCCCACCCCAACATAAAAATTTCTATTTTGTTCCCCTTCATTTGTTTATCTCTTTTAAACAAGAATATAAGTTATAATATATAAGAATTCATGTAATACAATGGTAAGTAAATTATTTGTTAACAAAAAAAGTTTGACATTTTGGACAAATTATTAAACTTCTTACAAAAATAAACTTGAATTTCAAAACTGAAGCATAGCGGCAGTCACTAGCATTTCATATCGAACTGTCTTCAATTTTTTTTTTCTAAATTAAATAAGTTTACACAGGGTAATGACATACACAGCTATTAGATAATTCAACTAATACCTGTGACCAATCTGTTAGGAAAACTTACCACCCCTGCACTTTTATACATAAGTGTTTGTGTCCTTACATCACCACAAATCCTGCCCATATTCAAAGTGTTCCCTGGAGATCCTATAGTAATAACTTGTATAATTAATAATATTGAAAGACAAAATATTCAAACAGTTTCTTTTTTAATCAATCATCTTATAATAGGCATGGCAAATAAGGTTTAATTAAAATAAATCCCCAATTTACCCCTTCACAATAACTGCGGTACTGCTCTTTTGCAGGGCAAAATGGCATGGTTGGTGAAATATGACGCAAATCAATTGTTTCATTTATGTCATTTAATTATCTACCTACTGAAATTTGGGCAAAGTATATCATTTTGCCCTGCAAGAGTGCAGTACCGCAGTTATCGTGAAGGGGTCAATGGAACTAAAATTATTACATGGAATACAGTTAAACATCATCAAAATAATTCCATATTTATATTAATATCTACAGATATAAAAATAATAACTACCTTCACATCTACAAATACTTCTTAAAAACATTTATTAAAACGTCATACTTTGTAATATAAGCATTATGTAGATATATGATATAATAATTGAAAAGTTTATAAATATGTATCAATTTATTGAAATTTCATGTACATAAGTCTCCCCTTCCTCTGCACTCCCAAAGCAAGTGTAATTTAAAGTGTTTCATCACAGAGAAGAAAAATGAAAAAAAAAAACTGTCCCTTTTAGGTAATATGCCCTTTATGTGTGATAATTAACTGTAGACAGTATTCACACTCAATTAGCTGCTGTCTCCTAGAGTTCTGATTTGACACACAAAATAGTTTAGCTCCAGGTGGTATTGTCTTCAGGAAAGACTTGCTTAGTGACTCTCCCTACAAAGTCAGATGAGTCTTAACAGTCACAAAGGCATGTGATGTTATATATGCTCTGGAAATTTTGTGACTTTGGATATTTTATATGTTGTTATAAAACTTTTAATATGACGTGTGGGCAAGTGTGCAACAGGTAGGTAAATTACATGTTCATATAAGTTATATATTATAAATAACGCTTTTTTTTCAATGTATATCATGCATTTTATATATATAATTATCAATGTTAAACTAACCAGAGCCATAAACTGATAAATAAATGTTATTTGTGTCTCTGATCTGATATTGAGCAACGAAATACACTGTAAGTGTAAATAAGTAAACATTCTTCAACTGTTCTTACTTTAAATAATTAGCTACAAACCTGGTAATGCATGAACATGAACCATCCCAATTACCAAAGGACGAATCTTATTAAAGTAAAGCATACTTATTTTTTAAGTTTTAAAACCACGTTTTGTAAGTTAACCTTCTACTTTCTCTTTGAATTGCTTCTCATTGGACAGCAAGAAACTATAGGTCAAATGCATTCAATGTGCGCATGCCGATGAACTGTATAATACACGTGTATTGCTAAAAATACTTTTCTTGTTTGTTTACGTTTCTCGTCAAAGTGAGAAATGCATCAAAATGCATCTTTTTGCCCTAAAAAATTTAACACAGTGTAGTCAACAATAAACTTAAGTTACACCGCATGTGATTTTATGCTTACTGCACACACATTCATAAAGAAATCAAATTTAAATTAACAAAATCGCTTGTTGTTTGTGGAACACAATAAAAAATTACCAGTCTCAGAACAATTAGACTAAAGACATAAACGCTGTTTGCACCATAGCTTCATACTTATCTTATTACTTTTCAGTTTTTAAAGAACACATCAAAAGGTTGAAATAATATTTTTTCATAATTTTTAATGATTTTATTGCACTTCAAAGTTATCTTTGGCGCGCATTACATTACGTTGTCGGAAGTTAAATAAAATACTTGGAAATAAAATAAAGCATTCTTTAGTTATCATTGTTTTGTTTAACGATTAAAATTCAGTTTTTAATGTATAAAAATTAGTAATAGACAATTTTTGAAGTCCCTAGTAATTATTATTTTTCCCACCCGAAAATCGTTGGCGGGATAGAGTGTCGGTAGGGGGCACCTTATTACGCTACGGTCTGCCGAGGAGAGTGGATGCACTAAATTATTGACGCGACAGTTTTTGACTTAGGACATTTTTAACAATGAATTAAGTCGAAGGAAACATGTAAGGATGCTATTCTTTGTAGTTTGAAATAACTGATGGAATTATTTTTATCTAAACAGGAATATGTTAACGTGTTTGACTTAAGTGATCGCACCATGTTGAAAATTCTGTCAGTGTGTGTCGTTCGAGACTTTGTTAAATCGAACATTTTAATTTAAATGTCACCGTTTGTTGGCTAAAATTTAATTAACCCGTGAAAACTTCTGTGAAATGTCATTTATTTAGCAGGATGTATTGAGTCAAAGTATATGGGAAGTGACTTTTTGGTTTGGCCTTAAAATTGTAGCGGTTTACGGGAAATGCAAAAATTGCAACATCGGGATAAAAATTTTAATTATGCCTTCCATAATCAGTAAAATATGGATGTATTTTATTTCAGATTTGATCAATCTGCCTCTCGGTCGACAACTATGTCGAGAAAAAGGTAAGTTTATCAGCATACCCCCGCGAATTTACCGCGCGCCATTTTGTTTGTTATGTGATCAATGAAGCGGTAGATAAATGGCTTGCTCGCCGATCACAGTTCTAAAATATGTTTATTCTTACAACTACAGTGCACGATTGCAGTCTAAAATAAAAGAGGAAGAAGACTTCGAAAATTGCAAGAAAATAAAAAGGAAAAGAAAGGCAGATGAAGTAAGAGAACTTATTGCAAACTTTTTTGAGCGCCCTCGCGGCCATGAACGCCTCATTTCTTTGTTCATTCATTTCGATGTTTGAATGAAAATGAAGTTGTTCAATTACCAATTTTATGTTGTAGGCATTCGAAGAAGATGCAAATATGAGTAGACGAAGCAAGCAATTTAGAATAGAGGTATGCATTAAATTTTGCAATTTTATTATAATATTTATCATGTTTATTTAGGAAAACTGGCGCCATGACCTAATTATTTGTTTCACAAAAACATCGTTATAAAAATGATTTTATCATGATTTATCTTTGAAACATTCAAAAAATATATGATACTTTGATTGTTAACAAAAGTTTGTAAAAAAAAAAAAATTACAGCTTTGCTCCACCAAGCTAAGGGATTAAATGTCTTTCTAGAATCTGAAATGACATAATTCACTATTCAAGCACCCAAGCTGAGATAGAAGCCAGTTGAAAAGAGTTTATTTGTGTTTTTATTTGCTCAGTCTGATTTTCCCCCACAGTAAAACCAATTTTATGAATTGAGTTAATTAGTGAAATTCTTGAAAAACTGAATGACATTTTGTGAGAATTGCAATTTTGACAGTTATTTGTCTCACATTTATTCCCTTTTCTATGAGCTGAATTCAGTTCATGGCATTGCATATAGTTATACCAAATTCCATAAAAGCTTTAAAAGGAGTAGTTAAAAAAAGAAATGATACGAATTTAAACGAAAAAAAAAAAAATAACCATTTTTTTTCTGAAGTTAGATTTTGTCTTTTACTTGCTTTTTGAATTGCCTTATTTTGTTTTAAATTTTTAGAATCAATGGATACCAATATCAGAAAACTCCTCTATAAACACATGTACGCTTGTGCCAAGTGAACCATTGTCTCCTGACTCAGACATCAAAACTTCTACAGACATTGTTCTTAGTTCCCAGTTTAGATTTAGAAATATTTGCACAACTGTGTGCAGATTATCTCCATTGCCTACGTTTAGTTGGGCGGATTCCCAAGAAGTATGGACTCAAATGATTCGAAAAGAATCTCAGTACCATCGGGATCAAAGAGTTTTTGATAGACATCCAACTCTACAACCTCGTATGCGATCAATTTTGTTAGATTGGATTATAGAGGTAATTTTATATTTTTAAAAATATGGGTGGAAAATAATATATTTTGTATACAATTATCTTAACTTTGATACAATATAGATTGATGAAAAATGTTCTAATCCTGATGCCTTATTCACTCCAGGTTTGTGAAGTGTACAGATTACACAGGGAGACCTTCTACCTCAGTGTTGATTTTATTGACCGTTTTTTGTGCACCACAGACAATGTGATGAAACACCAACTTCAGCTTGTAGGAATTACAGCACTCTTCATTGCAGCCAAATTGGAGGTACTGTTGTTGAACTTAATCAATATTGAAGTTATATCTTGATGTTAAAAATATTGAAATAAGTTATTTTTTCTCATTCAATTTTTGTTTAATTATTTGTTTATACTTTGTCTAAATCTGCTTTTAGGAAATCTACCCACCAAAATTAGCAGAGTTTGCATATGTCACAGATGGTGCTTGTTCAGAGACAGAAATATTAGAACAAGAACTAGTTATTTTAAAGGTATTTTCTTTGTTTAAGTAACAAATTTTTTATATGGGTTTAATATTTTTTAAAAACTAGTTAAAAGTTCTATGTTTTACTTTCAATGATTTAATATTTTCTCTTTCTTTTTAAATTGTTTTCGTTATCAATTATCTGTCTTTCGTTGAAGGCTTTGAAGTGGGACCTGGCCCCTTTGACGATAACAGCCTGGTTGAATGTATACCTACAAGTGGCAAATATTGATAATATCGTGGAAGCAGAACATGGCTTTGTGTTTCCTCAGTACTCATCCCACGCCTTTGTGCAAATTGCAAGGGTAAGTATATAAGTTTCTGTACAATTTAATGCCTTCGTGATTTCTAAAACTTGACTATATATAATGTATTTCTATGTGGGTTTTTTCCATCTTGTTTACCTAATTTGACATGTCTACTATAACAGTTGACAGACCTGTGTATACTGGACATTGGCTGTATGGAACATACCTATAGTCAGCTGGCAGCTGCAGCCCTCTACCACCTTACCTCAAAAGAAATGGTGCTTTCTGTGACAGGTAAATGAGAATCTCCTTTTAACAGACCTTATCAATCTGCTAATAGTAGTCTTGATAAAGATAATTCAGATGAATAACACAAGTGAAAAATAATTTAGATTTTCACCATCAAAATTTTTTTTTTAAATAAATATCTGATCTTTAAAGAAATGTATCTAACACATGATGGTTGTTCTTCACTTGCTTTCACATTGGAAACAGTATTGAACTGAAGGTATGAGTGAGGGTTCTCTTTCCAGTGTACCTTGATGTTGTGTGTTGCTATGCCTGTGTGCATGTGTCTACTTTTGTTGAAAAGGGGGGTGTAAATTGGCTTAAGTTGTGAACCATTTAACTAACACCTTTTCTTGTGTTCTCAGGATTTGAGTGGGAGGATCTCGAGCCATGTGTGGAGTGGATGGCACCCTTTGCCCGAACGCACATAGATGAGGGCTCAGTGGAGGTCAAATTCTTCCAGAGCATTCCTGCGGAAGACTCTCACAACGTTCAGATTCATGCAGTGGATTTGAATATGTTGGTAAGTGTAAGACCATAGGCTTGATTTAATCATTGGAGAGAAAGTAAAATGTGCACTTTCAATTAATTTGAACCCTTTGACAATAGGTTATGTTAAACCATGCTTTATTGATAAAAAGAAAAAGACTTATAAGAATATTAGTATTGCTGGCAACACTAGGGGAAAAAAACTAAATTGTGCCTAATTTCTGTTTTAAAGGAGAGAGCTCAAGAATTACAGGAAGAAATCCACACTCTGTTGAGGGCCAGAAGTCCTGACCCCCAAGCTCAAATCATCACCCAACTTACTCCTCCCCACAGTGGCAACAAGAAATCAAACACTTCCAAAGTGTCCAATACCTCATTCAGTTCTAGTGAGTTGGACTCCTTTGAAAAGGAAAACGAAGAGTTCAAATAAAATTGCTATAATGATTAGAAGACAGATTGATGGGGAAGTTCTCAAGGTGTGCATCAAGACAGAAGTGTTACCTCAAGATTTCAACTTTTGAATCTTTCCCTTTCTCTACCTGATGACAAATAACTCCTCAGGAAAATTAGAAGGAATTGAAAAATAGAAGTATATTTTGTATACAATTTAAAGAAGTGTGAGGACATGTCTTGTACAATTTAGTGCTCCATGTTGATTGACATATTTAACCCGTGTGGTCGAGTTTGTGTTTGACTTGTAGGGTATTTATTGTTGATACTTATTGTGTGACTGAGTGCAATGTGTACTAATACCAGTGTATATAATCTTTTAGTGTGCTTTAGGGCAGGGTATCCTCTAAGGATGGTCAGAGGTATATATTACAAGCAATGCACATTCATCGTTTATTTCCGTAGGCTGATCGCAGCTTTTGCCTTGTAAAAAGGCATGGGAGTGTTCATCAAATTCAAATGAATTTAACTTTAACAATGAAATTTTAACAAATCAAATATTTGTTGTATTTTCAAATTGTTCAACTCACCCATGTAGGAAAGGGTAATGATTTTTTTTGCAATATATGGGACCAAGTTTTAATATAACCTCCAACATTCAACCAAACTGTGTTCATTTGATTCAGTTTACATTTGTTGAAAGTTTTAAGATATGCAATTCATGTACTGAATCAATTTTTATTTTAAAGACTTGATATTTTTATTTTCTGTAGTCGGGTAGAGACGCTGCCACAAATCCACTTGTGTTCACAATTTCACCAAATGTGTTCATTTTTTAATTTTGTCAGATGTATGAATGTATGTGTGACTGAGCAAGAATGTAGAAAGTGAAGGAAATTGTCAGAGATTTTATGGTGAAAAGTACAAGATAAATGTGCAATGTTTAATCTTTATTTTACAAGTCAGAATATGTGATTTTTCTCCATACATGTAAATACCATGTACTACTTTTTGAGTGGAGAGCATTTCTGTCAAATCAGTTTCCAATTTTTTTTTTTCACTCAAAATATAATCTGAACCTTTTTCCCCAATATCTAGCAAAGTCCAACATTTCAAATCATGGGTTTTGATGGCCATGCTCTCTACTCAAACTAGAAGTCTATAAAAAAAATTTGCTCTTTATTGGCATCTCAGTAAAGAGGCCTTGAACAAGAGAACTCAAGATTTATGACAGTATTTACTCTGTATACACTGCAATATTAATTATAGTCAGCAGAGAAAGCTCTAACTGTAACATAGTATATTGTTTATCTTTCCTGTTGATTGTTTTTTTTTTTCTTTACACTTTGATGTTATACCTTTTGTGCATTTTAAATATGGAGTTGAACGATACTGATGAACAATTCTATGAATTGATTTTTTTTTCTCTCTATGCAAATAAAATACTTTCAAAGGCATCATCCACTTTATTGAAAAATCTCATTTACTTTGATAAATTGATTTTTTATCAATCATGAATTTTCATACAGTAATCATTATGCTCACAGTCTGCATATAATGCAAATACAAACGGTTTTATGGGTCTCTGCTTTTATATATGCTTAAATTTAAAAGAAGGAAATTGTCATGTCTCATCCATGAAATGGAAAAAAAGAAACTTTCAAATGAATAAGAATTAAATGTGGTGAATGGCTGTATAAGAATGTTGTGTCCAATGAAGATTTTCTGTGAATTTATTTAATAATTTATCTGCTGTAATTTATGATTTATCTGACACAGATTTAAAGGTATATAATTTAAATTTAATCATATTAATTTATTTTCTTTTATTTATCTTTCTTTCTTAAAAAGTAGTATTCATATGTTTATTGTATTATCTTGTACAGCAACAGTATAGTATATTGAATATATAGAATTATATGAAATACACAACATGTAATATCAAGCAAAAAACAAATTGAAAAGCATTGTGTATTAATACTGTAGTTTTTTTTTTAAATGTAGAGTGACTAGTATGATATTAGTGTGCATTACAGAATGTGTACAGCTGAACTTTTTTATGCAAAACACTGAAAGCAAGTTGAACCATTTAACATCAGTTCCTCTCATACTCATGTTTATGTTGTTCTCATCCTCAAAACATCACAGTTTGTTATAGTTAAGTTTTAAATATTTGACAGAGCAAGTTTTAGTCAAATGTATTTAACAAAAAAGCAATAAATGTTGTTGTAATTACACTTGGTCTTTGTGTTCTGTGTCTACAAGAATGGTGATATTCTGCATGGTTGGAGTGGGCATTGTTAGAGAAGACGTGAGAAAAAATTGATCGTCTCATAATATTATCTGCCAGTAAATAATTTGATTTTTTAAATCTCTCCTTTAATTTGTGAAACATTTATGGAGAGTGAATATTCTTTTACATGTCACTGGGAAAAAAATGGATCACTCCTTAAAAATTGGTATTTACTTTACCTCTCAAAATATAAATACTTTTTTGAAACTAGATTGTTTGAGAACTTCGTAATTGAACATTCAGGTAAAGGTCAATCTTTCCCTTATTTACGATGAAAAATATTTGAGAAATTACATGTAGCTTCCTAAACAAATATTTTTTATCAAAGGCAATATCGTATCAGATATACCCTACACCACCAGATTCAAGGAGAAGCATGTTTAATGAGGTGTCAGCATGATGTAAAATGTAACATTTTTTGTTATCTTGTTTTTGGGGGGATTACATGAACCCACGCGGCATTTTAGATGTCTGTCCTTTGTGGAGATAAGACAACAATATACATGATTAATCCTACCCTTGAGATAAAAGGATAGATAGCATCATTGTCTTTTTTTGCAAAGAACAGGTCTAACTTAGTCTTTAGCGATGTAGTTTCTAGAGGGCAGTGTTAATTAGCAGAATAACCGGATTTGCCACTCTTAGTTGCAGTGTTTTCTTGGGGGGATGCTTGTTACCTCTGACATTTTAGGAAGTCATAATTCATATTTGACGCGTAATTTTTTTTTCCTGCAATTGACAAAACATTGAGAAATCAAATACATGGATGTTCAAACCAGGAAAGTGTACTTTTAGGTTATAATCTTTTATGACAGCCGTCATAAATATGTAACACTTTTCAAAGTCTTGTGGCTGATACATGGCATACTACAGGGTTGCCCTATAAACCCTTTGTTGTTCACGTTGTACATTTTCACATTTCACAATAAGACAAAATAGAATTAAAGAAGAAAGACAGATTCGTCCATATTTATTCAATCTTCAGATATTCATTTCTTACAGCTGTCGCCCTATTCTAATGGTTACATAAATACTTGTGAAATTGGATTACATGCGGAGTGTACGCGTGTGTGTCTTCCTGTCAGTAATCACATAGGGTATCTGTGACATTGCTCACTCTTATTCCCATGTGTTGTTCTTGTCACAAAACCGATTAACACACCAGTCATAACTAATGAAGTAATGCTTAGGACTGCCAAGTGAGCTGTATGTATTTATAATACATATTGCCATTTCCTGACCAATTGCATTAGTGACTGACATGCATTTAATTAATAAAGAAGGAATATCTGGTTACGATTCAGTTGATTTCAATAGACTAATTTTGCTTACGCTCGCAACATATTTCGTATTTTGAGAGGGATAAAGGAAGAGCGAATAAGATACATTGTACATTTAAAATGTAAAAAAAAAAAAATAATTAATCTGCTTAAAGTCTAACCTGCACTGATTATGATTAGCTACTTATGTTTTTGTGAATAATTACATATATGTAACAGTTGCATGTCCTGGTAGCAACAAACACGGGTGTTACTTGTCATATAAATAAATATTATTTCAAAAATCATTAAAACTAATCTTCTTCCATAAAATCGTCATTAATCTTCATGTATTTTTGATAGCCTGAATCACTTCAAGGCGATATCAAAGTACGCGCGACTGCTGACCAATCGTACCACGTTTTGATCGTGATTGATTGAGCAACTAAAGGAATTACATGCAGCGATAATTCCATTAGATGTTGTAATTTTAGTGCTATCAATAATCGACAGGGGCATTATCTGTAATGAATGACCCCCGACAGTGGGTCTATAAAGGTGTTTGTCTACCAGGGGCCATTTTACACCTAAACTTTTAAGCCACCCTACGAACGTGTACACTTCACAGCGTTTTCATTGAAGAATGTGGAGTTATCGTAACAATTTATTTACGCCTCCTTCTTGCTCAAGACTATATACATCATTCAAAAACATGGTTGATATCGGAATTCTATTTAACAGACGTTGTAGAGAAAATTGCTTTGACTTCTTATGTATGATATAATATATACATGTACGAAATGTGTATCTAGGATATTCTAAACATATTTTGAACAATAGTTAGGTAGATGAGGTATGAACAGATTCTCACGACACGCGGGTCAATAGGTTTCACAAAGATTTGTGCATTTTGCAAACGATGCAGTTTTGTTTTGAATATCAAGTAACAAGTTGAATTTTAAATCGTAAATAAAGAAATTCAGTATGTCACAACGCAGATAGTATTCCAAGAAAAAACAAACAAAACCGGTTCGCAAAATGCATAATATAAATACCTTGCAAAATAAGAGGTATTTTAAGAATGTGGAAATTTGAAACAAGTCTGTGTGATTTTGTTATTGTACTACTTTTTGTGTTTTTAAATAGATTTTTAAAAAAGCTAAATATATAAATGTTTCGTCTGCGTTACTAAGATCGAAAAACTATTCCAATTCACTATATTAAAGACATGGTGCGAGGGTTGTTACAATGTATGACCGACAGAAATATAGGAAACCACTACAGCACAGACAAGCACTTTTTTTCAAGATTATCTTGATATTCTTGAAAGATATTGTCCAAAACAAACTATACACTATGAAACGAGTACGGCTGTATTAGTGGCTATGAGTTTCGCTATGTCGTAAACCAACATTCGGAAAATAATACATGTACGTATGGTTTTTTAACGCTTCGTCAAAATTTGAAAGTCAGATATTAAGTTACAGGCACGATACAGAGATTGAATCTCAAAGCTCGGGTCTTTTTATTGTTTACGTTATGTGTTGTTTTGATATACGTTTCAATCAAATGTTGTTTTCTTTTGCTGATAATGTTATACACGAACAAATTGAATCAGTTTATTTTGTTTACCTCGAGTCATTTTGCTAAAAAATATTACATGTACTTTTTTACATTATTTAAAAACAAATATAAGACTCGAGCCTTGCTTACATAACAATGAATTCTTATATACCTTTGCATCTCGCTTGTAACTTAACTTCAAACATTCAAACTGTGCCTGGTTAAACATTCAAAATGCACAAGTAAACCATTTTATACATTAAAATCAAATAAAATAAAATATTGATCTCAGATCGTGGTCAACAAGTCAACATTAAAATTAAATTTTAAAGTAGATAAGTTTTATAGATATATCAAGCGATCTTAATAGTTCGTGTTCTTATACAGTTCTCGATAATCTTTGTGCTTTAAGACGACATCTTTAAAAGACCCAGAGATCTTACAGCTGTATCTAGGGATGTTGAAGTGTGCATGGATTGTTATACCCGTTCCTTTACTTCCTCAATTGGTACACGTATTCCATTTCCCGTGATAGAGAAAGACAATAGATTCACCTCCTTCCCAAAAGTGCCTCATCCTGCTAGTCTTAGAAAGCCCCCTGTCGGACTTAGTACATGTAGTATACCACTTGAACATTGAACATCAACCACTTGGACAATGAATAACCAAACAATATCAAAAGGTCTTTAGACGGTTCTCCTTGGTATCCTAAGTGGAAGATTGTTTTTGCTGCTGCGTAATATATATACTAGTATAACGGCATATACCTAAACATTATCCTGCTAAAACCATATATTAATTGTCTTTTTTGCTGCTGCGTAATATATATACTAGTATAACGGCATATACCCAAACATAATCCTGCTAAAACCATATATTAATTGTCTTTATTGGTCCTATATATATAGGCAAATTCCCGCAATTATTTAGCAATCAAGAATTTGTTTTTACTTTGTTTGAAAAGTCTCAGATAATGCAGTTTAATAGCATTTTGTATTCATGTAAGTAATTATGTTGCATGCACGTATACATGCATGTAATTTGTCTTTATATAATACGGTAATATTTAGTTGTACAATCAAATATACTAATAAATATAAGCAGTGATGTTAATGTTGATTTTTTTTTTTCATGGAGCAGTCGCAATGGATATTCTCGTTACTCCGACAATATCTGGTTCATATGTGTACATCCAGAAACATGCAGTCGAAATACTTTATAGCTATACAACTTTATACATATATGTATAGTATTTGATTTTTGGCTCACCTCAGAGACCGAAGGTCACATGATCGCCTTGGTAACGGGTTCTACTCCCGCAAATAATGTGAGATTTTGTTCTTTTTTTGTGTTTGAATTTTCAAACTTTCAAAATTATAAATTTTGCATTAAACATGCAGCTGAGTACATGCAGCCGAATACTCTTCTTCTGGGGTAACATGTAAAAAGAGGAGGGGGATCCATTGAAGAAATACAAAAATAGTGTCATTTCCCAGTATATGGCATTGGTCTGAGTCTGGAAACGTGATAATCTTCTTATCATTGGTTTGAGACGATGAGTTATACCTATAATAATATTGGTAATCTAAAGATTCTAAAGTAACAACAGTAACAAAAGGTTTCTACGCGGAGACGGATCGGAGCCACAAGCTGCGGTGGTCCGGAAGTCATCTGCAAGTCCCTAAACGCAGTTAGTGCGGCGCGTAGTTTGGTCTCGTGGGGACAAAGCCCCAATAGCTCAGCTCGTACAGAGAAGATGGGGCTTCACATTAATCCAACTATTTTAACAATCTTACGCCCTCCACCTTTAAGACAACATAAATACTTAAGTCTTGAAGTCATTATAAATAAAAAAGCATTTTATACACGAATTCTAACTTTTCTAACTAGAGTGGGATATTCCACGTTTTGATACAAATACATACATGTATATAAGCTTGAATCGATATATATATATATATATATATATATAAGAAACTTGTATCTTATTGTATAAAGATACTCAGTGCATTATCTCTCACTAATTTTTATATGTACCATTATCTCTCAAATATAAAAATTATGAGATTTGGTAACAGATATGATTGATGTCGTTAAGAGGTAAAGATACGACGTTTAACTCATATTTTTTCAGTGAAAGAACTTTATTACACACTATTACAACTAACCCCATCTCCTCTTGTTGGGGTTGGTTGGGAAAACCTTAAAATGGGTTGGGTTCCAGTCCCCAAGCACAAAATGATCACAATGATAATAGTATAATAGATGCATAATGAATAATGTTAATTGATAGATATTCGATTATATGTAAACTATCTTAGTGCTTCTTTTATACTTTTTCCTCTCAAATCTGCTGGGGTAAGCTGGGTTGAGTAGGGTCTCCAATAAAAACAAAGATACAAAATGTATTAATTGTTCTGCTTGTTTGAATTAAGTGGTTCTTTAAAGCACATATACATGTTTTTAAAAAAGTTTTTATTGTGCATTGATATGCTCACAAATACACACAACAAATAAAGTACAAGGGGTTGGAATTGAAGGAGACATAGAAATACGATTAAAATAATAAATCGACTGTACAGGATGAAAGTTCACGCTCATTGTCATAGCACCGGACTGCGGGGTGGACTCCGGGAGGGGCCTTTCCATGGTTTATAGATGATGTATGCCATGAATAGATAGCTCACGAAGAGCAAGAGAGACACTCCAACAGTCAGTCCTATAAAATGAAGAACGAAATGAATAAACATTATACATTATACATTACATGTCCAAAACTTTATATATAAATGAGAGAGAGAGAGAGAGAGAGAGAGAGAGAGAGAGAGAGAGAGAGAGATTGAGATTTCGGTCACCTATCTTCTGTTCCTTAAGAATAGTAATGATATCCGACCCGGAGTTTGTCATCCTTATATCGAGACACGCCCCCTCTTTTATATCTAAAAATAAATATGACACAAACAATCTCCACAATCCTCCGGATTCTCAAGTAATTAAACAAAATCTAGATAAATTCAAAAATATCATTTTTAATGTATATGCGGAAAGACCATTCACTTTAAAACTTGCATTAATGTTGAATTTTTGATAGAAAAAATATTCTGTTCGGATTTTGTCGACCTGCACGGAGCGGTTTGAGCATTAGATCAAATCCATCATGGCTGCGCCCTTGACTGAAATCATGACTTCCCGAATTTGTCGACAATTTCATCATAGAAAGAGCCTAATTAGGGTAAATAGTTTTAAAACCATGAAGTTAAAAGATAGTGGTGCAAAGGAATATTTTTATTTTCTTAAAATTAAATGTGTTCATTGTGTTGTTTTTGCAGTTGTTGCAAAGACGACACACAACGATGATAGATGATGACTCTCCCTCGTCAGAAGAGCAGCGTTTGCAAGAATTAAAGAGTAGTTTTTCAACTGGAACACACACTCCAAATGCTGAGAAGCCAATAATTCCCCTCGCAGCTCTACCTAAGACCACTAGAGCTGACACAGCAGCTATAGAACATATCCCAGTTACAGAAAACGGCTATCAGTTCAAGAAACACCCTGGGCGCATGAAATCTGATAAGATCACTGAAATACCAGAGATTTTGGAAAACACTCTTGAATCCATTTTCAAAGGTATAAATAAAACATGTATTTTGTAGGGTTATTTTGTTGTAAATATCTGGAATGATTTACATTTTTGAAACTTAATCATACATGTATGAACAGAGAAACCAATATAAAAAAGACAGAGTTTACACATAAAAACTTATATATAATACCGAGCGCAGGCGAAGCCCGCCTCGCTAAGCGAGAATTAATGGTAACACGTATATATAAGAAAATCAGTGAAAAATGAAAGTTGAATCAGGGGTACTAAGGCCAAAAAAAATTTCTTCCAGCCCTGGGCGCCGCCATCTTGGCAGCCATTTATTTTGTTTTTAAAAAGGTAGTTCGTTCATTGATTGACTGGTACTTATCGATGTTTATTGCCCCTGAACTCGATTAAATATGTTCCAATGTTTCATTAGAAGGTAATTTGAATTAAAAGAAATTAAAAAGGAAACCAGATAAGTTTCAGTAGTGCTTCAATCAAGAAACACGACTTGTTCTATGTATGTCTTATCAAATTATCAGATGGAAAATAAAAACATTAACGTTAAGGAACTGATCTTTTAGATACTTAATAAAATATTTAATTTCATTAGAGCGGCATTTATATGAATTTAATTGATGAACAATGAAAGAAGAAATAAAAAAAAGTTCGGAATCACGTAACTCTCTTCAGCTATTTCCGAAGACAAAACTTGAACGTTTTACGTCTGAAATATGACGTCATAATGTAGACTGAGCATGCAACGTTTAGTTAAACTTTGGCTAATGATATGTGTAGGCAACCAGGCGGATCCTACTGTGTGCGTTTCAAATAAATTTTGTTCTACAACAAGAGGCCAATTGGCCTTAACGGTCACCTGAGTAGCATATATCCCATACACAAACTTGTCATGGAGTCTCATATATGCATCTAATTAATTAAGTTTCATACTGGAGTACAAAAATAATAAATTTGTAATGACGACCACATTTCAAAAAGAACTGTGAAACCTATTATTTTGGTGAAAAACTAAAAGATCTGGTCTACAAAATCATGAATTCAGTTTTCCTTTCAGGTGTGTGGGAGTAAAGAAAATAATTTTTTAGCGTTATATGCATTAACATCTATACATCCATTTTGGCCCTGCCCTAGAGTCAAAACCCATCCTTGAGGGGGACATGAAAATTAAAATTTCAGTAGAGGACTTCCTGGTAAACATAATTATTAGTCAGTTTTTTTATACAGATGTGTGAGAATAGAGAAGAAAATTTTCAAACATTATATGCATTAACACTATATTGCCATATTGCGCCCCCCCCCCTTCATGTCCTGAACACCTGACCCAGGGGCCATGAATTTCACAATTTAGGTAAAGGAGATTGTGGATATCATAACCATGTATTCAGTTTTTTGTCCCCATGTGTGGGAGGAGAGAAGAAGATTTTTTAAGATTTTAAACATTTTTACTATATGGCCATATTGGCCCCACCCTAGAGCCTGAACACCTAATAAAGGGGTCATGAATTTCACAATTTTAGTAGAGGCCCTCATGAACATCATAACCATGTATTCAGTTTTTTGCTCACATGTGTGGGAGTAGAGAAGAAGATTTTTTAAGATTTAAAAAAGTTTTACTATATGGCCATATTGGCCCCACCCTAGAGCCTGAACCCCTGACCCAGGGGTCATGAATTTCACAATTTTGGTAGAGGGCTTCATGGACATCATAATCATGCATTCAGTTTTTAACAAATATATATGGTTGTAGAGAAGAAGATTTTCTAAGATTTAAAAAAGTTTTACTATATGGCCATATTGGCCCCACCCTAGAGCCTGAACCCCTGACCCAGGGGTCATGAATTTCACAATTTTGATAGAGGGCCTCATGGACATCATAATCATGCATTTAGTTTTTAACATATATATATGGGAGTAGAGAAGAAGATTTTCTAAGATTTAATACATTTGTACTATATGGCCATATTGGCCCCACCCTAGAGCCTGAACCCCTGACCAAGGGGTCATGAATTTCACAATTTAGGTAGAGGGCTTCATGGACATCATTATCTTGCATTTAGTTTTTGACAAATATATATGATAGTAGAGAAGAAGATTTTCTAAGATTTAATACATTTTTACTATTTTGCCACATTGGCCCCACCCTAGATCCTGAACCCCTGACCCAGGGGTCATAAATTTCACAATTTTGGTAGAGGGCTTCATGGACATCATAATCATGCATTTAGTTTTTTAAAAATATATATGGTAGTAGAGAAGAAGATTTTCTAAGGTTAAATACATTTTTACTATATGGCCATATTGGCCCCACCCTAGAGCCAGAACCCCTGACCCAGGGGCCATAAATTTCACAATTTTGGTAGAGGGCTTCATGGACAACATAACCATGCAACCAGTTTTTTCCTCACATGCGTGGGAGTAGAGAAGAAGATTTTTGAAAATTTGGCTTTTTTTGCATATTTGGCCCCGCCCGTGGCACCCCAGGGGTGGTAGAGCCATGAATTTCACAATTTAGATTCTTCTTACCATAGAGATGCTTCACACCAAAAATGGTAACGATTGGCCTGGTAATTTTCAAGAAGAAGTTAAAAATGTAAAATTGTTAACGCACGACGCACAGACGCACGACGACGGACGAAGACCAATTGCAATAGGTCACCTGAGTGACTCAGGTGACCTAAAAATCAAACTCCACTGTGTTAAATCTGAGCTCGGTCCAACGGTCACACCGTTTACATATTACATTTATCTATCATTAGGTCAAGCGCAGGCAAATATCTATTAGAGTATGGAAAATGTCAATTATGTTAATAAATGGTAATGATCACTTTAAAAAGCCAAGGGTTGGTTTACAACTTTACACTGAAACAGTGAAGTACATACATGTACATGTATATGTTACCTGCAGGTTTTTGCATTTAGATTCATGAAATTTTTTTATCAACTGAACTTGGTATTCAAATTATATTTTGAATTCCAACCTTAAGGATTATGTTCATTTTCCATCTTTGTGGCTATTGTTCTTAGATTCCGAATGTAAGAGTCTGGAAACTGATGGTAGGAGCTTGTATAACCAGCTGATGAAACGACAACTTCCAGAGTCTCAATCATCTTTGACAGCTAGAGCTAGAAAGATTGAACCATTTGTCATCAGCAGGCTGTCAAATAAACAGCAGGCAAAGTTGCAAGGTATTTAGGTAGATTTTCCTCTCAGTTATCTGCAGTTTACCCTGTATATAGCAGTGATCTATGTTTTTTTTTAATCCCGAAGTATTAGGGTACTTAATTTCTTTGTGTAATTACATTTACTATGTGTAAGTATTGAACAAAGAAAGCAGTCATGTTATGTGGGAAAAAAATAATGTTGTCTTATAAAAGACTTACAATTTAGATGCATAATTTCTTGTTCTTTTTTAAAGAACTGATTGCTCTGCCTGAGTTAACAGAAGATGAACTAAAAGAACTGAAAAATTTACAAAATAATATCCAAAATCAAATAAAAAAGCGTCTACGTTTCACTACATACCACTACAGGCCTTTACAGTAAGTAATACCTCAGAAGTAAGGCATATAATATCTAGGATTACTTTGAATTTAAATGTTTACATATATATTGAATTTTGATGTGCATTAGTTTTATACAAATGATTTATTTTTCTTCAGATACACAGCAGACTTTGCCCTAAAGTACTCATATTCCAGAATGATACCAAACTACAGTGTCTTAACAGAGTGTCTCAATGAGGTATGTTTCATGTACATGCATAGAGCCAAATGAAAATTTATATGTACATGTACTTGTGTTTTGATATAAAATTTATGCATATAGCTTACTATGAATTGAATCTTTTCCATGGTTTACCATGTCACTCATTGAGCACCTTATCATGGTATTTAGATCAAAAGGAGGGATCCTGATTTTGAGCCTCAGAGTTTATTAAACATGGGATCTGGTGTTGGGTCTGCTGTCTGGTAAGTTGTATTCTGTGTCCAAGATTTCCCAGCATGGAGTTACTGCCAATAGAGCAAAATTACCCAGAGTTCTCCATGTTAACTCTAAAGATAGTATTTGCCTATTGCTGATGCACTCTGCTGGACATTTAGCTTCAGAACATTACATAATTTTATTAAGGTGGAATAACACACCTGGAAAAAGTCACTCAAATTAACAGGACATTTTTTGATAATTTTATAGTTTTAACAGGAAATTTTTTGGTTCAGAACATTACATAATTTTATTAATGAAAAATCCCAAACTCATTTTTGATGAACAACAAGTTAAAGAACAAATCTACAAGAAAATTAAAATGCAAATCTGTTTTAAAAAGATTTCTAAAAACTTAATAATTTTTAGATTTGAAAAAAATGCTTTTTACAGAAATGATCACTATATAGATCATTAATGTGGTATAAAGATTTTTATAGAGAACAGTTCATACTCATTCTGATTTAAACAGTGCAGCTTTAATTTACTGGAACGTCATTTAAAAAAAAACACTTTAAATTATATTTTTGTAGGGCAACCAACAGATTATGGTCAGAGTCTGTTAGGGAGTACTACTGTGTTGATAATGCCTCAGAAATGAACAAAATGGCCATGCAGATATTAAAAGGTGAGTACCGTTTTGATTGTCAGCATAGATTAGTATGTGACCATGCATTCTCAGCTGCTATAGAAAATTAGGCTTGTAGAGGAATATCTTCACTACTTATGTACTAGTGATGGGTACAGATGATAACATTTATGGTTAAGCCACATAATTCTTTACACTTAGCTTGCTATTACATGTACTCTCTTTGTAGCTGTTTACAGTCCAGACATATATGTTTTTCCAAGTATAGCCCTTGATTATTTAGGCACATGATTGCATGGTTAAAGTTTACTTGTTACACATGTTTATCACTCCTTTGATATTTATGAGCTTCAAAGTTACTATAGGTATATATGATGCGATTGAGACCTGGAAATTTTTTTCCAGATACACAGCATTTAGTATTAAAAGAAGACTGACAGATTCAAACATATATTTATTTGCTTAAATTGTTTTTACAGAGGGAGACATGAACAGGCAGAGTATGGTGATTCCTAATGTGTATTTCAGGGATAAGCTACCGTTACAGAAAGGTGTAAGTGCAGAGTACACATATATTCAAAGTCTTGCAAGCTTCATTGTAAATTTTGATTAAAGTATAAATTACTAGTTTACAGAAGACGGTAACCTCCATATAGATTATTTAAAAAGATTCCTCTTAAAATAATTATGCTGATTCAAGGGAGTTTTAAACTTGTCACCGCCATGTGAATTTTGGTGTTTATTCCATTATAAAGAGAACTGCAGTAACAGTTGGTTCTATATATTCATTAGATAACTGATTACCAGTGAATAATTTATACAAAATATAATCTTAGGTTTTGTGCTAAATTTTTTCTTTCGTTTCCCAAACATATATCATTCTCTAATCAAGTCTCCACATTTGTCGACCTTTCTTGTTCCTGTCTGACCGAGGCCCAGTCAATTCATAACACTAGCCTTCTTACCATGGTACATGGTCATGAAATGTGAGCACATGTACTGTGAATGTTACATTGTTTTGGTTTTATATTTAGGGTAGATTCTCATTGGTGATATGTGCCTACACATTAATGGACTTCCCAAATCAAAAGAGTCGATTACAGTTGATCAGGGAACTCTGGGACAGGACGGAGGACTATTTCGTAAGTTAGTCTTAGCAGCATGTAAATGGTTCTTTTTATGTAGAAGCAATTAAATGATGTTTGTTTGAAAATACATATAAAAAATAATCCTATTCTCTAACTTTTCATTTGTTTGTATTTACTACAGATATTGGTTGATGTTGGAACATATGCTGGGTTTCTTTTAATACAGGAAGCTCGTCGTAAATTATTGAAGGTAAATGAAAAGAAATTGATCTCTTTTAATAATTGTTTATTTACTTGAGTAAATGTTATTGGTTGCTTTAAATAATTATTTTTGAATTCATAAATAACGTTGTCTTTAAATATTTTTGCAGATGAATTTACCAAATGAGGATGTGGAAGTGAATATATTTGCTCCGGTAAATGAACATATACATGTGTTTATACCTATGTTTGGTAAAACTTGAAATTCATTGATTTGGTACATATATTTATTTTATGATTTATTGAAGAAAATCAAATTATTATTTTTTTTAATATTGAATTATTTTTATTTTATCAGAAATTTAGTAATTATTACATGTAGTTTATATATTTTAGTGCCCACACAATCAACATTGTCCAAAGTTTAGATATGCTCCAGAGAACATGCCTTGTAATTTTGAGGTACAATGCCAGCAGTGGAAGGGCCAGGTACATACATGTATAACTGTGTTTATTTGTAAAGAAGTATATATGATATATATCCCTGGAAAAATTGGGATATGTGATACACCCACTTAAGTGAAAACCAAACTTTTACTTAAGTTTGTACATATTTACATGTGAAATATTTTTCTTTACTGGTATTTTTTAAATGAGGTACTGTGTATATCTTTATTCACAAACTATATATGTACATGTAGTTCATAATTACCCCTATAAATTCCTTGTTCGATGTTTATGTCAGATAGTGATATAAAAGTGTGGAAGTCAGTTGGAAGTCCAACCACTGTTTCTTCATGCAACAAGTATTGAGATCTCCATATCTAAAAAAAAAATACTACCTATGTATTCTTTGGTTTTTCATGCCAGAATTTCAAAACATATGGTACATTGTAATGAGGAAGGCTGTTTTAATATGTTAATATATGGTACATTGTAATGAGGAAGGCTGTTTAATATGTTGATTTATTTTTGCAAGTTACTCCCCTTTTTGAATTTCTAAATATCTAATCTACTTTTTGTAGTCTCAAGACAGAGTGAAAGAAAGATACAGCTATGTCATTTTCAAAAGAGGAAAGCTTGCAGAAGGTATTTCCACCAGATGGACAATATACATGCTCCAGATAATGATTTTTCTATCTTGGACAAATAAGATCATATTTGTTACATGTATTTCATTTAGATACATGTACTGTAAATTCCTTATTTTACGTGAATTACTTTATTACGGGATTCCGGTGTTTTGCATCAAATCCTGAAAATATGAAATCGAGAGCACCAATTTTTTCGTAAAATTTTATATAGCTCAAAACTGTCTGAAAAATAAAAGCTAGATTTTAAAATCTGTGAGGACTGCTTCTCGCTATTTTACACGAATATTAATTCCTCACGTTTAATAAGGAATTTACAGTATTTGCTTCTGTAAAGCAGAAAACCTCCACATATGTTCAAATCATGATTTGTGTACATTTTCATTCTTTATTAATTTCCAAAAAATGTACACTACCATATTTTTGGTTTGACATTTCTTATTGGTAACATGCTGTACCTTCTTCTGATTTCAGATATGACAAATGAATGGCCAAGGATAGTGTTCTCAGAGGTCCTTCAGAAACGACACAAGGATATGGCGTACTGTACTTTATGCTGCCCTGATGGTACACTGAGCAGGAGATCGATCAGTAGAGGGCGTAATGGAAGGTGTGGCTTAGTCTGTAAAAATTATGATATTTTATAATAGAAGTAAAAATGGTGGGGAGGGGAAGACAGTACATGTATATACAAATACAGTTAAACCACACTAGTACCAATCAGTGTCTTAAATGAAAAAAATGTACTGTACATTCATAATTAAACACAAGGAATAAATATCAGCATTAATTTGTGAGAAGCATCCATCATGCATTTTAATTCTCGCTTTTATCTTTCTGGCAGTTGTGAACTATATGAAAGTGTACGATAAATTGGGTGCTTGTTTTTTTATGTTCTTGAAATTTGGCACAAAACAACAGAATCCCATAATGAAGTATACATACCGTACTCGTGTAAGATAAGGAATTTATAGTTCTCACAAAATCTTTGTTCTTCTCGAACAAGATGAAAAAAAAATGCATCACTTTATTATTTTTTAATTAGGGAGCTGTATCGAATGACCTGTGAATCTCAGTGGGGAGACTTACTTCCTGTAAAACTAGACCATGAAAATGAAAGTAACATCACAATGGATCGTGAAGACAGTGCAGATGATGGAACAGGTTGGAACAACCTGGCGGAGCAGAACATGACAACAGATTCCAAAAAGACAACATCCCATACAAAAGACTTGTTTGATTTGGACTCTCTATACAATATAAAAGATGACAGTCCCAAAGAAAAATAAACTACTTGTACTAGTAAAACATGTTGTTGTTATGTTTTATACTAAAGGTCATTTTCAGGTTTTTTTGTGAGAAATAAAATTATAATTATCCGAACAATTTCTTTTTCTAAAGGGAACCCTTTAGACATATTACGGACAATATATTTGTTACATAATTACAGAACATATAGCTGTAATTTAAAGAATTGGAAATACTGGTATTTGATAGATGTGTGCTGGATGCAATGTTTGCTCTTTGTGAATCTGTGACACCAATCGCATGATTATACCATGTTAACTGATAACTGTTACCATGCTTCACATTATTCCCAGTCGTCAAAGATAATTTAAATTTCCTGCCTTTATTTAGCTCACCTGAGCCAGAAGCTCAAGTTAGCTATTCTTGTTGTTTGTCATCACCATTGTTGGCATTAATGTTGTCATAGTAAACTTTTAACATTTCACATTAATGTTTTTACTTCTTCTCCAGAGCCACTGGGCCAATTAACCAGGCATAGCAAAAAAAAAGGTACATTGCTATTTTGATTTTGATATTTTTAGAAAATCTTCCTATTTCCAATAAAAAAAGAGAAAACTTATTGGCTGGAAAGCTGAAACTTTTGTGAAAGCGTCCTCAGGTTGCATTCAAGTTTGTTCAAATCATTATCCCTTGGGGAGAGGGGAATTTTGACATAGGAATATAAGTTTTTAAAAATCTTCACAAAAACCATATGGCCAGAAAAGCTGAAACTTGAGAGGAATTGTTTTCATGTTGTGTATATTCAAGTTTGTATAGAAAAAGGAGAGGCATATACAGAGTGTTAAAGTTTTGCATAGGAATAATTAGAAGAATTTTTTTAAAAAAATCGATCCTCTCAAAAACTGTTTGGCTAGAAAAGCGGAAACTTGTGTAGAAGCATCCTCATGTTATGTAAATTCAAGTTTGCATAGAAAAGGGTCAGGGAATGATAGGGGGTGAATTTGGCATTGGAAAAAGTGCAGGAAATTCTTTAAAAGTCTTCTCAAAGTGAAGAAGCATCCTCAGGTTGCATCAGGGACATATATATTGTTATAGTATATACGTCCCTGGTTGCATGGATTCAAAGTTTAATGAAATCATGATTCCCAGGAGAAGGGTTGGGCCACAATGAGGGTGGGGTTGAGTTTTTACATGGGTATAAAAAGAATTAAAAAATCGTTAAAAACCTTCTTCTCAAAATCTAGAACAACAAAAGGGTCTCCATGTTGGAAATATATTAGCATATATTATTTAAATAAGGCTAAATTAATAACCATGTTTAAAATTCATACAAATCAAGTACCTGAGTACTTGAGCAATATTATTCCTCCCGTAACAAAAAATGTCTCAAAATATCACACAAGAAATAGCGAAAATTATAGTGTTCCAATCAGCAGATTAGAACTTTACAAAAAATCTTTTGTACCTGCACACCATTCGGAAATGGAATTCTCTCAAATTGTAGTTAGGGAAGCAACGTCTCTCAACATATTCAAGAAAAACATTACTGAAAGTATTCCTCAACCTCCAAAATATTTTTCATTTGGTAAACGCACTATTAATATTTTACATACCAAGTTGAGACACAACTGTATTTTGAATTATGATCTGTATAGAAGAAACATTATTGAATCACCCAATTGTATTTGTGGTCAAAAGGAGGATGTTTATCACTTTTTCTTTGTATGCAAGAATTATGTAAATGCAAGAAACAATCTTTTTGAATTACTTTTTAATAGGCTTGATGAAACAATTTTAATTAACTCACATTTGCTTCTTTGGGGTAGTGACAATTTGTCTTACAATACAAACTGCTTTATTTTTTCAGCAGTTCAAAAGTTCATTAATGAGTCTGGAAGATTTAATAATTAAATTCCTTTTTGCTTTTGCTTTCTATACTGTACATTAACGTTATCTACTATATATTTGCAATTACTTTGTAAATGTATGTCCATGAATTTAATTATTATAAAGTCAATAACTATAAGTAACATGTAATATTACATGTACTATGACAATTGTATATATTGTATGTATTATCATTAGGAGAGGAACTTATAAGTTGTAAGAACTTGTTTCCGATCCTTTTGTGTTACTTACACAATAAAATATGTTCAAATCAAATATATTAGTATAGTGTAAAAAAAATATCAAAATCTTAACACAAGATCTACTCTTCTACTACTGTGAAGATATTTTGAATTTGATGCCATATAATGCTCATTTGATTAGAATTATGGCTTTTGTTGCTCAGCTGAATGGCGTGGGCCTCCAGGGGCCTCCTGTTTTTAGTTATCTTTTTGTGAGTATGTATACTGACATCATCGTTTCGAGGAAGAGTGAAATAATTTGTATTATTTTCAGAAGTTTGTATATGAATTCTTTGCCCCCCCCCCCCCCCCCCCCCCCCCCCCCCAGGGACAGCACACACATCGACGGATTCTATAAATTTACACAGAACTTGTCAAAATTATATTTATCAGACCTAATGTTGTAAAATTAAAACAAAAACGGTGAAATAATATTTTCTGACAGTGTTGACAGCTAGCACATGGCATTGTTTACCGAAAGGCATTTTGGTACAAAATGACGTCACGAGCGGAACCAAAATGGCGAACATAGTGACAAGTAAATGACAATGAATGAAAAGAAAAGACGAATATAACTATGTGACGAATTCCTGAAATATGTTTCACTGTGACATACTTCTATACAATCATGGGTAAATCTTGACGATAATTGTGGCACCAGAGCCCCCATGGATCGCGTTCGACAGTTACTGAGCGCCTGTGAGCACGGGGAAGCTCCCGTTGTGCAAACTTTGTTGGATGAGGGTACAGATGTTGATTGTGAGGACGACGAGGCTGAGATTACACCGCTTCAGGTATGATGAAAGTGAACATATGACACGGTCCTTATTTCATTTTGTCTTTACGTGATCTGCCATGAATGAATTATTAATGTCTGGCAGTAATCTCATCAGCTGATTTTTGGTTCAGAATGTGTATGTTGGTAATGAGGCCTATTACAAATGTGTATAAAGACTATATATTGTTTAAATTGCTGATATTTATTTGGTTTTAATAAAACCAGAGATTTCTGTGAAATAGATAGAGATGACATCCCCCAACATACATATACATGCACATATTCAATAATATTAAGCAAAGCCATGTAAATTTAGTTAGAAACTCACAAAAAACCACTAAATCCATCTAAAATTTTATATTTGAATCTTGGTTCATTTTCCTTTCATTAAAGGCATAAGTATTCAATTATGATGCATGATACAAGTATATTCATTTCTCTTTAATTTTTCAGACGGCTGCAGCAAATGGACATGATCACATAGTTCGGCTGTTACTAATGCGGGGAGCTGCCCTTAACAAGGCCAACAGTTATGGCTGGACCCCATTAATGCATGCCTCTAGAAACGGTCATCCCATTATTGTGGCAACATTGCTTCAGCAACGCCAAGCTGATATCAATGCAGTCACTGGTCTCGGTGCCTCCGCTCTCACATTTGCTGCTAGAGGTGGCCACATCCAGGTGGTGCGGCAGTTAGTGGAGGCTGGAATAGAGTTGACTTTGTCTGGTGGTGCTAATGAGTGCGATTTTACACCACTTCTGGCTGCGGCCCTTTACGGCCATGACGCAGTGTTGCGTTTTCTATTGGATCGCGGTTGTGATGTGAACTTTAGGACGTCTACGTCCGGCTTGACACCACTGATGGTGGCAGCCCTGAATGGACACATGAAGACAGCCCAGATTCTAGTGGAGAGAGGAGCGGATCCCAATGTGACAAATGCTGACAATAGGACAGCACTAGATATTGCCACGATGAGAATGAAGAGAGAAGTAGCTGCCTATTTAGATAGAAAAACAACTAACAAACCAGAAAGGGGTATGTCTATATACATGTATGAAAAAGTATGTTATAGAAAATGCTTTGTGATTGATTTAAAACTGATGGTAAAAGAATTGTTGTGGTCCTTCTTACAAAGTTTATACTAAATATCTTAAAAATCTTATAAAATGATCAATTTTTAAAACTTTAATCAGTATAAAGTAAATTTAAGTTTATCAACAAGCAGTCTAAATATGTTAAGACATAAGTAATTCATGTATAGTTAATGTTTCCTAACATTCAGTAGGTATGTACCATATTACTTATTAATTATTAAAATTTTGAATTTATTTCATATTAAGTGTCTAAAATGTGAGATATTGATGAATTTATTTTGATGTTACACCAAAAGTATTTCATACCCTGAAGTCTCAGATTATAACAGCTGCTGTTAATGTATAGCTGAACAACTATATAGACTAGGCATGTAAGTTTACAATTTTGATTGACAATGAAGTCTGTGTTACTTCATCCCTATTCAAAGTTGTATAAATGCACTTCCACTCTGCCAGGCATATTCTTTATTGACTGATTGATGGCATGTGTAAACAGTCTGTTTCTGCGTACAATTCTCTTGATTAGGCCACTGATAAAGAAACAATGAAGTTATTCTTCTACTTGTTACAAGACAGGCGTGAAATTTAAAGTACAATTTATAGCGGCACTGTGAAATTCTTTTGTAACATTACACTGAGATTCATTCAGAAATATCGGTGGTGGATTTATTGACACTTTATATTCCCTAACTGCAACATTAAATATTGATGTTATCAACCTATCAGGGTTTTAAAGTTATTCTCTTTGGCAGTTCTTATAAGTAATGCATATAGTGTAAAGATGAATTTCATCTGAAATATTTAAGTTGATACTAATGCATGTTTACCACTAGACTAGTTCACAAAAATGATACACATTCACATTCACACAGTAGCTGTAAGATGTGCATACAAAATGTTCAGTCAGTATTTAAAACAAAGAGGGAAAGATTCTGAAGAACGTGAAAACAATTTTTAGTTATTTTATAGAAAGTTGATTCATCTTACCCCAAATATTTATGCATGGATAAATAATTTATAAAAATTGAAAAGAATGTCAATAAAAATTACTTAAAATTTACAGCATATCAATGTGAAATAATATTGATTAAGGAAAATACATGAATTTCATAAACACATACTTATTTGATTTATTGTTTGTAGCTGCTGAAGAAAAGAAGCCAGACATTATAGAAGCAATGAAGTTTGGTATGTTGGACATGGTCATAATTTTGAGCTTTTAAATTACTTCATTAAAAAGGAGAAATGTATGTATCTGAAGTTGCAATAAGTTTTAGTAGGAAAAGCTCATTCATTGTCGAATATGGGGTTTGAATTCAATAATATTTGTGGACATCTGTGTTTGTGGATTTAAATGAAAATTACAGTTTCAAGGATATATAAACTCATTATCAATGATTCTGTCAGTACAATATGTTATTAGATATTGCACTTCAATATACATTCAGTTTTGTGGATCAACTCAATAGTAAAACCCTCAAAAATTGCTTAGACTTAAATCTTTTGCTTCACATTTTTAGGAGACATAAAGAGAATACGTGCCATACTGGACCAAGATCTAAGTCAGAGAGATGCCTGTTCCCCGGAGGAGGGTGCCACTCCCCTTATGTTTGCAGCCATGGCTGGACAGCTAGACATTGCCCAGCTGCTGGTTGAGAGGGGCTGTGACATGGACAAACAGGACAGGATCAGTGGATGGACAGCTCTAATGCAGGCCACGTATCATGGGTGTGTACAGTAGCTGTTAGTACCGAGGCCTGTTCAGCAAGTGGGTGATCTGGAAGGCTCGGCAAAATCAGCATTATGAGTATAAGGAATTTTGTTGGTGGTCATGAGCGCAAGCTTTGCTAACAGGCATTGGGTTTCGCATTGTTATCATTATGCAAACATATTGGTACATGTATCTGTAAAACTTCACATACATTGAAAATTACTTCCAGAATCCAACATACCCCAGCATTTTCTGATATACGTGCATTCAAAATGTATTAACTGCATGAAATGATAAGACTTTTAGTAAATAAATTACTAGTAGTGTTATCTTTACTTGAGGATTCTAATGAGTGTTCCAGCTGTCTTACTTTTTCAAATAATCTTTGGTTTCCAGGAAGAGACCAGTGGCATTGTATCTGATAGAGAAAGGGGCCGATGTGACAATCCAAGCCAAAAATGGGTGCACTGCATTTGACATGGCTTCTCTCATAGGTTTGTTTATTTTTCATTTTTACATTGATTAGGATTTTTTTAAATTTCTTAATGAATCAAATTTATAGATTAAAGTTTGATTTGCCTGTAATTCCCTGTATCTACAGATGATGTGGACACAGACTTGCTCCGACTTCTGGCTGCCAAAGCCATGACTGTCAACAAAGTAGACAAATCAAAGAAGCACTGGTCCAAACAAAATGGTGTGTCGGTGTCCGCCTCCACTGATGTCAGGTGTGTACAAGCAGGTGTAGTTAAGAAACTTGTCAATGTGGATTGAAATCTATCCGGAATTTAAATTGAATTTGATTATTATTTGATTTTTCATCTTTAATTGGGTTTGGTTTCAATTTGTTTTTGATCTTGAATGGAGTTTGATTTTAATGTTTTTGAATTTGATATGTTCATATCATAGTAGTTACAAGTACCAACATTTTAGTTGGTAAATTATACCATTTACAAATTCTAAGCACCAATCATCATTAAATTTTACACAATACATTTAGGCTCAGTGTATAGTTTTTCGTTTGTAATACACTTTAGTCCTGTTCATTTTGGCACCCGATTTTAATTTGTCTATTGGAAATGGCAATTGGTTTAGTATAGTAGATTAAAACTGTAGAAGTTTTATTTGTAATTCCAGCATTGATGATACGCAAAAAAGTGGGCTGCGGGTAAGTAACTGTTCAATTACGACTGATTCAAACCTCTCAAAAAGTTGCGAAGGAAGTGAAAATTCTACAGGCAAAATTCTTTCTTTTGACACTTTATATACTAAGTTTATTATTTTTATCAACAGGGTTGGTTGAGTAGATTGTCCAATCGTTTCCGTAATATCAAGAAGATTAATGTCACAAACCGACTGGCCCCTATGCCTACATTGGAAACCTCTAAATCTGTCCAGGATTTAACTGTCAAAAACAATTCTAGTCCCACTGTGGTGAGTTATGAAGTGTTTCTTTGACTTTAAGGTGTTTTTTTTTATCAAAACTAACTTCATGTTGAAATAAGATACAAAATATAATGTCAAATTATCTGTAGGTTATCTAATACATGTACTTGTATTTAATGCAATATGATTTAGATTTTCTTGCATATATGAGTTTCCATGTGTAAAGTATTTTCTAATTAACATATTTAAATGTCTATTCCTATAGCCAAAGAAAATGAACAACTTTGTTGATCCAATACAAACTTTGCCAGTTACCAACTATGGAACCATGACCATGGAGAACAAACAGAGTGCCTCCCGCTACACTCTGGTAAGTCCACTTGACCAAAAGCTAATTATTTTTTTAACTGGGCCAATTAGATTGGTTAAATTTACAGTGCATGACTTGTGCATATTTAGTTCTTATTTACCTGGTACTGTTTTTATAACTCTTCTTGTTTTTTTTTTTTTTCATTTAATTCATGGATCTTCTTTAATTTTGATATTACCTGCATTCTCTAACAGAAACTGCTTGCTCATTTTTATATGTTTCTCAAGAAATGCTTTTATTCCTGTTTGATAGGACATCAACCCCATAAAATCCAACACTACGAGTGATACACTGAAGCCTGTTATCCCCCCATTTCTGCCACAGCCTAGCTTTGCAATAGACGAGTCCACCCCTGGCCGTAGGTCCATGAGTACTGCAGGCTCGGACACTGCTTCTACTATCATGGTCAGTCACAATTATAGTATGGATAATAACTGATATATACAACAAAAGAAATTTTACTAAAAGAATATTGTTTTGACAAAATTGTAAACTTTGATCAATCAGTTGAAATTTCTTATATTGGTAAGATAGACATTTTCACTTGTCAGAACATTTCCGTATACTTATGTATTGTACAGTATGTATAGAAAACACAATGAAAACTATAATGCCTGTTTAAAAAAGAATTTATCAATATTAGCTACATGTACCTTCAAATAAAGAAAGTCCATTGTCCTCTTTACAAAGCCTTCACCAATCCGTCCAATGATGAAGCCAATGAAGTTCATGCCCCAAAAGTCCACCACCCTAAGCTCCAGTCCTGTCAGTCCGTCCAGCTCAGCACAGCTGTCTAATGGCAACAGTAACCATAGCAACCCTAGTCCAGGCTCCTCAGGTATGACCTATATTTAAATTCAACCACCAATAGTGTAGCCATACACATGTATGGTAGATGAACTGTCTTGGTGAATGATGGACTGATTGTGAAATATTGAAATAGATTTTTGTTTTTCTAAACAAAACAAAGTAGGCACTATAAAAGAGAATTTGAATGAAAGCATTCTGATCACTAAGTGATTCTTTCCAAACCATGTAAGAGCTACATTAGTTTGTTACAGAATTGATTATCAGTGCATCATTAGTTTTGTCAGAGTATACATGTACCTGTGTATTTCAGGTGATTACCAGCAGAACGGTTTCTTCTGGAGTCAGTCCAGTAAGTCTCCGTCCATGTTTGCCCCTCGGACGACCCCTCAGAAGCCGTTCTACATGAACAGGAAACCAGCGTCAGTGCCTGCCACATTTAAAACCACATCCAACACCACCTCTCCCAACAGCTCCACCAGCGGTAGTTCATCCATCACACCTCAGCGATCACACGGGAGGAGTGCATCATCTAAAGGCAGTACCACATCAACCCTCACCCCCTCCCCCTCTCCCACACCTGGCAAGGTCAGTTATCATCAGTATCTCTCTGGTTTGAGTGTTTTGTCTATAGTTTTCAACCTAATGATAATAAATGTTGTTTAATTGTGTTTATTTATTGTGATAGACTATAGTAAATACATACTTTATACAGGGGAATATTCGCCCCCCGTTTTATTTTCGCCTCTTTCGCCCTTATTGTCAGTGGGGGAATTTCAGACTGGGTGAATTCCTATGTCACAAACTATCTTTCTTTATTCACAACTTTGAATTCAAGAAGGGGTGAAACCATTTGCAAGTGAAAAGGGCAAAAATAACATGGGGCGAAAATAACGCTGTATACAGTACATCTTCTTTTGAGTTTTGTGATGGGTAATTAAACATTTTTACTTGAATTTACAGTATGGAGAAGACCCCAATCGTGTTCTGAGTTCTCTTCATGAAAATGACGGCTCTACTGATGGTACTAATATTCTGTGTCTAGATCTGATAAACATGAAGTTGATATTGATTAATAAGCTCAAATCAATGTTTGATTGTAATTTCTTTTTTGAGATGTTCAAATCCACAAGTTTTCTTTCTTTACTTGTATTTATAGAGCTGTCTGGAATTCTGAAGAAACTATCTCTGGAAAAGTACCAGCCAATATTTGAGGAGCAAGAGGTAATTGTTTTTGAATTACAAACTTTATAATGAATGAACATTTAAATCAGAAATACAGAAATGCTTGGTGTGGCAATATGCCCCCACTAACAAACAAATTTTGATAAAAAATGTTACATGAGATTTTATGTTAGTGTTTTTGTACTTATTTGTAAAGGTGGACATGGAGGCATTCCTGACACTGACAGACACAGACCTGAATGAGCTCGGGATCACTCAGAATCAGGCCAAGAGCCAGATCCTGACAGCTATCACCGAACTCAATACCGGAAAGGTACACTGGAAACACCCTGTCCTATAGTTCACTTCCACAATTCCCTGTTAGGAAAACCCTCAAAGATACATGTATTTCCTCTTCATCCGAGATAGATTGATGTAACAGTTTTTCATTGAAAGAATTTGTTTAACAGGGTAAAGACAGACAGCAGTTTATTGATACCATGACTTCATTCCAAACAACTCTAAAGGCAAGATCTACTGACAGTCAGTCAAGTCTCTCCTCAAGGTAATTTATAGTAGTATAAATACAGTATAAATAGAGTGCTCTAAAGGTAAATATGTGTACAGTTTATAAGATACCCTCCAGGTACAGTCATCCTCTTGGAGGAGGGATGAGGCAAGTGAATTACCAGAAAACATCAGGTTCTATAAGGTTTTCAGATGCTCAAAGTATTTTTTTCATCAAAAATGTTATTTATCCTTCAAACTAAATTGAACAAAATAAAAAGAAATTCAGTTTCCATGCATTTTACGAAGTTATTGTAATTTTGCTCCCAATGGATATAATGGAATAAATATACCAGTTTGGATCAAATTACGGAAAAAAAAATGATTGTATCGGTGCATCGTACGGTCGAACCCCCTTTACCAGTGTGTAGTAAATCTTGATGAAACCACTAAGCTACCATAAGCAGTTTGTTGAATAAATGATGGTAATATTTAAACTACAAAACTAATTAAATTTGTTGACCTAAAAGGCAAATTTATGGTACAACTAAAAAAAAATCCAGATAATTACATTTTCAAGGGATGGTTTGAAAAATGGGTTATGAGTTTTATATTTTGCAAAAACTAGAATTCTTTTTATTTTCAATCACAGGTACCAGTGGAGAGAACCCAGTGAGCTTGGAAATTCTTGACAGACAGGTGTCAATCTTGCAGGTACATGTATTACTTACAAACCCTCTGCAGTTACGGTACATTAAATGTACACAACAGGCACCTGCTGATGTAGTGAAGAACAAACGACTGATCACTGGACAATTTGTCACCATCACCATTGCCAAGATCCATTTGATATTTGACGTAACTAAACTGTCAGAGTCAGGGCTGTTATACATGTAACTTCTGGGATGGTGTATATGTAACTTCTGGGCTGTTACACATGTAACTACTGAGCTGTTACACATGTAACTACTGGGCTGTTATGTACATGTAACTACTGGGATGTTGTACATGTAACTTCTGGGCTGTTACACATGTAACTACTGGGCTGTTGTACATGTAACTACTGGATGTTACACATGTAACTACTGTGCTGTTATACATTTAACTACAGGTATGTTACACATGTAACTACTGGGTTGTTATATATGTATAACTACTGGACTGTTATACATGTAACTGCTGGGCTGTTACATATATAGGTAACTACTGGGCTGTTACATATGTAACTACTGGGCTGTTACACATGTAACTACTGGGCTGTTATACATGTAACTACTGGGCTGTTATACATGTAACTACTGGGTTGTTATTATATATGTAACTACTGGGCTGTTATACATGTAACTACTGGGCTGTTATACATGTAACTACTGGGTTGTTATTATATATGTAACTACTGGGTTGTTATTATATATGTAACTACTGGGCTGTTATACATGTGACTACTGGGCTTTCAGTGTACACATTGTGTATTTGGGCAGTGTCACTTAGACACACCACATTGGGTGAGTGTGGCTTTTGTTCTCTGCCAGATATCAGCTATATCCAAGTAAACCAGAGCTGAAAATTATGATTTTGATACTTACATACATGTATTTGCATGTCAGTTTATGAGATTTGAAGCAATATGCACAGATTTTTTGTTATTTTGCATTGTCATGGAAAGTCATACACATGAAATTTATTGCTGTTTTACACAAAAATGAATTATATTTGAGGTGTTTTCAGAGGAATAATTTTCAGCAAAATCATTTCAGGAAAATTTTGCTTATGAACTTTTGATTGTGATATTTTGACATGATTTGAAAATGAATTATTTATAATTATTGAATATTTAAAATGTTTATATCCAATGTATGCAATACATTATAATCATGTGTGCATTTAGTTTGTGTTATGATTATTTTTTACGTTGCTGGAGAGCAAGAAATATGTATTAAGGTAGTACAAAACACAGTGAAATAAGGTATAACATCAAGTATGGCAATTATGCATCTTTTCAACTTGAAATCTCGAAGATGTCCTAAACATAGCCATTGTTCAATATTTTCCTTCCATAAACATTTTGATCTTTGTTACATATCAATCATTCTTTTGAGTTTTTGTCATATTCCTGCTCAGATATCTTAAGTTTGGCATTCTGTATTTACTTCTGAATTTGCAATTTTGCAGCTAAATGTATGTGTGTTCTATTTTTACATCACAGTTTACTCAAATATTTTGGTTTTAATGATATATTTTGCTGAGTTTTTTAGCTCACCTGAGCCAAAGGCTCAAGTGAGCTTTTCTGATCACAATTTGTCCGTTGTCTGTCGTTGTCGTCGTCGTCGTCGTCGTCGTTAACTTTTCACATTTTCATCTTCTTCTCAAGAACCACTGAGCAGATTTCAACCAAATTTGGCACAAAGCATTATTAGGTGAAGGGGATTCAAGTTTGTTCAAATGAAGGGCCACGCCCTCTTTAAAGGGGAGATAATTGAGAATTATTGAAAATTTGTTGGTATTTTTCAAAAATCTTCTTCTCAAAAACTATTTGGCCTGAAAAGCTAAAACTTGTGTGGAGGCATCCTCAGGTAGTGTAGATTCAAGTTTGTTCAATTCATGGTCCCCGGGGGTAGGGAGGGGCCACAATTGGGGGATCAAGTTTTACATAGGAATATATAAAGAAAATCATTAAAAATCTTCTTCTCGAACACTATTGGGCCAGAAAAGCTCAAATTAAAATGGGAGCATCCACAGGTAGTGTAGATTCAAATTTGTTCAAATCATGGTCCCCGGGGGTAGGGTGGGGCCACAATTGGGGGATCAAGTTTTACATAGGATTATATAGAGAAAATCTTGAAAAATCTTCTTCTCAAAAAATATTGGGCCAGAAAAGCTCAAATTAAAATGGGAGCATCCACAGGTAGTGTAGATTCAAATTTGTTCAAATCATGGTCCCCGGGGGTAGGGTGGGGCCACAATTGGGGGATCAAGTTTTACAAAAGAATATAAAGAGAAAATCTTTAAAAATCTTCTTCTCAAAAACTATTAGACCAGGAAAGATCAAATTTGAGTGGAAGCATCCTCAGATAGTTTAGATTTAAGTTCGTTCAAATCATGGTCCCCGGGGGAAGGGTGGGGCCAGAATAGGGGGATGAATTTTTACATAGGAATATATAGAGAAAATCTTTAAAAATCTTCTTCTCAAAAACTATTAGGCCAGAAAAGCTCCAATTATAATGGAAGCATCCTCAGGTAGTGTAGATTCAGGTTTGTTCAAATCATAGTCCCCGGGGGTAGGGTGGGGCCACAATTGGGGGATCAAGTTTTACATAGGAATATATAGAGAAAATCTTCTTCTCAAAAACTATTAGACCAGGAAAGCTCAAATTTGAATGGAAGCATCCTCGGGTAGTGTAGATTCAAGTTTGTTCAAATCATGGTCCCTGGGGGTAGGGTGGGGCCACAATTGGGGGATCAAGTTTTACAAAGGTATATATATAGAGATAATCTTCTTCTCAAAAACTTTTAGGCCAGGAATGCTCAAATTTGAGTGGAAGCATCCTCAGATAGTGTAGATTCAAGTTTGTTCAAATCATGGTCTCCAGGGGTAGGGTGGGGCCACAATTGGGGGATCAAGTTTCACATAGGAATATATAGAGAAAATCTTTAAAAATCTTCTTCTCAAAAACTATTTGACCAAGAAAGCTCAAATTGGCAGGTAACCATCCTCAGATAATGTAGATTCAGGTTTGTTCAAATCATGGTCATAGGGGGTAGGGCGGGGCCACAATGGGGGATACATTTTTATACATAGAGAAGATCTCTAAAAAATCTTCTTCTCAAAACTATTTGGCCTGGAAAGCCCAAATCTGAGTGGAAGCATTTCCAAATCGTATATAGATTCAAGTTTGTTAAAATAATAGTCCAGTGGTATGGTGAGGCCACAGTGGGGAATGAATTTTTACATAGGAATATATAGAGAAAATCTTTAAAAATCTTCTTTTTAAAGACCATTTGGCCAAAAAAGCTTTAACTTGTGTAGAGGCATCCTCGGGTAGTGTAAATTCAAAATCACAGTCCCTAGTGGTAGGGTGGGGCCGTGATGGCGGTTTGAATTCTTACATAGGAATATATAGAAAAAATCTTTAAAAATATTCTGGGAAAGTTTTTCGGTCCAAAACTCAGTACTTAGTGTGAAAGCACAGGTTATGCAGATATAAGTTTGATGAAACCATGATACCCTAGAGAAAAGTGGGGCCACAAAATGGGGGGGGGGGGGGGGTATATAGGAATAGAGAAAAATCTTCTTACAGGTACAACAACAAAAGCAGCTTGGTATTTACCAAAAGAAAGAGGTAGATAAAAATTGGCAGATTTTCAATTTTTTTAGCAAGATCTACTGTACTTAGTTGTCAAGATATTTTGATGCTGTAATGCTAATTTGATCAGAATTAAGGCAATTGTTGCTCAGGTGAGCGATGTGGCCCCTGGGCCTCTTGTTTTATACCAACAGGTTATTTTTATTTATTGAACTCATGAAAAAAAATTTATAACAGAGAACAAAATATCGTAGTTAAAAAAGATGGATTCAAGGAAAAATGTTAGCCTATGTGTTTTATACTACCTTATTACTGGTACATGAATATGTAGTATTAAATCTGTTGGAACAGATGTGTTAACTTTTTTTAGACAGAATCTTTTATTTACATTAATGCAAAGTGCTTGATTTTTTTCTTTTGATTTTATTTATTTTTGACTTTGTGTTCATTTTGTTGTCATGTTTACAACAAATCAGTGATAAGCTTTTTATGATTTTTTTTTTTACATGCATACCTATTTGTTTTAAATCCATGAATCAAACTGCTGTGTAGATCGATTTTTTAATGATTGTATTTGTCCATTTATATCATTATACATTTGTTTTTATAAGTTTTGACACATCTTTTGTATAAAGTATTATGTTGCCTTAGATTCTAATGTTTATATACATATATTCTAGTTGCATTTAAATTGTGTTGTTTGTAGATTTGCCTTTAAATGCCAAAATATCTCCATGTAATAGGGTACACTAGGTAGAATCAATTCAACATCTGCAATACATTTATGATGATCCTTAAATTCTTTTTTGAAATCCATTGAAACAAAGATGAAGGTCCCATGAATCTCGATATACCAATATTGTAAAAAACAAGCATCAAAGAGAGAAACCAAATGGTTGTTTTCCTACCTATACATAAGCTCCCTTTAAATATGAAGTCATTTCTTTTAATTTAGTGACACTTAAAGAATCAAGAGCTATAACAACTAAATTATTATTGGTGATTTGTTGAACTGCTGAGTTTTCATGTGTCAATTTGTTTTATGAAATGTTGGATTGTCACCCTTGGTTAATGAAATTCATTTTTTCATGACTGTTTTTTCGTGAACTATGATGAAGGCATTTTAGATCATTGCACAGAATAGGGTAAAACAATGGATTTAATGTTAGAAAATGAAAAGAATTTTCATCTCTTAAAATACAAAAACTTATATTTTTAACTTGAATAATTTGGATTTGTCTTGTAAATTATTTGATTTGTCTCAAAGAGAATCAAATTGTTAGATCTAATTCTATCAAAGAAACATGTATCACTCATACAACATGATCAGCAGTGTTTGTATGTACATGTATATTACAGTATTTATGTTGCACTCAATATTTGCAAAGATTTCATAACTGAGTTTACAGCCAAAAGTAGAGCATCTTGTATTGACAGATTATTGTTATCAATTGTGCTACATGTATTTGGTGGTCACAATTAAAACACTTGTACAAGTCAATCTGAACCGTCCTTTCTTCTCTAGTGCGCCATAAGATTGTGATAATGGCACCATGTGATAATTTTGTTTGTAACATAAAGCTTTTGTAAATGATTGTTGAAATATATTTGTATTTATAAGAATTATGTTGAAATACATGTATAAGTAATATATTCTTTGTTCCAAGTACATGTACTAGTATTTTTCTTCAAACAACATGTCTAAAACAGTGGGAATTTAATTATTTGTACCATTATATGCCATTTTGACAAAGCCAATACTCTTGTGCTATTATAGTGCATTTTGGTCATCATGGATGTTCTACGCAAACACAATATATGTCAAATATCACCTATCTGTGTGTAAACAATCAATAAACTATGAATGAATTGATTGAGTGGTTTTGATTTCCATGAGCTTTCAGCTTGATATGACATCAACGTGTCTTATCATTCTTATGCTTAGTTGAAAAGTTTGATCAATCTGATAGAACAAATATGTTACATGTAAGCTTTAAAGAGTTGAAGCAAGAAAACTTGTTACCAAATTCTGGGGTTTGTTGTTGTGGTGCTCATCATTTCTTTCCATCATAATTTTCACCACTGAGCCAATTTCAACCAAACTTGGCACAGAGCATCTTTTATGGCCATTTGAGTTTAAAGTTTTTAAAGTTATAAAGATTTAAAAAATCATGTAAGGTAATAAATATTGTTCCTGTAAAATTTGGATAGTGTATATTAAACTGGTTAGGTCCAAGTTTTGGGATTATTATCAATACTTATCATACTGGGTAAATGATTCATATAAAGGAGAATTTTCAAATACAGACCAAAAGTTCTACAGGGCACAAATATTTTAAATGCAGTAAATAGCGGTAAGAAATAAAGTGGCTGATGATGGATTTTATTTGGCATGTTTCAGATAAGATAAAAATGTTCACAATGAGAATATAAATGAATTGGGAATTGGGAATTTACACAAAATAAACAGACAATGGAAAATATTAACAGTGTCATCAAGAGAGTCTCCTTTTTGTCCTATATTTTCATATTATATTTAGATCTGTTCACTGTGTCTTTCTTCAACAGACCTCCTTAGGCTGTTGTGTGGGTAGAAGTCCAAACCTCTTCTTTAACACCACTCGCTGTTTGGAGAATTTGTCATCAGGAGAAAATCTAGCAGGGTGGGCTGAGAGGGTAGGTCGTCCCATGGGATCCATCTTCTGTTAAAAAAAGGATAATGGTGATATATAAATATGGCTATATGTACCAGCGATATTTGTTTTCAACTGGTATCGTACTTGATAATCTTAAAATTTGTACACAACATACGGCATACTTCGATATCAATTTCCCAACTTTCATTCATTTTTTCTGATCCTTATGCATTAAACAGTTAACTGTTAAAAGCCTAGATGTATTTGTGGTATTATTTTTCTTTATACAATCAATTTATCCATGAAGTTTTGTTAGGGTGTGTCTGTTGTTTTCAAAATTTGAAGCAGTCAAAGACTTTGTCCTCTGCTGTGTGACTATTGTTTTTGTTAAGGCTTGTTTATAAATAATCCTTGTAACCGATAACATTCATGATACATTAACAAGTAACTGAATATAATTTTACTTATTTTCATTTTAATAGAAAGCGCAAAGACAGGAGATCAATAACCAAAGTTGGTTTAAATCAAATTTCGTATCTTTGTTAACTAAACATGATTACATACATGTATTTCAACAGCCGTCAGGTGTTTTTGGTTTAGAGAGAAATTCTTTTCAAAGAAATGTAAAGAATCAACATTGTTTTTAATAACTTCTTTTAAGGATTATTCTGCAAACTCTAAACATGATAAACCTATTCAGACTTTCTCAAGAATGCACGAGACGCACTGCTGTCACTAAGATCACGGTTGTTTGTGATTTTATGTATCTTTACACAATACCAACATGCTCAGATTGATTGCATATATTACCTGTAAAGTGTAAACTTTGTCACCAGATTCATTCATATAGTACATCAACAACATTTTGTGGCAATTGTTGTCAATTTACTGCAACACCGTGAGCACGTTGATAAAAAAACAAATTCTATGTTAAATCAAGAGTTTGAAGGTAGATGAAAGCTGTCGAGAAAATAAGCGCTCAAATGATGTAAAAATTTCCTAGTTTCCAAACTTTACCAAATTCAGATTCCGGATATATATTGTTTATTTAATATATGACCGAAATTGCAATCGTGAAAACATACTACATTTATTTTATTAAAAAGAATCATCATAAGGCATTTTTTAAATTATGTAAAATGCACACGTACGGTAATATAAATCTCAACCGCATTTTTATTGTACGTGTACAGGTGGTGTACATGTACTATTTTTTCAAGTATTTTACACAGCTAGGTGCTTGTGGACGGGACCGTGCACCTCCGCCCCCCCCTTTCCAATTTTTTCTATAATTATTATTATTATTATTTTTATTTATTATCATTAAACAGCCATTTATATATGTCTTATGTCTTAATTCGAAAATAACAGAAAGAACTATATATGATAAGAGTTAAATTTGGCCCCCATAATTCGCCATTTTTTAAGTGTTTCGGGTACAATAAAATGTTAACTAATCTTTTAGAAGAGTTGATATAAAATATATTTTTCATCTATTTATTTGATTTATTTGCACTCACTGGCAGTATATGACGTCAGAAGTGACGCCATTTCTAATATGTTTTACGGTGCGACCGTTGGGGCGAGCACAGCATGTGATCAAACAACGAATTGTAATAAATCGATAAAAATAAAATTAACAACGTAAAATTTGAATGCAAAAAAATAAAACAAAACGTAATCTATTTTTCCGTAAATTTTCATTATTCATAGTTTATAAGATTTGTTATGATTTATTTATTTATAAGTAGAACAGTAGTTTAATCTCAGATACAATGTTGTTGAATAATAAAGATTTTAATATATAAATATTCATTGCACTGTATCTCCTCTTTTAAAGTGATTGTAATGTCAGTTCATCCCCCTTTTTGCAGTAGACATTTTTTCTTAAACCTTCATAAAACTTGACTCATCATAGAGCTCCCACCTCCCCTATGTTAAAAAAAATAATATTTCCCTTTTTTCAATTTACACATAGAAAATCGACTTATCATGGATTTGCCCCCTCCACTTAAAAAAAAAATTAATGTTTAATTATTTTTTTTAATTTACGCTTAAAAATATTTGCTTATCATATTAAAAGAACATGGTGCGCCCCCCCCCCCCCCTTGCATGTAATAAATGCAAGTGAAAATAAAGAACCCATTGAACTGCTAAAGAGCTGAAGGATTAGAATTTTCATGATTTTTTTTTCTTTTTGCTTGCAAAGATTTTTTGGATGAGGCTGCCATCCACCCACCCACCCCCTTTTAAAAAAGGGGATGCCACGTGTACGTTCCAGGAATTTACCGTAATTATAGGAAATAAAATAAATGTGAGCATTCATCCCAATGAGTGCAATTTACAACTGTTTCCTGTATCTGAAGAAATGTCCTTATTCTTCAGCTGTTCTTTAGCTTAGCCTTTGCAAGATTTTGAGAGGATTTTGGTCATTTCAGCAGATTTACAATAACTTTAATTAGAGTAATTTCCCCTTATCAGTGCTTATTGTGACGTCAAAGCTGACGTTGGTTAAGTGTCACCTGACTCTTTAAAACTCCCCTGAGAAATAAAAGTACGCGAAGTATACTGTTTTATTTACTTAAAAAAAGCATGGTATGATGTTCTTAAAATTACATAGCTTATATTTGCTTCTCAAAAGTTGAACTTTGATTCTCACGAGAACGTGAGGTTGGAAACCATTGGTACTATGAATTGTGGGTCAAAATTTACTGACGCCGAAAAAATCTATCGGATCAATGTGTAAACCTTTGTGACGTCACTCGATTATTTTTGATTGAGAGTGTACTGACGTGAACTTTAGACGGTAGCACTGACTGTATGTCGTATACATCGTTATTGTTTTTATATTGTCTTGCCGATTCTCGTGAGAGTGTGAAGTGAAAAAAATTGCCATGATTACGGGGAACTACTGGGACGATTAAAACAATGCATTACTGGTCCGATTTACTGACGCCCAAAAAATCCGTTGAATGAATGTGCAACTATAGTCCGAATTTTCTATTCACACATGCCTTGCCGGTAGAGCTCGCTTCGCTCCGGAGCTGCGCTCGCTATAATTCAATCAAAATCAGCCAAAAATTGACATTTTTCTTATCTATTTATGAATGGGAAATATAGAGCGCATGCTTGAACAATAAAATTTTTTTTGTCACTTATTAGTCTTGGCTAGATACATCTCTGATTAAAATATTTTATTTGTTCAAGAATGCGCTCTATGTTTTCGGAAGGAAAAACTGCTTGAAAACAAGCTGTTTTACGCTAAAAATGCAAAAATGGCGGGAAAAGGTTGTCTTTACAATGTCATATTTCTAAATTGTGGGCACTTGAACCAAAATGAATATTATGTAAACATATCACATACATATCTGTACAAAGAAAACAAAGAATGATAGTAATATGATGATGTTCATTTTAGTGGGCCATTTTAGGCCCTTATCATATATAGTTCATAGAACGACTCTGTGACATTTTATACTCTTACTCGTTTCCCCTATATATATAGGGGAAAACGAGTGTGATATTTCTGTTATCTTCGACTTAAGATATATATAAGGGGTTGTTAATGATAATAAATAAATAAAAAAAATAAAAGAAAAAAATTGGAAAAAGGGAAAGGGTAGTCCACAAGCACCTGTGGTATTTTACTACAAGTACCCGTAAACGTAAAAAAAAATAAATCTCAACCTCTCTAGTGACTGCTACTGAAACCCCCCCCCCCCCGCAGTTGATGTTTCTATTCATTCCGTTCTTTTTGAGGCTTAAAAATATGGCCGAAATATGTTGTCACATGTTGAACAAATGTCAAGTTAAATTTTAAACACATTTTTGATAAGTTGCTTAGTTGACAATTCTCACAGTACAAAACACACATTTGAGCTTTAGAATATAACTTTCTTTCTATTGCTGTTGAATTGGGCACAGGTGCAAGCAATTTAGTCACCCTTTTAATTGTACTTGATTGCGCCTTAAGTGTGTAAGATATAATGTATATCGTTAAAATTGAATCGATTGGTTTTTTAATACTTATAATAGTTTAATTGCCACAATTTTATCGATATTTTAAGATCTACGTTGTTTTTACTCAATGAAACATATGCTTAACGGCCACTTTTGATTGTCAACATCAAATCTCAGGAACAGCTAGAAGGTTGGAAAATATATATAGATATGAGAATTTCTGAATTTATAAAACAGAGTCTTTTTAAATTCAGTCAAATGGTTACTTTAAAAAAAAAATTGGCATACGTTTGGCAAATGAGTGTGCCAATATTGTGCCAAAAGTATATCAATTTTTTTTCTCTTCAGTATTAGTATATATTTCATTGAAAAACAAAATTTTTCAAAGAATCGGTAAAAAGTAACCACTTGACTGAATTGAAAAAGACTCTGTTTTATAAATTCAGAAGTTATTTAGCTTTTTTGGCATCATATTTTTATATATTTTCCAACCTTCTAGCTGTTCCCGAGATTGATGTAAACAATCAAAAGTAAAGATTTTTCGGCTTGCATATTGTAAATAATATATAGTAGAGCTCTTAAAATATCCTCGTGTTGTGTTTGAAAAATCAGTTTATACAACTGAGTTGTTACAGAACTATTTTAATGTATGTCAAGTCACATATACCTACTACCAATAACACTGCGAACTAAAAGACGCCTTATGCGCCATTGGCATTAGTGATATGCAAGAAGATTTAAAAATGTTCTTGAAATAAAAATATATAATAGTATATCGCCATCTAAATAAGGCACTTGTGATTTGTATCAATCAAATCAATTTAATTTTTTCAATATTTTAAAATCTAGGAATTCGAATTATATTACATGTACAATATACTATAACAACCAGTGGATGGAAGAGAATTTTCCCAGCACGTGCATAGAATGGTTCACTTCCCAGTCAGTTCTACGAACCGTGATACAGACAATAATAACTGTATCAAAATAACTATATAGTTTACCGGAATCTATATTCTATATATGTTTTCTGGCGATATATTTTCAATCACTTCAGATCGCATGATAACAGAACTTCAGCACTTACTGACGTCCCCTCAAAACACCTGTTGGTGTTTATTACGGAAGCAGGAACTATAGGAGGGATGAGCCAGCCACACACAATGCGTCCTCAAATTACTTGAAAAAATTGAAAAGAGGACAATAATAGACGACGCTCGCATGTGCATACAACTGTCAATTATATTTACAGCAATATCATCTACACATCTCCTGAGATGTTAATGTCCATGTAGCTAGGATCAGCGGTTAAACATTAAGGTGGCTCTACACACCCACAGTTTTTAAGCCGTGTTGCCAGCAGTCGCTCATCAGTCTAAAATCAAAGAACTGATAGTACTGGAAAGCGGTTTGCAAGCTTGTTTGGAATACATTTGTATATACTGAAAATAAAATTCTTATAATGAAAAAGATCAACATTTTACTATATGACTAGGCACTATCTTCTCCTTCCTCAAATACCGATGCATGCTTTTTTAAAAACTAGTATAACTTTACATGTACATCGACATGTACTGAGTATAGCACCACATCATCTCGCTTGCAAATTGGTTAACACAAAAGACAGGAGATTTACAGTACCGATCAGACCCAACCTAACACCAGAGTAAACCCCAACTAAACCCCGGGTTTACTTTTGGGGTTTACTTGGGGTTTACTCTGGGTTTACTTTTGAAAATTTGGGTCCACTCGGGGTTTACTTTGGGTTTACTCGGGGTTTACTTTGAAATTGCTCTTGAGGTAAACTGTATGCACTGAAGTGTGAAGCAGACTAGTATTTTATCTTACCATCCTACTGCCTGTTATTCCTACCCTTTGTATATTCCGAATACACAGTTAGCGTCTGCTTTCAGGGGTATACTTCTGTCTGGGTTTACTCTCTGTGTCCACTCTGGGTTTACTTTGGGTTTACTCTGGGTCCACTCTAATAAACCCGAAGTAAACCCAGAGTGAACCCAGAAAGTAAACCCAGGGTTTTAGTTGGGGTTTACTTTCTGTTAGGTTGGGTCTGATCGGTACTGTAACCCTCCAGCTATAAAATAACTCAATAAATAAAAGGTAGTGTTTACTCAATGTTCAATCAAAAAAGAGGTCAAATGTAAAATATACACCAAATCATTATCGTTATCGTGATGAATGCGATAGTGATGTATGTCTATTCTCTTTTGAGAAGTGGACAGGCATAGCCTACATCCACTTCTCTTCACAAGCCCTCATATTTTGATTCTGGAAAACGTGTAAATGTCGGAACCAAAGACGGTTTACACTTCGAGCCATGTTTCGACTCCAGTTTCACTGAATTTTCGTAACAGACCTATTATTTCTACATTTTAAACATAAATGCATCCATATATCGCAAAAAAAATCCACACTAACCCGTTGTCAAATCATTTTCGCAACTTCTACATCCCGGGTTTACATTTTGTGTATCACATTGTTTATCTAGGCCAGCGCAGATTAAATGTTTATGTTTCGGATAAAATTGGAAACCTATTTAAGACAATAATGTCAAAAAACGTAAATGAATCAACTTAATTTTACAACATCCAAACAAATACTGAGTCAAATAATTACAAAGTGGTATTTCTGTCATGTTGTAAATTTTGAATTTACTGGGTGGGTGTAAATACAATTGTCATGTTGTAAATTTTGTATTTACACCCACCCAGTAAATTCAAAATTTACCACATGACATTTCTTCCCTTTTTAACCATCTTTTATGGTGACTAATTTTGTTCTACATCAATTTTTAACAATAAAACGAACATTGATTATTATAGCATACAAGAAAGATTAAAGAGTTTTCATCGTTTTATGTGACAAAGTTACTTATTTTATCGAATGCATTTTGTTTTCTTGTCTTAAATTGTAAAACCGTTCTATATAGCTCTGTAAATTTTAAGAAAAATACCTTAAATCTAAAGTCTACAATAGGAACATTATTTTCCGTTTTTTCCGACTCTAAAATTTCTACTTTTTAAACCACCTATAGCGAGTGATCTCATAATTTAAACCCGGAATGTAGAGGTTGAGAAAATGATTTGAAAATAATGTATGCCCACAATGAAAGTATGAAATAGTCAATCAGAATAACACATGAATTATCCATGAGAACGAGAAAAATTAAGAGAGTTTGCCTATGATTATTAAGCACATATGATTAGTAAACATACGCGAGATTGGCTCTGACTTTCTATGATGTAAATTTACAGTCTTTTTTTATATATTTTTTACATTTCCATTTTGTGTAGTGAAAGATGTCATTGCTAAGGAACAGTAACGTGGTGCTGAACTGCATATATTGCGTTGCTGAAAAACAGTTACCCTCATGCATTTCGATTTTATTGCAGCTGTAGAATAGCATTGTTGACACATCGTCGTTTAATTATACTTGACTGAATTTGTTTTCATTGCTGAAGATACTATTAAATAGATTTTATTAACACAACTGCCATATCAAATTATAATTGCTGAAGTACAACTGTACTGAAAAACAGAGTCTGAATACAACTCGATTTAATAGCTAAATAAGAAGATGGATACTGAAAAATTTCGACTCGTTGCTGAAGAATAACAACATGTGATTTCATTGGTGTAAAACAAGAGAAAGGTTAAAGAATGATCTTTTTGTTGAAAAAGAACATTGCGAATGGTCTTTTTTTTATTTTGAAAAAGAACATCATTGATTGAAACGATAAAGAACAGTTTCATAGCTAAAAAAATAATGCCCGAAGTTAGCCAGACGGACATAACGCGATTTTATGTCAGAGAGAAGATATGAATACATGTACTTTGAAGAACAACAAGTGACAGTGAAAGATTTTATGGCTGAATCAATGTATCAGTAAAAGAGATATTACATTGTTTTAAATATGAAGAACGACAAAATTAATTTCTTTGCTGAAATACATGTACATCAACATGAGTAGTGAACAATTCCATCGCTAAGAATTGAAGACTTTGATATAGAACCATTTAATAGGCGAAATATACAACATTGTGTATGTACTATACTATAGTATTTTGAAAGACTTCATTGCTGAACAACAGAGAACGATTTTTAACATGGATACTAGACAATTTTATTACCGTAGAACAGCACCATGTCTGGAGAAATTTCCGTTTTGCACACATTTTTCTATCACTGATTTTCAAATGTGTGAAAAACGGGAACATACCAGATCATGCAGTAAAAGGGAGGAAGTATGCAACATGGATTTCAGAGATTGTTGAAAACCAGCAAACTGGATACTTGAACAGTACGATTTCCTTGCTGAATTAAAATCCACGAATGGTCAACGGACGATTTCTTTGTTGTTAACAACATTGGTCCTAGACACACTCGTTGCTGAAGAACAGCGATATTCATACTGGACGATTGCATTGTTTTCAATAAATTTATTGCCACCATTTTGTCATTAATTGCTAAAAAAAAATAACAGTTTTAACACGGAACAATATTCAGTAGATATTATGACAAGATAAGGAATATGAAATGACCAGTCCAGTGACCATGTGATATGTAAACATTAATCAGTTTCATCAACGAGGATATACTGACTATATTTATTAGTATAAACTAGTATTATACAAACATTGACATTGGACGTTTTGTTAGTTAGATCCGTTAATTCTATTTGTTCTTCCATGCATTCCTCTTCCTTTAGAGGAAATCATGGTATAATTATAGCAACAAATTGTGATCACGGTAGTAACAAAATATTTACTACTACCTGGTATTGTATCGCAAGTATAATATACGAGAGCGGGTAATGTTAAATATTTTCCGCATTCTTCTATCTTTCTCTTGAAATTTCCTTTTAATTTATAATCTGAAATTAGTTGAAGTACTTAAAATATCTTTTATTTAATTTCCTTGTTTTCAATGCTTGCTACATATAATTTAATATGAATTGTCATAATATTTGATGGATATAGTTCAGTGTCAAAAACAAAGTTCATCACAAGTATATTTGTAAATATCATGTTGAGATCGAAAAAGATTAAACTTAAATAAATATACGCTCACTAACAAACAGACACTACAAAAACACCACTAAAAGTTGTGTTTTCAATGAAATCAGTCCAATAATTTAACAGCACTGAATGTTTCTCTTTCTGCATGATAAAAGAATATGGGGGAATAAGGAGGGTAAAATCCCAACACAGGATGCATAAGATGACCCCGTACAAAAATAACCCCTGTCTTTCTCATCTATCTATCTATCTATCTATCTATCTATCTATCTATCTATATTGATTGATTGATCGATTGATCGAACTCTTATTAATAGCACAAAATGTTGAATTTCAAAGTTATAAATCCACTTCCGGTTACAAGTATTTTGCTGGCCATTCTTTTTATTTATTCAATCTTTATAACATGTACTTAAACTTCCAGTGTTTAATTATTTCTTCACATCATCGACCACTTTCTGTCAACGTGACGATGATTGGGAATTTAAACATAATATTCCTTTTTTATTTGACGTACACATATTTACAAAATAATTGAAACATACAAGCAACTGTGAATGTTTGAATACAGAACAAAAATAGTATGTAAAAAATAAACAATGAAAAAATATGGTGAGGGTCTTTCAAAATATAAATTGACCTCATGAAAGAACGGACGTTTAATGGTAACAATTGTCTATTCATGTACATGTAAGTAACATTCGTGTAAAGCTATGATACCGAAACCAAATCTAAAACAGCTTCGGTTTAAACATGAAACACCCCCAGGTTAAAAATAGCAAGGCATATGTATTACAACATGTATGTCTCTTGTGTATATGGATCATTTTGATTTTTTTCTCACATATTTGATTATAATTTTCAAATGTGTCCCATTTCTTTTTCGAGGATGTAAATGTACAACTGAAGAAATAAATACTTATAATATACATTATAAACCAATAAAATGGTTCCCCGTCTGATAACTGATATTGTCCTCCTGTGAAGGTTGTAATGGCCACAACAAAATAATACTCTTTTAGCTTTTGATAATTCAACTTCCATTCAACCACGATCTTCAATAACACTATAGTCTAAAGTATATCAGACCACCAAACAAAACAAAACAGTGTTTTCCAACCGTTGGTCCAGTTTACAAATTACTACTGAATATCTCCTTCTGTAATGAATACACCGTATTTCTGTCTTCTGTCTTTTTGGAATTCCGGATTTCAGATAGACGCTTGCACAGTCCAATCTCATCGTACTCTTCGATCACTTGCTGTTTCGACATTTTCCGTCCTCCTCCGTAAGGTCGATCGGGGATGTCGTCATAATTACGGAGCAAGGGAACTAATGTATGGAGTGACAAAAGGTAACCTTGAAGAGCCCGATGGTTTTTTCTGTAAAGACAAAATGAATGATTAATTCACTTGAATTATTTAAGACTGAAAAACAACGTAGTAGAAAGCATATTTCATTGGCAACGACAAGAGTTTTCTTTATATATATATATATGTTATTCTAACTCTTAAATCAAAGTCTACAGAAACTTTTCGGAAAAATACACAGGGGCTCGTCACGAAGTTTTTTCAACCTTTTATATCTACCACCTCTATACAATAAAAAGCACGTGTATTTTATTGTATATAGGTGGTAAATATAAAAGGTTGAAAAAACTTCGTGACGAGCCCCTGTGGAAAAATACAGAAAAAACAAGCACCTTTCTCCCCCACCCATACTGTAACACAGAACAAAAACAAAACTATCACCTTTTTGACGACTAGCAGACTTACCTTCTCTGTACAACAGATACGAAATTGACGATCAGGAGCAGAAGTAGAACGGCGACCCCGCCTACAATGACGTAGGGCTGTATTATGTCAATGATATCTTCAGGGGGTTCTTCTGTAGACGTAATATGGGAGGTGGTAGACGTAAAAGAAATATTATCTAGACAAAAATATAGAACAATAGTTTACCACGTAGTATAACATATATCATAGCTTTTATAGAATTCTTACTGTTACTGTTAATTCAGATGAGTTAATATAAGCAAATTTAGCAACCATTCATTTTATTTAAAGCTTTTTACATTACATAAATTTTTTTAAAGCTAGAACTGTTTCTTATTTTTAATGATAGAATTTGTCTTTTTCTAGTCTCTAACAATTTCAAGCTCATTCATTGTGTTTTCTAATTACTGTATAATGTCTTGACCAGTTGATTTATATGTGACTTGTTTAGTTGACTGTCAACAGGTCTGATTCAGATATTACATGTACCTTTAGATTGAGACTGAGATATAATTTTTAAATCAAATTCCCATCATACCTTCTGAAAATGTACTTTTGTCGCTAGGCTAGCTATTCTCATATGTGGCTGTGTCATATTTAGTAGCCATGTTTATAAGTATAAGAATATTTATCGTATTTTTTAACTCATATAGTAAAAAGTGAAATGGCCATAGTTCTATTTGCTATTTGCATTGTTATTAATATATTTACAAGTTTTTAAACTATTTTAACAACCCCTACTCCTCAATGAATATTCTGGAAATCGTTCGCTTGACGCGGTTAAAATCGGGATATCCGGGTATGTCTCTGAGCCTGCTACAGTTTTACAGCTCAAACATCCGTCTAGTAAAATTTTGCATCTAATTAGCAATTTCTCTCATCATTACCTAGCATTACCTCATCTTGTGTTTATAATTTGATTTTGGACGTTATTTTTTTATACCGAATTCTCATTAGGACACCAGGAAGCTTTATCAAAACTGTGTTACAACAACACAAAATACAAAATCAAAACAAGTACAACACTGGTATATAAGTAGAATAATGTTCCAGCTGCATACTAAGTAATTGATACGGACGAAACGCACGGATGTCCCTATAAATCCCAATATAAAACTGCGACAAACGAACGATCATGCCCGATTTCCTGGGACGGCTTGAACATTCGACGCCCAAATGTACTGCCCACACCAAATTTCGCCAGATAATTATTATAGAGGGTACAACACTCTTAATGCTAACACATATTGAATAATTTCATTTATGCCTGTTGTATTTGGACATCCCACGAACGACTTCAATTTTGCCCATTTACATTCTTGATAATAATAATTTGCTCTAATCTTAACAAATTATTGACAGCAATCTAAGTTTGTGTGAAGGACAGTAAGACAACAGTTCTAAAATAGATCTATTTCCTCCCTAATTTTATTGTTCTACTGCACTTTTTTTTTTTACAGAAAGTTTACTTTTGTTTAATGTCAATGATCAAAACAGCGATTTTATAATATTGAAACGTAAGACAATATCGGATGGAAAGCAAAATAAGCAAGATTGACATAGATCCATGTATAGCAACTGCAAACCTGTGCCTGTTGTGGACTCTGTAAAGATGCTCGGGTACGCTACATAAAAAAAGAAAAAAAACCCCAAAAAACAAAATAGAACCATTTTAATAAGAGCTTAGACTTTTGGAAGTTGATGTCAAACTGCAATGTGACGTAGGCCTGTCTATTTCATTTTAGACCACTCAGCCATTGCTCTTTAAAATCAACAGGATTTGTCTGGCTTTTGAGCTAAGACTACTCAATAGGTGTATATTTCACCCGAGGCCAGTTTCATTTTTAATTTGTTTTGGCGCAAGAAATAGTTACGTCCTACTGAAAGTCCAAGGCCTTGTTCAAATGGTTCTAAACGTCACCCCCCCCCCCCAAACCCCCCCCCCCCCCAAAAAAAAAACTAAAAAATAAAAAAACCCCACCAAAAACCAAACCACATGATAATGATTAATAAAAGAATGAATCAAATCGTTTAAATCATTTAAAATTCATTCAATACTATTTTTTCTACAAATAGAACTTGAATATGCAAAAGGGACATATTTATGAGTTTCAGAAGATGCCTACTACTTTTTTGTGCTTGAAAATAATTCTTAGTAAGCGAATCTCTATTACATAACCTTTAAACATTGAACTTTTTATATATAATATAAGCATTTTCGTACTTTTTGTGTATATATGTAAACATTTTTGTCAATAATTAATCTAAATCCAAATCAAAACCGTTCAGTCTGTCTAACAAGAGAGTTGAATATTCAACTAGACACATCTTTAATCCAAAGGTCTATTTCTCATCTTAAGTGTATCGAAAATTCATGCAGATATACTTGATATTTTTTCCTGAAAAGGCATTATTTAATTTGTGTGCTGCAGGAGTAGATCTAATCAATAATATTTTTACGGCAGTATTATATAATTTACTCTATAATGTATGTATCATTGGGAGAGAATAAAATTTATATAAGTTAAAAACGTTTTGATAAGATCAGTACAATATAGGACAATTAAACAGACAAGGGTATATAATCATGAGAAAACATTCACATATTCTCTAGATTTGATTCAGTATGATTTTGTTTAAAATAAACAAGGGTTCGTTCTAAAAGAATTGATTTTTGATTTCAAATATCTAAACATACTTCCCTTAATTCAAAAATAAAATTGTTCCTTTCTGCTTCATTAAATGTACTATCTTATCGTGAAACGAGACACTGCCACCTGCTCCCCTATACCATGGTACGTGTATATAATATACCAAACTTTTTGTTTTAAATTGGCACCACCAATCAATACAGTAATGAAATTACAAATATTGATTGAAAATGTATTAAAAAAACTAAAAGGATGTTTTCTCTACAATATTGTAAAGTAATCTCTTATAAATTTAAATACATTTTACAATTAAATAAGATTTTTTTTTTCAAACAATCATAATCAGTTGGCATTATCTTATTTTATGAAAAATATGCGCTTAGAGAATTCATGTTCATTGATATTCACTAGGAATTCCAAATCCGATTTAGTAAGTAAAAAAAACTCTTTCATGTTCGATAGATATATTTAATAACTTTTATAGTACAAATGAAAAATTAACATGGCACAGTAAACAAATGCTTCTTAATATAATATATACTTACTTGATGTGTTGCTGGTAAATGAAACCGTTGTTGTTGCTAATAGGAAAATAAAAGAAGTCCCTTCGTACTTAATGTTCTTTTGACAAAAAACGATTAAAAATGAATATTTACTTTGGTTCTTAAACTGTTATACTCACAATCATTGCAAGTTACCTTCTGAAAACCAAGAAACTTTATCACTAAGAAAAGCACAAAGTCACGAGCTTTCGACGACACACAGTAGGTATACATAGCCATTTTCATGAGTGCTGGTACATGTATTGTTACTTTCTCAGTGCCAAAGCGAGAACTGTGACCAGGAACTATAAGCTCGTGTACTAGTCCGAAGGAGGAAAATCAAGCACCATACTTTTATTAGGTTTTTGATCATGTGATTTCATAAAATATTGTTGTTTTTATATTGGGGAAGTATAGATACAATTCCAATTCAGGCTTTTCGTCATGAACGACAAATCTAGCAAAGTGTGTATATTGAGTTGAATGTAAACCAAGCCTCCAAAAAGTATTTCCTCGCTTTAGTATCTTCCTTTATATTGATTACCATCTCTTAGCTTTTAGGTCAAATTTGTAAGAAAGGTATTATTACGCAACATTTCTTCAGACCATAGGACGCTATTCAAAAAAAACCCGCAGAGTGTACGTAAGGAAATAATTAAAGGAAGATAAGAAATTGACTAAAACAAGACAAAAAGTCGATCTCTTCATTGAAACTTAGCGTATACATATTGTATTGTGGCGCATTTTATGGTACTTTAAAGTCCACATGCAGTTTAAAGTAGATAAAACAGATAAAAGTACATAAAACACAAAACCAAGGAGTGCAACCGGCTAACCCGTCAATTTGTTATGATGATTTAATGTTGAACGATCTTTTTTTGTACCTTTATTTTTTGTATGTCTGTTTTACTATTCATATAACATTTTATTTTGCATTTTTTATGTCATATTCAAGTTGGCAGGGTTAACATTACAGCTTCCTCATAAAAAAAAAGAATTTAAGCTCAATTTGCAGTCAAAAGTTTACACTCCGTTTTTTTTAAGGAGGAAGGAAAGACATGTTTATAAAAAGTGCATATGTAATTGCAGTCTAAAATGAGGCAGGTTGATACTCATTTCCTTCTTATAAGTGACAAAGATCACCCATCTATACAAGATGATGAAAGCTGAATCGAGAAAACAATTCAAGTATCAAGCAGATTGACAGATAACATGTGTTTTTATACATGTTAACGCACGCAACAATTAAACAATCAAATCTTTAAGTGTAACTTAAATCTTCATACTTTTAAAAGGTTTTTGATCATGTGATTTTATCAAATGACAAATGACAATGGCATAAATGATTTGATTAAATAAATCTTTTATAAACTTAAAATTGATGTAATACTTTTAATAATAATATAAATTTCTGAAAAATCATTGTAAGCAAATGAGACATACAGTTTTTTAAATAGAAAAACTCATCTTATATATGTTAAAATATGTGTAAAGAATATATTATATATACAGTGTCGATAAACAACATGACTGCACCGTCCTTCAAAACCCCTAGTATCGTCACTGTTCAATAAATGATATTGCTTTTGTTTTACTAGATGTTCCATTTCCCAACTTTATTTACATATAAATATAATGGAAACGGTAACTTCATTGTCTTCTGTTTTTATGTACCCTTTTATTTTTCACCTTTGTTTACTTATCGTTATTTTTGCGAAAGTTCCTGTTCACATTTGACTATTTCACATTCGGATTGAACAAAGTAATGGAGTCAACAAACATTTCCTTCTCTAGGTGACTGAATGTCTGTCCTATCAGAACTAGATATATGTTTGGTTTAAAGCGTTGCAAACACGTTTCCTTGCTAAATTTGATACATTATCTAACGATGTGTTTGCAAGTAGACATAAAATGACTTTATCGTTGTGATTCCGATAGTTCTTATAACGAACAAATGCAACCAAGGAAACCAATGTATTGTGCAAACACTGCAATGTGTAACGTATAAATTTCTTTAGGATGAATGTCAACGGCACATTTACTAGTATTTAAAAAGAACTTCTGAGCGTTTAGTGATCACAGGAGGATTCGACATAAAGTCTTGTAGTATGTCTTATATACCACCACAAATCGTCCAATGACAGAGCAGAAACTATAAACCGTATAACATAAATTCAACTGTGGACTCTATAACTCTGTGTACGTCCATTGACTATAGGTTACTACTCAGCACCTCTCGCTGCAGGGAGTACATTGAATCCCTGCTTTGGGCGTGTTCCGTACTAAGCCTTTCCCTTTCTTCCGTATTGCAGACTGGTTCTATCTCTTTATCAAGTTCTGTTTCTGATTCATGTTCTGTTTCTGTCTTTTTTACAGGCTTGCATTCGTTTACATCATTTGACTCATATCTAGGATTCCCTATCATTTCAATCTCATCGTAATCTGTGGCAGTTCCACAGCCCCGTACCCGCTTGGATATTACTCTAATTTCAGGATCTTGTTCCTCGTTCACAACTTCATTATAGTTCCGCCCAGATGGAAAAAGCGCATGTAGTGACATTAGGTATCGCTCAACAATGCGGTGATCATTCCTGAAATATGAAACACTAACAGAATGAAAATACACATTTCGACTCTAAAAAGTTAATTTTGTTTGACCTTGTCATATCGAAACATCGTCAGTAGGAAGTGGAATGAGCTTAAATCTACAACCAAAGACGACCAACAAGACTGTCAACAAGCTGATTCAATAGAAATAGGTACAATACATAGTTTTTATATTTGTTTCATTATTTTTGTCGAATTGATGTCAAATATCAATCATATTATTCTGATTTACCCAGCGTTCAGTATTAATTTTCGGAAATTGTCATTTGACCGTTTTAAAGTGATTTGTTTCATTAAAAGATGAAACAGATTTATTTAATCATAAATGTAATCCCATAATTTTTCAGTCATCAGTATAATAAAGTAATGTGATGATTGTTCTTCCACGGTTCGTCCGTGCCTCAACAGACTGCTTGAAATGGGATTTAGAGGACATTAACCAAGTTTAATTTTTTGTATGTTTTTTTTTTTTTTTGCTTTAATATTTTCGACTGTATGGAAATTATACTGTCAAGTTGTATTATTTGCAATTTCTCAATTTCTTATTTTTTCAATAAAGATATGTTGAAATTAAAATCTTTTTGTCAGATTTACTTTTTTCTGTTAGTTTTATTGTATCTAAAGGTTGTGTTGCTTTTGATTTTGCTGAAGCAAATATACTGGCTTCAACAATCCCATCGTCATGGCTGTATTTTATCAAAGAACGTGGGGCATAAACCCACTGAAGTCCATTTGAAAAACCCACATTTTTTTTCCTTACAAATAACACTTTTGTTACATTTATTAAGCATAAGTAATCATTTACATTCAGTATTGCCAAAACCTTGAAAAATTGACCTCAATGTAGAAAGCGAGTTTAGTTGTCTCGAAGGGTCAACCGAGCAAAGAGGGATGGAGTTTAATGCAACTCTCTGCAAAAGGTTGTAGTATATGATGACGTATGTGTGCTCTACATCGTTTGGTGAGTTATAATAAAGAAGGTAAGTCATGAACTAGCTCGGGTCACGTGGAAAGTGTGTGGGTAAGAGACTTAACTGAGCTGACAACCACTGGGCGTGATCATGTACCACCAAGTACTGATCAGTGAACGGAAATCCCACTGTAGATTAAACTCGGTTTAATATTTTGACACCTTCTCCGAATATTTCAAGAATCAACCGTCATTTCCTGACATATTCTACTTTTCAAATAGAATCTGCAAGATGACTATATATATATTGCAGATTTTATTTGAAGAATAGAATATGCCAGAAAAGCCACAACTCTGAAGACCACTATGTTAAAGCTTGTGCTTCTATTTCATATATATCGATGCATTCATATTTTATGTTTTGTTTATTGTTAATATTGATAAGTTGTCGAAATAAACATTTGCAAGAGCGACAAGCACTCAAACTTGAGGACGAATTTTCAGAGTTAAGTCTTGTAGGACTGTCCAAAGATGGAACACCAATTATTGTTTTAAATACTTTTTATTGTTTAGTCGAACCCCCCCCCCCCCAAAAAAAAAAGTGTGACAAATGCTTAATAAGACTACTGACATCAAACTTTTCTTAAATTAACTAAATCCACAAAAATTGATCTCCATGACTATATATGACATCAGCGACTTTGAGATATTTTTAACCGGACACGACCTTGAGATCGTGGAGCTAACTTTTGAACTGAGGCAAACGATGAAACCAAGGAATAATGGTTCGGTGATGTTTGTCTATCAAAATCAGATAAGGAAGCAGGAAAAAGAATGTAGTTTCTGAAAACTACTCAGTTTTCCAATTAGAAACTATACGCAAGAACTTTACACCCGTAGCAAGTGCATTCTAAATTCTGCAACATTTGAAAAAAAATGTGTAACATAAACAGGATAGTATTAAGTTAACCTATCAGTGGGCAACAATTAGATTTGACAAAATTATGAAATATTTGATAATATGAGTACGGCAAGAGCAACTTGCTATAAGCTTATCAATGTATGTGATAGTAAATTTATTTACATACTAAGTGGCTAAGTAGGTCTCCTTTTATTATGTATACAAGAATATCACAGGTTCAGTTACATATATCTACAACTAAATCTGACGTCATTAACCTTGTTTATTTCCTTGAAGAATTTGAAAAGTTAAATGATTATTGACCTTAAATTGGCTATATGTTTGAACTAACATCAATTTATAAATATATAACGATCGTTACATTCTACTTAAGCTATATAGATGAACTTGATATAGTTAAATGTTTGAGTGTTGTAAACGTTGAAACAATCAAAGATCAATAGATTAAATTATTCAAGGGGTTTGGTTTCACAATAATATAGCGATATTATGATTGTACAAGTACATTCTTGTGCTGTGTAAATCCTGCGTTTACTATTTTTCCCTTTTAGAAAGTAAATGTACAACGATCACTATTAAGTAAACCTCCAATAGTTGGCCAATTATTAAGGAAAAGTAAATATCTAAAATTGTTAATTTTCACAACACTAAAAAAGTAAAGTAATGCATATTTTCGTTATAATATAACCATGGTAACTATCGAGAAATCAGCTTATCATGAAAATTTAACTAACAGATTTTGATGGTTTTGAAAATAAATCTTAATTATATATGTATCGCAATTTTTACATCCAAACCTTTTTTGTGTAATAAATGAATGCTGTTGCTATGAAGGTAATTAAAGAGTAAGAATTTTTGCGTGATTTTCTATAAAAACAAACTCATACATTTTAAAACCCACAAACACTGTGGTAAAGAACTACTCCCCCGTTTGAAGGTTATGAAAATTGGAGCACTTTTTTTAACAACAGCAGTACAAATTTAGAAGTACTGCTAAATCAAGCAGGGAAACTTTTCAAAATCACCCAATTATTTTTAATGTTTCGGATATTCATACTTTGAAACCATAGGAAAGGGTTTCAATATTTATACTATATTTATGATTTTTAAAAAAATTATTATTGATTGATTTGATAAATAACCTATTTAGGCTTATATAGATATGAAAAAAGCAAACATACAACCACTTTTTCAACGGTTTTCTTAATCCAATTCATTATGTTTTATCTACCACCGATATATTATATTAACCAATAAATCCTGGTTGGTTTGTATCCTTAACTTAACCTTAACCTTTCATGGCTTAAAGAAGATAAAATTATGCAATTATTTTTAAACTTAAGTCTCTGCAACTGAGCAACTGATAACCCTGGTAACCAATTTAAAGTGCTTGGCTGGTTTATGCAAAGTTAGACCTAACTATTAGGCCTAAGCATCAGGGAGGATTCAGCCCCCCCCCCCCTTCAACTTTTTTCATAAAAAACATAATTGTTCCTAAATTAACATTAAAAAGATTGAAATATTAATAGTGATATTGAAAATTGTAGTAATTGGTATACTAGCCCCCCGGACTAGGAATTTCATAATTTGGGGGAAACAATTTGGTAGGTAAGATTTTTTTTTAGTTCTAGGTATACCTAGGTATACTGCCCCCATTATCTATTCATGTTATATAAAGAAATAAGCAACTTCCGGAACACTATATAAAGTTTTTGGTTTTAAAAAACCTAACAACTTAGAATCGATAGTTATTCATTTCTGAAACTTCCTTATCAATTAAAATCGTGTATCTCATGTGCATTTGTCTTTTCATATTTACCGGTTACAAGGACTTTACACACATTTTTATTGCAAGGAAATGCCAAGTTATATGTATTCGACCTTTTGAAGTTGTGTCAGTATGCTTTAGTATTACCAATTGGCACAAAAAGGAACAATATTTTGAATAATATACAGCTGTACTTTTTTTGTTTCTAAATGATCAAATTATATTTTTGGTTTACATTTAACAGAGAGAGAGAGAGAAAGAGAGAGAGAGAGAGAGAGAGAGAGAGAGAGAGAGAGAGAGAGAGAGAGAGAGAGAGAGAGTACCTTCTCTTTATAACTGAAACCGTGTTGACAACCAACAGAAGAAACAAAATGGCTACCGCTGCAAGGATGGCCCATGGCTGCAAATCACCATATATTGAGGACTCTGTACAGTTTTCTAGAAGAAAAGTTTTTGAAATAGTGTACAATGAAATAAGTCGTCAAATATCCCAAGTTAGAATGTAATTTGCTTTTAATCCATGTTATTATCATCTTAAAATACCGATCATAACCATGTGTTCACTCACCATAAACGTTAACATGTAATCTATGAGAATAAGCTCATTATTATTCCTCATAAATAAGCAAATAAGATAATTCTGGACGACTTTAACATGACTTTACAAATTATTTCACAAAAAAAATAACAAACCTTGTTCACCAGAACTACTTACTCGAACAATTTGTTTGTGTAGGTGTCATCTGGGCTAAGAAAAACAAACATGAAAATAACATGTACATCCGCTTTTAAAATCAATTAGTAAAAAAAAATTTCAAAATTAGCCTAAAAATAATGCGTCGTTAAAGTAATCTTTGAACTTAATTTAATAAATAACGATTGCCTAATATTCATAGTTATCAAAACGGCATTGGTTCGACTTATAATTGCAAATTGCAAACAATAAAAAAAAATGTTCGATGATTTATGTATCGATCAAAACAACACTGAAAGAAGAATACAAATGTACCTTTTTAAAATATATCAAAATCCGAATTTGATCACCAATTTACCCACAATTAGTGTATTGATATAACTCGTAGAATGTACTTCCTGATAAGAATCGGTCCCGGAACTGAATGTTCGATACATCGTTCCAATCCCTGTTAAAGTTGGCAGGTGATTAAACCACTTCATGTGTTGAGATGTATCAATTATGTACATAAGTACATGGTGATATGTGAAAACTCGTGTGAAACTTGGTACTGTAACGCACTTTAAACATGAATGATACATTGGATAGGTGTACAAGCTAATGAATTATTCTATGAAAGAAGACAGTAATATTTTAACTAGGTCTTAAGATTAATTAAATGTACAGTAACTATCAAAGAGTGAAACGACTCTCACAACTTTGTGATATACATTTGAATCAAAATCTCACACAGTCATAAACTGATTCTTTTTGAAAATCCTTATAAATAGCTAATTTAATTAATAACATGATATAAACTTAATTAAATTGCGTGCATAATGAGCGAAATGAAAAAAAAAAAATCACACATCTTGATTCATATCATTAAGCATTATTTCCTTTAGTTTAAATGTGTATTTAAACAACTGCACTTGCACCTAGCACTAATATTCATACAATAATACTTGTACCTGGCACTTAAACATACACTAGAGTACACCTCTCACTATATTCGAGACTTTGTGAGATCGATCTTTGATTGTATTTCTCTTCCACATTGTTTATACTATAAATTTCACGATGCATGATAATAGCGTATTTTCATTCTATAAACACAGCAGATATAGGTTTCCAAATTAAGGTACCTCACTACACCCAGACTTATACTTTTTAAGACACTACGTCACAAGATGGCGATTTAAATGTTTTGTTAAACTGTTTATATCGTTCGATTGGGTTGTATATCGTTGTAGCTCAATGGCTAAAGTATTGGCCTTCTGGACCGCTGATCGTGAGTTCGAACCTGCCAGGAACTTTTGTTTATGTTAACTGAATTAAATTTTAGGAAATGTAATTTTTCATCCAAAATTGCAGGCAGATTTCCCCCCTATTTTACTTAAATACGTCTTATCAATTATGATATCTATCATAATCAAGTAATTTTCTGCTGATTTGAGAAAATAAATTCAAGGTGTAGTTAGCCACCTTAAGCCACACGACGTTTTGTGCCTAAATCTTGACCTTTTACTTAGCCAAATTGCAATTTTTGGTGTGAATGGGTCTACACTCCACCCTATAAGAACTTTCAGAAAAAAGGATAAGTTTCATTTTTGTTTATTGATTTATTAAAGTGGAGTCTAGACCCATTTTAGGTCAAAATTCGCGGTTTTCACTAAAAACTTCAAAAAGTTATTCTTAATTGTCAAATTATAAAAGTTATCCACACCAACTAAACATGTGCAATTGTAGCTCACTGTGATAGGCCGAGGACTGTAGACAGTACCTCTCAAATGAGAGGATGTTCGAATCGTAGTGGACTTTTATTTTGAAGTTCTACGCTTTTGTTTCCTTTTAGGTAAAATATAATATTTCGATTTTTTATGAATCTAAAATTATTTTGGAAAATATTTAAAACTCTACAGATAAAGACAGAAAATACATTATGATCTAGACAATTCCAAATTACGTATAAAAACAATAGAGCTAGCACAGTCAGAGATTGTTTGAGATTACAATTAAATTGTAAAGAAAATACAGAAACGAAAATAAGAAGAAAAGTATAAATGTAAGTGTATTAATGATCAGAGAATGCCGTTTAATATTATACATGTACTGATGCACACCTTCAATGATTTTTAATATGAGATTTACATAAGTCGTTTAAATATCCTAGGTACGGGGGATTCGACAGGCAGTGTACGCTTTTCTCCTTTAAATACATGTAACTCGAAATTTTATTTTACTTCCCAACATATATATAGTTGAAAAATCCCCTTCCAAAGAAATGCTATTTTGATTAACTTTGTAGATGAATTCATCGTGCCGATTATATATCGTTCAGAACAAAATGAAAACCTATGCATCTAATAAAATAAAAATGAAAAAATCACAAAAGCGTTAAAAAACCTCAAAGATGTCGGAGGGGGGGATGGCAGGGAAAAAACAAACATTATAATTAAAATAAAGCCTAACGTTTGAACCCACACCATATGAGTTAAATAAGCTCTATTCAAGGAAGCCTCTTTAAATAATTAATAAAGCTAGCCAATCACCTAGCAGTTTTCTAAATCATTATAAATAATAAAACACACAACCCTATTTTCATTATTTCCTAATTATCTCGCCAAAAATTAACGGTTCTTGACCTACCTCTTTTAAAAAAAATCATTATTAATAATAAAACACACAACCCCATTTTCATTATTTCCTAATTATCTCGCAAAAAATTAACGGTTCTTGACCTACCTCTTTTAAAAAAAAAACTGCGAAAGCTTACGTCCCCCCAAAGGATTTTTGTTTGAAGGGGAGGGGGATGTTTAAATTTATTTTCCCGTTTTCCGTTAGTTCCTATTATGAAATGAGCTATTTTAACCCAAAATACATCGTTATCTCTTTCTTTGACCAAATTATTTATATTTAATGAAAATCACATAAATGCTTACATTATCTCAAAAGAATAAATTTAATTAGACAATTATCAAAAAATGACTTTTAGTTAGGTGGCAAGACAATGCTACCGTTCGCAGTTCTTCTTTTTCTAAAGACAATAATTTATGTGCAAAGTTTTGTTGAAATGGATTTAGTTATTAAGAAAATTATAAAAAGGTAACGCCACAAAAAAACGATGTCACCGACAGCTAAGTTTAAAACAACTACAGACACTAGGCTAAGGACAGTGATGTAACCGCAATATGAGCTGTATTTTTTAGAATTTTATTTTGCTGCAAAAACCTGCGATAATGATAAGTCTGCATATAACTTAAACTTTTATGATAAATAAGATTTGAAAAAATTATAAATTTTTGTCAAAGGAAATATTTCTCTTCTAAGGAATATATAGCAAATCAATTTGTGTACAGGACGACAATAATTCAATTTTGCTCCAAATAAGGCTTCTTAACGGCCTTTCCACAACAAGAGGTCAATTGGCCTTAACGGTCACCTGAGTAGCATATAACCAATACACAAACTTGTCGAGGAGTCTCATATATGCATTTAATTAATTAGGTTTCATTCTAGAGTAGAAAAATTATAAATTTGTAATGACGACCACCTCCCTGCCTGAAATCTTTCAAAAGGAACTATGAAACCTATAATTTTGGCAAAAAACTTAAAGATCTGGTCTACAAAATCATGAATTCAGTTTTCCTTTCAGGTGTATGGGAGTAAAGAAGATAATTTTTTAACATTATTTGCATTAACACCTATACATCCATTTTGGCCCTGCACTAGAGTCAAAACCCATACTACCGTGAATGAAAATTAAAATTTCAGTAGAGGACTTCCTGGTAAACATAATTATAAGTCAGTTTTTAATACAGATGTGTGAGAATAGAGAAGAAAATTTTTAAACATTATATGCATTTACACTATATTGCCATATTGCCCCACCACCTCATGTCCTGAACCTCTGACCCAGAGGCCATGAATTTCACAATTTTGGTAGAGGAGTTAGTGGACATTATAACCATTTATTCAGTTTTTTGCCCACATGTGTGGGAGTAGAAAAGATTTTTTAAGATTTAATACATTTTTACTATATGGCCATATTGGCCCCACCCTAGAGCCTGAACCCTTGACCCAGGGATCATGAATTTCACAATTTTGGTAGAGGGCCTCATGGACATTATAATCATGCATTTAGATTTTAACAAATATAAATGGGAGTAGAGAAGAAGATTGTCTAAGATTTAATACATTTTAACTATATGGCCATATTGGCCCCACCCTAGAGCCTGAACCCTTGACCCAGGGGTCATGAATTTCACAATTTTTTTAGAAGGCTTCATGGACATCATAACCATGCATTCAGTTTTTTCCTCACATGTGTGGAAATAGAGAAGAAGATTTTTGAAAATTTGGCTTTTTTTTGCATATTTGGCCCCGCTCGTGGCACCCCAGGGGTGGTAGAGCCATGAATTTCACAATTTAGATTTTTCTTACCATAGCAATGCTTCACACCAAAAATGGTAACGATTGGCCCGGTAGTTTTCAAGAAGAAGTTAAAAATGTAAAATTGTTAACTCACGACGCACGACACACGGCGCACGACGCACGACGACGGACGAAGACCAATTGCTAAAAATATGGCTAACAGAAATTAAAAAGCCATGATATTTTTGTCATTTTAGTAGAAAAGAACATTTAAGTAAAAAAAAATTAATATGAAAAATGCAGCTCATATTGCTTTAAATTAAGGTCCGACAGTTTTACCAAAACTTCACAAATGTTAGGATTTTATCCTAATATGCAAACATATCGGTAATACGTAAACACAGCTATGTAGATATTGGTCGTTTTTATCCACTGCTCGTCCACCATAGGACCAATTTCTGCAATTTCTAAAACAAATAAAAAACATTTTTATATTTCTTCTGCTTATTTTGCCTTTGAAAGTGTATAACGCAAGGCCGCTTAGGTATTATATCAATATAATATTAAATATTATGTCATCGTAAATACAATGTACACAGTATCATATAATTGGTACTTAAGCAAGCATGTGCTCGATCTTTTCTAGTAAAAACAGAAGGGAAATACCTGCTCCAAAACATCATGTTTAAAATAAAATGATTTTTAATGACTCCATACGTCAATTATTATGTCACTATAAATACTTTTTTAATTATCCTAAATTGAAAATGGATTTGGGGCAGAAAAAGAATAGTACAGCATATACATGTAGTTAATTATTACAAAATGCAAGCTTACATCTATGATAAAGGCTTTCTAACATAAAATTGGTATTCATATACTTATGGTTAATTTTGAATGCTCACTTTGTTCTAAGCACTACTTTTAGGAACAATAATCTTATACTTGATTCTGTCACGATAGGTAGTGCAATCAATTATACAACGATAATCATTATCGTCTGCTGTGTATCCTTGCAGTTATTTTATCAGGGACGGGAAGTTTTTCATTACAAGTTGGCAATCGTCGTGTTTAAGGGTATTGAATGGACTTCCGTATTAAAACGATCAGTTTTCTGAAAAAAATCCAAATTACAAAAAAAGAACCAGATAGAAAGAAGAAAGTGTGAACGACTGAGAGAGAGAGAGAGAGAGAGAGAGAGAGAGAGAGAGAGAGAGAGAGAGAGAGAGAGTTTAAATGCAACCGTCCGAAGCATTTTACTATTATGTTTCCTGCTGAAGTATATTATTTGTCTCAAGATAAACACATTCCTTAATCTTATTTTAATGCACAACAATGCATAACAAAGCATAACAATAAGTTATTTTAGATTAAATTATAACAATCAATATTTCACAATTAGCAACATAGTATTAGAAAATATATTGTCATATGTCGTATGCACTCCTAAAAAATAGTGGTCATAAAACTCTTGCTTTTTGTGATCTTAAGTCCTTAAAAGCTTTTTTAATAAGGTCAACTACTAGTATATCTCCCCGTTTTGTTTATAAATGTCTTAAAAGTATCATAAGTAATAAAACAAAACATCAGTTACAATAATCTAAAAAATTTGGTTGACCGATGTGCCTAAAAAAACCCAAAACATGAACATCATTTTTTTCATATTCAAAAGTGGAATAAAGCGGAAGGTTACTCCAGCAGTATTTTTGATAACATTTCCGTATTTTGTTTCCACATTATAGTAAAAATTATGCTTGGGGTTGTTTCCCTGACCAGAAAAAACCCCTTATAGAATATTACCAACTTAATGAATACGAAATATTTTAATATATTGGCTTAAAACAAGTATATGTAATAAAAGCAATAAACTTTTCTTTTAATTAAGGTCAAGATCTAGCAAATGAATGGCACCTACAGGTTTGTGAAATTCAGGATGTAATGTTTTTCATAAGAACAGATTTATTTGGTAGGGTCTATCGGGCCTAAATGTTTGGTAAACACAATGAAAATAATTATTTTTTACTGTTAATTTCTATAAATCATGAAGGAGATAAGTAACTTTCTCCAAGTTTCGTCCATTTTTGACTAATGAAATAAATCAAGAATGCCTACAGTCTTTCCAAAAAGCAGCATTAAACAAGCTCTTGACCTGCAGCTCTTTTAAATGATGTCAAATTCCCATGATTTTATATAGAATGTTACGAAATTGTTTTATCTTATATATATATATATATATATATATATATATATATATATATATATATATATATATATATATATATATATATATATATATATATATATATATTTGACGCTGTAAAGTATGTGAAAATTAAAAAAACTCATCTTCAACGAAAAAACCCCCACCAAAATGACGAGTACTTTATTAAATAAAGACTGGATTCAACGAATTTAGGCGATTCCACACTTCATCTGGGGAGGTTGGCATTCAATTCACATGTTTATGTTTTGTTACGAGGTCTATACATCTGATTGGAATTTATCGATTTAAGGACATGTCTTAAACTATTTTCGGTTCTCAATTCCAAACAGGGTTTTTGTAAGTGCTCTTAATTTCGAAGGCAGAACTTGGTCAACAACTGGCCTTTCGTCAAATTTATCCACCAGAAAAATCAGCCTTGCCAGGTCATTGCCAGTAATTAAGTTTTCAGGGAGCCAATTCACAATAAATTCGCCGGAATGGACGATCTCGTTCTTCACTCGATTTCCCATCGGTCAAATACCATTTCATTTCCGTACACTAAGCAAGAAAATTGGTAAAGCACTCTGGATTTTGACGATTGTTTTGAGAAATGCAAAACTTTATTTCTCACCGCTGTTTATGAAAATACAAATGAAATAACTTCAAATACGGTTGTTATACAAGTAGATAAACACATGCAGATTGTCTTGCAAAATTTTCCTTTCATTGTTCAGAATGTGACGGATCCATGATTTCCCGCTTATCTTTCTATAAATTCGACTTTAAACTCATTGAAAATCCATCAAAACTACCTTAAACAAGATATTTTTGTAGCGATAGGTGTAAGGGTAATTAAAATACTTTTACACATAAGGGTAAATAAAAGACTTTTACACATAATTGAATAATCTCAAGAACAACTGGAAATAGCGAAAAGGAAACAAAACAAAGGAATGAAGTGCTAGTGCATGTAAAACGTAAAATATGTTTCCGCAATTGATTACCACCACGTACCAGATTGTTAAATTCACGTATAAAGGAAGTCACGTTTGCATGTTCATTATAGATATATCTTAATATATGAGTTGCATCTTACTCATTTTGATTATGAATAGATAATCATGAATGATTCAGATTTATTTTTGGTAGGCTGGTTCACAAGTACACAGTCAGAATGAAGATTGATTAAATGAACATCTTGTATTACTAATGAAATTAGTGCTGAACTCTCACACACCCTCTGTAATATTGAATCAATGTTTAAGACAAAGCACACTCCACAAGTTCATTTTATATTTGAAGTTAACTTTGAGTAAAATTTTTGAAATAAACACTGACCAAAATTTTTAAGCATTAAAACGATTTTTGGTGTTGCTAGAATAATCTGGGCGAATGGTACAAAAGTCTGATACAGTGGAATCATTTTTATTTGCGGGGGTCAATGTTGGTGGGTAGCCACAATTTTCATGGTTCGTTGGGACGTGAGTTCGTGAAGATATAAATTTTTGGGCAAGAATAACCATAAAAAGCCAAAAAGATTGGCCCCCACGAACAATGATGATTCCATCGTATTTCAAAATATGGAGTTTGATGATGATATATTCACCGATAAATAAAACATCCTTAGAAGAATATCTGATAAATATAAATATTAAAGATGTGTCTAGCAAAAATCTCATACAGGAATATATTATAAGAAAGATGCATTGATGATTTGCAAATATTTAAAGTGCCTATGATGACTTTACAATCTTCCGTATTTTTTTCTGAGTATAAAATATTTTTGAAAATATTCATGGACAAGAGTATATGAAACAAAGGTGATTCCCCTTTCTTCGACGAGTTAATTAAACTATTCCTGCCCAAGCCGCTCGTTTGGCACAACTGCTACTCATTAATGATGCAGAGTGGTCAATGCCTGAAGAGGAAGTTATTTCATGAATCAATTAATTCCATCAACTGTACCACAGGGGATAAATAACGTTTCATAAAGTATGTAGGTATACGATAATAACTCTGTAAACTATAAATATAGAATCTTTGTTCCCGAAAGCTCCTTAAAAATTCGAAAAAAGATAACAAATTTGAAAATTCAGAATCATTAGCATATTTCCATATTTGTTACAACCAAACAAAATGATATGGTATCATCACCCAAATAAAACATTTTCAAAGCATGTACCATTATTATTATTTTTTTCCATGTTTGTACTGCTCTAACAGTAAATATACGTTGAGTTGTTCATTTTTTTTTAAAGTTTTCTTAATAGGGGGTCCTTTTTTAAATTATACGCGGCGCAATTTTATTTTAAAAGTTATTAAAAAGGATATTTACAGAAGTTTAAAATCATTTCCTTCATTTAGAAATTCTTTTTGGCATGGCATGTTTTTTTTATGCCTGACAAGTTTCCCAACAAAACGATAGAAACATTCAAAACCACAAGATGTTTATTATTTTAAGGTCAAATATTTAATTTATAACATCAGATATATCTGTTATTGGTTTATCATAATTAAGTTATATTTGGAATATTTGGATAATTATAATGCATTAATAGGAAAAGGAAAAATCAATTGTGAAAAATGATGCCACAACTCTTGGTCTCAAGATTTGAAGTGAAAGTGCGAAACAGTATCAAACTTCATGATAAGAAAGTTTTTTCGACCTTTATCGATATTTAGATTTTATATCCCGGTACAAAGGCTTAGTTCCATGGATCATTTAACAAAATATATTATTTTAATAAATGTCATCTATTTTTATTCTGGACAACAAGTAAGAAATACAGCTTTAAAAGACTTCTTTCAAACAAAAACAAAAAAGGCGATTGATGTTTATTTTTACACTGTTAACATCGGCCTTTTTATGGAAGAACGACCCAATTATGTACGAACAAATTTAGAGTATACATACGTTGACTCATAAGAAATTGACTCATTCTAAAATGATTCAGCAATTTTGCTTACGAAAGCTTATTCAATGAGTTTTTTGGAAGTCTTATTAAACTTGATTCGCGTTCAATGTAATATTTAAAGTGATTTTATCATAAAAACGGAACAAAAGTACAATGATGGAAGAGTTGCAAGCGTATGAATATAAGGAAATGGAGAAATACTGTTCCCAGATAGCATGGATTAAGAAAATGTATTGTAAAATTGATAAATTTGACCCCGTCTTTCAGTTCTTTAAGTACTTTGATTTCCTTTTGACAATTAGTATATTTAATATTGTTCTGGTGAGTAAAATAGTGTAAAAATATTGATCTTTAAGCCAGTATTTTGGCTTAGGTCTGTCATGTAGTCAAAAGTGCATTAATTCATCTACATATTTTAATCAAAATAAAAAATACTAATACATGTATATGTTCCTTATCTTATGGCTGACCTCTGACTTCCCCCTAATAATTTGCCTAATTAGGCGAACTCTGTTTTCTGAATTTACCCTTTCCTTTTTTTATCTACATTTCATAACTGATATATGATTAGAGCATTTTCTCACGGGTATAGTTGTTTAGGAAGAAAACAATCATAAAACGCGGGTGAACAAACCCCATCTGTGGAATATATAGATACCTATACATTTCTTTCCCACATGTTACTAAGGTTCACTAACCCAATGAACATGAAAAGATGTGTAGCAAGAATATCACTGGTATTTATTAGGGGCTTGATCTCGTATTTGCTCACTGCATTAGTAAATTGGCTATACCGTCATTTTATAACAAGGTGGAGCGACAATATGTAATCAATGAAGATTTTTTGCTTCAACCCAAACATCTGAAATAAAAATGACTATGCATAATAATATACAACATTCACGTATGACCTGAGTTTATGATTAAGAATCATTTAAAGAAAATAAAACAGTTGTACTTTTTGATGGCTATGTTCTGAAAAGCAGCACACATAAAGAATAACAAAGGTTTTTTAACCTGCCTGAGTACTGACAGAAACCTCACAGTTCAATAATCATGAACTCTTTATTGACAATATTAAGACAAATGTCGTTAATTAAAATTCTCTTTTATTAAACGAATTACGTGATAATACATGCATTCAGCTTCTATTTAAAAATATCTTGTTAAAGGTTGTATTGGACACATGTCGATGCTGATGTGAATAAAAGTACAGTAAAATTAATCTTCTTCATCGTATTTGAATTTTAACCGAAAAAAGATTTAAAAGTATTTGGAAAATATTATAAAAGCCTAACTGAAATTGAACTCATGATTACAGATTCATAGCAAGCATTCAAAACCGTTGCGCTACGCTGTTAGATTACAAATTTGAAAAAAAAATAGTTATACTTGATTTTATTGTCTACTGTGGAATCATTAATTTTCGTGGATTGCTTACATTTTACAGCTTCGTGGGAATGCATTTTCGTGTATTCTCTCAAACCTACAGAAGAAATATGACTTTATTACCCTAATTTATTAATTCGTGGAGGATGTTAATTCGTTGCTGAGAGGTACCTACGAATTCCACGAAAATTGAGCCACCAGGAAATCTAATGATTCCACAGTATTTGGATTAGAAGTATGTCAAAATATGGAGGTATTCCATTCTACCTTAAACTGTCTTGTCAAAAACATATTTTTTCTTTTTTGAATATCTTTTACCTTAAAGGACGGTTTAAAAAACAAAATATTTAACATTAATTCATACAACTTTGAATGAAACCAATCAACGATAAAACGACTTTTCCGTCCTCTTGAATGATAACCAAGTACATTAATGTTGGAATGTATTTTGAAAATGAGAAAGGCGTGCAAAGTTTTAGACAAACACTTTTTACATTCTTAGTGGTATATATCGAGTATTGACGTATAAGTTCTAGAACAAACAATGATTGACCAGTTTGATACCTGATAGGTAAACGTCCGTTGAAGAAGGATTGTTGGCATATTAGGTAAGTGGCATACTCCACTTGTGATGAAATAAACATAATTGATAAAGAGAGATATATTTTGCAATGTATTTTTTTATTTCTTTTTAAAAGTTCCAGGCATCAAAGAAAAAACCCCATTAAAACCGGTATGATATTTTCAACTAAGAATAACAATTGAATATAGAAACATTAAACATTTTTTTATTAAAAATACAAATGCATCTGTTAATTTAATGCAATTGCATTTGACTGGGTTAAGTTCCAGATAAATTTGTAACATATAGCAAATCTAAATCTCACCGGCTATAAAAATGTATATCACAGTCTATGTAAAACTAAAGTTCAGTAAATATATGGCACACTGATTATAATAGTTACAGTTCATTTACGTTGAAAACCAACACACTCTTTGGTATACTCGAACGCATTAGACAGATAACCATTTAAACCATATTCACTCGGGCTAGCGTATAGTTTGTTCACAATTTTCCAAGGATTTTTCTGAAGACATTTCCCAGAAAAAAGGTCCAATTTTGAAGCTGCTCACACAGCTTATCACATCAGAAAGTTTTTGTCCTGTGTTGAGAAAAAAGTCATCATTCCATTAAATCTGTGAGACTGCAAACTGTAGAAATTTTTGCTTTCAATAAATCAAGCAAACTTAGCGGAAAACAAGTCTTCACCAGATTTAACAATTCCATTTTCTCAGTCAAATTGAAATCGAATTCGTCCCCAATTTTTCTGAGTTTCATCACTATTTCTTGAAGACGACTGTCCTGATCCGCTATATTGGAGTTACCATTTGGAATTCTGAGATCACTTCTATCATCCATTTTCTGGAATCTGTAAATTGTTATTTGTATTCAGTCCATTTGTTCTACCTACAAAACCAAATCATCTATGTTTCTGGGTGTATCTTATATATACACCCTGCCCACTAGACTTGTGCGATGCTCCAACAGGATTGGTTACTCTGTAATATAGGTCAGTGGTCTAATGCCCTACTGGACGGTATGCTATACTTGATGAGCGTACATGCACTGCAGGTTGATGACCTATGTATTTTACAACATGCAATCGCGTATTAGGATATCGAAGGGTCAGACATATCAAAGTATTGTTCAGATTATGAATAAGTATACCATATACATGTATAGTTAGATTTTATACTTTATATCATCTAAATTCACAAATAAACTTATTTTGTTTAATGAACATTCATTTCGTGTTAAAAGTGTTCAGAGGTTTTGAATGTATAAAATGAAGAGAAAAATTGTGACTTTGTATTAAAAAAGTTCGTATTTTGAAAAGAGACATATAGAATAACATTTATTTTGTAATGTGTGTTTTTAAAAAAAAACTTGTTTTCAATTTCTTTATGAATGTATAAAAATTTCTGATAAATCAGTAAGGGATAATTGATTTTCATGCAACTTTTTTTTAATATCAAAAACATTTCAACAGTTCAATGATACAGTATCAGATCCTTACGTTGTTTGATAATCTTTAACACAACTTTTTTATTTAAATTCATACAAATGAAAAAAGTTTTTGACATTGCCTTCTAAATATTTTAATAATAGATATGCTGTGAAAGATAATTTGAACAACTGGTAGAAAAGAAGAAAAGGAAAAATATGTAATAGGAATGTACATACATGTGCAAAATGACTTCCTAAAAAAGATTTACTACACCTACTTCCATACAAGCCAATACACAGCAAGAACAGCACCATTAACGGTATAAAATATTGTTTTTGGTATCAGATGCTTTAAACATTTCAAGTTTAATTCGTGTGACCTTTTATTAGACAAAACTTTTGACTTTCTTCATGCTTCATATTTCTCGAGAAACATACATATGCTTTTTATGGAGTTTCATTTTGTATTTTTCAATGTACTACATATTCTGCAAGATAAAAAATGGGATGAACAATCGATATTGATAATAAAATTGTAGTCTTCATCCATTTATTATGTTCATGCCAGTCAATCACCTACACCCCATGTAACATTCAGTAAGCAGGACATAAACCCCAATAAGACGTTAGACCACTGACACATGCTACAAATATACAATGGGATCATCATTGATCGGACGTTTAAGGTGGATCTCCACAAATAGACTCTACAAAAAGACACATTAGTTGGACAGTTATTATTTCAGAACTTTTTAAAATATAAACGTAAAATAATTATCCAAAAGTTATTTAGATTCAAACAAAGCTTTCCTCCCTAAACAGCCAGTTTGTTTTCATTGATCAGATGTTTGTAAGGTACATCTTCACACATAAAATGTACAATATAAACTATCATTTAGACAATTACTGTTTCAAAACTATTTAATATATATTTTGTATCCCTCACAAAAGGAAAATTAACAGTTATGGGTATGCCCAAAGCCTAAATCACAACTTTTCTTCTTATTTACTATATTTGTTTAAAAAATGATGATAGGAAAATTGAAATACTTTTTTTCAAATTATACATAACTCTTTTGTTAAAGAGAAAAGTATCGATAAATACTTTTTTGTTTTTTTCTTCGTGTATTACATGGAGAAATACTTTTGTGCTTATGTGTCTATAAAATAAACTTATCTAATACATGTATTACTAGTATAATGAAAAACACAAAAAATGTGATTGCGATTATTTTCAATAGCCTTATTTTCAGAATTTTTTTTTGTATGAAATGGAAAATTTTTTTAAAAAAAAGAATGTCTACATTGTTACTTGGATATATTTTGCATTGACCTATATCTTTTCTTTTTCTTTAAAATTTGTTTTCTTTTTATCTATCAATTTCATGTTTTGCCTATTATATTTTTTCTTTGGGGGGGGGGGGGGGGGAGAAGGAAGGTATGGGATGGGAAGGAGTGGGTTTTTTTTACTACTGTTTGATTGCTAAGTTTTATTTTATTGTTAAACTAAACACGTGTATTAGAATAACATTCGAAAAACTTATTTCTTTAATTCACTAATTCCAGCGCAGATAAGAACACAATTATTTTTAATAATCTGATGAATTTTACAAATTACAAGCTATGTCTGATACGTTATATTTTAACAAAATTTGTTGACTGCCTTAGTTCTTAACACATTTTCTTACAAAAAAATGTTAAGATACATGTTCGTGAACGGTTTGTATTGCCTATTATCATAACACATTTAAGCACTGTTTGCTGACGGTTTTAATTCGTACAACATGTTGCAAAAAGTTCGTTGACCTTATAAGCTTGTGTTGTTAGGATATCCTTGCTACATTAAGAAGGCTCTGATCTAATACAATGTCACTGGTCCTTAGCATATTGTAGTGGTATAGAACAGTTTCATATAATTTGAATTTGGATGCGACGTTGAAGGGTTATTGTTATATAGCGGTAGTTTATTGCAACTAGATCTTTGGTATCTAAGTAAGCATTTCATTGATAATAGATGGGAAAAAGATTGTAACACCAATGAATAAAGCAACTATATTTGAAATAACATATAAACGCTTCAATATTTCTAACTAAGTTATTTTACTAAAACATTTGAAGTTAAAACTTTTTTAAATTTTTTTTAGAGTATCTTTGAAACGTCTGTAGTCAACAATATTTAAACTTAAAAACTTTAAATTAAAAATATTTAAAAATAATTCTTATTATATGTGTCATTTGCAGTCCTGCATTTTAAAACAGTTTTACCATGCTTCATTAAGTATGCTTAATGAAACTTTGGAGAAATATTTCTAATTGATTAAATAAGGATTTATCTTTTTCCATGTATTAAGTTTGCAAATGTACTAAAATGTAATAAAATTACAAGGCATTCTTTTAATAACAAATTTACAAATTTTAATAAATGCGCTTTAATAATGACAAAATGTACATAGGAGCATGTTAATTACACTAAGTTCACTCATAAAACACATCAATTTTACAAATATGTTTATATTTTCAATTCAGAAGACGTTATTAATTTATCAGGTGTATATATAGATTATCCACATATTTTGGTAACATTATTTTATTGAAGTAAATGATAAATGCAATAAAGCCAACAATCTAAATTGCACATTTTAAATAAAAAAATAATTCTGTAAAGTTTTTAGGATTAGAACTAATACGGTATTTGATAAAGATATATAAGCGTCAAGAGCCTTTGAACCATTAACCCAACGAAAACACAAAATCTGCTTCGACGCATGTAGACGTCCCAATCTGTAGTCTGTGTAGCAATGCCATTATCAAATTAACAATTAGAGATATTCTGTGTTTTGTTAATAATTTCATCAAATTAAACACATTGAACTCTTTGGCTTTTCTTGAAGCTTGCGTGTAAAGCTAAACTAGTGTTGAAATTAGGTTTGCAGGTAGGAACATAAAAACTCACTTTTCTATTGATCATTTTTTACGCCATTTGTAAATTAACCAGTGGAAAGCCACTGACCGAATATAGCAGGAGGATGAATACATCTATCGCACGATAACATACCTTTCAGATATCGTTAACATAATCTATAGAGATCTTAATGAATATCTACGTTCAAGCTTGGCTTTTTTATTTAAATATAATGCAATTCTCCTTCATGATCTAATAAGATATTAACTTTGTTTTTAAAAAGCTTTCAAAACCTGAGCAGGGGAGAATTCATCCATTTCATGGTTCCTAAATAATTATGCAACAATTCATGTATACGATTACTTTCAATTTAAGATGCATTTTATCATGCAAGAATTTAAAGGACGCAAAAATTGACGTAAAAAATTATTAATAAGACGCATGCATCTTATTCAACATGCCTTTATTTATGTAAAAGCAGAGAATCACAATGATGTCCAATTCGTTCCATATACAAAAAATCCAATATTTTAAAAATTTCAATATTTTAAAAAAGTATCTTGACATAAATCAAAAACGCTTTAACTTAACGCTATCTATTCTCTCGTTGCTAAAAAATACCCATTCCTCAAGTACCCCTATATTTAAACGTTATATATCCAGTCTATTCCGGGACATGCTTTTCACCCAATCGGTCATCAACCTGCAATGCATGTACCACTACCTTAAGTTGGATTTACCGTCCAGTAGGGCATTAGACCACTGACCTAGTTACCAAATAACCAATTATATTGGAGCTTCGCATATGCCTAATGGACTGGATGTATATATAAGCCAGCATCCAGTTTGTATCGATAGGTTAAGTCTCTGTGTAGGACAACACATTATCTGATGCAAAGCTGATCAAAATGGATGCATGTACTGCTGAACCTATGCATATAAGTGTAGTCGCAAACAAAACCGATGAAGAACTTGTTGAAGAAATTGTGATGAAACTCAGGAAAATCGGGGATGAATTTAATGAAAACGAATCCTTTAAAAAGGAAGTGGCACATTTAATGAAAGATTGCATAAAGGCTGTTCTGCGAAAACGAATAAAGGAAAAACTTGGTGAAATAGCCAGTTTCATAAATGTTATAGACTGGCTAGAATGAAAATATTGCTGACTGTTGGAATACAAGTTAACATTCCTTAACCAAAACAAGAGGACAAAAACTACAACAACGCTTCATGCAAATTCCGAAAAAGAGAGAACTGGTTAAACGATGTGCCATAAATATGATAGGGATTGGATGGATTGACTTAATTACTAAATGACAGCAAACTTCTCAATATTACTGTTACAAAAAGAAGAAGAGGAGTGCAATCACTACACTAACTTTCCACCTGACCTTTCAAAAAGAGAGAAGAACCGGTGAGACGCTTATCAAAGAAAATCAAACTGAATAGAGTGCCATAAATTTTGTATGCTTCAACTTTACAAATAGTTTTATGATGGTGAACTGTATTAGTTTGCAATATATCCGGTGAAATATGGAAGGGTTTGTTTTAATTTAACGAATTTATTGTTTTAACCGGTGCATTTTATTTCTTAAGTTTGTTTTAATAAACCTTATAGAATTGTTAAGTTTTATTGTTTTTGTCAATAATTGATACTTTTACATTTTACATAATTTTATATAAAAATTGAAACTCAATATAAGAAAACTTGTCAAGATTTTTCTGGTTAAAAACAATCTTGTTTGCTAATCAAATTTAATGAGTAGTAAATGAGTGAGTTTTTTTTATTCTTAACATTCAACAATTAATAACGACACTCACTCATTTAGAACTACTTGCAAGGCTATTGAGTTCTCAAAAATTTTAAAAGGTTTAAAAACTTTCAGCAATATACTTCTGAATACATATCCTTTTAAACTGAAAATGCTTGATCAGGTGCTAGCACACCTTTAACAAAATATTCAAAACATTAATGAATAATAAGATTATTAAAACTTTGTGCAATAACCTCCTATTTTGATTGAAGAAGCAGAGGAAGATTAAAAATGCAATATTTTGAATACATACAAAATAACTGATATCTTTACCAATGGGTGCATTCCACTAGAAGCTTTTCAATTAAGAAGTGTTAATAACTGCAGAACCACAAGCTCAAGTCAACAAATAAAAAATCTGTTTTTAGATCCCTACAGACAATATATCTACTTCATAGCTTGTAGCTAAAAACTGAAATAGAGTATTACATTCGATATGTAAGAGCACTTATATGGTTTGATTTTAGGCTAACATGCAATTTACAACATGTTGCCAAAGTTCGCCAACCTTCTTGGCTGAATTCAACGAAGATCATTGTACCTTTTCTTACACTGCCTACTGAATGGTTCAACCGAGCTCAGCCTTAAACCTTGTGTCAGAAGGACAGTTGTCACATTTTCTCAGTTGATTTCTAGTGTAAGACAAAGGAACTTCTATGAACGACCCCACAAACAGGTGTCAACGTAAAATGCAAATACCCCCCTTGCAATGACAATAGTCATAGGTTTGTGAAATATCTAATATATTTTAATTAAGATTGTCACATTCATAGTAATATTTTTCAGAGAGAACAAATCTAGAAAAATGTTGCTCCTAAAAATAAACAAAATAATTTATAATTTTTCGTAGCGACTAATAAACTATCAACAGATGAAAAAATAAATAAAAATCAACCAACCACATAAACAAACAAAGAAACAAAATCTTTGCTGAATATGATAAGTTATTTCAAAAATAGTGAAATAAATAAAGATAATTTAGTACTATTTAACTTTGGACCTTGATATTGTAACAAAACCCCCATTTTCAACGGATATGGAACATGGATATCACCTTTTCTTTTAAAAAATGCAATTTGTTTTGTGATTGACATATGGTGTTTTAATTTTTTTATATTTGATTTTATTCACGTTACTGTTTTGAATGATTTTCTTCATATCGGGCGTTCACCTCGGTTTACATTATCAGTACAGCTTCATAAAAGATTCCCCCTGACGCCTACGGTTCGAGGAGGATATTTCTACCAATGAACGTATAGCGATGTGAAGCGTGTAACTCTAATAAGCCTATTCAACAAGCTAATTTAGCTTTATCCACCAAAACCCAATCTATTGAATCTGTAAAATTGGCAATCAGAACAAGTTTTAACTGCAAATGTTTAAATAAAAAATGCAAGATTACATTTAAGTTTGCAAATTCTCTAAAAACTGGATTAGAAAATATTTTGTCTAATCAGTCTCCATTTCATCACAAAATTTATGTGAACGCGCTACGTTTGATTTCTTTGTGTTTGATTATATAGTAACAGTGGCATAAGAAGCAAATTGAAAGTGGGGGAATGGGGGAGGGGGAAGCTAGACTGATAAAAATCAACACTCTTTCAATTGGTAATTTGTGTGAAATATTTCATTTTTGTATTATTTAATATGTACAAAACAGTAAAACTAAAATCATAAATTTGGTATAATAGTTTGGATCTATGAAAGCTGTTTAGAATTTGTACAATAATTTTTGAACAATCAAACAGTTTTTCAGATAGAATAATTATTTTCGTTTTGTTCATAAATTAATATTGAAACAGTAACTGTGAACATATGCAGATCAATACATGCAACACATTTCACTCATCATAAATGCCAATCAATACAAAGCCTAGTTACAACACAAAATTGTAGGCAAAGCTTATTCACGTCTTAGCAACATGTGATTCAGATTCGGAATCACTTTAAATATTAGTTATGTATGCATAATGGTAACGTTTACATACATAATGATCCCTGACATAAATACTAGAAATCAAGCAACAATGCAAACTGGCGTTCTTTGTCTTGCTATAGAAAAAACTCCTTTTAATCAAATTAAAACATTCCTTTTTAAATGTATCATTCTTTATGTACGTCAAGGCTAAGCAATTGAGAACCAACTATGTAAATGCAACATAATTAGACTTATCAAGAATATTTATATATTATTTTGATAATCTAAAAAAAAAAAACAAAGCAAAAAGAGGTATGTCAAAATCTAAATTCAACTATATTCTGGTGGTAATTCTCTATAAACCACAAAAAACGGGAGAGTTATTACGAGTACACCATGGTGAAAAGTAGATAACTATATCAATCGATCATGCAACTATCACAAAAAACCATCCTCTGTCTTATTTTGGTGACAATGGTAAGGGAGATTAAACTACCTTATCTCTACCATAGTCTACAGAACAGAAAAATAGATACGGATTATATTGCATCTGCAAAAAGTGAAATTAGACTACTATAACAATTATTAATGCAAACGAAATCTTACAAGCGTTTATTGGTTACCAACCAGCATTGCATGTATCAGTTCTTGAGTCAGATTTAGTAAACAGTTAGGAATTAGACCAATGACCTAATTTATCGGAATACCTAATTAAGCTTGAGTTGTTACGATTGAAAAATTAATTTGGTGTACATTTAATTACCGAGTACAAACATTATCTGAAACTTGAACTGAAAATCGATGTTGAAAAGGAAATTTAATCGTAATAACATAGAAAACTTTGCTGGCATCTTCACAACCCCCATAAGTTTGGGGAAAATCAGTGTCTCACTTGATACTGGTGACTGATTATCGTTTTTGTTTCCTTTTTAATCCATGAAAATAATATAATTAGGATCACAAGTAATTAACATTGTAGCTTTTTCTGTTCAAAGCACCAACATTTCCAGTACAGTTATATGCCCATATGGCTCTTTTTTCTTTAGTTTCTAAATGACATGACTGCATGTGGTTTAATAGAGATGTTATCAAAAATTGATTTAAGTGACTAGAAATATTATCTTTATGAAAGAGAACATTTGATTTCAGCAGACATAAACTATTTTCTAAAAGCACTTACTACAACTTCCCTACAAAACAATAATACAACAGAAATGAACACATTCGACGATGATGATCTAACTCTTCCTTTATATTATGTTAATGTCAGTCAATCACCTACACAACATGTAATATTCAGTAAGCAGGACATAAACCCCAATAAGACGTTAGACCACTGACACATCTTACAAATATATAATGGGATTATCATTGATCGGATGGTTTGAAGGTTAACTTCTTCGCATACACATGTTAAAATAATAATAAAAAAATCAGTTGTTATTTGAAAACTGTTTTACAATGCATAGAATATTCCTAATAAAAGTAAAATTAACATCCAATGGCAATGGTCATATACGTGACTCTTTTGTTTCGCAATAAATTAATCTGCAATTTAAGTCTTTTAATAAGGTTAATACCTGTGGTTTAAATTAGCATCATAGCTAATATAATTATTATAAACAAGAAACTGTACATATCCATGAAAACCGACTTGCAGTTCTTTGAGTATCTTTCAGAAAAAATGCTTGTTACTGAAACGGAGATATATAATTTAAAATTAGAAAAATATTCTTAGCCGCTTATATTTTGGATTGTCTTTTATTATCAACACATTTGAACAATGCATGCTTGTTCACTGCCGTAACATGTTGCACAAAAGTTCATTGACCTAATAAGCATGTGTTCCTAGGATAGCATTGCCACATTAAGAAGGATCTGATCTAATACACTGTCATCTGTCCTTAGCATGTTACATTAATATAGAAAATTTTAATACGAATTCTAAAAGGAATGCTACTTTGGGAATTGATTGTAATTAAATGTATTATTTTTAGGCGAGCATTCACCATAGTTGGGGGAAAAAGCAAAAGTTTTGAAAATCTGTATTTTTTAATGTTCTTGTGCAAATGAATATCGCAACATAAGTTTATGTTACAGTTATGTTTAAAATGGCAATTACATGATGCGATATTTAAAAAGAACAGTAATTAAAAACCCTTAAAAACTAATTACTTCAAAAACTTTTGAAAACAAGAAAGAAACCTTTTTATTCTAAATTAATATTATCTTAAATAAAAGATATAAAATTCAATATTAGAATTGAATATGTTTACAGAAATTTTAAACTATCATATCCTTAGGCGATCTAAACTTGGTTCAATGAAATAAAAATTGTTTTGACAGTTTAAGTAATTTTTTTATCAAAATGATACATATCAACATTTTGTTAATGAACAAAACTAGTAACTCAGCTCAGTTCCGTTAACAAATGAAACTGACCAATACGATATTTAATATGTTGATTACTGTAATTGTCAGTGTCAGGGGTTGTTTAGGAATAATGGAAACCACTTTATTGCAAGCAATGGCCTAAAAACAATGAATATATCAAGCTTAAATTTCCATTTGAAATTCTGTTCTTGTAGCAAATTTCAATTTACCACATTCCATGCAAATTGTATATTCATTGAGATATTGCAAATCATTTTGCATAAAAAATTATTGTTCAGGATAATGAATAGTTTTATTTTGCTGGGGAGAAATGCTGACATTATGAAGCAAACTATTTTAAACGTAAATTTTCACCTTTATTTTGTAGAATAACTCTAATACGTTTTGTAGTATGTGAATTCCCTATAAGGAAATAAATTTGAACAAATAAAGTTTGTAAAGATCATTGGCATTAGAACGAATATGGTATTTGCTAATGTCATAAGCGTTAAGAGCCTTTGAACAATTAAACCGACAAGAACACTAAATTTGTTTCGGAGCACACAGACTTCTGGATCTTGTAGTCCGTGTAGCAATTCCAAAGTCAAATTATCTTCAAGAAATATTTTACTTTGTAAATAATTTCAGAAGATTAAACACGCTGACCTCTTTGGCCTTACATGAAGCTTGCAAAACTGCTATAAGGTTTGCAAGAATTTACCAGTAACAAATGGAGCCTATAATTCATATTTCTTCACCAGATGAAGATATGAATATATATGGATAAGTGAAATAAAGACACTTCAGACTGAAAGATAGAGAAATAAATAGATAAATAGACGGTCGCAATATATAGAGAAAAAGCTGTAAATATTTCAAGTAAAAAAATAATCAAAATTAAAACTACACAGCGAAATTCGCTTTTGTTCGTATTTTGTTCAAGAAATGTAATACCAATTCTTTTTGCATTTGTGTAAACTCTTTTGATGATAATTTGAATATCTTTTAATCATCAGTTGCAGCACAAGTTTTACTTTGTATATCAGGATCAGAGAGTATTGATCGATGTGTTAAGTATAATATAACATATCCAGCTTATACCGGGACATGCTCTCAATCCAATCGGTCATCAACCTGCATTACATGTACCTTTTTCTAAAGTCGGATTTACCGTCCAGTAGGTCATTAGACCACTGACCTAGTTACCCAGTAACCAATCACATCGGGGCTTCGCGTAAGCCTAATAGACTGGATGTATATATAAACCAGCATCCAGTTTGCATCGATAGATTTTTACTCTGTGTAGGACAATACATGATCTGATACAAAGCTGATCAACATGGATGTATGTACAGCCAAACCTATGAATATCAGGGTAGACGCAAGCAAAACCGATGAAGAACTTGTTGAAGAAATTGTGATGAAACTCAGGAAAATCGGAGATGAATTAAATGAGAACGCATCCTTTAAAAGTAAACTGACACATATGATGAAAGATTGCATAAAAGCTGTTCTGCGAAAACGCATAAAGGAAAAACTTGGTGAAATGGCCAGTTTCATGAATGTTATAGACTGGATAGAATAAAAGTGTTGTTGGCTTATGGAATACTAGGAATTATTTCCAAACTAAACTAAGAAGAGTGTGAGTGCAATAACCACAACAACGCTCCATACAACCTCCCTGACAACAACTGGATAAACCCCAATCGATGTGTCAGATCTATGATAGGGATGGCATAGATTGACTAAATATGTTTATACATGTAAACTGTAATAGTTTGTAATGTATTCAGTGAGATTCGGAAGAGATTGTTTTGATTTTTACACTGTTGTTGCTTTAACCGGTGCATTTTATTTCTTATTATTTGTTTTAATAAACCTTATAAATTGTTAATTTTTCTTGTTTTGTAAATAATTGATACTTTTGCATTTTACATCAGTGATGTTTGTAGATGAAAAATTGAAACTGAATAGAAAAACCCTGTCACATTTTTTTCTGGTTAAAAAACAATCTTGATTGCCAATCGAGTTGAATGAGTAGTAACAGAGGAGTCTTTTTCAACTATTAACAACTCACTTCTTTGGCACTACTTGAAAGGCTATTGGGTTCGAAGAACAGTTTACTTTTGAATACATTTCCCTTTGCACTGAATATGCTTTATCTTGTACTAGCAGAACTTAAAAAAATGTACTAAAAAATGAAATGATTAATAATTTATTGAAATTCTCTTATTTAAATGGCAGAGAATAAGGAAGATTAAAATACAAGGTTTTAATGCATACAAATTAACTGGGATCTATACCAATGCTTGCATACCAATATGGTTTTTTCATTCATATAGAATTGAACGACCAATCATAAGAAGTAGTAAATAATGATCCGGACTATGACAGTGTAAAAGATTGCGTTATAAGGACATTGGTCACATGCTCTAAGTTCGATGTTTAGTTTTAGACAATGGATCTTCTTTGTACAATCCCCAAAACTGTTGTTGACATAAAATTCGAATACCTCGAATACCCCTGGCAATGTCAATGGCCATAGAATTGTGACAGAACTTAATTTTTATTAAAGTTGTCACGGCTGTTGTGATATTTATCAGAGAGAACAACGCTGGAAAAAAATTGCTCCTAAAAATATATCATAAAAAAGAATATGGTTGTATACATTAGAAATAACACCAGAATGATTTCTAAATTTAATTTTGAAAAAAAATCTTATCTTGCGAAGAAATAGAATAATGAAATATCAACAAATGAAAAAATAAATTAAAAAATCCAATCAACCAAATGAACTAATAAATAGAATAAGCCTTACCAAATTTTTATCAAACATGGTTTCAGAAGACATCAGATACAAGATTTTGATTCTGAAAGCTTTATGAGAGTCTGGACACAGGCGAGAGGTTCGCTTGTTTAAGTTGCTAAATATAATAAAAATTAATTTCGTACTATTTAACATTGGACACTGAAAGTGTAATAAAACCCCCATTTTCAAATGATATGTAACATGCATATTAACATCCCTTTTCAATATGCATCATGTTTTGCAAAGGACAGATGGTATATTTAAAGAAGAGTTTATTCACGTTACTGTTTCGAGTGATTTTTTAATGTAGGGTGTTCACCTCGGTTTACATTATCAGTACAGCTTCATAAAAGATTTCCCCTGACGCCTACGGTTCGAGGATAATATATCTACCAATGAACGCATAAGGATGTGAAGCGTGTAACTCTGATGAGCCTATCCAACAAGCTAATTTAGATTTATCCACCAAAACCCAATCTATTGAATCTCTTAAATTAGCAATCAGAACAAGTTTTAACTTTAAAAGTTCAAATAAATAATGAAGATTATATCGTAGTTTGCAAATTTTCTTAAAACTGGATATAAAAAATTGTTTCAAATCTGTCTCAGTTTCATCACAAAATTAATTTTAACTCGCTTCTTCTGAATTTCGTTTGTATATCATTATAAGATAAAGTTAATCATTTATTTCGTCTACAAAAATATGAAGCTTGATACAATCGGGATTTTTACTTAAATTACATAATTTTGTCTTGTCCATTTAAATTTAAAGATACAACAACCTTCCCTGAAAAATAGGTTAGTGGTCCAATGCCCTACTGGATGATATGTCTACCTCAACACAGCAATATAGGCACTTCCGGTTGATGGCCTATGTAAATTGGTATAAAAGTTTGGATATATGAAAGATGTTTTGATTCTTTACATTAATTTTTAAACAATCAAATAATATTTCAGACATAATTATTATTTTCAATTTTTCAAATATTAAAATTGGAACAGTAACTGTGAACATATGCAGATCAGTACATGCAACACATTTTACTCATCATAAATGCAATCAATACAAAAACTAGTTACAACACAAAATTGTAGGCGACATTTATTAACATCTTAGCAACATGTGATTCAGATTCGGAATCACTTTATATATTAGTTATGTATGCATAATGATAACGTTTACATTCATAGTGATTCCTGACATAAATACTAGAAATCAAGCAACATTGCATCCTGTCGTATTTTGCCTTGCTATAAAAGACAACTCCTGTATTCAAATCAAAGGATTTCTATTTAAATGTATTTTTTGTTTACGTACATCCAGACTAAGCAATGAGAACCAACTTTGTAAATGCAACATAATTAGACTTATCAAGAATATTTATATATTATTTTGATAATTTTAGAAAAACAAAGCAAAACGAGATATGTCATAATCTAAATTCAACATTATTCCGGTGGTAATTCTTTATAAACCCCAAAAACGGGAGAGTTATGACGAGTACACCATGGTAATAAGTAGATAATTATATCAACCGATCATGCAACTCTCACAATAAAAGCCATCCTCTGTCTTATTTTAATGACAATAGAAAGAAAGATTAAACTACCTTATCTCTACCAAAGTCTACAGAACAGAAAAAAAGATACGGATTCTAATTGAATCTGCAAAAAGTGAAATAAGACTACTATAACAATTATTTATGTAAACGAAATCTTACAATCATGATTACTGGCTTCGGGGCCACCAACATATAAAAATCTCAGCTCAAATCTCAGCCTCAAATCTTAAATTTCTGACTCTGGTGAGATTCTGCTAAAACGGTGTGCCACCAAACTTTCTCAGAGTCGCCTCACGAGAGTTGAGTTTTACGGAAAAATCTCAGCTTATTTTCGTTACCGCAAGCGGCCTCGCAGGAAAAATGGCGTCGATCGGGTAAGTCTACTCTACTTTCATTTTCTTGTTTATCGCGTTATTTATGTAAATTACATGTGTAAATTATAACTGAAGTCACATTTGATAGTTGTCTGCATGTAAATATTAATAATTTCATTAAGAAATATGGCGAGCGAATGTGAAATGAGTGTAGAGAGCGTCTCTTTAGATACCTAACAACAAGATAAAAAAAAAACTGGACAGAGTTGGAAAGAAAAATAGGTCTATTTGAGGGAAAATATTTTATTTTATTTGGAAAATTTAAGGGTGCTGGGGGAGGGAAGATTGACAAGATGTTGCATGAAGGGAAGTTGCCCAGGCGGTGAACGGGTATCTTTTTCTCCAAGTTCAATTGTTGTTTTGTTTTAGGGAATTCCCAAGGTGTCATATGGCTTCAACTGATAAATATATGTAGTGTATTGGGAGGGGGGTTAACTTCCGTTTTTTTTTTTATCGGGCTCTGCGTCCTTTTCTCGGGATTCCGTCTCTTTTTCCCGGGATCTTGCGAGAGAAGCCACGAGAAGGTCTGCTGGTGATTGTGTTGGCCTTTTGTAGTCGTTTTATAATAATATACCTTGTTTTATACAAAAGTGATTGTTTACTTATTTATTGACCGCGGAAATAACTTCTTATAGAATAATTAGGCGACTGAATGTTACGATGCGAGTTTGGAGTGAGATGTTTACTTCAAAGATGCAAATCCAGTCATCATAAAAATAGCGATAAGTTTTTTTTCTTCACTGTATATATATGAAATCTTCAAGATTGACTTAATTTGCGCTTGGTAGTAAATAATACTGCCCTAAATCTAATCATGCTAATTTGGCATTGAGTAAGCAGTAGTCACATTATCATCTTCAAAGCTGTGCAACTAATTTTTGTCATACATTAATGTTGTAGTCTTTAAATAATATATTTGATAACTGTAAAAACATTTCAAATTACAGTTAGTGTGTGTGAGAGAGAAAGAGGAGAGAGAGAAAGATAGGTATCAATAAGATAATTCTTATTCTTAATCAAAATCCATAGCATAATGTTAAGAATGAGCAATACTCAGATTATTTATATAACATTTTAGGAGCAGTGGTTCGGAGTGCTGAGAACAGGTGGAGAGGCTGCCAAACAATACAGCAACTTAAAGCAGAGAGGAATGTACAACAAACCACTTATTCTTGTATGTATATATTTTATTTGTATATATACACTGTACTTGTGTTTACATTTGCAAATATTTACACTTGCAAATGTTTCCCCTTATTCATATAACACTGTTCGCACAATCTGCTGTTATTCCTGCATAGCACAATTATGGGTCAAGAGGTCAAAGTAGCGCCCTTCAAGCTTTATGGGATTTGATCATGTGACCAACCTGTATTTATAATATCCCGTCATGCATCCAAAAATGATACCTTATTTCTTAGATATTTTTCTTTTAAGAACAAACTAAAAAAAAAAGATACATTTTGTAAGATTCTTGGATATATACTGGTATACATGTACTATAGACTATAGTAGTATAAATTATGTTCATATATGCTACTCAGGTGACCGTTAAGGCCAATTGGCCTCTTGTTTCTTGTGGTTATGAAAATCTGAATGATAGAAACAACAATAATAAAGCCTATCAGTATGCAATAGGGCTTGAAAGGCTTTATAAATCATAAGTCTCATTATAACTTGATCAAAGATAATTGAAACAGTATTTATAGTCAATGTTTATTACTTGATTTATTATCTTATCTCAATTTATTGTAAAGAACCTGTCGCTGAGGTAGTAACTAGGGAAGAAATTACCAAGGAAGAGATAATGGAAAAGGGGCGTTGTGAGGAAAGTAAAGGTACTTCACAATTATATGACATGTTCTACAAAATACCTAAGTAAATGCTATTAGGTACCAAAAATAGAGTGGTTAAGATTGTTCGATAGTTTTAAAATAGTGACCCCTGGACTAATACTGGGGACCAAAGATGGGTTAAAAGTTAAAAGTAGAAATATATTATATGGAAATGTTTAAGAATCTTCTTCTCGAGAACTACAATGCTTCAATGCGATGTGGCCCATGTGCTTGTTGTTTTTTAACTTCTTGCCTTGTCTGCAAATATGATTTATACCTCAAAATTTCTGTTTAATCTTAAGGGTAAGCTCAAAATAATGGAAGGGCCACTGTGGCAGCCACATGCGTGAACTTTGATTTTCACTTGTGAGGTTGCATTTTACAGCAGTCACAATTAAACTTATCATTTTAACCTTTCAGTACCTTGTGTGTGTTACAGTGTTATTAACTGCAGTAGCTTTCCACATACTTTACATGCAAAAAATATGTGAAATGTAAATATAAAACCATAAAACTAGGTCACTTGCTATCATGAGCATGAATGTTTATTAAATACATGTTCACCATGTCTTTCATGAATGATTGCAAGATGATAAGAATTACAGTAAAAGATAATCAATAAGGTTAAATGATGATAAATTTGATTAAACCCTAAGACATGATTTAATATTGAACATTGAAAATGTGAACATTTAACAATACATCATGAACATAAATCAAACTTATTTTAGATACAAGTAAGTCATCAAGAAAAAGGAAGATGAACATCCAGGAGCTTGAAATTGAGAATTTAAGACTGGAAAACACTAAACTGTAGAAGAAATTCAAGCGTTGAATACATTTCACGAGAAATAGGTGTCTCTGATGTGATCCCGCACCGTTCTTCCAACAGCGTCCTCCGGAATAACAAAATCAGGGGCCACCAATGAAGCAGGAATCTGGGGAACATCTCTAAGAATGTTTCCTCTGTCTAGGCCAATGTTGTGCAGGATGACACATGCAGTAATCATCCTGCACGCTCTCTCAGGATTGGCTCGAAGACCCGTGTGGAGCGCATTAAACCTTTTCTTCAGAACACCAAATGTCTGTTCAATTGTAACCCTTAAAACAGAAAGACAAAAAAGAAAATAAAGTATGATGTGTCGTATTTGGTAGATTGTCAGAGGTAATGGGTGTGCGTACTTGCCTGGTTCTGCAATGAGCTGAATTAAATCTTTGAGATGGTGCTGTTTCAGTGGAGATATACGGAGTCATCAAGTATGGTTTTAAACCGTATCCCGAGTCTCCTAAGAGAGTTCCTTGAATTTGACCTAAAATAATATATACAATTATATAAAAGAAAGGAATGGAGAGACAACTAATGTCTAAATGATAGTTTTATTTGCTATGGACATACCTTCTTCCATGATTTTGCACAGTTGGGACTCGCGAAATATTCTGGAATCATGAACACTTCCAGGCCACTTGGCTACAAGATCGATTACTCTGAATCGAGGGTCACACGTCATCTATTAATTATAAACAATGTTAATTTAATTATTATATTATCATAATTCAATATATAAAGCTTATTCGAAGTCTCTTTTTCAGGGGTGAAACAACTTATTTCAGTGCAAAATTCTTTTGCAAGCAAAATTGACATGGTTTTTTCCTTTTATTTTATTTCAGAATTGAACATGTAACAAAACAATTTGCACAATAATGCTATGAAATCTAAAATCTTTGAGAATGATTTGACTCTTATTAAGGGTGCTTGGTGGTCATGGCCATTTCAGACTGTATTAATTTTTTTTTAAAGGAGAGCTCTATATTGGAAAATAGGAAAATGTCCAAATTTAAAATGTAATTAAAGTACATGTATATGGGGTTTTTGTCACTTAAAGCAATATGAGCTGTATTTTTTAGAATTTTATTTTGCTGCAAAAACCTGCTAGTATGATAAGTCTTCATATAACTTGAACTTTTATGATAAATAATATTTGAAAAAATCATTAATTTTTGTCAAAGGAAATATTTCTCTTCTAAGGAATATTTAGCAAATCAATTTTTGTACAGGACCACAATAATTCATTTTTGCTCTAGATAAGGCTTCTTAACGGCATTTTCCACAAAAATATGGCTAACAGAAATTTAAAAACCATGATATTTTTGTCATTTTAGTAGAAAAGATCATTTAAGTAAAAAATTAAGAATGAACTGATGGTTATTTTGTTGACCACCCATTCTCTTAACTTTAAGTGACAGGAAAATCATGTCACATGATGAAAATCATGCACACCTGGATGCTAAGGGCATAATATCCTTTGCGACAAATGTAGTCTGCTTCATTGACGTGGGGAGCTTTTATTTTGACCATTGTTCCATCAACGCACCCCACAATGCCTGGAAATCCTGCAATTTAGTTTTATATGAATAAATTGTTAACCATTTAAAAAAATATGGTTCCTTAACATGATGATACAGCTTGTATGGCATGACAGACATTGCAATACTCAATCATTTCCATTGGTATTGTATTATATAAATAGTGCCTGTTTGGGAGGGTAACAGTTGAAATTGACACCCCGAGAAAACCATTGTCAACCGACGCGAAGCGGAGGTTGACAATGGTTTTCGAGGGGTGTCAATTTCAACTGTTATCCTCCCAAACAGGCACTATTTATTTTGTTATACTGAATGTCTTTTTTAAAATTTTTAAGAAAATTTTACTGCTTTTATATAGGAATAACGTGAATTCTACGCTGAGGGTAATAGTAAATATTATTAACTGCGTCTTAACCAATCAGATTTCAGTATTTAACATGAAAGTATAACAAAAATATTTATTGCATTGTTTAACTTTTTATTTGTATTCTATAATTTTCCATTTGCATTGTATGAATTTCTTTTGTATTGTATAATTTTCCACTTGTATTATATAAATGTCAAATTGTATTCTATAATTTTCCATTTGTATTCTATAATTTTCCATTTGTATTTTGTAAATATTTATTTGTATTGTACCATTTGCTATTTGTATTGTAAATGATATGGCTCAGTGGTTAGAGCACCAGACGTTAGGTAAATTTATAGAATTTGGGTTTTTAGGTTGTGGGTTCGATACCACCAAAGCTTTAGTATTCATTTTTTTCTTATTATTTTTTGAAATATTTCAAAGTGAATATAGTAAAAAATCACCCTTTTGTAAACTTGTATTATAACATTCCAAATTTATTTAATTGCATGTTAAATTTGGAATTGTATTTTACGACAAAACCAAATGAGCAGTTGCGCAATATTATTAACCCATCTTCTTATAGAATACAAATGGAAAATTAGAGAATATAAATAAAAATTTATAGAATACTTATGAAACTCGTACAATGCAAATAGAATATTACTCAATACAAATGGACAATTATAGAATACAAATGGAAAATTATACAAAACAAATAGAAAATTATACAATACAAATGGAAATTTATACAATGCAAATGGAAAATTATAGAATACAAATGGAAAATGATACATTACAAATAGAAAATGGTACATTACAAATAAATATTTATATAATACAAATGGAAAAGATCATAATTATGTTGTAACGTTTGACATGCCATACAGCTTGTACAATATATTCTAGATTGACTTAACTTTAAATGCTCTCTCTCTCTCTCTCACTCTCTCTCTCTCTCTCTCTCTCTCTCTATATATATATTAAACTTCTTTTCTCATATTTAAGCAAAGTCATCTACGTTATTTGTTTATGGTTTAAGAGAAGAAGGTTAAAAAGTTATTGACCCACCCCTGCACTATTTTACAGTAGGATATCCGATATGATCTATAAACTTCTTTTCTGTTTTCATTACAATTTATCAATGTTTTAAATAGTTTAAAATGTTGTATGAATTAAAACAATGTATTGATATATATGATAAAAAGAAGTGTAATGAAATATGAATGTGTTTATTTTATACATAATATGGCCAATTTTTTCTCGTCAAAAATGTTAAAAAGAGTCGGGCTCAAGATGCATGTAAAGTTTTAAGGTCATGGTCAGATATGCAGACAACTTTCTTACCGGCAATCTTGTGGAACGCAGCCTTGATGTTTACAATTTCCTCTCTTGACGGAAGACGGATGAATCTTCTGGTCATTCTACATAACAATTCCGTCACCAGTCTTACCGCCCTGCCAGCTGTGCTTTTTGATATGCTCAAAGTATCGCCAATTGTTATGTAGAATGACCCAGTTGCTAAAAATCGTAACGAAACCAACACTTGATGGAGGGGAGTGAGTGGGTTGTTTCTTCTACTAGTAAACTGAAGATTGTCTTTCAGTATGTCAACAATAAAAAATATAGTTGCAGGGAAAAACCGATATCTCTCAAATATTTCATTGTCATTGAGTCCTTCCAGTGGATTAGATCTGTCTTGGATCCGCCTTGGAACGCCAAGATTACGTCGACGTCGACGTTGCAGACGTCGTCTGACGGCCATTTTGGACGAGTGAATTCACGTGAGATTTTATTTGAGGTTACTATATACCAATCTCAAGATTTTCTGAGAAATCTCAAATTTTTTTCTCATTTGAGTCAGAAAAAACATTGGTGGCACGCACGTTTGAGAAAAATCTCAAATTTGAGAAAAAACTCAAAGACAAGTCTGAGTTTGAGAAAAAATTTATTTGGTGGCACAGTTTGGTGAGAAAAACTTAAATTTTCTGAGAAATCTCAGATTTGAGAAAATCTCAGCGTTGGTGGCCCCGAAGCCTGGTCATCAAACAGCATGGAATGTATCAGTTCTTGAGTCAGACTTAGTTAACAGCAAGGAATTAGAACAATGACCTAATTTATCAGAATACCTAATTTAAAATGAGTTGTTACGATTGAAAAACAAGTTTGGTGTACATTTATAATTAATTACAGTGTACAAGACATTATCTGAAACTCGAACTGCAAATCGATGTTGAAAAAGAAATTTCATCGTTTAACAGGCAAAACGTTGCTAGAAACTTCGAAACCCTTAAAGGTTTGATAAAATTAGGGTCTAACTTGATACTGGTGATTGACATTTGCTTTTGTTTCCTTTTATCCCATGGAAATAACATGATTAGTAATTAACATTGTAGATATTGCTCTGCAAAGCACCACCATTTCCAATACAGTAAATAATGCCGATTATTTTTTAAAGACATATTCCAAGATTTCTAAATGATAAGACAGCCCTTAATAGGGATGCTATTAAAGATAATTCTTTGACTGACAATATATATATATTTTCAATAAAAGAACAACTATTTTCAGCAAACAGAAATCATTTACTAAACGCACCTACTACTATTACCCGACAAAACAATTATACAACAAAACTAAACAAACTCAACGATGATAATCTTACTCTTTCTTTATATCATGTTGAAGTCAGTCAATCACCTACATAACATGTACTATCTAATAAGCAGGACATAAACCCCAATAAGACGTTTGACCACTGACACATGTTACAAATATATAATGGTATCATCATTTATCTGATGTTTTAGAATATATCTTCTTCGCATATACACGTTAAAATAATAACAAACAGAAAAAATCATTTAGTTATCATTTGAAAAATGTTTTATAATGCATAGAATATTCGTAATAGTAAAATTAACATCCAATGGCAATGGTCATATCATACGCATATCATATAGCATAGCAATAAAATATTATACAATTTTAAACTTTTATTAATATGGTCAATACCCGTATTTTAAATATTAAAGGTAGAACAATGATGTAAATAAAAAAACTGTACGTATCCATAATAATGGAATTGAAATTCTTTGATAGAGTACCTTTCAGGAAAAAGTGTTTGTTATTGAAGCGAAGAATATGCTTATTCACTGCCTTAATCCTTACAACATGTTGCACAAAAGTTCATTGACATTGTAAGCATAGGATATCGCTGTCACATTATGAAGGTTCTGGTTTAATACTCTGCACTTGTCCTAAACATGTTGCACTAACATAGAAAATTTCAATATCAATTCTAAAACTAGTAGGCTAATTGTTCGAGAACAATTAGAGGTCTTTCCACCTAATATTTTAATGAATTGCTAGATTGCTCTATAAGATATACAAAACATTACTATACCTATGATATATGTTGTACTATAAAATGGGAAAACCACAAGGCCATTAATTGATAAATGGTTTTAAAAGAGATTTTTTATTTTTATTATTATCAAGCCATTTTTTTAAAAATTCCATGTTGTATATATCGGTAAAGATTTATCTAATTACTTTTCTGAATTTTTTTTCCACTTACTATGAACAAAACTGAGCCAAGTGAATATTTTTTACACAATCGTATAAACAGTAAAGCTAACAATAGAAGAGAGTGTTCTACAGGCTAGCTGTCTTTGTACAAAATGAATAACAAGTTCCACTTGAGAAACCACAGGACTTGATGTGATACCTGGCTGACCCAATTGAATACCTTATTGCGCAATCCAGCAAGCTATTGAAACCCTTACTATAATTCTGTATTTCAAATAATATGAAAATTCATTAATTCAAAGACTTCCAAATGACGTTGACCTTTGACCTTTATGTCATTTTGTTCGGCCAAGGTAGACGCTTCTATTCCAAGTGGTCCGAACTCTCTATGATAGATAGTAAAAAAGTTGGAAATGATTTTATGGAAGTTTCAATACTTTCAGGGGCAATAACTGCTATAAGGGGGCCTCAGATCCTTTCGGTATGAATAGATTGAAGAACCCTCTAAGTGTACTGAAGACAATGGTAAAAGTTCCATATTTCTATCTCTTATGGTTTTAGAGGAGTAGCGATAACAAGCATTTCGTACAAAAGGGGCTATAACTCTGTAATTATTCAAAGGTATGAGCCAAGGGGCTATATTTTAAAATGTCTTAAGATGTCCTACTACATCCATAAAAATGTTTTTCTCTACCACCCTAAACAAAAGATATATAAAAACTCGTTAATTAACAGCTTCTCAAATGACCTTGACCTTTGGCCTTTATGTCATTTTGTTTGGCCAAGGTAGACGCTTCCATCCCAAGTGGTCCGAAGTCTCTATGATAAATAATAAAAAAGTTGGAAGTGATTTTATGGAAATTTAAATACTTTCAGGGGCAATAACTACTACAAGGGGGGCTCAGATCCTTTTGGTATGAATAGATTGAAGAACCCTCTAAGTGTAATGAAGACATTGGTAAAAGTTCCCAATCTCTATCTCTTATGGTTTCAGAGGAGTAGCGATAACAAGCACTTCCTTCTCAAAGGGCAATAACTCTGCAAGTTCTGGGAGTTCTTTGACACAGGGTCAATTGGTACCATAACTTTTAATGAGCAATTACCTAAAGTTTAAATTGTTTGGATAACCCTAATAATAAAAAAGTCACCCCGAGCTAAATAGAAAAAAAGAAGAAGAAGAAGAAAAAACATAAAGAAAACTAGTAGGCTAATTGTTCTCGAACAATTAGAGGTCTTTCCACCTAATTTTTTTAATGAATTGCTAGATTGCTCAATAAGGTATACAAAAAATTATTATACCTATGATACATGTTGTACTATAAAATGGGAAAACCACGAAGCTATTAATTGATAAATGGTTTTTAAAGAGATTTTTTATTATTATCAAGCCAATACTATAGAAATAGATTTAACTAACAATAGAAGAGAGTGCTCTAGAGGCTAGCTGTCTTTGAACAAAATGAATGGCAAGTTCCACTTGAGTAACCACAGGACTTGATGTGATACCTGGCTGACCCAATTGAATACCTTATTGCGCAATCCAGCAAGCTATTGAAACCCTTGCTATAATTCTGTAATTCAAATGATATGAAAATTCATTAATTAACGGACTTCCAAATGACGTTGACCTTTGACCTTTATGTCATTTTGTTTGGCCAAGGTAGATGCTTCTATTCCATGTGGTCCGAAGTCTGTACGACTAATAATAAAAAAGTTGGAAATGATTTTATAGAAATTTAAAAACTTTCAGGGGCAATAACTACTAGAAGGGGGCCTTAGATCCTTTCGGTATGAATAGATTGAAGAACCCTCCAAGTGTACTGAATACATTGGTAAAAGTTCCAAGTCTCTATCTCTTATGGTTTCAGAGGAGTAGCGATAACAAGCATTTCGTACAATAGGGGCTATAACTCTGTAAATATTCAAAAGTATGAGCCAAGGGGCTATATTTTAATTGTCTTAAGATGTCCTACTAAATCGATCAAAAAGTTTTTCTCTACCACCCTTAATAAAAGAAATATAAAAACTTATTAATTAACAGCTTCTCAAATGACCTTGACCTTTGACCTTTATGTCATTTTGTTCGGCCAAGGTAGACGCTTCCATCCCAAGTGGTCCGAAGTCTCTATGATAAATAATAAAGAAGTTGGAAGTGATTTTATGAAAATTGAAAAACTTTCAGGGGCAATAACTACTACAAGGGGGCCTCAGATCTTTTTGGTATGAATAGATTGAAGAAACCTCTAACTGTAATGAAGACATTGGTAAAAGTTCCAAATCTCTATCTCTTATGGTTTCAGAGGAGTAGCGATAACAAACATTTTCTTCTCAAAGGGCAATAACTCTGTAAGTTCTAGGAGTTCTTTGACACAGGGTCAATTGGTACCATAACTTTTAATGAGCAATTACATAAAGTTTAAATTGTTTGGATAACTCCAATAATAAAAAAGTCACCCCGAGCTAAATAGAAAAAAAGAAGAAGAATAAAAAACATAAAGAAATCAAGAGGTCTTTCACCTGAAAGGTGGAAAGACCTAACAAGAGGTCTTTCACCTGAAAGGTGGAAAGACCTAATGAATGCTACGTTGGGGATTTATTGCAACTAGATGTACTATCTTTAGGTGAGCATAGACCATAGATGAAGAAAAAATAACTTTAGTTTTGAATATCTGTGTTTTAAGGTTCTAGTGTAAATATTAATGAGTATCGCAAGATAAGTTTATATTACAGTTATGTTATACTGACATTTACATGGTGCAATATATCAGTAGAAAACAATAAGAAAAAAAAACCCCAGTTAAAACTGGTAATTTTAAAAAACTTAAAAAAAAAATAGTGAATGAAACGCTTCAAAATTATTTTTTATTCTAAATTAGTATTATCTTAAATGAAAAAATATAAAATTTATTATTAGAATGAATAAGTTTAGGGAAATTTTAAACTGTCATACCCTGAAGAACAAGCTAAACTTGGTTTACTGAAGTAAAAATTTTTTTTGACTGTTTAAGTAATTTTTGTCAATGGATGCATATCAGAAGTTTGTCGATAAACAAAACTAGTAACTCAACTCAGTTCGGTTAACAAATGAAACTGACCAATACGATATTTAATATGTTGATTATTGTAATTGACAGTGTCAGGGGTTGTTTAGGATTAATGGGAACCACTTTAATGCAGGCAATGTCCTAATACAATTAATATATCATGCTAAAATTTCCATTTGAGATTCTGTTCTTGTAGCAAATTTCAATTTACCGCATTCCATGCAAATTATATATTCATCGATATATTGCAAATAATTTTGCTTAATAGATAATTGTTAAGAATGATTAATAGTTTTCTTTTGCTGAGGAGATATGCTGACATTATGAAGCAAACAATTTTGAACGTAAAATTTCACCTTTATTTTGTAAAATAACTCTAATACGTTTGTAGTATGTGAATTCACTAAAAGGAAATAAACCTGAATAAAATAAAGTTTGTAAAGGTTATCGGCATTAGAACGAATGTGTTATTTGCTTATGTTATAAGCTTTCAGAGCCTTTGAACCATTAAACGGACAAGAAAACAAAATAAGTTTCGGCGCACACAGACTTCTGGATCCGTGTAGCAATTCCGAAGTCAGATTATCTTTAAAAGATACTCTTTTTTGTAAATCATTTCATAAGATTAAACACGCTGACCTCTTTGGCCTTACGTGAAACTTGCAAAACTGTTATAACTGTGTATTTGTAAGAACTTACCAGTAACAAATGTGGCCTATTATTCATTTTCCCCACCAGCTGAAGATATAAATATATATGAAAGAGAGAATTAAAGACACTTCAGGTAAAAAGATAGATAAATAAACAGATAAATAGACGGTTGCATCATATAGAAAAAAACCTTTAAATATTTCAATTTATTAAAAAAAATTGAAAATTAAAACTACCACAGGAAAATTCTCTATTGTTCTTACTTTGTTCAAGAAATGTAATACCAATTGTTTTTGCAGTTGTGTAAACTGTTTTGATGATAATTTGAATATCTTTTAATCATAGGTTGCAGCACAAGTTTTAATTTGTATATCAGGATCAGAGACTATTGATCTCTATGTTCAATATAATATAATATATCCAGTTTATACCGGGACATGCTTTCAAATCAATCGGTCATCAACCTGCAATGCATGTACCATTTCTTAAAGTCGGATTTACCGTCCAGTAGGGCATTAGACCACTGACCTAGTTACCCAGTAGCCCATCAGGGCTTCGCGTAAGCTTAATAGACTGGATGTATATATAAACCAGCATCCAATATGTATCGATAGATTTTTACTCTGTGTAGGACAATACATGATCTGATACCAAGCTGATCAATATGGATATAGATACTGCTAAACCTTTGCATATCAGTGCAGATGCAAACAAAACCGATGAAGAACTTGTCGAAGAAATTGTGATGAAACTCAGAAAAATCGGGGATGAATTTAATAAAAACGCATCTTTAAAAAAGGAACTGGCATATTTGATGAAAGATTGCATAAAAGCTGTTTTGCGAAAACGCATTACGGAAAAACTCGGTGAAATAGCCAGTTTCATGGATGTTATAGATTGGATTGAATGAAAATATTGTTGGATGATGGAATGCTAGAAAAAATCATTTAACCAATACAAGAAGAGGATAGGTGCAAAGACCACAGCAATGCTCCATGCAACCTCCCAAATAGTAAGAACTTGTTATACTCAACAATGTGAAAGCGTTTGAAGAGAGTGACAATAGTATTTATGAAATGGATACATTGACTAAATTGCTGGATGACAGCGAAGATAAATATTCATGTAACAAAATAAGAAGAGGACGAGTGCAATCACGAAGCAAATTTTATACCTGACTTTTCAAATAGAGAGAAGAACCGGTGAGACTCTTATAAACGAAAGAATACTGAATAGAGTGCCATAAGTACTGGACAATTCTACTTTACAAAGAGCTTTGTAGATATAAACTATAATAGTTTACAATATATCCGGTGAGATAAAAAGAAGTTTGTTCTGAATTTTATGATGCCATTGCTTTATTCGGTGCATTGTATTTCAATGATGTTTTATAACTAAATCTAATAAAACTGTTAATTTTTCTTGCTGTTGTTAATAATTGATACTCTTGCATTTTACATAACTTTAGATAATTTAAATTAAATATAACAAAGCCCTTCTGGTTTAAAAACAACCTTGGGTGTCAATTATGCTGAATAGGTAGGAGCCAAGGGATTTTTTATTCTTACCATTGAACAATTCATTATGATACCCACTCGTTAGGAATTACTTGTAAGGCAACTGGGATCTCAAAAAACTTTTAAAGAACTAAACACCTTTTAGCAAGATACACTAGGATGTTTCCTTTAAAGATTAGAAATGCCAACACACATTAAATCAAACAAAATGAATATATTTATGATTAATAAGATTATTGAAACTGTGCAAAATTGTTAATACTGAACGAAGCAACAGAGAAATATAAAACATGTAATTTTCTGAATTCATGCAAAGAAGGTCTTGCCATTTAAAATATAAAATTGAATTAGTAACCATTAGAGGTGGTTATTAACTAGCTAAAATCAGTGAAAATTATTTTTTTTCCGGAATTATAGTTGTTACTTCATAGTTTGTACTATACATTGAAATAAAGTATTAAATTTGATATTCAGAGGCACATCTGGAGCTCATTTATTTTAAAAATAATCTAGTATTTTTTAACAGGAAACACTGATTGTGTAATAAAATCGTCATTTTAAAATGATACGGACATCATGAATATCACAATCTTCTTTCAAATTGCAACATTTTGCAAAGGACGAGGTAAAGACTCGACGACTATATTTATACTTTGCTGATGCAGATATATTTTTGTCTTCGTTTGGCATTCACTTCCAGTTATTTTATCAGTATAGCTTTATACAAGATTTATTTCCTTTGACGCCCATGGTTCGAGAAAGGTATGTCTTCCACTAAACTGATCAGGATGTGAAGAATGTAACCATGATGGGTTTGCTTCACATGTCCTTTCACCATTCTACTCAACCTGTGAAATAAGCAACCATAACAAGTTTCTTCTTTACACTTTTGAGTAAAGCCTGAATAATGCAGGATTACATTGTTTGCAAATTCTCTCACTATTGGATTTTTATTTAATGTTTCTGACGTGTATCAATTTTATCACAAAATTGATTTTGGCCCGCCACGTCTAAATATTTTTGCATTTGAGTATACGATAAAGTAAACTAATCATTTTTTTCTGCAAAGAATGTAATGTTTTGAAAAATTGGATGTTTCCTTATATCTATTAATTGTACCTTTGCATTCGACTTACGAAATTCAGCAACTTTAATGCCTACTCTGAAAAAAAATTTGTCTACCTAAACACAACAATATATACCCATCAAGTTGATGGCCTATCAATATTACAATATAGACATTTGTATAAATGAGCAATGTTTGTTTATTGCCTTACTTACATACCAAAATTAAACATTATAATATTTTGTACATGATCTGCCTTTTTGACAACTAATTAGAGAAAGTATTTAAAAACTCAATGCAATGAGAGCATGTGAATTTATATGCAGCATTAATATCATACGAATATTGACTGGGGTTGAGGGCAGCATTGATTATATTAGCCCCCGAGGGACAAAATATTGCCCGACGCGAAAGTGTGATATTCACAAGAAAATTGAATCCTTGCAAAACATTATTTTCATAAAATTACTTTTCATTTTATATTTATAATATTCTAAATAGAAAATATAAAGTTCAATGTAAAAAAAAATGAATAAGTTTTCAAACATCTTAAATTAGTCTAAACTGTTGAGCAATTAAAACTTGGTACAATGAAACAGAGTAATTTATTTGACAGTTTTTATCCCTTTTGAATCCTAAAGATGTTTATGAGCAGTTTACTAATGAACAAATCCAGTCATTCAGCGAAGTTCTCATAACGAATGAAACTGGCCAAAAGGAAATGGAATATGTTGATTAATTGACAGTGTCAGGGGTTGCTTAGGATAAATGGAAACCACTTAATTGCAGGCAATGTCCTGACACAATGGATATTGCCAATTTATATTTCCATTTGAGATTTTGTTCTTGCTGCACCTTTAAATGACCCACACTCATGCAAACTATCTTTCACCTATTTCATTTCCATTATGCATAACAGTAAAAAACCTTTATAAATTATTAAAAAACTAGGGGCAAACAATTGTACAGGAAATTTTACAACAAGAACTTTGTAAGAAGGCAATTTGATTATTTCAGAATGTATTTATAATTTTCAACATTATCTTTTTCTTAAATATTGAAAAAAATCCTCAATTTATATACGATTCACCAAGTCTATATAAAACTGTGGGGTAATTCTATTTGATTGAAGAAGGACTTATATTTTTTCATAAACACATATCCATCGTCAATGTACTCTAACCACAAGAGAACCCGTTATTGATATATAGAAAAAGCTTTATTGCATATTCAAAAAGCGGAATAAATCCTCTATAATAATGACATAATGTATATATGAACATATAATTATATCATATAATGATAAAATATTTAATAAAACTAACAATTTTCACATAGTTTTAAAATAACAACTTAGATGACAAGTTATGAACTTTTAGATTGTTAACGTATATTTCTTGTCCATATTTTATTAAAAAAAATATTCATAGAACTAAATGATAAATTCAAAAGATTTTATGAAATAAAACATATCATTTAATCACAATATACTTGAATTATCAAACAATGAAATAATAAACACAGAACTCTATCAATCTAATTAGCATCAGAACTACCATGGTATTTGCTTCAGATAAAGAATGTAAGTGTTACGATCCTATGAACCATTGACCCAACGAGAGCACAAAATCAGATTCAGCAAACACAGACTTCTCCATCTGTAGTCCGTCTAGCAAATCCATTAACAAATTAACTATTAGAGATTATCTGTGTTTTGTTAATAATTTCAAATGATAAAAAAATGATGTTATTTTAGTTTTCCTTGAAGCTTGCATAAAACGTTTGGCAGAGAGAGAGAGAGAGAGAGAGAGAGAGAGAGAGAGAGAGAGAGGGGGGAGAGAGAGGGAGAGAGAGAGGGAGAGAGAGAGAGAGAGTTGAAATGTTGAGATTAAAAAACTCCGAGTACTCAAAACTTAAGATCAATAGAGGAATTCCTTTTCATTCATATCTTATTTAAGTAATGAAATATCTATTGCATTTGAGTCATATTCGTTGAAATGTTATGAAAATGTGCATGCCTACTGTCTATGAATATCAATTATTCTTAAAATCCAATAGCTAATGACTTGAAAAATAAATCATGAACGGATAAAAATGCTAATATTGCTTTTATATTAAGTAAGAAGCATTTATATATATAAATAAAGTGAAAAAAGTGGTGACGATGGGAGTTTATTTAGGACTATTAGCGCAGTTCTGAGAGGTTGCTTATTTGCTTCTTTTTCGCAGTTTCACTATATATCATTTAGAAATTCACAAACACTTATATTTATAGTTGCCATTTAAAGGTTGTTAAAGAATAAGGTACAATTTTTCAAATTAAAAGGGTTAAACAAAGTTTTGTACTTAAGAGTTTGACACTCGGAATGCAAAATGGTTTTATACATTATACATGTTGCAACGAAATTAAAAAACCCAGATATCATTCTGTGTATTGTTACATTTGTTCTACTTATTCAAATAAAGTGTATATTTTACCTTATTCTCAATTTAATAAATATTCTATTGTATCTTTATCAGCAAAAGGATACATAAATACACGCATAAGCAAAAGCAGGCCATTGGCTCAATACTCGTGATAAGGTAAATAAACCTATCGAACAATATCGCACCTAATGGATGCACATAATCTTTACTGATCTTAACAAACTTTGACGTTTTATGATATTATACTTCATTTTAATTCAGTTGTTTTATATGAACTAATATGGTATTTTCTCACAAAAGTAACTGTTCTGGGAAACATTCAACTATTTGGAATGTAAGAAAAATGTCATATATTAATGGCTCAAAAATTCTTATCTAACAACTAGTTTATGCACGGAAAAAATTATATAAAATTGTTGATGCTATTCATCAAACACAATAAAAAGGATGCTAAATCTGATGTACATATTCAAAGTTAATATGCAAAAATCTAATTGGACTACATTAATAATTTGTATAAAAACAGAGCTACCATGATTTCGAATACACTATTAAGTGTATAAAATCAAATGTTCGTAAAGGTCAATACTCAGTCTAAATCGACTACACTTCAAACAAACAGGATTTATATTAATATTTTGAGAAATACCAATGTATACCGGGACATGCTTTTAACCTCATCGGTCATCAACCTGCATTGCATGTACCACTTCTTAAGGTCGAAATTACCGTTTAGTAGGACATTAGACCACTGACCTAGTTACCAAATAATCTATCAAATTGAAGCTTCGCGTAAGCCTACTGGACTAGATGTATATATAAACCAGCATCCAGTATGTATTAATATATTTTTTACACTCTGTAGGACACCATATGATCTGATACAAAACTGATCAAAATGAATCTATGTTGCTAAACCTATGCATATCAGTGCGGACGCAAACAAATCCGATGAAAAACTTGTTGAAGAAATAGTGATGAAACCGGGGATGAATTTAATAAAAACGATTCTTTCAAAAAGGAACTACAACATGTGCTGAAAGATTGCATAAAAGCTGTTTTGCAAAAAAGCATTAAGGAAAAACTTGGTGAAATGGCCAGTTTCATGAATGTTATAGGCTGGATAGAATGAAAATATTGTTGGATGATTGAATACTTATGATCATCCTTATACAATGGAGAGGATGAATGCAATAACCACAACAACGCTCCATGCAACATTTAGAGAGAAAAACTAGTTATCTCCAACGATGTTAAAATGTGAGAAAAGTGCCATAAGTATGATAGGGATTCAATAAAATGACTTAATTGCTAAATAACAGCAACCGTCTTGATATTCCTATAAAATCTAAGAAGATGAAGGGTGCAATCGCTAAATTTCCACCTGACGTTGCAAATAGGGAGAAAATCGGTGAGATTATCAATGAAAAACAAACTGAAAAGAGTGCCATAACTGTTACATTCTTTAACTATACAAATAATTTTGTAGATGCGAACTGTATTAGTTTGCAATATATTTGATAAGATTTGGAAGAGCCTGTTTTGAATAGTTCGATATTATTGCTTTAACCGTTGCATTGTATGTCAGAAGTTTTTATTAAACCTTTTAATATTGTAAACTTTTTTTGATACTTTTAATTTTACATAACTCTTTACGATTGTATCTAAATAAAACAAATCTTTGCCTAGTCTTTTTCTGGTTTGAAGCAATCTTGATTGCCAATCGAATTAAAATGAGTTGAACAAGTGGAATTTCTGTTCTTTAGCAATTAACACTTATTTATTTGGAACTACGTGGAAGACTTTTGAATTCTGATAAAAAACGTTTAAAGGTTTAAACGCTTCCAGCAAGATACATTTAAATACATTTCCCTATAAAAATGAAAATGTTTCAGTCTGTGCCGGCATACTTTTGAAAAATAATGCATTCAAAACAATTATGATTAATAAGGGTATTGAAACGTTGTGCTGTAATATACTATTTTGATGGCAGAAACAATGTAAGGTTTTAAATGGATACATAACAACTGAAATCTATACCAATGTTTATAACAGCAGACGGTTTTTTCATTCATATAAAGTCGGTTGCCAATCATAAGAAGTTGTAAATAGCTGCAGTACCACACGTTTAAGTCAACAAATGAAAAATTTGTTTTGGAACATTGTAGATGATACTTCATAGTTTATACTAAAAACTGAAATAGAGTATTACATTTGATATGTAAGAACGTAAAAACACTTAAGGGGTTCGATTTTAGACCAACACTAGACTTTGACCCGTGCGTGCACGGGTTGACATTGCATATGATATCGGACATTTACGAAATAGATACATCGACACATTGTATATTGTTTACGTTTCCAAAACCAAGCTTTAAGCCTAAAATGATGCTAATAATTTCACTTCACTCTGCTGATTTGGAATAATCTAACTGTGTTTCGGGAAAGGCCTTCACCACAGTTAAAATGCCTCCCATATACCCGTTATGTAGCAGAAAATTGCAGAATCGCTCCAAAACGATTTTTGAAAAAGTTAATAAAGTTGCATTGAAAATAATAGTCAAATTGTTCATAACGAACCATTTTGAAGTTGTAAATACCTTTCTTCGAATGTTTAAATCTATAATTGCAGAATTCGACATTTTTTCAACAACGTTTTTAAGAGCCTCCCTTGATTTAGCGTGAAGATTGCGCATGCCCAAAATTGTAAAATCCAAAAAATTCAGAAGATTTCCGAATTTTTTGAGGAACTTTTGTTGATTATTAATGAGCGAAGCTTGACTGAGAAAAAATAAAAACAAATTGGTAATCTTCGAGTACCAGTGATGTTTAAAATATATTACACGAAAGACAGTACTCCTCCGATTTATCGGTATTAAAGCCCAGAAATTCGAGTCTGTTATTTTAATATACTAGTATAGATGCTTTTTACAAAATGTTGCCAATTTCGCCAACATTCTTGGGTAGAGCCAACACACGTCATTTAACGATGTGGGAAGATCATTAGGCATATATTCATACCTTTTCTAACAATGTCTACTGAATGGTCTAGCTGGGATCAACGTTAAATCTTGCGATAGAAGGACATTTGTCAAGTACTCGCAGTTATTGTTAGACAATAGCAGCCGGGAAGAGTAGTAAACCTTGCTTTAGAAGGATATTTGTCACATGATCTCAGTTCAATTTCTAGTGTTACACGAAGGACATCCGTTGAACGACACCACATTCAGTTGTCAACAGAAAATGCAAATACCCCTTACAATGACAACTGTATTAGGTTTCTGAAAAATCTAGTTTTTATTAAGGTTGTCATAGCCAACGCGATTTCACCAGAAAATTAACTGTAAAAAATAGTAATTTTGCTCCTAACAAAAGATATCAAAAGATGCACGTGTTTTGCAAAGGATGGTTGGTACACTAAAAGAAGCATATATTCACATTACTGTTTGAGATTTTTTTTTACATGGGACGATCAACTTGTATTATATTATCAGTATAGCTTCATAGAAGATTTCCTTGACGCCCAAGGTTCGAAGAGGATGTGTCTACCAAAATACGGATAAGGATGTAAAGCGTGTAACCCTGATCATTTTTGCTTGGCAACCTGTCAATTTTCAGCTCAAAACGTTTCAATAAGCTATAATTTATGCAAGATTAAAAAACTTTTTTCAAAAATAATATTTTCTCGCTATTTCTCCATTCTTTTGTATTTGACGTTTAAGTCAACCTGTTATTTGTTCTGGATAGAACTTGAAGCCTGGCAACAAACTGGATACATACTTATATTACATAACTTTACCTTGTCCAATGGACAAGCGAGAACAGCAACATGATTGGCTACTCTGAAAAATAGGTCATTGGTCGAATGACCTACTAGGCAATATGTCTGCTTCAATACAGCCATATACATGTTCTTCAGGTGGATGACATATGAATATTACAATGTATGAATTTTTGCAAATGAATAATTTTTATGATCATATCAATATAGATATTAATATTTTATCAGAAATAATCTGTTTGTAATCACTGTTTATCCTCGTATTCTTTTTATAATGCTTTAATGAAAAAACCCCTCCAAAACAGCAATAACAGTTGCGTATTTGTGTGAAATATATCGATTTATTAAAAACACGAATATTAAATAATTAACACGCTAATTAGAATATATACAATATTTATATTTGTAGGATAATTGCGTTTTTTTTACAATAATGTTTTAATGATTATGTTCTGTTTTAAATAGCGAATTTTTAATTTGTTTTTAAATAAATGATGAAATATTTGTGCAAATCAATGCATACAATACATTTCGCTATCTCAATGTGAAACCGTCTCGACAAAATAAAACTGTAGGTAAAGGTTACATGCATTCCTATTTTAGAAAAATCGAGATTCAAAAGCACTTCAAATATAATATATTCATGTATGATTATAGTTTTTTATTGCATTATAATCTCTGATATAATTGGCACAAAAACCAGGATCACGTTTTGCAAATGAAGACAGAACCGGTAATAAAAACCAAACATTCTTTTTTTTATGTTTTTTAATCAATATATTCATGTCTCAAATTTGATATCCACCTCCTATATCAACCCCTCTTATTTTTTTTTATATCTGCAGTGCTTCTCCAGTTCATCATTGAATTTAAACAATGTCAAATTTACTTATAAATAATCATTATTTCAGCAATTAATTCAGCCAATCATATATCTCCTACATTTTCTGCTCGGCCCAATCTTGTATCAACACTCCTCTGATGTCAACATCCGGTGCATTGGTATTCTCATTCCTTTAAAATCAATGGTCTATTTTTCAGAATAACATATTATAATAGAATTTCTGCAAATCATATTTGGATGTATATGTCAATAAAAAATTAAATTGTGATTTTGAACAGACCTACCTTTAAGAAAAATATATATAATGTTAAGATATGAATTATAACATATCTTTCCAGATTAGAAAAAGGTGTGTAGATCCATATTCGCTTATATTTTCCATTGCTTTTTATTATTAACACAGTTGAGCAATGTGTATACACTGCCTTAATCCTTTCAACATGTTGCAAAAAGTTCATTGACCTTTTAAGCATGTGGTGTTAGGTTATCCTTGCTACATGCAGAAGGCTCTGATCTTTTACACTGCCACTGGTCTGCAGCATATTGCAGTGGTTTAAAGCAGTTTCATATCAATTAAAAAAGAATGGCACGTTAAGGGTTGTTATTGTTTCAGCAAACTATTTCAACTAGATCTATGATTTCTATGTGAAATTTACCGTGGATGGGGCAATAGCAAAGGATTTGCAATTCTGCATTCCATTCTGCATTTCATTTGTAAATGCATATTAACAATACAGCTTTGATAACATTAAACGATTTGATATCTAAAAAACCAAAAACCAAAAAAACATTGACAAAATATTGAAGTGAAGGTTTAAAAATAATTTTGACATTTTTGTTTAATATTTCTACATGGATTTTAGATAAATATGAATTTTAATTTAGGAAACATCCAAAGAATACATGTATCTCAAGCTTTCATACCACGAAGAGCGATCAAATTTTGATACAATAAAAGCAATTTTGTTGATAGTTTAAATTATTTTGAATCCAAAGAATGTATATGTGCAGCTTAAAAAAGGATTTAAAAATAGAGATTAAAATGATATTAACGTTCTATGAAAATGACATAATGTATATAACAACATTTATGCATCAAAATATCTAATAAAAGTCAGAAATACACAATTCTGCAAAAAAATCAAACATGAACTCAGATGATGCATTGTATTTTTTATGGTATCTTAGTGTATAGATTATGCATATATTTTGGGAATATGTGTCCTGGAAATGACATAAATTTTTTTTAAAATCTCACACTAAATACTTTATTACAGATGAGTGCTTAAACACTAAACGAAATATAGAATTGTACATAAACACATCAAATTTTAAGTGTCTATAGTTAATTAGCATAAGAACTAATTTGGTGTTTGCTGAAGATTTCTAAGCCTTTGAACCATTATCCCGATTAGAATACAAAATTAGTTTCTGTGCACGTAGACATCTAGATCTTGTAGCAATGCCTTTATCAAATTAACTATGAGAGATATTCTGTGTTTTGTTAATAAATCCAGATTGACATCTATGGATTTACTTGAGCTTGAAACTTGCATGTAAAGCAACCACTGTAATTTTGTTTTACAAGATTCTTATCCATTATTTTATCCATTAGCTTTAGATAAAACAATAAGATTGAGAGAAAAACATGAGAGATAAATAGATGGATATGTCGGTAAAATAGTAATACTCACAAGCACAACATTTTGAAATTTCACGGTTGAATGTTTTATAAATAATATTTAATTTCTCAATTAATAAAACTTAGATTACATTTGCTCTATATTTAGATTCTGTACGATGATAAAGTGCACATACACTATCTCAGAATAGCAATTCATTTTTAATATGTTTATCAGAAAATTGATCTTCGTGGCAAATCTAGTAGTAAATAAAAAAAAAGATCACCAACAGCAACATGATTTTAGTGCTTTTAATATTAAGTAAGCAGCATTTATATGTATCAGAATATTCAAGAAGTGATGGTGAGGTTTAGCAAGGGTTTATTTTTGTAGTTGTGGGTTGTTAGTTCTTTCCAAATTCTATTATTTAGAATTTAGATAATAATAAAACGATTGGCACCAGAAATACACAAAAGTGTTTGTCATTATTAATTGTGCAATTTTTTTTATTAGAATATGTGATATGGATTATATAATATTTATTTTTGAAATGTTTTCTGTCAATTCAAATGAAGTTTACTTTTTAAATTATATCAAATTCTGCACTACTTAAATGAAGTTTACTTGTAAAATTACATCAAATTCTGCATTTTATAAGTTATGCTTTAATATTTTCATCAGCCACAAGACACATAGAAATAGGCATGTAAGCAGGCCACTGACCCAATACAGTGTATTAAGGTGAATAAATCTATCGAACATTACCGTACCTTATGGATACACGTAACCTGTGCTGATCTTAACGAACATTGGCGGTTGAAACGTACAGCAATTGGGAAAGATAGAGGGATTTGATTCATTTAATGGTTCACAAATACTTTTATAACAATCTATGAATGCACGGTTAAGGATATCTCAATTCATTTCAATACAATTCTTTAATGTGAACTAACAATTGTTATATTTTCTAAAGCAAAATCGTTGTTCTGTGAAACGTACAACAATTGGAAATGATAGAGGAATGTCATTCATTTAATGGTTTATAAATACATTTTTACATCCTGTAGATGCACGGTTAAATTTCAACTTTTTTGGTGATGGTATTATAAACAATGTCAAAGCCGCTGGATACGACGTAAACATTTAATATCAAGATGCAAAAAGGTAATTCCATTGGACTCCAATAAAAACATTCTGTTAAGGAAGAGTAACCATGTATTTATTCGAATATATCATCGAAATTAATAAACAGTGTGTAAAGTTCATTGTAAATCGAACACAATCCAAACAGACGCTATTCATATTCACATTGGCAACAAATAGCTCATACCAGAAGAATTCTTAGTAGAAAAAACCCTATTTTTAGATATATTCAGTCTATACCAGGACATGCTTTCAACCCCATCGGTCATCAACCTGCAATACATGTACTACTTTTTAAAGTCAGACTTACCGTCCAGTAGGGCATTAGACCACTGACCTAGTTACTTAGTAGCCAATCATATCGGAGCTTCGCGTAAGCCTAATAGACTGGATGTGTATATAAGCCAGCATCCAGTATGCATTGATAGGTTATAACTCTGTGTAAGACAACACACCATTTGATACAAAGCTGATCAAAATGGATGTATGTACTGCTTATCCTTCATATGCAAGTACAGAAGTAAGCAATACTGATGAAGACAAACTTGTTGAGGAAATTGTTATGAAACTCAGAAATATCGGGGACGAATTTAATGAAAATGCATCTTTAAGAATGGAACTGTCCCAAATAGTGAAAGACTGCATAAAGGCTGTTCTGCGAAAACGCATCAAGGAAAAACTTGGTGAAATGGCCAGCTTCATGAATGTTATAGGCTGGATAGAATGAAAATATTGTTGACTGATGGAATACTAATGAATATCCTTAAACAAAAACAAGGAGATGATGAATGCAATAACCACAACAACGCTCCACGCAACCTTAAAATGGAGAGAAAATTTTTTCATCTCCTACGATGTTCAAAATTTGAGAAAAGTGCCATAAGTATGATAGGAATATTTGATAGATTGACTAAATTGCTAAATAACATCAAACGTCTTGATATTCCTCTAAATTGCATTAACCAATTTGATGGATGCTGTGGAATGGATGGAATGAACTAGATGCTGGTTGAGATGATACTAAAGAATATACATAAACCAAGATACGAAAAGAATAAGTGCAATCACTACAGAAACAGTCCACGGAACCTCGCAGGCAAAGAGAAAACCCGGTGACACACTCAGTTCATTAAAAATATTGTAATATCCAACTTTACAATGAGTTTTGCTGTAAATCTGAACTTCAAGAGTTTGCAATATATCAGACAAGATTATGTAAAATTTATTTGAAATTTACAACGGTATTGTTTATACCGGTGAAATGTATTTTATCGTTTTGTGTTAATAAATCTTTTGCAACTGTTGATTTCTTTCCTTTTATCTTAAGTGTAGTTATATAAATATATATTATCATCTACATGTAAGTATATGATAACAAATACGTATATCATACAACCAAATTCTTTTTCTTTTTTTAAATTTTATAGTGATAAAGAAATGAATAATTTAAAATCTAAAATATGTAGATTGGTTATCATCATACATAAAAAAGTAATATCATTTATTTAATGCACACCTGTAACAAACTAAAATTCGTTGTAAATAATTATAATTCCCATTGGTTCACCCTTCCGGTTTATCCTTTGGAGAGCCCCTTGTTTTAATACTTTGACCCTTAATTACCCTGGTAACATATCAATCCTGTGGGGAGCCCCTCGTTGATACCTTAAATAGTTGGTAAAAGTATGCACGGGTTGTACCCGGGAACAACAGCCGATAGACCTGGTCGTCATCCCGTCTAGTGCTCAGGGGCCTGTTTTAGAAAAACATCAGGTATTTAAACAACTCATTTTTGTACGTTTTAACCACACGTGTTTGAATAGGTTTTAGGTAGTATGTTTTTCTTTTTGTTTATTTTATCAGGGTCTTTTCTGCCTTGTTTTGCTGTAAATTTCCCCGTCCCTACAGAACGTCAATACCTGTCAGGGAAGGAGGGTTCTTGGGTGCTGAAATATTTCCGGCTCCTGTATTTATGAGTAGCCGTTTCCATTTTCATGGGATAATTTATAAAGACCGCTGTTCTACAGTGAGTGAGTGAACTACGGCGGCCCTTTCGACACATCTCTAAAACTACTTATGAATTTATACCTGAGGGTGATCCTCGCAGTTTTACCAATTTATTATCGTTAATGCAGATATGTGCTTTAACTTAACATTGTGAAAGTTTGATATTTATATAATTTGTGTCATTTGAAAACTTATATTCTGCATATTGAGTTTATTGAAAGAAACCTCCAATCAGCGTGGCCATGGGTCATTTACATTACCAAAGAAAACTTTCGTCTAATGCAGCCTCGATAGACCCGTGCAGCATGTGAACTTTCTACTTCAACTTAGTTCTGGTGGTTGCCGATATACCTATACCTGACTGTAACCACGTGTTCACCTGAGGGTTCTTCAATACCACGTGCGCCGGAACCGGGCTGACCAAATAGACTTCATTTCATTTTTTAATTTGTATAGTTTTGTTAGTTTGGTTTTTTTCTTGTTGAATTTTCTGTTTAATTAAATTTTATTTTGTTATTAAATAGTTTGTTAAAAAGTTCATCAGGATGCATAATCACACATCCTCACAACACCATTTAATTGTTCATGAAGAAAAAAAGAACAGTTTTTTTCCTAAAGCATCGATGATTAAAGAAGTAGCAACCAACATGGATTATTTATATTGCAACATACATGAATACAAACATGCTTAAGACTTTCACTATGATTATGATGTTCAATGAATTTCAAAAAGAAGAATTGTTTTCAGTATATAAGAATATCAAAATAAAAGTATTTTTAAATTATGTTCTTTAATATTTACCTGCAATTTTATTGCTGGTTTGTGATTGAGAAACATGTTTTATTAACTAGAATTAGGAGTTAATGATTTGTGATTAATATATAAAAAAAGGTACTACAGTAATAATGTGTATGCTTGATTTCTATGGAAATTAATTCTTTACTAGAACATACAAAAACCTTTATTTAAGTTTAATATCTTTTATAAATTATATTTTTTACAAAAAACTTCGTTAACGTTAATAACACATATACAAAAACAATAAAATTAAGTCATTTTAACTTTCAATGATACCCAAAAACCAATGTAGTGGTCATCAACCTGGATTGCATCCATCAGTTCTTGACTCAGATGTAGTATCTAGTAGGACCTTTGACCTAAGTCATCATACTAACAATATTTGATTAAACTCTGCGGGAGAGCAATACACCTGGTATATATTTAGAATGACATGCATTATAATTGGACATTTGAATAAAAAAATAGCATAAATTGAATAAGTAAAAAAATAAAAAGGTAAGATATTTCAAGATCATTCAAAATATACACCAGCGCTAAAAAAATTATACAATTTACTGACTAGTGTATGTTGCATTAAAATTAAAATAATTTTCTTTGGAAATGACCAAAATGCTTTCTAATCCATATACATGTAGGTATGCACCTAAATTTTACTAAACATGTTCAAAAACCTTTTTGTATTTTTCTGATAGAAATGAGATATTTCAACCTCATTTAGAAAGCGGGGGCAAGAACTATATCATATGAAGTAAAAATAGTATCAGTACAAAATGTTTTAAAATCTGTTTTAATACTTAAACTGTTTTTTTCTGTCTAGTGGCTACACTTTTTTTAAATTTTGCATTCTTGTCGGAAAATGCCTTAAGCATTTTTTATTGTTGGAGGTTTTGTGTAGAAAATGTTAAAACAATACTGATATTTGTTTTTTTTTGTAAAAAGACAATATTTTCGTTGGTGAGCTATCATTGTAATAGGGTTATAAAGTTCATAATTTCAGATGTTCATATGTTATTCAATATATTTTCATAACTTTGATGAAAAATAAAATGCCAAGAAAAAACAGCAATACAAAATGTTCACCTGGATACGAACTTAGTTCCTCATGTGATCAAATCCTGTGAAACCCGATGTGCTTTTCAGAAGATCTGATCACGTACCAACCAAGTTTCTCTCCCGGTAAATTCCATTTTTCATAATCTAAAATGGATAGATTATTAACATCAGAACTGCAAGAGTTTTCGTTAAAGACAATGAATATTAGCTTAACGAAGGCTTGAACCTTTTACCACTAGAATAACTTGAGAAGGATCTCGGCGCACGCAAACATCTCAAATCCATTATCAAATTAACTATTAGAGATATTCAATGTTTGTTAAAACTTTAGGTCAATATTGGATTGATTTCCTTTTTTTTCTTGAAAGCTTCAATGTAAATATTAATTTCTATGATGTATAGAGCAGTTGCCTTTTCCTTGATTAATCACTTTTGATATTTCATTTTCTAGGATATATCAAACACAAGTTTTATTTCTCAATGCTCACTTTTCTTTCAAAACAACGAAATTGCCATTAGGATTCTATAATTTAATTAAAGTCAAACAATTCCAACATATAATTTTTTGAAGATATTTTGTTTAAAGGGTTCAAAATGATTATTCTGTCATTTTATTATTGTTATAAGCACGCATATTTGAGTGCTGTCATAGAAAAATTACAAATGAATATATACACCAAGAACACCATTTCTTGTTGATCTTGTCCATTTATAATCCATTTTGAAATTAACAAGGAAAACTACAACATACATATTCGCCAAAATTATTTTTAATCGTTCTTCATATATCCTAAAACAATTGAAGACATTACTTTTAAACATAATATATTTATACAGTTTGTATTTGATGGATTGATATTTAAAATTTTACGATGATAATGAATAGTATTCATGAGCCATACTAAAGATTAAATCTTCATCTGTAACTTCGATAAAATAAATTAGAATATGGATATAGATGAAGCTGTCCGATTAATTACCAGAGCTCTGTCTTCCAACGCCGTTCGCAGGTACACGTAAGTATAAATAGGTAGGGCATTGACCATATGCATCATGTAGTCCGGTGAAGTAATCTATCGAACAATTGCCTACCTTACTGAAACATGTAATCTGATCTGAACCTTATAGTCTGACATTTTGAATTATACTCATTGTAATATATAGAAAATGATCACTTCAATTAAAGCAAACAATTTGGAATTTGAGTAGTGAATGCCCTAATTTGAACAACGTTAATATTTAAATATGATATCAAACAACCAGAGAACAAATCATGATTAATAACGTTCTTGAAACATTTATTCCAATGACGAGATACGATTGATGTAAAAACTCACATACGTTAATGAATATATTACTACAATTGCTGCCATCAATGGACCCCCCCCCCCACCCCCCACCCCCCCCCCCAAAAAAAAGTGTAGTAGTTTATAAAACTTCCGCTTGAGATTAATGAAATTTTAACCAACAGAATGTTTGTTCCATATTTTTTGTTGAGGATAGTAAAGGAAATAAACGATCAACTGTAATATTTTTAAACTTCACTTTAAGAACGGATATCGAACACTTTCAATCTGACCAATATCTTAACTGATCTTTGCCTCTGGTAACTTATACATAGAGTACTTTTAGCATAACTAGGCTTAGATGTAAAATATCCAGTCTATACCAGGACATGCTTTCAACCTTAGAGGTCTTCAACCTGCAATGCATCTTCCACATTTTCTGTCCAGTAGGGCATTAGACCACTGACCCAATTTCAGAATAGCCAATCATGTTGAAGCTTTGCGCAAATCTGACGGACTGGGTGTATAAATAAGTCAGCATCTAGTATGTACCAATAGAGGTTTACTCTATGCGAAACAACACATGATCTGATATAAAGATGATCAAAATGAATAAATGTACTGTAAAACCTCTGCAATTGAGTGCAGACTCAAACACAACCGATGAAGAATTTGTTGAAGAAATTGTGACAAAACTAAGAAAAATCGGGGACGAATTCAATGAAAATGCACCATTCAAAATGGAACTATCTCACATGATGAAAGACTGCATTAAGACTGTTCTGTTTAAACGAATGAAAGACAAACTTGGTGACGTAGCAAGTGTTACGAAATGGCTGGAATAAAAAAAAATGTGCTAGCTTACCGGACATATAAGAAATTAAAAAGCTGAGGAGGAAGAGGAACAACAAATGCCAAATAGACATTCCATAAATAAACAGAATAAGAAAGAAGGACCCTGTGGTAGTCGAACCGAGATTTATATTGTATAGAATTATAAGGACTAAAAATTGTGCCACAAGTGTTCTCCAATTTTTAAATGAGGCTTAATTTTTACATGATAACTGTGATAGTTTGTGACATATTTCCGGTGTGTGAGATTCAGAAGAATCTATAAAAAAAAGTAACTCAATGTTAATGACGTAACCGGTGTATTGTATTTTAAATAATGAATGTATTAAACCGTTCACAATGTTTGAACTGTGTTGTTTTACTGATGTTGTTCTAGTTGATAATTGACTTTTATATTTAGGAAATGTTGTATCTAATTCTAAATAGATGTGACAAAGTATGTATTGAAATCTTTTAGTTTTATTTTGTGTGAACATATTTTTATCGTCAGTGCGATGTTGCAAAGAAGTAGAGCAGACGCAGACTGTTTTGTAAAGTGGAATGCTCTCTCCACCAAGAACATTTTTTAACAAAATAAATAATATTGAATGTTCGCAAAAACTTTAACTTTAAAGCTTTAACCCAAATGCAAACAAATAGGTTTCCTTTTAATGGTCGGAAATGGTTCACTTGCCGTCAGTGCATAATGTTTTATTTTGGCTTTAAAAATAGCAAGTATTTCATACAAATACAAATAATTTCCTAAATTAAGTGACTAAAACTTCGAGAAACAACCATTTTGACTGTTGAAAGAAAAAAAAATGATTTTAATTAAAATTGTTTGAATAGCAATATCTACACCAACGTTCAGTATTCTACTATTTTAACTATAGAAACACGAAGGTTTATTTAATATACATTGTCTTGAACAGCAAATATCTAAACCAACGTGTGAAAAGAAGTTGATATATTACATATCCATACGTTGTTTCATTGCTAAGTGCAAGGGGTCGTAAACAGCTAGAAAAATCCGAGCTTTAATAAAATATGAGAAAGCTCTATCCAGATTCATATAAATGATGCACAATGCCTTGTACGGTACGTTAAATATAACAATTATAATCAATGAGAAAACTTGCTAAGAGATTGGTTTTATACAACCGTGATTTTCTCACAGCATGTTGCCAGGGTTCACTAACCCTCTAAGCCAGATTCAACGATGTGAGATGTTCGACACCGTACATTTTATGTCACGACAAAACTACGTTCTTAAACTTAGCCAGGACAACCAATCCGTGATTTTTTAAAAATGCATTTGTTGTAAGAAATTGGGCATATTTTGAAGAAAACAGAAACAGTCGTTAAATAGAATTGCACATTAATTTGATTTTCACAAAAATCCAAAACTGTAAACCGCGACAATTTTATTTCGCGATTTAAAGTAGATCCATTGTTCTGTGATGTCATACTTTTTTGTAAAACTTTGAGGTCTTTAAAATTTGTGCAAGATAGTTTTATTTATTTTATGTGAATATAATCACATAGATGTAATTAGAAATACTGTTAAGTTCAAGATATTTTCGCAGCTTAATTTTATCCTAAATTTCCAATTTTTTATATATTTTATCGATGCTAAGGGGAAATAACTCTTTTTCTGACCTTTCTTTCAGTTGTATGTCTAAATGCCATAGTTTTTCTTATCCCAACGATTAGTTTTAAAATATTTTTGTAGTGTAGTTTTCTGATAAAGTTGACATTAAAATTAAACAAGATAAACAAATTTCTGCCTGCAAAAATTTTACTTTTAACCAAAAAAAATACGGTTTTCTGATGCTAAAATATGCTTTAGTTAATGTTTGTCTGGCATATCAAAAAGTGTGATGAATGTATACTTTTTCTAACAATTGATGAAATTTAAGTCTATTAAGTTGAAATCAGTTCGGTTTTTGAACTTTCATCAGAGAATTTTACCAGTATGGAGTTACCTTAACAGAGATAAACAGGTTTGTGATTACAATTGTTCGCAAGATTTATTCACACTTAAGCTGTTATACAGCAATACAGCAAAGAATATTTTGCGGCGAGTAATACTGGCGACGACTAGATTCTTGCAGTTCTCACAAATATTTCTCGCATGCGAATAAAGGTTGGTTTACAGACGATTTTATAAGCTACTTCCGAAAATATATCCAGAATATCAAGCTGACGCTAAATTATATCATATTTTTTCGTCATTTTCGGCTTTTTTAACTGCAATTTGATTGGCTACAATGTATGTCAGTAGTCTAATGACATACTGTACAATATGCAAGACATTACGAAGTGTTACACGTAAGCCCTATAGGTTTCTCGCCTATAAACTATAAAAAATGTTCTGCATTTATGAATCAATTTGTGATCATTTAAAAGTATGTGTTAGATATTTCTTGAAACACTGCTGTGATGTCATTCCTTTGACCCAGCCGTCTAAAACTTTACCTACGACAGTCCAATATTAGTGAGCTTCTTAATATCAGACCGTTACCAATGGTTACAGTACTGATATCCTTCAAAATCTGACTGTCTCAGGTATATCAACAATGAAATTCAATGACTGTGTTTTAAGTACTATATATGCCTCAAACAGTTCTGTATGAAAATAAATATCAGAGAGTTCTCGGCCCTAACATACATATCCTCAGCTTAAATGAGCTATTTTGGCCTAGCGCTTATTGTTTACTCATTTGATAATGCTATGTAAATAAAAAGAAGCAAAAGCGATCGTAAAAACTGTTCATAAACAATGGATAAACAAAAAATGTTTGAAGTAAGTTATAAGCTTACTGTCAATTCTGTTTGTATTGTATTGTCCTCGGCGTCCTCTGGACTATAAAATATTTGACAAAAACGGACAGTTTTTATTTTTTAACCGTTACAAAATGCAAACAGCTACATATTTAGAGAAAAAACTACTGGTTATTATAAAATGAGAACATTTATTTTAAAACAAGCAAAATACGATCTTCTATGTTGCAAGGATAAAACTCTACATGACTTTAGGTAGAGGTGAACAACACCTTCACAACATTGTGATTGATCATAAGTATTTCAGATTATGCATGTTATAGATATAGAATATTAGCTTAATAAGCCTAATAATCATTGACACGAAATGTACAACACGCTATTTAGTTCGCACGAAGGCGCCATGTTCTTCATTTACTGTAGCAGCACAAAGTGAGTGCTTTACTTGTTCTTTTAGAATATTTTCATGTGTTCAGAGTATGATTTGTTATTTATTACTTCGTTTAATATAACATCATATTTTGATGTTGGTTGTTTATTATCTTTTTTTTAAAGAAAAAAATCGAAACAAAGGAATCATGCTAGGATATATTAGTGAAAGATAAATGCTAAATAAACACACAAATGATACTTTTCAGCTTATGATAAAATTAATTTTTGCATATTTATAAACTACTCATATCTTGATAGATTAAATTGCTATTAACGTATGCTAAACCGCCCCCCCCCCCCCTCAAAAAAGAAAGAAAGAAAATATTCAATGAGAAATTTAACTTGTCAAGACTTATTCATCTTTCCTAACCAACAATTATCCCATTTCTTTCTTTCCAAACGCGCTTGTAATGAATGCACATCAGTTAAAGATAGCCATACATAAATATCAAACATATAAATTAAGATGAAATCCATGTTCACAATACCAATAACGTTAGAAGTATTCATCCCTGAAAGATTCATTGGGTCAGTCACCTACAAAATATGTATCATTCGACACGGGGGATATCCTTCCTCCCAATAAGCTAACAACATCGATTCTCACTATTTAAATATCAAATTCTTAATGCACATGATCAGAAACAGTATTACATTGTAGGGCATATATATTTGTTGGCCCTAGGACGAAATTTTGAAATTGTATGTAGAAAGGCTGATATTTTTGTCATAGAACTAATTTTTAAAAAAAAAATCTGAAAAAGTTAATGCTTGTAAGTATTATGAAAACTTGATAAGAAGTAAGTTCATGCTAATGACAATGATTAAAATATGTTGGTTGCGTACTTTTTCATCGGTCAGGGGAATTCAAGCAATCCACATTTTTCCTACAATTTTTGTCAATATGATCATAAGATGTCTCTTTATAACCGTGAACTTTCACATGCATATTGTATACGCTGTGGTTTAAATATTATTAGCCGATTATCGTAATATCTGTGGTTTTTTTTGTTGAGTTTATTAAACTACAAGTGGGTATGATGGCTTTTATTTAACTAGCGTAAACTCACACGCGACAGGGCATAACAAAGAATATTAAAGAGTTTTTCCATTTTAAGTAATTGAAAATGAATGCCTTTAATTTCAACAAGTTCGTAGAGTTATATCAACAATTAAACTCTTTAATTAGTAAATATGTTCAATTGTTCCAACATTTAAAAATAACTAGGAAAACTTACTTTTCTAAATTGGTATCTGTGTAAAATAAGATGACATTTTTTGAAAAAAGAGCGTTTATATGCAGTAGGATATTAAATGATACATAAAAATGAGAACGAGATAAGGAGTTGAGTGAACTCTAAAATATTTTCTGCTACATTGTAAGTTTTACACCGTATATCTCCGACAAGGGTTTACGGAGACAGCCGAGCGTCGAGTTGAACGAGACTATATTGAACTCTGGCGTAGGAATACTACGGAAGCCCGTTGGTGCCACGTAGGAAAAATATTTTATCTGGCGGCCGCCAGATAATTATTTGGCGGCCGCCACTTATTATCTGGCGGCCGCCACATAATTTTCTGGCGGCCGCCAAATAATTATCTGGCGGCCGCCAAATAATTATGTGGCGGCCGCCAGAAAATTATGTGGCGGCCGCCAGATAATAAGTGGCGGCCGCCAAATAATTATCTGGCGGCCGCCAGATAAAATATTTTTCCTACGTGGCACCAACGGGCTTCCGTAGAATACATACGTCTACAAAAAATATTTAAATTGTTCGTACCATTTAAAATCTGACTATTTTTAAGGTATTTGTAAATAAGTTTCCTTGAAAAACAATGCTTTAGCATACATTACATCGAATTCATCAATTATTTTCAAGAACTAAGTCTTGTCAGGAGCAATGATTTGTGCTGAGGTCCAAACACTGTTTCACTTTCGGTTTGTCCGAGTGACTGCATAGGAGAGTTGATTAAAAATCAACTCCCAAAAATAACAACGAAAGATATCAGTTTTGACTGCAAAATCTGAATTTAAATCTGAAATGTTAGACTCATACACGATCAAATAAATGCCTCAAAATATTTTCCCTGCCTGCTATCTTTTAAAAAAAGCAAATAAACTAACATGTATCTCGCTAATACGAGATTTAGATTTCAATTTTTATTGCACGGGGCAAAAACAACCCCCAGTGTTTTGCAAAAATATAAACATACCCTCTACATACACAAACAAGAGTAAAAAAAATATCAGCTAAATAATCATTGAATTGCTGGCAGAATCTTGCATTAAAATCAGCAACATGCGCATCATGTACAATGTAAACATATTTCAACAACAGGTGTTTTATTTTATTCTCTAGTAACATATCATGAAAGAGATGGTGCATTTTAATACGATAACGATCTATGCTAAACATATTCTATCATTTGAACGTAATGACATTTCTTTGAATTCATTATAACGTTAATAAATGTGTGTTCCTAGTCATCGCGTTAGATCATTGATCTGGGAAACCGCCCAATTATTGGGATATTTTCTGTAGAAACCTACTAACCACTGTCACAGCAGGATGAGATGAACATTGAACAACACGCCATCATTTAAACTCTTCTGAATTCTTTTTTGCAAAATAATTCTAAATAAAAATATTTACTGCTTTACATATTTCACGCCATGAATACACTTTAAGGTAACTCCGTACCTATAAAATCATGGGTTCAAAGTTAAAAACTTAACTTTTTTTTAACTTATTGGACTTGAATTTCATTTAAAAAAAATAAAATGTATATGTATCCATACTATTTAAGATGTAAGGTAATAAAAACCAAAGGCTGAAATTATCATCTGAAAATCACACATTTTTTGTTTAAAAATTAAATATAAGTGGATGGATACTTGTTTGTCTATTTTAATGTTATTGCTTACTTTGCAAGAAAACTAAAATTAATTAAAAAAAAAGAAAACATTGTTTACATTAGAAAAATTATAGCAATTAGATATATCACTTAGAGAAAAGTAGAAAAGAGTTATTTCCCTTTGTCATTATTGAATTATGTCGAATATAAGGATGAAAAACGCTTATTAAATATCTCCAAGTAAACAATGGTTTGAGATTTTGATGTGCACCTATGATAACATAGAAATTACAAATCTACTTGCAAGAATTTAAATGAATTCATGGTTTATGTAAAATGTATGACGTCACAGGAGGGTGGATTTATTTTAAGGTGGAAAATAATAGAAGATATAATGACAAATAAACTGTACATATGTTTCTCGGGATGTACGGTTTACAAGTTCGGCGCTTATCTACTAGGCTTAGGAGCTTGATACGTATAACTGTCTATAAAATCGTTCTAATAAAACAAAATGTCGTTTTTGACTAGTGGTCAGCTATTTTGTGATGATGTGTTATTCCACCTTAACATCGCCCAGTAGTAAAATGTGCTAGAAATTATCACTAAATGTTTCTAATATGTGTGTAAAGTTTATCTTGTATTTTATTTTGTCTTAAGACGTGCATAAATCATAGCAAACAATAAAATTAACCAAAAAAGTTATAAGCCAAGATCATATTAAGTTATATTATAGATATAACGAATCCTACTGAAAAAGGACATTCCCACCATATCAGAAGATCTAGTTAATAATGTATATTGCTATTTCCGACGGACGCTGGCCTCACGTTTCAGACCTGGGGATGCAAATTGATAATTCTGTATTTAATAAGCTATGATATTAAATCTGGATTATTTCTTTGCTGGGCCATCTCCCAGATCAATGGAGTCATTGCTATTCAATTGATTATATGTCCTCTAACATTTTCTCAAACGTTTGATATTTAGCACACACCAGTTCAAACACAAAACGAAACAAAGGCGTATTCCTATTTAGTTGAAAATGTATTTTTGATTTAATAAATAAATAAAATACTGGAAAGCAAAAAAAGGCATTGGTTTAATCTAATTGCATTTGAAGTTGAATGATCTTGTGAGAAGGTACTAAAGACCCCAAAAGGTAATTTGAAATTAATAAGATTAACATTTTAAAGATCGTAACACCTGGTCAAAGAATAAAAAATAACAACAATAAATAACATATCAAGGAAAGGATATATTTGAGAACCTGACAACACAGTTCTCTTTGGGGGAGATGAGAAAAACGAATCGGACACTTGGCTAGCGAAGATGAGTACATGTGGCGTCAACCCCAACAACACTGAAGGATCTATAAAATATATCCAAAAATTCTAATGGCAATCGAAATTGTAACATGCAATATCATTGACAGATACAAACTCAACTTAGATTTAAAAAAATAAGTGCACTGTCAATCAGAAGTTCACAATCAACAACGCATTCAAACACAAAATAAATGCTTTAAAGAAACAGCAGTTTTTAAGTACAATCTGTTAGGAATAAAACGTTTCTAAATCAGCTGAGCTAATAGTGAGTGTGCATATGTATAAGACATTGCAAGTGTTGCATAGCAAGGAGCGTCTATCCCGTGTGAGACATCGGTCATTCACCCCAAGAACATGTACCATTCTGATATTAATAAGCAGTGGGATATCCCTCACACTTAGGTCAGTAGACTACTTACCCAAATTTTGATTCAACCAATCAAATAATACTTTTGTAAACTCTGTCAGTATATATGTAACAACAGATACCGTTACATTTAAATACATAATGCAAATTTTTCCAGATGGCAACAAAAGTTAAGAAAAAGGATAGCATTGACCAAAAACAGAAAGTGAAAATGGATAAGATAATGTTGCCAAATTTAGATGATGCACCAAGCTACAAAAGCAGCGAAGAACAGGAAAAAATAATTCTTGAAATTGTCAGCAAGCTAAGAATAATAGGGGACGAATTCAACAAACAAGATTCGCCATCAAAGGATGAATTGTCTAAATTTATTCAAAATTATCTCAAGGACAACCTATTCACCGGTTGGAAGCAGAAACTATTCAACTCCATTGGCATGATGAACTTATTTGAATAAAAGGTAAAGAGTACTGAATATTCCACTCAAAGATCGAGTATAATGCATTTTACTAACGTATTAATGATGATATTGAAGGATATGGTCTTTTTCTTTTAGGAACCAACACAAGTAAAAGGAAACTGGTCTGAAATGGTTTTTTCATACAGCAGAATGGATACTGGTGAAAGCATGGATGGCATTATGCTGAAAAACTAATTTTGCTAGAGTGATTCTAACTGTAATGAAATGGAAGAATCATTCCAGTTTCTTTCATATGTGCGAATTATTACAGTTGTAATGAAACAAATATATACAACCAACTTTAATCGAATATTTTTATTCAAATGCAACTGCAGAATTCCGGTGAATTTATATTATTTACGAAATAATTTGATCTCAAAAAACTTTATTTCGCTTGTCAGAGATCTCAAATTTATTTTTGTTTGCTGACCTCAAAATGTGTTGTACGCTAATATTTGTTTACACATAATATGTCATATAAATGTACTGTATTTACCATTATAATTCATTGCACATAAATGAGGACTTTAATAAATTACCTGATTGAAATCATTCGTTGAAGCAGTATTTTTTGTGGGTTATCAAAGTTTTTATAGAAATGATAGGAAGCGACTGTAAAGCCTTTAAAAATGTTTTCTCATTATTGTCATCAACATTATTTCTTGTTTTTCGCGCCCACATTGAGATAAAACTTGATTATATATCATATTAAACGTTTGCTATGTGATATTTTAATGAGACCGCGGGATGGTCAACAAATTATTCATCAGATTTATCATTAACTTTAAGATATGACAATTCAAGTCTTGAACTATCATTTAGTAAAGAAAATGTTCAATTAGCTTATCACTAAAATTTTATTGTTTTTTTAAAAATAATTTTATATGGTGTTGTTCTTTTAAAGGATATTACGTGTAATAAAGTGTAAGGATGACCATTAAACCCCCATTAATTTATCTGCAAAAACATCATAAATGTTGGTAACATCAGTCTTGTTTATAATACAATGTAAAAGATATGAAAATACTTTGAGCAAGATGATAAATTGATGTTGTCAATTTATGTTTTTCTTTAAAAGTTTACCAAGATTTAAAAGACAGTGCGATCTAATCTATTGAATTCATATTATAAAATAACAAGCAATGAATATTATATATTTCATAAAACATCGTGTGATAAAATAATGTGAATTTTCATCTATGAATTTTAAATCTTTCGAAATTGGATTGCAAGTTAAACAAACTTTAATATATAGGAATAAAAACAAATACAAACTTACTGTAGATGTACAAGTTGTATTTATATGCAGCACATATTTTACAAACTAAAATTCCTTTGCTTTGAATTTTTGATTTTCTTAAAACTGTTACCATTTGGTTTCTACCTTTATAAAGTATGATTTTATGATTTACCTGAGGAAAAAAAATTGTGAAAGCAAGGGTCTACACAAACACTTCAGCTGCATTGTCCAAACACCTGCTTTGGATTAAAAACACGACATGACCCAGAATAAAACCATTAATCCACCAGTGTCGATTTCTTATTACGCGTAAAAAGCAGGTGCTAAAATGCATGAATGAAAAACAAAATAGAGTGCGTAACTTTTCATACAGTCTGCATTTTTCATATTGAAATTAGTTATCAACTATATGTGAGTTCATTATTTCTGGTTTTTGATTAAAATGATAAAAACGTAGCATAAATAGTGACGTTAAATGTATTTGGTTTTCAAATTTCACTCACCATGTAGCGTAGTAAATGAAATTTCACTCATTGCTCCAACCCTTTTACAATTCTATTTGAATTAAGAACTAAATTCCTTTTTTAAATGTCTTTTTATAGAAAAGCTGCATTGCAAATAAGGGAGTAAAAGTCTTAACATTTCGACCGCTTAAATATGCATTCATTGGTAAGAAAGCAAGCACTTTGAATCATACTCTTCACAGATGTGGACAAACCGGAAAATCCCATCAAATCTGGTCTGATAAAGTTTGGTGTATTTTATTCATGTTATTGCTATTTCAGATAAAAAAATGTACTTTTAAGTAGAGCATACTTTTTTGAAAAATGACCATTTACTTTTTTGTTATATATTTAATGATGCAAATTAAAGTATCTTACAAAATATTTACTCACAGGAACTATCACGCATTTACGGATAAAACGTCATGCAACTATACCAACGTTTGCACATATGATATTAATTCGTACATAAAATCAATGTATAGTTATCAAGACGTGGCCGGTATTTATAAATCATTGACCCCTGCACCAATTAGGCAACTCTCCAACGATTCAGTTTGTGTACCCACATATGATAGATACTCATCAATAATGTACAGATCTTCATAGCAAGACTACTGTTCACATTAATTCTTTTTTATCAAGATGATCATTAAGATTTCCCTGGGCAGCTGTGAAATGAGATCTTTGTAATTACTTTTTCTTGCTTTGTTAGTGATTTGATGATTTAAGATTTGTGTATTTTTTTTATATACATGTACATTGTTACAACGAGTTTCCAATGATAGTATAAATATTGTGCAAAACTGTGGAATATTGCACGTCTCTGTTTTTTACCATAAAAAAGTTATAATATACGGAAATATATTTTTCTGTCGTTTATCAATGTTTGAAATTTAAAAACAACTTTAAATTGTTATATCTATTTGTTCACAAAATTACACATATAATTTCAACTGATGATAGGAACAAAATTGATGGCCGTAAAAATCTATATTCTAGAATTAAACGATGGGACATCAATGTAACGCTTCGCAATCAATTTTGCCAGGAAGACCCAATTTGATCCTGTAAATGAAGTCGCATCGATCGCATAAAGCTGTGGTCAGTACCCTTTTCTTGTGAGTTTTCACGAGATTCTCGCTGATATCTTCTAATTGATGCGTTAGCTCGCATTACTAAGACGAGTCGGGAAACCCGAGGATTTGATTAAAAGATTGGCAGATTTTTCTGTTCCTTTATTATAGAACTTCCAGTCTTTAGCCGTAGTCGATTTTTCCTAATGAAGTTTGGTATGTGTCGACCGTCGGCATTTAGCGGCAAACATGATTAGAGGACATAGCTCTTTTCCAATTTGTCCCCATTTTAGTTATTTTGGCATTTTCGAATGGAAGGCTAAATCAATCTTAACAGAATTCTTCCCGTGAACATGCTATTTTGAAATGGAAGAAGGCTCGACGCCCCTTTGTTTTATGTTAAGAATGATTTTTTTTTATATTATTAAAAAAATATAATTTGCAAAATTAATTCAAATAAAAGAGTTTCAAATGTTTCCAATTACATGTAATAGTTTGCCTCTTATTTATTTTTAATTTCTTTTTGGTTGTAATTCAAAAAAATTTCGTTCAAAAATATTCACTTTTATTTGTCATTACAAACTAACAGGTTTTGAAATTGAAATTGAAAAAAAATAAGGGTTGTTAGAAGATTTTTTTTTTTTTACCAAACTTTCAAATTCTTGTTATAAAATATTAACATGCAAGTGTTTTTGTAGGACCATTTACAGCCAAAACCTCTACTTTTAACAAATTATTACAAATGTAAAATGATTTCTAATAGAGAAGCATATGTAGATAATATTTTATGGATAAGTTATTTCGTCATTATTCTATGATTCATTTAATTTAAAAATTCATCACCGGTATTTCATTTTACCATTGGCATTATCTACAATGATTGTTAGGAATCTTTTACCGGTTCTTTCTATTTTTGTCGATTAAAAAAACTGACCAAAAGAAATGCATTAGTGATATGTCGTTCAAGCCACAATTCTGACTAAGTTCCTGTATGATTAAAAGATCAACATCTTTATGAATGGATAAACCAATTAAAGGTGTTTAAAATCGTGTCAGAAAGGTGCAACAATAGCAATACATTAACACCTGTAGTTGAACAGCCGTATGTGAACAATGAATGTAAAAGTGTTATTAAATACGACTAATAGGGTTTAGATTTTTGCAGGACATAATGCGGCGGTCATTTCACACATCTGAAGATCAATGACCTCACAAGTCCCGTCTGCTTTCAACAGGTGCAAATGACACTTTCTTCTTTAATACGTAATTCACTAGTTTCTTTTTATTTTATCAAACTTTTGCTGTATATTATATACCGTGTAAGCATAAAAGATAGAACAAATTGCAATAGTTGATTTTTAGAAATATAATACAAATGGTTTATACAAAACCCTTGTGAAATGAATACTGGAGACATGTTTTCATATAATTCTAAATATATAACAAAAACTAACATTTTCTGAAACGAATTCTGCAGACATTATATTCATATGCTTATGCTTCTAAATATAACCAATGATTCAACGAACAGGAGTCACGTGGTGCATAGTTATTTCTTTTTTAGCTCTATCCTACACTTTTTAGAGGTCGTCAACCCCATAGTACTATAATGCAGATTTTTTTGTAACAGAGTTTTAGGCTACTGACCTAAATTTCTAACCAATCGCCGAAGACTTTGCAATGGGTCAGGTTAGTCAACCAATATATAAGTCCTTCCAATATCAATTAACCATCGATACCCCACCATCACCACCTTGCAGTTGTTTGGACACTAATGTTTGATTGCAACTATTTAGACAACACAAAATGGAACCAAAAAATCTGCTGGCAATTGAAACTGAACAGAAAAATGTTATACGCGATGTTGCCCGACGATTAAGAGAAATTGGAGATGACATAGACAGTGAATTTACTGGACAAAGACTCTCTTCAATTATTCTTTTAGTTGTCGATTCGCAACTTACCTATGTTCTTTTCGAAGACTTTAAACAGAAATTTGAATTTCTTTGGAGCTTTTTAAGCATATAAGAGGACATATGGATCTCAAATGTATGTACTCAATAAAAGGATGAGAGCAAAAAAATAATCTTATGCGACTGAAGATATTTCATATTAATGAATAAACCATGCAAAAATAACTTTATGTAAAAGTAACTTACATGATAAGAAAGTATATCCATTGCAATGCTTCATTTCATATACACTTTTTCTTTTGTAGATATACAACAGAAAACGGCGTCCGTCCATACATGTCGACATGCAGAAAAAGAGCAATGCATTGGTGGTGTTTGCTGATGGGGAATATCGAAGATATATTGATGAGAGAACCTTCTCGCTACAAATCACTCTTTTCCACATTTACTGTGCCATAATTCTGTGATATTTACATGTTTTACCAACTTCACATGGTGCAATGTTGTTTTTTCTTTTTTTTCTGTCTCTCACGAAATGATTTTTCCATAGGATGTTTTCTGTTATGTCTTGTTCGCTCATATCCATGTATCGTTCAGTGTGTACGTTGTAGCTTGATCAGCATGTTAAACATGCATGTAGACTTATTAATGGGTCTCTGAGGAACTTTTAGTGCCAAATCAATCCACTAAGCCGGTGTGCATATTGTAATGCCAGGGATCGTTATGTATCATGTATACCCGTGTTCTTGTGTGTCTATAAAATGTAAATAAGATGTATAATGATATCACTCTTTGTACAACTGTTCAAAATCAATGTGTTTATTTAAGATCTTTTAGGGGGATAATGGCTTTTTATTACTAACTTGACTTTCCATCGATTGTTTAATCTAAAATGTATCTGGCAATTTAAAAAACCACATTACGGTGCAGCTTGGGCGGAAAAGCAAATAGATTTGTTATTTTTAATATTTGTTGTTCCTATTAACTGTTAAAATATTGACCTGCCAAAAGCTTTTTTCTCGTTTTGGAACAGAAGTTTAAACACTCTGAAACTCACTGAACATCTGATTCAGTTAAGCAGCTGTGTTTAAATCAGACAATAGAATCTTTTTATGAATTTTTAAAAAGGCTATTTTTGGACGTAGATCATCATGAAAACAGGGTTATTTCGTCTTATTTTTAACAATCTTATTTTATTTATTGTGCCAATCTTGATGTTTGATTTCGTTGGTTGTTCTTAATGTATTTCATTTTGATAAAGTTGTGAAGCTTCTATTAACCGGTGAAGAGTTTACATTTATACATCGAGGAATCTTGTTCATGTCATGTGTTAAATCGTATAGTAATGTATACAACCTTTTTACATAGATTTACATGTACGTACCCTAATATTTTACATTGTTACTTATATTTTTATTTTTACATCTATGAACCAATAGTGATATAATTTCAATAAATAGAGATATGATGAATTTTCTGTTGTTTTCTAAACAAATGAAAAACGTATTGACTACCCATCTATTTAAGCTATAGATTACAGAGTTCGCGATTAATTGCTTAATTAGTTAACATTTCGTCTAGCAGTTGGGTGAATATTGGCTTTAGTAATACGACGGCATTAATACTCTTGTTAAAAATTGATTTGACAAATATCATTCTATGTTGACATTATGAATCATTGGAAAAATAGACTACAGTTATTACGCATTTTGCTGATTTTGGTTCGAGTTATAATTATTTCATTTAAGTCTTAAAGTATTCTATGACAGCGGTAACATTAACAGATTCCAAATAATGGGTAAAAATGGGTAAAATGTAATTGTAAAATAGTGTTAATCTTAATCTTAAATCACTATGATTTAATTCAGATTTACATGTACTAATACTATTAGTATATTATATATAATATGATATTAATATATTATTAAAAAGCAAATAAAAAAACTCATTAAACAATGAATACTCTTCTACGAGTCGGTAAAATAATTCCCTGACCCGTGCCTACATTCTATTTAGTTTTACAAATATAGAGTGAAATCGGGTTTAAGTTATGTCAGTGAGTACGTTTTTTTAAATCCATGCCATCACACCTGTGTGACCGTCTCTGTGCTGTGGTTAATACTCTACCCTGCTGAAGTACCTCTTGAGTCTGGATTACTATCATCTTCGTGTCAACAACTGTCTGTCCACATCACCTCGCTACCGGCGACCAGGACAGGGCAGAGACTGATGACACACGACATGTACACTAATACTCCGACCGAGGACTGTTAAGGTATATAATAATAATTGATTATAATAAATGTTAATTACATATAAACACTATTACCATCAGTCATATTTTATCAGCCTGGCAGTGTTTTCATTTTACATGTACATGTGGTTTTTTAGAATTAGTTGTTATTTTAAGGAAAGCAATTAATTAAAAGGAAATATCTAACTCTATATGACTTTCATTGAAAATTTTCCCTGACAAGTGATTGTTTTGAAAATTAAAGTTATGAATATCAGATTCTTTATGTTGATTGCAAAGAAAAAAAGTACTTGAATGATATATCTATTATATAATTTAATTAAATTTCACATGTACATTCTTGTGCATCCAGATCAAGAAAACATCTATCTAAAGTCAGTACTCAAATCAATAAACAATTGTGCTGATGATTTTAAATAAAAAAGTATCGTTCATTTTTGAAATGTTAAATTATACACCAATTTATTTTTACTTTCATTTTGGAGCCGAAAATGTGTTTCGTGATACATAATCAGAATTTTCAGCGCTTGCTCTTGGCGTCCGTTGATATGTATCGATTGGCCTCTTTCAATCAAGCTTCTTGATGAAGCTTATTTTAATAGAATCCTGCAAAATGTATCTCGCCGCAGTCTCTAACGAGCTTATCAAGTTCCGAGGGCACCTCTACAGAAGGCCTCTACTGTGTTATATTTTACCAAGAAGTCGATAGATTTCAAGCTTGCTGACCACATATATAATTATCTCTTTCTGTACATGCAAATAACTTGTTTCTGATGGCTCTTTCAGTGACCAAAAAAATAATAAAATATATAAATAAAAATTTGATTATCAAATTTGTTACATGAACATTTATACAAATGTAGATTCTTCAAAATTTAGTATATCTCTTATATTTTGACGTTACTTACCCTTTTAAACTTTTTCTTTACACATATGAGTATACCATATGAGTATACGTTGAGGTCAGAATGACTTTCTTGGAGCAAATGTTAATTTCACTCAGTGAATTTTCATAGACATTTCTTCACTATTCATCTCTCTCTTATAATGTTTTATTGTTTGAAAATTTTTATTTTAACATTTCAATATCTTCAATCATGCTATTCCTTATTCTTTAAATTTATACATGTGTAACCCTCTAACATTATTACGTATTAGAAAGACGGTTTTATTTTTTATACCAATATAATGCGTTATGTATTATCTGATATGATTGATCATGAATAAAATATAGAAAAAACAGTTTTTAAATGATTTTGAATTTATCCTTTCATCCCAACCTTTTTAATGAACTAAACGCAATTACAATGTTTAATTGTTTTGACATACTACATTTTGCAAATTCATATATCTTACTTGCAAACACAAAACTCGTACACAAACACCTGGATATTACACGCAAATATTTTGTACGGTCATTGAATTTTGCGGCTGGTCATTTAATGAATGAATTATAAATATACAAACACCTGCATGCGATTTACATAATCTCCTAGCTCAGCGAATTACAGGAGATCTATAAATGTGTATACTGTGTAAACATGTGTAAACGCTGGGCTTCAATTAGCTCTCCAGCCAAGAATAAGGCAAGGCTAATTGGCCAGTGCTTGTAAGTTCATTACTGCCTGCTAAAATCGAAAAACAAGTTCTCTTTAAAAATATGTACATGTATAATGCATGCATATTTTATATATTATTTTTTCTAATTTTGTTTTTTGTTGTTTTTGTGGAATTTCTATAGACAAAAATCAATTTAGATAATTACTAAAAATGAATTTAAATTAAATAGAATTCCAATACTAATAAAAGAAAAATTATCAATGTTCAAATGAATTTGGCATATCTCTTTGTTGAATTATTTAAAAGAGGCATAATTTTATCAGTTTAATGAATTGTAAAGGATGTCTGTAAGAATTATTAACAAACTCTCAAAAATAAGGAATAGCTCTCTCCGTATACCCCAGAGAACTATGAGATGAGAAAAGAAGGCTATATTTTCTATTTGTAGAGGTCAGTGACACATCCTGCTTCCCTAATTTCTTTCATCGCTTAATTGCTAATCAGCTACGCCTAGCACGAACGAAGCTAGAAGCATTACAGTGGAGATGACAGATCATAGAAATAAAATCAAAGCTACGGAATCGGAAGAAGTCGTTAGAGCCATAACTCGGCTACGGCGGTGGCTTTTAACCACAGCCAAAGGAAGTAGTGATATTTCCGTATAATGTGCTCAACGGTTTTAGAAAATGATCCGAAATTAATCACGTAGTAAAAACAGAGAAAGACAGACTCTCTCTCTCTCTCTCTCTCTCTCTCTCTCTCTCTCTCTCTCTCTCTCTCTCTCTCTCTCTCTCTCTCTCTCTCTCTCTCTCTCTCTCTCTCTCTCCTTTAACAATGACGAATGGAATTATTGTTAGAATATGAATAAATGTATGTACATTCCAGACGATCTTTATTATCTGCAGAAAAACTCCATCACTCTTTATCCCTCCCCCTTTCTCTCTTTCCCCAAAAATACATAAGCGTATGAGATGATTATTAGAATCGGAATGAATGCATGTACTTCTGGGACGGTGTTTATTATCTTCATCCTGTGAAATCCTGTCCTACGAGGGACCTACCATTGACGATTCCGCCTGATCTGTTCAATGTCGGGGAGTCAATGCTCCGATAGAGTAATGCTACATGTGTATAATTAACAAGCTGGCTAAATTGATAAGTCAGTTTGTCACCTTAGCAACCGGCCAAAGCCTCGGCTACAGAAAGTTGATTAGATAGGTTTCTGTCCATAAGTATCCATTTCTTGTTGAATTTGTACTCAAAGGATGATTTTGCGAATTTTACCTTTACCAGCTTTTTTTCATTGTTTTTCAAAGAACGATACATGTAATTATATATAAAAGTATGTATTGAGTATGTTGTTTATGGTAAATCCGTTGCATTTTCTTGTAAGCTTCTTGCATACGGTCCTTGCTCAAGATTTTATTAATTTTTTTCTAATGGAAAAAACTCTGCTATTTACCTTAATGAACATAAAAAAATAAAGTTATGATTTTACTTTAGAAGTAACTCATAGGGTATTTAAAATTCAAAATGTATATGCGAAAAAAAATCGTCTATAGCAGATAATGATTGACTGGGGTTGGAAAATACAGTTTGAATATATTTACGATATACATGTATAATTGTGTGTATGGGACGGCGATGCAGACCGATCAATATCAACCCATTACATGAAAAAAAGGCAACTAATAAAAATCTAGAAATTGCTTTCTTAAAATTATTATTTATGATTTATAAATTCAAGTTTTAATATAGATAAACCATCTTGTGAAATTAAATCAAACTTATCATTTTGAATTCGATATTATAGATATTTTTTTTAAAAATATCCTTTATAACATATTTATAATCTAATGTGTACAATCGTGTAATGTGTACAATCGTACAAAATTACTTAAACAAACAATTTGAAAAAAATCATATCCCCTCTTTATATAACACAACAAGGTTGCTAACTTCGTCTGCCAGCCGAGATGTAGTACCAATGAAAATTTGTTGAAATTTGCTATCAAACTACATCTACCGGTAAAAATGATGAACTCATGTCGACGGCGTAGCCCGATAATTCCCTTCACTGAATACATGCATGTCATGCCCATGTCAATACATTTATTGGGTAAATTGGGTCAATTTTCACCAAAAGTTGCAAATGTTTCAACCGATCCTTCTTCAGCCAACGGAAGTGAGGCTCATATTTCTGTTAAATGGAAATAGATATTACTAATTGCTAAAAGAAGTATAACTCTGCATATAACGTGATGGTTTAATTAATATCCAAGGCTGCTTATTCCCCTGAATGAGGAAAAAATCATTCGTAAATATCTTGAGTTCACCAAATATTTAAAGCAAATCGAAATAACCAATTTCCTCTATTTAATTTTACAAAATGGACACGACTCCATACTCGTGTTGTTAACCAATGACTGGTCCTACTGTTTCTTCAGTTGTCGTTTCATACAGGTTATGTAGATGTACGTTATCTGTTTAATTATAAAAAAATATATTCACTTTATTATTAATAGGATTGACTGTATCATTTTTTTGTTCATCGAGAAAGGAATCTGAAAACCGCATCGCAAATTTATGAAAGCCGAAGGCTTTCATAAAAAAAAAGTTTGCTATGTGGTTTTTAGTTTCATTTGTCGATGAGCAATAAAAAATTATACTGTCAATGTTTATAATTCAATTTAACACAAGAAATGTATATTTAAGCTAAAGGTATTGTAAATAACAAGAATCAACAAGAAACAAAACAAGTACATGTTATTAACACGCGGAGTGATTTTAATTAGGATTTTAAGTCGTTGATTTGTTTAGCTCCGGATATATATTAACATTATATAAATAGTGCCTGTTTGAACAGAAATTGAACAAAGCAATATTAGCAAACGTTTATGTATATTTCATTTTGTGCATTTGCACGCCCCCCCCCCCCCCCCCCAAAATAAAAATAAAATTATCCTTCTTAGTTAGAAAACAAATTTACTCAATAAAATAAATTATGGGAAAAATTTTTATAAATAATTTGTTAAGATATGCAAATATATACACGGCTTATTCATCTGTGTTTTTTTTTATGGTATATATATATATACTTCTCGATAACGTATTATTTTGATGGTACCATTTCGGTTAGTGGTGCCCCTTTGTAGAAAGAAGTTATCGGAAACTGAATAAAAAATTGTTCTATAGTAAGAAATTGGGGAAATGCATTGAATGGAAGGAAAAGTGAATTATATGTTTTATGAAGTTAATTATGTTTTTTGATATATCAAGGCATACTTCATTTAAAATAAAACAGATAGTAACTAAAAATCAGGTCACTTTATATTAAATATTTTGGACAAGCAAACGAGTGTCTCTTCAAAAATACATTTAAACAATGAAATTCCTTTTTTTAAAATGATTACCAGGGTATGAAAGTGGCTCGCATTGCCGAAAATCACATTACCCGTGTAAGAGTGTCAGCCTATATCCATTTTTTCTGCAATGCATGTCAATTCTACAGTATATCCCGGGTAAATCATGAAAGGAAGCATTTCACTGTTTATATTTACATCTATCTCTGAATCATTAACTCAGTTATCGTTAACCAAGGGTAAAAATACGTTAATGAATATTATTATCGATAAGAATGTTAGACTGAAGGAACAGTCAATAGTTCACGCATGTGAAGGTTTCCTCTTGTTATGGAGATCAATATTATAAACATATGCATGGGAAAGTCTAAAAATGGCCACGACCATCTAGTCCTCATTGCTCACCTGTTGTTGAGATCGGTGCCTGTGTATCAGGAGGCGTGGTGGGTACAGGTGCGTCTGTTTGGGGCGGGGTTGTGGGGATTGAAGAATCTGTGCCAGGGGGCGTGGTCGGGATTGAGGCGTCTGTTGATAAGGGAGTAGTGTCGGGAAAAGTCTGAGTTCTGAACACTGTGGTGGAACCATGTTGCCCGTTCGTGTTATGGGTATGTGAGTGTACTGATTTGTCTAAAAGTAGAAAAAAACTCCATCTGTTTGAACAACTTATTAATAATTCAAATATTGGTAAAAGCGAACATTAGTTCAAAGGAAGTAAAATGTAATAACACCAGGCAAAGCAGAATTTTATAATTTAAATTTTATATACGTGCATGTAGATGCCAAACATTTTTATCTAAAGCATTCAGAAATGTATAGTAATAAGTAGAAATATGCTAAGAAAATATAGTTTCAGATTTTATTAATCTTTAAGCTTGAAAGAAACAACAATTAATTGTGAATCAATATAGAATTCTTTGATTCAATTACTTTATAAATAAGTAAAGATCGATCTGCATTTCAATATCCCATCTGATATAATGTACCGATAACTACTTTACCATGTTGGCAAATGAAGGAGTAATGGTACAAAAAGAGGCTGCACTCGTAGTCATGCCATCGGAATCCATCGTGTATTTTCATTAAAGCGCAGTCTTCGTGACCTCCATCAGCGAATAAAAATCCACTCTGAGACGGTCCCTGACCCGAACTCCAATGACTGTAGGTCATCTTTGGGTCACCTGAACGATTTTAATCGCATATATTGCAATTGTTTATTTTAAAAACATCAGTGTAATTATGACTTTGTTTCATCTAAAATTATCTATATAGTACCTTGTTCTGTCACTTTTATCACATATGCCAATACAATGAAAAACGTAAAAGAATATTAATATTTGAAATCCGGCTTGTATTATTCCAAATACTCAAATCAATTTTAGAAAATATCATTTACCATAAAACATTCCTAAATAAACAATATTTTCTCTTTATAATTATGCATACTTTAATACATGTCTTGGCTATAATATCTAAGATTCATTTTGTTTACCCTCATCTTAAAATATCGCCGAGTCTTTCAAAAACTTCGTAAATTGTGTATCATATTTTTTTTGTAAAATTACCTTTTTTGCTGATATTAATGCTGTCTAATTGTCTGTCTGTCTGTTTCAAAAACTCATTTTCATAATATCGCATCACTTATTAAATTAAATTCGTTAACGTTTCTTTGTTATTACATCTACAGGCCGTATAAATAAGCACACTACCCGCTACCCATTTCCAGTGGGACTCTGATTCGCTGTCGCTAGCCCCGATCCAGAACCCGGTGTCCTCTGACCTTTGACCTGATAGAATTCTTTGGAGGAACTGCTGCATCCCAGAGTCTCGGATCTGAATGAGGTCACCGCCCTCTTTTTGACATTGATGTCTGGCGTCAACCCAGTCATAATTCCCGTAATGCACTTTCAGGCAAACATTTCCATATGTATATAGGTCACTTTTACCTAGATTGTGAGGACATTCGTCGGCCGGTGTGCTGTAAACTCAACCCAAGTAAAAATATGAATTTTACACAAATTGTTATATATATCTTGAGCGGTATTCGAGGTTCTTGTTTAGAGAAGGATTAAATCAATCGAGGTACTTACTAGAACTCACTGACAAAATCATAACGCATATCGACATCATTGCCTCCATTTTAATATTTGTCATTTATAGATAAAAATGTATCGATGTTGTCCGTGACATTGCTTGATTTTATCAACAGAAAGTGCACAGCGTGTCGTAATTGTGTAAAGGAAGTGTCCATTAGTCTCTTATCACAAATAAATTTGGTAGTGCTATAGATATCCAAACGCTATTCTTATAAGTTTCCTATATGTCTCTTGATAGTATGTATATGTACAAGGTGTCCTTACTGTCAGAGTAGATTTAACATATACATATTGGTATGTTAACGTTTAATTATCAATTAATTACTGATTTAAATGTTTTAGTTATCTTGTTGTGTCTCGATAAATTATCATTCTGACATCGCTCTTTACTTTTACTGTTTATGAATTTATATGTAGCAGTTGAACTGTAGTCGTATCAAACTCGGGCAGATAGTCGTAAGAAAGTTCAGCTGTTTCAAAAATATTTTACCTTTTTAGTTATTCCACGCTACCCATTTAAATTCAATTTAATACGGAAGGTTTTAAAATTTTGAATCGTTCACTTAGAAATTTATATCATTAACACTTTTTGCGGCCTGAAGTTATATCCATCCATCAAGTGTATAGTGAAAATACTTTGTCATCAGAGTGTCTGCATAGGGCATCAATTCGTTGGTGTTGTATAGCCTATTTTATGATGAATCCAATTGTACATTCGGTCTTTTGGAGACCCCATCTTACTACTCATTTGTTTATCTATAGAGGAGTGAATTGATAAAGATTTTAGCTTTACATTGCTCTACATTGGGCTCTACAAGTCATTTTGGCATGATCACAGAACGCTAATAATTAATATTAACTCATTATACATAATTTCGATAAAAATATACAATTTACGGTCTGTCCAAGGCTGTTGTTTCTGTCATTTTTTACGACTTTAATGAAAAGAAACAAACCTTTCAATTCAAAAAAGTACTGTACAATTAAAAACGATGAAAGGGAAAAATTCTCTCAATTGACACATTATCTGTTTTACATGTACATCTACCCAGAGAAACACTCAGGAGCGCGAACAAATTACAAAGAGTTATAATAGTTAAATTAACAACTTTGTTTCCATTCGGAAATACTCGAGACACCTTACACACTTATTGGGAGTTGATTTTAATCAACTCTCCTATGCAGTTACTCTGGCAAACTGAAAGTGAAACAGTGTTGGACCTAGCATAAATCATCACCGCTGACAAAACTTTTTTCTTGAAAATAATAGAAAAATTCAAAGTAATGTATGCTGAAGCATTGTTTTTCCAAGGAAACTTATCAATAAACACTTTGAAAATAGTAAGATTTTATATAATACGAACAACTAAGATATTTTTGTAGTCTCGTGTATTCCTACGCCAGAGTTTAATATAGCCTCGTTCAACCAAACGCTCAGCTGTCTCTGCAAATCTCCGACAAGCAGAAAGGCACTCTTGCTTGTCGGAGATTAACGGAGACAACCGAGCGTCTGGTTGAACGAGACTAGAGTTCGATATCAATAGTGCTTGGATCCATAACATTTTTAGAATTGCTTCGATTACTTATACATAGATTGAAATCTAACTTTAAATATTACACAACATGATTCTTGTCGGAAAAGTCTAAAATTCATATAATAAAAAAGTGCATAATTCAAATACAGACTAGAAACTAATTGCCATGCAAGATAAGTTATTTTTAAAATAAATGATAATCGATAAAATCAACTCCCGTCAGTACTTCAGTACTTTGATAAAAGTTGTCATCCGAAGTATATTAGTGTCGTTTGAAATATCTTAAGGCGTGTATTGAATCCTGCATTTATTAAATATTACATAAGTTTGTTGAAGCTAGTATTGTAAGGTATTTATTAATATCAAATAATTTAAGAAAATATGATTCATAAATATCTTGGGACAGAGCTCAACCGAGTTTTTATTTTGCTTGTTACCAGTAGACTACATGTGTTCAATTAGAAATAAATATTGTATAGTATATAGGTGCATGAATAAACATATTTCAAACACATTCACTGTTATTTATTCACAGAAGCAGTAACTGTAAAATAAGCATGAACACTGCAGCAAATTTCATTAAAACTGTGTAGCCATGGTTGGTATGTCCAGCATTGTTGGTATTTCCAGCAGAGCTTTCGGAACCATTTATTGCTTGAAAATAACACAAAATATATTTACGTAAAACATTTGATTCATGATAAAACAGGTAGCCTCTAGTATTATAAAAACAGTCAGAATATTATGGATACCAACCCTAAGGAATGGAAGTTTAACTGCAATTTAAGTTACCCCCATTCAAACTCGAGAAGTACATGCAATAAATGTAACTGTATAACCAATGACAATGTACACGTATACCAATCTTATTTAAGCATTGAATCATTATTTTTTTTAAAGATGTGGTCTCATAACTGCAACGGTGTGTGCATACAAATTGAATAACGCGCGCTAGCGCGTTATGATAATTTGTTTGCACACGCCGTTGCAGTTATGAGACCACATCTTTAAAAAAATAATGATTCAATGCTTATATTTACGTTTTTGAACATTTATTAACTTCCAGCAAATATGATTTATTTTTAAAAATCTCTGTCTTATTCAACGAGAAAAGCGAAATTAATGGAAGAGCCATTGGAATAGCCAAATTATGCTGAAAAAAATAGTGCACAGCGTTTTAAATTCTAATAACACAATTTTCTTTTTAATTTCTTTCTGTAATTAAACGAATTTACTTTTGGTATACTAAGAAATTAATCAATCAAATTCATTTAACCGTCAAAATATATTTACATGAATGAAATAATAATCAGCGTAAGTATAATATCAGGTCGTGGTCTGGTTTGAAGTCGCGAGAAGAGTCAGTTCATGTTCTTCGAGAAATACTGAAGGAATACTGAATGTATTCATACGCACCAGATTTGGTGATTGGGTCTTCTGTTTTATGCGTAAATCTCACTCAAATCAACCAATGCAATTTGATAGAGGATAAGAAAGTGAATGTCAATATTGTTACACAAAATACAAGTGAAATGTTATAAATACGAATCTCGTTCCATTGAATGTTACTCACCAAACTGACAGATGTAGGAATAGGTGAGGTATTTATTTCTGCAAGGGACGTCATACCACTTGAAATCATAGTCGACACGCATCAGTGCACAGTCGTCTAAGACTGAGTCGGGTGAGTGTTTGCCCGCCTTTGTGCCCTGTTCGTCCTGCCAGTTGGAGTAAGTCATGTTTTTGTCACCTTTTCAAAAATAAACACATACAATAATGCACGTCGAAGAATCAAACATTTCATCGAATATATCAATTTGATAAACTCTCGATGTTGAATTTTTTTGGCTGAGATCAAGATATTATAATATCAGTCCTCTTGCTATGTCTTTATGCGACTCATTTGATAAAGATCAACAAAACATGATACAAATATCCATGAAAAGATTTTGATACACTGAATTACTAGTATGTGCTTTTGTTGGAAATATTTATTCTTTACTTTTCGAAAGCAAATCATCAACATGGGGTCAATGTATCACATCTTTCAAGTTGGTAACTACATGCAGCTACATGCTCTGGATACAATACAGTGAGCCTCATCCCCTCCCCCGTTTAAAATGGCAGTTTTTTTTTCAAACACACATGTGCCTTCGTGTGTGTGTGTGTGTGTGTGTGTGTGTGTGTGTGGGGTTTTTTTTTTTAATGAAAGCCACTTCTTTTCATAAAATTGGACTGCCCTTTAGTACTTATTGATTATAATTTAAATAAATTTATAACTCTTTAGTTTTTAATTTAATAATCAAATCAAAGACTTACCGGTCACCCACTCCCACTGTGATTCCAAGTCCCTGTCGGAAGCTCCGATCCAAAACCCCGTCTTCTCCATATGTTGTGACGTCAGAACCTGTTGCAGAAAGGTTTGGAGACTTCCGGTTCTTATTTGAATCAGGTCCCCGCCATCACTGAGACATCGATTTCGTGCTACTTCCCAGTCTATCTTCTCGAAATTAAACTGAAGACATAGCTGGTCAAAAGTTGCTAGATTCAGCGGGAAGAGTGAATCAGGACAACCAGCCGGTCTCTGAATCAACGCCGCAGATGCTGTACAAATATACATTACCGAAAATATGATATGCAGTGCTTTTAATCTATGAAAGAGTTTTAAATGTAAATTAGCATTATTATATTACTGTGAACAATAAAATCAATGTTTTCTTTCTATACTGGTGCTTTACTTCACAAATTTTATCAGTAAGAAATAATTCTTGCTGCCCTATCCAGTTATGTATATTTACATAATAAATATGTTCCGACCAAATAACATAATATCTTAAATCATTGATTTAATGCTATACATTTTACTTACCTGATACGCAATATATTACAAAACAACACAGCAACCCGTTTATCTTTTTCATTGTTGTGTAATTTAGAATCAAAACTATCTAAATGAAGCCCAGGCCCCTAATGAGAAACAACAGCAATGTGTTGGCTCATTTATACGGAGGACGATATTGATAGAAATTATTTACTTCCTTTAACAAACAATTGAATTTTATCTACTAATTTGTATTTGAGATATGAATGTGGTTTTATCAGTTAAGTGAGAGTAATATCTAACAGTAAGTCAGATAACCCGGTGATATGAGTAAGAGATAAAGAAATACTAGAAAACTGAAATCATGCTTTCATACATTATTGCCGCACGTTGATCTAATCTTGGCGACTTAAAAACTGTTAAACAAAAAATAAATAAACTAAAACGACCTTTATTAAGCCAATACATGTACTACGGTGATGGTTTTAGTTCTATTAAAAATTCAAGTAAAATCAGATTAAGATAACTTAGATTATAACGATTGATTCATCCTGTTATAAGTGTGTTGCAGCACTATTGTTTATGTTTTTTAAAATTATAAGTGTACCGAAGGCTAGTATGAAGATCAAGCCACAAACCATCTCAAATACTGAATAGCCTCACCGACCTATACAATACTTATAAATATATCTTTTATATTGATATAGAAAAATCTGTTCATTTCTAACGAATATCAGTTTTTTTTCTGTTATTTAACATAAATACACGTTCACGTATTATATTCTTTAGTATTTAGTGTTATTGTCTGATAACATAAGAGTAATTGAATCAATTTGCTAGTCTATAGGAGGCAGAAACTAAATAAAGGCACATACATATACTTATAAATTTTTACACGTCCCAAAAATGGGGTAGGAGAGCAGTTACTTTAAAAATGATTTATCTATCTGTTCATTTAAGAAACATGTATTCCCCCTTTCCGCACCTCTCTTGATGCTATGTGCATGACATGGTTAAAAACCACAATCAATGCGAACCTCCTCTCTGGCTTTTAGAAAAGCGCTGTGTGCGGACAAGAACTCAAGAATCTTCAACGAAAAATTCAGAACGGGCGGTTAATATTTCCGTACCAATTGCATTAAAATAGAAATAAAAAAAAATAGCATATAAATCATTGTTTCTTTTTTTTTTAAAGTATCATACATATATCAATCATCTACTTGAAAAAAAAATGCACAAATGGAAACCAAGAAGATAACTGAAGTTGTCCTATATGTTTAGAGGCCAGCAACGAAACAATTGTTGCACTGATTACGGTTGATATAAAAATTTACAAATCTGCTTAGTTGATAATTTATTATCAAAGGAAGTCAGAAATTAATGATACAGCAACATTAAAGAATTTTAATACCCAAAACTGATAAATCTTTCGATTAAATTCACAAAAGTCAATAATAATGCTAAAATGGAAAAAAATAAATACATTTATGTTTATCAATTAATATCATAACTGATAAATATAAAGGAACGTTAACATAAGAGAAAAAAGGGGCAAACACAATGGTAAATGCATTACTTATTGTATATTAAATTAAATAAATTGACTAAATTTTCTATCAGCCTATGATTATAACGCCGTCTACATGGCTTTCTTCTTTAGTTGTCGTTGTCCTCCGGTCTTGTGGACTTTTTGCTGTAATTAGAGCCTCCCACTCATCTGTTGTGGGTCTGTTGTTAGCTGGTGTAGTTAGTGTTGTCTTGTTCACTAACATACTTCTCTCCTCGGTAATCCCGGATACCTGAGACTTTGACGTGAGTATGGAGAGTATTGTGGAATGTTGTAGTGTTGATCTAGTTGAAGTTGGTGGTGTGCCAGTGCCAATGGTTCTTGTTGACGGAGTTGAGTTTAATGAGGTGCGTCTGGTTGTCCATGTTGTTGGTTTCGGGGTTGAGGTAGTCATTTGTTTAATTGTTGTTGCTTTAGTTACTGTCGTTGATTTCGTAGTTGTTGGTAACGTTGTTTTTGCTGTTGTTTTCATTGAGGAAGTAGTGTTGGGGATATCTAGGAAAAGGTTTATTAAAGTATGAAACAAGTGATCGAATATTGAAACAAGTGCAATGCATAAGCATAAAATAGTGCAAAATTGTGACTTACCAAACTGACAAATATAGGGATAAAAGAAGGCTATGCCGCTGTGACAAGGGTAGTCGTGCCACATATAATTGTCGTCGACCTTCATTAACCCACAATCCTCTGTACTCCCTCCGTGAATAAGTAGAAAGCCTGTCTGGTGAGGACCCTGATGCGGGCTCCAGTTATCGTAGGTCATTGTCTTATCACCTGTTTATGACAAACTGTATTATTCAAGTCGAAGTTTATTTTCTTTTGTCTTATACGAACGTATTAATCATTGAAATAGAGAGTATTAAAACAACTGATTGCAACGTTTGAGGTAAAACTGTGGAACAGTTTTAAAAATGTTATTTAAGAAAGAGGTTACAGTTGTTTAATACATGATCAATTTGATATTGATATTTAATATTTGTTATTATTAACAATTCTATATCGTTAGAATCTGAGTAGCAAATATGCGGTGTTGTTCACATTTATATGCCTTTTTGAAATAAACTTTGCACAAATTTCTCTAATGCATGAGGTAGACGTGTTTCTTATCATAAGAAATGCGAAAGGACATGTATCTAACTGACCTGATACCCATTGCCAGAGTCCTTCATGGTGCTGGTCCGAGGCCCCGATCCAGAATCCGGTCTTAATATGGCTATGCGACTGTCGTATCTTTTCTATGATGGAGCCCTGCATGTCTGCAGTTCTAATCTGGACGAGGTCCCCGCCGTGGCGCTTGCAGCGCTCCCGCGCGTGCGGCCAGTCGTGCTTGTCCATGGAGAGTTGTAGACACACTGAGCCATAAGTCCAAACATACTTAGGATCTATGGCAATATCTTTTGGACAAAGATCTCTTAAGTTTGGTTGTTCCGACAAAACTGAAAAAGGTTTTGTTACAGACAAATACTACTTTAGATAAATGTGTGTGCATGTTAAAAAACACATTTTTTTCACAAAAAGAAATACCGTTCAGTTCAGTTGCAAATCACATCATAAAAATGTCCTTAATGTAAATACTTAATACGCTACAAATTATATACAATTACCTTTTGAAATGAAAATAAAACAAAACATCGCAAAGATATGGCATATGTAACGGGGAAAAGACACATCCGTCATTGTCATCGTGAAGATTTCTGACCCCTTGACCCCGTGACGTCGCGTGGTATGATAGTCCACCGATATGGTTCGATGTTAGTTTATCACTTGACTGTTAGTGAATTATAACAAATTATATTTTCATAACAAGAAAAAAACCCGAATAATATTGTTATTCAATTTAAAGTTCACATTTTAAACAATTTTAAAATACAAAGTGTGAGAAGTAAAAAAAAAACCCACTGATTCGTTTGTATTTGTTGGTATAAGTTTCTATAGAACATCTTCGTACATCTGAAGAATATGAATATTGGATTTTATTTTTACGGCCAAAATTCATTTTCGTTTGACATTAAATGCATACATGTATATCTGAAAATTTAAATGCAATATGAATGCGATGTGAATGTTTCATTTTTTAAAATTAAGATTTTATCAGACTGTAAATTTATAACCAGAATAGAAGTCTCTAGAATGAATCATCTTTGATCTTCCATAAAGACTACGATTGCACAAAAAGAATGTTGCCAACAAATATTAATATAAAATGTCCTTAAATGAAATTTAAAAAACACGTTAATTTGGTTGAAATTTTCTAGAAAAGTCCTCATTACTTGAAACAATAAGAAGCCGTACAAAGGAGATAATTAAATAAAAGAGATACTTTTTAATTGCGTATAATAAATTGCAAATATGAAGAAGAATATGTATGGAAAAAGTTAGAGCCAATGAGTTTTGCCATACTTTTTCGTTTGAAGCACCTTTGTTAAAAAATAATACATACTATTGATCTCAATGCGAGAGTTATGGTGTCAATTTTTTTTTTGAAGACATTTCTTAATAGAATAAACTTAAAATTTTAGACTCTTTATGATAAAAATCCTTTTTTTAAAATAACACTATCTTCAGCGCAAAAGTATTACACATTTTATATAAAAAAGTACCTATTTTTAAAATTTTAAATGATATAAAACACGAAATAATTCAGACAAACTTTTTATCTAATCACATGTATTTAACATTTAACAAATAATATTATTATCAATAGCTCACGACCGAAAAAAAATCCATGATAAAGTTTTGAAAGTAGTGACAAAAATAGTAAAGATGTGCAGGAAGATTTATGTAATGAATTTTGATACAGTTTTAAATTATTACAATTAAAGTTTAAGGCAGCAAAATTGTAAAAATAACATATCAAATAAATATAAAAAGTATGCAATGTTATAATATGTATGTAATGTTACTTTTGCAAGCCTTACACAGCAAAGCATTAACATCACAAGATCAAAATTACATCATTGTGATAAATTTGACATTTTTAAGAAACTTAAGTAGTCATCATTAGCAAATTGCAATTGCAAACGCTTTTTTTTTTTACTTCTGTTTCGTTTCTATCTTGATTTATTAAAACAAAATATCTATTAGTATTTTGGTTTCTTAAGAATTGTTCCAGTGTGTGCGTGTAAGTGAATCTTTATCAATCCTACCAGTTTTGTGTATAAATGTTTGATAAAACGGAAATAACTGATTATTCATATAATCAATGAATTGTTTCAAAAAGATTAGTGTTATATAAATATACAGAAGTGGTATAACTGTTAAAATTTGTTTCTGCCTTTGTATTTTTTGATAGTACAGATAATGAAAAAAGGCATGCATCTTCTAATGAACAATTTTTACTTTCAGAAATAAATATTTTATTTATGACTTACAACTGCGACTTAGAGTTCACCAAAATATTATGCAAGTAGGATGGAACTTTCATAGTGTTGTACGTTTCAAATAATGACATTTTAAATATTGTAAGTTGAAGTTCTTTTCTTGTATAAACACTACAAGATTTTTTTAAAAACATCTTCTCTGTACGTCGACAAGCTGTATTTGAGGTGTTTCTCGTTCTCTCTGTGGAAACAATAATTCTAGAATTTAAAATGATTTAAAATATTTTTATTTGGAAACGATACGTTGTAAATGGTGAAAATTTTATCTATTTTCGGGATGGAAATTTGGTAAAATTAACTAATAAAGTTAAATGTATATCATGTTGGTATTAAAAAACTACAAAAATAAATGTTTGATACAGTAAAATCCAACCTATCTGGTTGCACTTAAAAATTATTTTAAAACACTGCAAGAAAAGATCTTTTTGACAGGTAATAGTTCGAATAATGCGTGTACACCTAAGTACTACAGTTACCACTCTAGATGAAATTATGCCGAACAACATCTATACATGTCAGTCAATCGATACATTATGTCTTAACATCAACAATTTACAAATAAGAACATAGCAAGGTAACTAAAGGGTTATACTTAGATCAACCTCACGTACTCGTGTTTACATGAAGTTTTAGTATTTAGCTAGTCCTCTTTTTGTTCTGCGTGTTCTTTTCGATACTTTAAAACTAATGGGTGTTCTCCAACATTGACATCCAGTGCTCTGACAACCTTGATCCTTTTTTCATAAAACGAAGTTATAAGCTCTACATCTGTCTCTACTGCGAAGTGTCCGCCTTGGCCTATCGGTCGGACTAACTGTAATATCGCGTCCAAGTTGCAGTGCATCATAACCATTTCTGGAAACAAATTATAACATGCTCGAAATGCGCAGATGTACAAGAAATTGTGCCAGAAAACATGAACAATGTTTCTTTCTTTCGAGCTTCCGAGAATTATAGATGACCATGTCGGTGCAAGTTTTGATTTCTGCTGTTCAGCATTTTTCAACTGTATACTCTTTGTGTATGCCTCCATTTTCGGGTTTGTCATATTCTCTCTCGTAATTGTAAATTCTCCGACATTTAAGCTGCTGAAATCTTCCTCATCGTAAACCCCGTTTAAAACGAGGTAAAGAATGCCTTTGAAGAGTTCTTCGTCTTCCGTGTACAGCGACCAAAATTGCTCTGTCATATGGTCAAGCGGTGTCTTGCTTTCATCGATCAGAACAGTTGCTAGAGAATGATCTAGACTAACCAGATTGATAATAAGATGCGGTCCAAGTTTTTTACCATCTATTATGTGTTCTAATTCTAACTTGTGACATGGACACTCAGCCTTGCTACATTTTTTCTTTAAGGCATCCAGACGAGTTTTCACTTTTTCCTTCTTCTTTTTTGACGAGCGATCCAAAAGAATTGTTTCCGAAGGAGAAAACAAAACCTCATTTTCTTCAAAAAACTCAGCATACGTCTTTCTTATTTCAGAACTCAGACCAACGACAAACTTTTTCCCCTCCTTTTTATCTCTTTCCTGAAAAATTAACCCGAAGCTTTCTTTTACAGATTCTCTTTCACATGGATTATCGTTCCATAATCCGAACCAGCCATCAATAAAGTACACAGTGTTATCAGAGAACCTAAAGTTAGTTGAAAGTTCCAAGTAGTTTAAGTATACAACTGACATTTTATTCTTTTGTGCATGTTTGCAAGCAATTTCCTTGCCTACTGTAGATACCGAATTCCCTAATAAACCAACGACATATACAATGTCGTTGGTTTCAAGAACATCACATCCATTTTTGACATCTTCATCGATACCTGTAAAGAACATGTTTTATATATTCATTTAGTCAAAAAGTATTTTAGATAGACCTATCATACAATGTATATCCATAAAAAATCAAAGATTCATGTATTAAGAGTTTTTGATAACGAGCAGGTTCTCCAATTCCTAAACAATGTAGGCCAAAGAGGCACTAAAAATGCACTTTTTCAATTAGATATAGAAACATGCAAATAAAATTTCATTTTTTAAACAAGAGTCCCATGGGCCACATCACCAGAGCAACAATAAGCATGATGAAATCAGCTTAATGGAGTCATAATACAAAATACCTGGACAATGCAGTACGATACATGTAGATCCCGTATAAACAAAAATCCATTTTCCTCATGGGTATTCTTATGTTTATTATCAAGTCCCCTTTCTAACAGGATGATTTTCTTGCCATATCACATGTTGAGCATTATAGTTCTCAACAAGATCCTAAATATTTTTGTTATATATAAGATATAAACCGAAATCAAATTCTGAACCCCTGGTGAGGCCAAAGAATCGTCCAGGGATCAAAGTCTGAACAATCTCTGAATCAAAGTACTGAAGAACTGACGGGAGTTGATTTTGTCGATGTCTATTTATTTTAAAATCAATGATATGTTATTTTGCATGACAAGTACATGTAGTTTCTAATTTGAATTACGAACATTTTTATAAATGAATTTTTGTACTTTTTCGACAAGACCATATGAATCATGTTAGATAATATTTAAAGATAAAATTAATTCAATCAAAATATGTATCAGTAATAGAAATATTTCTCGAAAATTGTATGGATCCAAGCAATATTGAACTCTAGTCTCGTTCAAACAAACGCTCGGCTGACACCATGAATCTCCGACAAGGATTACGGAGACAGCCGAGCGTCGAGTTGAACGAGACTATATTGAACTCTGGCGTAGGAATACATACGACTACAAATTGTTCTTACCATTTAAAATCTGACTATTTTCAAGGTATTTATAAATAAGTTTCCTTGAAAAACAATGCTTTGGCATACATTACATCGAATTTATGAGTTAATTTCAAGAACTAAGTCTTGACAGCAGCAAGGATTTGTGGTGAGGTCCAAACACTGTTTCACCTTCGGTTTGTCTGAGTAACTGCATAGGAGAGTTGATAACAAGTATTCCTTTTAAAGGAATTATCGGCAATAATGATATATTGATAGCTAGAAGCAATCAACATGATCAGTTTGATGTAATATAATTAAAAAACTACTGTATTTTTACAAAACATAGAATATTTTGAATCTGTACACCATAATTTCATCATTATAAACCGTCAACAAATTAAAGTTTGAAATAAATTTAGGGAAAGCCGTTCGTAAACTTCTTGTCTAGTTTTATACTTTTAACGTAATTATTAAATGTTAATGTATCTAATACTAAGTAGAGCTCTTCAAAGAGCATTAACACGTATACAAAGAAAGAGTTGTATAAAAATAATTTAATGCGACTGAAAAACATTGAATGCCATCATAACTTGCTATTGAGGTCGCATTGTAACGTAACCTTGTTTATAAATCAAGCCGTCTTCTTAGCTACTATTATGCAACATCAATAAATCGAGGTCAGTTCATGGAGCATCTTCTTATGATTGAGGTCAGTTTATCGAGATCAACTGCATTACTGAATGAATCTTTCGATCGAAACTCTTACGCGTGAGACAAAATGTGCATTCTTGAATTAACAGGTCGAACTGTATTTAATGTATGTTTGCATCTCTTAAGGTAAATGAATTAAAATAAAACTGAGTAAAATGTTGTATAAATACTAAACCAAACTTCAAGTTTTTATAAGAACTACTTATGCAAGCGGAATGTGTGCGCACGTGGAAGCATTTGCCGAAGCCGATCACTAAAATCAACTCCCAAAAATGGACAATTTGTCAAATGCCTGCATATAAGTAGAACCATATATTATTACATTTTTAGTTTTTGTGAATTTAAATGTTTTCCTTTGTAAAATTTGATCTCCAAAGTGGCCACATCCTACTTCTCAAGATTTAGATTTTACCAATTTGAATCTACACTACCTGGATGCTCTCACTAAAATTACAGCTTTTCTAGGCAAATTTATTGTATAATGAAGATTTTTAAATTTTTTTCCCTCCGATGTGACCCCTTCCTACCCCAAGGGATCATGATTTTAACAAATTAGAATCTACCCAGTCCCTACCTAAGGATGATTTCACACAAGTTTCAGCTTCCCTGACCAAACGGGTTTTAAGAAGGAAGATTTTATAATACTTTTTCTGCATATTCCTGTGTGAATATTCAATCCCCAACTGTGCCCAACCCTACGCCCGAGAGTTATGATTTTCACAACTTTAAATCTACGCTAGCTAATGATGTTTCCACAACAAGTTTCAGCTGTCAGATTTTTAAAGATGTTCTTATATTATTTTATTCCTATCTAAAAAAATTCAACCCCATTGTGGTCCCATCCTATCCACGCGGGTCATGATTTTCACAACTTTAAATCTACCCTAGCCGAGGATGCTTCTATATAAGTTGCACCTTTCCGGGCTGAGAAGTTTCTGAGAAGATTTTCATATTCACTCTATATACTCTTACGTAAAAATTCAACCCTCCATTGTGGCCCCATCTTACAAGCTGAATGCTCAAGTGAACTTTTCTGATCACATTCTGTCTGTCGTCCGTCTGTTCGTCCTTCTGTAAACTTTTCACATGTTCAACATCTTCTCTAGAACAATTGCCAATTGCAACTAAACTTGGCCCAAAACATCCTTAGGCAAAGGAAATTCAAATTTGTGAAAATTAGGGATAACGCACTATTGTCTTTAATATTTTCTGATAATTTGAAAATATATTTTCAATATCACGTTGTAAGTTTTCGGTGTGGTTCCGTGATGTAAGTGGTAATTAAAGAAGTCACATTACCAATTTATATTTAGAAATAAACATTTGTGGGAGGACACCACCATCATTGTCTTTTATAGGAATCAAATATGTGTATATATTGTGTATATAATTTATGTTCATGTACAAAATACAGCATTTCAACGAATTTGATTGTGTTAAGTGTAGGCAACTATTAAGAAATTCATTAAAAGATTTTCAGCGAAAAAAGATTAATATCGAAGAAATAGCTTCTGTTTTGGTGAACATTAAGATATTAAATTACCTCTCTTAAAATGGCACAAATAACCAATAAGCAATTCTGAGAATAATTATATTGCTCAAAATTTAACAAAAAAACATTGGTGCATATATGTAGGTGAAGCTTTCAAATATATATTGTATTTTGAACAACCAAAGGTTCATTTCAACGCCATACCCGGAACTATTACACACTTTGGTTATCATGTATTATGTCTTTATTACAATACTTTGAAAAAAACACCCGAGATAAAATTCTTTTTTCTGATATCTTAAAAAAAATGAAAGTTTAAACAGCGATAAATAGGTTACGGGGCAAGTTATTTAAAAAAAAACTATATTTAGTTTATTTGACATCAATTGATAAACAAGTTCTACAACTTATATCAATAATTCGGCACAGTAGCTTTTACCTGTTTTATCTTTTAACTTCTCATAAGCTTTATAAGCCAAAAAGGAAGCGAATGCAATGACAATTACACCAACCACAATCCCAATGATGAGGCCCAGATTCGACGCATCAGATGTACCTTCACCACTATGTCAAAAAAAATTATGAGAAATCGTTATAAGCGTCTTTTGTTCATTTGCATGCAATAATTCGCAGATATTTTACGCATGGATTTACCTCTGATCCGAATCTGCTGTCACCTGATTCGCGTTCATCTTTTTTTGAAAGCAAATTTGATCTACAAAATACATGATGATATTCAATATTACACAGATCTTTTTATACACTAATAATGTGCTACTGCGATAAATTTTATCTATTCATTCTCATTTTAAAAGTACATTTATCCACGTGTTTTGAGACAGATATAAGTAGATAAATTATAAAATAAAGATTAATTTTACATTTGTATGCCTCATCACTTCTATAAGATGAGTTAGGACAAGAAGCTGTGCCATTACAGGAGGACCAATGTAAATATCCTTCGTCGGTAAAAATCGGACAAAACCCTAAAAAAGTAGTATTCTACATGTAAATAAAAAAGTGTTCCACATTCTAGTACATACATAAAAAGAATTAAAATTTGGGAACTTGATGTTTTATTTGAATCAGCTTAAAGAAAAGAATAATTAGAATACGTATTAATGTTTACAAAAAATACAATGTTCAAATATTAACTTGAAATGCAAACTTAAGTAATATTTCATGAATAAGAATATCATATTTGTTTTTCTTTTATCACGTTGTACAACTAAATATAGTAATAAAATTAAAATTTAATATGTAAGAAATATTATAATATTTTTGGCGAAACACTGGCGTAGGAAAATGTCTTATGATAATTTTTTTGTGATTTAAAATTAATTAGTAAGATAAATGTACATATTGTAGGTACTAATTAACATTTGTAAACAATTACAACAGTTGATAATTTTTTTTTAAAAATAAAACAATGAGAGACTTGGCTGTTTATAGAATATAATTTTTAAACAAATCACCATTTTAACGAGATTTTAAAGCTTTAATCTAAAAAATGTAGTTAGAGGATTGTAAAATGGAATATCTAATTTTTTTTTAAATTAAAAATTATATGTGTGTGCTTATTATTGCTCAATTAGCTTTCATTGTCACATGGGAAACAAAACCTTTTTGTTTGGAAAAGATAGTGACATTGATCTGATCTTGCTGCAAAAATAAGATGGTTAAATCGATAAAACACAGACGTATTTTAAAAAAAGTTTTGTGAAATTTGACATAAAAAATTGATTTTAGAGGAAATACGATGAGTGTCATCTCCTTCACTGTTTTAGAATAAAAAATGTGAAAATTTCAATACCAAAAAATTCCTGAGAGAATTTACAAGTAATTCGCCACTTTACTGACCTCAAACGTTAAACTTTTCTCCCAAGCACCCTAATCTACCCCGGAAAGTGAATTGTGTTAAATTCACCTCGGGATCAAGAGTCGCCTTTTTACCTGTTAACAACTCACACCATTTATATACTTAGCTTTACGGGGCTGGTGAGTGTTTAAAAATACTCTGAGGCAAGTAAAGTAATGACGTCTAATGTAAAATGTATCAGATATGTTTTGGTATTGAAAATTTCACAGATTATATTTGTTATTGGGGTTAATAAGTCCAACAGTGCTCATAATTTTTTTTCACAATAAATTTTTCGTTTTTATATGGATGGATTTGTAGCTCCACGGTTTGTCAGCCCGAAATTCCAGTGGAGCTTCAGCTACGAGCCCTTTTAAGAAAAAACTCGGACCTCATATAATATTATACGAAAAATATGTACCCCCCCCAAAAAAAAAACCCAAAAAACAAACAAACAAAAAACAACAACCCCAAAAACAAAACAAAAACAAACCAATAAATGTTAATAGTATAATTTCCTGCGCTTACGTGGGATATCATCTAATAATTAAAATATGATATGGTACCATCTAAAATCAATGTCTTTTCTATGCAACTTTCTTTTACGGAGACTCCGTCCTCTGCTAAAAAACAGTGGTATGAATCTAATCCCTGGCAAAACATTTCAGAAGCCCTCTCCTTCCATTCCGACTCATTGAAGGGGCATCTATCTTTGGTAATTGTAGGTCTTGATGTCACTAGGGCATCTTATAAAGACAAACGGATATAAGTAAATCACAACAATAGACTACGAAACAGAGGAGTAAGAGAATACTACATGTAATAAAGCATAATGTATGCGTTGATACTGTTATCTAAGTTTTTATGATAGTATTAATGCAAGCCATTGTATGTAAGCTTAACTTAATAATGCATTTTTATTGCAGGAAATCATCGTTAATACGAATCATCAAAGTCTCTCATATAATTTGCATTTGATAAAAATAAACCCACCTTTCAAACATATGAAGGTCCATAATAAAATAAGGAATGTAACCCACTTCTGAAACATTGACATTGTGGTTTTTTAATCCTTTCTTGATGAAATGTCTATCAACTAATCTTGAAAAAAAAACCGAAAACGAAAGTAGAATCATATTGTAAGAATCATTGATAGGAAAACCAATTCAAACAAAAGATTCCTTAGGTAAATTAGTTATAAGTTTAACACTTACTTAAAACGAATTTAAATTCCGATTTTCGGGTCCTCAAATCCGTATCGAAGGTAAACAACCTCAACAAACCCTCATTACGTATGTGAACTGTACAGACATTGCGCATTAGGAAAACCCAACAAACCGAAACATGAGTTTCAGTTTCGCTTATAGCTACATGTAAGTATCGGGATTTTCATAACCTGGAGTTTACGTTCGTAACACGAGTTATCTCTCCATTAGAGCAGGTATACGCTATTTAACCAGTATAAACAATGGTTATAATAAACGTTTTTGTCTTGTTTAATCGGCTATTGACGTAAAATTTCAATGTTAAAAGACAATTGTGCAGTTAAAGGATGCTGTAATAGTGCAAAAACAGTACGGAGATTTGACTAGCGCGCTTAATTGTAGCATAGTTTTTGAAAGTGCGGGGTGGGGGCTTCAACCAAGAAATCTTGACAAACCATGAAAATCCTAATCCGTGTGCGTGTGTGTGTGTGAGGGGGTGGGGGAGGTGTAGCGTACTGTAATTTTTAAATTAAAATCGGGAAAATATTTTTTGACCAAACTCGTGACTATGCCCTTTAAAACAATATTATTTTAAAACCAAAAGTTCTGAGATCAGATAAAATGTTTAGATTTATTGAACAATTCTTTGAAGGGGATTGTTGCACCTGCCGTGGCCATTGAAAAGAAAAACAAAAAGATTCAATAGGGCACATATATACATTTCATATTTCTTCCCCTTCCCAACTCCGCGGGTTATGAAGCGATGATTGTTTAAATCAATTTAACACCACATAAAAGTATTAACAATGAATCATTATTTTTTCTTAAACGAACTAAGAATGTTTTAATAACCGTTAAAAATGTTGTTCTAACCAAGTTTATGTCTAAGTATTAGGTCGCTAGCTTGGAGTCAAGACAATGTCATGTGAAATAGTATGATATAAGTATTATGAAGTCATAGTATTATTTTTGACGTTATCACTAGATCACATAATTTTCAAAGTGCGTAATTTTTCAAAGTGCTTTGTAACAAGGTCCAATTTATGCTTTACAGAATATTAAATATCCTTTCCCTCTGGAAACAATATAACAATGAAGGTGTTGACCCTCCATCCATTAAATGTGCATAGTAGTATGAAGTTAGCTTTCATTCATTAATTCTTTATTTCCTCTTTGATTGTAAACACATATACATATCAAAAATATATCAGTAATATAACTTCATACAATGTATTAAATTAAAACTAGATACAAGTATCAGGCTTGGGGCGATTTACATTGTAAAGTAATGCATTACATTACCATTATTTCATGAACTAGGGCATTAAATTACCATTACCATTACTTCAGTTTCTTGAAGTAATGCATTAACTTACCATTACATGAGTAAAGTAATGCATAACCATTACCATTACTTTCTTTAAAGTTAATAAGTTTTAAAAAAGTAATTTAAAAGCTATAAATAAAGATTTTTTTGTAAATGTTCCATAAATAAAACATGCTTTAACATATTTACAGTTTCATGTTCACTATCAGGTTCAAATTTAATGACTTATACAAGATTGCTGTTGCACTTTATGATATCAAAGTTTCACGGGTTTCATCTTTTAAGGACGTTGGATCCTGCGATCAAAAGTCTTAAAGTTTTTTCCTAAAGTATTTTTTAAAAATCTACACACATAGCTTAACCAAAATTCAAAACAAAATCTTGGGGTCTATATGCTTCATTTGGCGCTACGGTGTATTTAATACATGACCTTTCTGCACTGTAAGTGCAGATTGCACATAAATTGCTTTTCCCTCTGTATTTTATTATCGGCATGAACCATGGCACCAAATACAAATTTATACTATTTAAAATAAATATTATTAAAATTATCATAATGAAAAATGTTACAATTTCTTCACCTAATTGATATTTTTACCTTTTTGCACTGATAAAACGCTATTTTTATCCATTACCAATTCAACATGTAATGAAATTATAAAACAGTCTCAAACTTTTTCTCAAATTATGATAAACTTGTCAAAAAAATCTTTAAATTTCAGAAAATAAAACAAAAAGTATGGGTCTATTATGTAAAATTTGAGATATGGCATGAAATATGCTGATTTTAGGCAAAAATTGGGATTCATTTTTCCTTGACTTTTATGAAATTTAAGTTAAATATGCCAATATGTGTCACTAGGAATACTGAAAAATTGTAAAATTATGTTTTTCGTAACAAAATGAAGATATCCCATTGCACAAACTATCTGGAAATTTTGTTTGAACTGAATATAAGGAAGCTAAATTGACGGTACTCTAAAACAACTGAGTTATGAAAAATGTTCATTTTCTTCTTAAAAACCTTTCGCCACAAAATATAGTCTCAAACTAAACTCTGTAAATTTGTAATTTTTCCATTACTATTTTATTTAAGATAGTTTAATTGGCATTATAAAATTTGAATTTATGGGTAGAATCAATATATGATGCATAATTTCTAGAATAGAGGTGACCCAAAATGGCTACCCAAAAACAGAGGAACGAACCTCTTTAACTGCATCCTGCCGGGTGTAAAAATTTAAGATATATAAGTGTTCAGGCAATGATAGAAAAAAAATACATGAATCTTGTATTTTCTATCAGTCCAAACTATTGTACTTAATACATGTAAAGAAGAGAGAGAGAGAGAGAGAGAGAGAGAGAGAGAGAGAGAGAGAGAGAGAGAGAGAGAGAGAGAGAGTGTGTGTGTGTGTTTGTGTGTGTGTGTTTGTGTGTGTAAAATTATTTTCAAATGGGTTATAATACTGGAAGTAATTTTTAAGCTTCAAGAGATCATGGTTGGACAGAGCATTCTTTTTAGTGCATTCATCTTTGCTTTTAAGGGTGTATGTCTGTTCTCTATTATAACGGAACACAGTCAATAGAAGGGTGGTGATTGGGGTGTTTAGCACCTCTTAAAACAATAGATTGTTTTGATACTTTGATTATCCTGGGGGCACTGTGTGTTGTTGACACATTCTTCACAGTAAAAAAATCATTGAATCAACAACTATTTGGAGTATATTTTTCAAATGATTTGAAATTTTTTAATAACAACACTCTTAAAATGTTATGAAATTGTGTTAATATAGCCAGTTATATTGACAATTTAAGAATGAATTTTTTTAAAACATGCTTAATCATACAACTAAAATATTTTTATCTCAAGAATTATTTTTCTTCTTTGAAATAATTTTTAGATTTTTAATTTCAGCTACTCAATTCATCACGATTTTACAAATGAACATGCATAGAAAAGCATAATAATGCAAAGTAATGCCATGTAATGCCAGCATTACACTAGATTTTTAGAAGTAATGCATTACATTACCATTACTTGTAATGCTAAAATTGCGGCATTACACATTACTAACATTACTTTGAAAATATGTTTTGCATTGCAATGCATTAGCATTACATTTAGCATTATCCCAAGTCTGACAAGTATATAATTATATTTACACACAGAATGTAGATAAATAAATAAATAAATAAATAAGTTAATAAATACATAAATAAATAAATAAATAAATAACATATGGAGAAATCATGTACGCTTTATTCATGAGGTAAATTCCACGTGACACTGTCATCATTAATATTTATCTCTTCAAATTGTCTCCTTTACGAATGAAAATTACATACCTTTTTTGTGTGATTACTTCAAAACTTTCATTTTTTGAATGAGAACACAAAAAGTCATGTTAGGGAAATGCTGTATGTTTTTGTCACCACAATCAGTGACTAACACTTCACATTCTCTTTGAATGCCTCCCTATTCAACCATTAGATTATCTTAAAATAGGAATATACCGGCTAAAATGAGTAAATAAATAAATAATCAGTTTAAAAAATCAGATTGAAATAAAATAGAATTATAATTTGAAATATCTTATTCGATTTATATTGATAATTCTTAAATAGAAATATGCAATAGGCCTAAAGATTTAATTAATATAAAGCCTAAATGCCTAGTTGCAAGTCCGAAAGCTTACTGGAAAAATATTTTGAAGTGCTAATTTAAAAGTAAAAAGGAACCAACAAGACTTTCCTAATTTGAGTCAAGATTTCTGACACAATAAGTTTGCAATGTAAACTTTTTAAATATATGAGGAACAACTTTACCTATGAATGGCAAGTATTTTAAAAATAACTCCAAAATCCCCTCATAACGACTTTTATCACTAAAACACACTTTATTCCTACATCGCCCCGCTTCGATTTTTCAGATTCAATGAACCCATGGAACCGCCATCTCTATATCTATCCCGTATGTAGTAAATGACAAAACCAAATGAGGAGAAAATATTTCCGATATACTTATTTAAAAAAATTGTGATTTTTTTTCCATTACTCTCTATACATTTTATTGTACTGAAAATCGCCATTGTGATAAATATGGCAGCTATGGAAATTTTTTAAGTGTACACCATTTTTCCATATAAATAAATAAATAAATTTCTGAGATTTGCTCGAGCTGCTGACCCTAGGCCTGTCAGCGGACGACTCGTGATAAGGGTCCGATAGTAGAGCGAGGCACAATCTAGCACTAGATGATAATTCAGTTTTTGGTAGATGAAAGATTAATACTCAAAGGGAAGCACTACTTTCCTGGCAGGAAAATAGATATATCTTATTAATTGGAATTTGATATCTTTGTTGCGTACGGCGGCCTGGAAGGGCCAGATGAAAAAAAAAATCTTATTGTTCGGACGAATTAGGTATTTGTTCGGACGAATTAGGATTTGTTCGGACGAATGTTATTTGTTCGGACGAATTAGGATTCGTTCGGACAAATTAGGATTTGTTCGGACGAATTAGCTATTTGTTCGGACGAATTAGGATTTGTTTGGACGAATAAGCTATTTGTACCACACATGGCTACCGTACAAAGCCGAATGATAAATAATTAAAGCATTATTAAACACTTGTTAGGCGGTAAACATGTAAATAATTACATAAATTAGTGTATTATATCGTAATATCATTTGAACAATGTATATTCTTACATAGTAAACTGCACATGAATATCGTAACTACAGACGATAGCATAAACAAATGAATATAATTCCTAGAGTAAGCTTGTATATGAAAAAAATATCAACAGTTAATATCAACTTTAATCATTTATACATCAGATCATGCGGTGTTAAATAAATATGTTGGCTGGTTAGATTAAACGCTGAGTACATTTTTTGAAAACTATCGATAACCGAAAGTAACGAAGTTCACACGAAATGATGATAGATGCCAGAAAGATGAAATGTAAATATAAACCGAGAAATCGTTCTTATTAGGAATAAAGAGCCCTATATGAAGTTTAACAAAGTTACATGTATTTACAAGATTTATGTGTCCTTTTAAGATTGTATGTGTTCCATAAAATCTGTAAACTTTGTAAAACGTAAACAAATAGCTACCAACACCGGCACATTCTCCGGTTAAATCTGAAACACAAGATATGTAGAGGAACTACTAAATTACTTCAGCAATAATAATATGTGGTAGCTTGTTATAGATAATCAACATGGAATAAAACTACAAAATCACATCAGGTTACTCTATGAATTTGCGAGCGCTAAACTTTGTAATGATTTCATTCGGTATTAATCTAAATGAAAAAATTAAAAGATTTTACAATCCGTTAGGGGATCTTACGCAGAGATTAATTTCTCGTATTTAATTAAGAAGCTTCGGTATTTTCAATGCCCTTTATTATGATACCATTGAAATATTTGATTAAAACATTGAAACAAGCCCGACACTGAAAGTGTTCACTACATTATTTTTTTGCATTGAGAAAAAAGTAGGGGACACAACAGTATTTTACGTAACGCATGTGCAAAACTAACCTTGAATCAATACTCTTGTTTATAGACAATATCAACCAATGATGGGTCCAAGTGTTTCTTATACAGGTTGGTGTGAAAAACAAATAATAATGTGGTTCTTTAAATTAAAAAATATACGTTATTTATGAATTAAGGTAAAACTCAGAATTAGAATTAAAACTATTATGTTATCCATTTTTCTTATGCTAAAATGTGTTGAAACTAGTTCTATCTTGGTCCCGCAGAATTGTTAAATTTTAATACTCCTATAAACACTACAAGACTTGCTTTGATGAATATTGTTATTTATTAATGACGAAGAGGAACAGCTTAATACAAACAAGTATTCCTTTTAAAGGAATGATAGGCAATAAAGATATATAGATAGCTAGAAGCAACCAACATGATCAGTTTGGTGTAAAATAATTAAAAAAGTACTGTATTTTTACAAAATATAGAATATTTTGAATATGTACACCATAATTTCATCATTATAAACCGTCAACAAATTTAATTTTGAAATAAATTTGGGGAAAGCCGTTCGTAAACTCCTTGTCTAGTTTTATATTTTTAACGTAATTATTAGATGTTAATGTATCTTCTAATTCTTCTTCAGAATACTGAGTATGGCTCTTCAAAGAGCATTAACACGTATACAAAGAAAGAGTTGTATTAAAATAATTTAATGCGACTGAGAAACATTGAATGCCATCATAACTTGCTATTGAGGTCGCATTATAACATAACCTTGTTTATAAATCAAGCCGTCTTCCTAGCTACTATTATGCAATATCAGTAGATCGAGGTCAGTTCATGGAGCATCTTCTTATGGTCGAGGTCAGTTAATCAAGGTCAACTGCATTACTGAATGAATCTTTCGATCGAAATTCTTACGCGTGAGACAAAATGTGCATACTTGAATTAACAGGTCGAACTGTATTTAATGTATGTTTGCATCTCTTAAGGTAAATGAATTGAAATAAAACTGAGTAAAATGTTTTATAAATACTAAACCAAAGCTTCAAGTTTTTATAAGAACTACTTATGCCAGCAGAATGTGTGCGCACGTGGAAGCATATGCCGGACGCCTCATATGGACACAGACCACAATAATTTTTCCCTCTTATTCCTTTATAAAACAAAAATTCATATAAAAAAGTCCACCGGCTCAAATATATTCAAATTTGGCATAATGACAGACAAACATTAGTCCAACAACATTTCCAAAGTACAGGAAAATCAATCGAGAGGGGGCTGAGATATGGCCCCTACAATAACCCCTACCCTGCAATATCCACTTTCACTTCGGAATATTTGTAAACATTGGCCTCTTTACACCCTTCCTATTGCGCCTTTAAAGATCGATTTTCCCAATTATTTTTAGCTAGTATTTTTTACAAACCTTCTTCTTTCCATCCATGCCCTAAAAGGCGCCAAATTCGCCCATTTAGCACCCCTTGGAATTTTTGGAAAAAAACATACATTTTTAGAATAGAACTACTTGCCGGATCAATGAGCACGGGGTAAAAATAGTGGTATGTGACCTAATAATTTCACATACCTTTATTGATTTTAATGAAACTTGGTACAATGTAGGTTGGCATCTGAGGGTATTTCCAATATCTCCTAAAAGTTTCGGTGAAATCCTTCTCCTTACACCAGAGTTATGGGCCCCTGAAAAAAGGTACAGGAATAGCTGAAATTGCATGCCAACACAAGCATCTCACACAAAATTCACTTCACTAAAGTACTCATAATGAACTTATTTTATAATCAATTTCCTTGAAACTTTAATTTGTCATATTTCAACTTTTTGCCCACAGACATCTGACATTTTTTCTCATCAAGATTAATATTATGCAATTTTAATAATTTTTTGAAATAATACCCCAAATAAGGCTATAAATCCCCAGAAAAGCCCAAAAATAAAATATGTAGATACAGATTTTTCAGTAGGAAAAATATGTAAAATTTCTACATTTAATATACTATAGAAATCAGACATGCTAGTAAATAAACAGCAAGTAATCCCTTTGTTGTAAGCAGATAATCAAACATGGCCACTGCAACCAACTTGAGGAAGTGGCACTTACAGGTCAAAATGGATTAGCTCTGGGTACAGTTTAGATGACATGGATAGGTATAAAATGCCATTTGAAGTACTGTCAAACATACAAGACTATAAATATGATAGAAATAAATGAATCCATCACACCATCTTTGATACAGCAAGCAGAAAGTACTTACAGAAGTTATCAAAATGTTTCAGAAAAACCAAAGGCCATGGAACAAAGGGAGGGAACTCCGCCAAAGGAAGCCGCCCAGCAGGAGGTTTTTTCAGCAAGGTAATACTAACAGATCCAAGGCTTCATCAGAGGACCAAGAGACAACTCGTAAACGCTCCTTTGTCCGGCTATCCGCTGGGGACCATATTGCCCTGGTAACACGACCAAGTTTAAACTGTCAATCCTACATAACTCCCGACTGTGATGGGGAGAGTGGATCCTCGTGTATTCTTCGGCCACGGTCAGAAAGCTGCAGATACCTACAAAATGCCAACAGCAATGAATATGTAGGGGGACAACGTGTAGTGAGTGAGGAGAAAATGATATATATGATGACGAGCAGCCCATATTCATCAGACTACTTCAAGCACCTGCCCCATGCCAAATTTTGCTGGCAAGAAAGCTAGGCATCTCTTGGAAGTACAAGAGAAAATGTGCAAATTGTCCGTTTACCTCCCCGACATTCAACCTGTATCATGAGATTCATCAAGAGGGACCAGGCCGTAATCCATCAGCAACCAACATCGCTCTCGCATATGCCATTCAAGACACTGCCATCGGGGCCGAAAAGATAATTGAACTCCTCACCTGTTTGGACATACCTGCTCCCAGCAAATCATTCATGCAGACACTCCTGTGCAAAACAAGCAGAAAAATGACAGAACTTAACAAACTGGACATGAATGACAAGATACAAAAAGTCAAAGAGGTTAACGTTACTCGAGGACACCCTGAAAATATCATCAACATTTCAACACATGCAAGGTACAACAGCAGCGTCATGTTTAGTCGGAAGACCCCCGGCCAGAATGTCAGTCAAGCCTTTTCTCTGGCAGTAGAAATAAATACAGATAGAAAGTACATACTTGCCTGTGCTGTACAGAACAAACTCTGCTGGACTGGTGCATGGCTGTGCGGCAAAGGAATGGAGGTGGACTGTCCTGGCGGTCATGCGGAATGTACTGCAAACCTGTCTCCGGCTGCTCCGTTCTCAGAATACGAGATGGGGAAGGATATCGGCACTCAGCTCGGCCTGCAAGATGTTCTAGTCCGGTGTGTTACCACAGACGGCGATGCCCAAGGTGCTAAAGGAGTGGACGATGCCATGCGGGCTCTTCATTCCTTGTGGAGAGTAGAGCGCCTAGCAGACCATGTCCATCTTGGGCAATCACAGTTCCGTGCCAGCAACCGAGCAGTATACAGCGATGAAATGTTCCATTCTAAGACAAAAGAAGAAAAGAAAGAGTTACAAAGGGTGTTTAGCAATGACTTAAAATCCAGATGTTCCATGATAGTGAAGAAGTTATTCACCAAGTATGACAGAGACCTGGAGAAAATGAGCAGTTTCTTACCCAAAGTCCTGGAGGCAACTGTTGCATGTTATGACGGAGACTGTTCTATGTGTGCCGCCTATTCCTTGGTCTGTGGGGGAGGAGTGGTCTCCAAGTGGTGGAACTTTAGCCGCAACTTGGCCATCTATAGGATCACCGCCCTGCAAATGAATGACAACGACCTAAGAATTGTGACAGAATTTTTGAAAATGAAGTTGAGCGTGGAGGCTATCTCTGCCATGAAACTTCTGACTGACACCAATGCCAACGAGTCCTACCATAGATCTGCAAGTGCTTACATGCCCAAGAATGTGAAATTTTCAAGAACAATGGAAAGCCGTCTGCACTCCATGATTCACAGGAGGAATAACTTACCAGGAACCTCAACCAGACTCAAGTGTGAATCTGCCGGTGTCCAATACTCAGACTCCGGCAAGCGACGACAAGCCAGGAATGACCAGCAGTTCCTCTACAGACAAGAATACCATAAAAAGGAAAAGATTAAGACCAGAAGAAACAAACAGCAGGGTAGGATAATGGAGGAACACCATCTATATCGACAGGAACATCGGACAAAGTCAGACTACCGGAAGGGACAATTGGATATGAACCTACCTGCAGCACGTGATCATCCCTACCACAGGAGAGGAGCATGCCAATATCATCTGAGGCCTCGCCCAGGATGTGACTGAATGACTTTATACCCATTTTATGAATGATACTGACTATTACTAACCTTAAAGCTTGAACTGAATCCATCATCATGTACCATCAGGCATATACTAAAACCATTATTGTGAGGAGAGATGCATGACTCTCCAATGTTAAGCGGTGTAACATTCTAATAAATATGATAAACTTACCTATATTCTTTTTTTTTTCTCAATTCATGTCAATAATGAGGTCAAGTCTGCAAGGCAGGTAGGGAAAGTGGCCAGGCAAGTGCCCCTAGCTCGGCAGGTCTGTCGCTGGTTGTGTGATGCAACAATGGATGTATCCAATTCATGATAACCATGATGTAGCATGACACTGAGTCTATGTACATGCACGGTAACCCACTTGTTCTTTACTGGATGCTTGTAGCATACAACACCATATTTGTTGTTGCTGCTTCTAGCACCAGTCCAGATGTGACATTGACCGTTTAAACCAGGAGCAGAGCCCGAGCGCACTTTTTCCCTGTATTTTGTAAAAAAAATCGTCCATAGCCACGAAATGAAAGTTGCAGACGACAAAAATAGTGCCGACGCATGGTTACATAGAAATACGACTTACTTCATTTGCATATGCGGGTCTTACTAATCACCCAACAATAATACCACCCCCACGCCAAATTTTTCCTCTATTTTGGTGAAATTAAAGTTTCATAAGTTTCATAATTGAACAAAAGGCCCAATTTCTCCATAAATTACCTTAAACAATTGATATTTGTTAAGAAATGGGGGATAGGACCCCAAATAAGCAATTTCACTTTTGACCTGATAGGACACAGACCACAATTATTTTCCCCTCTTATTCCTTTATAAAACAAAAATTCATATAAAAAAGTCCACCGGCTCAAATCTATTCAAATTTGGCATAATGACAGACAAACATTAGTCCAACAACATTTTTAAAGTACAGGAAAATCAATCGAGAGGGGGCTGAGATATGGCCCCTACAATAACCCCTACCCTGCAATATCCACTTTCACTTCGGAATATTTGTAAACATTGGCCTCTTTACACCCTTCCTATTGCGCCTTTAAAGATCGATTTTCCCAATTATTTTTAGCTAGTATTTTTTTTCAAACCTTCTTCTTTCCATCCATGCCCTAAAAGGCGCCAAATTCGCCCATTTAGCACCCCTTGGAATTTTTGGAAAAAAACATACATTTTTAGAATAGAACTACTTGCCGGATCAATGAGCACGGGGTAAAAATAGTGGTATGTGACGATATGGACACAACAGTGATCGGCTGAAGCCGATCACAATAAACTACTATGAAGATTCCCGATTAACATAAATAGACTCATTGAGCACCTTATTTTAGACAGGCAGCGGGATTTTCCTCAAGTCCAAGACATGATTATCATTATTGAATACATGTACACTAGAAGATGGAAGATCCCAAGGTAACATATATACATAGTAGTCTACAACAATAGCAGGGGATCTCCCTGTCATATGAATTACCAAAAAAATGTACAAATAAAGGTGGCATATGTACAAAAACTTTTGCCCCTACAAATACAAGACAATTCTTAAGTAATTAGGTGGGTGTAATGGGGATGGTGGGGGGGGGGGTTAATTTACACACAAATAAACTCTCTGTTTACATACAAGCGTCCTTCACATACCGGGGTAAAAACAAAAGTCATTTTCACGTGATTACATTCCTGAAATTTTATTGATTATTGAAAAGATAGAATCACAAATATTCTTAAAATAGGTACAAATGGACCCTCAGGTTAATAATAACTAAATAATAAATACTAAAAAAGGTTTTGTGATAAAAATAGATATTCCGATACAATGATGCCATCAAGCATATTATTTAACAATAATATTCAAAATTTATCTTGATTTGTAATTAAAGAATAAACCATATGTAGGCAGATTACTGATAAATATCAGATGATATATCAGTATAAGATTGGACCCCCTCCCATTTTTTTAAAATCCTCGTTTATATGAACTTATATAAAAACATAAATTTGGAACGAATTGTCCCAATTCTTTTAATTAAGGTGTGAACATTTTTCAGACACAAGGTATTATGTGCCTAAGATGCAACATGTTGCTTTTTTTTAACTGTTATAATGTAGCACAAACGCAAAATTTTATTTCAACTTACATCTTGCGAAGGCACCATTAATAATGGAAAATGGAAAGATGATTTGAAAAAAAAAACCCGATTAAAAATAAAAAGTGACAAAAATGCATTACAAACGCGTTTTAATTTTTTTAATGTCATTTTTACGTAATGAAACTACTTTATACAGGGACATATTTGCCCCGCTTTATTTTCGCCCCTTTCGTCCTTGCCAGCGGGCAAACTTTAGAGTGTGCGAATTTTAATATCTTATCTATCTTCAAACACAAATGCATAGGCGAATTCAAGACAGGGCGAAACTGTTTGCAGATGAAGAAGAGCAAAAATAACAAGGTGCGAAAATAACCCTGTTTACAGTATGCTTATTTTGTTCGGTATTTCAAATTCATATTTAAAAAATAATTGCATTTTTAATACTTGAACTTGTCATTAATATCAATTGCAAACAATATCTATAACAATTGTCCCATGTTGTGTCCTGACTAGAGACCCATTTTCAGTGAGATTCCGAATTTAGGTCCGTGACTCCAATCCAAAACCCGTCTTCCTCTGACATCTGCACTTGGGAAAATACATGATGTACTCTAGATCGGATGATCTAGGTTGTACAAGGTCACCTCCCTCGTTGAGACAGATCTGTCTCGCGGTTTCCTAGTCCCAGTTTCCATAGTGAATTTTGAGACATAAATCTCCATACTATTTGATAAAGCTCATACATCCAACAAATGAAAAGAAAAGCAATGTTTTGGCTTATTTATACAAAGGACAATAATGATAGCAATTATTTACTTTCTTAAATAAAAAATAGGATTTTTTTTCTACTTAATTGCATTAGAGATATTTAAAGAATGTGTTTTTATCATTGAGCTAGATAATGATATCGGTTGAAGATAAAGAAATACTGGAAAGACGAAATAATGCTATTTTTCATATATTATATCGTTGATCTAATCTTTGCGACTTAAAAATTATTAACACCGATAAATTTCATCGAGAAAACAAATTCAGACTAAAACGATTCATCTTGCTTACGTCTATTGCAGCATTTACGTTAATAAAAAAAAAATTAGTATTCTGTCCTTTACAAATAATTTGATTAATGGGTATGAAAATGACAATACTTTTTTCCATTATTTGACCAAGCTTATTTTCATATATTTTTATGTTATAATGAATAAGAAAAATCCGTTGTTCATTCTACCAATTCTCTCACAAAATATTTTTGATACAAATACATATACGTGTTACACTGTATCTTTATACTTTGTACGAATGTTTATGTTTTTTAAAATTATAAGTGTACTGTAGGCTAGTATGAAGAGCAAGACACAAACCGTCTGAAATACTAAGTAGCCTCGCCGACCATATACTTTATATTATCTTTTACAGTAATATTAGAAAATCTATTAATTTCTAACAAAAATATTTTGTTCTGTTATTTAACATTAATATATAACATAGATACACGTTGATGTATTCGATTTTTTAAAAAAAGATATTCAATATTAGTGTCTTTAAACATTACTTGTAATTAATTATTAATTAATAATGTAATTAATCAATTAACAGTAATTGAATTGCTGAAGGCTATAGGAGGCAGAAACTAAATACAGACACGTTCATAACATATACTTTAAATTTTTTCACACCCCCCAAAATTGGGTGTGAGGGCAGTTCCTTTAAAAGTGAATAATCTACATTTTCATTTACGAAACATGTATGCCCCCCCCTTCCCTACCTCTCTTGATGCTGTGCGCATGCCATATGGTTAAAAACCACAATCAATGCAAACCTCGATCTAGCTCTCTGGTTTGAAGTCAATCTCCTCTCTGGTTTGTAGGAAAGCACTGTGTGCGGAAAAGAACTGTATCATGAATCCTCAACGAAGAATTCAGAGCGAGCGGTATTTCCGTATCAATTGCATTAAAATAGAAATGAAAAAATAAATAAATTAGCGGCTGTTTATAAATCATTGTTTTTTTTTAAAAGAACGTATCATACATATATCAATCATCTACTTGAAAAAAAATGCACAAATGGAAACCAAGAAGATTACTGAAGTTGCCCTATATGTTTAGAGGCCAGCAACGAAACAATTGTTGTACTGATTACGGTTGATATGAAAATCTACAAATCTGCTTAGTTGATAATTTATTATCAAAGGAAGTCAGAAATTAATCATACAGCAACACAAAAGAATTTTAATACCCAAAACTGATAAATCTTTCGATTAAATTCACAAAAGTCAATAATAATGCTAAAAAGGAAAAAATAAATACATTTATGTTTATCAATTAATATCATAACTGATAAATATAAAGGAACGTTAACAAAAGAGAACTAGATGCTGTCATTAGACAGTAATACCCGCACCATGTGTTTGCCCCTAAATAACACTGTTTTATACCAGTTTAATTAAAAATGAAGGCTACATGCAAACTCCGGTAATACATTTAAAAATTATAATTTTCATAACTGAAGGATGAGATCCCTGCCCATATGATAATACACATCGTGACATGAGCAGCACTTTATGTGCAATTTGGGGTAGAACTGTTTGAAGTGAATTTTCAGTTAATCAATAATCTTAACATTTTATGTCATAGGAAGTATAATGGTCTATATAATTATTACAAACAAAATTGAAAATTAAATTTTGCCCCCTCCCCGTGGCGGTTGCCGGTTTTAGATTTGCTTCTGTGTGCCTACATGAACATCATCGTGTGCACAGATTTAGAGAAGGGGTGGGGGTGAGGGGTCCAGACCCCCCCTTCCTCCCCATGACAATTCGTAAATTACAAATGTACCAAAAATACACCTTGGACCCCAATGCTCTTACAGACATGTAAACGCTCTAACCCATTGCGCTTCAATGTTAGGTAACATTATTTGGGGGGTAAATATTTAATCAATAGTCAACATACTTTATTGTTTATCTCAATAGGAAGTATACATGTACATCACAATATGCAGGTGTCCTGCACCACCTTAAAGCTGTTATTTACCTAATAAAATAGTGCAAGTGGATTTGAAGAATAGGTCATAAAAATACATGCATGTTACAAATGACTGATCTTTGTCTGAAGTTACGTACACAACACAGGTTTGCATGTCTCATTAGCGGGTACTAGTTTTACCCAGCTCTTCGATTAGATGGGTTCACGTGTATACATACATGGGTGTTGCTAAAACGCGGAACGGAAAACGGAACGGAAGGAAAAAGGAAAATCTTATCTAATGTTATTTACCTCATAGATTTGTTAAGTATGTTAAAACGATATACTTTATGTACCTTTTTAATTTTTTTTGAAAGATTAGCAATATTAGATTATTTATTCAAGAATATTTATTTCCTCAAAATTAACAGTACATGCATTGACCACTATATTCTATCCCAAAATATCCTCGATTCACTTTTTGCTGTATATTTATATATACCTCAGGGTTCAAGCGATTCTCTTTTAGAAGCATTAAACATTCTCATTATTCTTTCTTTAAAACGTCCTCTCTAGCTTATCAGCTGGTATAAATACACGGCTAAAAATAAAGAAGTCTACGGGGTTTTGCATTTTAACAGACCCGGATGATGGTGTTGAAAAATTGTGCAAGGTCTTCTGAGTGACTTCCAAATGGAGAAAAGATGTCAACATTTTCCATTATAAATCGTCCAAATGTGCTGCATGAATATTTTGGGATCGACAGACTATAGTCCCAATATATAATCGGAAAATCAAACCAGGCAACGTCTAGAGCTCTCTATTCGGATCATATGTATACAGCTGCTGGAATAAACAACTGCATGCTTTGTAATGCAAACGTAAACAAAATTGCATTGCTAAAAATACTAGTTTCACAAATTATTAGTTTCACAAATTACCGGGTATTTTAATGTTTACTGTATTTTAATTTTTTAATGTCGTCAGTCCTACAGTTTTTTTCTTCCATCTCAATGATACTGTATCGTCTGTATGATAAAAGATCGTCTAGAACACCGAAAATTCAATTTTGATGTAAGTATATACATGTACATCATATTTGAAAATAATATAAAAATACTCAAAACACGCAAAAAAAACGCTTTCACTAACTGCGTACGTTACGCTAATATGCCAGCAATACCATATAAGAGAAATAAGTAAAAAGTTATAGCTAATTTGCTCGTTTAATCATGTTAATGTTTCACAATTCGTATACATTTGATTTTTCCGTTTCGTACTCAACTAAAGCCGAATGAATACAATGCTATAATTGATAGACATTCATATGAATATTAATAAGATAGCAACATGTTGATAATCATTCATTAGATATAAATAAAAGATACAAAGTAAATCGTTTCTGGCCAGTCTGTACCCTTTTTAAGGGATAAACGTGATGATATTTTCCATTCCGTTCCGTTTTCTGTTCCGCGTTTTAGCAACACCCATACATACATGTCTGTGTTTTCCGTATGCAGAAAAGGATTACGGTAGTTAAGATCAGCTAAAGGAATTCATTATTGTGTTTTAATTGGATTATCATTATGATGTTGACCAATTTAGGTAAGCATAATACATGTAGTAGCAGTAGCACAATATAATAAGATGACAGCATGGGATTCCTGCCAGCATACATACACATGTATATAAGTTCTACTTTCACTTTCTAAATGTAATCTCCCTTTGACAGCATACTGTATTATCATCTTTTAATATTTGAATAAGCTTATCATCGTTACCTATCCTATCGCATTTGTAAAGTTTCTGTCATTTTAGTTGCAAAAGTTATTTTTTTCATTTGTCAGACTGCATGCACTGTTGAGTTGACCCCATATTGACCCTGTATAAACAATTTCTTATTAAATTTGTGTATTTCATATGTAAGTAAGTGTAGACACTTATATTTTTTATATGAGTAATAATAGGAAGGAAGGAGTATTTCTTTCTTAATGTATTATAATGCATCAAATACAATGTAGGTCATGACCTTATGGGACTGTTCTGACCCCACGAAACAGGAAAATACAAAATATCTTCTAAAGTCATTATGATGCATCAACTGGTGTAAAGTACATTAATGACCCCCAGGTGTTGTCTTTAACCCCCCCCCCGCCTTTATGAAATAGGAAATGATATGATACACTGTATATTTTGTTAACTTCTGAGATCTGAGATCCTCATCCCTAAACCATTTAAGGTAACTCCGTACCTATAAAATCATGGGTTCAAAGTTAAAAACTTAACTTTTTTTTAACTTATTGGACTTGAATTTCATCAAAAAATTAATAAAATATATGTGTATCCATACTATTTAAGATGTAAGGTAATAAAAACCAAAGGCTGAAATTACCATCTGAAAATCACACTTTTTTTGTTTAAAAATTAAATATAAGTGGATGGATACTTGTTTGTCTATTTGAATTTTATTGCTTACTTTGCCAGAAAACTAAAATTAATTTTAAAAAAAAGAAAAAATTGTTTACATTAGAAAAATTATACCATTTAGATATATCACTTAGAGAAAAGTAGAAAAGAGTTATTTCCCTTTGTCATTATTGAATTATGTCGAATATAAGGATGAAAAACGCTTATTAAATATCTCCAAGTAAACAATGATTTGAGTTTTTGATGTGCACCTATCATAACATAGAAATTACAAATCCACTTTCACGAATTTTAATGAATTCATGGTTTATGTAAAATGTATGATGTCACAGGAGGGTGGATTTACTTTAATTTATTTTTGCTCTTTGTGTCATTGCGCGTAAAATTGTATTGTAAGATTATGCCCCCTTGGAGACACCCTGACATTTTAGAACTAGAAATAATAATGTATTTTATCTTATTCATATGTTATACAGTACTGTTTGATCCATGTGGGTAATTCCTAGCCTAATGATGTCACTGCTTTGTTTAGGAGACTTTACAATTGCCCCAAATAGGTGAATACACATGGCAGTGATGCATATAACATTTTGTTTATAAATCTTAAAAATTGAATTAAGCAATTTCCAAAATGTTAATGTGAATCACGAGAGAAAAAGCAATCAAGAAATGATTTAAAATTTGCTACTGTACACATGTAAGAATGTATTAAGAAGACTGAATCTTTATAAGCAGGTTAGATTGGGGGGGGGGGGGGGATGAATGTGGAGTATAAACATTTATAATTTGAATCATTTATTGTTATTTATTAATTTTAACTTGTCAATGAATACTACTTATTGATCCCAAGGTAGAAATATGACCTCTGATCGTATCTCAATAGATCATTTGTCAATTATGCAAGGTGTAATGTAATTTTTTTTAAGAATAACATTTTTTACCAGTTTATAAAAGTTTTTAGACACCCAAATTATATTTTGATTTTAATAGATTATTCGACAAGGAAGGGGGGGGGGGGAAAGAACAGTTTATATTTGAGTTTGTTTGGGAGTGGGGGTTCCTTTTAAGTCATATATTTGACAATTTTTTAATGTAATTTAAAATAAGACTAAGCCATACTACAGTCATGAACATGAATAGTATAGAACAAAACACAAACTAATACATGTACATGTATATATACATAGGAAGTATTACAAAACAGATGATTGATCTATATCTGGGTTCTTAAATTGAATCATATATCATGTACATATTATATTATTGTTTCTTTGTTCAAGGCATTTAAGATGGTATGTAGGTCATGATCCCAAGTGCTCTTCCTGAAATTATCAAATATCATAAAAACCATTGAGATCCCCACCTTAATCCAAAGATATTATTCCTCCTTAGGTCATGCAGGCGCATCAGATCATTATGGCATGTAAGTCATGACCCTAAGGGGTCATCCTGACCCCCTTAGAATCAGAAATTGTCAATTATCTTTAAATTATTGATGTTTGATGATCCTATCTCTATTTAATCTTTATTAATTATTAAGTCTCCTGAATGAAGTTTGGAGACTTATTGTTTTTGTACGGTTCTTAATACATGTATATATTCTTCATCTTCTTTTTCTTCTTTCCCGCTCTGAACTTGTATCTCAGAGATGGCTGAACATAATTGTACAAAACTCTAGGATATGATAGGCCTGCAAATCTAGTTGTGCACCCTGGTTTGATTTTTCTCATTTTGGGTTAGACAACCACTTTTCGGGGGAGGGGGGGGGGGGGGGGGAAGGGGGGTGTCAAAAGGGTGTGGGGTCTAACATTGAACCTTGTAGAAAGAATCATAGACTCTATTGTAAATGGTAACTTGAAAACGGACAAAGATAATAATATAGGGTTTTCATAATCATATATTGGCTGTTACTGGCAATAAATAGGGTTTATTAGATCTGACCCCTGGGGTCATCCCCACCCCCCAGGAATTTGAAATTACCATATATCTCAGAAACTGTTATAATCATGACCCTTAAACCATATATATTCATGTTTCTGATGTCAAGGGGCATCAAATGTTATGTAGGTCATGGGCCCTGTGGGTGGTCCTGACGCCCTCAAACAGCAAGTCCCTTAATATCTTCAAAACAGTTGAGATCCCCACCCTTAAACCATATATATTCTTGTACCTTGTATCAAGGGGCATCAAATGGTATGTAGGTCATGGGCCCCGGGGGTTGTCATGACCCCCCTTGAACAGGAAGTGCACGAATATCTCGAAAACGGTTGAGATCCCCACCCCTTAACCATATATATTCTTGATCCTTAAAGGGCATCAAAAGGTATGTACCGGTAGGTAATGGGCCTCAGGGTTAAATTTAATTTTTCAAAACCGTAATGCACATCTATGGAACAGTTCCTTTCATATCCCAAGATATGATGTGTCTATCCATTAAATCATAAAAGGAGTTCTAGGATCTATGTTTTTTTTTAAGTGATAAACGTCAATTTTCTGCTACATTTTGACTCCCTGGATGAAATTTAAATTTTGAAAACCTTACTGCACATCTATAGAACAGTCCCTATCATATCCCAAGATATGATTGTCTATCCATTAAATCATAAGAGGAGCTCTTGGATCAATGTTTGATTTTTTAGTGATAAACGTCAATTTTCGGCTACTATTTGACTCCCAGGATGAAATTTAAATTTTTAAAACGTTATTGCACATCTATAGGACAGCCCCAATTATATCCCAAGAGATGATGTAGCTACTCCAAAAGTTGTAAGAGGAGTTCTGGGAACCATATTTTTTTTGCCAAAAAACGTCATTTTTTGTTGCCCACTGATCCCCTTAATTAAAAAAAAAATTCTGGAACCTGATCATGCCTCAATATGACACCCCCAATCATATTCTAAAGATCATTTGGCTACTGCTTAAAAAAAATGACGTTTTTTAAACCAGTTTTTTTGTAAAAAAACGTCATTTTTTAGCCATTAAATGACCCCCAGGACAAAATTGAAAATTCCGAAACCTTATTGCGCATCTATAGGATACCCTAAAACATATTCCAAAAGATGATTTGTCTACTTTTGAAAATGTAGGAGGAGTTCGAGGAAGAAGGTTTTTTGTGAAAAAACGTCATTTTTTACCAATTATTTGACCCCCAGGACTAACAGAGAATTTTTGAAACTTTATTACAAAACAACATGATACCCCAAATCAAACTCCAAGAGTTCAGTTTGCTGGTTTATAAGATGTAAGAGCAGTTTGAGAAAGTAAAACGTGACAGACGGACGGACGGACAGACAGACGGACGGACGGACGGACGGAACAGGGTAACAACAATATACCCGAACTTTCTTTAGAAAGTGCGGGTATAAAAAGGGGCAAAAACAATGCCAAATGCATTACTTATTGTATATTAAATTAAATTAATCGACTAAATTCTCTATCAGCCTATGATTATAACGCCGTCTACATGGCTTTCTTCTTTAGTTGTCGTTGTCCTCTGGTCTTGTGGACTTTTTGCTGTAATTAGAGCCTCCCACTCATCTGTAATGGGTCTGTTGTTAGCTGTTAGTGTTGTCTTGCTCACTAACAAACTGCTCTCCTCGGTAATCCCGGATACCTGAGACTTTGACGTGAGTATGGAGAGTATTGTGGAATGTTGTAGTGTTGATCTAGTTGATGTTGGTGGTGTTGATGCAGTGCCAGTGGTTCTTGTTGACGGAGTTGAGTTTAATGAGGTGCGTCTGGTTGTCCATGTTGTTGGTTTCGGGGTTGAGGTAGTCATTTCTTTAATTGTTGTTGCTTTAGTTACTGTCGTTAATTTCGTTGTTGTGGGTAACATTGTTTTTGCTGTTGTTAGTTTAATAGGAACGACGTAAACCAGTGATCGAATTTCAAGACAAGTGCAATACTTATGGAAACTGTTTTTATATAAAGTAACTTACCAAACTGACAAATATAGGGATAAAAGAAGGCTATGCCGCTGTGACAAGGGTAGTCGTGCCACATATAATTGTCGTTGACCTTCATTAACCCACAATCCTCTGTACTCCCTCCGTGAATGAGTAGAAAGCCTGTCTGGTGAGGACCCTGATGCGGGCTCCAGTTATCGTAGGTCATTGTCTTATCACCTGTTTTTAAAGTTCTTAATGATTTAAAAAAAAATGTACATGCATGTCTGTATGAAATGAACATTTCAATATACATGTAGTGTAAACGTGTTTAATGCGTAAAAATTAAGTCTCCCGTATCACATGTGCCGTCTTATACATGTACGTTAATTGACAGACAACGACTTTTTGTGCCTATGTTTTTTTTACGATTAAATTGCGTTTGACTGACCTGCTACCCACTCCCATAGGCCTTCATGATGCTGGTCCGAGGCCCCGATCCAGAACCCGGTCTTGATGTGACTATGTGACTGTCGTATCTTCTTTATGATAGATCCCTGCATGTCCGCACTTCTTATCTGCACGAGGTCCCCGCCGTGGCGCTGACAGCGCTCCCGCGCATGCGGCCAGTCGTGCTTGTCCATGGAGAGTTGTAGACACACTGAGCCATAAGTCCAAACATATTTAGGATCTATGGCAATATCTCTAGGACAAAGCTCCCTTAGACTGGGTTGTTCAGACAAAGCTAGAATAAATATGTAGTGTATACTTCAGATTTATAGTCCATTGATCCGATTTCAATAAGTTACGCATAGCATACATAAAATCTTATTTTAGCAACTAAATATAAGTCTCATATCGTTTTTTTTTTATCTTTTAAACCATATGCATGTGATGCATATTTATACATATTTTTTACAGTTCGATACATTTGTTAATTTGTAGTAAGTTTGCATACGAATAAAAGTTAATTTATACATATCATTTATCTTTTAAACATCATTACATTAATATTACCTTTAGAAATGAAAAAAAAAGCGAATGTCACAATTACTTGGCACAGAAAACCGTCCGTACATATCATCGTGAAGATTTTTGACGACTTGACCCTGTGATGGTATGTGGTGTGATAGTCCATGGATGTGGTTCGATGTAGTTATCAGGTCATCAGGATAAAAATACTCTTCTCTTTGTTATTACTTTAAACAATACTAAAACGTTAAAATGTTGCTTAAAATTCAAAATTATGATGTTTGTATTGTGCGTAACAATTTATTGCAATGACCGAAGAAATTTCTAGATGAAAAAACAGTTTAATTTTTTTAAAAGTTTTATTGATACATTGAAAAGATGTTATACAAATTAAAGAAAAAACACAACAGTATCCATTGAAATAATAATCTTGTTATGAATGTACAAAACTGGAAATAAAGTTACTGTGGTTTCGTCAATTTTTGAACACCAATTTTCGTGGATTTCGTTGTTTTGTTCATCCACGAAATTAAATGTTCATTGAAGTGTTACTTCTACTAGCATTTTGTATAAATATGAAAGTTGGCCAAGAATTTACGTAACCTTGAAACTGTGATTTTCACTTTATCCACGAAAATTGAAAAATACCTATGAATATTAATGAAACCACAGTATGCAAATGCATGTCTATTATTTTTGTCTATTTACAAAACAAAATTACCCGCCAGGCAAGCAAGAGAATTATGTAAGTAAACATTTGAGTCAAAATATATAAATTACATGTAAGTAGTATGCGTCTAAAAAACCCAATAAAATAATACTGTGACGATTTAAATGACTGTTTCTAAGAAACGTACAGGTATAACAAAATAAAGCTGTACAAAATTGAAGTGCGCTTTCGCATATTGTTTTTGTGTTCATTCAGATATACAGTGGAACATGAAAAGCTATGAATCACTGATACTAGACATTTAAACGACACCGAGCTCTTTCATTACTTTTTTTAAATAAAAACCACTAAATACAATCTTCTAATTCAAATCAAACAGCTACAACAAATTTATTTACTCTTCATTCACAAATGTCAATTTATCAAAAACAATTACTTTCTCAAAATTAAACAAATTGTTCGTTATAGTCGCACACTAAAGTTCACCTCCGACGAATGTGATACATTATGCTATCAGTGCTTGTATAGCATTCCTTACACCGTACAGTATAGAAAGACAAAGCCGGTCTGCTAGATATCAAGTATTGTCATGTGTTTTACATGAATAAAATATTTTACAATTGTAACAAGCTCAAGTTTAGGTGTAGATTTACCATAGTCTCTGGATTCTTTAAGTTTTAGTTCGTGATTTCTACATACTCTTCTAGATACCTCAGAAGAGGATGGTCCTTCACATGGCTTTCTAAGTTAGTCCCTTTTATTCTTTTCTCAAACAAAGATATCCTGTTAACATCTGCTTCTACCGTATAAGTCGACTTCGGCTCATGGTTGACTGGACGGACTAATTGCAATATGGCGTCAATGTTACAATACTGCATCACTTTCTCTGGGAACGAGTTGTAGCAAGCATGGAAAGCACAAATATATAGGAAATTGTGCCAGAAAACCGTAAAGGTGGTTGTTTCTATCACATCATTGTTCATCTTAGATGACCACATGGTAGCAAGTTGTGATCTATCTTCAGAGCGAATTGTTTTTGTGTATTTTTTCAATTTCCTATTTCTCATTTTTTCTTTAGAAGTAGAGGTTACTTCTGCTATCTCGTCTCTTAAGTTTTGTTCATCATAAAATCCATTAAAAACCAAGTAGGAAATACAGTCAAATAAATCTTTATCTTTCGATTTCAACGATTCGAAATGTGCTGTTATTGCGACCACTGGTCCTTCGTTCTCCTCAACAATTGCGGCTGCTTGAGAATGGTCTAAATCTACTAGTTTAAGAGTAAGATGCGTTCCAATTATGTCAATTAATAAAAGCGAATCTGCTGATAATGCTTGACATTCACAATCGGTGTCATGGCATTTTTGTTGTACGGTAACGAGGTGTTTTTTAATTTCTTGTTCTCTTTGTTTGGACGAAACATCTAGTCGCATTGTCTCAAAAGGAGCAAACTTAACTCCATATTCTCCAAAAACATGTTTGTATAAATGCTCTACTTCAGATCGCAGACCAACGACAAACTTTATATTTTTATAGTTGTTCTTCTCCCGAAGAATAGACTTAAGATTTTCTTCAACCAGAGATCTTTCACATGGATTATCATTCCATAATCCGAACCAGCCATCAACAAAGTACACAGTGTTATCAGAGAACTTATTATCAAGATCCAAGTAGTTCAAGTGTCTAACTTTAGATGTATGAGTATTGGCATACTTATCAGCTATTCTTTTCCCTACTGTAGATACAGAATTTCCTAGCTGACCAAGTACATATAGAATATTCAATCTTTTCAATACGTTGACGCCATTTTCAACATCTTCATCTGCCAAAAGAAATGATTCAACTGTATATTACAAACATGAATATTTTTTAAAAATCCGTCTTTCATCATTACCTAAAATATTCAAATATTACATACAATCTATTAAAAAACCTTTAAACATTTCTATAACTTTAATCAATAAAACATAAATTTACCTTTAACGACGAATTAGGAATGACTATAGCTAAACGGTTAAACGTTTAATCGGTCGGAACGATGGTAACCGGTAACGTATTCTTTAATCTATTAATCGGATTTTTTAAAGTCCGATATAAATTCATTAAAATTGAAAACTTATAAACATCAACTTCACAATTTGACGTTTTCATACACTGCTAAAAGCGCTAGCTTTAATGTGGGGAATAATGGATTTCCTCCTTGCTTAATAAAAAAGAATTAGACCGGAGTTATAGGTGCTAATTAGTGTTTAAAAAATTGACATTACCCTAACTGTCCAAACCTTCCATCGAAAAGCACATGTCAATGTATGCTATGCACCCTATTGGTTTTGTTCTGATTCAATATCGCCTATATATGTATTACTAAAACCTACCGGAAACTCAATAGTCCGCAAAATTAAAAACACAATATGCCAAGACCTTATCGAACGTTTCTAACCTTTGACAAATTCTAAATTATTTAAAATTGGTCGAAATATCAAACAGTCGTGAAATACAATACATTTCTAAATGATGGAAAGGTATTGAAGAATATCAAAGCATATAATTTTACGATAGGTTGCTAAGTTTTATTTAATTTGATTTTTTTCGTTCTTTAGAAAAAGACAAATACTATTCAAGGTTTATGACACCGTTGAAGACAACGACACAAATGGCAGACAATTTAATTAGGATAGCCCTAATGAGCATTTAGCTAAGGCAATCTAAATATCCATACAAATAAAGACATAAGTACGAAATGTCCGTTACTGCTTACACTTATGATATATCTTCAAGCGTGAGAAGATGTCCATAAACTATAAATGATATTTACCTGATCAGATTTTATTGTATATTACTTAAAAGTTTACTTTAATTTTCAATACACTACTTCAAAATTTGAGAGAAAGAATATGGTGGACACGGTTTTGCGGATTAAAACAGTTTTAGTTTTTTTCGGATTACACAAGGGGTGTTCCTAGTGAATCGAATGTCGCAACCCACCAGTGAAGGGTTTCGATGACTACTGTGGAATCATTAGATTTCGTGGTGGCTTAATTTTCGTGGAATTCGTGGTTACCTCTCATCCACGAAATGACATCCTCCACGAATTGTTAATTAGGGTAACAAAGTCATATTTCCTTTTGTAGATACATGAGGATACACGAAATTACGTCCACATGAACCTGTAAAATTTAAGCCATCCACGAACATTGGCCTCTACGAAATTTAATGATTCCACAATATTCACTATGGGCAGATAGCACGGAAACTATTTCCAGGTTGGATAGCAAAGCATGTTTATTAGTTGTAATATAGAAAATATTCGCTGAGGTACATTGTATTATAGAGAGTAATACCATTGAAAAATCTCTGATCAAAATTATTTACCTTGCTGTTTGTGTTTATTACACAGACCAGACTTGAAATAAATCACTAGAAATACTGCAACTACAACCACCAGGAAAACAACCACACCTATAACGTATGTTGAGGCATTGGAATCATCGATATCATCGCTATAACAGAATAATTCAAGCGTTATAGAAAATTTTACAGTGTGTCAGATCTAACAAAAATATACTTGAAAAGGGCGATTATTGTGTCAAATTTAAAAATGTACCTCAGTTCAGAATCCTTAATCATTGGACTGTCAGTATTTCCAAAGCAGACGCGATCTACAAATATTTGTGTAATTTTAATAATAAAATACAGGTGCATGCATATATTTTCGCTATATTTCAATGCAGCAATTTATAAAATATCTATACCAGGAGATACCAGTACTAGATGTTTGATTTGGCTTACATTTGTATACTTCATCACTTCTGTAAGATGAGTTGGGACAAGCCGTGCCATTACAGGGCGCCCAGTGTAGATATCCCTCATCGGTAAAAAAAGGACAATGCCCTATAAATTCACAATGTACAAATGTATCAATCGATACACTCACTGCAATATATATATATATATATATATATATATATATATATATATATATATATATATATATTTATATATATATATATTAGCAACACGTATTCTGGAAATTTATCATATGATTTTTTAAAATTATATTTCAAACAGAATTTTTCTTCGTCAATACAAGAGCGTATTTTTATTATTTTTAATGCAAGAAAATCAATTAATCGTTATACGTGTACATTTGTATGTCCAGAAAATCAACGTTATTGTTGAAAATAATTAAATAGTAATATTTAAACGAGAATAGTTTTAATCTCTGTACAATGATATTTATATTAATATTTCTTGAGCTGTGAGTCTTGTGAAAAAAATGTAAACACAATGTATATTTACAGCTTTGTTACTTTTTTTCTCATAATTTCTCCCCTCGTATCAAACTCAACAAAACTCGGATTTTTTTTACAGCATCCCATTATTAAGCTTCACAGTAATGTTTATAATTAATCCTCCATACCATAACAGAAAACACAAAGGAAGTAGAGACGGAATGACTGGCAGAAAAAACGGAAAGAGAACTATTCAGGCTAAAGTTTCCATTGATTTCACCTGGCTTGTCTGAATACTATTGTTCTCATGCACTCATTTGAGAAAAAAAATAAAATTCAAGATTTCTCCTTATTGTACAGGAATTATCGTAAAGGTATACATGTATTACTTTATATACACTTTACAAAAAATACACCACTATGAATCCGAATCATAAAGGTCACCTGTTGCAATGCAGATTAAACATCATTTGAACTACATGTTATATGTATTTATAGGATTTATGTAATCAAATGTTCTTTGTGCATACAGAGCGTATGGTAAGTTGCTCTAGCATATGCTGGACACATGTTTTGGTGAAGAGATCCTTCTTTACGTCTTGTTCGAACGAAGCCAACTATATTTAACCTGCTCAGGCACTGGCCAACAAGAGCCCAAGACAGAGTTAGACTGTCCTTTCTGACATATGTTGTTTCTTAAATAAAATCAGCAATATGACTATTAAAAAAAATTGATTAATTTAGGTTGCATCTAAAGTATAGAAAAAGACCACCTTGACAAATGAGGGAACATGAAAATCCCATATCGAATACGTTTTGTTATAGAGGAAAATTTGGTTTATGTGATGTCTTATATGCCAGACTTTGTGGGCAGACAGAATATCATTGCCTGAATATATCAAGAAGGCTGCATGGTTCTAAGCTAGTTTTAAGCTATTACAGCATATAATTTTCCATACAAACCAATTATCTTAGAAAGTTACGAATTTTCGTCAATATACACCATCAGAATCGGTCTCTCATTTCAAAGTTTAAAATATTCAAAGTTAATAAAAATAATTGGTTTATGGGAACACATACACCCCCTCAAACCAATGCATCATGGAAACAAAAGTTAAACAAACTTCAGAATATTAGTGAACAAAATGTACATAGGTTTATTTTTGATCTGCCAATACATTATGACCTTTATTAATTATTTATATCAATGTCGACGTCGTAACACAAAAATACCCGCCTCGACTTCATGGTTTAATTTTAATAAGTGGCGAAATAACACGGTACTCTTTTATGCCGTCTGTTTTGTATACGAATTTTGTGCATAATTTTTAATTGACCGAGAAAACTTCTGCGATGTCTATTATCCTAGACATACTTAGCATGACCATCGTTTAAAAGCGGACATAAAATTTGTTATGAAATCGGACCTACAAGAACCTTTAATAATTTGTGACTGATGACCCTTTTCAATTCAATTTTAATACGATACCGTTTAAAATCAAGGTCTTCTCTATGCAACTTTCCTTTACGGAGACTCCGTCCTCAGCTAAAAAACAGTGATATGAATCCGATCCCTGACAAAACATTTTATCAGCTGCCTCCTTCCATTCCGACTCATTGAATGGGCATCTACCATTGTTTCTAGTTGGCTTCGCTGTCACGTATGCATCTGATTAATGCAAGTTAGAACCATTTTAACAAGAGCTTAGACTGTGGGTAGTTAAGTCAAACAGTGATGTGACGTAGACTTGTCTATTTCCTTGCTAACCACTCAACCATGGCTCTTTCAAATCAACAAGATTTGTCTGGCTTTTGAGCTACAATGAAGCGCATAGAAGTGGTAAAATTTTTCGTTCGAATGGAATGTTCTAAACTTTGTATCGAACGTCAACTGTTACATAAGACACGAGGAAAACAGTATTCGTCACAATGCTTTCGGAACCGCCACTCTTCTGTACAGCACAAGCAGGAATTTCATACACGTGCATTATACACAAAAACACACATAAACACTTTTTTCTTTCCAACTATGTTCAGAAACAGTTATATCATTCAAAATAAAGAGTCAAGAATATTTTAGTAACAAATTTATTTGTGTTTTGAACTTCCTGTTACATGTACTGTATTGCAAATAAAGAAAAGTTTTTTTTTCACAACATATATGCACAAGTTTCAGTTTTTCGTTTTAGAGGGGTAAGCTACGTTCTTCGTCTTCTTCTGCATTTTTTGCTGTGTTCGCAGCATGGTGAGGAGACTGAGGATATGCACGGAGCACGGAAAACATATATGGAGAAAAATCGGGATTCAGCTTACGTCCACGTTTCCAGGGTCCGCAGCCCTGCTTGTGTTGTTTAGAAGATGAGCGGTTCCGAAAGCATTGTTACGAATACTGTTTTCCTCGTTATAAAAGAAATGGGCGTGTCTTATGTAACAATTGATGTTCGATACAAAGTGTAGGACATTCCATTCAAACGAAAACTTTTACCACTTCAATGCACTTCATTGTAAGACTATGCAATCGATGCATATTTCGATTGAAACCGCGTCATTTTTAACTTGTTTTGACGCAAGGAATAGAAAAATACGCCTTCTGAAAGTCCAAGGTCTTGTTAAAATGGTTCTAATAATGAAATGAAAGAGAATAGGAAAACATATGAATATAAAAGTCATATACACTGTGTATAGTATATATTTTTTATAATACTCACGTTTTTATAAAGGAAGCCATTTTATGGACATAACTAAATAACATGTTATGTTTTGTCTCCCGTACATTTTCACTGCATAAATTATACTAACCTTTTAGATATAATAAAATAAAGGTCTCCAGTAAAATGAGTTTTAAATTCTTAGAAAATAGCATTGTTTTTTCCTCGGTTTGTAACTTCCTGATCAATCTGAAAAGAAAAAAAACGAAAACGAAAGTTAAAACTAGTCTTTCTTTGTTTATCTAAATTATCATGGATGGAAAAAACTGTTTTGATAAAGTTAACCTGGTAAAACTATTAGAAATGAAATTTACCTTTTAAAACAATCGAATTATTCCAAAATTATTAATACAACAATTCAGCATTTTTTTTGCTTTATATGATATGACATGTCGCAAACGGAAACAATGTTATTTAAATATACTTGGAAAACCCGGCAACCTACCGAAACCGAAACTGTACGGTCAACAGATAGGTACAAAATTCAATTAAATTGACGTAAATTTGAATTGTGGACTTACAGCCTGATCAGTATTTCAATACACCTCGAAATGATTTATTATATATTTGATAATATCTAGTTATATATTGTGTGTTCATTGATATGCTTTTATTATCCGATGAGTTGAAATGGCGTTTATATTTGCGATTTTCTATTTAAATAATAAGGCTTGATTTATATAAAGCCTTTGTGTCAGCCCCTAAATGACATAAATTAATATTTTAACAACATCGATGATGCAATGTTGTGTTATTCGGTTATATGACCTTGTGCAATACAATTTAGTACGTCTGTTTGGAAAAACATGCAAGTATATTTAAGCACCGAATGCTTATTTTTGGATGTCGACGGTCCTATAACACACCCAAGCTGTGCAGACAAATTTGATACCGCGCGTTAGCTGATATGTACGTTCATATTGGTGTTAATTTTTATGAAGTCCCTCTGTATCGTCGCTTAAAAGCCATTATATACACTCTTAGTCAGGGATATGAAACATGCATGGTACAGCTATATTAACATGTAATTTAGTTCGCATCCGCAACTAAAAATATATCGCTAGAAACTTTGACGAAAAACATCCTTTTTATGAACGAATAAATATACTTTAACGATTATTTTTCATAAGAACGTATCAAATTGGTTATATATGTAAGTTAATCATACAATAAGAAATATATTAAAAACGCGCGATGATGTTTATATTTGTGCTCATGCGCATATTCAGTGTTTTCATAAGAAATTGAACGTCGCAGATTTCTAATGTAAACATAAATGATAAGGGGAAATATACACTGAATGTAGATGTAGCTGTTTTAATATAAAGTATCACTGAAATATCTCTTGAAAAAAATGTTTTAATTTCTAACAATTTTTTTCTTCTTAGAGCTTAATTGCTTAAATGAAAATACAGAAGATCTTTAATGCTCGTTAGTTTGAATTTACTTAAACAGGAAACCATTGACTTTTGTTAATGTTTTACAAAACATATACTATTGGTTTGAATTAAAATATTGATTAATGATGCTTACTGATGGTGAAATAAAAGTTTTGAAAGACATTATCTCAGTAATTGTTGGTCTAAAACCCCCTTTTTGTGCATTGTACCCGGGCATTCGGTCATTTGAAGTCTAGAGAATTTGATAAAAGTAAATTACATGTATCTTATTTCAGTACTGACACAGGGTGAAGCTAAGACTTTTTCAGTTAACAGTTTACATTCCATTCGACTAAATGACAGAGCTTCATTCAGTGTGAATCTTAAAAGGGCAATATGTATATTTAATTTTACAAGATGATTATCTGTCCCAATGGTCACATGAGTATATATTAGCCAACCTACCATTTAAATGTATTTTTAAGATTCTAGGTACAATAATATAAGATATAGAGTACATGTATTCAATTTTTCGCGAGTTCTTAATTTTGTAGTCCTGTCGAATGGTATCAAATTTCGACAATATGAATTTGCGAGTGCTGAACTTTTGGAACAAATCCATACGGTATCAATCTTGAAAAAAGATTTAAGAATTCGTCAAAACATCTTACACAAATATTGTTTTCCCGCGTCTTTAATATGATGATGCTGGTTCACAAAATTAGAAAAAAACAACATCTGATTTTTCTACTTGTACTTAAGACATGCATTGGAATATTTTGTGTTCGATGGGACCTGCTATATTTAATGTATAATCCTTAGAGGGGAAAGAATGTTGGTAACCATTTCCGATTTTTAAACATTTGTTTTTACAAAAAAAGTGCCCAAGAGATCAGTGAAGCCCAGTGATTAATGTATATATAAATCTGACTGCTGATACATTTGCTGGAATACTGAAAAGAAAAATCCATGCATTGTGAACAAATAGGAAATGAATTTACTTAGCATACATGTAAAGAAAAACACAGGTAGTGCATTAATGGATTGTACTATCTATACATTTAAATTAAGACTTTTGCCAATAAACTAAAACATGCCTGCACCAGCGTAATTGCCTACACCTTTGGTATTTCAACACGTGTTATAAGATTTCCGTAAGCTATAGTAGAATTTTACCTGATAAGTAATTATTGTAATTATTATTATAAACCTACTTTCATTTTCGATAAACCAGCTCGAAATAGCAAAAATGTGAGTAAGATGGCGGACTCGCTTTGGAGGATCCAAGTCAGGGGTAATTTGCATCAAAATATATGCTAGCAATGACTGAAGTAATATTGAATGATAACCTACATGTATACAGTGAATATATTTATTAGGAACTTACCAGGATTAAACATAGAAGTTAAGATTTGACAAACGTTGAATAAATGAAATAAGGTAATTAGTTTCTTGAGTGAGCGATTTTAGTTTTGATGGATAAAGCAGCTAGCGTAGCACGACTGAAGAATATAACGAATTAAATCAATTCACGAATAGGTTTATTCATGACACATGTATACAAGTCCACATCATGCTCTCACGCACGCACACACCATCAGCATGGCTATTTTCCCGTGCTCAATCCCCGGATGATACTCTCAAACAATACACACAAAGAACCATAACTCTTACTCAAATCATACTCATACATTCATACACAAACAGTTACTTCCCTTAGATCATATAAATATACTACAATACCCCCCTTTGCAAGATTTAACTATTATACTGAAAAACATATTAATGTTAATACTGTCCAATATTTCTGAGAACATTCACAATTTTTTTTTTTACATTTAGTAATGAGTCACAGTTCACAGTTCATTATAAAGAGTTTACAAAATTTACAAAGATAGTCACAGTTCACAGTCCATGATACAAATAATTTCACACGGAAACACACGGACACGGCTCACATTTTAAAGTCCTTAAAACGTTGCGGAACTGTCTTTACACGGGTTGACCTTCTCAAGACTGGCTCTGTTGGTTTTCTTGCGATAGGTTCCCTCACAGAAGGCTGTCCTTCATCACATGTAACCAAGAACGCAGTTAACGTTTGACCACTTCGTCGTGGCGAAGAGTGTAGGACGGGTTCATCATGCATCGCGAGCAGATATTCATACCTTTGATGGGACATCTTTGGTTAATACAAAACATTTCATAAATAAAATGGGAAAATTTAATGCGGTTTTAGTTTTGATCAAAAGAATTTATTTCCAGAACGGGGTGCCAAGGAAGGCGGTTTGACTAATTTACACAATGGCGGAAACTGTAGGGCGGGATACTTTGGATATATATGACAACTTTGGTTCAAAAATGCAAATTAATATGCATATATACACTAGCGGTTTTTTTTATATTCTAATTTTATACATTTTAATTCCACGTTAGATTGGTAGTAAACTTTATACATTAATTTGTACACAAAGAATATATTGTGTTATTAAACAGGGAAGTTACAAGGGGGGGGGGGGGGTATCACCCTCCCCAATTTTTTTTTTCAAAACAGTCGTTTACCTGAACTTCATGACATCTGGGACAGGGATAACATTCTTAGTAAAATTTGACCTAAATAACCAAATTTAGACAAATGACGTCCTAAATACTCACTCACTGGTTTAAAAAATTCATTGTAATCATTCTCCACCTTAAGTATCAAGGATATGTTCATACAGGTACATGTATATACATATATCACCCAATTCAGTATAAATTTGTCAGTCTTTTCTAAATATCCAGCAATGCAGTTTGTATTTTTTTTTTATTTTTATCTCAACTATAAAGAATAGGTTAAAATCAAAGTACTGACGCACTAAAGGGAATTGATTTTATCGATTATTATCAATTTTAAAATCAACGATACGTTATTTTGCATGACAAGTAGTTTCTAATCTGTATTTGAATCACGCACATTTTTAAAATATGAATTCTCGAACTTTTCGGACAAGAATTTCGGGAAAACCCCATATGAATGATGTTGTGTAATATCTAAAGGTAGAATCAATTCCAGCAAACTATGTATCAGTAATCGAAATATTTCTAGAAATTATACACGTGTCTGGATCCAAGCAATATTGAACTTCTCGTTCAATCAGACGCTCGGCTGTCTCCGTTAATCTCCGACTAGCAAGAGAGACTCTCTGCTTGTGGGATATTTACGGAGACAGCCGAGCGTCTGGTTGAACGAGACTATATTGAACTCTGGCGTAGGAGGAATACATTAGACTTAAAAAAATATCTAAATTATTCGTACTATTTAAAATCTTATTAGTTTCAAACCATTTATAAATACGTTTCCTTGAAAATCAATGGTTCAGCATGCATTACACCAAATTTATCTGTTATTTTCAAGATCTAATCTTATCAGCAGCGCTGATTTGTGCTTAGGTCCAAACACTGTTTCACTTTTGGTTTGCCAGAGTAACTGCATAGAAGAGTTAATTAAAATCAACTCCCAAAAACGATAAAGTCATTAAAACACTAGCTAGACTAAGTATAACCAATCACTTAAGAAAGGAGGGTGACTGGTCACATTTGAACCCAAGGAGAGTGTAACTAAAATGGGCTTTTTATGTATGTCACACCATTGAACCCAGGTTTTTTTTTCATACTACACCGTTAAAATCAGTCAGATGTGGAGAAATCTCAATATTCCAAAAGTTGATTTTGCCAGAAAGGGTTATTGTATGACCTACATGTAACTTTATTTTGAAAATTATGCGGGGGGGGGGGGGGGGACTCGCGCCGAGTGCGCGCTCCTTGAACCCGCCACTGATAAATATATAATTGTGTATTAGTGTTCAATGTGCCTTTTTACATAATGTTTTTTTAACAATCTATTTCTAGACACGTCAATTTTTCATCGATGCACTTTCGGGCATTTGACATGTTTTTCTTTTATTTCCTTCCTATACCTCCAGTTTTGAACACAATTTTCCAAAAATGCTGTTTGAGCGGACCGGAAGTGACGGACGATCGTAGTTTTACCTGATCGGCCCTAGAAATTCAAAAATCTATCATTCTTGAAACTTTCAATTTTCTATCTTTAATCGTTTTTGCGAAAAAGGGAGGACAAGATCACTTTTTACAAAAAGAAAAACGAATAAAACGGCCGACCGGAAGTGACGTCATCAACAAAAATGTACATGATTAAAGACCTTGATATTTTGTATTATTCGTGAAATTTTCATAAAAATCCATTGTACCATATTTGAGATATTTGAGTTTTAAGAAAAATGTTAAGAAAAAAAAGAATAATAATAGTGAAAAATAGAGAAAAAGAAACCTAACAAAAACAATAGGGTCTTCCGTTGGAAACGGAAGACCCTAATAAAAATAAAAACTAGATGCTGTCATTAGACAGTAGTACCCACATCAAGTATGTGCCCCTAAATAACACCGTTTTGCACCAGTTTAATTAAAAATGAAGGCCACGTGCAAGTTCCGGTAATATAAATAAAAATCATAATTTTCATAACTGAAGGATGATATCCCTTCCCATATGATAATACACATGAGCAGCACTTTATGTGCAATTTCGGGTTGAACTGTTTGCATGTGAATTTTAAGTTAATCAATAATCTTAACATTTCATGTCATAGAAAGTATAACGGTCTATATAATTATTACAAACAAAATTAAATTATGCTCCCCTGGCGCTTACTGGCTTTAGATTTGCTTCTGTGTGCCTACATGTATATCATCGTGTGCACAGATTTATAGAAGGGGTGGGAGTGAGGGGTCCAGACCCCCCCCCCCCCCCCTTAAAAGTTCATTTATATCAATAGTAAAACTACAAAAATACATATATTATATTTATACTTTATTTTTTATTTCAATAGGAAGTATACATCAGAATATGCTGGTGTCCTGCACCACCTTAAAGCTGTTATTTACCATATAAAATAGTGTAAGGGGTTTTGAAGAATAGGTCATAAAATACATGCATGTTACAAATAAATGATCTTGGTCTGCAGATCTTATTAGCGGGTACTAGTTTTACCCAGCTCTTCGGTTAGATGGGTTTCATGTGGTGTATACATACATGTATGTGTTTTCCATATGCAGAAAATGATTAGATAACATGCATACACATTTCTTTTGTGATGATCAGCTAAAGAGATTAATATTGTGCTCTAACTGGATTATCATGATGTTGACCAATAGGTAAGCATAATACATGTATAGTAGCATAATATTATGAGACAACGGTATGTACATAATAAGTATTACTTTAACTTTCTAAATAATTGATCTCCCTTTGCCAGCATACTGTATCATCATCTTTTGATATTTAATTAGGTTTCTCATCGTTACCTGTCCTATCGCATTTGTAAAGTTTCTGTCATTTTAATTGAAAAAGTTATTTTTTCCTTTGTCAGACTTACACTATTGAGTTGACCCCATATTGACCCTGTAACAATTTTGTATTAAATGTGTGTATTACATGTACTAATTAAGTGTAGAGACTTATTATTTTTATATGAGTTATAATAGGAAGGAAGGGGTCTTTCTTTCTTAATGTATTATAATGCACCAAATACAACGTAGGCCATAACCCTATGGGATTGTTTTGACCCCATGAACAGATGAAACAGGAAAATACAAAATATCTTCTAATGTCATTATAAAGCATGAAATGGTGTAAAGTACATGACCCCCAGATGTTGTCTTTTACTCCCCCCTTGTGAAATAGGAAATGATGATACACTGTATATTTTGATAACTTTTGAGATCCTCATCCCCAAACCATATAATTTATTCTTGCTCTTTGTGTCATTGCGCATCAAATTGTATATAGGTTATGCCCCCTTGGAGACAACCTGACATTCTAGAACTAGAAATAATAAAGTGTTTTATCTTATTGATATGTAGTGTTTGATCAATGTGGGTAATTTCTAGATGACACTACTTTGTTTATGTGACTTTGCAATTGCCCCAAATAGGCTAATACATATGCATATAAGGCATAGAACATTTTGTTTATAAATAGGCACGGTAAAAAATACAAAAGATTTGAATAACCCCGCCTTAAATGGGTCACGTGACATCCATCTCGGTCTATCAACAACAATGGCGACGACGAGAAAGAGGGGTAGACCGTAAAGGTTAACAGATTTGGCAAGGAAAGAGAAAAAGAGACAGACTGACAATGAACAGGAACAAAGGGAAGATCGTCATCGGAGACCATGTAGATCGATTAACTATGAATTAAAGCCGAATTAAACTTAAGTTTCCATCACGAGGTTGTAGGGGTTTTGCTATAAAAAAAAAAGTCGTGCTCCATGTGTTCCGTGTCTTTAATTTATAAACCACAAGTGGATTTTCGTTTAGAGGCATTTTTGAATAAACAATAAAAAAACACTCTTCGTATGTATTCTTAAGGTGGTATGGGACACTTCCATGTTGTGACGTATTGTTTATCGAAATACACAATAACATTAAGTGCAGTTATATAAGTAGTTTCTTTCCCAATATTGTCATCTAACAGCGTAGCGCAGTGAGTTAGAGGGTTTACTACAAATCTGTAAGTCATGAGTTCGAATCCCACTGTGGGTTTTACAATTTTTACCTTTCAAAATATTTTTAAAAGCTATTGTTTGGTTGGATATTGTAAAATTTGAAAATTCTAAACCGGTGAAAGTATTTCAATTATAATCTACTTTAATCCACATTAATATCGACAGATGTCCCATACCACCTTAATTTAATACATTTACATGTATCTTAGTACAACTATTTTTGGGAGTTGATTTTAATCAACTCTCCTATGCAGTTACTTTTGCAAACCGAAAGTGAAGCAGTGTTTGGACCTAAGCACAAATCATCACCACTGACAAGACTTAGTTCTTGATAATAATAGAAAAATTCAAAGTAATGTATGCTGAAGCATTGTTTTTCAAGGAAACTTATCAATAAACACTTTGAAAATGGTCAGATTTTATATAATACGAACAACGAAGATATTTATATAATCTCATGTATTCCTTCGCCAGAGTTTAATAGAGCCTTGTTCAGCCAAACGCACGGCTGTCTCCGTAAATCTCCGACAAGCAGAAAGGCCTTCTTGCTTGTCGGAGATTAATGGAGACATCCGAGCGTCTGGTTGAACGAGATTAGAGTTTGATATCAAAAGTGCCTGGATCCATACAATATTTAGAATTGCTTCGATTATTTATATACATAGTTTGAAATCTATCTTTAAATATTACACAACATGATTCATATGGGGTTTCTCGAAATTCTTGTCAGAAAAGTCTAAAATTCGTATAATTAAAAAGTGCGTAATTCAAATACAGACCAGAAACTAATTGCCATGCAAGATAAGTTGATTTTAAAATTAATGATAATCCATGAAATCTACTCCCATCAGTACTACAGTACTTTGATTCTACATGCACCTTTTTTTTCGATGAAAAAATTTAGGAAATGTAATTGTTTTTGTTTGATTGGACCTGCTATTCTTTACAGGGGAGGGAATTACTATAATGTTAACCATTTACGATATTTTTTTTTTTTACAACAAAGTGTCAAATGAATCTGTCATGCAATTTATATATGTACAGATAGACTGCTTAAACGTTTGCTTGAATACTGAAAGAGGAATTCTGCCGTTCAGCCGGTTTGTATGAAATTGCGATGATTAAAATTTGCGAGTGCTTCTTTACTGTATCTAAATCTAAAAGAAAAAAAACAAAACAAATTAAACCAGAATATAAAATCCTTACGAAGATTTTCCTGCGTTTAATTAGGAATCTGCGGTTTTTTAAAAGGCATCTATTATGATTCCCTTAAATATTTGATAAAAACATTGGCACAAACACAAATATGACAGTGTTCACTACATTTTTGGGAGTTGATTTTAATCAACTCTCCAATGCAGTTACTCAGACAAACCGAAAGTGAAACAGTGTTTGGACCTCAGCACAAATCAGCGCTGCTGACAAGCCTTAGTTCTTAAAAATAATTGATGAATTCGATGTAATGTATGCTAAAGCATTGTTTTTCAAGGTAACGTATTTATAAATACCTTGAAAATAGTCAGATTTTAAAATGTACGAACAATTCAAAAAATTTTTGTAGTCGTATGTATTCCTACGGCAGAGTTCAATATAGTCTCGTTCAACTCGACGCTCGGCTGTTAATCCAGTCATTCTATGGTTATACCTCAAACTAATTGCAACAGAAATGTTTTTTGTGGAATTCGTGAGAAATATAACGTATTAAAAAAATATCAAAAATCGAGAAAAATCGAAATAGGGGAAAGTCGTCAATTTTGGCCCCCCCCCCCAAAAAAAATCTAGATTTTACTTCAAATATTAGTCTTTCTAGCCAAAATATGACCAAACCTCAAACTAATTGCAACAGAATGTTCTTCTAGTTTTCCAAGCTGGTTTAGGTGAACTGTTGAACATTAAAAAAAATCGAGAATGTTTGGATGAAGGGAAATTGTTAATTTTGGATGAAAACCTTGGATTTTGATGAAAAATCGCCGAAAACTGGAAATTTGCCGTGACTAAAAAACAAAAATAGCAACGGACTAAATTTTTAAGAAAGTCAATAGATCTTATTACAGTTATGATTTATTTCAACGTTGATGAACTGCAAAGTTCAGGAAATTGAAAATTTTGGGTGAAAACTTTGGATTTTGATGAAAAATCGCCGAAAACTGGGAATTTGTTGTAACTAAAAAAAGAAAATAGCAACGTACATAATTTTTAATCAAGTCAATAGATCTTATAACAATGATGAAAAAAATTAAACTATGATGATTTTTGAAGTATATAAAGTGATAATGTTGAGTGAAAATGTTAGTTTTTTTTTATAAAAACTGGGAATTTATGTTTTCTTAATAAAAATTAAATTATATCATGAGTCTTCAAATTAATTTTATATATATGTTAAGTGTTTAGATAATAATAGAAAAATTCAAAGTAATGTATGCTGAAGCATTGTTTTTCAAGGAAACTTATCAATAAACACTTTGAAAATGGTCAGATTTTATATAATACGAACAACGAAGATATTTATATAATCTCATGTATTCCTTCGCCAGAGTTTAATAGAGCCTTGTTCAGCCAAACGCACGGCTGTCTCCGTAAATCTCCGACAAGCAGAAAGGCTTTCTTGCTTGTCGGAGATTAATGGAGACATCCGAGCGTCTGGTTGAACGAGATTAGAGTTTGATATCAAAAGTGCCTGGATCCATACAATATTTAGAATTGCTTCGATTATTTATATACATAGTTTGAAATCTATCTTTAAATATTACACAACATGATTCATATGGGGTTTCTCGAAATTCTTGTCAGAAAAGTCTAAAATTCGTATAATTAAAAAGTGCGTAATTCAAATACAGACCAGAAACTAATTGCCATGCAAGATAAGTTGATTTTAAAATTAATGATAATCCATGAAATCTACTCCCATCAGTACTACAGTACTTTGATTCTACATGCACCTTTTTTTTCGATGAAAAAATTTAGGAAATGTAATTGTTTTTGTTTGATTGGACCTGCTATTCTTTACAGGGGAGGGAATTACTATAATGTTAACCATTTACGATATTTTTTTTTTTTACAACAAAGTGTCAAATGAATCTGTCATGCAATTTATATATGTACAGATAGACTGCTTAAACGTTTGCTTGAATACTGAAAGAGGAATTCTGCCGTTCAGCCGGTTTGTATGAAATTGCGATGATTAAAATTTGCGAGTGCTTCTTTACTGTATCTAAATCTAAAAGAAAAAAAACAAAACAAATTAAACCAGAATATAAAATCCTTACGAAGATTTTCCTGCGTTTAATTAGGAATCTGCGGTTTTTTAAAAGGCATCTATTATGATTCCCTTAAATATTTGATAAAAACATTGGCACAAACACAAATATGACAGTGTTCACTACATTTTTGGGAGTTGATTTTAATCAACTCTCCAATGCAGTTACTCAGACAAACCGAAAGTGAAACAGTGTTTGGACCTCAGCACAAATCAGCGCTGCTGACAAGCCTTAGTTCTTAAAAATAATTGATGAATTCGATGTAATGTATGCTAAAGCATTGTTTTTCAAGGTAACGTATTTATAAATACCTTGAAAATAGTCAGATTTTAAAATGTACGAACAATTCAAAAAATTTTTGTAGTCGTATGTATTCCTACGGCAGAGTTCAATATAGTCTCGTTCAACTCGACGCTCGGCTGTTAATCCAGTCATTCTATGGTTATACCTCAAACTAATTGCAACAGAAATGTTTTTTGTGGAATTCGTGAGAAATATAACGTATTAAAAAAATATCAAAAATCGAGAAAAATCGAAATAAGGGAAAGTCGTCAATTTTGGCCCCCCCCCCCCCAAAAAAAATCTAGATTTTACTTCAAATATTAGTCTTTCTAGCCAAAATATGACCAAACCTCAAACTAATTGCAACAGAATGTTCTTCTAGTTTTCCAAGCTGGTTTAGGTGAACTGTTGAACATTAAAAAAAATCGAGAATGTTTGGATGAAGGGAAATTGTTAATTTTGGATGAAAACCTTGGATTTTGATGAAAAATCGCCGAAAACTGGAAATTTGCCGTGACTAAAAAACAAAAATAGCAACGGACTAAATTTTTAAGAAAGTCAATAGATCTTATTACAGTTATGATTTATTTCAACGTTGATGAACTGCAAAGTTCAGGAAATTGAAAATTTTGGGTGAAAACTTTGGATTTTGATGAAAAATCGCCGAAAACTGGGAATTTGTTGTAACTAAAAAAAGAAAATAGCAACGTACATAATTTTTAATCAAGTCAATAGATCTTATAACAATGATGAAAAAAATTAAACTATGATGATTTTTGAAGTATATAAAGTGATAATGTTGAGTGAAAATGTTAGTTTTTTTTATAAAAACTGGGAATTTATGTTTTCTTAATAAAAATTAAATTATATCATGAGTCTTCAAATTAATTTTATATATATGTTAAGTGTTTAGATGGATCAAATAATGACCAATTCGTAAATTCAATAGATCTTATAACAACAATAACAAGAGGCCCATGGGCCACATCGCTCACCTGAACAGCAGTTCCTTGTAACATTACATTTCGTAGCATATGCTTTTTCTATTTTAAACATTGAACCCCTTTCTGGGGACCCAGTTATGGTCCGAGGTTTATGGTTGGCTTTAACAACATAAATAGTAACATAGGAATTAAAATGTGTAGCACTGCGGTGGGACCGCACGTACACAACCTGAAAAAAAAGAGAAGAGTTCCACTTCAAGAGGAATAACTCTCAGACTATACAGAACATCAAGAAAGATAACTCTTGGTTCCACTACATTAGAGTTTACACAATTTGAGGATCCTTGCAAAGTAATCTCACAAACTGTAGCATTATAGTTCTCGAGAAAAACTTTTTAAAAACATTTTCAATATATTTTTCTATGTTAAACTTTGAACCCCTCTTGGGGCTACAGTATTAGTCCAGTGCTAAAGTTTTAATTATTTGGAATCTACATTATTTAAGGATGCTTGCATAGTTATCTCACAAGCTGAAGCATTATAGTTCCCTAGAAAAAGATTTTTCAACATTTTCCCTCTATATTTCTATGCTAATTTAAACTTTGAACACCTCTTGGGGCCCCAGTATTAGATTGAGGTCACGGCTTTTTTAATTTCGAATCTACACTATTTGAGGGTGCTTACGTAGTTATCTGACAAATTGATGCATTGTAGTTCTCGAAAAGAAGATTTTTAAACATTTTCCATATATACCGGTACTTCTACATTTAACTTTAAACCCATCTTGGGTCCCTAGTATTAGTCCAAGGGTCACTATTTTAAAACTGTCGAACCTTCATTATCCAAGGTTGTATGCATGATAGTAATCTCACAAATTGAAGCATTGTAGTTCTCGAGAAGAAGATTTTTTAACATGTTACCTTTATATTTCTATAATAAACTTTGACCCCATCTTGGGGCCCCAGTATTGGTCTGGGGTCACGATTTTACCAATTAGGAATCTACATAAGCGAAGGATGCATGCATAAAAATTCCACAAACTAAAACATTGTAGTTCTTGAGAAGAAAATTTTGAAACTTTTCCTTTATGTTTTTTAAAATGTTTAAATTTTGAACCCCTCTTGGTGCCCATCAATTGTCCGGGAGTTACAATTTTTTGAATCTACATTATTTAAGGATGTACATGTATGCATAGTAATATCCAAAACAGTTGCACTATAGTTCTTGAGAAGAAGATTTTAAAACATTTTCCTATATATGTTAAAATCTAAACCCCTACTGGGGCCCCAATTTTTGTTCGGGGGTCACGATTTTTACAATCTTCACTATATATACAACCTTTTGTGTATGTATTGGCATTTTTGGTGAAGTGGTTCTTGAGAAGAAAATTTTTAAACATTTTTCATATGTAGTTCTATGTTAAACTTTGAACCCCGCCTGGGGCCCCAGTTTTGGTCTGAGGGTCACGATTTTTACAATTTAGAATCTTCATTATACATTCAAGCTTTTGTGTAAATATTGGCATTTCTGGAGCAGTGGTTCTTGAGAAAAAGATTTTTTAAACATTTTCCTATGTATTTCTATGTTAAACTTTGAACCCCGCCTGGGGCCCCAGTTTTGGTCCAAGGGTCACGATTTTTACAATTTAGAATCTTCACAATATATACAAGCTTTTGTGTAAATATTGGCATTTCTGGTGCAGTGGTTCTTGAGAAGAAGATTTTTTAAACATTTTCCTATGTATTTCTATGTTAAACTTTGAACCCCGCCTGGGGCCCCAGTTTTGGTCCGAGGGTCACGATTTTTACAATTTAGAATCTTCACTATATATACAAGTTTTTTGTGTAAATATTGGCATTTCTGGTGCAGTGGTTCTTGAGAAGAAGATTTTTTAAACATTTTCCTATGTATTTCTATGTTAAACTTTGAACCCCGCCTGGGGCCCCAGTTTTGGTCTGAGGGTCACAATTTTTACAATTTAGAATCTTCACTATATATACAAGTTTTTGTGTAAATATTGGCATTTCTGGTGCAGTGGTTCTTGAGAAGAAGATTTTTTAAACATTTTCCATATGTAGTTCTATGTTAAACTTTGAACCCCGCCTGGGGCCCCAGTTTTGGTCCGAGGGTCACGATTTTAACAATTTAGAATCTTCACTATATATACAAGCTTTTGTGTAAATATTGGCATTTCTGGTGCAGTGGTTCTTGAGAAGAAGATTTTTTAAACATTTTCCTATGTATTTCTATGTTAAACTTTGAACCCCGCCTGGGGCCCCAGTTTTGGTCTGAGGGTCACAATTTTTACAATTTAGAATCTTCACTATATATACAAGCTTTTGTGTAAATATTGGCATTTCTGGTGCAGTGGTTCTTGAGAAGAAGATTTTTAAAGACATGCACCCTATACTTACTGTTTCGCAATTATCTCCCTTTTGAAAAGGGCTGTGCCCTTTATTTTAACAATTTATAATCCCCTTTCCATAAGGATGCTTTGTACAAATTTGGTTAAATTTGGCCCAGTGGTTTTTGAGAAGAAGTTGAAACTGTGAAAAGTTTACAGACGGACGGACGGACAGACAGACAGACAGACAGACAGACAGACAGACGGACGGACGGACGGACGGACGACGGACAACGGGTGATCAGAAAAGCTCACTTGAACCTTCGGTTCAGGTGAGCTAAAAAACGATTGACCGGTATGATACTTTTTCTTTAAACCAAAATATTTACTTTATATGATAACAAAACCATGGAATTGTTTTACCGAAACCCCTTAATTATGCTTATTATGTTTTTGTGTATTATACATAAATCTTTAGAAGTTGATTGTCACTTAATCGTCCATGTCAACTGTTTTGCTCGAATTTGTACAACCAGTTCCTTTACATTCGCCACAAGCTACTGAACATTCAAGTCCGTTTTTTCTACAAGTACATCTTTTAGTGTCACAGTTTGTCTTACAATTGCATCGATAATGTTCAGCAATTTAGAGGGAGCTGCGTCCATTGTACACTTAAGGTGGCTCTATACACCCACAGTTTATTCCAATTTTCAATAGAAGACCACAAAACATATACTTATCAAATATTAAAATGACGATAGGGATACTATAGGTATTTTAAAATAATTTTTTAATGTTTTTTCGTGTTTTTGTAAAATATTTTTTAAAAAGACAGCTATCAACAAATTGAAAGAAATTACTTTGTCATATGATGGATATTTCCTTCGGACACATAAAAAAAATATAACACTTCTTAACATTCAAAAATGTTATTATTGCATTTTTTTTTTAGTATTTCCCAAAAACATATTTTTTCATATTTTCTTACTCTGTTGACAAATCATCTGAAAAAGTTGCTTGATGTTATAAGAAAATGTATTTTAATAAATGTGAAATAAAAAATTGAATGAAAACAATTGCAAATAAACACAAAAAATATTTTAAATTTTATTTGGTATGAAAGTTCCTCATGTAAGGGTTATCGTTCCTAAGTCCCAAGGCCTAAACACCTTGGGGACTTTTCATTTCAGACTTGAAGAACATTTCCTAAAAATAATGTTGGAATTATAAATATATGCATATTTCATTATAGACTTTGCCCTGTATAAGTGAATATATTCGCTTTAGTGCAAAACTAAGTCAAAAAAATAAAGGGGAACATTCACTAGGCTAATAGGATTTATGTATCCCAACCTGAGAGAAATTCAAAGCAACCCTGTCATCCCCGTTAGGTGTCGATGTTAATGTGCATTAAAGTATATTATAATTGAAATATTTTCACCTGTTTAGAATTTTCTTTCACGGTATTCAAACAAAAAATACGTTTTAGAAATTTTTGGAAAGTTAAAAATTTTATTGTTCTCAACGGGAATCGAACTCATGACCTACTGGTTAGTAGTGAACCCACTAACCCACTGCGCTACGGTGTAACATATCGATGAAGCTATAGAAACTCTTTAAAAATATTACTTGATTTTATTGTTTATTTCGATAAATATATAATACCACACAACGTGAAGGCGTCACACACCACATTACTTGTAAGTAATGAATTTTCCAATTATCAAATTAAATCTATCCATTTAACAAATTTTTCAAAATAGCGGTTCCCATACAATTCACCTCAGTTTAAATCAGCCAGTACCGGAAATGCATGTTTCCAGATTTACTTTTTTGCGTACTGCGTCATCAAAAAGTGGTGTATAGAGCCACCTTAACTGGAACAAGGTTTCCATTAGCGACTTTCCAACCCCATTCACACGGATTTAGATTGTCCTTGTTCATCCACATTTTCATTTGAAGATAAGCCCTCTGGCTATAAAATGAAGCCGCATTTGATGTTGGCGGCAAAGTATGAATTTAAACGCATGTTTTGTTTGTCAATACTCTTGCAGCAAACTTCCTGTAGCGAAGAATATTCAGTCCTTCATATGGAGCACCATCATATAAAGAGGAAATAATGCTTTCACCAGCAGAAATAACATCATCCTTTGCGTTAGCAATGCATAGTAACTGTGCCTGAGTCTTGAGAAAGTCATGTTCTCCAAATTTCTTTAGGGTCGCTGCCTTACTGACACCGAACATTCTTGAAGTTGTGTCACAACCACTGATAGCATGAATTAAAGGTAACAATGTACATAGCTCCTCATCAAGCAGCAATTTGGTCTTCAAAATATCCCATATTTTAATATGTGTGTTTACTTTTGACACATTGCCGGATTTGAATATCAGCGAATTTGATGTAACGTCCGCATGATGAAGGAGTAGTACCAACAGATCAGTGTCCTCTCCAAGCAAAATAGTTGGTTTCAAATTTCACCGAAAGAAAGTCCGCTTGAAAGTCTTGATGGCGGCCCTCTTCTCCATCGTATACACTGGCAAAGCGGACTTTCTTTCGGTGAAATTTGTCAAAGGTACATCGACAGCGTATAACGGAAATACAGTAAAGCTATAGTTGTATTTGATGGATATGCTTCGGGTCCAGATACTAAAGATGCCATTCACGCGGCGCACCAAAGGAATCATACGCACAAAAGTTTCATTCACAGATAGAACTCCTTTCAAATCTAATAAAGACATGTTTCTAGCAAACATTGAGAATAAGCAAAACTTTATTAATCTCTTGAGTGCAAAGATGGTAGAAAAGGGAATCAAAACAAAACACGCAGATGCCGATGCTGATGTATTGATAGCCCTTACTGCCATCGAATCGGCGAAAACAAAACCAACTGTTTTGCTTGGAGAGGACACTGATCTTTTGGTACTACTCCTTCATCATGCGGACGTTACATCAAATTCGCTGATACTAGTATTCAAATCCGGCAATGTGTCAAAAGTAAACACACATATTAAAATATGGGATATTTTGAAGACCAAATTGCTACTTGGTGAGGAGCTATGTACATTGTTACCTTTAATTCATGCTATCAGTGGTTGTGACACAACTTCAAGAATGTTCGGTGTCAGTAAGGCAGCGACCCTTAAGAAATTTGGAGAACATGACTTTCTCAAGACTCAGGCACAGTTACTATGCATTGCTAACGCAAAGGATGATGTTATTTCTGCTGGTGAAAGCATTATTTCCTCTTTATATGATGGTGCTCCATATGAAGGACTGAATGTTCTTCGCTATAGGAAGTTTGCTGCAAGAGTATTGACAAACAAAACATGCGTTCAAATTCATACTTTGCCGCCAACATCCAATGCGGCTTCATTTCATAGCCAGAGGGCTTATCTTCAAATGAAAATGTGGATGAACAAGGACAATCTAAATCCGTGTGAATGGGGTTGGAAAGTCGCTAATGGAAACCTTGTTCCAGTTAAGTGTACAATGAACGCAGCTCCCTCTAAATTGCTGAACATTATTCGATGCAATTGTAAGACAAACTGTGACACTAAAAGATGTATTTGTAGAAAAAACGGATTTGAATGTTCAGTAGCTTGTGGCGAATGTAAAGGAACTGGTTGTACAAATTCGAGCAAAACAGTTGACATGGACGATTAAGTGACAATCAACTTCTAAAGATTTATGTAGAATACGCAAAACATAATAAGCATAATTAAGGGGTTTCGGTAAAACAATTCCATGGTTTTGTTATCATATAAAGTAAATATTTTGGTTTTAAAAAAAAGTATCATACCGATCAATCGTTTTTTTATTGTTGTTATAAGATCTATTGAATTTACGAATTGGTCATTATTTGATCCATCTAAACACTTAACATATATATAAAATTAATTTGAAGACTCATGATATAATTTAATTTTTATTAAGAAAACATAAATTCCCAGTTTTTATCAAAAATACTAACATTTTCACTCAACATTATCACTTTATATACTTCAAAAATCATCATAGTTTAATTTTTTTCATCATTGTTATAAGATCTATTGACTTGATTAAAAATTATATACGTTGCTATTTTCTTTTTTTAGTTACAACAAATTCCCAGTTTTCGGCGATTTTTCATCAAAATCCAAAGTTTTCACCCAAAATTTTCAATTTCCTGAACTTTGCAGTTCATCAACGTTGAAATAAATCATAACTGTAATAAGATCTATTGACTTTCTTAAAAATTTAGTCCGTTGCTATTTTTGTTTTTTAGTCACGGCAAATTTCCAGTTTTCGGCGATTTTTCATCAAAATCCAAGGTTTTCACCCAAAATTAACAATTTCCCTTCATCCAAACATTCTCGATTTTTGTTATGTTCAACAGCTCACCTAAACCAGCTTGGAAAACTAGAAGAACATTCTGTTGCAATTAGTTTGAGGTTTGGTCATATTTTGGCTAGAATGACTGGACTATGTCTCCGTAAATGCTTGTCGGAGATTTACGGTGTCAGCCGAGCGTTTGGTTAAACGAGACTAGAGTTTAATATAATTGCTTGGATCCATACAATTCTCGAGAAATATTTTGTATTACTGATACATAGTTTGATTGAATTAATTTTACTCTAAATATTATTTAACATGATTCATATGGGGGTTTCTCGACATTCTTGTCGAAAAAGTCCAAAAATTCATATTATAAAAATGTGCGTTATTCAAATACAAATTAGAAACTACATGTACTTGTCATACAAAATAACATATCATTGATTTTAAGATAAACAAACATTGACAAAATCAATTCCCGTAAGTTCTTCAGTACTATGATTTTTATTGCATTGAGAAAAAAGGAGCAAAGGAGACACAACAGTATTTGTACGTAAATGCAAAACTGGCTGAATCGATACTCTTGTTTTAAGACAATTAACCAATGATTGGTCCAACTGTTTCTTCAGTTGTTGTTTTATACGGGTTGGTGTGAGGCAACTTCTCTGCCGAAAACAAATCAAAGATGTTGGTTCATAAAAATTAAAAAGAAATGGATGTTACACATGAATCATAATCATAATTTAATAATTTGAATAAAAAACATTCTTCATAATTTGTTTTAAAGATTAAGTCCCAACAGATTACTGGTATGAAATATTGGATGAGACATCAGTACTAGATTAGAACACAACCCCATTTTTTGTAAAAAAAAAAAACCATTTTTTAAAAATATAAATCAATATTATATTATAATAACATAGCAATTTTTAACAAACTGCCCCGTTTACAACATGCTGTTTTTGCTGTAATGACGTAGCACATACGCAACGTACATCTTGTGCAAACAGCATAAACGATGGAGGACGGAGAATTAATATGAAAAAAAAATCGATTAGAATTAGAAAGTAACAAAAATGATTTACGCAGAAACAAAGAATTAAGTGCATGTGAGATGTATGTGCGAGATACTTTGAATGATTAGGCATATATTGTTAAACAGGTCGGGTACACTACCTTATATGGATAGCATTATTTAACATGTGACAATATTTACGTCAAAAAGGTTCTCCAATCAGGTGAATGATTCGCAAAGCATGATGGTCTACAACGTATTTACTTTTCAACATATACACGTTGTTTGTGGCTGTTTCATACACAATATTTTATTGCTTGCCAGAAAATTCGTACAATTTGATTTTTACTTTACAAGGTCAAAAAGGAAAGATTACGTACCATAGACTTTGTTCCATGCTCACATTGAAAAATACTGTTGTTTTAATTTATCAATTGTTGCTTCAAAAATCGATCAGTATCTATACGCATACAAGTACAAGCAAATATTGATAAGGAAAAACTGTATAATTGTTTATTGGTGACTTAATTATTATACATCATAATGATTAATAAATGCAGGTAATTGCACATTTTCAACATACGTATATAGCAACGATAGAAATGCACAAATATACAAATACAGAAGTACAAGTTATGTATCATGTAGTATTACTGTTGGCATACTGATGAGTGTCCCTGAAGAAGGGCCGATACACACGATAAGGTTTGCCTTACAAGTCTAAAACATACGTTTTTGCAAGCCGCACGTCTCTAGTGTCTACACGCTAAGGCAAGCCTTACATGATTATAAACATCATTTCCATAATCACCACGTGTTTTTTTCTGAACCTTACAAAAATGACAATATCATAACTGTGGCAGCAGTTATTTTATTGACTACGGCAGTAAAACTAATTAAAAAGAGGAAAAGGGTAAACAGGCGCGTATGGACAAGTCGAAGTGCTGTGCACGGTTTACACAATATGCTGCTGCATGAATTGTGCCTGAAAGACCCTAGCAATTTTGTACGGACGGCAGTGTCATTAGGTCACATGGCACGTGGTCCCTCAAATTTCCCACATGTACGGTTTGATATCATTACAATTAAATTGACATTAGGGTAAATGATTTTCATTGGCTACGATACTAAGCTAAGTCTTGTATAAGAAGAAAATAGAGCAGTGCTCTGTTCGTAAGTTTGACTTGTAAGGCTAGTAAAAACGTGTATTTGGGGTGTGCACACGGCAAGTCAAGAACCTAAGTTTTAAGACTTTTAAGGCAAGCCTTATCGTGTGTACAGGCCCGAGAACTTCAAAATTCTACTTATGTTGTCCCAAACCTGAGGTACCACGTGAAAAACGAACTCACTGCTTCTAATATAATACTAGGACTTACCTCTCTTTTGAACTTTGACAATAGGGTATTTAAATACTAGGTTGTTGTAAGGCTTCATAGGCAATATTTTTCAAATGTGAGCATAGAAATGAACGATCAGACATGATTATCCATATTTATTTCATTAATTATAAAAAATAACTTTAACGGCCTGTATTTTTACCTTGGGCCTGAGGCAATTTAGGAACAATCGAAATAACTTGGCGAGGAAATAATCGCAAAAATTATTCCTGTGATCTTCAATCGATAGGATCGTAGCGATCCATATTTTATAAGAAATGTGCATTTAAAGCGCTTTAATTGCAATAATTTAGATAAGAATTGAAGGTGGAGAAATAGAGAGAATGGATACCTGCTTACTATAAATACTCACTATGTTGACATATAAAGGAGTAATGATAAAAGAAGTTAGAGCAAGGGTAGTCATGCCATCTGAATCCATCCTGGATACGCATGATGGCACAATCTTCTAAATCTCCAGCAGCAAAGAGGAACCCGGATTGAGATGGTCCCTGTCCTGGCTCCCAGTTTGAATAGGGCATGTTAGGATCGCCTTATGAAAAAAAAATTAAATTAAAACTAGTAGCCTAAATGAAAATACTTATTTCTTTTCTTGGATATTAGCAAGAATACAATACGCCAAAAAAGTAAAGTTTTACGTATATCATCATATATATTGCCATCTAAATTATACGTTATGCCATATTCCATGTAATTAAACCATGTTTGTATTAATTGATTTTCAAATACATAATTAATAATGGTTGTAAATGTAATACTTTAAATTGTCATTAAGATCAATTCCAAGCGGTAACTATAACAACTGTCCAATGTCGAGTACTCACCAGAAATCCATTTCCAGTGAGATTCCGAATATAGATCCGTTGCCCCAATCCAAAACCCGTCTTCCTCTAACTTCAGCACCTGGGGATGTACGTTTACTCGGATGTACTCTTGCATGCCGGGAGATCTAGGTTGTACAAGGTCACCTCCTTCGTTGAGACAGATTTGTCTCGCAGTTTCCCAGTCCCAGTTTCCATACTGCACTTTGAGACATAAATCTCCATACTCATACAGGTCGCTTTTGCTCAAATGGTGAGGGCAGTAGGTTGTGTCTGTTCCAAAAGCTAAATAAACATACAAAATAATGATAATAATCAACATTGTTGTAGGTTGTGGTGCTGCTGAGTACTAAACATATGTCGTATATGCAATCATTTGTAAAGTACAAAATTCTAATTACAAAAATACTGCTGATCTGTTTTAAGAAAAAATGCTAAGGAATTTGCATTTGTATTTGAAAAAAAACCATATATACTTTGCACAGAGTTCTGAAAAAAGATTAGGAATTGATAAACGATAAATGGCATATCAATTGAAATTGAAACATGTTTATGTAGAAGAGATAAATCGGATGTAGATTTAATTATGTTTTAAATAACCGCACCGCATGTTTGAATTGATTTGTAATAACTATTTTTGACGATCTGGTTTAATTCTGGTTTAGAAAAAGTTTTAAAAAATCACCAGGAGACATACATTTAAAAATGTCATTGCAGAAATAATCCTTATTTATATCATTATTAAAGAAATATGAATTAAACTTTAAAAATAAAAAATCAAACTTTAAAAATATAACTTCAACTTTAAAATTGAACAACTGTCACTTTATAAAAAGAGGGATCTTTAATATTTCTTAGATGGGTTTAAAAAAGAGCATACTTCTCATCGGAAAATCATCTAATACTATTCACTACCTACTAGCGACCGAAAATGGGATTTTGTTTATAAACATATACCAAATCTCTTTGTCGCCAATCTGAGAGCTAACAATGTTTCAAAACAATACGTGTACATGTAACCCTGCCCTAAATATTTAGAAGATTAAGAAGAAATCCCTACCTGAAATGTTATTCATTTGTACATAAATCGAGAATGCTATTTTGAATATTTTAAATATTCTTCAAATTATGTGACGAAAATGTAAAAACTTAATTGTTGTAAACATGTTTGAAATAATTTAGGAGATAGGAGCGAGAGAAATAAAGAAAGAGAAATTAAAACAGAGAGTGAGACAGACGGATAAAAAGACGGACATGCAAACACACAGACAAGGAGAGTAAGATTATACTGCTTGAACCCTTATCGCCGAAATGTGGTCACAGACTTTTAAAAAAAAAAGGAAAAGGGCTGAATTTTAGTAAAGATGATCAATGAAGGAGCATATCCACAAAAATAATTAGGCTATAGGCATAAAAAGCATACAAAAATACAAATGTAGCTTAAGAATTTTAAAAATATAAATGATTGATGTTAGAATGTATTTGTGTGAGAGAGCTGCCCTTGCCGTTGGTATAAATGTTATTTCCAAAGTGAACACGTTTCTCATCTTCGCTAGCCAAGGGTTTTCGGTCCACTTTGCTCCCCATAAACCCTTGGCGGATTTCATTACGAAAACTCGGTGATGTAGTGGCGCTATCTAGCGAGCAACTTGAGTTGCCCCCCTTGCATATTTACATTTTAATCGAATTAAACAATAGGTTATATGCACACCACGGCATTAATACAACTTCAAAACATGTTGACTACCGAATATCGGAACATTATTAACGATGCTTTTAAATACGAATTAAATTATAACCTAAGGAAAGCACGGAATGTTTTATTCATAGTGTTTTGCAAGGACCTGTACCGGGAGTGAAAAAATTGCCGATTTATATGAAAGCTTTCATGCCATAAAATCAGGTATCGTTGTCGTGAATATTGCGGACCAAAGAAATTAAATAAAACAGAGCTCACTGAACCTTTGAAAGCAATAACCATAAGCAGGAACGTATATACTAACGGGATAGGCAACTTCTACATTCGCCATGTTTACTTCCCATGCTATCACGCGAGCCTTGACAAGTTTGTAGAACTATGGTCAATCCCAGTAAAATATATAGGTTTTTAAAGCGATCTGGTTAGACCATCGTTGGGGAGGCACTGTACTCGAGAACTTGTGTCTCAACTTGTTAAAAGCACCGAATGTTTTACCAAAGATCACATATGTGTTTTCTTTTAAAGTTTATATTTACAAGCACTGCGATTGGATCAGCTACTCGCAGCTGCAGCCAATCATAAAACGGAGCTTGTCACCGAGTTTTCGTAATGAAATCCGCCAAGGGTTTATGGGGAGAAAAGTGGACCGAAAACCCTTGGCTAGCGAAGATGACGTTTCTCGAAATGCGTACAAATTATATGACATATAATTTCTGATGTCATGCTAGTATAAAAATAATGGGTTTGGTCAACATTTATCAAACAGTAGCAAGGAAAATTGGGTAGATTGATAAATCATGTGCTATTCTAAACAATTATAAATAAATGTTGTATTAAGTGAAAAATTTAATATAAAATTTCGATTTTATATAACAGTTGGTTAGAAATGATGATTGTTACATTTATATCTAGATGGGACCATGTAAAGCTGATTCTAACCGGCTGAATGTAAGACACATTTTATAAAGTGTGTTTTATCATAATTCCAGCAAATGATATACATGTATTTTGTTAAATGCCCCTAAATTGTAACGATTTAGTTTTAACAAGAGGCGTTCAATAAATAATGTCATCGTTGTTGCAAGAATTACACAATATTTTACAAGATATTTTCTGTTATTTTTAAAGCGCTAAGCATAGCTCAGCGCTTCATTGTCGTTAGACTATTACTTCCGGTGCATAGAATAACCGCCCCCTATGAGCAGAAGTATACATCATTTTACTGGTTAGGGAACCAGTTTCAGGGGTTTATGCACATAACTGCACGGACTATTGTGAATATACTGTAAGGGGTATTGTGAATTTAATGTAGGAGGCTTACATACATCATTGCACGGGTTGCCACGCAGTGATGAGGAAATATACAGAAGCTGAAATGTTATACATGTATACATATATCTGTTATATACATACAAAAGCTTGGTTAGCGCTTTTCAGTACTACCAGTACTTTGATTTATGATTACATTCAAATTACTCTCCTTACTATCCTTTTTACAGACGCATATAATCTCAACTGATTTTATTATGCAAGCTTTGCATGCATTAATATACTGTTTTATGGGAATGGTATTTATGTACTGACAAATGACAGAGCCCAAAGCATTCCTTGAAGCATATCTTCTTCCTGATAAGTTCTTTTTTCTTATAGGAAAAAGAAAAAAAAAGTCACAGGGATACAAGCCGAGGGAATTAGGAAGATGGACAATGGGGCAAGCCATTATCTTTTATTTTTCTAAAAATGATTTCACAGTATGGGATTTATGTGATGGGGCGTTGTCATGATGAAGTCGAATGTTGCGAATTCCTGACTTTGGTTTCCTCCTTTTGCAACGTTTCTTAACTTTCTTCAGCGCATAATTTTTGTATACATGTCCGATGATTGATCGCCTTTTGGAATAGCAACAGTTATTCGAACTACAGGACCTTCACTATCAAATACATTTTTTTTCTATTTTAAGATTTTTTTTTTTTTTTTTTTTTTTTTTTTTTTTTTTTTTTTTTACACATTTCGACCCGCAATCGTTTTTTGTTTTTCTGTTAATAGATAAGTTATCCATCTAACGCTTAGAAGGCCAAGATATTTCTTTAAAATTGTAAATACGATGAAACGCCTACTAAATTTGCTATTTGTTTGAAGTAGCATGTTATTTACAATGCTTTAGAAATGCATATCTAATTATCAAATGAAGTTTGAGAGTCAGTCGTAGAGAAATAAGCAAGATACAGGGCTCACAATTCTTTGTCATGTAAGCAAGGCTTGTTCCCTGTCTTTATTTACATGGGTTTAATATACAGTGAAAAATATTGCTTTAAGTTAAATTGTCTATCTTCTAATTCATTTAAAACATAAACAGTTTCTAACAGTTTAACAAATTTATCTTAAGTCTAAAACTGGAATTTTCACTTCAACATTCACAATGTAAACAAGTTTTTTTTTACATACTAGCATAGAATGGTAAGCTCTGTAACTCGCTCATATCTCAACGAACGACATTCAAATTTTGGTTCCCTATTGAAAATGCCTTACTGAAGCATTGTAAACATTGATTTGACTTGACTTAATCCACTGCGTCCCATTGGGGACATAGGGCGGCTCGAGGACTTTCAATCGTTGCGCTGACCCCAGGTCTGGTCAATTTCAAGTCTGCTGTCTACGTCAGGTATTTTTTGGTCTTCCATGCTTTCACAGACCTTGTGGGTCCCACTCAAAGGCTTGCCTGTGGTGTTACTTTGTGGTTTCCTTAGAGTATTCTAGCCAGTTCCACCTGCGTGTTCAAATTGTTTCTACTGGTTGCTTGTTTGGTGATTCTCCCCAAGTCTGTATTGCTGATTTTATCCGGTCATCTTATCCCCATGATGTTTCGTAGGCACTTGTTTACATAGTACAAAGACAAAGACTGATTTTATAGATGTTGATGTTCTCTCCAGGTTTCAGATTCATACAGGAGTACTGATTTCACGTTGGTGTTGAATAATCTGAGCTTAGTGTTTGTTCTTAATGCCCTGCATCTCAACACTGGTCTCAAAATGGCAAAAGTTGCCTTCCTTTTTCTTGCGCTGATGTCTTCATCTGTGCCTCCAGATGTACTGACAATAATATTGTAAACTATGCTGGCATATCTCTGCCCCTTGTGTGCAAGTCATTTTTTATCAAATATGTCCACATGCAAGATAAATATGTTGAAATGCAAGATAGTTATGTCAACATGCAACATAACTTTGTTGACATGCAAGAAAATTGCAATTAAATAAGAATTATAAAACATCTAAAAAAAATCTCATATATCGCCAACAGGTGACATCTAAAATGCTATATGCTACTTATTTATGTTGAGATGCAACTTATTAATGTAAACATGCGATATAAATATGTTGACATGCAACGCATTTATGTTGACATGCAACTCCAATGAAAAAAAGTTGCCTAGGTTAAGACTCGAAAGAAATTTAAAAAAAAATGTGTTATGTATATAGAAACAAGTGTATGTTATTGAAACAAGTTTAATTGGATGGTGACTTAAATTACAAATCATAATTTCATACAGTGTGTCGAGTAGATGGTTATATATCAGCTTCTCAAATGAGTATTCGATGATGAAACGTGGCCAGATAAACGCCCATAAATCATAAATCGAATATGAACCAATTTAGAAAAGAAATTCAAAGGTCAATTGAACCCTGTATTTTATGCAATCTAATTAGTGACATTATTTATTGGACGCACTTCGTTAATAGTGAACTATTGTTTATCAATGAAACTCCTGCTTGTCTCTGCTTTAAACGACAAACATAAAACTAGTCATTATATAATGTAGCGAAATATGAAAATAAAACGTCGTAGTGCCAACATATAATATCGAAGTTACACTATGTTAAGACAAAGCATTAAATTTTATATCTGAACTGGTTTGTCGTAGTTCTAAAAGATAAAATGTTTCCCTATCAAAATGAAAACTAACACTTCCAAATTAGACATGTAAATTAATAGATTGTGCCAACTTACTTCGTCGCTAACGATCACTTAATTTCTTGTCATTGAGAGACTGCATGGAAGTTGTGAAAAAATGAGACAGAATAACGTATCAGATGTAAAACTATGCTTTAGTATAAACCAGTATCAGGTTATACATTGTAAGTAGCACTGTGTAACGTGAAAGCTGAATATATACGTAAATATGTTTCAAACTTCCAAAATATTCATATTGAGTAAAATTGTTTAAATTATTTTTCAAACTTACCTTTCCCAAACAAGAATAAAATCACAGTGAGTTTCCAAAATTCCATATTGCCTTGATAAAATTCAACGTACTTAGTTGTCGTTTATAAATGACTAGTATTCTAGAGATAAGAGTATTTTTACTTAAATACGAAAGACTAACAGGGACACATAAAAAATATTATTTATCTCGCAATTACGACAAAGGTCTCGTTATTACGAGTTAGTTATCTCGTACGTTATTACGAGAAAAGATCTCGTAATAACGAGAAAAGATCTCGTTTTATCTTATCTGAATAAGTAAAAAAAACTTCACGTAATTTTTCTTTTCTTCTTAAATATTATATTCCCACTCTGAAATAAATACCAGGGAATCCTAGTCGTCAAAACACAATTCTTTTTGTCACAGATGACTTAAATGAGTACATAGTTTTTATGATGGATATACATGATTTAACCGAATCGTGTTTAATATGCTCATACACAACCTAATATATGTATATTGAAAATAATTGATTTTGTATATTAACATTTTGGAGTCTGAAAACAAATTACATGTATCCTTCTTATTAATAAATAGTTCAATTTATTAATATATCTGCTTTGCTCCTTCTTCTGAAATTTTTAAGCATATAAACAAAACTGCTTGGTCCGAGTTCTACGAAAGACGAATAGGACCACTTAAAAAAATATTTTTATCTCGTAATTACGAGAAAAAATCTCGTTATTACGAGTTAATTATCTCGTTATTACGAGAAAAGATTTCGTAATTACAAGAACAGATCTCATTATTACGAATTAATTATCTGGTTATTACGTGAAAAGATCTTGTAATAACGAGAAAATATCTCATAATAACGAGATTATTTCTCGTAATAACGAGATCTCTCTCGTTATTACAAGGTCTTTTCTCGTAATCACGAGAAAATTATCTTATAATAACGAGATCTTTTCTCGTAATAACGAGATCTTTTCTCGTAATTACGAGGTCTTATATCGTAATCACGAGATAATTATCTCGTTATAACGAGATCTTTTCTCTTAATAACAAGAAAACTATCTCGTAATAACAAGATCTTTTCTCGTAATAAGTAGATGATTAACTCGTTATAACGAAATCTTTTCTCGTTATAACGAAATCTATAATTAACTTGTAATAACGAGATCTTTTCTTGTAATTACAAGATAAAAATATTTTTTTATGTGGCCCTATTCGTCTTTCATTGATTTTATATCAAATTTTGTGTATGTTTTTAAACGATGACTATGCAAAGTATGTGTATAACAAAAGACATTGAAGCAGTTCATACACTTTACATAAAGAGAATAGAACAATGAAACGCGCCATTTTAAACAAATCTTTTCTCGTAATAACGAGATTTTCTCTCATAATAACGAGATAATTTACTCGTAATAACGAGATCTTTTCTCGTAATAACGAGATAATTAACTCGTAATAACGAGATCTTTTCTCGTAATTACGAGATAAAAAAATCTTTTTATGTGGCCCTATTCGTCTTTCGTACTTTAATGATAAGAATAGGTTTATTTATTCTACAATGAACGAAAAGAAAACTACAACAACAAAGATATACATCAATAAGCAAACTTGAATCATCTTGAACAAAACCTTTCAGTAATTAAAAAAAACCAGTGGACCCTTCTTCCAATTAAAAAAATAATATCAAAGGTTTTTATACCTAAAAATACACCGTGCAAGCGCGAGAATAAAATATAATACAATGATGATCTGTTGAATCATTCTTTGAAAATTATTTTTGTTTATACTTTGTCCGAAACTATTCTTACTTGCTATCTTACATGTTACAGACATTTTCATTCCTTATAATTGAATTAAAAAAAAAAATTACATGACTGGATATTTAGAGGAGCGGACAGGTATGAAGAATCTAAACTAATACATGTATAGATAATATAATTATACATTTACGTGGCCTTAATTCTATTCTTTTTGTTGGAACTGACTGGAAAATGATAACAACTTTTTCAAACCAGTGAGTATTTAGTGCGTCGTATCTCTAAATTTTGTTCTTGAAATCAAATTTTCAATATAATTTTATCCCTGTTCTAAATTAGAAATCAATTAAGATAAGAGACTGTTCTGAAAAAAAAATAATATAAAAAAACCTTAAGGTATGCATATTTATTTGCATATTTTAAACCAAAGGTATCCAATGTATCTGCCCGCTATGCATGATGAATCCGTCATACACGTTTTGCAATGAAATCAATTAGTGATAAACCCGCGGTTTTGGTTACCTCGTTCTGGAGAGTTCTTTACTCACCAGAGGTCGCGCTTCGCAAGCGAATGCGTTTTTCCATCAAAACTAAAATCGCGCATTCAAGAAACGAATTGGCTTACTTTATTTAATAAAAGAAGTAGGACAACATATTGAACGGGCCCATAGATTAGGTAAAAGAAATATTCAAAGTGAAAACCCCCGTCCAATTGTGGTGAAGTTCAGTACATACAGAATGAGAGAAAAGTGCGTGAACAGACAAGGCGTTTAGCAGGAACACACTTTAAAATACAAGAACAGTTCCCCCAAAAAGTACAGGAAAAGAGGAAACAATTAATTCCTATTATGAAAGAGGCCCGACGAAATAGGAAAATGGCCACACTCGTGAAAGACAAACTATACATTAATGGAGTTGAACATATCCCAGGCACAGCAGAAACAGAGGACACAAGAATGTAGGACAAACCAGAGAACCCCCAGATTGATTCTTTGAAGCTTATATCATGGAACATTAATGGTGGTTTCTCATCCAAGATTACAGATAAGTGTTTTCGAAATTTTATCTTAACTTACGACATTATACTACTTACCGAATGTTGGTTAGAAAAAAATTACAATGAATATATAGAAGACTTTGACAGCTGTTATTTTCCTAGGCAGAAAAGTAAAAGTATTCAAGGAGGAGGAACCGTAGTCCTAGTCCGTAGAAAGTTCCATAAATTTGTTACTTTTGTGAATAACCAATATGACACAATCATATGGCTGAAAATCCAGGGTCCCTTATGCAGTCTAAATAGTGATTTATATTTAGGATGTGTTTATATCCCTCCAAACAATTCATCTTTTCACCGTGTTTATAACTGTGATATATTCAATGAACTGGAGTCTCAGATAACCACATATCTGGCCAAAGGTAAAGTCGTGCTTTTAGGGGACATAAACGCTAGGACATCGAACAGAGACGATTTCATTTTTAATGACTTCATCAACTGCGATATACTGAGTGAAGTTTTTGAATTATTAACGTATGAAATTGATAAACCACTACCTGTCCGTATTAACCCGGATAAAGTTGTAAATGATTATGGATCCAAACTCCTATCTTTGTGCAAATCAAGCGGCTTAAGAATCTTGAATGGGAGACACAAACATGCACTGGACAGAGATTTTACCTTCTGTGGAGCTAGAGGACTAAGTGTTGTTGATTATTTTATATCTACGCCTGATATATTTGATATAACAGAAAAATTTATTGTGTCTAGCTTTACTACTTTCTCAGATCACGCACCATTACATGTTGAGCTCCAGTGCTCTATGGTGGAATTCGAGCAACCAACAGTAGAGTCTGAACTACATACATCCCGTAAATTTAGATGGAATCCGGATTATTATGACGAAGCCAAAGGCGTATTTCTTTCTTGCTTGGAAAATTTGAATATTACTTCGGAAAGTGTGGACGTGGAATGTCAGAATACTATCGATACAGCCGTCGACCAATTTACCTCACAGCTCTCCAAAGCTTTTGAACCATATTTCGAAATAAAAATCAAACCTGTAAACAAGCATCGTAAAACTGCTTACTCAACCGTGACTTCCATTGACAAGCCTTGGTGGACCACCGAAGCTCAGAGAAAGTACAATACGTACAGGCGTGATCTGTTTCTTTTCAATCGCAACAAAACAGAAGCAACCCATGAATGTCTATTACGATCGAAAAAAGAATACACAGTCCTGACAGCAAGGCTCAAACGTCAGTATCAACAAGCGGAGGGAAACATGCTGGACTACCTACGTAAAAGTAACCCGAAAGCCTTCTACAGAAATTTCCGAGGGAAAAAAAGGCAGCAGACAAATATCAATCCAAGTGTATTTTATGAACATTTTAAAAATATCGCGCACGCCATGAACGCGTCAGAAAAAAACACAGATTGTATAGAAGCTGATCCTGTTTTTGAGGAACTAGACTGTCCAATCACAGAAAAAGAAATTGTTGATGCTATCAAACGTTTAAAAAAAGAAAAATCACATGGTACTGATTTGTTAATTAACGAATATTTCATTGAGTTTAAAGATTATCTTGTTCCATTTATACTAAGATTATTCAATAGAATATTGTCTTCTGGTTTTTTCCCTAATACGTGGGCACAGTGTATTATAATACCAGTTTTTAAAAAGGGTGATGCATTAGACCCCAATAATTATAGAGGCATTAGTCTTGTCAGTTGCTTTTGTAAATTATTCACATCTATTTTGAATCAAAGATTGTTAGCATGGTCTGACGCAAATGATGTAATCACTGATGCACAGTTTGGATTTCAACCCAAACGAGGTACAGCTGAGGCTATATTTAGCCTTTCAAATATTATTAATATGTCAATAAGAAAGAAAAAAAAACTTGTATTGTTGTTTTGTTGACTTTAAGAAAGCATTTGACACTGTTGAAAGGATTGAAATTATGGGAAAAATTGTCTAACGTTGGTATTAGAGGAAAATTGTTGAATTTTATTCGTAGTATGTATAATAATATGAAATCATGTGTTAATTCAGCAGGAAAGTTATCTGAGTTTTTTAAAAATAACACAGGACTTTTGCAGGGAGAAGTGCTATCTCCAATATTGTTTTCATTATATGTGAATGATTTTGAAATGGAATTTTTGTGCAAAGGTAACATACCAATACAAATTCAAGAGTTAAATCTTTTTGTTTTAATGTATGCAGATGACATGGTAATTTTCTCCGAAACTGCACATGAGCTTCAAGAAATGTTAAATACATTGTATTCTTATACATCTGTCTGGGATCTTACTGTAAATGTACAAAAAACCAAAATTGTAATTTTTAGAAATGGTGGTAAAATTCACAATTGTGAAAGGTGGCATTTAAATGGCGAGCCAATTGAGGTTGTCGATAGCTTTATATACCTGGGCCTTTTGTTACAATATAATGGAAAGTTTAACAATACACAGAAACAGTTGGCGAGCCAAGGGAGAAAAGCCATGTTTTCTTTAAAGTCAAAAACAAGTCAATTGTATCTGAATACAGAAACAATGCTGTCAATTTTTGATACTTATATTGCTAGTATATTAAATTATGGCTGTGAGATATGGGGCATGCATGCTGCAAATGATATAGAAAAAGTGCATTTAGAATATATTAAATTTGTGTTAAGTGTGAAGAAGAATACAAACACTGCACTTGTATATTTTGAAACTGGGAGGCTACCTATGAAAACTATACGAATGTTTAGAATATTCAAATTTTGGTTCAAATTGTTACAAAGTCAGAATTGTATTTTGCAGTCCTGTTACAAAATGCTGTATAATGAGTGTGAATCGTCTTTGACACCTGCTGAAAATTGGGTTACTGTAATTAAGAATAAACTTTTTGAAATAGGTCTAGGACATGGTATGAACAGGAGTATATACATTGTAAAACCCAATTTCCTTTAATTAAGCAAAGAATCATTGATCACTTTACTCAACAACTTGTAGAACAGATTAGTTCCTCATCTCGATGTTATTTTTACAAGCATATTATTGACCAGTTTTCATTACACTATTATTTAACAAAATCAATACCTTCTACATATAAGAAACAAATTACAAGAATTAGATTGTCATCTCATAGACTTGTAATTGAAAGTGGACGACACACTAATGTACCAAAAGAAAGACGCTTATGTAAATTTTGTTCAGATATTGAAGATGAATTCCATTTTGTTTTGAAATGTCAGCAGTATAGAGAAATCCGAGTAAAATATATTAAGAAATATTATTGAAAAAAAACCTTCTGTATACAAATTTATACAATTATTAAGTGTTCAAAATTTCAAAGAACTGTGTAATTTGGGGAAGTATCTCCATCTAGCTTTCAATATTCATGATAATTAAGAAAAATTTCTCTGGTTTCTTCGCCTGTTAGTAAAATTTTATTTTATATACATTATCAATGTACTTTACATGTTCATGTACCATACCATTATTTCAATATTGCTATTATTTATATGTAAGAACCTATGCCATAAGATGTATGTCTTGTGCAAATAAAGAATATATATTTATACAACATTTGTTTTACCTCAACTTCTAATTATACTTTTAGTAAGTTTTAGTAAACATATTCACCCTTTACGTAATCATTCAATATGATTTCATTGCAAGTGTATATTTTGATGCTAACTCCCAATGACTTTGATCGGCCAAAGCGTGTCCACCACCTCACTGTAATTTTTGCTAATACAATAAAGGAAATATTCTAAGTGGTTGACATGTGGATTTTTGTTTAACAATTTCTACAATATAAAAGAGTCACAGCCGGTGTGTCGAATAATTTTGACCCGGATTGAAAATTGACCCGGTGTCATTTTTCACCGTTGAATATTGAGACCAAAGGTGTTAAATTAAAACCCAAATCAGTTGAAAATTGACCCTCATTGTGGAAGTTTGATCATGAAACCGGTTCAAAATTCAACAGCAAATAAGCACAAGTTAACAAATTGATATCTATAACTCCGATTTATTTAGCAATTTTGAAAAAAAAAAATGAATTCTTTAGATTGACATGTTTACACGTTTTAGCAGTCGGACGAAAAAATGAAACATTTCAAACTTAAGATTATTTTTCGAATTGACATATGTATTTGTAGTTTACTTTTCGCGTATAATAGCTATTTTGTGTTGTTTTTATGTATCAAAGATTTTGTTTTAAAAAGTATTTTGGTATCTTTGGTTACCCGATAGATTTGTCAATTCAGTGAAACCGTTGTTTTTTTTTAATATTTGCTGGATAGGTGTACAAATATAAATTATAAATACAAGTTTACAATATGTCATATTCTTTAATTCTTTTTTTTACACTCACCAAGCACATCTGTAAATTGAAATTGTGATCTTGTTCATTGTAAATTTTCTTGATGGGTGTTACAATATGACATATTATTAATTTCGTTCTTGCGCCTACTTAGTATGTTAAAACTATGATTATCTAAATTTTGTATATTCAGTAAATAACAAATGTATATACAATGAATGACGATACGGTAACAGTATTATATCATAGAAGTTTTCTTTTAGAGAAAGAAACCCAGCAAATATCTTTTTGTTTAAAAATTAATTTCCTAACATTAATTCTAACTACTATCGCTCTTTTGCCTTCGCATCTTCGCACTTTCGCTTTCGCCTTTTTTGATTGTATTCAGTAAGTCTCGGTCGATTACATAGAATGTGATGCAGGCACCGGACTCGCAAGATTTTCCGATTAATCCATGCGATATTATCGGTACGCATGCGCTAGGCCACTGTGCTTACATGTACTATGAATGTTTATAAATATTTTAATGTGACATATTTGTTTACCAGTGCTGGCTATGCCTAATCATTATATACTCCACATAAAATGTTATGTCCGCCATAATGTGTACATATGCACGTCCAGACTCCTGTCACTTACCAGCCGTCAGTTTACAGTGAATCAAACTTAGTACATTCTAATTTCATTATGCGACACTCCTTGCTTATTCACTGATCTAAAGGGGGAGAGGGGGTCCACCCCCGGAAAATTCAATATTGATAATTTGACGCAGTGAAAGGGGAGAGGGGGTTCGGACCCCATCCTCTATGGATAATTTTATTTTATTGATTTTATAAAATAAAATTTCCGAAACATGCCTCGGAACCCTTTAAACGATAAAGAGCTCCGCAATTATAAAAAAGCGAGGGCGATAGCTGGGAGATGCGAAGGCGAGAATGCGAGGTTGCGAAGGCGAATGAGCAATAGTAGTATGGCTTCTTCGCCTTCGCATCTTCGCTCCTTCGCCGTCGCACCTTCGCCATCGCAACTTCGCACTCTCGCCCTATAGGCGAAAAAGCGAAGGTCGAAGTGGCCCCATCAGAACACCATATGTATCTCATTATTACGAGTGACAACACATTTTTATTTCGAAATACAAGACACTATAAAACAAAATTCTGTTTATTGGCGATGAACGAGTTGACTCAATATTGTTCATAAATTATACTTGCATTGACGATTTTCCCCTTCTACAAACTGCTGGGTATGCATCACCCAAAATTAATGATGAAACCAAAGTAATGAAAAGTTTACTCCACTGTTACTTGGTATTATAACCAAGCTGAAGTTAGCAGGCACTGACAGCAGCCATTACGCAGGAAAAGTTTACGGTCAATAATTAAGGAAAATCTCCTCAATTCATACATGTGAAATGATTTTCTCTTATAGAAATAGATTTTCTATTCACCGGGAATGATATTAGACAAAAAACCCGGAAATTCTGCAGCAGGAATCGTAATTTTTTAATAAAACATCCTGAAAATAATACGTGACGTCTACCTGACCTGCATATTGTCGAAGTGGTTGAGCTTTTCCAAAGATATCTCAACTCGTGTTACTAGATGTGCGTAGTTTCTCAATAATCACTTTCGTACGATACTTTTGGTTATCAAAATTGATTTCAATTAAACATAGTAAGTCTTAAATACTCGCTGACCTACTTTCACCGCTTCAAAATCACGACCCCGCGCAACACCGATTACAGCCTCCTAAAGCCCCTTTCACAATAGGCGCACGAGCAGAAGCGACTGAATATTCGTGCGACCGAAAAAATTAGATATGAATCGTAAACTGTTGCCGAAATAATCGCATTTGAAAAAAGTATTTGTACAAAATTCGCGAGCGTTGTGCGAGGTAAACGCGTTAAATCTTGCGATATATCTTGCGTCTATATGCGACTGTTTTACAATGAAAGCGACTGTTGAAAGATAATGCGATAGGATCGCGCGAGAGACCAGATGATCGGAAGATTGAACTTGCACCAATGCGATTGGACGTGCGATCATGCGTTCCATGGTAAGAATGCTCGTGCGAGTCAGAGGGGGTATATATACCGCCCATTTCCGACGCTCTTCAGAAGACATAGTAGAAAGCGAAAGAACATGCCGCTCAAGAAGAAACAGAGATGCAGCGGCATTTTAATTACACCTCAATATGATTATTCTATTATCTTTGATTGATCTAGTAAGTCACGTGGCAGGGTGATTTCATAGGAATGAAAAGGCTTATATGAGCATATGATGTAGACAAGTATGATTAAATCAAAAATATTTAATCATTATAATTTTTTATATATCACAAAACCAACTTAACTATCTATGATTCGAAATTATGAAAGAAAAGTGAGACAGTAACAGAGGAAATCAAACAATCAAACAATTTATAGAAATCTACGTATTTTGTATAATCATATGTTGTTCGTTTATTGCATTAATGTTAAGGGAATATGAAGATTTATTCCCCCAGAAAAACAAATTTCCCTCGGGCGATGCCCTGGGGAAATATAAGTTTTATTAGAGAAATAAATCTTCACATTTCCCTTACCATCATGCAATAAATGTATATTGTTGAATTGTGGTCTGAAACAGAGATGCTTATACATGGTATATATACAAGTGGCAAAGCAAGGCATATTACACTGATAAGTCGTGCAATGATAACAAAACGTTGCAAGATAACACGAGACATATTGAGCAACAGTCTCATGGTCGCACAATACGCGCATTAACAACTGCGATTCATCTCACGACCTTTTAAAATCGTGCATCACTCTTGCGAGTACTCGAAACGTTGTAAACGTTCGTACTAATGTTCGTGCGTTGCACTGCAATAATATTGATCGCGTTCGGTCGCGTCTGAATAGTGTGCATGTCCACTATTCAGAGGAGACTTGATGCGACCAGTAAAACGTATGCAACGAATGCGAGAGCTCGTGCAACGTAAGCGAGGGCTCGTGCAACGGATGCGAGAGCTCGCACGAAGCTCAAAAATTTCGATCGCAAAGTGGTGTAAAGTGGTCGTGCGCCAATTGTGAAAGGGGCTTTATTTGTGATTCCAAACGTTGTATGTTCTGTTTTAAGAAAAAGCTAACGAAGTTGCATTTGGTTTTTTTTAAATCCATACTTTGCACATACCTCTGAAAAAAAAGGAATAGAAATTGATTAATGATAATTATAAAGGGTATAAATCATAATACAAAATATCGGGACAATGTAGAATAATACAATAATGTAGATCCTGTATAAATAACAAAACAATTTTCCATTGGATTTTCTAATGCATATAATCAAGTCCCTTTTCTAACAGGATGGTCTTATATTTATATCACATCTTGAACATCGCAGTTATCAACAAGATCATAAGCAATAAACAATCAATTAATATTTCAGAAAATCTAAGTTTAAAACTACTTCAAACGTATCACCTTTAAAGTAAAATCTAAAGAACTGGTTTTTTTTCTACATGGGATGTAACCTACATCAAACTCTGAACACATTGTGAGGCCCAATAATCGTCCAGAGGCCATGCAAAGTCTAAACAATTAGTTAAAATGCTTGCATACAAGTAAAACCATAATCATGACGATCAAGTTCAAAACATTAAATCAAGCAATCGAAAGGCAATCATGAACATATACCAAAAAATATGTGCGGAAAAAGCGAGATTTGGCGCAGTTTCAGAAAATTCCCATAGGGCCTTTTACTAAATATTGATAACATTCAAGATTAATTAGGAAATTGGGATGGTTAATATATATTTTTCACTAAAAACAATTGATATGATAGTTAAACTTTATGCAAAAATATATAGGGTAGAAATAATTAGACTCCCTCGTTAAGAATAAAAACAAGAAATGGAATTTTTTTGGGCATGTCACATTCATTTTGTATATGCAAATGCAACATTTTACTTAACATAAAGATTGTATGAGAAAAAACAAGAACATTAAAATAAATATATATATTTTATCCAAACTTAGTAGAAATTAATCAATACAAGTATTTTACGGATCGATGAGTTGTGTGTAAAAATGCAGACTTTCATCTTTCTTATTTTTTAAAGAGAAAAATGATTTTTTTACTGTGTTCTTTTAGCTTGTTCAACCAATGTCTCTAGTAACTGCGTTTTTAGAATAAGGATTTTCTATCTTCAAAGTAAGATTTTTTTTAATTGTGCTGTAAATATGTTTATATCAGAACGTTGTTAAAAAAAGTAAAGCAAACACCGTAAATTGATGGCAAAATATTCCAATGAAACTCAATCCAGATGCCCATCATATTCGCTAACCAAGGGTTTCCAAAACACTACGCTTCTCATAAACCCTTAACCGATATGCATTGTAAATTGCCGGTGTCGTATAATTAAAGGTCCGTCCCGTAAAAGGGTCCGGTCGGACCTTTAATTTTAACATATAAGGTCAGCCTTTGCTATAATAAGTTTAATTAATTAAAAAATAAATCAATTTATTTTAAAGTGAAGCTGAGTTTTTTTTAATTATTCCGGAATTTTTTATTCCGGAAATTTGTACAGTTTTGGTTTACGTTTAACAAACTTCCTTTTTGAAAAAGGCAGCAACCGGGATGCACATGAAATCTGTAAAGCTGATAGGTGAAAATCCAACTCTTACAAATCATATATAAGATTTTAAGAATGTAGTAGTCTTAATTACAGTCACATTTACTAAACATATTTTTTCAGAAATTGAAGCTTGGTTTGTGGGCTCTTCTATAGTGAAAAGAGCATTTGTTGCAGCCAGAGATAGGCCAGGTGGAGTGTCCTTGGGTCTTCAGAGGTTAGGGATAAATATGTGGTGGCAAGGAAAAGGGGTATGATCTGGACAGACATGTATAAAAAAAATTAAAACTTTGTTGAAAGTTAATGACAAACCCCAGTATTTGATAATGCATTGTGCTGCAAATGACATGGGCAAAACAAAGTTGAAAGAGTTAATTGAGAATGTCAAAACCACTTTAGGGAAAATTCAGCTACTTCTGCCTGATACAAATATTATATGGTCACAATTGTTACCTAGATGGAAATGGAGATACTCTGAAGATGCCAATGCCATGAACAAATCTTTAAAAAGGTTAAACAGCTCCATTGCAGCTGAGCTTGTTAGAAATTGGGGTGGCTACATTAAGTACCCAGATATTAAACCCAATGATGAGCTGTTGTTTGACAGGGATGGTATTCATTTGTCTGAAAAAGGAACTGAAATATTTTTAAATACAATTTGTGCAGCTATTGAACAATTTAGCAAAACTGGGATACTTGTTTATCCCAAACTCTACTAGTTTTGAACCAAGTTTATTGTTCATGTGGGATGTGGCAAGGTCTAGGCTTAAGGAACTACCCGCTTCCCCCACATGGTGGCGGTGGCTTCACTGAATACATACAGTGCATGCATTCACTTTCAACATGTGGATAAATGCGCGTGTTGTTCCCGATCTACTTGTGCACAATTGATGTGCAGTTGAAATTATTTGATAATGACAATTTGAAGTTGAACAATTTTTGTCCCGAATTGCCGTTTACCGGAATCTGAGTTGACCAAGTTGGTGTTTTGCATTTATATTGATTGCAATTGTTGAAGTTGTAATATTCTTTTTGAGCCATTTGCTAATTTTTTATGTTGCAAATATTTTCTTTGCCGTTAACAGGAAAGAATAAATTTGCACAGTTTGTTGTTTGAAAATTGTTGAATTTTTTAGACAATGATGTGTTTTTGACCATACCCATTTGGTGTCAATGCACTAATGGCATTTCCATTGTAAAATTATGATGTAATTTACAAATACTTTATTTACACAAATTTTACTCATTGTCTTGAAGCCAAGACCAAATAATGCCACAGAGGGGGGGGGGGTGGATTACAATACAGGAAAATGAATAAATCTGTTGGGAATCTGATTTGGTGTTTTATTTTTATTATTTAGAGTTCAATATGGCATGTTAGAAAATATGGATTGGTTTTATGGGTGCTGACTATGTTGAGTGTTAGCATGCTTCAGGTCTACAATAAAAGGGTCCGGCCCGTATAAGAAAAGGTCCGCCTAACATTAAAGGTCCGGGGTATACATTTCATTTCTATCTTTTTAATTTCGAGAGTTTTAATTTTAATTCAATTTTAAGTCCCAAAGTCTATGATCTATTGAAAATTAAACAAAGCACGAGGAAAAAAGACAATATTGTTTGTGCAGAACACTACAGTGGAGCCTTTTCTCTCTCTCAGATTAGGGGTGTATTCTGATTAGTTAAGGTATGAATGCCTGCAGGGCTTCATTTACCCGTGTGTACGTGTCGTGAAATCCTCCGCTAATCCGTATACTCAGTACACCGAAGGAGATTTAAAAACAAAGGGACTACATGTAAATAGTGTGTTCAAATATTTGTAAAACTACTCATAGTTTTATTTTTTTTTACTCCGATTCGCAATCAATTTGTCAAAATCTAATCCGCTATCAATATTTAATATTCCACAACATAATTTAGTGATACAGCTATACTGTGATGTACCATACGCTTATGGCCCACTGGTTTATATAAACAAAGACATATTTTAGATACATGTAAATGCACATGAGCAAAAAGAATAATAACTCTGAGATAAATTGCAATAAGTTACTACGGGTAGGACCTTTTCTTATAGGAGAAAGCCGGACCTTAAATGCTAACATTAAAGGTCCGGCCGGACCATTTTACGGACCGGACCTTAAATTATACGACACTGGTCACAGGTGGCGCCGTCTGGAATTTACTCGAAAAGAACGATAATTCTATTCGCAGAGATAACCCAAATAGAAAAATAGCTTTTATATCCGTTTCGGTAGCAAATGATAATCAATAGTGGCCACTGTTTATCATTTGCTACCAAAACGGGTATAAAAGCTATTTCCTCCGTCGAGATTATTCGGTCCAAACTTGGAAACGAAAAATTAACCGATTTCCAAAATCAAACCATTAATGCTTTGTCAGAAAAACGTGATGTGTTTGTGGGAACTAAAACTGGAAGTGGCAAAACAGATATATATGAAGGCATGGACGTATTAAATGAAAGTGTGACAGTAGTTTTAGCACCACTCCCAAGCATAATGGAGGAGCAAGTTGACAGACTGAACAAGCTTAATATCTCTGCTATATGAGGAAAAAGTACCAATATGCATGTGATAGATATTATTGATACGAAATACAAGTTTATATATGAAAGTCCTGAAATTCTTGTTGACACTATAAAGTGGAGAGAGACGTTTCGCCACCCTTCACTCGCTAGAAAATTCGGCTGAATTGTCGCTGACGAAGTTCATTATACCCGCACTTTCTAAAGAAAGTTCGGGTATATTGTTGTTACTCTGTTCCGTCCGTCCGTCCGTTTGTCACGTTTTACTTTCCCAAACTGCTCTTACACCTTTTAAACCAGCAAACTGAACTCTTGGAGTTTGATTTGGGGTATCATGTTGTTTTGTAAAATGGTTTCAAATATTCTCTGTTAGTCCTGGGGGTCAAATAATTGGTAAAAAATGACGTTTTTTCACAAAAAACCTTCTTCCTCGAACTCCTCCTACATTTTCAACAGTAAACAAATCATCTCTTGGAATATGTTTTAGGGTATCCTATAGATGCGCAATAAGGTTTCGGAATTTTCAATTTTGTCCTGGGGGTCATTTAATGGCTGAAAAATGATTTTTTTTTTTTTTTTTTTTTTTTTTTTTTTTACAAAAAAACTGGTTTCAAAAACGTCATTTATTTTTGGCAGTAGCCAAATGATCTTCTAGAATATGATTGGGGGTGTCATTTTGAAGTGTGATCAGGTTCCAGAATTTTTTTCTTATTAAGGGAATCAGTGGGCAACAAAAAATGACGTTTTTTTTACAAAAAAAGTATGGTTCCCAGAACTCGTCTTACAACTTATGGAGTAGCTACGTCATCTCTTGGGATATAATTGGGGCTGTCCTATAGATGTTCAATGAGGTTATAAAAATTCAAATTTCATCCAGGGAGTCAAAAAGTAGCAGAAAATTGACGTTTTATATCACTAAAAAGAAAAACATAGATCCAAGAGCTCCTCTTATGATTTAATGGATAGACACATAATATCTTGGGATATGATAGGGACTGTTCTATAGATGTAGTGTAAGGTTTTAAAAATTTAAATTTCATTCAGAGAGTGAAAAAGTAGCAGAAAATTGACGTTTATCACTTCAAAAAAAACATAGATCCTAGAACTCCTTTTATGATTTAATGGATAGACACATCATATCTTGGGATATGATAGGAACTGTTCCATAGATATGCATTACGGTTTTGTAAAATTAAATTTAACCCTGAGGCCCATTACCTACATATCTTTTGATGCCCTTTAAGGATCAAGAATATATATGGTTAAGGGGTGGGGATCTCAACTGTTTTCGAGATTATCTTGCACTTCCTGTTCAAGGGGGGTCATGACCACCCCCGCGGCCCATGACCTACATACCGTTTGATGCCCCTTGACACAAGGAACAAGAATATATATGGTTTACGGGTGGGGATCTCAACTGTTTTGAAGATATTTAGGGACTTGCTGTTTGATGGGGTCAGGACCACCCACATGGCCCATGACCTATACTTGATGCCCCTTGACATCAGAAACATGAATATATATGGTTTAGGGGTCATGATTATAACAGTTTCTAAGATATATGGTAATTCAAATTCCTGGGGGTGGGGATGACCCCAGGGGTCAGATCTAATAAACCTTATATATTGCCAGTAACAGTCATTATATGATTGTGAAAACCCTATATTGTTATCTTTGTCCGTTTTCAAGTTATCATTTACAATAGAGTCTACGATTCTTCCTACGAGGTTCAATGTTAGACCCCATACCCTTTTGACCCCCCCCCCCCCGAAAAGTGGTTGTCTAACTCAAAATAAGAAAAATCAAACCAAGGTGCACAACTAGATATGCAGGCCTATCATATCCTAGAGTTTTGTACAATTCTGTTCAGCCATCTCTGAGAAACAAGTTCAGCTAGAGCAGGAAAGAAGAAAAAGAAGAAGACGAAGAATAATAATACATGTATTAAGAACGGTACAAAAACAATAAGTCTCAAAATTTCATTCGGGAGACTTAATAATAAAGATTAAATAGAGATAGAATCATCAAACGTCAATAATTTAAAGATAATTGACAATTTCTGATTCTAGGGGGGTCAGGATGAGCCCTTAGGGTCATGACTTACATGTCATAATGATCTGATGCGCCATGACCTAAGGAGGAATAATATCTTTGGATTACGGTGGGAATCTCAATGGTTTTTATGATATTTGATAATTTCAGGAAGAGCACTTGGGATCATGACCTACATACCATCTGAAATGCCTTGAACAAAGAAACAATAATATAATATGTACATGATATATGATTCAATTTAAGAACCCAGACATCTATGTTTTGTAATACTTCCTAATATGTATATATATACATGTATTAGTTTGTGTTTTGTTCTATACTATTCATGTTCATGACTGTAGTATGGCTTAGTCTTATTTTAAATTAAATAAAAAAAATTGTCAAATATATGACTTGGAACCCCCACCCCCAAACAAACTAAAATATAAACTGTTCCCCCTCCCCTTAAATGTCGAATGATCTATTAAAATCAAAATTATTTTGGTGTCTAAAAACTTTAATTAACTGGTAAAAAATGTTATTCTTAAAAAAATTACATTACACTAGCTTGCATAATTGACAAATGATATATTGAGATATGATCAGAGGTCATATTTCTACCTTGGGATCAATAACTAGTATTCATTGACAAGTTAAAATTAATAACAATAAATGATTCAAATTATAAATGTTTAAACTGCACATTCACCCCATCCAAGCACCCCCCCCCAATCTAACCTGGTTCTAAAGATTCAGTTTTCTTTAAGTTAATACATTCTTACATATGTACAGTAGTAAATTTTAAATCATTTCTTGAATGCTTTTTTTCTCCTGATGCACATTAACATTTTGGAAATTGCTAAATTCAATTTTTACCCGCACTTTCTAAAGAAAGTTCGGGTATATTGTTGTTACTCTGTTCCGTCCGTCCGTCCGTCTGTCACGTTTTACTTTCTCATACTGCTCTTACATCTTATAAACCAGCAAACTGAACTCTTGGAGTTTGATTTGGGGTATCATGTTGTTTTGTAAAAAGGTTTCAAAAATTCTCTGTTAGTCCTGGGGGTCAAATAATTGGTAAAAAATGACGTTTTTTCACAAAAAACCTTCTTCCTCGAACTCCTCCTACATTTTCAACAGTAGACAAATCATCTCTTGGAATATGTTTTAGGGTATCCTAGAGTTGCGCAATAATGTTTCGGAATTTTCAATTTTGTCCTGGGGGTCATTTAATTGCTAAGAAATGACTTTTTTGTTTGTTTTTTTTTTTTTTTACAAAAAAAAACTGGTTTCAAAACCGTCATTTTCTTTTTGCGGTAGCCAAATGATCTTCTAGAATGTGATTGGGGGTGTCATATTGAAGTGTGATCAGGTTCCAGAATATCTTTTTTTATTAAGGGGATCAGTGGGCAACAAAAAATGACGTTTTTTTTGCAAAAAAAGTATGGTTCCCAGAACTCCTTTTACAACGTTTGGGGTAGCTATGTCATATCTTGGGATATAATTGTGGCTATCCTATAGCTGTGCAATAAGATTTTAAAAATGTAAATTTCATCCAGGGAGTCAAATAGTAGCAGAAAATTGACGTTTATTACTAAAAAAAACCCCATAGATCCCATAACTCCTCTTATGATTTAATGGATAGACACATCATATCTTGGGATATGATAGGGACTGTTCTATAAATGTGCAGTAAGGTTTTAAAAATTTAAATTTCATCCAGGGAGTCAAAAGTAGCATAAAATTGACGTTTATCACTTCAAAAAAAAACATAGATCCTAGAACTCCTTTTATGATTTAATGGATAGACACATCATATCTTGGGATATGATAGAAACTGTTCCATAGATCAATGTAGATGTGCATTACGGTTTAAAAAAAATTAAATTTAACCCTGAGGCCCATTACCTACATATCTTTTGATGCCCTTTAAGGATCAAGAATATATATGGTTAAAGGGTGGGGATCTCAACCGTTTTCGAGATATTCGTGTATTTCCTGTTGGAGGGGGGTCATGACCACCCCCGCGGCCCATGACCTACATACCGTTTGATGCCCCTTGACACAAGGAACAAGAATATATATGGTTTAAGGGTGGGGATCTCAACTGTTTTGAAGATATTAAGGGACTTGCTGTTTGAGGGGGTCAGGACCACCCACAGGGCCCATGATCTACATAACATTTGATGCCCCTTGACATCAGAAACATGAATATATATGGTTTAGGGGTCATGATTATAACAGTTTCTGAGATATATGGTAATTTCAAATTCCTGGGGGATGGGGATGACCCCAGGGGTCATATCTAATAAACCCTATATATTGCCAGTAACAGTCAATATATGATTTTGAAAACCCTATATTATTATCTTTGTCCGTTTTCAAGTTACCATTTAAAATAGAGTCTATGATTCTTCCTACAAGGTTCAATGTAAGACCACACACCCGTTTGACACCCGTTAGGGTCATGACTTACATGCCATAATGATCTGATGCGCCATGACCTAAGGAGGAATAATATCTTTGGATTGAGGTGGGTATCTCAATGGTTTTTATGATATTTGATAATTTCAGGAAGAGCACTTGGGATCATGACCTACATACCATCTGAAATGCCTTGAACAAAGAAACAATAATATAATATGTACATGATATATGATTCAATTTAAGAACCCAGATATAGATCAATCATCTATGTTTTGTAATACTTCCTAATATGTATATATACATGTATTAGTTTGTTTTTTGTTCTATACTATTCATGTTCATGACTGTAGTATGGCTAAGTCTTATTTTAAATTACATTAAAAAATTGTCAAATATATGACTTGCAACTCCCACCCCCAAACAAGCTCAAATATAAACCGGCCCTCCCCCTTAATCGTCGAATGATCTATTAAATTAAAATATAATATAGGTGTCTAAAAACTTTTATAAACTGGTAAAAAATGTTATTCTTAAAAAAAATTACGTTACACCTTGCATAACTGACAAATGCTCTATTGAGATATGATCAGATTCTTAAGATTCCGTCTTCTTAATACATTCTTACATGTTTGCAGTAGGAAATTTGAAATCTATTCTTGATTGCTTTTTCTCTCCTGATGCACATTAACATTTTGAAATTGCTTAATTCAATTTTTAAGATTTATAAACAAAATGTTATATGCATGTGTATTCGCCTATTTGGGCCAATTGTAAGGTCTCCTAAACATTAAAGCAGTGACATCATTAGGCTAGGAATTACCCACATGGATCAAACACTACTGTAACATATGAATAAGATAAAATACTTTATTAGGAGTTGATTTTAATCAACTCTCCTATGCACTTTCTCGGGCAAAGCGAGTTAAAGACAACACCTGGGGTCATTAATGCACTTAGTCTAGTACTTTACACCATTTGATGCATGATCATAATGACATTAGAAGATATTTTGTATTTTCCTGTTTCGTGGGGTCAGAACAGCTAGTCCCATAAGGTCATGACCTACATTGTATTTGATGCATTATAATACATTCAGAAAGAAATACTCCTTCCTTCCTATTATAACACATATAAAAATGATAATTAAGTGTCTAGTACACTTACTTGCATGTAATACACAAATTTAATAAGTAATTGTTTATACACGGTCAAGATGAGGTCAAATCAATAGTGCAAGTCTGACATTGACAGAAACTTTACAAATGCGATAGGATAGGTAATGATGATAAGCTTATTTAAATATCAAAAGATGATGACACAGTATGCTGTCAAAGGGAGATCACATTTAGAAAGTGAAAGTAGAACTTGTGTATGCTGGCATCTCATTATATTGTGCTACTGCTACTACATGTATTATGCTTACCTATATTGGTCAGCATCATAATGATAATCCAATTAAAGCACAATAATGAATTCCTTTAGCTGATCTTAACAAATCCTTTTCTGCATATGGAAAACACAGACATGTATGTATACACGCGAACCCATCTAATCGAAGAAAACTAGTACCCGCTAATGAGACCTGCAGACCTGTGTTTGTACGGATCAGTTATTTGTAACATGCATGTATTTTTATGACCTATTCTTCAAATCCACTTGCACCATTTTATTAGGTAAATAACAGCTTTAAGGTGGTGCAAGACACCTGCATATTGTGATGTATACTTCCTATTGAGATAAACAATAAAGTATATTAAATATTAATTAAATATAATGTTACCTAATATTAAAGTGCAGTGGGTTAGAGCGTTTACATGTCTGTAAGAGCATTGGGGTCCAAGGTGTATTTTTGGTAATTTTACAATTGATATAAATGAATTTTCATGGGGGGGGGGGGGTCTGGACCCCTCACTCCCACCCCTTCTCTAAATCTGTGCACACGATGATGTACATATGTATGCACACAGAAGCAAATCTAAAACCGGCAACCACCACAGGGAGGGGGCATAATTTAATTTTTTATTTTGTTTGTAATAATTATATAGACCGTTATACTTTCTATGACATGAAATGTTAAGATTATTGATCAACTGAAAATTCACTGCAAACAGTTCAACCCCAAATTGCACATAAAGTGCTGCTCATGTGTATTATCATATGGGAAGGGATCTCATCCTTCAGTTATGAAAATTATAATTTCAAATGTATTACCAGAGTTTGCATGTGGCCTTCATTTTTAATTAGTTAAACTGGTACAAAACAGTGTTATTTAGGGGCAAACACTTGATGCGGGTTTTACTGTCTAATGACAGCATCTAGTTAAGATTTATAAACAAAATGTTATATGCATGTGTATTCGCCTATTTGGGGAAATGGTAATTTAAAGTCTCCTTAACAAAGCAGTGTCATCATTAGGCTAGGAATTACCCACATGGATCAAACACTACATATGAATAAGATAAAATACTTTATTATTTCTAGTTCTAGCATGTCAGAGTGTCTCCAAGGGGGCATAATATATATACAATTTTACGCACAATGACACAAAGAGCAAGAATAAGTTGTATGGTTTAAGGATGAGGACCTCAGATCTCAGAAGTTAACAAAATATACAGTGTATCATCATTTCCTTTTTCATAAATGTCATTATGATGCATCATAATGACATTATAGAAGATATTTTGTATTTTCCTGTTTCGTGGGGTCAGAACAGCCCCAAAATGACCTACATTGCATTTGATGCAATATAATACATTAATAAGAAAGAAATACTCCTTCCTTCCTATTATAACTCATAAAAAAAATGATAAGTGTCTACACTTACTTACATGTAATACACAAATTTAATACGAAATTGTTTATACAGGGTCAATATGGGGTCAACTCAATAGTGCAATCTGACAAATGAAAAAAATAACTTTGCAATTAAAATGACAGAAACTTTACAAATGCGATAGGATAGGTAACGATGATAATTAAGCTTATTTAAATATTAAAAGATGATGTTACAGTATATGCTGTCAAAGGGAGATCACATTTAGAAAGTGAAAGAAGAAATTATGTATGCTGGCATCTCATTATATTGTGCTACTGCTACTACATGTATTATGCTTACCTATATTGGTCAACATCATAATGATAATCCAATTAAAACACAATAATGAATTCCTTTAGCTGATCTTAACTAATCCTTTTCTGCATATGGAAAACACATAATGTATGTATACACGTGAACCTATCTAATCGAAGAGCTGGGTAAAACTAGTACCCGCTAATGAGACCTGCAGACCTGTGTTGTGTACGGATCAGTTATTTGTAACATGCATGTATTTTTATGACCTATTCTTCAAATCCACTTGCACCATTTTATTAGGTAAATAACAGCTTTAAGGTGGTGCAAGACACCTGCATATTGTGATGTATACTTCCTATTGAGATAAACAATAAAGTATATTAAATATTAATTAAATATAATGTTACCTAATATTAAAGTGCAGTGGGTTAGAGCGTTTACATGTCTGTAAGAGCATTGGGGTCCAAGGTGTATTTTTGGTAATTTTACAATTGATATAAATGAATTTTCATGGGGGGGGGGGGTCTGGACCCCTCACTCCCACCCCTTCTCTAAATCTGTGCACACGATGATGTACATATGTATGCACACAGAAGCAAATCTAAAACCGGCAACCACCACAGGGAGGGGGCATAATTTAATTTTTTATTTTGTTTGTAATAATTATATAGACCGTTATACTTTCTATGACATGAAATGTTAAGATTATTGATCAACTGAAAATTCACTGCAAACAGTTCAACCCCAAATTGCACATAAAGTGCTGCTCATGTGTATTATCATATGGGAAGGGATCTCATCCTTCAGTTATGAAAATTATAATTTTCAAATGTATTACCAGAGTTTGCATGTGGCCTTCATTTTTAATTAGTTAAACTGGTACAAAACAGTGTTATTTAGGGGCAAACACTTGATGCGGGTTTTACTGTCTAATGACAGCATCTAGTTAAGATTTATAAACAAAATGTTATATGCATGTGTATTCGCCTATTTGGGGAAATGGTAATTTAAAGTCTCCTTAACAAAGCAGTATCATCATTAGGCTAGGAATTACCCACATGGATCAAACACTACATATGAATAAGATAAAATACTTTATTATTTCTAGTTCTAGCATGTCAGAGTGTCTTCAAGGGGGCATAATATATATACAATTTTACGCACAATGACACAAAGAGCAAGAATAAGTTGTATGGTTTAAGGATGAGGATCTCAGATCTCAGAAGTTAACAAAATATACAGTGTATCATCATTTCCTTTTTCATAAATGTCATTATGATGCATCATAATGACATTATAGAAGATATTTTGTATTTTCCTGTTTCGTGGGGTCAGAACAGCCCAAAAAAGACCTACATTGCATTTGATGCAATATAATACATTAATAAGAAAGAAATACTCCTTCCTTCCTATTATAACTCATAAAAAAAATGATAAGTGTCTACACTTACTTACATGTAATACACAAATTTAATACGAAATTGTTTATACAGGGTCAATATGGGGTCAACTCAATAGTGCAATCTGACAAATGAAAAAAATAACTTTGCAATTAAAATGACAGAAACTTTACAAATGCGATAGGATAGGTAACGATGATAATTAAGCTTATTTAAATATTAAAAGATGATGTTACAGTATATGCTGTCAAAGGGAGATCACATTTAGAAAGTGAAAGAAGAAATTATGTATGCTGGCATCTCATTATATTGTGCTACTGCTACTACATGTATTATGCTTACCTATATTGGTCAACATCATAATGATAATCCAATTAAAACACAATAATGAATTCCTTTAGCTGATCTTAACTAATCCTTTTCTGCATATGGAAAACACATAATGTATGTATACACGTGAACCTATCTAATCGAAGAGCTGGGTAAAACTAGTACCCGCTAATGAAACCTGCAGACCTGTGTTGTGTACGTAACCTGCGTGTATTTTTATGACGGTCACCTATTCTTCAAATCCACTTGCACTATTTTATTAGGTAAATAACAAATTTAAGGTGATGCAGGACAGCTGCATATTGTGATATGTATACTTCATATTGAGATAAACAATAAAGTATATTAAATATTAATTAAATATTTACCCCCCAAATAATGTTACCTAACATTGAAGCGCAATGGGTTAGAGCGTTTACATGTCTGTAAGAGCATTGGGGTCCAATGTGTATTTTTGGTAATTGTACTATTAATATCAATGAGTTTTCATGGGGAGGGGGGGGTCTGGACCCCTCACTCCCACCCCTTCTCTAAATCTGTGCACACGATGATGTACATGTAGGCACACAGAAGCAAATCTAAAACCGGGCAACCGCCACGGGGAGGGGGCATAATTTAATTTTTAATTTTGTTTGTAATAATTATATAGACCATTATACTTTCTATGATATGAAATGTTAAGATTATTGATAAACTGAAAATTCACTGCAAACAGTTCAACCCCAAATTACTGCTCATGTGTATTATCATATGGGAAGGGATCTCATGCATCCTTCAGTTATGAAAATTATAATTTTTAAATATATTACCGGAGCTTGCATGTGGCCTTCATTTTTAATTAAACTGGTACAAAACAGTGTTATTTAGGGGCAAACACTTGGTGCGGGTATTACTGTCTAATGACAGCATCTAGTTATATTTTGCAGTGGTAAGAAATATTATGTGAAAAACTTATAATCAGTTTTCTTTCATACCATCTTAATTTTTAAAAGATAAATATCTGATTCAAATAATTATATACGCAGGAACACCACAGGATTCGGAGATTTTATTAATTTGTTGTGAAATGATTAAGAATCGCTACGCTCGTAAAGCTCACTGGTAGGATTTTTGCCTGTTTCTCTTTTATTTTAATACAACAAATTGATAAAATCGCCGACTCCTGTGGGTACACAAGTACAGATTGTTTTATGATCTTGTGATTGAAAGTTTCGTATTCTATATAAGTTTATAGATGTATATAAATTTTATTATTAAATTCTATATGATTTTGCATCTTAAGTAATTATTTCTGATTTTGTTTACTAAGGGGGGGGGGGTCATAATCAAGAGGAGCCTTATAGGGAGTGCTTTTCTAGAATAGGAGAACTACGCTCTTTGTGCCCAGCAACTCCAGTTCTTGCATTAACCGCAACAGCCAGTCCCACTAACCGACGCAAAATTATGAAAAGTCTGTTTTTATATGATTCCTTGTGTGATAGTGGACAGTCAAGACGGAAATAACATTAAAATTTCTGTAAAAAAAAGTCAAAAACAATTCTGAAGTGGAGTATCGCGTCGTATTTTGGATATAGTGCGATTTGTAGGGAATGGTTCGCTCGCTTGGCAGTGGAGCACCCTTAAGCACCAAGTCTAGTCCAATAGGTTTGAAACTTGAGCTGAAATTAAAAATTAGAAAAAGATGACGTTTATTGCTGCATGTCTCCGTTACAATTGAATAAAATACAAGTAACCAGGCCAAATAAAAAAATATTTAAACTATCTGCATCACGTACTACAAAGGTGAGTGCGCCCTAGCTTACCTAACACTGGTGACTATCAGAGTGATCAGACAATAAAAAACACTCACTCTGTATAAAAATCTAAACAATGACATTTCTCTAAATAATATAGTTACGGTAAATAATTATATATACTTGCTGAGAAAATTTGAAGGAAATAGCGTTAAACAAATATCTGATAAACAAAACTTTTAAGTCAACAAACTCGTACTTTACACAATGTATACATTACCTGAGAATTCTATATAATAAAGATCAATGAAGTATTATATTAGAGTAAAAACTCACAATATAAAAGTTTCACGCTACATTGCTGTGCAGTAAAGTAAATAGTAAACTCAAGAACCAAAAGCGGAATAACTATTTCCGGCGTGTAATGAAAATTAAAGCATTATTGCCGCAGGTGTCATTTATAAGAAAAATTGAACTAAAATATCTTTGAAAATAAAGATAACTGATTAAAATGATGAAATAATTAACCAGAACATAGTTGAATCTAAAGTTAACACTTCAAAATAGAAAGGCAAGGTTTAGGTCAAATATAATTTGCTTAATTAAATTTTAGGAAGTTCACACAAACTTTAACATAGACGAAAGCTCAAATTTCTTAAAAACACATTGAACTTGAAAACGACATTTAGAAATGATAAAACTTTTAAAATAAACTTTGAATTAAAAAGAAATAACATAAACCATATCTTACCTGCAATTAGAACAGGTATGCCTTTAGAAAATTAAAAGATGACGTTTATTGCTGCAGGTCTCCGATTAGAATGACCAAGGTAGGGTATGCTATCTCAATCGGAGACCTGGGCTTCCATGATCTATTTCAGCCAATCAAAATTTAGATTCTTTGTTCGGAAACAATTTCGGTAATTAAAAATTAACCCACGTGACCCTGATCTCCGGACACTGGCCATAAAGAAATAATTAAATTAAATAAGTTAACGTAGATAATCCCCTTACAAAGAAAATCTGTTGACACATGAGCACATCTTGATCTTGACACCAGGTAAAAAAAAAGATAAAAGGAAACCTTAATAACAATTATAAACATCGTAACACTTATATGTAAAGTAACTCGGTCGGCGGATTAATAAATTACATGATGCTGCATTTTTGTGACATTGTACTCTGCCTACCAAACAGATATGGTTTAGATAAGTAATTGATGAAGCTTAACTTATTTGCTTTGAACAAATTTGCATTGTAAAAAAAAATCTAAAACTATTTGTTAGATATGCCGAAAATGATTTAGAAAATAATCATTGTACTGAACTTTATTTTTAAAATATAAATTCAAAAATCAAAGGAATTTAATGCGTACATTGGTAATAACCGAGAACCCGAACAAAATAATGAGATCAATAAAAATGATAACTACACTACTTTATGAAACAAGCTATAATTGCTAAAAATATGCCACTATTAATATTCTACACAAAACTATATAACCTATATATTTATAATTACAAGACACATACACAGTTATTAAACATATCAAGTAGTCATGTTGTACATGTATATTTTATTTTATAAAAATAAAATATATCGGAAAGGACAGGAGGACAGTTTAGACTTCATATTTAGTGGTCTAAAAAAATAAAGGTAAAGACTTCCCATTGCATCTAATATTTTGCAACGCAATTAAAGAATGTTCATTTGTTTACTGTGCCCTGGTTCAAGAATTTAGAACATCAACTTTATTAGTTAATGTGTATCACAGTAAAACTCCTGACGATGTGAAAAAATTCAACCGAAAAGACATGGAAGCAAAAAATGGAAGCATTCGTGTCTTAGTAAGCACAAGTTCTGCAAGAATGGGTGAAAATTTTAAAGATTTACAGAACACTGTACACTTAAGCCCTCCGCGGGACATGGACACATTTATTTAACAAATGGGGCGTCTGGAAGAGACGGGAAGTTTTCTCCAGAACTTATCTTATATAAAAGTCATAAAGATGAAATGAAAAGCTTGATCATGAAATGATGAAGCTTATTACCACCGATTTATATGATACGCCTCAACTGCTTTATGTAGATAATCTTCATAATATGATAATACTTCAACATTACATGCTGATATTTTAACATTACATGATGGTACTTTAACATTACGTGCTGATACTTTAACATTGCATGATGGTACTTTAACATTACATGCTGATACTTCAACATTACATGATGGTACTTTAACATTACATGCTGATACTTCAACATTACATGCTGATACTTTAACATTACTTGAAGGTACTTTAACATTACGTGCTGATACTTCAACATTACATGCTGATACTTTAACATTACATGATGGTACTTTAACATTACATGCTGATACTTCAACATTACATGCTGATACTTTAACATTACATGCAAATACTTCATTATATGATGGTACTTCACTATGCGGTAGTTCTAAAAATAGGGTTAGGGAAGCGTCGCCTAGGGAACGAAATACGCTAAAACTCAGAACACGTGGATGCCTGTAAAGCTTTTAACACTGAGCTGTTTCTCTGTTTCAGAGACTGATCAGATTGGACTAAGGTCCACTAAAACTGGTTTAGATCGAGATACTCAACAAATGCTACTATTTGATTAAGTGTTGTCTTTTAAATGGGTCATTTTAAATTTTAAAGAATGGCTGCATTGTGAGTTCATTGGGGCTCAGCGCATAAAAATCAGGGGGTACCAAAAGTCCTTCAGGGAATTTTGGTCTAAAAATGTGCATTCAGAACCCAATCTTTTGGCGCTTGAATCAGAGCGAACAGCTAATTTTTTTTTTTTAAAGCACCTAAACAAATACTTCTGTCATTCATGTTACATGTAGATTCCTGGAGATCCACGTGAAAGAGTGGGCAATGAAAGCACTGATTTGTTCAACAGTACAGTTACTGCTAAAATCAGATTCAACAGCAATGCAATGCTTTATCCTTTGCATGATCTTATAAGTTGCATGTGTGGTTGTCGTTTGCCTAAATACATTACACCAAAACAAATCGTATGTTTCGACAATATTTTTATTCAGTAGAGATCCTCTCTCCTGAGCTGTAGTGTATTGTGTACTTCTTCAGTTACAGCTTTTTTTTTCTTTCTTTTTTTTTGTTTACACATAAATCCACATACACACATATTTCAGACATATTTCATACATTTCAAGATTCTACATATTGTAATATCTTATTAATCTAAAGGAAATAGATTATCCGTGTAGTGTGAAAACGTGTTTTCTTGCACAAAAAAATATGTATATAAAAAAAAATAGCAGTAAATGAAAAGAGAAAAAGGGAGATATAGAAGATAAAAAAATACAATAGAAAAGGGGGTACATGTATATTTGTTCACAAGTCAATATAATTAAAAAAAAGAGAATAGTTTAAGCAATCACATATGTCATAAAACTTGTTATAATTTCTCACAAATTGTTTGCCAGTGGTTTTTATAATCTGAGTATCTACAGTTTTTCAATAACATACATTTTTCAAGCAGAATCCTGTTTTTTATTTTATGTAGTTCCAGCTTTTTGACAATATCCAAACTAGACTCAGTGGACCTTAGTCCTATATGATTAATCTCTGAATCAGAGAAATAGCTCAATGTTAAAACTTCCCTATTTTTAGAACCACCGCATAGTGAAGTACCATCATATAATGAAGTATCAGCATGTAATGTTGAACTATCAGCACGTAATGTTAAAGTACCATCATGTAATGTTAAAGTATCAGCATGTAATGTTAAAGTATCAGCACGTAATGTTAAAGTACCATCACGTAATGTTTAAGTACCATCACGTAATGTTGAAGTATCAGCATGTAATGTTAAAGTACCATCACGTAATGTTTAAGTACCATCACGTAATGTTGAAATATCAGCATGTAATGTTAAAGTACCATCATATTATGAAGATTACCTACATAAGGCAGTTGAGGCGTTCCATAGATTTAGATTGTCGAAGAGAAATAATGACAAAATGTTATTTGACCAAAAAAAAAACCCCTAGAAACTGTAATTGATCATAATTGCTGCGATATTTGTGAAACCAAATGCAAATGCAATGATATTGAATGTCCTCGCATACATCCAGCATTTTCCACTATGGACGTTTCAGTGATTCAGGAACAGATAAGGACCAGAAATGTTTCTGTTGAGGAGGAAGAACTTTTGAAACATAAGCTAAAATTACTTAAGGAATCACAAGAACAAAATTCATCATCTTTCATTACAGACTTTGAGAGAATTTCTTTATCAGCTATAGAAAACATCATCAATAATGCAAGCATATTATTCACTGTTGATGACATTTTGCACTACGTTTGGTCATATAGCATGGCGAAATATGTTCATGAAATTGTTTGTGATGTTTTTGATGACATGATTATGGTAGAAGTCTCAAGCTCAGATTCAGATTAAATTTGTTAAATAAGCTATTTTTTTATTGTTTATTTTACTCATAAATGAAATAAAATTGGTAAGGCCATCTTAAAAATACTGATATTTTGTTCTCCCAAAACATTGTCCAAAGTTTAAGGCTGTGGGTAAGCTTTTAGAATAAATTTGACGGTAAAGACACTGGGACTGCAAATCAAAAATCAAATTTGGTTATTTTGTCAGCTTTGAGAGGACAAACATACAATTCTTATGATGACCTAAAATTTATGTGAAAGCAAACTATCAGACAACCAGAATCTGATTCCTTGAGTGACTACTTTGCAGCATCAATTACAATTGCAACTTTACTCAATACAGTTTTTCAATTAAATATAAAAAAATATGCATAATATGAATTTTAAAAATACATATTTGATTGTTTTAACTATTATCTAGAGAAGAAATTCATGCAGACTTGCAAAATAAATTGATTACGTATTGCAAATATATAATTAGAGTTTTCATACTGTTTTTTCTTACAGTTTTTATTTCACGAATCTTTTCCTTTGTAATCCACGAGTGTAATTTGGGAAGGTTTATTCTTTCGTATACATCTTTAAAATTGTCAAAAGAACCATATGTTCTGCCTGCTTCAGAATAAAAAAAAACGATCTGCAAGGAGTTCATTCATTATAAGGTACACATCATTGGAACTATCTGTTTTGGGTTGAGTTTTTCCAGCTTTTATAGACTTGCTGCATTTTCTTCAAGATTTTCAATCATCTCGATTTGCATATCAATTGACACAAAAAAATATTAATCAAATAAAATGTGATATCATTTTAAAGACTAACTATAGTCTGTCCCAAGATATTTTTGCCGCATATTTTCTTAAATTATTCAATATTTATAAATACCTCTTGGTTCAGACGATGTTCATTCAATAGTATGAAAAAATCCCAAGATTCCCCCTTTGAAACGCCCCCTCTAGCTTGTCAGGTATCAGTACACGGCTAAAAATAAAAAGTCTACGAGGTTTTTCCATTGCCAAGGAGTTGAAGACGCCCGGATGATAACGTTTAAATATTGCGCGAGGTGTCCCGAGTATTTCCGAATGGAGAAAAGATGTCAACATTCCCCATTATAAATCTCCGTAGGAAATCTGTTTTCGTTCCTGTGAATTTTTACGAGGGAAAAATGATAATGTGTGAATGAAGTTATCTTGGGAATTTTCCCTTTCATCAATTTTAATTGCACTTCAGTCACAGGTATGTGTATTTTTATTAAAAACCGTTCAAATATGCAGCATAAATATCTTGGGACAGACTATAATTGTTTTGAATATTAGAAATATTTTTTGCAGAATATGGATTCTGGGAGAAAGAAACAATTATTTAGGTTTTCTGAACAGGACGACATAAAACTATGGGGGACTATACCTAATTCCCAAAATCATGAAATTCCTAATCCCTCGGGGGGGGGGGGGATAACGTAGTATACCTTTAACTCACAAAAAAGAAATCATACCAATTCCCATAATCATGAAATTCCTTATCCGTGCCGGGGGGAGGGGGGGGGGGACTATACCTATAACTGCAATTTTCAATATCACTTTTAATATTTCCGCTTCAGACCCCTTTGCAAAGCATATATGCGTTTTTCTTGGGGGAGGCATATTTGCGATAATTTTACTATGTAAATTTAATAACTTTCCTTTTTCCAGGGGGGTCCGGACCCGACCCCCCCCCCCCCCTCTACATCAGCGCATGATTAGCGAAATTAAATAGTTATTTTATAATTAATTACTGCCATCTAAAAACAATACAACAGGTCAAAATTTAAACCGTTTAGGATAATTTACAATTTCAAAAAAATCTTTAAATAAAACCTCCACCAAAAAATAATAACGTATTACACGCACGTTTTACAACCTAAATTCATGTATATTATGTATGAACTTCCGTGTCTGATTAGAAGGAGGTTGTGAAGCGATCGCGACTTTATACAGAATATTTTCTCTACTGCTGAATGTTGAAATTAGATTTTTTTCATATAGCAATATTACATGTATCTGCTCCTTTGTAGAGAGGTCATTAGTAGAAACCCATTTAAGGACAGAGGGAAATGGCTAGAAATATCGTTGGCTTTACCTATGAGTGTTGACGAGAGAAGAGTAAGGAGAGGACCGTTCTACTAATGGAACAAAGAAGAAAGGCGAATAGTTCATCGCTCAAAAAGTATAATTATCGGAGTTACAATAGATTTTGTTTAAACAGAAAAATGACATTTTTAAATATTTACTCAGGTCGAGTGTAGATGAAGTGTATGGGGAAAAGAAAATTCTCCTTGACGAAATCTTAGACCTGGCAAATGATGAAGAGGAGAAAAAGAAAGATGACAAATCAAAAGCTACTAAAGAAGAGGTTCTGTGCAAAGATATCAGAAAACGTGCTCTTGACAATTTGATCCCCTCAAAAAGTGGTAAGAGAGAGAGAGAGAGAGAGAGAGAGAGAGAGAGAGAGAGAGAGAGAGAGAGAGAGAGAGAGAGAGAGAGACAGAGAGAGACAGAGAGAGACAGACAGACAGAGACAGAGACAGAGAGAGAGACAGAGCAAGAGAGAGAGAGTACACTTTATCATATTAATCATTAAGCGTAATACATGACTGTATAAGTTCAGTATATTTGTATATCTTTGCTAGATCTAGGTGTTGTACATTGTATTGATTGTCTTTGCTTTTAGTCAATTAATTACAAATAAAACTGTTATTCCAGATGAAAACCTGAAGAAAATGCCAAAGAAATCAGCATCAGTAATGAGTTTTGTCATTTTTTAAAGAAAAGGCGGAACTTGAAAGACAGTCAAAGGAAGATGTAATGAGCTTGCGCTTCGTCGCGAACAGTTAAATTAAGAAAAAGAGCGGTTTGAGCTTGAAAAACAGGAAAGGCTCAAAACAGCAGTCGAAATTAATGTTTGAGCTGTTTTGCAAATGTCTGAATAAATAAATTACATGCAAGTTAATTACTTTTAAAGCTATACACGCGGCCAAAATACATAATTTTTTAAAAGTGAGATAGAATGAAAATAAACCTACTAATGTACAATCAATACATTGAAAACGTGTTTGTATCGATTGTCGTAAGGAGAAACCTTGTGTTTAATTACAATGTATATTTTGTGTTGCTTAATTTTGCTTTCTTAAGTTTACATAATCGAAGACTATGTGCATTGTAAGCATATAGCATATTCATTTTTTAGCACTGTAATTTTTTCCCCATATTTTATTAGTCAATTAAAAAGAAAGCTGCAAAAATCTCGACGTGGGGCCACTCGTTTGCGATTTTCTCGATGCCCCTTGACAGAAAGAAGGGCGGCTTTTTTTTAAATTGGTATTTATTGGTGGAGTCCAAAGATACATATTTTTATGTAAGATAAAGTTGATAACTTTTAAACGGAATTGAACAAAAATGTATAAATTTCCCAAAAGTGTTTACTTTACGTGGTTTTTTTTTTTTTTTTTAAATATTTTAATTTGTCTTGATATAGTAAACTGGCAGCGTGTATAGCTTTAAACAATTTACTTTTTTTGTATCTCAACACTAGTTCAGGAACAATAAATTTCACAATGTTTATTGTTTTTACTTATATTACATTTATTTTAATGCAAGTATCTATTACGCATTTACAGTCACCATGAAAAATTGTTGCAACAATTTGGATTCAAGCTATCATCAAATCTCCGTACACCCCAGTTTGGCAAAATATACAGATCATGACATGTATTCCTCGAGTGCAGGGGGTGAATGAGAGAAATATTCACTGGTCACACTGCCGTACAAACAAGTATGGCAGTTGGTGAGCAAAGAGGCCACTAGATAATATTTCGCCACAGGTTGTAAAAACAGCTTTTGGTTTCTCTCATAATCAACAAAAGCAAACAGAGAGAGAATTTTTCCAAAAGTCCACTCAACACTTGAGCGAAGTTTTGACATTCTACCGTTAAAAATCCTCTCCTGGTCGCTGAGTATGGCTCCTTTGAATGGCGTAATAAGATGTACACGCAAAGGATAGACAAGGTCGCCATATAGAGAGAAAACCGTGCCGTCGGGCATTGTCATGTACTGCTCAAGTTTAGGCAGAAGTTCGCTCATTCTTAACATTGCAGAATCATGACGTTTTGCCTCTATAGGGCCATACATATTGGCAATCAACCCGTTTGGTATTACTACAGATTGGAATTTAAGGCCATGCACCCGTTTGTGCCCACTGTAGACGCGTTGTTGGTTAACAGAAGGTCTACATCTATGAAGCCCCAGCAATCTTGAAGCGGCCCGCCGATATCCGACATCGCATCTGCGTACTGTCGCAGGTGTTCCTCATCCAGCCAGCTCTGATTCAGATTACTTAACTTTCCAGAGTGTTTGATGTACAAGTAATCCAGAACAGTGTTGGCAATGTACGACAGTTCAGATTTTGAACGGTTAAATAATGGTTTCATGTCTTCTAACCTGTTCGGATATGACAAACGTCTGAGCAATATCAACATACCCTCATGTGCAGTCACCCGAGTACCATTTGGACACAGGAACTTCAATGGTAGAGACAACGCATTGCAAAGACGAGAAATGTCATTCCTTTGAAAGCGGAAAAATGAGTAAAACTGCTCATCAGATAAATCATCAAGATTCAAACATGGACCTTTTACGTCGTCTTCGTTTAAAAGAGAAGATAAAAGCAACAAATCGTCGTCTTCACATAAAGATGCAATATCTTAAGCATCTGCCATGTTTTACGTAAACGCAATGAACGTAAATGAGGTCATTTCTGAGGTCACAATAACAAAGTGCTCGAAATTTACGTACACGTTTATATCCTTCAAGTTATGAAATCTCAACTGATAAATTGCAAAAACGTGTACGTGTAGTTATAACACACGTACACGTACCCATGCACGTTTTAAATCTCAACCTCTCTATTATTTGATTTTGCACTGCATTTGTAGATAAATGAAACATGCTACATGTATAAAAACATCGATAACTAGATAAACAAATCTACTGTTATTTGATACCATAAAAATCTTTGCAAATAACACAGTCATGTAGTCGCAATTGTTGGATCGGCTAGAATGATTTCTTATGGTATTTATGCCCCCCTCCCTCCACCACAACCTTCTCCATCCAGATGAAAACAGTCCAGGAACCACAAAGTAGTTTTTTTAAAGATAGTTTTTAATTTTTTAATGGTAACACCCCCCCCCCCCCCCTTTTGAACAATAATGCTACATGCCTGTGATATTTTCAAACATAAACAATGCATTAAATGTCTTGTATGTTTATTTTTTTTACAAGGTGTTTATTTCTTAATCATATGCACGTAATTGTGTAATAAAAAAAAACTTCATAAAATTAAAACCAAATAAAATCATATATGTCTCTTGATCTCTAAGCATATTATGATTGGATACTTCTAAAAATTTAAGACATTAGGTCAAACATTTATCTTTATATTTCTTTTTCAGTAAAAAACTAATCAGCTACAGTTCAGAAACAGAGTTCTATGTGGTCTTAAAATATTTTAAAACAAAATGTATTCTTAAAAATCATGCAACTAACTTTTGTAAATAGCCAACAATGCAACAAACTGAGAAATCAGGAACTTAAAATGCAAAGGTGGAACTTTCCGATGGGAATGACAATCAACAAAGAACTTGGGTGGAACCATCAGCTAACAGGAAAGCATCAACAATACCAGAAGGAAATTCATCATTCTGTGTAAACCCCAACGCTTATGTACAACTCCAGAGAGTCTTAAAGGTCTTACGCAAGGAAATAGCCAATGAAACTGAACTGTGTGTCAATTGTAATTCTATATATATAGAGACAATTTCTTTTCTTTCTTCCTTTTTTGGCACCTTATTTTAGGCCCATAGTATTGATTTTGGACTCAGTGGCTAGGAGAATTATTACTTTAGTGGAATTGTCACACTAATTTCAATGGAACTATTTTTTTAGATGCGCATGATGAAACTTCCTGGATGGTGCTGAGCCTGTTTGTGAACATGTGGAACCCACGTGTACTTGGGGGTAGGTGTGTTTACTCTCAATTATCTCTCTTAGAAGCCGCATAAGGTGTTATTTTTCTTATCTAAAATTGTTCTTGGAGCATTTAACTATAATTTCTCTTTCATGAATTATATGCTGAGGGTATTGTTAATTAACTAACTGAATTAAAGCTATATAGGAACATATAGTGAAATAAATTCCTAATGTGAGACCTTAAGAGAAACATGTAACTTTTATTTAAACTGCATTTTTGCTCATTTCAGGAGTTGTCTCACTTGTTAAGGAACAACAATGGCGAATAAACATTTGTAACCAACGGTGAAATTTGACACCTGTCTACCCGTATTTTTACCAATCGCCTCAGTCCTCTTTGTTGTGTACATCAGACAGGTAAGAAAATCAAGATAATTGTTTGGAATCATTTTAATAAGATAATGAAAAATATAACATATTTACATAACAGAGCACCTCATAAAAGGACATGTCACATTTTACACACTCTAATCATTCACACATTACTATACATTCAGTGCACATCATTAAAAGAGAGCAATCATTAAATGAAATACAAAATTCACATGATCGGTATTATATAACAAACATTTCGTACATGCTTACTACATCCCCCTCCCTTCCACCGATGATAACACCTCCACCCCCACCCCCCCCCCCCCCCCCACACACACACACTTAGCTACTCCCTGTTTAACTTTGGATCTGTAAGGGACTTACTATTAAGTGTCTTTAGCATTTTTATCGTAGAGCTGATATCTTTTAGATCTGTAGAATTTTCTTTGGAATTTGTATTTTAATAGTTTTTGTTTCATTTTAAAGTATTTTTGCCTCCTCTGCTGTTGTTTTAGATTGTGGACCACTCTACTTTCTTTTACAACAGGTGCCCCTACAGGTTCACAAAGTTCCAATGTGGAATTTCCATGGCCCCAATTGAGTGAGTGTACATGTCTTCTTCTGTCAGGCTTAATTTAAAAGTCACGAGGCAACACTGAAGAGTTCCACTTGTTGTTTTTCAGTCCGCGACAGGAGAAGGAATGAAGTTGACAGGACTTTCCGCACTGTCCTCAGTAGCTGATGATGGAACGGACAGCAGTTGACATGACCCGTTTCATCAACGGTAAGTCACCGGAGTAATGTTTGTAGCAGTTTTCGTACTCGGTCCTGCATCTAAGCTTCAAGTACAGGGCAAATTTTCTCTGCATGGATTCTCTCATAGCTTTTGTTTTTCCAGGAAACATGTGACTGCTGAATGGAGCCTTAGCAGTCTGTATTCTTTGAGAGTCAAAGAAGTGGCGTAGGTCTTTGAGGTTTTCAATCATATGCCCTTGCTTTTCAGTGCACCGGAAGCAGCGGCACTATCTCCATCACTGGTGAAATGGGAAATAACGAGTGGACGGTCATCACTTTGCAGCTCACTGATGATGTTCACAGCCCATCTCTATTGTCTCCAATGGTGGTCTCTTGAGGAAAAGGTGCAGTGCAATCTTCATGTCCTGGACAGGTAACTTCCTTTCCCTTGGCTCTAAGATGGGTGCCTTTCTTGCACATTTTATTGTATGTCACTTGTGTGGCAGCTTGGAATGGTGTTTTCCCATTTATTCATTTAAGCCACAAAACACTGCCGCAACATTCTTCTTTTTGGTAACATTTTCACTTAAAGTGTATGTCACTTGTGTGGCAGCTAGGAATGGTGTTTTCCCGATCGCACTGAAGGTGGCATTGTTATACCGGGCATCTCCTTTTGCTCTTATTGGTGTATTGGCAAGTCCACATTTCTCGTTAAGCTCTTGAATGCCCTGCCTAATTTTCTTCATGCTGTTTTTGTTTACATCAGTGATGATTTTGCCTACTTTGTTACAGGTCTGATGAATGTTGGTGACCGAAGCTGGTTCAATGTTTGCACCAAGAAGCATACCACGCATACCCTCTGTTCAAAGGCTGGTACCCAAGTGGCCGACAGCCATGGCAACATTAAGCTGTGCGGCTCCCCGCTCCCTAACCATTAATCAGTGACCAATTGCAACGTACGTTATCAAAGCTCCAAGGTTCATTATTGAAGACTCTTCTGGCACCAATTTTCCAGTCTTTGTCTTAGAATTAAAATTAACAGCATTTGCTAATTAATTATAATATATAAGTCAACTTCCTGTTTCTTAGCAAATTATTGTCTATTAATTAGCGTTGATATTTTTTAAAAGCACATACACATAACCTCTAACATTTCAGGGTTCATTTCATTCCAAGCTCTTTTCTCAACATCTCACTAATTTAATTTTATTGAGTTTTTAAAAAAGATGAATTTTAACAGAAATTTACTCCTGAATTCAGATCAATTTTGGTGATGGAAATACTAAGTGTGTGTACATGTAGCCGAGATATAAATAATTGTTAGCTCATCTGAGGTGAAATATACAGAGAAATACCTTTAAAAATATTCTTCTCAAAAATCGATTGGCTAGAAAAGCTGTAACTTGTGTGGAAGCATCCTCAAGTAGTGTAGATTCAAGCTTGTCCAAACCATGATCCCCAAGGGTACGTTGGGGCCCCAATGGGGGATCAAATTTTTAGATACAAATGTATAGAGAAAATCATTAAAAATCTTCATCTCAAAAACCAGCCATAAAAGCTGTAAATTGTGTGGAAGTATAATCAGGTAGTGTAGATTCAAATTTTTTCAAATCATGATCCCCGGGGGTAGAGTGTGGCCACAATGGGGGGTCGAAATTTTTACATAGGAATACATAAAGAAAAATCTATGCATCAAAACCCAGTAGGCCAGAAAAGCTGTAACTTGTTTGGCAGCATCCTCAGGTAGTGTAGATTCAAATTTGTTCAAACCATGATCTCGGGGGTAGGATGCGGCCACAGTCAGTATTTTATATAGGAATACATAAAACAAATTCTTCTCAAAAACCAATTGGCCAGAAAAGCCGTAACTTGTGTGGAAGGATCTTCAGGTAGTGTTGATTCATTCTAGTTTGTTCAAACCATGATTCAGGGGGTAGGGTGGGGCCACGATGGAAGGTCAAATTTTTACATAGGAATGTAAAGAGTAATATCTTCTTTTCGAAAATCAATTAAGCAGAAAGGTATTTCTTGCATGAGTGGAAGCATCTTCAGGTTGAGTAATATATACAGAGAAAAATCTTTTAAAATCAAATAAAAAAGGATGAGACTAAAATTGGGGGATGGCAAATCTTTACATAGGATATAAATTTGAATGTTCTCTAAATACATGTATGTAGTATGTACATGTAGTATACCTCATATGCAAACATATTGATATTAGTTAAATTAGACTTTGACCCTGGATAATTATTGGGCCACAGAAGGAGTTTAAACTTTGATGTAGGTTTATATATATTTATATGAACAGTTGTTTAAGATTTTTTTGAGAATGGTAATGCTCAATATGTGATATAACTATGAAATCATATAGTTACAAAAGGGGTTTAATATAAGACCATGGGTAGAACATTTTGAAAATCTTTAAATACAGGATCTGTTTTACTCATTCATTGTTCCAATAATTTGGATATGACTTCATGAAGCTGATCTTATTATGTCCAATGTTGCTCAGGGGAGCGATGTGGCCCGTGGGCCTCGTGTTAGTTTTGTAACGTTTACTATAGCTTGCTAATATCATATGTTTAGAAAGAAAATATGAAGGATTTGGGGATCTTCTTTTTTTAATCAATATGGATTATATATGAGCAATAATTATTGAAGATTAACTTTGGTTGCTACTTCCCTGTTTTCAAAAAAGATAGATAATTTTCATAAGTATTCAAAATTCTTCAATATGCGAAATATTTTCAAAGAGCATTAACACAGAATTTGCTTTGTATTTTAATTTGTTAAAATAAATTCTTCTGTATTCTATTTATAATTATTTGAGGATATCTGACCTAAGTCATCTTTATTCACAACTAAAGTTATGGCTGTAATAAATTTACTTAAAATGTGTGTTGATGTTAAACAAAAGTATAAAGATTGTCTCGTTAGAGCCAAAAAAAAGTATTTAATAAATGACATATAGTGTAGTGCAAAATAGTTACCAAAATTCCCCGCAAATGAACAAAATATAAAAAAATGACAGAATAACTTTTCCATATCTAAGCTTCATCTAGCATCCTCACAATATAAGCACATGTAAATGTTGCATTCCTTGAGGTTTCTTACACAACAAATTATAGAGTACAAGCGTATTTTTTATTAAATGCATATTGACATATATATGAGGAACAAAACATTACATGTATTTGAAACAATGGAATGCAAAGTACTACATGTCTTTATTAATTGTACATTTTAACAATTTGTCGAGTTGTTTCAAATCATTAACACAATGTCTGGATATCTATAAAAGATACGGGTTTTACATGTAAGTTTTGATGGGCCTAATAAATAAACATAAAGATATAAATATGCATGCTTATAAACATATTCCATTTTTGTTGTTTTGATGCAATACACATACCAACGTTTAGCACATTGGAATAAATCAATTAAAACAAATCCAAATATTGTACAATTATATAATGAAACATTACGTGGTAAAGATGTTTAATCAAAAGAAAGAGCTTTCATGCAGATTGTAGGTATCTTAGTGCTCAAAAGACAGTTTGTGGGTTAACCAATTATAACAAGTGTAGCCACTGGATATTAAATATAGATTCTTTTTTTAAAAATCTTCATTTAATGAATATCTTTTGGTTTATGTTGTAAATACTGTAAATAGTTATCTTTAACTAATTCTATTCTCATCAATGGATGGACTGTTTCTTGTCTTGTATATATGCAGGCCAATCTGTATGCACACATTTGTACTACTTCTGTTGAACTTTTTTTTGGAATTATCGATATATTTATACTAAAGATCCGTATGAATGCCGATTGAATCGAAAGGTCTTGAAAGCTGGACGACATCACTTTTACGCATTTGAAGTACTGACAAGGAACTGCTGGGTCTCTTGATATATTTAAATAAAGCTATTGTAAGCAATTCATGAGCAAGAGTTAATCTTTCGTTCTCGAATTGAATAAATCCAGATGTTTTGAGTAACACCATTAGATTATCTCTTGTAATATTTGCACTGATCTCCCTAGCCCATGTCTTTGGTTCTTCCTCAATGTTGTGCTGTTGAATAAACATGAGATAAATAAGACAGTCATAGTGTATACGAGAAGCTTTTTCCACCTTTTCGATGTGCTCCAACAATGCCTGAACAGGGTTGTCAGTGAATGCCGCGTCAGAGTACAGCTGATGCTGAATACAAAACATTAGACTTAGAAAAGGACTCCCAATGTGACTTTTGTTCTTTAATAGTTTACCCAACACTGACTGATCTTCAACACATTTAAACCAACAGTTAGAATCATTTTTACAATGACCCCTTTTAAGTTGTTCCTTAAAAATCATTAATGTTTCTGCCCGTGAAAGATTATCCATTTCTACAGTTATGTGTTTTTGATTAAGAAAACGCAGATTTAAATTTTTCATGACTTCATCATAAACATGCGTGTGAATTCCAATGACAACTTTTGTTTCTTGTTCTGAACATTCAATTTCTTTCAGAGCATTTTCAGTTATGTCAACAGCATTCTGTAAAAATACACTGCTCCCGAATTTTCCAAAGAGATTATCACAGAAAAAGATTGTTTGTTTTTTGTTGGAGATTTCCTCTAGCATATTCTCTGATTCCAACCATGCTGTCTCCTTGTTTAATTCTTGGAAGTAATTTTCGATTGCCTTTAACGCATATGTCTTGCCACATCCAATCGCACCTCTCAGAACCACAACATTCCTGGATTTGAGAATTTCCAATGCTTTGTATATATTCTCCGTAATGACAATGCCTTTTTCCACTTTACAATCTGAATTCACCTTTATATCTATAGAGCAAAAATTATAACATGTTAAACACAAAGAATTTATATGATTTCTGTTTATTTTTTCAATTTAACCATATGACTTTTGTTTTAAATCCTATATATTAATTTTGTCAAAGTCAAAATCAATAAATTAAAATTGAGTACAACTGAAGTGATAAAGCGCTGTAGATTTTTTAAAGAATTTTTAAAGAATTGATGAAGAATATGAAAAAAAATGAATTTTGAGTGTATTTAGGTTAGAAAAACGCTATTACGTAATAATGAAATTAATTTGATAGATCTTTTTCCGTTCTTTACGGACTTAAAAAGAATTATGTAGCGATCAAAACAATTTCCATTTGAAATGATAAAAAAGTATCAATTTAAAGAGAAGGTAAAACATACTCAATATCGTTTTCGATGACATTAAAGATATGTTTCATAAGCAAAAAAATCGGAAAAAAATCTTTCAAATATAATACTGAGTTGAAATTTTGCATAAACATTATTACAGATTTATTTTTTTTATGCCCATTGGTTGGGAAGGGGGGGGGGTGCGAGCGACTCTTTTAAGGATCTTGTATCAAAAGTCTTTAAATCTTTTCACTACACACATAGCTTTACCAAAATTCAAAATAATATTTTGGGGTCTTTATGTTTTTTTGGCGCTAAAGTGTATTTGATATGACTTTTCCACACTGAAATTGCAAATTGCACATACATTGTTGTTCCCTTTATCGGTATGAACCAATTACAAATTTATGCCCATAAAAAATGTTACCCTACCATGAAGAAAAAGGTTACATTCTTTCACCTTATTGATTTTTGACCTTTTTGCACTGAAAAAAAACCCCACGCTATTTTTTGCCATAAACGACTCAACATGCAATGAAAATATATAACACTGTGCCGGATAATTATGCCAGTGCCAAGGTGGCATTTTTGCACCCGCTTAAGCTGCATATATCGAGAAATTCAAATATGCCATATGATAGACCATTGCTTAAAGAGTTAAGGTGGCTCGACACACCAATGCATTATTTGATGGATCGATGAAGAATTCTCTTTGAAAAATGATTATTCAAAAATGACACCTATATCGGCCTCTGATTATTTTATATGAATTTTTTTGTATTTTTTTTATAGAAACCGGAAACATCGTTTTAGCTGCGAACAAGATATATTAGAGCTAAAAATTTGTTATCAATTAATGCACAATACAATAAATACATATCAAAAACGGCGAGATAAACTTTGAAATATTTTTGTAAAAAAAATATTTATGAAAATGAAAAAAAAGGATTGTAGATATTTTTTTTAAATCTATGGATAAAAACTGCAGATAAACTGTTACTCGCATTTAACAATTGCTGTACAATCATATTTCAACAAGAAATTGAAACCAAATAGTGAAATTAAAGTATAAATGGAAAATTTTAAAATCGAACCGATCCCGATTGTAATTAAACTGATCCCGAATGAAATCACATAAAGTACGAATGAATCAGAATTTTGCAAAAATTTCAGGTTGTTTAGCTGTAAAATGGTTTCGTCATTTACTAACTTTATAATTCATATCAATTACTTAGAAAAAAACTGCAGTTTATTTGAAAAATTTCAATTTTTAAATAATTCTGATCGGGATCAGTTTTTTTTCAATCGGGATCGGTTCAAATTTGATAAATAGCAATTTTTCCAAAATTTCGCATTTTCATTTCAATTTCTTTGTAAAATATCATTGTTTAGTAAATAGTTTATGTGACTATAGGTTATTTTTAAAATTTTATCCATGGATTAAAAAGATATTAAAGAATTACAATTTTGATTTTCAGAAATATTTTTTTAATTAAAAAATTCAACACTTGACCAAACGATCTTTGGCATGAATTTATTTATAATAATATTACACATTAATTGACAACAAGTTTTAAGCTCTAATATATTCTGTTTGTCTGCAAAACAGTTTTTCCTATTTCACTGAAAAAATACAAAAAAATTCGTATAAAATAAATGAAAGCCGATATTGATCTCTGTTTTGTGGAATCATGTTTCAAAAAAGATTCTCTATCGATCCATAAAATAAAATTTTGGTGTGTCGAGGAACCTTAACAACCACCTTTGTTATTAGTGTATCATCTGTCAGGTAAGATATTTACCTTTCAAAAATAAATTCCTATAGGAAAATAATTTTTCCCATAGGAAAATCAATATTCCTATAGGTAATTTGAAATTTCCTATCGGAATACAAGAACTTCCTATAGGAATTTTAATTCCGATAGGATTTGATAAAATCCGATAGGAAAACTTAATATCCTATAGGAAAACTATATGTCTGTATCAACTTCCTACAGGAATTACCATTCTCCTATAGGAAATATAATTCTTACAGGACTTTTAAAAAATCCTATAGGATTGTCAATATTTCCTGTAGGAGAGTCAATTCTCCTATGGGAATTATCATTTTCCAATGGGATATTAATTTATAAAGGTAAATATCTCACCTGTCAGGTGAAACACACTAAAAACAAAAGTGGTTATATACTCTCTACACAATGGTCATTTTGTATACATGGATTTTTCCGAAACTGCATCTTAAGCGGGTGCAAAAATGCCACCTTGGCACTGGCATAATTATCCGGCACAGTGTTATATATATATATATATATATATATATATATATATATATATATATATATATATATATATATATATATATATATATATAATTACTTATTAGGATAGTTACTGACTTCGGCTTCGCCACGCCATCTATGAGATTGATCAACCCAATATATTTCCGTAGTGAGTCTGTAACTAACCTAATAAGTGTTTTGTTTTCCTGAGGACTATCAAGCGACATATTTATTCACAAATAGCGATGACCTACGCAAAGCCATGTACAAGATGCCTAACATCTCGTCCAATTTAACTCATTCAAAATCTTCAAAAATTTCAATCTCATCTTTCAAATACTCTAAAAATCTATGCTTCATCCATGTTCATTTACAATGTTCTGTTGTTCAATGTTAAATGTTTTCTCTGCAGAGATTTGAGCAAATTTCGACGCTGCCATTTTGTTCTACTCCAGACAAAACAATGTGACGTCAATATTCTAAGGGCAACTACTCTTATTTTAAAGAATTTCAAAGGACAACTACTCCAAATACTTTAAGAACTTACGGCATGCGGTTTATGTATTGAATACTATGAAATGTCGAAAAAAGTAAGCGAAGCGTCGGCCAATGACGGCCATGTTGCCTAATGTTATTTCCCACCGACCAAATATAGAGATATTGAATGCAATCACGTGCTACGTTTAAACCAATGAAAGTGTGACATTGCATTCCAAGGGAAAACATATATATATATATATATATATATATATATATATATATATATATATATATATATATATGTATATATATATATATATATATATATATATGCACTAAAATTAACCAACGACACGAACAATAAAGTGAAATATTGTCAAATTTTCGGGACAACCCGTCCCTTTTTCAGGACAACGAAATAAAAACTACATATGAAGGAAAAACATATACAAAACTGGCACTAAACTAAAAACTAAATTATATACAAAACACGTGCACCGGATCGGAACGTGGCAACTACATTTTTGGGAGTTGATTTTAATCAACTCTCCTATGCAGTTACTCTTGCAAACCGAAAGTGAAACAGTGTTTAGACCTAAGCACAAATCATCGCCGCTGACAAGAGTTACTTCTTGAAAATAATAGAAAGATTCGATGTAACGTATGCTGAAGCATTGTTTTTCAAGGAAACTTATCTATAAACACTTTGAAAATAGTCAGATTCTATATAATACGAACAATTTATATATTTTTTGGAGTCTCATGTGTTCCTACGTCAGAGTGTAATAAAGTCTCCTTCAACCAGACGCTCGGCTGTCTCCGTAAATTTACGACAAGCAGAGAGGCTCTCTTGCTTGTCGGAGATTAACGGAAACAGCCGAGCGTCTGGTTGAACGAGACTTGAGTTCGATATCAATAGTAATTGGATCCATAAGAATTGTTTCGATTACTAATACATAGTTTGAAACCTATCTTTAAATATTACACAACATGATTCATATGGGGTTTCTCGAAATTCTTGTCGGAAAAGTCTAAAAATTCAAATAATAAAAAAGTGTGTAATTCAAATACAGAATAGAAAATAATTGCCATGCAAGATAAGTCGATTTTAAAATAAATGATAATCGAAAAAATCAACTCTCCTCAGTCCCTCAGTACTTTGATTGTTTTAAAGGTCATAAGCAAGAGACAGAAAAATCCTCCCCGACGCAGCGGACGGTATGTGTAGTAGTGCTGAAAGATAACGCGAACACATTAATTTGCTAATTGGGGGCTGCTGTTAATTAAGTTGTACTAGTAAGATAATTCGTAATGAAGGTTTGTAGGGAAACAGGCTCTGTAAATGACCAAATAAATATACACAAAAATGTAAAAACTAATAGGAGTTAAATAAATACAACAAAAGGGATAGAAAAAAACAATTGAAATTTACAAATTAAAAAAACCCTAAAATAACCCGTACAGATTAACCCGATGAAGGAACGAGCTAATAAGATGAATAACTAACTTGAATGATAGCTTGTACATGGAACCAAAAAGATGATGATGGTGATATTGCCAAGAAAAAAATCAAGATGCTTTAGTTGGTGTTCATTTTTGTGAAGTCACTTAAAGGGACACGATTTGACTTAAAATTCTAAAATTTTATTTTTTCCATTTTCAATGTTTATACTGATAAATGTAGAAGTTTATAATGCTATGTCAAAATTTGAAACTCAAATATCAAGTTATTAGCAAGATACAGAGTTAAAAATTCTTTGTTTTGTAAACAAAGCTCGAATATTGTCATTTTTACATATTCGTTGTAATGGAGTAAATTTCGATCAAATGTAACTTTCTTTTGTTGATGATAGTACTTAAGAAGATATTGAATTTGTTTAAATTGTTTTTACATTTCATTTTGTCTAAGAAATGGTAATTCTCTACATACCAATTTTTGTAAACAACTATAAGACTCGAGCTTTGTTTACATAACTATCAATTCTTACCTCTGTATCTCGCTTCTAACTTGACGTTAACATTTAATATTTTGGTCAATCATTTAAAATGCACCAAAAAACTATTTTATACATGAAAAATAAAAATAAAATTTTTGATCTCAAATAGTGTCTAAGCCCCTTTAATTTGTTCATGCCTTCAGGGCGGAATGACTTCAGTCTATGCATCCAAAACTTTTCTTAACTTTTTCTCTCCACATCCGTCCAGTCTGGGTTGTGATCAATAACCAACACCATATGGTTTTTGTTATTGATCACAATATGATTGGCAATATCACCACCATCATCTTTTTGGTTCCATGTACAAGCTATTATTCACGTTAATTATTTGGTCATTTATATATATATATATATATATATATATATATATATAAGATCTTTAGGTAAGCTATTATCTACTTCTCTAGGTTTTGGAGCATTGCTTCATGTACATTAGATGTTTGAATCATTTAAAATTAAAATGTTTACAGCATTTAACAAAATGTACATGTACATGTATTATCGATAAGAATAGTGTTTCCGAAATTGCTACTCGCCAAAAACAATAACTTATTGTAAAGAGAAGGCATAGGTACACTTTTGATTAAAGTATATATATAATTTCATAAGATTTTTTATGAATTTTATATCTAAAAAAGAAAAATTCATAGGCCATGTCGTTGCTGTTGATTTATTTATTTTATATATTCGTTAGCATTATCTTTCAGCACTCCTACACAGACCTTCCGTTGCGTCGCACGTGATTTTTCTTTCTCGGGCATATGATCTTTTATACAAAGATGTAGTTGCCACGTTCTAATCCGGTGTTTTATATATTGTTTAAATTTTAGTTAAGTGCTGGTTTTGTAGATTTTTTTACCTTTCATAAGTAGTTTTTATTTTGTTGTCCTGAAGAAGAAACGGATTGTCCCGTAAAGTTGAAAATATTTTACTTTATTAAGGTCTTCCGTTTTCCAGCGGAAGACCCTTCTATTATTCTTCGAGAGCATTTTCGCACAATTTTTTTTTTCTTTCAAATTTTGTGCACGCGATTTCTCGAAAACGGCTCGGCCGATTTTTATGAAACTTTCAGATCTGATAGCTACTCATCCGAACTTTATATCTTTTTTTTAAATTGATGACGTCACTTCCGGTTTTTAGATTTTGACGTTTTAGTGATTTTCAGAGGGTCGGTTTGTCCACGCTTCTCGTCCTAAACCATTGAAGGTATTAAGTTGAAATTTTCAGGGATGATTGTCAGAAATATGATGTCTTTTGTTTGAGGGACGAATTAGACAGAAATCAATTTCTACTTGGTATAATAATGAATTAATTATCCGGATATATAAGGTTTTCATTCGAATACCTGTTTGTGTCACCTGGTTCTTAAGAACCGGTTTATTAGCAATGCTATATAAAGAATTGCTCAGGTGTTAAATACCAGTTTAGGACGACACGTACAGCGGAAAGTTTAAATTTTCAGAATTATTGTTTTATTAAATAGATAAATCATGTGATCCAACTTTATGCCATAATTATGTGTCTGTACATTTAATATGCCAAATATTAAATAGCTGCAGCGTGTCGTTGCTAATTCCACACAATGTGTTGTTATTTACTAGTATCATAGTATTCAGCTTTCATTTGGAAAGTAATGAATGGATTTAAAGGAGAATATTGTAGATGTGCCATTAGGCATCCGATTCTGTCTGGCGCATAAAGTGCCGAAGCTCGGCAGGGATCGAAAAATGAGATGAACAAAGCGCCGTGATTTTTTGTAGTTTTCTGTCATTATTTTTTTACTCTGAATTATTTTCTTAAGACATGTAGAACAAAAAAAGTTTATACATTTGCCGTCAAGAAAAAGGGGCTGGCCCTTAAATTGAAGGGTTCAGAGGGGTCTTAAGTCTTTTATTGATAGCTCTTTATCTAAGAATATTTTGTTATACATTAAAGAAGGAAAACTGTTCGTTTTAAAGTTATACGCCTAGACATTTAAACATTTTCTCAAATCTTACGTAATTCGGGATTGAAAGGGGCTAGACGTCCAATTACCAGCTCTATCATATCTCTAAACGGAGAAATATTTTAAAAAGCAATATTGAGCAAAAAATGCTCAGAATTCTGCTCTTAACAATATTCTTCCTATCAATCTTCAATATACAGCCCCAATAAGTACACGAAAAGCTAGACCCTTAAACGTTCTTCTCCATATATCTCAAGAGCTGATCATGAACAGAAATTCTAAACACTTGAAAAACAAAATAAATTTCAAATTAAATGAGTAATCATTTCAATCCAAAGAAAGGGGTTGACCCTTTAAATTAGGGGCCTAAAGGGCTCTAAACATTATTTTCACAGATAGAGTTGGTACTTATATGTAAATCCCGATTTCATTAAAATTTGATTTGTAATCTTTTTCCGATTATGCTGAAACACTAGAGATAATTTAACAAAAAGCCCTTATATTGACCTTCATCTTTGACAATTGACGGCCTTAAATTCATCATGTTATTCTCAATAGAGATCATGTCAACGGCCTCAGTCTTGTAACAATTTTTACAGTGTTAAGAATAATTCCGCTCTTTTAAATTTCAATTAACGTTTTAGCCATGACCTCTAGAAAATAATTCTTACTCGCAACTTATAATATGAAAGTAAATGAAACGTTGAGGTACTCTTTCTTACACCATAATCCAACTGTCAGTCAACAATAAATTTAATAGAATTCTCTCCTACAAAAAATATCAAGTCTAAACGGCAGTACATGCTCTAATCACCGTCCGTAATGTATAAATTCTGATTGTACAATCGTATGTTCGAGGGTTGTCCCCTCCCCCCTCCCCCCACTCAAAAATCTCCGTCTGGTTGTACATGTAATTAATGAAATTCTGACAATTGAAATTATTTTTGTTTTACGTATTTCCATTTGCATTTAAAATTAATTTACATTTTCTATCTATTTCCCGTTTTCCCGGGCATCGCTAAATATTTTGGTTTACATTTTCTACATGCATTAAAGTGCTCTGTGTGTCAATCGCACACACGGGGATTGTGCATATGAATTGTTTACATCGTAATGAAGTTCGCTTTTAGCATACAAAATTAGCAGCTCATGCCGAGACGTACACGCAGCGTATCTATAGTGCACGCAGTAGCACCCTTTTCAGCTCTTTATTTGCATAAATCATGTTCTCAAAGCAAATACCCCTTTACGAGACGTATTTCTATTTATTCACACACGTTTCGGGTAAACACAGCTAGGTGTGTATGCTTCATTGACAATGCGTGTTGCGCACCCCATTTCTTAATTATCACTCTTGAAAACAGAAAATGCATTTCATATTTATCATATTTTTTTTATTCATCAAATATTATATAAGATATCGTATATCTCAATTTTTAAGAAATTTGACCGGGTCTATAGTACGAAACTATCTCTTACCATCTATACTTTACTTTAGAAGCAAGCTTGAAAGAATATTAGAAATGTGGAAAACAATAACAATATAGGGCTGAAATTTTCAGAGAGGATAGATCTACCGTTTTTCTGGTGCAACACACTCAAGAAAATGTCTGCCAACACTTCCTGTCGTCATAGGAAGAAAAATTTCCAAAATTTATTTTTTCGACTTTTTTATTTTTTAATGTTTCTTTTTTATATTTTAACAGTTAATAGTGACCCGTTTACTGATTCCGAATATGTAATTTGTTTTAAAACCGATCAACGCATTCTCGAGAAATTAAGCATTAAAGTCCTGAAGCGAGAGTCCGAGTAGCTCAGTCAATGGAGTTGTGGACATGGCCCCGAGTGCCGAAATTTTTTTTTCCTAATTTTTTGCGTAGATTAACAATTTCGTGTTAAAAGTGATCATATCTATTCAAAAATCGGACGGAAGACCCACTCATTGCTCGCAACGAGAACGATCTAGTTGTTTGTATTGTTGGTTATTTTAAGTACTTTTTTTATATCCTAATCTTATAACTGTGTATCTTTTGATCCGAAACAATAGATAACGAGTGTTGTTTGTTTTTAGTACTTCTTTTTACGTTTTACGCTTGTTTTTACGCTGACTTTGCTTATATAATTTGGTGACTGATCAGTACTTAATCAAATTATATTAAAAGTATGAACACTACAGGCTGCACATTTGACTTCAAAGCAGTTATGGTTAAATTTTACCATGTAAGAAAGATTTGCTTATCTCTTTATATAATGTGCTGATTTACGATTGTTAACATATCTCTACTCATTCATATAAATTAAATAAGCGGAAAAAAAGATTCTTGGAGAGATGTAAAACCAAACAGTAAAATGCTGTCTCTCAAGGCTACTAACACTGCCTAGGAAAGTTAACCCCCTCAAGCGAGTCATTTAAATTTGATTTAATAATTTAATGTGTATAAAAAATTGTCCTCCGTGAACTAAGCCATCATACCGTATATCTTGTAATTTTCGCGATTATCTAACTTTCGCCCTCTTCAAATCGCAAAAAAATTGAATGTAGAGAAATTATATCATGTATTATTTATTAAGATACTTTTTAAATCGCAAAAATGACTGATCAAATAAGAAATGCTACATATTTCCCTTATATATGTTTATTGTTATCACATGCAAACTGAAATCAAACTATCCGGGTCCAATAATCAAAACGAGAAAGTAAAGTGATGTTACTTAAGACGTAAAATATTGAAAAAAATATACATTTTATCAATTTTTTTTTACCTAATAAATGTGTTACAATTGTTTGATTATTATTTCCAATACTAACATATGTTGTTTTTTTTTTGCTATGAAATTCAACTTCTGCTTGTAGAGAAAAAATCATGTCTTCTAATCATTAAATTCGGGTTTTTTGGTTATTAATTTCACTTTATATATGTAGCTCTTTTCCAATTGAAACCTATACAGCCCAGCGAATAAAAAAACCCTAAAATCAATTTTTAATTAAATCATGCATTCAGGTGACTCCGGTTAACTAAAAAAAAACGGCTTCTGCAACCATCTCATATAAAAATGGCTTGAGAACTACGTAATTTTTTTTTGGTCATCATAGATCCTGTTTCTGAGAACAAAATTCCTTAAAATATGTAACACTGCTGTAAGCTTTATAATTTAACAATTCAAAAATAAATCATTGAGAATTCAAACTGTTCTCACGTGTAGTGTCCTCCAAAAGGATATTGACCAGCCAATGTAAATACATTATTAAAAATAAAAAATGTGTCAATATATACCATTCATCAGTGGCTGAGCTTGTTCAGATAATTCTTCAGATGATTCTCCGGTTTCAATACCTAAGGAAAAAAAAAAGAAAAACAACATTTTACAAGATAGCTAATTATATAATTACTACTGTAAGCTTTATAATTTAACTATTCAAAAATAAATCATTGAGAATTCAAACTGTTCTCACGTGTAGTGTCCTCCAAAAGGATATTGACCAGACAATGTAAATACATTATTAAAAATAAAAATGTGTCAATATATACCATCTATCAGTGGCTGAGCTTGTTCAGATAATTCTGTAGATAATTCTTCAGATAATTCTCCGGTTTCAATATCTAAGGGAAAAAAAAAGAAAACAACATTTTACAAGATAGCTAATTATATAAATTACCCAAGAAGGACAAATATTTTCCAAATAGTACCCTTTTCTTAAAGCAATATCCGGGTGATGAGGTGAGATTGACAAAGGTAGATGACCCTTAATCAAAGGTATGACATACTCTCAGGTCACAGGTAAAAACTAATCGCTTCTAAGATATGAGACCTGCTCCAAAAAACTATATACCCTATCTGTAGCCATTTATAGCACGGTTTACAGCAGTTTTGTATCTATTGATTTTATAAATATGACAACCTACTCAATACATTGGAAAAAGAAAACTAATTGTAATCATGAAAAAAATACATATTTTTAGAATGAAAAAAGTGAACTCTGTATCGGGCTAAAACTCATCAACTAACAATAAATGTTAAAATTTAAGTCTAAGAGATACTGTGAAATTTCCACAAACGTACATACAATCATTTGTTTAATATTTATTTAATTTTCTACCAAGGAAATTACGTCGCTAAGAATCAGGAAAACTGTGGCTACCCTCGAACATTAATCTCGATTAATAAAAAACGATTCCACGATACTTCGGATGAAATAAAAATGAAGAATTATGAAATAAGATTCAATAAAAAGACGAAATAAAAGATTCTTAGTCTTACCTTGGGGGACTTTTGTGCTTCTTAAGTGGAAATGTTTTTGAATGACTAAAACATTTGAATCAAGATTTAATAACATGTTGGAAAATAATAAAAATCAAAAGTTTAAAAACACTTTTATTAAGGGTTTAGTTAACCATGAGGATGAACTTATTTCACTCTCTTTTAATAGTGTTTGAATCCAATAAATCCAGTTTACAAAGCAAACTTTATTGACCTTTAACAATTTTGAAATTAGAAGAAACCTCAGCGTTTTGAATAACTTTAATCGCTTTTAATTTGAAAGAGATGCCAAATCTGATTAAATCAAGATCAAATGAGGAAAATATCAGACTTGTGTATGATGTTATGAACTATTTACAGGTTTTTTTCGAACTACATATATGACCCATGAAGTGAGGTTGAAGGGGGGAATGTACTTCACAAGTTATGTTTCTCTCTTTCTAGAGATGGTACAAATAAACACAAAATCTAGTCAAGATTATCATTCTAGTTTCATAGAATAAGCCAAAATTGATCAAATGTTTTAAACACTGAAATAATTGTACTGTTATTTGTGAGTTTTTAAGTATGTTATGAACTGTAGCGAAACAGCATGTCAACCCGAATTTTCTTATTTTTTTTATAATATTAGCTTCAGATCTTATAGCTGTATATGACCATATGGCACAACTTAAATCGTGAACCCATTATCACAGGGCCATAATTTCACAATGTTAATTGAAGCCCCCTTGATTATTATAGTTATGTACTTTGCTTCGTTGAGAGATGCTAAAAATTACAAAGAAGATATTTAATAAATAACTCATCATTTATATTTCTTTTATGCCCAATATTTTAGGCATTCTCGAGAAGGAGTAGAGTGGAGTTGGGGATTATGAACTTTAAAACTCATTTCCTAGATATCCAACAGATGTCACACTACACATCTAGTTTACTAAAGATTTGCACCTAGTTTCTCAGAAGTTAATGTTAAATTGTTAACTAATGATGCACGGAAATGAACGAAGACCAGTGGGAAAATAATTAAAGCATAGAATGTAAACTTTTGGAATATTTTTTAAAAGTTAATTTCTTGCAAAATTTGTGTTAAATGAAATCATACTTAAACTCTTTAATATTGATTTCTAGATGCAAAGGAGGTCATACAGAATATTTTCAAATATCATATCATTAACTGAAAGTTTGCGTTCATAAAACAATGAAATGAAATGCTAATGTTAACTAATTTTCAAAGAACGCATAATGGTTTTTTTTTGTTTTGTTTTTTTCTTCTTCTTTTATTGATTATATATAAAACAATTTACAAAATTGTGGTCATAGATAGCTTATACGTAGATATAAATTTCAATTGAAATCATAATTCAAGTATATAGGTAAATGAAAACATTATTATGCACACAGTGATAAATATAATAACACATAATGTATCGTACAAAAACATAATAATGCATGCGAATATTGGAATGTTACGTTCATTGGTTTACGTAATAAAATAAGTTAAACCCCTGGCTTACCCGGTGGACATAACACATACGTATTCATACAGTCCATCACTACGTCCCCGGGTAAAGCGCTAATACACATAGACAGTCCCTATTTGTATCGGGTGTATTACTGTTTTGAAAAGAATTACAAGTATCACAGTTTAGCTATCAAAAGTTGAAAAAGCTCATTTTCTTTTGTACTTTTAAGCATTTTCAGAACTGCACAGTGTCTCGTAAAATACTCTTTAAATGAATTTTTTATCAATATAATTGATTCGGGCGATTTTTCAAGTCTACAATACATTTTACATTTGTATATTCTATATGCAATAAATGACAATAAATAATCATATAATTTGGTGACCTGTGTTTCTTCCAGGTAGAACCCCACAACAATATGTTTCCAATTAATATCAAAATTTAAGCACTCGCTTGCCGCTTTCCAAATTTTTTCTACATTAACACAATCAAGAATAAGGTGTTTCGAATTTTCAATTTCGTTACATAGTTTGCATTTAGCAGTGATATTTTTATTCCATTTGCTCACTAGAAGATTATTACATAACAGGTTATTCAGTATGTTGTAATTAAACTCCGCTAAGGCTTTGTCTTTAATATTTTTAATTTTTTGTGTGTATATTAATTTCCATACATTTTTGCTTTCCAACTTAAATTCTTTTTCTAATATAGATTGTGTACAAGGTGCTTGAAATTTACGTTTTATCAATATTGAATAAAAAGTTTTGGTGTTATATTGATGGGAAATTATTGGTATTTGTTTTGTTTGTAAGTATGGAATATTTGAAAAATCATATTTGAGTTCAAATTTGGTAAAAATGTGTTTTATTATTTTGTATTACATAACCAGTTTGTTCTTTTTTGCAATGTATCGAATATATCCGAAGAACTTTTTAAAGTCCCATTCTCTTCAAAAACATCCTTTACATATAGAGTTCCGCTTTTAATCCAATTTTCAAAGCAGATTGTCTTACCTTTAAAATTAAATATTTTATTTGACCAGATAGGTTGTAATAAAAAAGATTCGGTAGAAAAGGCAGGTATTTTGGTTTGGGTATCATCTTTACATAAATTATAGCATACCAAAGCTTGCTTGTAGAACTCTGGAAAGTTATTAATTATACCATAGTCTCTGGCAACCGTCTCATTTGTTTTCATCAGATATTCGACATCAATTTTTGAAGCCTTACAGAAACTGTTAAAAAAATATTTAATATTGTGTTCTGTACTGAGTAAACGTGGAATCCACATAGCTTTTAGGGCCGTAAATTTAGATTGTATATCAACAAGGCCTGTTCCTCCCTCATATACTTCACCTATGATTGTATTTCTTTTGATCCTATCTTTTTTATTCCACATGAAATTAGATATAAGCCTTCTTACATTTTTTATGAAATCGTTGTCAGGTATTTCCAAAATGCTAGCTACATATATAAGTTTAGAGATTGCTAATGTGTTTATTATTGTGCATTTTCCAGATATTGTTAGTTTTCTTTTTTTCCAAGATTCAAATAAAGTTTCCATTTCATGAAATATTTTTATCCAATTTTTATTGTAACACTCAATTTTATCATGACCAATGTGTATATAATCCGTGTTTGTCAAGCTCATAGGTCTGTAATATTTAATATATATTTTTCACCTTTTTTATGGATAAGAGAGATAACTGCTAGGCGTTGAGAGAAAGACATTTCATTTGACTGGAAAATTTCTTTCAACATATTAAAAAAAGTGAAGATAGCTGATCCCAAAAACATTAATAGAATTCTGCTGGCAATCCATCAAGCCCGGGAGCTTTATTACTTTCATACTCATTACTGTATCTTCACATTCATCTAAGGTTGGAAATTTATCACAAGTGCCTCTAGCTGTAGCAGAAAGAGCTTTAATATTACTAGATTCTAAATAATTTTCAATATCTAAGTCGTTTACATTTTTTGTATCGTATAAATTCTCATAGAAATGACACATTTCACCTAAAATTTCATCATCTGTTGTTAAGTTTTTCTGTTTTTCATTCTGTAATTCGTAAATTACGTTTTGTGTTTGACGTTTTTTTTCTCGACATAAAAAATATTTCGTGTTCTTTTCACCTTCGTAAATCCATTTTGCACGTGATCTTATCTGAGCACCTTTAGACTTTCTATCATAAAGTTCGTTTAGCTGAGTCTCTAAGTTTCTTTCCTTATCATATCAATTTCATTGTAAGGCAAAGATTTTATATATTCAATTTCTTTTTCTATATTTAATACTTTCTTTTTAAATCTGATTGATTGTTTAACGGAGAAAATTATAGAGAATTTTTTAACCTCCTCCTTCAAAATTTCCCATTTTTATATAAATGTTTCATGCGTATTGAAGATATTTTTTATGATTTCAGAAATTTGCTCTGTGTATTCTTTATTTTCTAGAAGAGACGTATTAAGCTTCCAATAACCATCCCCTTTTTATTATCAAAAATATTTAGATCAAATTGTATCGATTTGTGATCGGACATTCTATTGCCGTTAGAATGGGTGCCGGGAATTTTTTGTAGTGCTTAATTATTAGTTTTTAAAGATAAGTTTTCACTCATGAATACAAAATCAATCCTACTTCTTGGTGTATTATTTGCATCGCACCAAGTAAATCTATCAGAGTGTTCATTTTTTTCTTCCCATAGATCTAGACATTTCATTTGTTTAATAATCTCTTTCAAACGTTTTGAACTCTTATCAGAAGTACTATTCAGCTTACAGTTGAAGTCACCACACAAGATAGTATTTGATAGATTATTCGAGTTATTATTTATAAATGTTTTCATTCTTTTAAAAAATTGAATTCGGTGTAAGTCATTATTAGGGGCATAAATATTTACCAAGGTTAATTCAGTTTCGCCTATTTTTACATTAATCAAGATTTTGCGTCCATCATTAGAACTGTGCCTATTAATGATATCTATATCTAAATCTTTCTTAAATAAAACTGATACACCTTTACTATAAGTAGAGTCTGAAAAACAATGAATAGATTTTCCTCGCCAGTTACAATTGTAATTAAACTCCTTCTTTTGAATAAAATGAGTCTCTTGGATGAGAGCTATATCTATCTTTGAATCATATAACCAATTATAGAACTTCAATCTTTTTGCTTTTGTATTAAGGCCTCTTGTATTAACAGATATAAATCAAAGTACTGAAGAACTGACGGGAGTTGATTTTGTCGATGTTTATTTGTTTTAAAATCAATTATATGTTATACAAGTACATGTGTTTTCTAATTTGAAGTACGCACATTTTTATAATATGAATTTTTGGACTTTTTTGACAAGTATGTCGTGAAACCTCCATATGAATAATGTTAAAAATTATTAATCGATAAAAATAATTCAATCAAACTATGTATCAGTGATGAGAAATATAATTCAATCAAACTATGTATCAGTGATAGAAATATTTCTCGAAAATTGTATGGATCCAAGCAATATTGAACTCTAGTCTCGTTCAACCAAACGCTCAGCTTACACCGTAAATCTCCGACACGGATTTACGGAGACAGCCGAGCGTCAAGTTGAACGAGACTATAATAAACTCTGGCGTAGGAATACATGCGACTATAAAAAATATTTGAATTGTTCGTACCATTTAAAATCTGGCTATTTTCAAGGTATTTATAAATAAGTTTCCTTGAAAAACAATGCTTTAGCATACATTACATCGAATTCATCAATTATTTTCAAGAACTAAGTCTTGTCAGCAGCAATGATTTGTGCTGAGGTCCAAACACTGTTTCACTTTTGGTTTGTCTGAGTAACTGCATAGGAGAGTTGATTAAAATCATCTCCCAATTAATCAATGCCATGTTACTCATGAAACAATGGATAATAAGCAAAAGTCCATAGTAGTTTACTGTATAATCTGAGTCCTTAAGTCACAGTAGTGGTCAGAGTTCCTGTAAGAGTCCGTAAGGGATCGAGTCCAGCGTTAACCTTCGTCGGTGCGCGCGTGCGAATCGCGAACCTGGCTTGTCGGAGCAGTTTTTTTGGTACCTGAGCCGCCAGAGTTTTGAGTCTTGCAAAAGTCCTGGATCATCTCTGAGATCTGTAGTTGTTGAGCTTTAGATTTATCCTTCGACGCGGTCCTAGTCTTTGGTCAGCTAGCAGAGTGAGAACGACCCGGAGAGCGACGTAGGCGCCCAGCGATTAACGAATATGCGAAGAACGCATAATGTTGATAATTTTTGCCAAAAAACTTTCCGACGGTGGAGTTACCAACAATACTAACCTGTTTATCAAATTTAGATTAGTTCTCTTTATAAATGTTGTTTAATGATAAAGTAAAAATCTTTTTTCGCTAAATTATTTATATTCATATTTATTTTGAAGAAATGATTATGTGTTCGTGTGCAGTGAACTTAAAACGCCAAAAGTGAGACTGCTTAAAAACAATAACTGAATAAAAAACATAATTTACATACCTGTAAGGCGTTGTTGGACGTTATCTTTGAATCCAAACAGGTTCAATTTGTAGAAAACCACCAATAGTACCATAACCAAAATGAAGAACAACAAAATTGCGACTGTAATTATTACCATTACAGTAACAGAGATGGAACCGCTGTTATTTGACCTGTAAAATAAAACAAGAGGCCCAGGGGCCACATCGCTCACCTGAGCAACAATTGTCTTAATTCTGATCAAATTAGCATTACAGACAACTAAGTACAATAGATATTGCTAAAGAAAAAAATGGAAAATCTGCCAAACTTTATCCAACTTTTTTGGGGGTAAATACCAAGCCCATTTTGTTGTTGTAACTGTAAGAAGATTTTTATCTATTCCTATATACCCCCCCCCCCATTTCGTGGCCCCACTTTTCTCTAGAGAATCATGGTTTCATCAAACTTAAATCTGCATAACCTGTGCTTTCACACTAAGTATTGAGTTTAGGACTGAAAACTTTCCCAGAATATTTTTAAAGATTGTCTCTATATATGCCTATGTAAAAATTCAAACCGCCATCACGGCCCCGCCCTACCACTAGGGACTGTGATTTTGCAAACTTGAATTTACACTACCCAATGATGCCTCTACACAAGTTTAAGCTTTTCTGGCCAAATAGTCTTCAAAAAGAAGATTTTTAAAGATTTTACCTACAAAATTCATCCCCCATTGTGGCCTCACCCTACCCCTGAACTATTATTTAAACAAACTTGAATCTATACGATCTGGGGATGCTTCCACTCAAATTTGGGCTTTCCTGGCCTAATAGTTTTGAGAAGAAGATTATTAAAGATTTTCTCTATGTATAAAAATTTATCCCCCATTGTAGCCCCGCCCTACCCCCAGGGACCATGAATTGAACAAACTTGAATTAACATTATCTGAGGATGGTTACACGCCAATTTGAGCTTTTCTGGCCAAATAGGATATTTTTAAAGTTTTCTCTATATATTCCTGTATAAAAATTTATCCCCCAATTGTGGCCCCACCCTACCCCCGGGGACCATGATTTGAACAGACATAAATTTACACTATCTGAGGATGCTATTTGAGGTTTACTAGCCTAATAGTTTTTGAGAAAAAGTTTTTTAAGATTTTCTTTATATATTTCTGTAAAACTTGATACCCCCAGGGAGTATGATTTGAACAGACATGAATATACACTACCTGAGGATGCATCCATTTTAATTTGAGCTTTTCTTGCCAAATGGTTTTTGAGAAGATTTTCTTTATATATTCCTATGCAAAACATGATCCCCCTATTGTGGCCCCACCCAACCCCCGGGGACCATGATTTGAACAAACTTGAATCTACACTACCTGAGAATGCTTCCATTTTAATTCGGGCTTTCCTGGCCTAATAGTTATTGAGAAGAAGATTTTTAAAGATTTTCTCTATATATTCCGATGTAAAACTTGATCCCCCTCTTGTGGCCCCTCCCTACTCCCAGGGACCATGATTTGAACAAACTTGAATCTACACTACCTGAAGATGCTTCCATTTTGATTTGAGCTTTTCTTGCCTTATAGTTTTTGAGAAGAAGATTTTTTAAAGATTTTCTCTATATATTCCTATGTAAAACTTGATCCCCCTTTTGTGGCCCCTCCCTACCCTTGGGGACCATGTTTTGAACAAACTTGAATCTACACTACCTGATGATGCCTCCACACAAGTTTAAAGGCCAGGGCCCAGGTATAAAAAGCAGCCAATCGAAAAATTTTGGGGAAATTTAATTTTCTATGCAGCTTTCAGATTTGAGATGCAAATTTGAAAAAATAGGCTTTTTCTGTCTATAATAAACTCTCATTTTTGGCATGGAAGTAGTTACCTTGTTTAAGAATAAAGTCTCAATCTTATAATGGTTGAAAAAAATTTATCAAATGTGTATTTGATCAATAAAGTTCTGAAGCTTTCCAGAATTTTGAATTTCTCCTCAATGATTGACATTGTGGGCGGAGATAACCAATGTTTTGTTTACACAGGAAGTGGCTGTGGCCATGTGCTCAGAGGAGCTTATAAACACTGTTTTCATGTCTCTTTCCTTTGCTTTTATTGCTAAATGAATAAATTAAACCCTTGTTTTGTATCACAACTTAGAGTGAAGAATGGTTTTCTTTTTTATTTCTGATTATGATATCACCATGATATTATTAAATGTTTATATTTTTGTTCAATTAAATCAGCATACCTTGATGTTTGAATTAAATCCATAACAACAGTTCCAGTTGCAAATAAGCGTTTTAATTGATGAGAATGAAAAAAAACCACTATCACAAAATTAAAAAAAATATAACGGAAATGAGTGTAAGATTATTCCCACATGTGACCCATGTAAGGTTGGTCTCTCAGTTTTGGAAGCCATTGTCTCACTAAATCAACTACACATTAAGGCATAATATCTCTCCTATGGTACGCATGGTTTTGTCTACGGGGGTCATGCTGCAGAAATCTTCTTTTTCGCTCCTTATATCTTGTATCTGCCCAAACATTTCTATGAAAAAGCATTGTCCAGAATCGTTTATATTTATCCTTTCTTCGATGGGTATCAGACAATGCTGGCACTCCTCTGCTTCCTTATTTTGATAAATGATGAATTCCTCAGTTTCCTGATCAATATTCGACAGATTACTCTGGTCAGCGCTCTCTTCTATTGGTACCTCTTGGAAATCCCAATCATTATGATTCCAAAGATGACAAATTGTCAGTGACTTGGAATGCTTAAATAGATCTCTCCTCAGTTCCCTCCATTCTTATTATGGCCTGATGATAGAAATTTAGCCCATTTTCGGGGGTTCATAAGGGGTATGATGTTTATTTTAATGACATATTTTACTAGTAATATACAAAATTTACATGCAAATAAATTAACTACTTATTTATCTACAATATCTATCCAAAATATGTTTATATATAATCAACCCCTATCTTCTATCAAGTTTTAAAACAAAGATTGGTTTATTCGTCATCTCCCCCAGAGCCCCCCTCCCCTAATTCTGCTCTAAGCTTAATTATGTCACCTACAGATGAAAGATCAGGAATTTGGCGGGAAAATGCTAAATGGTGAGAGGATTAGGTGTCAGATTGAGCCATTTTCATTTAAGGGGTGTCAATATATTAAAACAAAAATGTGTGCAATTCATTTTGACATTTGAAAATTAAAACTACAAAACAAACTGGTGAAAAGTCTAAAATTTGTCTCTTTTGATAAAAGAATGCAAAGTTAGTTTATGGTAAACAATACTGCAGTACATAAAGGTACAACCCAGCCATTTTGCTTCACACAATGTAATATGAACATACCAATCCTGAAACAAAAGTTACCTATTTTCCTAATTGCTAAATAGCACTCGGTTTTCATTGAATATGGCAAGTCCAGCAAAAAAGAGAAAAAGAAATCCAAATTTCCGCATTGAATTCGCAGGATATGATGATGAAAAACATTCTATTTTATAAAATTTACAAAAAATCAGGAGTGAATTAACCACCAGATATAACAAACCTGTGGGGAATCTTCAGGTTATTGAGCATTTATTCAAACTTTGGTGTGATAAAGCTGCTGATGGACAAGAGAGTGTTCAAGAGAAGCTACCGGCACCTAGTACTTACGTAAAAGTACACTCTAAAAAGGATGCAAATCAGAAAGTGTTTTTATGCGCAGAGCAGTCTCTACAGAGACTTATAGAAGTGACTGAGCATCACAGAGGATACTGTGAATAACACCTAAAAATTAAGAAAATCCTTGAGAAAGGACATGTCATTTCTACAAAACTTTCTTGAGACAGATCTTGTGATCACACTTTTTTATGGTCCTCTTCTCCTTATTTACCAAATAAGGAATTTTTGGTAAACACCAGAGTTAACCATTCATTCTCCTGCAGTGGTATATGGCATCCCATTATGTCAGATTTGTAGATGGCGCTGGTAGCGGAAAGACATCCAAACAAAAGAGACATGGATTCTTTAAAAAAGTAAAAATGCATATACAGGAGGAATATGAAGACTCGGTTTATACCTCAGTCCTTGAAGAAGTTGCTTCCTATGACAATGAAGAACTAGGCACAGTTGATATAATGACAGATGGAGGAAGAATGCAAAGGACACCAGTGTTGTGGCCATTGGAGAAAAGACCCTCAAAGTCCTGTCTTGTGAACATGTCACCAAATCTGATGATTCTGTGACACAGAGGCATTAAAGATTTGGAACAGAAAAAATCAACATCTACAGAACCAAAATGTAACAGTAGGTGTTCATGCCCATGATCGAAACTTGTCGATCAATAAATTTATTAGGGAAGAATGTGATTTCGAAAGTCAGAATGACACCTGGCATGCAGTGAAATCTGTAAAAGCAGCCTTGAAAAAAATATCATGTGGGCCAGCGTATATGGAGGGTAAAACTTGGTCAAACCAGCTAGACGACAAAGTAGAACCTGTGGCCACGCATTTTTACTGGTCTACCAGGAACTGTGAGGAGCACCCCCAAAAAATTCAGTCCCTATTGCTAAATATTGTACAACATTATAAAAATGATCATGGATCATGTCACTTAACATCAAGATGTAGAAAGGATACAAATTATGAAATTTCACGGAGTGTTCTAACAAATCCACAGGCAGAAAAACTTTTATTAGAAGTTATTAAGAATTCAGTTATATTCAAAAATTCTCAAGATTACAGACTGTGTCGTGATACATATTATGTTGAAAGCTTTAATTATGTTATGAATGTATACCAGGACAAAAGAATTTCATTTTCTGATGAACAGTATAGTGCAAGGGCTAATTTAACAGTTTGTCACTGGAATGAGAATGTTGATAGGGAATATACGTCAGTTTGGAAACCAAACCATAGAATGCAGCGGAGTTTAAAAGGAAAGAAAAATTACAAGAAATGTACTTATCAATTTAGGAAAAATATTTGGAATAGATATATCAAATCTGTATTAAGAAAATGAAGAAATCCAAATACATAAAGTATTATTTGATTGCTTTATCTTTTTTTTCTTTTTAGTGACTGGGATATACTGCAAAGTTGACTATATAGTCGATACATTCTTTTCAGTTCAGTACAAATAATTGTTTTCAAATTTTACTGCTAGATAACAGTTGTAAAAAATTACAACCTATTTATTAATCACATAAACACACTGAAGTAAAGAGATGTGTGGGTTTCCACGTATGTTTATAAACACTGCTGACTCAGGCTCTCTGCATGCAGAGTCCGGTCTTATCAGCAACACTGACAGTTATGTAGTTAACTCCGCCCTTTTTCCCTTATGTGCTTAAATGTCTACCAGGTGGCAAAAATGTAGGTCGACCCCAGCCTTTAAGCTTTTCAGGCAGAATAGTTTTTGAGAAGATGATTTTTGAAAAATACCATACAATTTTCAATAATTCTCAATTATCTCCCCTTTGAAGAGGGCGTGGCCCTTCATTTGAAAAAACTTGAATTCACTTCCTCTAGTGGTGCTTAGTGCCAAATTTGGTTTAAATCTGCCCAGTGGTTCTTGAGAAGAAGATGAAAATGTGAAAAGTTTACAACAACAACGACGACAACGATGACGACGACAACGACAACAACGCCGACAACGACGACAACGACAGACAACGACAGACAACGGACAAATTGTGACCAGAGAAGCTCAACTGAGCCTTTGGCTCAGGTGAGATCAAAAGCCTGTAATATGACAGGAATAGTTTGGAATAAATGTGAATTTTAATCTTCTTTGAATGAATTGAAACATTTAAATTTGATAAAAGGTATCATCAGGTTTGAAAAAAGAAATCGTATGTTACATGTTGATAAGACATGACAAAAGTCAAACTTTATTTGTTTATTACTGTATATATATATATATATATATATATATATATATATATATATATATATATATATATATATATATATATATATATATATATATAATCTTCAGAAGCTATATAATAGTGACATAGTAACATGACGTTAAAAAAATTTGAACGTTGAACGGCAATGTCTATTATGACGTCATAGGTAGATTTAGCGGAAAAATAATATGCAACATAGTAGATAATATACAATTCAATGCATGATTATTAAAAATACGGATGAAATGTTTTTCTTTTTCTCTTCTTTGAACATTACTGTCACTCATCAGTTTGTAAAACGGAAATATTTTGAACTGTTTACTGCCGCAAATATCCAAATGCTCACTTATCGGTATCTGTCGATATCCCGGGGTGTTTATATGTTGTGTATGCACACGCACACGGGCCCGAAGTGGATTGCTCGTTTCGCCAATATAGTACTCGTTGCAGTCTGGACATGTTATTACATATATAACATTCTTAGTGTCACACGACATGTCCGTCTTTACGATGAATTATTTTCCGCTGAAGTCGTACTTAGATCCCTCTGTAATATGGTCACAGGTCCTGCATCGTGGGTTTCTATACTTAGTTACTGTGTTTGTTATCAAAATCGGAAATACACAATACTCGTTTTAGATTTTTAGGCTGACGTCTGCTTTTAATGAAGTTCACAACTTTCTAAGTTTCTTTCGTGGATTGGTCTTTGACGAGGCTATTATTAAACTGATGATTTATTGGCGTAATGTTCATATTTCTTGGATTAAAGGTATGTACAAATGGAATAATATCAATAGTTTTATATATATATATATATATATATATATATATATATATATATATATATATATATATATATATATATATATATATATATATATATATATATATATCTTAAATAAATGAAAACACAAAGATCGAGTAAAACATAAGCGCTTTCATTTTTTTCAGATGTTTAACAATACTTACATGGTAACGGTTGTTATGACGTCATAATAGTTTAACGGCGTCTTTAAGTCTCTGAATGACGTCATATTTTCCCTTTTTTTTAGATATCACAATACTAATAATAACAGATTATATAACACGGTTAAAACATGAATAAAACATTTAGAATATTTTAAAAGTATTTTGAATGATCTTAATCCAGATATCAAATTTACAGCGGACGAAAGCCTGAATAGAATTTCATTTTTAGATATTTTGTTGACCAAACAAGACGAAGTCATTATGACGGATGTATACTACAAACCTACGGATACCCATCAGTATTTACACTTCAACTCATGTCATCCACGACATACGAAAAGAACAATACTGTATAACCTGTCTAGACGGATATGCACAATCGTTAACGACGATTCTGTCAAAATACAGAGATTATAGGAATTAAAAAAGTATCTAAAGAAACAAAGTTATCCGAATAAAATTATTGACGATGCTATTGAAGACAGAAAAAGCTCCTCAATCTCGTTCAAAACAACAATAAAAAATCGAAGATATTGCCACTGGTTACAACCCATAATCCCAGAAATACTAACATCGCCCCGATTGTTCTCCATCTAAACGACGTCTTGAAGACTGATGAAACAATGGCTTGGATATTTGAAAAACAAAAATTTATAAACAGCAAAAGACAGCCGAAGAATCTTCGACGCATCCTTACTAAACCCAATTTCAGAGAAATATCGGAGTTTGAAGTTACCAAATGCCAGGATTCGCGATGTGGCACTTGTCCCTATATCAAACAAGGACATCATTTCAATTTTGGTGGGAAACAATTTATCGTTAACAACAACATTTCGTGTCAAACCAGAAATCTATTATATGTTATCACGTGCTCAGGTTGCGGGGAACTATAAATTTGAGAAACGGGAAGTACCTTACGGGAAAGAATCCGAATTCACAAACAGCACATTAACCAACCGGAATACCGCAAACTAAAAGTTAGTGAACACCTTGACCTGTGCGGAAAAAAATCATTTACTAATTTTCCGTTCTATAAAATGTACAATTCTAATACTGTTGAAGGGCGTGATAAAGAAAAACATTTTATAAGAACTTTTAAACCTAAATTGAATAGCTTAATGTAACCATTGAGTATTCTAAATGTTTTATCCATGTTTTAACCATGTTATATAATCTGTAATTATTAGTATTGTGATATCGAAAAATACGAGAAAATTTGACGTCATTCAGAGACTTGAAGACGCCGTTTAACTATTATGACGTCATAAAAAACGTTACCATGTTAGTACTGTAAAACATCTGAAGAAAATGAAAGCGCTTATGTTTTAGGCCTGCTCGATCTTTGTGTTTTCATTTATTTAAGTTTTATATATATTACACCGACCACTGAGGTTTTTCTTGGATTTTTATATATATATATATATATATATATATATATATATATATATATATATATATATATATATATATATATATATATATGCATTTTTATGCTAACGAACATACTGTTGACGATTATTCTGTAATAGGTATCGAGAAATTGTACAAAGATGAAACTTTCAGAAAATGCAGAGAAATTTTGTGGAAGAAAAAACTAAATACTTATATGCTTTTGGTATCAACTATAGGGTTGTCTTTAGATTACAAAGACTAGACTAAATACTAGTTTGTAGAGACACTTCTTAATTTATGTCCCATTATTTATATATTTTTCATTTATTTTTTGTTTATGTACTAATTACGGCTATCAATGTGCTTACTAAAGACTGTCACCTATATTTCATTTTTTTTGGTGCAATATTTATGTATGACGTCACTTGCCAGGCTGTATTCATATTATGACGTCATAGTATATGTTCTACCTGATTTTACTTCACAGTTATTCGCAATTCCTTATGGGTGTTGTTTACTCAGGGTTTGAGTTCTCAAATTCGGATTGTTATAAAGTTCAATGTAATGAGTAAAATTTGTTCTAAACAAACAAAGTATTAATAAAATGAATTATTATTGACAAAACATTTGATATTTTTACTTTATTATGCAATTAGGCTCAAACAAAAATAGACTTTTAGCCAAACAGAGGAAATTCGGACTAAATTTTGCAGATTTTGTTTTCCGCTAAAACATTTTTGGCAGTACTCTAATATTGAAAGTTAAGATTTTATATTTTAGTCAATATAATTTTTCATATTTTCTGCTGGTTTTACCTCACTTATTCATTAAAATAATTGTATGGCACGAATTGCAAAAATATTACAAAATGCTTAAAAACGATAAAAGACACCATATCTCAAAATTTTGATCATTTACCTCATATAAATTTTATGCCAACAGAATAAGGTCAATATAAGTAGTTCAATGCTATAAATGTTTTTGTATTATCATCATTCAATTTTTTGTAAACTTAGATCAAAAATGGGTAGGAATTTGAAAACTGATAGAGGAAATTCGGACTGAAATTTTTTTTCAAATTGTAGCTGAAATCTTAATGTTTTGTACCTATTTAGTGCTACTGCCATTCATAAAATGTATTACACTTTTTAAAGTGCTTTATTATTTGAAATATATTTACAATTAAGAAAATTTCAATTGTAGTGTAAAATTTTATGGGATTTTTCTTGATTTTTCAAAAAATATTCAATGGCCATTTACTCAAAAAGTAGGTCATTGACCTACTTTTTTGAAAGTGAAAAATAACACTACAATCAAAGGTCTATAACATACAATAGGTGGGGTTTCATTATCATCAGTGGAATTTTTTTTCATTCTGAGTAAACGTCATCCTTATATCCGTTATGATAGCAAACCGTCCCATTGCACGTCCGTTGTTCACTTGCTTTGACTGACTGTCTTTTATGACGTCACCTTGTTTTGGAGTCGCGAAGAGTAAATTACGTCATCGTTTACGAATCAACAAATCAGAGGCGATTATTTGAAATAGAGGGAATGTTCTCTAGATATTATTCCTAGCCGGTCAATATAAAAAAATATTGACCGGTCAATATTTTTCGGACGAGTTAATATTACAGTTATTGACTATTTGTCTACATAGAGTTATATAGTGAGAATATACTACTGAATATAACAAATATATATATTTATAATCCGAGGAAGATCTTCATGAATTTCATAGTTTTCTGAACACTTTAAATCCAAATATTCAATTCACCATGGAATTAAGTGATTGTTCTATTTCATTTCTGGATATTATGGTTTTAAAAAACCAATCAAACAACAGATGTTTATTACAAAACCACGGACACTCATTAGTATCTAAATTTTAAATCCTGTCACCCTACGCACACCAAAAGAAATATCCCTTACAATTTATCAAGAAGAATTTGCACTATTGTGAGTGAAGAAAAAACCAAAGATCAACGATTGATGGAATTGAAAATGTATCTAAGTGCTGAAAATTATCCCGAAAAACTAATAGATTCGGCCATAGAAGAAGCAAAGAAAATACCACAGAATATACTCAGAACAACCAGAAAAAAGGAAAAAGATCCATTTTCAATTCCTTTTGTTACTACAATCCCAAACATTTTAATATATTTCAAGGAGCAAAAAAGAATTTTTCTATCATTGAGCGGGATCAAGAACTTCAACAACTAATTAAAAAATCTGACCTACTCCATAGCCAAAGACAACCATCAAATCTGAAGAAAATATTAACAAGAGCAAAATTTAATTTAACACCAGAAAAATATGTTGTTTCCAAATGCGGAGATTCAAGATGCGACACGTGTTATCTAAAGACAGGAGATTCTATTTCTTTTAAACGTGGCAATACTTTTATGTTAATGAAAATATGTCGTGTAAATCTAAAAATCTGCTTTACTGTATTACATGTAACCACTGTGGCAAAGATTACATCGGCCAAACCGGAACACAACTTACCGCCCGCATGCGCGTCCATCGCCAACAGATCAATGATCCCAGTACCAGAAACAACCCTTGCAGTGAACATTTTGACAGATGTGCTAAGGGAGATTATGTAGTAGTCCCATTTTATAAACTTAAAACCGATTAAACCACCATGAGACTTGTGAAAGAGAACTATTTTATTAAATTATTTTCCCCAAAACTCAACAAACATTAAATATCTGTATATATGATCATCTTTATTCTAGCCAGTCTTTGTATTTGTAAATTTATGGATGTCGTTATTATCATATTTTGTCTAATTCAGTTTTCCCGAACTTTAACGTTTTATATTTTATTATGACGTCATGGATTTATTCCTTCCCTTAAAAGACTATCATTACATCATGGCGTCATAGTTAACGTTTCTAAGGAAAACGATTTCATAACTTATGTACGTTCACCCGGAAAAGGATGTTAAAATCCAGAAAGCGCTAGTGAAAAGAAACTTTGGAAATGTTCATTTTCTTTCTTTCTTTTTGATTATATATATATATATATATATATATATATATATATATATAGAGAGAGAGAGAGAGAGAGAGAGAGAGAGAGAGAGAGAGAGAGAGAGAGAGAGAGAGAGAGAGAGAGAGAGAGAAGAGAGAGAGAGGATATCTATATTGTGTGGTTTTATATTTGCTTTATCCAACGAGTTGAAATGGTGTATATATTCGCGAGGCTTGCCGAGCGAATATTTAAGATATAAACAACGTTATTTAGTGAACATGGCGTTATGAATAGCAATTGCACTGTTGGCATATTCCAACATTGAAAATATTATTGAAAATATGCCAGCAGAGCAGTTGCTATTCATAACGCCATGTTCACTAAATAATCGTTGTTTATTACTTATATTTGCATTTTACCACTCGCAAATACCCTGTATTAGCCTAGACCTTGACATTTAGCTATTACATCAAAAGTACACATTCAGACTGTAATGTATATTTTTAATTCATATAGATTTGTTAACAGAATCAATGATATGTTAAAACAGTAATTCCTTTAAAATGTTATCAAAAACATGTTTTAATTAAATACATCAATTTTATGGAGTTGGAGAAAAACACATAATGTATCGTAGAGTGGTTTAAATATATAACGTCATGGAAAAGTATATATAACGTTACACCTTTATGACGTCATAGTATACAGACAGAGCAATTGCGATTATAGAGAAATAATTGCAGCTCTTCCGTATGGGCTTACAGTGGGAAAGAACAATGGGAATGCAAATATAACCATTTCAACGAGTTGGATAAAGCAAATATAAAATCACACAATTGTAGATGTTCTATTTATCTCATACAATTTGATTTATATTATGAAGCTTTTGAGACAGTCCCTTGTGTGACCCTAAATTGGTTTTTTTTTTCAAAGATTAAAAACGATGATGCAACGTTGTGTTATGCGGCTATTGTGACCTTGCGCAATACAATTTAGTACGTCATTCCTGAGATAAATCTAACTGTTGTAATCTAAAGTTTCACTGAAATAAACCTTAAAATAATTTTTTAGCTCTAGATAATTTTTCTTAGAGTTTATTCACTTGATTAAACGGAAATTCCCATTAGAAGACTTGAATAATTAAGTTTGTTGACATACACAAAGCATTCGGCGCACCTCGGCCGATTCCGGTATCCTACATCAAACGATGAGGTACGAATCTGCCGAGGTGTGCCGAATGATACACAAAGCTGCGAATGCTCGTTAGTTTGAATTGACTCGAACGAGGAACAGTTGTTGATGCATGATGTTTAATAAAACAAACACTCGGCTAGCCTTATGATTCAAAATTGAAAATAGTGAATAAGGATGTTTACTGGTGGTGGAATAAAAGTCTCATGAAACATTATTTCGGTAAGTTCTTGTATCTATAAACACAACCAGGCCAGAGCGCTCTGTTTTCATCGCGTCGCGTCGTCATGATGAACTCCTTGATAGTTAACGTAATTTGTAGTTTTATAAACTTCACAAAAATCTTGACAAACAAAAAAGGAGGGTCTTGTGGTTACGGTTATGAAAAACTTTGCAAAAAAGGTGGGCGGGGGGCTAACCTCCCCCCCCCCCCCCCCCCACCCACAATAGCCCCCCGGTTCCGACGCCTGTGCTACGCAGTTATGTGTTTTCCTTCATATTTGTAATTTAAATTTTTGAAGCGAGGGGTTGTGTCAAAAGTAGTTCCGACCGGAAGTATTTGATATAGCATCACCCGTGTGATATAGCAAAGGTTTATCACACGGGTAATATTCACCACACGTATGAGATAAATATATATATATATATATATATATATATATATATATATATATATATATATATATATATATATATATATATATATATATATATATATATATATATTCAATATATATATTTAATATATATATATGAAAAAAATCACAACACCGAAATAAACTCAATAAAATCATAAAATCATACCGTTTTATGACGTCACAATAAGAAATATGTATTCGTATGTATGTGTATTTGAGTAACTTATCAACATCTTGTCAAACTCCTGATGATTTAAAATATCTACACTTGCAAATGTTTTTCTCTTATATAACACTGTTTGCGCAATCCTGTTATTCCTGCATAACATCATTATGGGTCAAGTGGTCAAAGTAGCGCATGAATAATCTAGGTCACTACTTTTTCTATGTGCAAAAACTAACCGACTTGTGCTGAAACACACCTAGGTACCCCTATTTAAATATCGTAATGAAAACATAATTTAGGCATAAAAAATAAACGTATTTGTATTTTGTTATACGAAGTTTTTTTCATTCATTTTCTTAAAAATATAACATTAATTCAATTTAGTTGCGGAGGATAAATGATTCATGTTAGATAACACTTCAGGCCTGTTAACAGAATATTTATGGATCGACATCGTAACGAAGCGTTCTTAAAAAATTACAATCGCAATTTATCAAGGAGTTAATCTAGTTAAAATTCATTTCTGACTTTATTACAAGCCTCGGTCAAAATTGCAAACACAAAATCACAGACCTTTCGTGTTTAGTCCATTCACGGATCATGGTCAAATTTAACTCCTTGTGCTTTTCTGTCTGATTTGTTCCGTATAAGGAACTTCGAAGTTAAAATTGCTTTCCTCTATTATGTCGAAGGAAATCATTATGCTCTTGAATCTGATTCTGCGACAGAGTTTCCCCTGAAAATGCCTAAGTAGAATCTAACTCAACTTTCTATCGCTTTGTTTTCAAATTTCTAACCGCTCTGCGACTTCAACAGATGTGGTACTATTCCGCCAAGCTTCATTCGTTTTTTTTTTCAATTGTACAAGTACATATAATTTTCTTTTCTGTTTCCCTTTTTAATAATAAAAAAGTGTTGTCTTGTCAAAAGTAGTGTCATTTTTATTTATCACGATAATCAAAATGCTTGCAACACTGTTGCACTATTTTTTGTTATATCATCTTAATCGAAGCGGCTTTCTAGGTCATCACAAAAAGAAAGTATGGAACATTGTAATTGTCATAATTTGCAACAAATGTAAATATAAGAAATAAGGTATCATTTTTGGATGTATATCGGGATATAAATACGGGTTGGTACGTGATCAAATCTTCCACAAAGCCCTTCGGGCTTTATGGGATTTGATCACGTGACCAACCCATATTTATATCCCGAAATACATCCAAAAATGATACTTTATTTCTTAAATGAAACTAGTTGAGTTTATTTCGGTATTGTGATTTTTTTCATATAATACTACGTGTCTGGATTTATATATATATATATATATATATATATATATATATATATATATATATATATATATATATATATATATATATATATATATATATATATAAACAAACAATTTATTGAATTTGGACTGTCGCATTCTGTTTTATTTATTCAAGTATTTTTTGCTGTATCAAGGCTTTATATATATATATATATATATATATATATATATATATATATATATATATATATATATATATATATATATATATATATATATAAACAAACAATTTATTGAATTTGGACTGTCGCATTCTGGGTTTTTTTGGCTCCACTAAGGCTTTATTTATCTCTCTCTCTCTCTCTCTCTCTCTCTCTCTCTCTCTCTCTCTCTATATATATATATATATATATATATATATATTTATATATATACTAAAAATATTACTATTACTCAAGACTCAAGTGGAGCAAGATCTCATTCATGCATCAAGTCACCTGGCAAACCTTGGTTTAATGAAGATCTCCGAAATAAGAACAGGATATATCGATCAGCACTCACTCGTTTTAATAATACAAAAAAGCAGAGTTAACCATTTGAACTTGATCAAAGTTAAAAGGAACTACAAACGTTCAGAAGCAAAACTTAAACTCCAGTATTTACGAAAAGAAGGCAACCTTCTTGATCATCTCCGTAAAGACAATCCAAAAATATTCTATAAACATTTCCGGAAAAGAAAACCTAAACATACATCAATTGAACTGGACCTATTCCGAAAACATTTTGAAGATTTATCTACATTTACTACCAATATGGATAATGATCCCCCAGTGGACACCGGAACTACCGTGTTTGAAGAATTAGATATTGAAATTTCTGTAAAAGAAATATTAGATGCTATAGACAATCTTCAAAGAGACAAATCGCATGGTCTTGATTATATTTTGAATGAATATTTTATAGAATTCAAGGGTATACTTATGCCATATTTACATAGTATTTTTAATCGTATATTATCATCCGGTCATTTTCCTACACAATGGTCAGAAGCAGTTATTGTTCCTGTCTTTAAAAAGGGTGACCCAGTTGACCCCAACAATTGTCGAGGTATAAGTCTTATCAGCTGTTTTTGTAAATTGATTACCTCAATATTGAATCGTAGACTTATATTATGGGCATCTTCAAATAGTAGTGTCACAGATGCACAGTTTGGTTTTCAACCTATGTTAGGAACTACAGAAGCAATTTTTCACTTCACTGTCTGGTTTCACAAGCGCTTCAAACTAAAAAACGGTTTTATTGTTGTTTTGTTGATTATTAGAAGGCTTTTGACTCTGTCAATAGGGAGAAGTTGTACAGAAAATTAAAGTATTACGGTATACAGGGAAAGTTACTTGCAGTAATTCGTTCAATGTATTCCAGAATTAGAACGTGTGTTAAATCTTCTGGTCGTATTTCTAATTTCTTTGAAAATCATGTCGGTCTTTTACAAGGAAAAGTATTGTCTCCCATGTTGTTTGTATTATATGTTAATAATCTTGAAAATGAATTTATAAAAAAAGGTACTGCCCCTACTGACCTGCAATTATTAAGTCTTTATCTTCTTATGTATGCTGATGACATGGTATTGTTTTCTAAATCAATTGATGAGCTACAGAGCATGTTGGATATTTTACAGTTCTATACAAATGAATGGAACCTTGATGTAAATGTATCTAAAACTAAAGTTGTTATTTTTAGAAATGGTAGGAATTACAGCACCAACGAGAAATGGCTTTATAACGGTGAATATTTGAAAATTGTGGACCAGTTTGTTTATCTAGGCGTTATGTTAATTATAATGGTAAATTTTTTTACCACTCAAAAACAATTAGCGGCACAAGGTAGCAAAGCCATGTTTGCTCTCAAATCAACAATTAATGAGCTTTATTTAAACCATTGTACTTTGTTTTCTTTTTTAATACTTATGTGTGTAGCATTTTAAATTATGGATGTGAAGTTTGGGGTTCCCACAAGGGACAAGATATTGAAAAGGTTCACCCTGAGTTTTTACGCTTTGTGCTTGGTGTTCGTAAAACTACAAATACAACTATGTTATATTTCGAGACTGGGCGTCTACCCTTATAACTCATTCGTATATGTCGAATGTTTAAGTTCTGGTTTAAATTATTACAGTCAGAAAATTGTATATTAAGAGCTGCTTATGACTGGTCATATTGTATTTGTGAAAACAACAAGCAAAATTATCAAAGCTGGGCAAAATTTATTAAGGACCAATTATATAATTTGGGACTTGGATACATGTGGAATGGCCAAAGTAACTTAAATAGTCGTATTTGTCTACCAATTATTCAGGAAAGACTTAAAGACAACTTTATTCAAACGTTGCATGGCAAGATGCAAATAGAAACAAAATGTTTTATTTACAAGCACTTAGCTGATAATTTTTGCTTACAATATTATCTAGAAAAATCAATACCAAGGTTGTATAAAAACATAGGTAATCACAGATTACAAAGCTCACCGAGACGAGACATCACCCTTATGAGACTTCACCTTTATGAGACCACCTTTATCATATTAAATGAAAATCATACTTTATGATCTTGGATATTCATGGATTCTTTATTGACACAATATCGTATATCATCTGTTAAAAAATTGTATGATAATTATATGTTCATATGTTAATCAATACAATAATATAAAATTAGATATTGCATCCTATCATATTTACAACATATATCATATAATACAATAAAATACCAAAATAAACAATGATATTGTAACGTGTGATATGACATTGCATTGTGTTATACGTTATTGTATTTGATCAAATAATACAATATCATAATATAAAAAACAATATTGTATTATATTACAATATCATATTACATAATACATCATAACATTGAAACATATGATTGTATATTGTATAATATAGTATGATATTGTATGATACTGTATCATTTTTGATACATAATATGATATTGTATCATATGATACAATATTATTTGATACAACATTGTATCATAACAAATGATACAATATTATTTGATAAAGAAAAATATTATATAATACAATATTATATTATACATATTGTATCATATGATATGATAATATATTTTACAATATCATACAATACAATTTCATGTGATGTGATAATATATCATATTATAAACCAATATCATATTATACAATATCGTATACAATTTCATGTGATATAATTCTATATTACAGAAACTAATATCATACTATACAAAATCGTATGATACAATATTATAGAATATACAATAAAGTATCATAGGATACAATATAATATTTTACAATATCTTATGTAATAGTATCATGTGATTAATAAAAAATTAATAATACAATATAAAAATATACAATATTGTATCATAATATACAATACTATACATAACGATATCATGATACAATATCATAACATAAAATATCAAAAAAAAAATTATACAATATCATATCGTATCATATAACTTTTTATAATATTACATATGATATTATATTGTATCATATAAAACAATATTGTTTCATACTTTACAATACTATATCATAGGAATCATGTTATATCATTTATCAACAAACTCATCTATCTATCGAGCAGGTTTGAGCGATGTAGGAGATTTCTATAGCATCCTTGATAATGGAGATCAGGCTCTGCATCTGAAGCAACCTCTGCGTTTCATTTATTATATAGTAAAATCAACTATGCAAGCTATCATCTATAAAACATGTGACCTGTTCCAAAAAAACTAAACCTCATCCAGCATCCGAAACCTATGGCTCAGATTCAGCATTCAAGCCTGTCAGGTGCATCAGTATACATAAGATGCATCTCCATGCAAGTTTGGTGAAGTTCAGATCAGTAATAACTAAGATATCTTCATCAGAGGGCACTAGCAATTAAAACCTTAACCTGCTCCAGCATCCACAACCTATGGCTCAGATTCAACATCCATGCCTGTCAGGTGCATCTGTATCATAAGACACACCATCCATTCAAGTTTGGTGAAGTAAGGACTTGTGATAGCTAAGATATATTTTTTAGCATCCTTGATAATGGAGATCAAGCTCTGCATCTGAAACTTCCTCTGTGATTCATTCATACTACAGTTTAATCAACTATGCAAGTTTGAAAAAGTACTATTGTCTATTAAACATGTGACCTGTTCCAAAAAACTAAACCATATCAAGCATCTGAAACCTATAGCTCAGATTCAGCACCCAAGCCTGCCTGGTGCATCAATATCATAAGACACACCATCCATGCAAGTTTGGTGAAGTACGGACCAGCAGTAACTTAGATATTGCTATTAAAGGGCACCTGCAACAAAAACTTTAACCAGCCCAAAAACCATAACCTCCTCCAGCATCCGAAACCTATAGCTCAGATTCAGCACCCAAGCCTGTCTGGTGCATCAATATCATAAGACACACCATCCATGCAAATTTGGTGAAGTACGGACCAGCAGTAACTTAGATATTGCTATCCAAGGGCACCTGCAACAAAAACTTTAACCAGCTCCAAAAACCTTAACCTCCTCCAGCATCCGAAACCTATAGCTCAGATTCAGCACTCTAGCCTGTCTGGTGCATCAGTATCATAAGACACACAAACCATGCAAGTTTGGTGGAGTACGGACCTGCAGTAACTTAGATATTGCTATCAAAGGGCACCTGCAACAAAAACTTTAACCTGGTCCAACAACCTTAACCTCCTCCAGCATCTGAAATTTAGGACTCAGATTCAGCATCCAAGTCTTTCAAGTCCATAAGTAGGTCCAGATGCATCATCCATGCAAGTTTGGTGAAGATAGGACAAGTAATAGCTTAGATACAGGACCTGCAACAAAAACTTTAACCAGGTCCGGACGCCGACGCCGACACCGACGCCGAGGGTATAGCATAAGCTCCCCCTGACTTCGTCTCGGTGAGCTAAAAATGTATTTCCAAAATGAGGTTGTCCTCACATAATCTGCTTATTGAAACAGGTCGACATAAAAATATACCAAGAGACAAAAGATTTTGTAAAACTTGTATAAAAGACATTGAAGACGAATATTCATTATTTTATACTTGTATGTCCAATGTAATTAGCATTACGGTCAAAGCTTATAAAAAAACATTACTGGTGTAAACCATCCATGTACAATTAATAAGTTACTAAGTTTTAACAATATCAAAGAATTGTGTAATTGGAAAATTTATTTACAAAGCCCTCACACTCAGAAGGGTTTGACTATATCAAGTGTCATTAGCTGATTTCAATTGTTATTACTATCAATATATATATAATATATATGTGTTATTTTTGTGTGTATTTTTCAGTAACCTGTATATCATTCTCCAAATACAACTTATTCTATAAACATATGAGTTTGTGCGCACGAGTCAAAATTTGTAGGGACTGACCGTCCATTATTGCCTATATATATTTATATATTGTTCACCATTATAAGTGCTATAAGACGTATGTCTTTTGCTATAAAGACATTGAATTGTATTATTATAGCAAAAAATAAACACCAAAAAAACCAGAAAGCGACAATCCATATGAAATAAATTGTTTTATTTTAATTTTTTGCTCTACCAAGGCTTTATATATATATATATATATATATATATATATATATATATATATATATATATATATATAATATATATATATATATATATATATATATATATATATATATATATATATATATATATATATATATATATATATATATATATATATCACTTATAACTATGCTGTTTCTATAGAGGAAATGTTACTCTCTTCAATACCTACATTTTATGAATTATTATAGGGAATTTTGTTTTCAAAACAATAATGGATTATTCAAAGGAAATGATTGTTATCAGCCACGTACGGAATACTTGATCTACATGTAGTTTAATCCTTTGAGGGAACAACATTGATGTCTTAATCACAAGATGTTCACACAGTAAAACTTAATTGTCGGCTTTAACCGTATTTTTTTCGTTTGTTAATCAGCTGTGCTGTTCATTGCGAGAAATTAATAACCATTATTACACATTTTATGAAATATATTGGTCCTAGGATTACGAAAGCCGAGAAGGATCATTCGAGATTCGAGATTCAAAATACGAGATTCGATATACGAGATTCAAGATTCGAAATTCAAGATTCAATATCTAAATTAACCAATCAAATCAGATCTGAAACCTGTTTCCTAGCAACATCAAACTGTTCTAAATAAAGATCATTCGTACATGCTCTTTTCTACAAAGAAATGTCTTAATAGCTCTTATATACTGGTTATAAAATGGTTAAACTATCATTGATGAATTAACCCCACACAGTATAAACAATTATAAAGTATAAGTATAAACTCTCTCTCTCTCTCTCTCTCTCTCTCTCTCTCTCTCTCTCTCTCTCTCTCTCTCTAGCATTTCCTTTTTTGAGGGGGTTTGGGGTATTCGTGATGTCTTTCATTAGCTAGCGAAAATGATAAAAAAAAACATGAAATTTTCTTCAAATTGTGTTCGGATGGTGTACTCAATAATCTGTTTTCAGTATATATTATACATTTCAAAGGGAGGGGGGGGGGGGCTATATAGTCCTAATTAATTTGTCAGTTATTCTGTCCCCACTTCGTTTTCCAGGCTTTATTTGATTTGGCTCGGCAAATTATTATAAAACTTTCTGTGTAGCTCCATAACGATGCACTGTAGATAAATTATGAGTAGTTTTACTTTTGATAAACAGGTACATATCCGTACTTAATTTTCAATTTGACTCTTATAATCGGATTTAATATTCCAATAAATATAGGGTAGGAAAGAGTAGACGGGACTTTTTTGCGCATATCCTATGGTACCATTCATTCAACACATGTATTAGCACTAATCGAGTTCGACTTGCTTTCCTTTTATTATCCACTGGATTTAAAGCTATTAATTTTTGAAAATATTTTGAATTTATGGCCTGATTATATATAAAATAGAGTTGCGCTGGTGCATCTATTTACCCAAATGGACTAAAATATAACCAAATGAATCTAAAAAATTTGACAAAATTAGCTTTAAACGTACGACTCATTTTTCAATTCTAATCGGGTACATGTATGTCCTTTAGAAAAATTTTGAACAACTTACATTTTAGCAAATAAAACGACAATTGTTTCATTTTTTTATGGGGAGAGAGGGGGTGCCGGTAAAGGACATGCAATACTACATATTGATATAAAATAAAAGTTTCCAATTACACTGTACATAGCTTCTATCATGCATTTTGACCCGTGCGATAGTTTAAAACAGTTTTCAAAGCATTTAATGTAATTCAGCCGATCATTTTTGAAATTTATTTTTCTGGATCCCCGCCTGATACGTCCGCCTTTTTGTATATTAGAATTACATGTACGTTGATCATATGTACACATTAACTTAATCGACTATGTTATGTGACGATAACATTTTTTATCAACGTTTTTGCAGGATAGGTACCAAATTACAGCCTATTTGTTGGTTTTTGCACTGATTATTTGAGATAATTTGCCGCCATCTATTATGCATTCCACACACGACTCACAGTTTCTTTATTTGGTGTTCTGTGTGTATGGCGACAAATTGGTAAATTTGCACCACTCGCCCCTTGTAGCTCCACCCTGATTACATTTTATCTTGCTAAGTGTAATGTAGTAGTATATTAAATACACATATCTTTGTTTGCAGTGCTTATTTACATCTTTAGAGATTTACTTACATACAAAGTAAACATTTGTATGATTTATATGGAATTACTGTCAATTTTTGGTGCGGGGAAGGGGGGGTAGGAAACTACAGAGAATCTTAACTTGGCTGTGGTATATATGCTTGTCTAATGATACCTTTTATTCATTCTTGTTGATATATCAATGAATGAATTATAACAAAATACAACAATTAATTTTGAAATATTCATGCACAATCAAATTTTTAAAATCAAATTTTCTCTGCACAAGAAATCGGCAATGTGAAAAAATTGGCACCATATCATCCCTACCTTTAATTGTAGAGAGTAGGTATCCTTCTATATTGAAAACAATTCCAAAAGTAAGACTCATAATAAAATAAATTGTTTACTGAGGAAAAGGAAAAAAATGATATTAATTAATAATTCCGTATGATGCGATAATATCTCAATGATTTGTTTATAATCATAGTTCTAGTGTATGACTGTATGCATACATAAAACGATAAGTAATGCTTATATTTATTGGTGAAACCGAACTGATTATTTATATTTAGATTATTTAGATAGATGTACTAATCTTCATGCGCGGATCTAGAAAGGAGGGGGTCAGGGGATCTGGACCCCCTCCTCGGGAAAATTGGAGCTTATAAAATTTACATAGTAAAATTATTTAAAATTGACCTAGGACCCCCCTACAGAAAAATTAGCTACGCTTATGAAGTTCTCTACCATAACCGCATTTTTACACAAAATGGGTGAATAAACCCGGAGTTTAAACTATTACTGGTGGTGAAATACCCCAGGGTTTAAACGCATCAGGTGGAAATGCACCAGGGCAAACAAAATCACTTAGATCCGCGAAGCACACTGCATTATTACTAGTCTACTTAGATATTCTGTGTAAAAGTAAATACAAATAATTTAGTTAGGTAGGGAGAAGTGAACATAGCATTTATTTGTATATAAGAGCATGTACGGATGATCTTTATTTAGAACAGTTTGATGTCGCTAGGATACACATTTTCAGATCCTTGATTTGATTGGTTAATTTAGATATTGAATCTCGAATTTCGAATCTTGAATCTCGTATTTCGAATCTCGTATTTTGAATCTCGAATTTTGAATGATCTTTCTCGGCTTTCGTATAGGATTGATTTAATTCTTTAACAAAAAATAAAACCATGTACCCCCTTTACTCTTTCCCACTTGTTTCTCTGTTCTTATCATTAACTCTAGTGTCATTACACGCAGATACATGTAAAATCATGTTATACAATGTATATAATGATATATATACATTTTTATGTTTTAATATGCAAATATATATGTTTACAGTCTATAAGTAGGCTTTTTGTGATTATAAACTACTCTACTCTACAAATGTTTAAAATGAAATAGTGAAATATCAATTATGTACACTTTTTTTTATATGTGCTTTGACAAGGATAAAAATAAATATCCTTTTTCTAAAAATCGAGGATGTTATACTGACTATTTAGTTATATAAACAATACACAGCTAAACAACACATGAACCAAACCTAAATGGCTATGATTTCGATTCCAACTAATACATTCATTACACTAATACTGCAGCTCATATTATTTCAAAAATTCGGTCGCTGCATCCCATTTTATTACTTTGTTTTATTCTTTTATATTTACATTCAGTGTATATTTCCTCTTCAGTTTGCATTGGAAATCTGTGAAATGATACTTTCCATCTTACATAACATTTGTAATGTACTTGTGAAAAATAATCATTAAATTATATCTACTCCTTCATAAAAAAAGATTCGCCTCTACAAAGTTTCTGTCACTATATTTTTAGTCGCGGAAGCGAACTAAATAACATGTCAATATGGCTGTTCCATGTATGTTTCATATCCCTGAATGAGAGCGTTTCAAAGGCTTTATAGCGACAATACACATATATTTCATACAAATCGCCATCAGTATGAATATAAATATAAGTATTCAATGCTTAAAAAGAGCAAATTAAAGCTTGTTTAAACTCACCCTTGTTCTTTGTTTCCTCCTTTAGGATTGTCGGTTTTTCCATTACAAATTTGATCTACAAAATAAAACACAGTTTTGAAGTTTCATAGAGCAATATCTTTATCGTACATGTACACTTTATGTTTTGTATTTACGAATCAAGATGAGATACACACTGGAACATCACTCTTACATTGGTACACTTCATCACTCCTGTACGATGATGTTGGACAAGCTGTGTTTTTACATGGGGACCATTGTAGATACCCCTCGTTGGTAAAAATGGGACAGAATCCTGCAAAATACGCTTATTACAAAACAAACGTTATTTAATCATTTTTGACAAAATTGTTCAGGAGTAAATGTATTTTAAGTTCGTTAAAGGTAATTTGAAATTTTATAAGGTCTGCATTTATGCAACATTTTTTCAACGTTTTGTCTTAAATTTTTAAAATTTTTGCTGAATTTTTATATATTTATAGAGTGGTTAAGATTTCAAAACTGTATATTTTCATGCTCTGTATGTTCACTTTTTTCTTCCTCATGATTGTTTTAAAAAGTGCAGATGGAAGTATGCAAAATGCATTTACGGGTTCAAAGTATAAGATAAAGTACGTGCATACATTTATGTATCATATAAGAAGAAAAACGTTATACGAATGGAAGTGCATGTTTTTGCTCTAAACAAGTTTTAGATTGAAAATAAGTGTAGAGTGTAAAGTGGTACATGTTCTACAATGTGTGAACTTAAAAAGCTGACATGAATTCATAAATACGCATTTCCATGAATTCATAAATACGCATTCCCCTTTTATCTTCGACTAACGCCATATTAGTTGTCAATTTCTTTTTATTGTTACGCTCATCGTTGCACATCCCCTTTAAAAGGCGGAGAGCACTATTCAATGACATGCTTAATCACATTCGAGTACTTCATTCACCCGGACACGTTACATTTGACAAAGATTTGTAGAAACGCGTTTTAAATAAAACTGATATTAAAACCAATGCACTGGATAGGAATATACAATTATGAAGACCTCATAAACTGTTAAAATTTGTGTCCAAACCATATGTATACGTATGTCATATATATATATATATATATATATATATATATATATATATATATATATATATATATATATATATATATATATATATATATATATATATATATTCAAATCAAATCAAATAACGAAGATACAAAGAAAGACGAAACAAAGCAGACTGATGTTTCAAAAATCCTCGATTATTTTAAAATGTTTGCCTTTGTCGTACTGTTATAATTACATCGCAGACGCGATGTGCAAACAAAACACTGTACAGACATGTGTTGTGACAGCATGGACTTTAGAAAACAATTTGAGCATTTTTGTAGAAACTGGTAAAACTGATGTTACGTTGTTACTTTCTTAGATTTACTATCACTTACATGTAACTACTGTGTTGAATGTAGTGCAGCTGGGGTCTACAATAAGATGTAGACGTTATTCACTCTGTATGAATGACACACGTGTTCGATGTGCATGTAAAGTAAGACAACACAATTTTTTTTTCAAGATAATATAATTAATTACCTTAGCAGCAATTATTTCATTTTGAATAAATTCTTTATAATTGATTGTATTTTTTTTAAACTCTTTTTCACAAACTTTTTTACCACAATGCGTAGTTCATGCATTTAGAAGTTCGTGCAACCTGAATGTCTCCATCGGAAAGCAACCGACATTAACGTTAACTCTCTTGAACGGTTCATATACCCCAGTGCCATTTGAGAAGCGATCAAAACTATTATGGCGACAAAATGCTTTTATTAATTTATGTCAGCTTTGTTGTGAAATTTGTTCACAGATCCTCGGGTCGTTTAACTTCATGGGAATATACTCTTGCAAATACTATATAATAATAGAATACAGAAATCGAATTCTACATAATTTACTGTTGCAAAATACAGTCAAAATCACTAAGAAAAAAATATACATAAGATGGTAAATCAATTGGCATAAACCAGAAATTGAGAAATTGACACTGAAGTTGTATTTGATACCGCTTGTAAACAGGCTGGCTTCTGTACATTGCTCCCTCAGTAAGTCTCTGCCCTCGGTCAGTAAGCAATGGTAGGACTCCGAACCGTTACACGTCGTGTGGGCAGCCCTCACCTTCCATTCTGACTCATTAAAGGGACATCTATCTACGACTTTGAAAGAATTTCGTATGGCTTGTGCATCTATTTAAGCAAAAAAAAAGTAATATTTTAATAGGAGAGGAACAAAGTTAACATTTAAGATGTATTCCTGCATGGGGTGTTCTACCAATTGCAACTAGACCATTTGGCACAAAAAATGTGTTTCGTTATTATAATATTAGACTGAAAAGAAATCTAGTTATGAATGCTGCACTTTTTGTCCAACTGCATTGCATACACAATAAATCATTATATTATCGAAATCCAAAAACATTAAATAAACATTAATTAAAATACTTATGTTATTACATGAATATCTAACTAACATGTACCATTTGATATTGTTTTCAAAAACAGCTGCGTGTGTGTGTGTGGGGGGGGGGGGGTAGCTTTGGCTGTTAAATTTTGTTTGATCAAAATGTGATGTCCTTAAGTTTCAAACTAATTACAAACATTATTAGTCTCATACCATATATTGATCATGAAAGACGCTGCAATCATTTGAAAAACTTACGGCTTTTCAAATGGAATGCAAATTGTCAAAGTTGCAAAAATGATAGCTATCCAACTGTTTAATGAGTTGTTTTGATTTGAGTACATACAATCTTAATTGATGGCAGCGTAAATATTTCAATTTATTTTAAAATTAATGTAGCTACAAGAAACAAATTGACGCAAGCGTCACAAATATGGCCGAAAATAGTTTTTCAGAACAAAAATATGGTTTGAAAAAACAATACCGGGTTACTGATTATATAGAAAATCACCAATAGAAATATATGAACATAACTGTAGTAGTCACTCTTATAACTGATATACTCGTATATGTGCTGCTTGAAATGTAGATGTAGGGTCCTAAACCTGATTGAACAACTACTGCAATAATTTCTTTCCCAATTTGATTAATAAAAAAAACCCAAAGGAATGAATTTTTGCTCCAGTTGACTTATGGCGGGAGCATTCATCATGCATTTACATTAAGGAGAAATATGCATTTTTCTTGCTGTCGAGTAAATCTAAAATTTAGAAGGTCAAACTATTTACACGAAATTTATTTTACGTATAAATTACGTATTTTAAGAGACAACCTTCTTGATAAGACGTTTCAATACGTCTCTCTCTCTCTCTCTCTCCCTCTCTCTCTCTCCCTCTCTCTCTCTCTTTCTCTCTCTCTCTCTCTCTCCAGAATTTTTAAGCGTCTGATTGAAAAAAGACTTGTTCATAATCGCTTTTCAGAAACGCATAACTACTTAAAACACTGGCGGTCGGTAATCAAATTAAAAGACTTTGTAATGTCATTACGTCTCACAACAGTAATTCCCATAATCATGGAATTCCTAATCCGGGGGGGGGGGGGGGGTAATATACCTATACTTCCAAAAGAAAAAAAAATCCTTACCAAATTTCTTTTTCCAAAATCATTAAATTCCTAATCCGGGGGGGGGGGGGGGGGGGGGGGGGGCTAGTATACTTCTGAATCCAACTTATCAATCTTTCAAGGTAAATTTAGCAACAATAATCTTTCCTGCGAGAAAAAGTGGGGGGGGGGGGGGGGGGGCTGAACCCTCTATCATGCTATGTTTCTAATGGTTAGGTATAACTTTGCAAAAAAAGTGGGGGGGGGGGCTAAGCCCCCCCCCCTCCCTAGCCCCCCCGGTTCCGACGCCTATGCGTCTTTAAAAAAAATGGATTCATGTTTCAAACAATGCATTTAAATGCCAAATCGATATTCTACATTTCTTTCCAACTATAAATGATATCACGTTTTAAGGTTGTTGTTTTTAAACCAACTTTTCAAGCATTGAGACACACATATGACTAAAGAAAAGTGTAGATTAATATTATACTTACCTTGTAGAAAAATTGAAGTCCAAAATATGATGATAAATCTCAAAGTGTTGAAATATGTGCACATTGTCATATGTATTCTTCTACGCAGTTTAACACCTGAAAAACTAAAACGAAAGTAAAGAGTTGATATTTTGATACACTAAGTCTTTAATATATCTTTCTACCATTTAACATTGTTAAATACAACTTACATTTGAATGAAACATAAACAAATATCAGTTTTGTCCAACTTGCCAATCTATAGGAAATGCCTCATCCACCGTGTATACCATAAACAAAACTCTATATATTGGACAAAGACAGAAACCCAAACAGGAAATGACCCCAAGAAAGTTGAAATTCTATGGGATGCCGTTTTAGTAAATTACAGGTACATGTATACGAGGGTTGCCCCAAAATGACGCAATAACACTTTAAATTTTTCCACTGCAATTTAATTATACTACTGTTTTGTTCCATGACAGACATTAACCCAAAAATCAAAGTCGTGCTTTGTTTATTTTTTGAGAAGATAAATTAGTAAGACAAGTTTTGCCAGGCGACGCAATGTGCGATATTGGAATTTTTAAGTCTTTACTTCTTTGCTAAACCATTCACATCGTTAATAACTTTACAAAATACATTTGAACATTTCATTTCCTAAATTATCTTCATATTATATTCACTATGCATATCTAGATATAGTTTTGTTTTTGAAATACATCCTTAGAACAAATGATCCGTCGACTCCAAACAAGCCTTGTGTTAGTTGCTTTCTAATGTCTGTACACCTTAACTGTCGTTAATACGAAAGCCGAAAAGGATCATTCGAGATTCGAGATTCAAAATACGAGATTCGAAATACGAGATTCGAGATTCGAAATTCGAGATTCAATATCTAAATTAACCAATCAAATCATGGATCTGAAACCTGTATCCTAGCAACATCAAACTGTTCTAAATAAAGATCATTCGTACATGCTCTTTCCTATAAATAAATGCTATGTTCACTTCTCCCTACCTAACTTAATGATTATTTGTATTTACTTTTACACAGAATATCTAAGTAGACTAGTAATAATGCAGTGTGCTTCGCGGATCTAAGTGATTTTTTTTGCCCTGGTGCATTTCCACCTGATGCGTTTGAACCCTGGGGTATTTCACCACCAGTAATAGTTTAAAACCCGGGTTTATTCACCCCTTTTGTGTAAAAATGCGGTTATGGTAGAGAACTTCATAAGCGTAGCTAATTTTTTCTGTAGGGGTTCCTATGCCAATTTTAAAAAATTTTGCTATGTAAATTTAATAAGCTCCAATTTTCCCGAGGAGGGGGTCCAGATCCCCTGACCCCCTCCTTTATAGATTTCCGCATGATGATTAGTACATGTATCTAAATAATCTAAATATAAATTATCTGTCCTGTTTCACTAATAAATATAAGCATTACTTATCGTTTTATGTATACATACAGTGATACACTAGTATTATGATTATAAACAAATCATTGAGATATTATCACATCATACGGAATTATTAATAAATACATTTTTTTTCCTTTTCCTCAGTAAACAACTTATTATGAGTCTTACTTTTGGAATTTTTTTCAATATAGAAGGATACCTACTCTCTACAATTAAAGTTAGGGATGATAGGGTGCCAATTTGTTCACATTGCCGATTTCTTGTGCAGAGAACAGTAAAACTTTTTAAAAATTTGATTGTGCATGAATATTTCAAAATTAATTGTTGTACATGTTTTTGTTATAATTCATTCATTGATATATCAACAAGAAAGAATAAAAGCATATGTTTCACAGCCAAGTTAAGTTTCTCTGTAGTTTCCTACCCCCCCCCCCCCCCCCGCACCAAAATTGACAATAATTACATATAAGTGACATACAAATTTTTACTTTTTTTGTAAGTAAAGATCTAAAGATGTAAATAAGCACTGCAAACAAAGATGTGTGAATTTAATATACTACTGCATTACACTTAGCCAGATAAAAATGTAGTCAGGATGAAGCTACAAGGAGTGAGTGATGCAAATTTACCAATTTGTCGCCATACACACAGAACACCAAATAAAGAAACTGTGAGTGGTGTGTGGAATGCATAAAAGATGGCGGAAAATTATCTCAAATAATCAGTGCAGAAACCCACAAATAGGCTGTTATTTGTTACATATCCTTATCATTATCATTGATAAAAAATGTTATCGTCCCATAACATAGCCGATTAAGTTAATGTGTACATATGGTCAACGTACATGTAATTCTAATATACAAGAAGGCGGACGTATCAGGCGGGGATCCAGAAAATTAAATTTAAAAAATGATCGGTTGAATTACATTAAATTCTTTGAAAATTGTTTTAAACTATCGCACGGGTCAAAATGCATGATAGAAGCTATGTACAGTGTAATTGGAAACTTTCATTTTATATCAATATGTAGTATTACCTATTATAACAAATGAGAGTATAGCACAACTGCCACAAGCAATACATGTCCTTTACCGGCACCACCTCCCTCCCCATAAAAAATGAAACAATTGTCGTTTTATTTGCTAAAATGTGTGTTGCTCAAGATTTTTCCAAAGGACATACCCGATTAGAATTGAAAAAGAGTCGTACGTTTGTCAAATTTTTAGATTCATTTGGTTATATTTTAGTCCATTTGGGTAAATAGATGCACCAGCGCAGCTCTAATTTATATATAATCAGGCCATAAATTCAAAATATTTTCAAAAATTAATAGCTTTAAATCCAGTGGATGAAAAAAAGGAAAGCAAGTCGAACTCGATGAGTGCTAATACCTGTGTTGAATGAATGGTACCATGGGATATGCGCAAAAAAGTCCCGTCTACTCTTTCCTACCCTGTATTTATTGGAATATGAAATCCGATTAAAAATCAAGTACGGATATGTACCTGTTTATCAAAAGTAAAACTACTCAAAATTTATCTACAGTGCATCGTTATGGAGCTACACAGAAAGTTTTATATTAATTTGCCGAGCCAAATAAAAAATCCTGGAAAACGAAGAGTAAACAGAGTGGGGACAGAATAACTTGCAAACTAATTAGGATTATATAGCCACCCCCCCCCCCCTTTTGAAATGTATATACTGAAAACAGATTATTGAAGTACAACATCCGCACACAATTTAAAGAACATTTCATGTGGGTTCTTTTTTATCATTTTCGCTAGCTAATGTAAGACATCACAAATACCCCAAACCCCCTCACGGAAAAGGAAATGCTAGGTGATGAGAGAGAGAGAGAGAGAGAGAGAGAGAGAGAGAGAGAGAGAGAGAGAGAGAGAGAGAGAGAGAGAGAGTCGATGTAAAATTAAAGCTTGCTAGTTGGTCTGCCCTACCCTAGCTACCTCCTCTCTTTTCTCATTTTAGAGGCTTAATTATTGTCTATATATGCTTGTAACAAATGAAATTAATTTCAAATTCTAAATCAAAACTGAATTTGACACTATAAAACTCTCTGTCGGTCTGTCTGTCCGTCTGTCTGTGTCTGTCTGTGTGTGTGTCTCTCTCTTTCTCTCTCTCTCTCTCTCTCTCTCTCTCTCTCTCTCTCTCTCTCATCGACAATGGCACTGAAACCCTACAATACACTATTCCTATCTGGTTTGTTGTCGTTGAGGTTGTAAATCATTATATCTTCTATGGTTTAAAACTTTATGATAACCTATAATTTGACATGTCGATTATTTTATTGAATTTCGTTTCATAGCTGCTTAAACCACACTCAGTTTTTATTATTTAGATTAAACAGATCTTTCTTCGCGAGCCGATTTTTACATAGTTGGGGCGAATAAACAACGGGTTAAAATGGTTCGGGGGGAGGATACATACAGGACAAACAAAATCACATAGATTTGCAAAGCCCACAGTGTTATCACTAATTGAATTGTTTACCCTGTGTGGGGTCAATTTATCAATGTTAATTTAACCATTTTATAACCACAATATAAGAGCTATTAAGACATTTATTTGTAGGAAAGAGCATGTACGAATGATCTTTATTTAGAACAGTTTGATGTTGCTAGGATACAGGTTTCAGATCCATGATTTGATTGGTTAATTTAGATATTGAACCTCGAATTTCGAATCTCGAATCTCGTATTTCGAATCTCGTATTTTGAATCTCGAATCTCGAATGATCCTTCTCGGCTTTCGTACGTTTAGCATTTTTGTCGGTCATTTCTATCGGTCCTGGTTTTTTTTTGCCTTGGTGTCATCAATCACTTTGAATATCACTAGGCTACTTATTCACAGAAAGCATTTCTTAGCAGTTTTGTTAATTTCATCAATCTTAAGTCGGCTCAAAATGTGTGTCAATGTCTCTACAAAATGCAAGTAGCTATCGTTGCGCCGCCTCAAACACTTGCCATTTACTACGGGTTCACACTTAATATCACAAAACGCCCTGTAAAATCTGTAAAAAAAAAATTAAGAGCTAAAACATTAATTGTGTAATAAAATACTTATTTTTAATTTTTCATAAAATTTGTATATTTATATTTGACAATACCAAATAAACCATTTTGAATAAAAGCGTTAAAAAATTACACATTTACAAAGTTTAGGGACTATGTTTTGTGGCAGTTCAAGGTTTTCAAGAAGAAGATGAACAATTTTTATAACTCAGTACTTTTTTTGTTTTACGTGAGATATTGAATTATGCCTATTTGCCTTATGTATGCAAAGTTTTGGAGACGTGGCATTACTAATAATTTTTTTTTTTTGCATTATAGAGTGATAAATAAATTTTATAATGATCTTAACAACGTACTTAACTTCTGTTGTGTTCATTATGTAAGTTGGCATTTAAAGAAAATTCTTAATTTTGACTTTGATATTACTTTAGGTTATTACATGTATTCAACTGTATACTGTATTGGAATCATAATAAGATAATAGTTCAAACTATAAATATGTGTTTAATTTCTCTAAATAATCAATTTCCATGCCAAATTTTGGCAATAATTTCGGAAAATTTATAATCTCATATTTAAAGAACAAAACAAAAACAAACAAACAAACAAAAATGGCATGTCACATGAATCCCAAATAAAATAAATGAACATAGGATGATTGACAAACCTAGTATAACAGGTGCCAATCTCATAAAATTTGATACTATATTTAAAATATGTTTTTAATGATAAAAAAAAAGAATTTAATAATGTTCAAGCAAAAAATGTTGATTTTCGAATAGCATTAAAGGCGCTTTTTAAAATAAATTTTGTTGTTTAAAAACAACATCCACAACATATCACCAAACACCACACGACTGTATGTAGAATTATTGATAGTTGATGTTCACTTCAATAAAGTGGTTTTTTTCCTGTCTGGGAGCCTGAATTCAAGTTATAGTCATATTTTTACGAAACACCATGAAGCAGTACATTTCTCCAAAGCTTTTCTTGGGCCGTACACAGAAATAGAGGACATGCGCACTAACATATGTACATGTACATACAGCGTTAGAAGTCAATATCTGGAACCCCAAATCCATATAGTGTAAAGATAAGACAGCCATCGTCGACCACACAAGTAAGTCTTACCAAATAAATCCTAAATGCGACTAAAAAAGCATTAAATATTGTTGATACTTTCATATTTTCAAAAAGAAAACACGTACATGTAAAAAAAAACTTGCTTAAAACAATATTTTTTGCTTGACACTTTTTAAAGATACTAGATATCCAAGTAAAATGTTTCGATGATATTCAAACTATTAGCACAGTGTCAAACTGACAGTTAAGACTATACAAATTGAATAATACACATCTTGTTTTGTCTCAATGTTTTAAAACTTGAAATGATGCACTTGTCTTACTTTGCATTAATTGAAGCAATTAGTAATATAACAAAAATAATTTTGCTCTTATCCGTACTACTACTTGTACTTTTGGATTTATTCATTTATTGTTTTATTGATACATTCCAGGTACCAGTTAGGTAGACTAGAATGATTAGAATAACCGCCTGTCTCTTGATTGCAACGTTACAATGTTGTGACGCTCTACATACGGTGATGTCCAATGTCAACGACTGGGGGAATGGGAGGTTTGAAGGTCACGTGACTTTCCCGGTACACGGTGAGGACATCGGAGGCTGGGAGTGTATCATCACGTTCTCAGAACCCGTCACCGGACTCTCGGTATAACACAGAGCATGCTTTGATTTAACTTCTATAATATAAATGAATATTGTACTTGTTCGCAATTTTCCTCTCTACATAAACAAACATTTACTATACCAAAAATATCAATAGCTTTAAATATATTTTGAAAGTGTATAATTGTCTTTATCTTCTATTAACAACATCGTTCAGATGTTAACACTGTCCATATAGACATGCTTTTAAAGCTTTAATCGTTATTTAAAAATAAATTTAAAAACCAACATCCTGTCCAAAAAATAATAATAATATATTTTGATTTTAATATAAAGCCCACCAAGCAAGTGAATTAGATCTTAATCAAAAAAAAAAAAAGAAGAAGAAATTCGTAATTAGATATATTCCATTTTCCCCCTGTATTTTGCCTTATTTACTTGTATCTTTAGTTAATAGATACTTTTTAATAATATAATTTACATGCCAGCTTTTTCATATAATACATATTGAAAAATGATTTTTTCTCAAATATTAGAGTATAAAGTATGTAAGTATAAATTTCCGTGACACATGTATGTATTTGTAATAGGATAGAAACCTGTAACTAACCGTTCCATATCACTTGCCTCAATTGATCAGGATCAACATTTTTCTTCTTTCTCTCTTTATTACATGTAACAATAATTTCATGATCGAAAATAATAAAAGTCAAATATGGAATATGGATATTAAAAAACACTCTTGATTTGTTGTAACTGTTATAATATAATCAGTATGTTGTAGGAATGGATGGGGGACATCATCAAACACTCCACTGACAACAGAGTCTACGTCCTGGTGAATAAACCCCACACAGGAATACAGAAAGACGGACAGACACTGGACATTACCATCCAGGCGAGCTACACGGGCAGTAAGGCCCCCACGGCCACTGCTGAGCTGGTCAATCTAGCCCACGACGGAATGACTCCCCCGACGTCTGCTGTAGGTATGTCATTAAAGTGTCCGTGAAGTTAAAATAAAAGTTTCTTTGAAATTGTAGAGAAAGTCAATATCCCAAAATTTTACACACGAATGTTCCGCGATAAGAGGGATATTCCCTGGGACGAGGAAACTGTACTTACATCGTATCATTTCAATTTAATTAAAGTTTTGTAGTGAATGTATTGGTGAAGATGAAAACAAACACAATTCTTTAAATTAAATCTCTATAAATTTCATACAGTAAATGCAAAGTTGAATTTTGTACCTAAAAGACGCGGTTTACTCTTTCTATGGTAAACCACCTTGAAAAAAATATTTTAATTATTTTGTTAGATGATGGGACCAAGTACAATTATGATGAGGTCTTGATGAAGTCCATCTTGTTCTACGAGGCTCAGAGATCAGGAAAACTACCAGACGACAACAGAATCCCTTGGAGAGGGGATTCCTCCCTGCTGGACGCTGGAGACAATGGCGAGGATCTTACAGGGGGCTGGTATGACGGTGGGTACATTGAGTGCATATGTAATGGGTTCAGTTGATGAAATATGCATGCAATTATTTTAAGGAAGGTAATTGAAATGTTTAATCATTCTAATGAAGTATTAAGAATCGGATAACAAATTTAAAGTAAAACATTGGTTAATATCTTAATAACTCATCTCATTTTCAATTCCTTAAAGGCAATGTATTCGTTTTCATAAATTTATCACCTGTAAATAACAAAACACGTTAAGCTTCATTTGAACAAAAATTTATATATTGACAACTGGGTATATATTTTATGCTTGAAATAACCTCCCTCTCTATAAAATATCGTGTTTAGCAAAATGTGAGTACATGTTAATGTGAGTACATTTCAGTCCCGCTTGCTGTGTATTTTAGCGGGTGACAACATTAAGTTCGGTTTCCCTATGGCGGCCTCCACGACCCTGCTGACCTGGGGTCTGCTGCGTTACAAGGACGCCTACCAGCACAGCGGTCAGTTAGAACACATGTACTCCTGTATCCGTTGGCCGCTAGAATGGATGCTGAAATGTCACACCGCACCTAATGAGCTATACGTACAGGTACTCCATTGCAATAAGTCACCATATTTGCAATTGTGAAATGCAAAATAAGGAAGCTTTAGTTAAAATATTTATTGAAGACAGTAGTAAGTAAGTAATATTTAAATAAGCAGTGGTGGTTACAAAACGTTATTTCCAACTTTAATCCCGAGTGAACTTCTAATCATTATGATTCATTTACATTTTGCATTCACTAATCTGAAAACCATTCTTACACAAATATTTGCATATTTAAAATGCTTAAATTACTAGTTGTAATTGACACCAGTTATATTGTCTAGAATGATTTTAAAAAAAATCATTTTCATAAATTGATTTGATTCAATGCTAGAATTCAAACTACAAGCAAGAAATTTCGGAACCTAGTGTTCTCACTGTTATATATTTTTTTTTACTTAAATGATTTATTCGTGTTAATGGAATATGTCTTTTAAAAATTGGTCAAATATGATAAAACACATGTAAATACTTTCAATATATCAAATACATTGTATCAATCATTGTGATAATGCTAAAAAATGTAAGAAGACGTTTGGTGAAAATAAATAGATGTCCTTCATGTTAAAAATTTGTTCAAATTTTTAAAAAATGATTTCTTAGGTGGGAACTGGTCAATCGCACTCTTTGTGGGACCGACCTGAAAGCATTACAACAAAACAGCAGGCATATAAAGTTGATGATACTCACCCAGGAAGTGACGTAGCTGGGGAGTATGCAGCAGCAATGGCCGCGGGATATCTAGCTTTTAAAGATAAAGGTTGATTAACCGATTTAAAATATTGAAAAATGTTTTCGAATCAATATACAGATACATGTTAAATATTTGCCGAAAGTTTCGAATTATATTTGTTATACAGTATAATTGTTTGCTGACTGCAGTTATATTGTAATTCTATTTTGTACATTGAAATTACAATAATTTTTCAATACTGTATAGATATCAATTTTGCCATAGATCCTGCATTCGCTACCAAATTGCTGGAACATGCCAAACAAATAAATGACTTTGCAGTAGCCTACAAGGGCAAATACTCCGACAGTGTGACCGCCGCAGCTGAATTCTACAGGTAGAAGTAGTTTAATGCATGTTTTTATATATTAAAAAGTTATTCCGTTTTCGGTTGTAGAACGTTCAGGTTTTATATCATTTTATTTAGGTTTATAATATACAATGTAAAACATTTAGTTACACTACTGCAAATAACAAATTTGAAATCCTGATGGTTGTATATAGATGCATTATACCCAGTGAATTAGTATACGACTTAAATAGGAAGTAACGTTAGCCTTGCACTAGATAAGATTTTCACATTATTTCAGATAGTTTTGCTTTCAAACTACGTTTCTTATCTATGGGATATGTTTATAGATGCATACATGTATATATATTTACTACATACCAAAAACTGATACAGAATGACATAGTACGTATTTCTCCAGGTCGGTGGATTTTAACGATGAGTTAGCCTGGGCGGGCGTCTGGCTATACAAAGCCACCAATGAAACCAAGTACCTGACCCAAGCTGAAACATACTACGTCACCGGTGCATCATGGGGACAATCTTGGGACGACAAGACAGCAGGATGTCAGGTACATCATCCACAATGACTTGTTTTCTGTGATTTAGAAAATTGATCAAAATATATCTTAATAATGATTTTTAGCCGTGCTTTTCTGAAAGCAGAGTCCTGGCTGTAGGCAGGCAAATCGCCAATGTAACTATAAATAGCACAACTTCAAAAGTAAACAAAAAACCGTACAGCGTCAAATTAAAAGCTTCCGCTATACCAAATAATTAGACAAAGAGCCACGTTTTGTCAAAAGTGTTGGCATTTTTTTTTAATTTCGAGAGAATTTTCTTTTTTTTACTTTTCTCTTATAATAATTTATTTTAATAACAAGACTTTGCATTTTGGACACATACAATGCGCATGGATTAGAGAGAAAATTTCAGTCTTTGCTACACAATATGCCTAAAGACACACCAAAAGAGCCCGGTTTTCAGTACTTCAGTACTTTGATTAACCCAGGTTTTGTTGTACGAGGAGACTGGAAAAGACAAGTATAAGCAAGATATAGAAGCCACATTCCAGGATTGGATGCCTGGAGGCAGTGTGCCATACAGCCCAAAAGGACTGGCCTTCAGAAGCCAGTGGGGTTCACTAAGATACGCATGTAAGACAGATTCCATTTTATATGGTATTAATGTTTCTTGCTAAAATAGATTCAGAACTTCAACTGCTTGATGCAGATTTTTCCTTAATAAAGGTGTATTGTTTAGAAAACTGTTGTTATCGCACTCAAGTCCGTTTTAGAGCCCAACATACATGTACGTGAAAAATGAACTTTTTAATGTATCACAATTAATCACCATTACATGTAACTTACGCTAATTAGCCAAATTCACTGACATTGCATTTGTGTTGTTTATGTATCTGCATTATCAGTCTTTTAATTAAAGCAAACATGGCTTTTATGGCCCTGTTGGCCGCCGACGATGGTCTCCACTCTACCAGTTATCGCACTTGGGCCAAGAGTCAGATCAATTACGCACTTGGGGATGCTGGGAGAAGTTTTGTTTGTGGATTTGGTGTTAACCCGCCAGAACAACCACACCATAGAGGGGCGTATGTACACGCTTTAAGATGAATCTTTCAACATTTTGAAGTTCATGAAAATACCTGTAGAGTGACACTTTTGTTTAAAAGTTGCCTGCATGACTACTCCTTGATTACTTTGATATTTTGGACACATACCGACATTTTTAATGCAACAGAAACTTTTTAAACATATCAATAGAAACATCCTAGACTAAGCATAAACCAAACATTGTAAGCTTACTCATTTTTACAAGATATAATCCATTAAACAGCACAATAGGGTTCTAATCATAACATTGTTAAAACAGTTTTAGTAACAATAGTTCACATATCATTTTTTGTGCAAAATCATCCTTTTGAATACAAAAGCAACAATTGAAACTAAAGAGTCTAAACATATGGTCACATTATATATTCCACTCATACAATAGGTTTTCTCATGCATCAAAACATACTCAACATAGTTTTAGTTTGGGTATATCACTATTTAGTCATAATTGCTTACATATATCATGTCACTGTCTTGAAGCAATTTCACATATTTAGATGCATCGAAAGCAATATAAAGATATATAGTCAATGGGTTACATATTCTCTATATGATAAATCAGCCCAATAATTTCTAGTTCTTGCCCTACTCTGCCTGCTCCGTGCAGCTGGGCTGACCAGACTAAGCATGCACCAAATCCGCACGTGCTGTACGGCGCGTTGGTAGGCGGACCGGACGGACACGATTCCTACCGTGACAGTCGTCTGGACTTCCAGAGCAATGAAGTGGCGTGTGACTACAACGCTGGCTTTCAGTCGGCCGTGGCAGGTGACGTAAACATTTCTAATCTATTTATACCATGTTGTAAATTGCAAGATTAGGTTTAGTTCTAAGAAGCAAATTCGATTTTAGTCAACAGGGTTTCATTTTTTTTTTTATAAATTCTGCCTTTTTACTTTTGCGTCTTGGAAGCATTTTTTTTTTTGTGTGACGATAATTCTTTTATTCTTTTCTCAGAAAAAATGTTTAAAAATCACAATTTATTTTCTTTATCATTACATAATTTATCGTATAAAAGAAATATCATGATTGTAAAATCTGAATTAGTTATGGTCATATATATTGTAACTGATGATACTCGATGCTTTGATCTAAACTATTAGTTGAATTTTATTTTTTAGGGTTGGAGTCTTTGTTTTTACGTGGCATGTTGAGCTAATGTATAATCTGAATAAAACATCCAACAATCAAACGTTTTATAGTATTACATTACGTGTGAAAATCACATCTACCAAAAATTGTTTTTATCTTAGGTAATTATAAAAAGGAAAAAAACCTACTTTTCCTATTTATTTATGACACTCAAGCAGTAACATAGAGTATATCATACAACAATGATGATAAATTGCAAATGATAGGGATAACAATTGTTCCTTAATATATTTTACTTTTGACAACATATTTAAAATACGAACGCCACCTAAAGCTGTTCCATTGCTTAAACATTAAAACAGTTGCCGTCATGTGTCTATAGCAGTTAAAGAGGCTAGTGTGTTAAACGAATGTTAGCAGAGAGACTAGTGTTCTAACATTGTTGGACAATCGTCCCTCTTCATGTTAAACACTTTGGTCTCCAGCAACGTTAAAACATATGCATGCATATAATGTATATTAACTATATTAAATTAATATAAACCCGAGATGCATATATGCACACTGTGCTTATAAAAGCAAAGGTTGCATTAAAAGTCACGTTCCATTTATTCTTATATGGATCCTCATCTAAATCACGTCAAGATTTGAGAATGTTGTACATTTTGACCGTGGTTTGCGATGTTCTGCAGTTTGACTTTGTTATTGTATTATTGTATTATTTTGTTTCGTCAGCCTGCTGCTACTTGTCTTTGAACATCTATCGCTGAAGAAGGTGCATTTTCTAAAAGATAGAATTTGTACCAAAAAGACGCATCTAAATAATTATGATATTCATACCATGTAACGTTTACTACACCCAAAGAACAAATGCGACAATTTCAAACATGAAACACAGTATATAGTTCAAAGATGAATAGGAAAGTTATAGATGATACATGTACAAACATTTTAATTGTTATGACTTATTCTTTTTATAAGAAGGAATAATGATCATATAAATTATTCGAGGTCATATTTCTGTAGGCTCGTTGTTGCCCGATTTTTTTCTTTTTAAAATCTATCTCAATAATCGCACTTTTGATAAGTTGTATGCATTAAATATTTTTCGTAATGTTAAGATTAAAATTTCATTTCAGGTATAGGCTGGGTATTTACAACTGGTTCCACCCCTATCGCGACATTTATCAGATAAATCTGTGAAAGTGGTTTTTAAGCTATTGACACTCAGCCGTAGCGATATGATTTTTTCCTTTCCAATATTTAAAAAGAGACATTAAATTGAAACGATCTGTATTCACTATACACACCTTTTCATTCTGTAAAATTGCCGACTTAAATTTGAAAATAAACAATCTAAGGATGATAATGCGTATTTTAAAGGTTTTGCAATTTTGTTACATAAAAACACATAACGAACTAGAATTCATTCAAATTTATTCATTGCATAAGCATAGTTATTCGGTTAAAATGGCAAGCCCATATAGCATTTAACGAATTTTGCTACATAAGAAGTACATAACGAACTAGAGTGTCATTCGAATTTATTCATAATGGTTGCATAAGCACAATAATTTGGGAGGAAATGACTAGCTCATTATTCATCAAACTAATACAGAGCACCTACAGATGCTTTTTTTTTTAAATCCTACCAGATTTCACATAGTTATTATTACATGTACCTATTTTTTTCGATATGACACTCAGACATTAACATAGTCAAGTCACAAGAAAAATTGTATTGTTTATAATTTTCTGAAAAAAAAGGAACAACATGTAAAATGTTAATAAATGAACTTGTAGTTTCAACATGATTAAGAATTTATTAAATATTTTTTAAAGTAAATGTGCACATTTGTAATTATAAGACATCGATACAATTCCGAGGTTTTCAAATAAACTGCTGTGCACCGATAACAAAAATAAGAATTGAATTTAACCTTATGACATTATTCATAACTAAAAGGCAGTTCATCAATACATGTACGTGTACATATAGTATGGCAATGCATAACGTACTTGTATTGTAACGTGAACTTGCTATTAAGGATCCGCGACACCCCGTGACTTCAACTTTTATGACAGTACGTCACAACAGGGCGATTTGAACGCATAGTGAAACAGTTTATATCATTTTGATGTCTGTTTCCGTGGCGCAATGGGTGTGGCTTCGGTCTACCAACCTGCTGGTTTTTCTGGTCATTTTCAAGTCAAACAACTGCTAAAAATCCACAAATATAAGTAATTAAGAAGAATGAGCTTGTTTGCAGAACTTTACCCAAGTGTGTGAATGGCATTAAAAAAAAACTTCCAAAAACAAAACAACAAAAACCAATAAATAAACAATTAAAAAATAAGGCGTCAGATTCTTCAAGGAATCTCCTTGCTTTTCTTTATTCTATCATCAATGTATGGGAGTGCATAGATAAGGATTTAGGTCCTATAGACATTTGCTTAAACACAATGCCTAATATATTCTCACTTTATAGTAAAATTTAATATATTTATAGTAAATATCGATTATTGACGACATTGAAAGGTACATGCATATAAATGACCAACGTTTTGTTTAAGCTACTTTCCTGCTCCTTCGCCACGAGTATACTTGTACATGTATTCCTATTTAAGCATTTAGAAAATTAACCAACCAATAGCAAACGAAATCGTTTCTGCTTAAACTTTACCGAGAGCCTCAGAGCTTACTTTAGTATTTAGGACGTAAAAATGATTTTTGCACGAGCCTTAAGGGTTTCCATGATTTAATCAAGAAACCAGCCACGTCCATATATACATGTACATGTATCTCAATGATATTTGTGCAAATGCTTATAACCTGAAAGAATCCCACAACAGCAGTTCAAAACAAACCAAAGCTCTCTAGTTATTCTCCAGATAAATATCCTTGTATATCGAGAATTGATTTCAATTTCGAACTATCCAAACAATTTTGAAAAACATGTAGATATCAAATAGCTTTAAACTAGTTGATTTTAAGGTTCGTGCTTAATATATTTGACTTTATTTTAGCATATTTTTTATAACAATTCAAACATCTATAATCTTTCTTTTTTCCAACTCATAAGCACATAATTGATTTTCTTCTTTGAGAACTGAACTGTTTTATAATAGTGTTAATTTTTTCATCCCCAATTTAAAGCTGCCTCACACAATTATGAAAAGATTAACCAAATTTGATAACAACTTCGTAATCTACTAGAGATTCTGCATAACGATGATTTTAAATACACAAGCAGATTCTCTTTCGTTTTGTGTTTAAAAGTGTAGTTTTGAAATGGCGTTGTGACAACTAGTCTAGTATTCATAAAAAATGGAAATGGGAAGAAATAAAGAAGAAATTATAACATTGAAAAGACCTCGTTTAAGGTCATTATCCATACGTCACAAAACAACGTCTGACGTAATTCACGCGTTATTACGTTTTATCCGTGCCCGATCTAATTGAGACCTAACGTTAAAAGGCGTATTTCAAAACAAAGAAATCAAGCTGACATAGAAATTGATTCAAAACAAATATATCAAAAATCCTGGCAACTGCAATCAATTAGGCCCATCGGGGTATTAATCAGCGAAATAACATGACTAGGTTGTGTCGATTGCGTACTCGTTTTGAAAATATAGACCGCTTACTTTTGTGCTGCATAAACATCAATCCATTATAAGGTTGAATTTAATCAAATTCTTTTAACATTAATCCCTGAAAGTCCATTAACATCCAAAATGAAATCCTGATCGAGATCTATATTTCAGTGCATAAGGGAGATAAAAACACAAGGGGAAATAATTTGACCTATATCATCTTTATCCTATTCGCTTAGCAACGAGCATAGATTTGTTTTCCACAAAAAAAATGTTTTTAGAAGAATTAAAAACCATGCGCTGAAGAGAAGTTCTTTCATTATAAGAACAGTCTTTAAAAACAGTAAAAAAAAAGTTTGAATACAGGTTTTGTCTTGAAGGCATATATCAGGTAGTTAGCATTATCCACGCATGTATCCGCAATTTCTAAATACCGATCTCGATCCATAATACTAACCGATATCCAAAGAAACCATCTTTTGCGATTTAAAGTAGTCCGAGTATCGCATTACGTCATAATACGGATTTTACAATATTGGTTTGACTTTTACAAAGCGTTTTTGATACCCGGTATTGATTTTGCTCTACATCGCTGTTGTAAACAATAGCAATAATAAGCAATTAGAACGGTAATATATGTATTCTATGAGAGATAGAAATGATTAATGTTGAGAAACTCGATTCTGTTAAAGTAAAATGAAAAACGAAGTTTCTGATTAACCAGGATCTCAGGTATGCTTATATCTTCTTTGTTTTGACCCCCCTCCCCCCGAATTTTTCTTTTTATTTTACTAAAACTGGTTTAAATTCAGAGAAAGAAGCTATTTCGAATTTAATCAATCGTCAATTAATTAATGTTTAAATGATATCTAACATTGTTGACAGATCTAGGCAGAAAACTGTAGCAAAATGTGATTTTTACGGATTTTTTCGTCAGGGTCTACTTGGTTTAGAGCTTATAGCGTGAAAAGTAATCGGTCAACATATAATTTATTTTACCAAATCTTTTTTCTAAGATGTCAATCTATAGAATATAAACCATGAATTTAAGTTTGAGTCCATAAAATAGTAAAAATTTACCAAACACGATACTAGCATTGCATTTTTTGTATTCTATTTTGATACATCACGTTCATAAAGCGTACTTACTTACAAAAATTTGCGCAAAATTATTGATGAGATATGGCTTAAATAAATATTTATACTCTATTTTGTATCTTCAGTTCTAATTTTCCCAAAATTGGTAATTATTTTTAGGAAAAACGGACGTTTGGCAAATTTCATAATTGTCAATAATTTTCGCAAGGGGGTACACCCGTCTGAGAGGTGATAACAAACAAACTAGCATGTAAACATACATATTTTCTTTTGTATATGTATTGCTAGGATGTATATTTATCATATAAAGCTAAGCTTTTAATGATTGAGCCCATTTTGTGCCGAGTATAGGACTACCTTAAATGATACAGATTAATCTAGTTTGTTTAAATCATATTTTCTATTTAACAATAATGAAAACATATTTGTTTAGAGTTATGAAATAATTAACCTATGCACAGTTTTATTTTTACGGATCTTTTTTCAAAATATATATTTTAATGATTTTACCAAAAATATGCCAATTGTGATCCTGTAAAGGCAGGTCACTTGGGTAATTTTATTTCCAATTGATTAATGGCGTTAAGATGTAAATAATATCAAAATTTTTGAGAATTCTGTACGTAAATAAAATCATAAGAGCTTATATTCTCTTTGAAAATTTATTCATTTTATCTAATTTGTATGCAGATTTATCTATTTTTTGATAAATAAGCAAGTGTAACATTTTTGAAATAATAATTCCTTTATTTTACATAGGATAAAAGTCAAAAAAGAATTTGTAAAAGTCAAATTTTAGGCTTAGGCTTATATTCTTTGTGTATGAGAAAAGCGCCATTTCCGCAATCGGTTCTATTTTTAGCAACGGCCCTAGCTTTTATATAATACCGATGGACCAGCCAACAGGGTAAAATTTGATAAGAACATATCCTCAGATACACGTTTGAAAAATATGAAAAAATTCTGTACGCATTTTATTTATCTAGTGGGGTATGGACCATTACCTTAAATCTAAGATTGCATATGAATGAATTATAAACACGCATCATGGGGGAAGAGGGATTTTGAGTGTCATTGAAAAAAAAACACCAATTTATATTCGTTTATAGAGAAGGCAGTGGTTTCATAGCGCGAGGTGCAAACACTTTTGAGGTAACCAATGGGCTGCTTCATAACAAGATGACAATGCGTGGTGACCCGTCAATAGGCTCTTTGTGCAATGGATAACCGCGAAAACACAAGCATCACATACAGAGAATTTTGTGCAGTTGGTAAATGCGAAGGCACAGACATGCAAAACAGCATATCAAGTATATGATAAATGTTGTACAGGGGGTAGGCACGTATACACAGCGTGATAAATGAACATAACAGTTAATGACTAAGCGTGAATGCACAATACAAAACATGTCAAATTCCTAAAGTTTTCGTGTTGGTTTTTTTTTTGCGTGCAGTATTCCGGAATTGTCTTTGTGTTATCATGTTGGTTTTGTCTGTTATGTGTCATTGTATGTTTTCCGCCCTAATAAACTACATGTGTTTTGTGTGACTGATTTCTGACTAACGTTTTGGACAGAACAGTGGCGACGAGGATTAAAGTGTCAAGATGACAGCAGTTTTCGGGAAAATAGATTCTTTCGCGGAGGACAAAGAGACATGGGAACATTACTGTGAGCGTCTGGGACATTATTTCATAGCAAATGGAACCGGTGACACCGAAGAGGCGGATAAAAAAAAGAGGCGGTCTATTTTGCTCAGTGTGTGTGGCAGTAAAATATATAAGCTGATGTTGAGTCACGTTATGTCCGCCGTCACGTTATGTCCGCCGTCACGATATGTCCGCCACTTTTTTGAAAAAATCGTCACGTTTTGTCCGCCATCACGAAATGTCCGCCACTTTTTTGAAAAAATCGTCACGTTATGTCCGCCATCACGAAATGTCCGCCACTTTTTTTTTTACATCGTCACATTATGTCCGCCTCCTTATAAATTTCATTATTTTTACTTTTAGTCGCCATTTACAGTTCGATGTTACGAAATATTCGTCTATCTTAAACATAAATAATCTTTATGTCCGCCGTCACTGAACATATTTGCCAATAATTTTAATCAATAAGAGCGTCACATTAAGTGGCGGACATATCGTGACGGCGGACATAACGTGACGGCGGACATAACGTGACTCAACAGCTGATGAGTGACCTATTAGCACCAAATAAACCAGGTACGAAAACTTTCGATGAACTTGTAAAATTAGTGCAAGATCATTATGCACCCAAACCCTCGGAAATAGTCCAAAGATTCAAATTCCATAATCGTTTTCGCAGACCAGGAGAGTCTGTGGCATCGTTTGTGGCCGAATTACGTCATTTAACGGAACATTGCAATTTTGGTGCGGCTATTGAAGTGATGATTAGGGACCGTCTGGTTTGCGAGATCATGGACGATAAGATACAGAGACACCTGCTAGCGGAGAAGGATTTGACTTTAAAGAAAGCATATGAAACTGCAATATCAATGGAAACTGCAGCGAAGGGAGTACTTGATCTACAGAGTGGAACTCCACATGCTGAAACTGTAAACAAAGTGAGTGATGGTGAAAAACCACAAAAAGACAAAAGTAGCATAAAGTGTTATTATTGTCACTTGTTTGGACACTTTGCCGCAGAGTGTAGGAAAAAGAAGGCCGACCAAGTCGCAAATCGGGGAAAAGGCAGAGGAAACTCGAGAGGCAATTTTTGGAGTAATAAACCAAGGGATCAGTTCAGAAGAGAAAATGTGCACAATGTATGTGATACACCTGATGAAGAAGAAGACCCCACTGAGTATACCTTGTATCATATGATGGAGCCGGGCAAGCAGCCACCATATCGTGTGTTTTTAGCATTGAATGGAGTAGATCAGTCTATGGAGTTGGATACGGGAGCCAGTAAGACCGTGATTAGTGAAGAAGTATACAAGACTTTATGTAAATCTGACTCTCGGTTGAACTTAGAACCTTCATGCACAAAATTGCGTACTTACACTGGGGAACTTATTCCCATCCTAGGAACAGTACAGTTGATTGTGAATTACAAAGATAAACAGTATGATTTGAAAGCAGAAGTGGTAAAAGGAGAAAACACCGTGTTTACTTGGCCGTGATTGGCTTGATGTCATTAAACTGTGCTGGGATGAAGTATTTCAGATTAAAACAGAAGTACAGTCTGATGTGGAACAGATTCTGAAAAAATATGAAGTTGTGTTCAAGAAAGAAATGGGGACAGTCCAAGGAGTGAAAGCAAAAATATATGTTGACTCTCAGGAAAAACCGAGATACTTTAAAAGTCGTTCACCACCTTTTGCCTTGAAAGAGAAAATTGAACATGAGTTTGACAGATTAGTTCGTGAAGGAACTGTTACACCTGTAGAGTTTTCAGAGTGGACAACGCCTATCGTACCAATAGTAAAGAGCGACAAGACCGTACGTATTTGCGGTGATTATAAAGTCACAGTGAACAGTGAATAGAGTTTCGAAGCTGGACAACTATCCTATTCTAAAAACGGAGGATCTATTTGCAATATTAGGGGGTGGCGAACATTTTTCCAAACTCGACCTGAGTCAAGCCTATCAGCAGTTAGAGTTAGATGAGGAATCCAAAAAATAGACCACTATCAACACACATAAGGGGCTTTTTCAGTATAATCGTCTACCTTTCGGAATCTCATCTGCTCCTGGCATATTTCAGAGAACTATTGAAAACCTGCTCCAGGGCATATCCAGTGTTATTGTTCGATTAGATGATATACTTGTGACTCGAAAAACCCGTGGTGAACATTTACAAAATCTTGCGGAGGTGTTAAAGAAGTTGGAAGCAGCGGGAGTTCGACTGAAAAGAGAGAAGTGTGTTTTCTTGGCAGATGAAGTTACATACCTTGGACATCGCATAAATAAGCATGGAAGACAGCCAACTGAAGACAAGGTGCAAGCGATCAAGAACTTACCTGAACCAAATAACGTTAAAGAATTACAGGCTTTTCTTGGAATGCTTAACTACTATGGTTGCTACTTACCAAATCTGTCAACTGTATTAGCACCATTACATGAACTCTTAGGAAAAGATGTTGCATGGTCTTGGGGTCCTAAACAGTCAAACGCAATGCAGGAGTCAAAAAACCTTTTGAGATCTTCATCTATACTGGTTCATTTTGATTCAGCCAAGAAGCTTGTCATGTCCTGTGATGCCTCGCCAACTGGGTTGGGTGTTGTGTTGTCACACATTACAGAAGAAGGAGAGAAGCCAATAGCTTATGTGTCACGAACCCTGTCACCAGCAGAAAAGAACTACTCTCAGTTGGAAAAGGAGGGAATTGCAATTATATTCGGAGTGAAAAAACTTCATCAGTACCTGTATGGTCATAATTTTGTTATCTATACTGACCACAAACCAGTATTGGGCCTGTTTAAACCTGACCGAGCCATTCCAACCATGGCTGCCGCTCGAATTCAGAGATGGGCTCTGATCCTGGCCGGATACGAGTATGAAATATTGTACAAGGAGGGTAAGAAGAATGGTAATGCAGATTGTTTGAGTCGTCTTCCACTCAAGGAGAGTGTGGATGTACCTGTACCGGGGGAGACTATTTTACTATTTGAACACTTAAACAGTACACCAGTACATGCTGAAGAAATTGAAGAATGGACACAGTTGGACCCACTCCTGCGTCGGGTGACATTTTGTGTACAGAGTGGATGGAAGGAGAAAAATAATGATGAGGAACTTCGTCCTTATTTTAGCAGACGAAACGAACTAAGTGTTCATGAAGGGTGTATTATATGGGGAAGTCGTGTGGTGATCCCAGAACCAGGAAGAGAAAAATTATTGGATTTGTTGCATGAAGGACATCCTGGAATAGTCAGGATGAAAAACCTGGCAAGGAGCTACTTGTGGTGGCCAGGAATTGATGAAGCTATTGAGACCAAAGTACGAGTATGTGAAGATTGCCAGGCACAAAGCGCCCTGCCGGCAGTGGCGCCCTTGCATCCCTTGGAATGGCCAGATCGCCCCTGGTCTAGAGTACATGCAGATTATGCAGGACCTTTTATGGGATCCATGTTTTTGATCCTAATTGACGCTTATAGCAAGTGGATTGAGGTCTATAAGTCATCTACTTCTACATCTGAAGTGACCATCGAAAAATTCAGACAGGCATTTGCAACACATGGAATCCCTGATGTACTTGTTACGGACAATGGGACCTGTTTTACAAGTCATGAATTTTCCTTTTTTACATCGGAGAATGGTATTCTACATGTGAAGACTTCACCATACCACCCCGCATCCAATGGGTTGGCTGAGCGGGCTGTTCGAATTTTTAAGGAAGGGATGAAGAAGATGGATAAAGGCCCTGGATCATTGATGACCAAGTTGCAAAGGTTTTTGTTAAACTACCGAACAACTCCACATACTACGACTGGTGTAACTCCAGCAGAACTCCTCATGAATAGGAAATTACGAACAAAGCTAGACTTCGTCAAACCTGAAATTCGAGAACGAGTAGAAAATCGACAGAAGAAATTCAAGCACTACCATGATGCACATGCAAAAGGACGAACCTTTATAGAAGGAGATGCCGTAATTGTGAAAAGTTTTCCAAGTGGACAGTTGAAATGTGGGGAAATAACACAAAAGACAGGACCAGTATCATACAGAGTCGCACTACCAGACGGAGGAATCGCACGCAGACATATTGATCATATCAAGCAGCGACATTTTAAACCATCTATGGAACTGGACAATCCTGATGGAAGCGACTATACGCATACCCCAGTAACCATAGAAGAGAGTCCTACATACAAAGCATCCGACTGCGAGTCCGTGACCGATCAACTTCACCATTATCCACTACTTCAACATCGTCCAGCGCTCCAAGCGTAACCAGTCCACGCAGATCATCTCGTTCTGTTAAAAAACCAGCCTATCTGGACGACTACGTAACTCCATAAATAAACTGTTGAAATGGAAGGGACAGATTTGTGCCTTTTTGGTGGAGTGTTTATGTTGTGTGTACCCACCTTTTGAACTGTTAAAGTTAACGATATAATAACTATAATTTTGAAGATATTGCATATACTGATATATATGTAAGTAGTTTTAATATGTTTTATTTACAGTTGATGATCTAGTCAAAATCATTATGAAATTAACGGGGAGGAATGTATTATTCCGGAATTGTCTTTGTCTTATCATGTTGGTTTTGTCTGTTATGTGTCATTGTATGTTTTCCGCCCTATAAACTACATGTGTTTTGTGTGACTGATTTCTGACTAACGTTTTGGACAGAACATTGCGCATATGCACATACATGATAAAACAGTATTTGAATAAGATTGCAATGTATGTAAACATTTCAAAAGTGGGTGGTATATTGTTTTTAACATATTTTTGCACTCTTCCATTGAAGTTGGGGTGCCACAATTGCGCCATAATCCTAGTCATCGTTTAGATGAACTTGAAATAAAAGATAATACATATTTTGAGACATATGTTTCATTATTAGATATTTAACCAGAAAAAAACGTTAAATTAATGGTAATCATTACATAACAACAAACCTTTATAATAAAGGTGATGGCTTCAATTTTTCTATAGTCAACTTTCCTTACTTATGTAACCTATCATCACCTACATATGGAGTTTTTGTTTCTCAGTTGATTCGATACGAAAGGACATGTTCTACGTATGAACAGTTTCTAAAACGAAGCAAGCTACTGACAAACACGTTGATAAAACAAAATTATCAACAGTCTCGATTGAAGTCATCAATTCGAAAGTTCTAAGGTTGCTACAACAACCTTTTAAGCAAAAACAATCGTCCGCTAGATGGTATGCTCACTGACGTTTTTCATACTTATTATTAGGCCGTTATCATTTACCGAATTGTCTACGGATTTTCCAATTTTCCCGATTACGACAAAGAGCACACGGCGGGTGCGACCGGTCAGCAAATGATGCTCACTCCTCATGGCACCTGATCCTACCTCTATTTTTTTTATAAAGGTCCGTGTTTGCTCTGCTCCTGTTTTGGTATTTTTTCATTCTTTGGTCTTTTGATATAGAACATTGTTTAATGTGTAAACGGCTCAAGTCAGTCGATAGTAAAAAATAGACAAAAAAGCAGTTCATGGTTCTAGAAGTAGAAAAAAAAGAGGGGGGGAGGGGTGAAAATTATTAAGATTATATACTGCGAAAATTTGAACGTGTCATACCAGTTTAAAGAAGAAGCATCGAGAAAGGAAGGGTAACACGCATACTTATTTATAAGTGAATATGTTCGACCGGGTAAAATAATATGTTCGACCGGGTAAAATTCGGCAAATCATCAACGCTATGAATGGGTTCTTAGATAAATTCGCATACCCTAGACACGCAAGGATATGCGGTACTGTTGATAATGTTAGCCTTATTTTTCTAAGATTTAGAGGAATGAAATTAACTTCGTTGTTCGCGTTGATTCCCTGAACGTGTGTCTGTTGTAAACATGATTTACTGTATCTCTTTACAAACCATTGGTTTTTCTGTTAAAGTGATTAGCATCTGAGTTATGCAAATCAAATACAGAAAATGGAAATAAAAGCATAAACGATCTGCTTTGCGCTAATAATAAATATTTTCAACAATGGAATAATCACTTTATATTAATTTTTTAAAGAAATTGTGATACAATTATTATCTAGAATTATTAGTTTTTCTTTAAAAACAAACATTCTTCAGTTAAGTGGGACAGGTGGTCGTGGCCACTTTTAGCCTATCTTAACCTCCTTAAGAGGAAGTGCTCTGTATAAAAATATAGAAAAAATGTTCAAATTTTTTAATGTTTGGAATTTCTCCACTTAACAAAAGCTTATTGCAAACAAATTATATTTCAAAGATGCGATGGTTAATTTGTTGACCCCCCCCCCCCCCCAGCCTCCTTAAATGTACTATAACACTTGCGTTTTTTTCCTGGTGTAAGAAGTATCTTTATAATATTATCCCACAGGCACCTGACGTCATATATTTTTCTCATAATAAAAATAATACACCGCTTACCTAATAATACACAAGGTACCCATCCCCGCCATCTTGGATTTTTTTAAAACTGTCACATCGCCGTGAATTTTCGCTTATAACTCAGCGGTAACATTTTTCTGCGATCATCTCCGCCGTCCGATCGGTCACTCGATTTATTAGCTTACTGCTGATTCAACCAAAACGGCCCATAACATCGTTTATTAATAAAAATATCTCCTCATTCTGCATCTACTGCTGCTGATTTGCGACAAAAGGCTAAAGGGTGGACGGAAGTTGACATCTTTGCGTCATCTTTTGGGATATCCCTTTTCTGATTGGTGCATTTTTTGCAGTATTTTATTAGGGAAAAAATGCACCAATCAGAAAAGGGATATCCCAAAAGATGACGCAAAGATGTCAACTTCCGTCCACCCTTTAGCCTTTTGTCGCAAATCAGCAGCAGTAGATGCAGAATGAGGAGATATTTTTATTAATAAACGATGTTATGGGCCGTTTTGGTTGAATCAGCAGTAAGCTAATAAATCGAGTGACCGATCGGACGGCGGAGATGATCGCAGAAAAATGTTACCGCTGAGTTATAAGCGAAAATTCACGGCGATGTGACAGTTTTAAAAAAATCCAAGATGGCGGGGATGGGTACCTTGTGTATTATTAGGTAAGCGGTGTATTATTTTTATTATGAGAAAAATATATGACGTCAGGTGCCTGTGTATTATCCTTATTATCCTAAAAGAAAAAATATTAATCATCAAACATAGTCAAATATAGCATGGCAACATCATGAGGTGCATGATTATGTTAAAAAAGTGCACTTCAACATGAAACGGTGGTATGAAATAATCAAACAACCATTTTTTTTTCTCTATGTGAAAAATATAATTATATTCATTTAGTAATAAATCGACCTATCACTCTCATTTGTGTCAATTGTCAATCTAATGTTTAAATAAATCATAGAAGTGTCAAGCATTGGCGCATGATTTGACATGTAGACAACTGTAGTTCAACAGTCTGGTATCCATTGTTCTAGGTCTATATGCTTGGTAAACAAGACGCTGTGTACATAGGAATCGATTATTAGCAAATGATTCTACTTGGTTTACATGTATGCGCACCAAAGTAATGGATAGAGTTATGCTTGGCGCACATGACGTAAGCAGCCAGCCGTGTATGCTTGGTGCACAAGAATGTGTGTCTTTCTGTGTCCGATAATACAGTTAGTATACTTTGCATGTACGCGGAACAAGTGATATAGAAGGTTTTGTAGCATCAATACATGATGCACAGATCATATGCGGTGCACACCTGGTGCGCGAAGAGTATATCTACAGCTAACTAAATTTTCATTAATCCTTAAAGGTGTACATTGTCGGGAAAATTCCATTTCGTCGACAGGACAAATAATTAAAGTTTAAAATAACCAACACTGTATAAGAGATAATTTATATTAAGACTTTGGCATATCATGATTGTGCTGCCAGCAGTGCGACCAATCACTTGAAGTCTTGTTATTGCTATGTAAAAATGCAGTGCTTATGTTTAATTTAAGTTTGAGTTTGTATCAGTTAAGGCATTGCTTTTTCTTTAAATGAAAAATAGTCTGCTCATTTTCTGTACAACTACATTTATTTTTTTTTTGGAAAACCCGCTGCTGTGAAACAGCTGTATTATTACATGTAGAAGAATTTACTCATAAGCCATGGTTGAACCACTTGGAATTTTATTAAAAGTGAATTGGCGTCAAAAAATACACATTGTCATAAGAAAATAAGTACTGTACGTCATTTTTTAAAAATTAAACCAAAAATTCAGTCCTATATTTGATGAGTTGTCTTGCAAGTCATCGAGGATACAAACCATAGAGATCAAAATCCTTCAAATTGCTTTCTTTACACGTATTTAGCATAAAATGTCAGTTACATCGTCTTAACATTGGTTTATCTTTAAAATGCAAACGCTTTTCCCCATGAGGAATAATAAAACAAATTCGCATAAAGTGTAAACGTTTCAAGAACATATACGCATTATTGCGTCTGTATTGACACATTTTATTTTGTCATTCCATGTCACATAGACATTGATTCGATTCCATGTCTACATTCGGCTCTGCACACAACAAGACCTAATCGTTATGTCGACCAGCAAACAGAATCTGACAGCCTCTTCAATGACCATTGCAGAGAGTGATGTTCATGTTGGGTAAGATTTTTATTTGTTAATACCATGTTTTGTACTTCTTGATTTATGAACGACAGGATTAATCGTACCCATAGCAAGGGCTCTAATAGGATAAATATGAGGTAACCGTTGAAATGCTGGTGTGTTGAAATAAAAATAAAAACCTTAAGATATGTTGATGGCCATTTTAGACTCAACCTTCCCATCAATTAATATTGTAGAAAATTTTACAGTTTGTTAATCTAGAAAATTCTACTGCAGTCTCTGAAAGAAGAAGAGGGAGATTAAAACATAATCAGATAATGATGTTTCAATATCGCAAGCTGAGTGTTATACTGATGATTTTAAAAAAATAATGCTTAAACCAGGTTTAAATACCAGTGCCAAGGTACATGTATGAATAAAGCACATATGCCTCGTCCTTTAAGGAGAAACCTTGTTTGTTGGCAATCCATCGATCACCTTTACATTGTGAATTTTAATTTCAAATATATACAGTACCTGTACTAGTAGCTGTTAAATTGTTTCATACATAAACTTATTTGCTATAATAAAATGTGTCAGTGGTTTATTTTATTTTTGATCCCCACAATAAAACTTACTAAAAAATACGGTAATCGTATTTTACCTTACCCTAACGTATTTTACTTGCAACTTGAAGAGTTAGAACTTTAAAGCTCCCTGAAATAAACGTTCAGATTACTTTAGTTGTCAACAGTTCTTTGGCGTGGGTATGTATGTTTGAAAGAACATCACATTTTTGACTTTTTTTTCAATGCATGTATCTAATTTTTTAAGTTCTGTAAAAGTTGTTGTTTTCGTGTGGGTTAAATTTAATATTGCTATGCAGTTATTCTAAACAACCGCGTAAATTTCTCCTGTGCGTAAGGCCAAAAGACTTAAAGCTTAAGAAACGTCAAGAACAATTAGTCTTAATAGCGTATAAAATGGTAAGACCAATCATTGAAATATCCTGAGTATTGTTAATTTTATTGGATTCGCGAGGAATTAATATTATTATATTATTAAATATAGTAATGTCATCTTTCCAAAACTTTGCATACAAAAAGACTTACATTTAATGTCTCATTTAAAAGTAAAACAAGTAGGGGTTACCTCTCCAAAATTTTAAGATATAGCATGAAATAGGCTAATTTTGGGCCAAAATGGGAGTTAATTAAGGTCTTCCGTTTCCAACGGAAGACCTTATAGTGATTGTAAGGTTTTTAGGGTCTTCCGTTTCCAACGGAAGACCCTCTTGTTATTCTATTGTTTCTTTTTAGGGTCTTCCGTTTCCAACGGAAGACCCTCTTGTTATTCTATTGTTTCTTTTTATTATTATAGACCATTCTTTTTTTATTATTTGTAGACCGTTGGAAACGGAAGACCTTCTTGTTATTGCTTTGTTTCTGTTTCCCTTATTATTATTCTTTTTTTTTCTTACGCATTTTTGTGCACGCGAGTTCTCGGGAACGGCTTGGCTGATTTTAATGAAACTTTCAGAACAAACAGATGTTGATCTGAACCTTATTGGAAATTTTTTACATTGATGACGTCATTTCCGTTTTAGAGATATTGACTTTTGTACGATTTTTAGAGGGTCGGCTTGTCCGGTGTTTTTCTCCTAAACAAAAACAGATATTTGATTCAAATTTTCAGGGTTTGTAGACCTATGTTTGTGGATATGACAGAAGCATTTTCATTGTTCTGTGACGAAAAACACCGAAGCTCGTCTGCGCTTAAAAATTGAGATAAAAAGCGTCATGATTCTTTTGTGGTTTTCTTTGAATATTTTTTTTCTCAAAAGTATTTTGTTAAGACTTATAGAACAAAAAAACTTTAAAAAGTCAAGAACTTTCATTTGACATTAGGGAAAAGGGGCTAGCCCTTTAAATTAAGGGCTGAAAGGGCTCTAAAGTATTCTAATTATATCTTTTTACTGTGAAATATTTTGTTATACTTTATAGAAGCAATTATGTTCATCGTAACGTTATGTACCTATACATGACAGTTGTTTACTCCTTTGTAACGTATTTAGGGATTTTAAGGGGCCAGCAGACCGAAATTTTGATCTTATATATCTGAAAATGGAGAGAAATTTTGAAAAGCAATGTTGAACAAAAGATGCTCCAAATAATGTCGTTAACAATTTGCAACCATTCTTTTTTTGTTATCCGGTCCCTAAAAGGAGTTATAGGGTCGGCCCTTAAAACGATCTCTTCCAGACATCTCGAGAACGGTACATAATTTCTGCATACTTGTTGAACAAAATGTGTTTAAAATGACAAGAGCTTTCTTTTTATATCACGAAAAAGGGGCTGGCTATTCAAATTAGGAGCCGATAGAGTTCTAAAGTCTTTTAATCATAACCTTTAATTGTGAAATATTTTGTAATACATTACGGAAGCAATTATGTTAATCGAAATGTTATGTACCTATACATGAAAATTGTTTACTCCTATGTTATGTAATAAGGGATTTTAAGGGGGCAAAAGTCCGAACTTATCATCAACGTCCCAAAATTAAAAAAAAGCAATTTTAAGGAGCAATATTGAACAAAATACGCTAAAAAATGTAATTAACAATCTGCAACCAAAACTTGTTTGTTATCAGTTCCCACGATCTCTTCCAGATAAATCAAGAACGGTTACAAAGAATTTTTTACACAAAATGTATCGAAATCAAGAGACCTCTTATTTGATATGAAATAAAATGTGGCTGGTCCCTAAATTGGGGATCCAACGGGGTGTATAATCCTTCATCCATCGCTCTTTTAGATCACATCTGCATTTCCTGATATGTTTCGTTGATGAAGATAAAAGGCAAAGTCATTTCCTCTTCTAAAAATCGGACGGAAGACCTCCTCGTTGCTCGCAACGAGATCGTGTCTAGTTATTATTATTATTCTTTTTCTTTATTTTTCTGACTTTTTTAAAGCTTAATATCTCAAAAAGTTCTCAACGGATTAACATGAAACTTTCAGGGATTATGTAACATCATCGTCCCTAAAAGATGGTAAATTTTCGACTACAACGTCACTTTCGTTTCAACGTTACGTCAATTTTTAAATTTTAAAAAAGTGATTTTGTCCAGGGCGTTTTTCAAAAACACTTCAAGAGAGAGACTTGGAATTTTCTGTGTTGAAGCATTGATCGTTTTGATTTGGACATAAGGTTGGAATTTAGTTTCCGTCACTTCCGGTCTAAACCGGAAGTGTTTTAAAATTTTCGAATTTTCGAATTTTTCGTTTTAATTTTAAATGTTTACGAGGTTTGTAGAGTTGGTCATGCTGAATACGAAACTGAAATCCGTTTGAAAATCGGACGATGCATTACAGAGATATCGGGGTTTAAAAATTGATTTTTCCGGAAATTTTGTTTCCGCGTCCTTGGTTTAAAAAATAGCGTAATGTTAATAGTAAAATTAACTCGTACCAAAAATAATTGTTAAGTCTTACTTAGACACATTCGGATTTTTTTTGTTAAGTTGTTCTTAAAATCAAGAAGGCTTTTGTTAAGTCGTACTTAAAATCATTCGGATTTTGTTAAGTCGTACCAGGAATTATTCGATTTTTTCATCTTTTTATTTTACTTTCTCTTGTTACTGGTTTAAGAGCTCTGCTTCTTACAGGAACTTTCAGCTTTACTTCCGACATTAACGGAAGACCCACTCGTTGCTTTGCAACGAGCTTTGCTCTAGTTATTATTATTATTATTATTCTTTTTCTTTATTTTTCTGACTTTTTTAAAGCTTAATATCTCAAAAAGTTTTCAACGGATTTACATAAAACTTTCAGGGATTATGGCAAATCACTGTCCCTAAAAGATGTTAATTTTTTAAGTACAACGTCACTTCCGTTTCTACGTTACGTCAATTTTTAATTTTTAAAAATGTGATTTTGTCCAGGGCGTTTTTCAAAAACGCTTTAAGATAAAGACTTGGAATTTCCTGTGTTGAAGCATTGATCGTTTTTATTTGGACATAAGCCTGGAATTTAGTTTCCGACACTTCCGGTCCAAACCGGAAGTGTTTTAAAATTTTCGAATTTTCGAATTTTTCGTTTCAATTTCAAATGTTTATGAGGTTTGTAGAGTTGGTCATGCTGAATACGAAACTGAAATCCGTTTAAAAATCGGAAGATGCATTATAGAGATATCGGGGTTTAAAAATTGATTTTTCCGGAAATTTTCTTTCCGCGTCCTTGGTTTAAAAAATAGCGTAATGTTCAAAGTAAAATTAACTCGTACCAAAAATAATTGCTAAGTCGTACTTAAACACATTCGGATTTTTTTTGTTAAGTCGTTCTTAAAATCGGAAAGGTTTTTGTTAAGTCGTACTAAAAATCATTCGTATTTTATTAAGTCGTACCAGGAATAATTCGATTTTTTTTCATTTTTTTCTTTTACTCTTGTTGTTGGTTTAAGAGCTCTGCTTCTTACAGGAACTTCCAGCTTTACTTCCGACATTGACGGAAGACCCACTCGTTGCTTTGCAACGAGCTTTGCTCTAGTTTATTATTATTATTTTTTTTTCCCAGTTTTTGTCCACAAGATTTCTCAGAGATGACTGGATAGATTTATGTGAAATTTTCTGGAATGGAAGAAAATGACAATATCTCGAGGCGTTTTTTTCATTTTGTCAAAAATCGTTTCCGGTCGTCCGTTTCCTGTCCCGCGTTGAAAAAGCTTGTACCAACGAGATCTCAGAAACGGTAAACACTTGAACATCCAAACTTTGTGGGATGATAGACCTATAGTTGTAGATGTGTTTAAACATTTTTGTTTTGTTCGGCGTAACTTCCGGTCGTCACCGGAAGCACTTCAAAAATTTTTGTTTTTACATATTTAATTTATCTCCCATAAAATAAAGATATTAGTATAGATCCTTTCATATGTCATCTATACAATGTTAAATAAACAAAAAAAATCTACTTCCGGTGAGATATCTCGATTATCTCAGGAAGCTTTTTTAAAACATATTTTGTACCCGCAAGTTCTCAGGTACTGTACGTGATTAAGACACGAAACTTTCACTAATCATAGACATTTGATTGAAGATGTGTTTAAACAGTTTCGTTTTGTCTTCCGTCACTTCCGGTCCACAGCGGAAGAGTTCAAACAAATCAAACTGTTTATCCATAAAACTGTTTTTATTTGATAGTTTTAGCTACTTCGATGAATAATAATGTAAAATAGGAAAGTAACAAGATATAAAAAATTTAAATTTCATTAAGCACTTCCGTTTGTCCGTTTCCTGTCTTGAGACAAAAAACCTTATATCGACGAGATCTCAAAAACGGTAACGACCTCAACAACCAAACTTTGTAGGATTATAGACCTGTGTATGGACACGTGTTAACACTATTTTGTTTCATCCGGCGTAACTTCCGGTCGTCACAGAAAGTACACCAAATTCTGATTTTTTAAAAATATGTTGGTTATTTGGCATGGAAGTAACCTTTTAGTTATAAAAATACAGGAGGTCATCCACAGATGGTGAAAAAAACCAAAAAAGTTCTACTTCCGTTGAGACATCTCAAATATCTCAGGTAGCCTTCTTTTAAAAAAACAAACTACCCCCAAGATCTCAGAAACTTTGAGAGATCAAGACACAAAACTTTTATGGATAATGGACATTTGAACGAACATGTGTTTAACGGCTTCCATTTGGTCGTACGTCACTTCCGGTTTTCACTCGAAGTGATAAAATAAAAGCAATAAAAGGTTGTTTTATTTTAAATTAATTTTTTTTTTAGCATATTACTCAATGTGATGAACAATACACTTATCATAGGTAAATGTACTAAAATACGTATTGTCAATTTCTTAATCACTTCCGTTCGTTCCTTTCCGGTCCCGAGACAAAAACCATTTCTCAACGAGATATTATAACTAACAAAAACTTGAACATCCAAAATTTGACGAAATACAAGGCAATGTATGAAGATATGTTTACTATGTTTTGTATGATCCGGCGTAACTTCCGGTCGTCACAGAAAGTACTCAAAAATGAAGTTTTGTCTTTTTGTTTGTTTATTTCTTGGGAATTCCTTTTTAGTATAAATAATATCCATTTTCTGTTTACAAGAGAAATGGATCTTTTGTACAGATTTATACATGAGAAACGGAAGACCTTTTTGTTGCTATAGCAACAAGAGTCTAGTTTTTTCTTCATTTCTATGAAATATAAGCTAAATATGCCAAAATATATCGATAGAATTATCAAAATATTGTTCAAAAATGTTTTTGAGAACGTGAATATATCGTAAAAGACAAAGTTAATTATCTAGAAATTTGGTCTGTATAATGTAATTTTTTTTTAATACAATTTTGTTCAATAAAGTTTATTTGGCTTTGTAAAATATAGATGTACTACTAGAATTAATATGTGATGCAGAATTTCACACTAGAGGTGACCCAAAATTGCTACCTAAGGAGCAAACCTCTTTGATTAACATGGTGTTTTAAACAAATTACAATGAAAGACTAGCATTAATTTTGTTTTAGTGAAAAATCAAACAATGTTCCACGTTTCTATCTAGTTCTATGGTGATAGTATTACACTGTATTGATTGCGTTTTTCAGCCTGTAGAAGTATGGTGTGATAAAAGGACTGTTTGTTCCATCAACCGAATACCTAGTTAAGCTCCTTGAAGATTTTTTTTGGAAAATTATTTAAACCTATGACTGCACTGATCTGGGCTTATTCATGTGATGTAAAAAAAAATGCATGCAACACCTAACATAAACATTGAATTTCACTTTCAAACCTTCTAGTTGGTTGCGCATTATAGACATAGTTTAATTTAAAGGAATTTAATGCAGAGACTGCTTTAATAAGTGTATCCATATGCCTATTCAATTACTTAATCTTTACCAACAAATATTCCTCACCCAGAGAATGTTTCTTGATCTATATTTAGGTCGACGTCAGTCTCATTCTAAAAATCTTTAGGAAACTATAGCTATAGACTCCTTCTATTCAGTGATAATGAGCACTAATCCAGTTGAAAAAATTGCAAAAAATGTAATAAATGTACAAACCCTAGACCAAAGGCAAAAACCGCACTTGTAATATAAATGTACAAACATGAGTTCAGGAGTATCAATGTAATTCTGAATAGAACCTGTCACTTCGCTTTGCCAAAAGTATTTGCATCCCTCAGACAGAGTAAAGAAACGTAAAGGAAAAAGTAAGAAAAAAAAGTTTTACCTAACACTGGTTAAATCTCTTGTTTTTATAACAGATGCCATTGCGTAAACTTATGACAAAACGACGTCATTTGAAAATTACGAATTATCTATTAAAGAAGATGGGGGAACAAGATAGCGCAAATGCCCATTTGGTTTAGTCGTAAAATACAATTTCAAATTTAATTTTTTCCAACTAAATATACTTGATAATGTTATATTAAAAGTTTACAAAGGCCCAATTTTTAACTATACATGTATTCAGTTTTGAATATTTTAACAAACGATAAGAAAAAAAATCTAAAGTTTAGTTGGTATCGAACCCACAACTTAAAAACCTTAAGTCTATAATATTATCAAATGTCTGGTGCTCTAACCACTGAGCCATTTCAGTCACAACAAACTTCATTGTTAAATGCTATATGCGACTACAACCACGAATTTACGCACTTGTATTATTTTTCTAAAACGTTCCATTGTTGGGATACAAAATGACATTTTTAAAGTAGTGTGGGTCATCTCTCCATGTTTTCGTTGTTTGAAATCGGTTTGATTTACTTTAAACCTTATATAGACTATGACAAAAATATGGAGCTCAGACCCACTCTATAAAAGAAAAGGCATTGAAGTTCTAAAAATGACACTATCTGGAGGTTTTGACACACATACGCCAGTTTAAATCAACATATTCCAAATATCTAACATATTTAAGGGTTATAAATCGATGTTATGGGAAATTTACATTATTTTCAATAATTTAGAAAGAAATTATGAGATTTGTTGATATGCAAAAGAAAACTTTATACATGGAATATATAATCTAGATTTAATAAGATTTAATAAGAAACTGCTAGTTTAGATTTTGCGTATTTCTTAATTCCAAATACTAGGTAAAATGTATCTTATTTTCGAGACAGTAGCCCTCATGTCAAACAATATTTTTTATTATTTCAAATCATATTTACAGCAATTCAATCAAAAATACCTGAGCTGATGTTCGAAGAAATAAGTTTTCTTACTTTAAAAAATTCGTGTTCAAGTGTTTCATTATAGTTTCTTAATAAATGAAATAAAACAGAAAAAGGTAATTTTTGCACATTTGTGGACCCACTACAATATTTTTATCACACTGTCTTTAAATGAGATTTGTTTTTATAGCATGGAAAACAGAAATAAGTCGTCCAGTAAGATTCGGATTTTCTGTTTAATGGTGTTGGCTCTAGTCGCCATTATAGCTGTTTCTGTGGCCCTGGCAGTTGTAGTAATCAAAAACGAAGAAACTGACGATGATTCTGTTACCTTACCCTCTACCACAGCTGACCCTAATCTCGTATCCTCCAAACGAGGTACTTAACATTCAAAATGTCAATTGTTTCTCTGTATCTGTTTTGTCACCATTGGGGTTTCCACTTTTTCGGTTTTCCTTTTATTTCTTTTGTAGAAATATGTGTCTCCCAGGAATGTATACTCGCTGGTGAGTTTAGTTTATAACATAATCTAAATATCATATTTCAATTGTAAATGCTTCTTACCAGACAAAGCTTATGTTATGTTAGTTTAAATAATATTAATTAAATTTTTTAAATAGATGTTGATACATGTATATGTATCTAACAGCAAGACAATTATGAGCTATTACCACATGACAATCTCTCCTTCTTATCAATAATTGACAATGCCTGTATATTTACATTAAAAAGCTCAAAATTAAATAACACTTTTGTTTCACATTTCAGCGTCAAATTTGATTAATTCCATAGATCCCAAAGCAGACCCATGTAACGATTTCTACCAATTTGCTTGCGGGAAGTGGCGAAAAAAGCATGTGATTCCAGAATATGCTTCTATTACAGGTGTCACCCACAAGTTAAACGACGAATTGGATATCATCTTAAAACGTGAGATAACTTGATATGATTTAATCTCAATTGCCAAATATACTATGTCCTTTATTCAAATAATTATATATTATATTTTTCATGCTTGTGTTAAATGTCGATTTTTATTATTTCATAGGTTAGATAAAAAAGGCACAGCCTTATTCTTTCCTATACTTACTTTTTTAATTTCATTCGAACTCCTTAGTAATTCATTATATTTCTGATATGTAGCTTCTCTTATCCTTTTTTTCAAAATATTCAAATGGACAGATGTACTGGAGAGAAAGATAGAAGACAGTGACATTGAAGCCGTAAGGAACGCCAAGAGGTATTACCAGTCTTGTGTGGACGTAGGTATGGAAAAAAACCCAATAATGCCCTGACCCGGAATTAGAGTTAGGCTAAAAGCTGGATGGTCAACAAATCGAAAATAGAATACTGAAGTCTGTCCCAATATATTTTTATTATTTATAAATACCTCTTGATTTAAACAATATTCTTTCAATAGTATGAAAAAATTCCAAGATTTCCTTTTTGAAACGCACCCTCTAGCTTGTCAGATTTCACACGGCTAAAAATAGAAAATCTACGTAGATTTTGCATTGCATTAGCCATTATTAAGCCCGGATGATAACGTTAAAAAAGTGCGAGGTATTCCGTGTGACAAGGGAGAAAATATGTCAATATTCCCTTTATGAAACTCCGTAGGAAATCTATTTTCGTTCCTATGAATTTTTACGATGGAAAAATCGTAATGTGTGAAAGAAGTTATCTTGGGAATTTTCCTTTCATCGATATTTCAATTGCATTTCTTTCACAGGTATGTGTATTTTTATTAAAAATCGTCAAAACGTGCAGCAAAAATATCTTGGGACAGACTATAGTGTACCGTAAAAGTTTAAAAATGATTTATTTTAGCCACAAACTATTATTAAATAAAAAATTCGAATATTTGAATCATAAAATTTTAATAATTCCAATATCTTAGTCAGTGCTCTTCTTCTTTGATAGACACAGTACCGATCAGACCCTACCTTACACCACAGCAGACCCAAACTAAACCCCGGGTTTACTTTCAGGGTTAACTCGGGGTTTACTTCGAGTCCGCTTTTGAAAATGTGTCCACTCGGGGTTTACTTAGGGTCCACTCGAGGTTTACTTTGGGTTTACTTGGGGGTTTGCCTTTGGGGTCCACTGTACACATTAAAGTGAGAAGCAGACCCGTCTATACTACATGTATCTAACTGCCTGTAATTCCTGTCCCTCGTTTATTATAAATACACATGTATCGTTTGCTCTATGTGTCCACTCTGGGTTTACTATGGGTTTTACTCTGTGTCCACTCTAGTAAACCCGGAGTAAACCCAGGTTAATTCTAGAAACTATTGCGCAGTATATGTTGGGCGGTGTTCGTTTTGAATGTCCACTCGTAAATCTGTTTTAAATTGCTCGTATTTATAGAGATAACGCATGCCGAAGATTTGCTCCAAACTAGGAACAAGAAGTTTCTGCGTTTAGGGTAAATTATTTTTGTGACTAGAGTAAAGTTACTTGTATAACATTTAAATATTTACATAATTTGACTTTGTAACTGCTTTTAAACAATTTATAAAATTGAAATTGACTTCTTTCGATATTCATTACTGCTACATGTACTGTCGTTTTAAAAGATGTCACACCGATTGAAGATATTGTTTAAGGTGTCGGATGTATAATTGAGACTGAGGCCTCGGGATTTTCCATTATGATCTCGGTAGATTACGGAGATTGGGATATTGCAATAAATTTTTAAAGTATCAAAATATTTTTATTTAACATAATAAAAAGTAAGAAATAAACAATTCAAGAATGTATAAAGTAAAGCAAGAAAGTCATTTGCTGTTGGATGGCGTTGTTCTTTTTCTCAAGGCGCATTTGTATTTGCGATAACGTGAAGAAAAAAACCCTATCTTAAAGAGTAAACTTTGCGGTGCGTGTGTAACGTATTCAAACGTAATATAGGTCGTCTTAGTCATTAAAATTTTATTTCGTAGATTTTGTTGCTGTGCATAATTTGAATTTTGGATATCCGAGCGATTGCATGACCCTTTTATTAGCTTATTTTCTATATCTAGTTTTATCAATGTGCATTAAAATAATTAACATACAAAATATTACATCTTTATTTCTCATCTACATTCATTATTTTAACATATAAAGTGTTATTCGAACGTTTGTTAAATTTCTTTGCATGCAAGAAACACATCACATTGTGCTTTAGCATCGGAACTATAGACATGATTTCATATATATATATATATATATATATATATATATATATATATATATATATATATATATATATATATATATATATATATATAAAACTGCAGGCCCTAAAAAGTACTTCTTCACCACGTGCACACGCTCGCTAAACGGCGGTTCCACCGAAACGCTTAACAATTTTCACGAAACGCTGCACGCTTTGCCCAACGCTAAACGGTATGCAAAACGCTTAGGCTTTTGAAATTTAATTATTCACAGAATTTATTTTATAGGGGTGCATGCCCTGATGTAGATTTTAATTTTACTTGGTGGTGTAAATACCTTGTTAATTTTGTATATACACCAACAGAGATTAAAAATCAAATTTTACAGTATGGCGGGGGATGCTATGCAATCAAATAATAATTTTTTTTTAATCATAAATAACCGCGTAGAAGAAAAATTAAAATCTCATAGAAGATACACATAACGAAATAGAAGGAACTTTCCTCAAGGTATCACTGTTTTATGATTTCTTTTTTTTTATTCAAAACATTGTAATGGAAAAAACAAAATAAATGATTTAGATTTCAGACCCAACATCTGTGTAAGGGCGTATACATGTATTTCCTAGCTTAATTGCTTGGACAAAATAATTGTAATCATTGTGGTTAAACATCTTGTCATTTTCCTTTAAGAGGGTTTATAAGAGTAAAAAAATCACATGTAAAATCATCATTTTTTCTTCTCTCGCATTTCATAGATTATGAACAGTATAGTTTTCACTCTATCTTTTTTTCTGTTTCTGAATTTCCTATCATTAAAAATTGTACTATACAGCTTTTAAAATCAATTAATCAAATCAAATGCATGCGTTTTTACAACATTACAGTGTCAACTATAAAAGTTGATTCGGATTGCCTATGAAAATAATAAGGTGTTAACAGTATAAAACATGTTGACGGATTTCGTATTTAAATATTAATTGTACTGATACGGACACATTATAGACATTCTTAATAGGCAGCACCCGTTTCAAAATTGACTTATTCTTTTGTTTGTTGAAAAAGAATACAAGTTTGATTAAAAGATTAGTACAGAGTTTATTATTGCTTTATAGGAGTTAAATGTTCCTAATGAATTCTCATTATCCTGATAAAACATTTCACACAGTTCCCGCACGCTTTCATTTTAAGGCTTTACGCGCCTGATTTGACCCGCAATTTACGACTTCGCTGTAATGGTGAAAAATACTTTTTTATGCAGACATTTTGCTGAATAAATTTTTTAAAATTCAAACTCTCAAATTACAAGTTCTCAATCGTAAAGAATAGACTAAAATCAAATTACAGGGTATCGGGAATATGCGTTTAAGTACATGCATATGATTGCGAGGAATGGGGGTTAAAATTGTGTGACGTCGACATGGTCATTGTAGAACACATATTTGGTTCATAACTTTATTATTATTGAAATATGTTGGCAATTTTTAATTATTAAATATAAATCATGTATATATATGTCCTTATCAGGCGTGAAATAGCAATACGTGTAATTAAATCTTGTATTTTTCAGTGTTGTGGTGTTTTACGCAACGGGTTATCGATTTGCTACAAGAGTGCGTTTCTTATCTTACAAAAATAGCCCCATAAGATAGACCCTGAAAAGTATATAAGAAGACATTTATACTCTTTATATGATCGAAATTCCTTAAAGCGTTACCCGAATCACGTTTAAAGTTTTAAAAATCTTTACCCTAGTCACGAACTTGCTTTACCCTAAAACACTGTGCCGATAAATATGCCAGTGCCAAAGTGGCATTTTTGCACCCGTCTAAGCTGCATATATCGAAAAATTCAAATATGCCACATGATAGATCATTTCTTAAAGAGTTTACAACCACCTTTTCTATCATCGTAACTCACCTGTTGGGTGAGATATTTACCTTTCAAAAATAAATTCCTTCAGGGAAATAATATCTTCCATAAGAAAAACAATATTCCTAGAGGAAATTTGAAATTTCCTATCGGAATACAAGAACTTCCTACAGGAATTTCAATTCCGATAGAATTTAATAAAATCCGATAGGAAATATTAGTTTCCTATATGAAAACTGCCTGTCTGAATCAAATTCCCACAGAAAATACCATTCTCTTACAGGAAATATAATTCTTTTAGGATTTTTAGAAAATCTTATAGGATTGTCAATATATAGGAGAATCATTTCTCCTGTGAGAATGATCATTTTCCTATGGGATATCAATTTTTTAAGGTAAATATCTCACCTGTCAGGTGAAACACACTAAAAACAGAAGTGGTTATATACTATCTAGACAATGGTCTATCATATTGTATTTATGAATTTTTCAAAAACTGCCTCTTATGCCGGTTAAAAAAACCCACATTGGCACTGGAATAATCATCCGGCACAGTGTTCTAATCATAGTCGAAATTTTTCCTTTCGCTATTTTAAGAAAAGATTCTGCAAAACTTTTACAATTGTTACGTTTATACATTACAAATAGTGTAAATTAGTGTATTTATTTCTTTATACTACTCCGACAATTGCGTAAATTTAGTGTAAGATAATCGAAGCGTGATTCCTTATCGCCATCTTGGACTGAGGTAAAGTGTGTTACCATAGTCTGTTTCTATATAGTGAAAACCCCAAAGGTTTTCTTTCTGTTAGGTTGGATCTGACCAATACTGTAGATACAATGTTCACTCGAAATTGGAAACAAACATCCAGGTTTTTATACATTTTTAATGAATTTATTAAAGATTTTTATTGTTTCGTGTGCATGAATCATTACAGGAAAAGTTAATTTTTGTACACATTGTGTATTCAGACCAAAAGGGAATTTTGCTCAAATCACTGAGACTTTAACGTGATTCTTTAACAAATAATAATTAAACTGGTGAATAATATGATGTTATCTAAGGGTTTTTACCTGAACATGTATTTTAGACTTATTGTTAAGGAATTGTTGTTCTGGAAAACACGTTAAGTGATATTGTAAACCGGTGTAACCTGGATAAAAATATACATTTTAATCACATTCCTTCAATTTACCATGATTAATGTTAATGGATACACAGACAATATTTTAATGTATTTCTGCAAACCTCCCGAACCGGTCAGTCATAGAAATTATGATGTATGCATATACATATACATGACATTTCTTGCAGATGCTATAGAAAAAGACAACCTTACTTCAATCAAACAGTTGATTGAAGATTTAGGAGGATGGCCAGTATTGAACAAGGATTGGAAAGAAGAGAATTTTAATCTTACCGATCTACTGATCAAAATAACACTTTACACGGCCAATCCACTTATCTTCATGTTCGTATATAGGGATTTCAAGAATCCAACAAACCATATGCTCTATGTGAGTAAGAGAAAAAGTCTAGTCATTTATTTAAAAGTTTTTTCCTTTTCATTTTTTTCATCATTTATATTAATCATTAAGCAGTCCACTCAGCAGTGCCCTCACCCTGGGCAGGGTCAATTTAAATGTAAAGAAAAGAAAATTCATCATACTAAAGCAACCAAAGATTTGGACATCCTGTATTGAAATCTTTAACTTTTATGTATTTCTTCTATATAAGTACATTGTATGTAGGTTGCCCCGGCCTGGGGAAAATGAATTTTAAATGCCAAATAACAACTTATCAAACCCCTAAACTACAAAGGCAACTATAAAGAATCCATGAGTTTTCGACAAAGTGTGAATCATACTTTTTTTTTTACATTTTACCCATGATTCTCCATTCTCCTTAAGCAGAGTATTCAGCTTAATTATAATTGTCATTGTATGCCTGTTCATTTCAATTTTCAATTTTTCTGCACAATTAGATTGACCAGCCTGCGGTTGGGTTACCAGACAGAAAGTACTTTCTGAGAGGCAGAGATCATCGGCAACTAGTGGCATATGAAAAATACGCACGAGAAATGGCAATCATTTTTGGAGCTGACGAAACGACGGCTTCTAATGATACCAAAGATATTGTGGATTTTGAAATTAAAATAGCACAAGTACGAAAAAATAAACCATGCTTCAGATCTACGTGAAATGAGATTTGTTGACGTTTGTGAAGATAATTTGCGTTAAAATTAAATAGTGAGAATACGATAAAATTAACAAGATATATTATCAGCCTGATTTTTAAGAAGTACGATATTTTTTCATCTTAGGTTTAAATCGTTATCCATAATATCCACTCATGTTCTTCTTCATTTAACAAAACACAGGTAATGTATTCTTATCGCAGTAATATATTTTTCGTTTCAGTATGTTTGATCCCATTACCGAGCATTTTCTCAGAGAAAAAAATTATACGTTACTTAAACTACTTTTTATTAACTCTTTACCAATGCAATTATCAAGTGATGTGATCATGTTGGTAGTCAATGTCTGTCAAAATATCCGTGAAAACCATGCAACAGTTATAAATCTTTAAAGCTGCCTTACGCCTATGGTTTTTTGGTGACTATATGTATTTTTTATGATTCGTCAGAATACTCCGATAGATACTTATTAAATAAAGGTGTATTAAAAAAAGAAGACAACGGTCCTCTGGATATTGATAGGACACTATAGATTGTAGATTCTAACGTTTTCCTCTGCTTAATCCACGTATCTTTATAGTTACGATACTACGCACTGTTTGATGAAAATTTAGGAAGAGCTTTAAAAATATGATTTGCATTTGATATGAAAGATATGAAATTTTAAAAACGTTTTATGGCACTTGAGGATTCTGATCATGCATACAATAATATTGAACATTAATTCTAAATTCGTAGGCAACCAGTGTAGAAGGACGCGACCAAGATAAGTTGTACAACAAAATGACGATAGGAGATCTCCAGACCAGATACCCCAATGTAAGTAAAACACAATAGCTCTTTTTCTCACATTTGTAATCGAGGACAGAATAAACACGTCGTTTGGTTTACATCGTTGTTGCATCGTGTTATATATAACAATGAAAAAGCATTAAAACATACATGTATGCTTTACATGCGAAATAATGTGACAAGCGATTATTACGAATACTCATGTAGATGCATAATACTCTTTTTATTCTGTATTATTATCTTTTATCTTCTACAGTTTCAGTGGCTGGAGTTTATTCAAGCAATTTTTGGGCGTGATGACGTCAATATTAGTGTGGATATTACAACACCTATTGTCAACAGAGATCCAGATTATATAGAAAATATTTTCAAGAGACTCAACTCATATAGTAAAAGGTTTTTATACTGTATCATATACTTAAAATTGTGTGATTTATGCTCCTTCGTTTTGAGAAAACAACTAAGCAGACTTAACTTGCTAATTGCTGGGGGCACATTAAACGAAACCCTTGGTTATTGACGAAAACCCAGATATACAAAATAGGGGTTGTATCATAGTCAGGAAAAAAACCCATTTTAAATTCACAGAACTATCCAAAACTACGTTATTTGGCGGACTCTCAATGGCTTTAGGATCGCACTGACTACCGAAGCGAGAGACGCTTACGTCAACTTCAATAAGGTACTGTGTAACGCTTCGATTAATGTTCAAGATTCTAAGTAAAAAAATAATAAAAAAGATTTATTGTTTCATTGTTGAAGTAAGACATATATCTGTAAAATATTTAAAAGACAAGAAATTGTATACAAACTTTTGAAACCCAACAAATAGTTATTCCTTAAAGTAACCATACTTTTATATTCTCTCTCTCTCTCTCTCTCTCTCTCTCTCTCTCTCTCTCTCTCTCTCTCTCTCGTCATTTTTTCACATTGTTTAAATTCATATATAGGTGTTGTCAGGGTCTACGATACAACCTCCTCGCTGGAAGATATGTGTTTCTGAGACTAGTAAGGCTATGGGGCTAGCGGTTGTGAAACCCTTTCTAGACGAGACCTTTGACGTTCAGTCCAAATACTTGGTATATTTGATCCAACATTGTTGTTGCATACGCATTCTTAGAAAATGTAAAAAATAAATCATAAGAATCCATCTTACATGTGCATAATTAAAAAGAGAAATATAAGTAAAAATCGAATAAAGTCAATAATAATTATAAAAACATGAAAATAAAATGGTTATTTGTTCTTTTTTCCAACAAAAAAAAAATAATAAAAACGATCAGCTTGGAGAAATATGTTTCGATATTCCATTCCCCGAAGGCAAGGCTTTATTCTTGTAAATCTTATCAAATTAACATCAAGTATAAACCTGGGTACACAACCTTTAACGTTTTTGTAAGGTATCTTTTTGCTGCGCTCAATGTCTGTCAGTTTTATACTACTTAATAATGCTTGTCTTAATAGGTAGATGAAGTGATAGAAAACTTGCGGTTAGCAATGAAAGAATTGATTAGGAGCAGCGAATGGATGGACAATGGAACCATTTTGAAGGCAGTAGAAAAGGTATACGATAAGCTTCCAAGAAAATGAACATGGTTTTTTAGCCTGTAAAATACAGATATGTCCAAGAGTGAAATGACTGTAATTGTTTAATATAAGTTAATCAAAATTTGAATTAGATATTCAAATTTTGTAGGTGATTAAGGTATTTGAACTTGCATGATGCATTCAATGTGTGAGTGAGATGCAAAATTTAACATTTTAGGCTGACCAAATGGTGGAAAAAATCGGATATCCAGCAGAAATTAAAAATGAGACGTTTCTGAACGAAAGATATAGACATGTGAGCATTTGATAAACATCATATTTGTGTATAATTATATTTGTCTGTAAATAAAACTTTTAATAAATTACCCATCGAACCTTACGAAATGAAACAACATTTTGGTTCTTCAAATCATATCAATAAAGCATTATCATACAAAAAAAAAAGAATCATATCAATTAAAGGGTTTAAAAAAAATTAAATGGTGTTAATTATTAAATATACATGTTGTTGAAAAAGATATTTGAATATTTAAAAAAGCTATATATGCAAGGATGATTCCTTATTTAAAGATTTTTTTTATTTACACATGATAATTTTCATAATTATTGAAAAATATTTTATTCCATGATAATAAAATAATAAAAACAAGCATTGTATGTTTTTATTTCACAGTATAAAGTCAACGAAACTAAGTTTTTTGAAAACTTCCTTTTGTTGACGAAACAAAGCATCAGGGAGACCTTCAAAGAACTTTTAAAACCGGTGGATAAAAACAAGTAGGTGACGTCTTTTTTCCATAACAAAATACAAGTAGAAAAATCGACATGTTCAATTTAATTATAAAGTGAAGTCATTTGTTTATGCTCTAACTACAGTATAGTCATAATTATCAGGTCACTAGATTGTGTCCCGCACAGGCGTGGGAATAAACACTTTATGAATTAATATAATACAATGCTTTCTGTACGTGGCCTTTTTTATGCAGGCGGCTGGAAAAAACTTTTCTTTTTCATTTCAAATTAGGGAGTGGGTATATAGTGCGACGTATCTCTTTTCTATATGTTTTTTTAAGATATAATCTTACTTTTACTATGACCACTGCCAATAATAAATTTTAGATAAAAGACTCCCGCCCCCCCCCCCCTCCCCCATTCAACGTCCCCATTTTATTCCCACATCATTAATTCATACAAACGTATAGTTAACGTTGTTAACACCATCTGTTTGTGGGTTGCAATTCAGTGTATAAGGTTAACCTCCAATCTGAAGTGATATAAAAAATGTATGTAATTAAAAACCCATTGATTTGCATATCTTAAACCAAAGTTTTCATATCCAAGGTAACTGCCCGATAAATAACCAGCCCTACACTTCCCGTCATGAAAAAAATTAGTTAAACCATGTTCCTGGTTACTCCGTTCTGGAAAGCTCTATCCATCAAAATTAAAATTGTGCATTCAAGAACGAAATGGATCATTTATCTATTCAGCATTTGTCATATCTGAATGTCTATAAATACGCTAATTAAGTTCGCAGTAAATATATTTACTCTTTACGTAATCATTCAACATTATATCATTGCAATCATATTTATTCTTTGATGCAAACTCCCACTGATTGGATCCGCCAGGCGTGTTCACCACCTTATACTTATTTTTGATATTTCGAGCTGGGTTAAAAATGAAAGTAGGTTTTTTTAAATTTTTTTTCTCCAATAATTACGTATCTGGTAAAATTATATAGCTTACGGACATCAAATCACGCGTGTTGAAATTCTAAAGGTGTAAGCAGTTACTCTGTTGCAGGCATTTTGTAGTTTATTGGCAAAATGTCTAAATTTATAAGTATAGAAATTCGGTAAATGGGCAGAAGCAAGTCAATACACATTTAGCTAGAAATTGTTCAAATATCAAAAAGGCATTGTATTGTAAATTTATTATTTAGAACTTAGTGTATTTTGTGACAATGATTACAGGTGGGATTTACCCCCAACAACCACCAACGCCTTCTACGATAATTCTGCGAACCAGATCTGAAAGACTCAATGCAGCTCTTGTGTATAGTATATGACATCACAATGTGCTTAACAATAAACCTAACAAATTAAACATATTGTACCTCCTTTCTCAAAATTATTCAGTGGTGAAGTTTCCTTTACTTTCTTTAACATGCCAATGAATGCAACTTTTTTTCCTAGTGATTCCAGCTGGAATTATACAACCACCATTCTTCAAAAAGGGATATCCGCAGTAAGTATCCAACATTCTTTATATCACTATAATAATTACCATCTACTGCTTCAAGGTTTATTCTTCTAAATAAAAAACCATCGTTTCGTCGTTTGTATTTATATTTTTAATATTTTGAGTTGTTTCGTTTAATTTATTATTATATCAATGCTTATTAAAAAGGATGATCAACTTTCTGTTCAGGTACCTAAATTATGGTGGAATTGGATATTTAATTGGTCATGAAATCACTCACGGTTTTGATAAAATGGGTACGCATATTTATTTCAAGTAGAATAAATAATAATACTCAATACAGTAGTTATGAAGCGGTGTTTCATAATTATAATATTTACCCATTTTATTTGTACAAAACAACTGTAAAATGATCGAGAAAGACGCCGGGATTCCAAAGGTAATTTATCCTTAAAGTGGAAAATAGTTGAAAATCATATGTTTACACAAGGTTCACATAAATGTAGCGGTAAATAGAAAACAAAGTGAATGGAAATAGAGCAGATGCAAAACCTGATTGTAAAACAGTTAAGTAGCTTATTTGAAAATGATATCATTTCTGCACAGTGTTTTACAGTAGTGAGGTATATACATGTAAATTGTTGCTAATCAGAATTTTGTCAAATGTTACATATTGCAAATCATATTGGTTCTTCGAAATATAGTAAATAATCATGATAGAGGTTTTTATTTCTTTCTGTGTGTACCCTACATGCTTAAAATAATACACAAAAAAATAAAGTACATAAATTCCATCCAATTAAATTGCACCAAAACTCATTTTATTTTATTTTAAATCTTTCTGTAGCAGTTACATGTAATTATTACATTTTAGGACGCCAGTATGATAGATCGGGAAATCTGAGGAAATGGTGGTCTAATGGGGTCACCTTTAACTTCATCGAGAAGATAGAATGTATGATTAATCAGTACAACAGTTATACGGTTGAGGAAGCGGGCCAAAAGGTAAAATTATAAGATCTGATTTGTATTTTACTTTGCTGCACATTATTATAGTATTACTTTAATGTCTTAAAAACTGCTGTGCTAGTATAAACAATCTTTGAACAGCCTTTCAATTCTATCTACATTTTATATGTAGCAAAATTGATGTGTTTTACTACACTTTAATGTCCCTCAATGTATGTGTAACAGTGATAATACTTGGGGCTTTATAGAAACATTTAATCGGACAAATTTCTACATATTTTAAGTGCACTATTTTAAAAAGGATGTGTGTGCATCTTTTTTCTCTGAAACAATTTTTTTTTAAATACATGCGTTGAAGTATTCATGATTGAAACTTTCACTTTCATTATTTATTTAATAGATTTTAGAATATGTCAGATAGTGTAGATTACAGATTAAAATATTTTCAAATGACAATTTACCTTGACTGCCCAATATTTTAACATAAAGTCAGGAACTGCTGTGCTTAGAGAGTCCTTAAAACCTCATTTCATCAACATTAAAGGGACCTAGACACAATCTGAGCTCAAAATTTTTCAAATTTTATTTTTCCATTTTAATTTAAAGGGGCATGGTCACGATTTTGGTCAAAAATTATTTTTTCGGTTTTAATGTTTACAATGCTTCAGTAAGGCATTTTTAATAGGCAACCAAAATTTGAGTGTCATTTGATGAGTCATAAGCGAGTTACAGAGCTTCCAATTCTTCGCTATGTAAACAAAGCGTTTGTTTACATTTTGAATGTTGAAGTGAAAATTTCAGTTTTAGACCTGAAATGAATGTGTTAATCGTTAGGAACTGTTTATTTATGTTTAAAATGTATAATAAGATAGACAAACCAGCTTTTAAAAGATTTTTACTGGTATATTTAACCTATGTAAAAAAAAAACCAGGGCACGAGCCTTGTTTACATGACGAAGAATTGTAAACCATTACTATATGTTGCTTAAAACTCAACGACTGGCACCCAAATTTCATTTCATCATTAGAAATGCATTCCTCAGGCATTGCAAATAATAAAAACAGAAAAATAAAATTTGACCCAAATCGTGACCATGCCCCTTTAATGTCTAGAATGGTTACCATAAACAACGGCGTGGAGGGCCAAATAAAAAAACAAATGTTATTTGTTCAGACGAATCAGGATTTGTTCGGACAAATTAGCTATTTGTTCGGACAAATTAGGATTTGTTCGGACGAATTAGGATTTGTTCAGACAAATTAGCTAATATATTTTTGGACGAATTAGGATTTGTTCCGATGAAATAGCTATTTGTTCGGACAAATAAGTTATTTGTTCGGACTAATAACGACTTGTTCTGACGAATTACGATTTGCTCGGACGAATTATGATTTGTTCGGACGAATTAGCTATTTGTTCGAACATATTAGCTATTTTTTGGACGAACAAGTTATGTTTGTAAATAAAAACAGAATAGTTGATGAGTAATTTGCAAGACTATCTGATCTGGCAATAATGTATATGATAAAGGGGGAGAGAGTTTGTGATCAAGCCACCCCGGGCCTTTCCTTGGATATCGTTTTTCCTTCAAATGATTGCACTTAAATGTTATACATGTACTAGTCACTGATATTTCTACAATGGCGGGGGATATTTCAACATGGGCGGCAGAGGCGGTACCCGCCCTTATAATTTTGCCAAAGAATAAATTTAATCAAAGTACTGAAGTACTAACGGGAGTTGATTTTATCGATTATCATTTATATTAAAATCAACTTATCTTGCATGGCAATTAGTTTCTAGTCTGTATTTGAATTACGCTTTTTTTATTATATGAATTTTCAGACTTTTCGGAAAAGAATTTCAAGAAACCCCGTACGAATCATGTTGTGTAATATTTAAAGATAGATTTCAAACTTTGTATTAGTAATCGAAACAATTCTAAGAATCGTATGGATCCAGGCACGATTGATATCGAACTCTAGTCTCGTTCAACCAGACGCTCGGCTGTCTCCGTTAATCTCCGACAAGCAAGAGAGCCTCTCTGCTTGTCGGAGATTTACGGAGACAGCCGAGCGTCTGGTTGAACGAGACTTTATAAAACTCTAGCGTAGGAACACATAAGACTACAAAAATATCTAAATTGTTCGTATTATATAAAATCTGACTATTCTCAAAGTGTTTATTAATAGATAAGTTTCCTTGAAAAACAATTCTTCGGCATACATTACATCGATTTTTTGTATTATTTTCAAGAACTAAGTCTTTTCAGCGGTGATGTTTTGTGCTTAGGTCAAAACACTGTTTCACTTTCGGTTTGCCAGAGTAACTGCATAGGAGAGTTGATTAAAATCAACTCCCAAAAATTAAGACTGAATTGAAATCTTATAACGGCGATCTGTATTCATTGAAGCGGCGATGATAACGGCGATTTTGTTCAATGGAGCGGCGAAGTGTTAACTTAATTAATTGTTTACACGGTCAAAAGTGGGGTAAATATTTATGTTTCATCATTGAATTAATTACATAGGTTCGACATTGAAGAAAAACCGTTCTTCAGCTTTGATGATCAATTACAAGTTAGATACAACTAATCTCATATATTTTATGAGCTATGGCAATACATATTATATATATATATATATATATATATATATATATATATATATATATATATATATATATATATATATATATATAAGCACACGATTTACGGCAATCCATTCAAGGATTTTGAACGTCTTTGAAGTTCAACAGAGATTGATAAGTTGAATCAAATTTACGTGGACATAATTTGTGCTTATACTGTTATACATGCACATGCGCGGATCCAAAAAATGCTTCTGGGGAGGGGGGTCTAAGGGATATCTATGTTTGCCGAGGGGGGGGGTCTTGGGCCTATTTTAGGTAAATCTAAGAAAATTGATTTTTAAGGGGTACGGTTGATGCACATAAACTTCTTTAATATAAATGTGAGTTGTATTATCTTGATTAGATACACATATTATGTCGTCAAAGGTAAGAAATAATGATAAAGTATAACATTGTCTGGTTTCTTATAAAGTGCCATCAAAAAAGCGACCATATGATTTATCAAATTCAAGATAAACTTGACACACTGTAGAATAATTTTAAACTTAAATTTGTTTCAACGCGCCCACCCCCCCCCCCCCCGCCCCCACTTATCGATCAAATTTGCTGCCACAATATGAAACATTTTTATATGCCCCTGCACTTATACACAATCTGGCATATTTTGCTGCCAGAATATTAGCTGTAGTCTCAAAATTTTGCATGTCGATAATGGCGGGAGTAATACTATTTATTATGGCATAGCGCGATTTTTTGTTAGTTACTATAAGAAAAACCTGCGCTGCCTAGAATGGGCATCTTCAGGGGATGTATCTCAAGATCTCAAGGGTAGTGGGTGGGGGGATGGGGGGATGGGGGGTGGGGAAAAATAAAATTATCTATAACCCCTCCACCTCCTAATCGGGAAATATTCCTGGATCTGCGCATAATCTCGTAAACTGATTTAGACTTTTCACATCTGCGTAACCATGATTATGAAAATTCGTTCGAAAAAATAACTTACTTGTCCGAACAAATAGATAATTCGTCCAAAAAAATGGGTAATTCGTCCGAGCAAATAACTTATTTGTCCGAACAAATCCTAATTCGTCCCAACAAATCCTAATTCGTCCGAACAAATCCTAATTTGTCCGAACAAATTACTAATTCGTCCGAACAATTCTTAATTCGTCCGAACAAATTGTAATTCGTCCGAACAAATTGTAATTTGTCCAAACAAATAACTTTTTTGTCCGAACAAATGGCTAATTCGTCCGAACAAATAATTTATTTGTCCGAACAAATCCTAATTCGTCCGAACAAATCATAATTCGTCCGAGCAAATAGGTAATTCGTCCGAACAAATAAGATTTATTAATTTTCTCATCTGGCCCATCCACGCCGCCGTAATGTATTTTGACTGCTTTGTTAAAATTTGAAAGTCAAATATCCAGTTACAAGTTTGAAATTCTTTGTTTTGTGAACAAAAATCGATTCTTTTTATCATTTACAAGTTTTTGTACTGTAATAGTGTAAGTTACGGTTAAATGTGGTTTTTGTTTTAGAAAATATCTGCAAAGAACATATGAATCAGACTATCTTTTTTGTAACGAGTAATTTTGTCACATACATGGTAACTTTTTTTACTATTCAGTATTTGTAAACAAATATAAGACTCGATCTTTGTTTACCTAAATATAAATTCTTACCTTTGAATCTCATTTCTAAAAACTTTATGTAGTATACATGTACCTCTGCAACCTTTGCGAGGCATATTTATATCTTATGACTGATATTTCCGAATACAGCTGAATGGTGATTTAACGCTGGATGAAAATATCGCTGATAATGGTGGGCTAAAAGAAAGCTGGATAGTAAAACATTTTTTGAACGGTTTTTTTTTCAAATTCAACATTTTGAAACATTTCCTCCTATGAGGAGTATTTCTGAATGCTGTGTGTCTTATTGTTAAATAATATGATGTTTTAGAAAAATATTCTCATTATTACATTTTACATGTAGTTATTAGATTAAAAAAGATGCATGTATTTTACATATTCTGTTGTAATATTTTTTTCAGGCATATGAAAAATGGCTCCAGACTTCTAGAAACGGGGAACCTGAGCCATTCTTACCTGGTCTTGACTACACCCCCAAACAGCTCTTCTTCCTTAACGCAGCACACGTGAGTATAATTGCTGAGGATATATACATGTATACAGTGAAATGAAATTTGTTAAGATATATACAAATGTACAGTAACTGTTTACAGTTTTAAAAATAGTTTATTTATTTGATTTATTGATTTTCATTTTGCTTATATTTCAAACCTACATTCATTAAGATAAATCATTGCAAAGTCTTACAATAAATGGAAATTATATTTCCCAATAAAATGTTGCTTTTGACAGCTCTTTAAAATAATGTCAAAAACATTGGGTATCCGGATTACTTTTCCTATGATTTAAAACTAATAGCAAAAACGGACAGTTTTCTACATAATTTCTTTAAAGCTGTAGAGTACGGGAAAAAATATAACAAAATAATTATGAGGTCATAATGGATCAAGCAGCATATAGACACTTTAAAATTATTCATTAGATATCGGCCCTATTAAATAATATTTGGTTAACTAGTTAAAGGACTATATATGGTTTGAGCCTAAAATGGCCCCTAAAATAAACATTTTCATTTTACTGTAATTCTTTGTTTTATTTGTACAAATATACATTTGAAGTTTTTTCATAATTTTCATTTTGATTTTAGTGCCCACAATTTAAAAATATGACATCATAAAGTTTACCTTTTCCCGCCATTTTCTCATTTTTAGCATTAAATGGCTTGTTTTGAGGCAGTTTTTCTTTAAGGAAACATTGAGCGACAACTTGAACAAACAAAATATTTTCACCAAAGATGTATCTTTCCAATACTTATAAGTGACAAAATAATCGTTCTTGTTCAAAGAGTCGCTCTATATTTCCCATTCGAAAAAAGATAAGAAAAATGTCAATTTTTTGTTGATTTTGATTGAATTATAAAAATAGCGTCACTTCTGACGTCATATACTGCTAGTGAGTGCATATAAATCAAATAAATAGGTGAAAACATATTTCATGTCAACTCTTTTATAAAATAACACAACAAATTAATGTACCTGAATCATTTTAAAAATAGCGAATTTTGGGGCCAAATTTGACTAAAATCATATATAGTTTTTTTGGTAACTTTGTTATGTATAACCTTCTCTAAGTATATATTTTACATTTATTTCTTGCATATCTTTCACAACTTTATGCTATGCTATGGTATGCAATTTTAATGATATGCTATAAGATTTTAAAGCAATACTATAAGATGTATGCTATGCTATGAGAAATTGAAATGAATGGAATAGTATGCAATGAGAGTTTAATAAAACTGCATCAACATACAAAAGAGTTCAAAACATTTCATAGTAAAATAATAAATATCCGAAATTTACCTCTAATCTACATAAATTTTTCAGAATACAATCATTGAAGCCGAGATGAAATTCTGATGTATGCTATAATATGGTACAGTCAGTTCAAGCATATCTTTTGCAACATACACCATCGCATGGTAAAGCATAGCAGTGAAATCTCATAGCATACAGTGGTAGCAACGTTATTGTTGACAAACAACACGCACGATGCTGATACACGAACGATCTCGCACGATACACGAACAATCAAGCACGATACACGGACGATCACTAACTTACTGAATTTTCACGATACTCGAACGATAACGATTAAACACGCAAACGAACGACCCTACACCATTTAACTCGCAAAATCAAAATAATTTTTTAAGATAAGAAGCAAGAAAACGTATTGCTTCAAATGTATTATTATATGCTTGTGTTTTTAGTTTTTTTGGTTTGAAAAGCAGCATGAACAGAAGCCATACACTGTTTTATTTTTACGAGTAAACGATGTGATAAAATCCATATAGTTACTAATTAAATTGTTTTGTGTCCACAACAAATAGTAACTTCTATTATAAGTTGAAGAAAATTAAGAACACAAGAAATGATAATAATGCATAAACTACACGAAATTATTTACATACATGTAAGAGTTCATGTTTATATAATCCAATGCCCTTACATATGATTTAATTATGCGAGATACAGTTAAATATGTTACCTTGTTCCAAAGAATTTCGATTTCACATATTTTCATAATATACAGGTACCCGATTTATTGAATTTTTATTTTTTGTAAATCTAAATTCTATAAGTGTCTAAATAAATTTTATTTCTAATGAATGTTTATACAGTGTAACAGAGAGGAATGTGTATCGTATTTTCATTTAAAAGAAAACTTACGGAATAATTGTTAAGTTTGAACGATTAACGGGTAAGCTTCATCGCTTTCATTCGCGTGTCTCGCATGCTAATATGATGAAAATTATGTGTGAAGATAGTACGACTGCTTGATATACACTGAATAATTACTTACCCTGGCATTCCCTAAAAAAGTTCCAAAACAGAAAAACCGCACGATCACGCACAATAAAAAAACGCAAACCAGGTTTTTCTGATACACGCACGATCCCACGCGTTACACGAACGATCACCCACGGTACACCATTTAACACGATTGGCTTGTCAACAATAACGATGTTACCACTGTAACATTCGAATCTCATATCATAACATTGAAATCTTATAGCATAGCATACAATCTCATAGATTCTTATTCGTCATGTCATACCATAGCATAGCATACAGCGTGGTTTTAGCTCCGTTTAAAATGCTTTAATTAAAAAGAATGAATTTCAAATTGCAGATTAGTGGTAAACTTTGGCTTCTTATCATTTTTACTTTAAATTGTTTGGAACTCTACTGTGTATGGAGGCGTTTTGTTCAAATCTCATAGCATACCATAGCATAGCATAACATACCATATCATTAAACTCCCATTTCAATATCTCATGGCATAGCATACAAATCTCATAGCATTGCATCGAAATTTCATAGCATATCATTTGAATCGCATATCATAGCATAGCATAAATTTGTAAAAGATATTACTGGAATGACTGTATGCTATAGTATGCTATGTCACATGAGAATTTAATGATTTGCTATGATATTTCAATGCTGTGGTATAAGATTTCGATGCTATGGTACATGTATGAGATTTAAATGCTATGATATTGTGCATGTTGTAAAAGATATTCTTGAATTGTCTCTAAAGCTTTTAAACCGATTTTAAATAAACTAATACACTACTGAATTTACATATTTAATATTTTTGTGTGGTTTTTTTTTTGTGGGGTTGGGGTAGGAAAAGGGGGTCAACTAGTCCCTGCTTACCACTGAACCTGTCATTACCGTATTATTTACTTTATCCTTTTTATTCACATTTCCAACAGATCTGGTGCGGTTTAGTACGACCAGATCAGGCAGCAAACTTAATCCTCTCAGACAAACACGCAGATTTCAAATCACGGTAAAACTTTCAAGTGATTCAATTTATAGCAACTTTTAGCAATAATTGTCAAGCTCTATTGTGAATATTGTTGTTTTTTTTTTGTTTACGTACCAAAGTTTTTAGCTGTGTTTCTAGTTAACGACTTGTTATTACAGTTACTGTAATAAAAACTATCCAATAAGATAATTGTAGGTTTGAAATATTTTTCCAGGGTTATCGGGCCTCTACAGAACAACAAAGAGTTCAGCAATGCGTTTAATTGTCCACTGGGAAGTTATATGAATCCAAAAGACAAATGTGTTGTTTGGTAGATTAGTACACAACAAATTCCAGTCTGTATGCATTTCATATCTGCTTGAATATAATTTCCCTTATATAAATCAATCAGTTTAATATCATATATTGTAAATTACGTGTAAACATATTTCAACATCTTAACAAAGGCTGTGTTCATACATATACAACTGTATCATAAGCCTGTGTAAAGAGGAGTATATTTTCTGTAAAAAATATTATGTTTACGGTGCTACAGTTGTGGCGAGCGCAGCAAGAAGCAAGATTTTTACATACTACACACACACACACACACACACACACACACACACACACACATATATATATATATATATATATATATATATATATACTCATCATCTGAGGCAGGCATTGTAGTTTATATTAAAAAAACTAGTACACGCATTACAGATGTTTTATCCACCTCTAAATTCTATCGCAGGAAATTTAACGCAATATTATTTTAACTTCATGCATTAAAATCTATAATCATTTGTTAACGTATCTCGAATCAATAGGAAGGAATGGAGGGTCTAAAAAATCTTTTGGGTCTCACCAAAGCTTGTGCAATACTCAAAACGTGTCTTCAAACCTCATGGAACCGTAAATTACGAGTTAAATTTCAGATACTTTTGGCCTAGCACTCCGGGAGCTATACTCTTCTAGACAGCATTATGGGATGCCGCCAAAGATGTTTTCTTGATGAATCTGAAGGTTTAGCTCCTTATTATTCCCGCGCACTGGTTCTTAGAGTTCGGTTCGCTCGCTATATATTAAACCGACCACTTAATATCATCAGCTAATGTTTTTTAATATTCTTTTAAATGAAAAAAAAAACATGATGAGGTTTATGATTCTCTTTTGAAACATATTCATTTAGCTCTTTTCTAAAAAATAAAAACCATGGACATGTATGATATCATCAAGATTTACAACCGTGTATTTTTTGGAATTTTTCAGTGCATATTTTCATTTGATATGAATTATTTTTTAACTTTTTATTATATTAATCAGACTGAGTCTTTAGTCGTATTTGAGATATATAAACTATTATCATATTTAAAATGTTGTGGATATTAAATAATATTTTATTTTCCAGGCATTCCTTTTCTTCTTTTTTGTATTTTTTAATAAATGTTACTTTATTTTTCCATCCGCCTAGTGTGATTCCCTCTATTTCGTAGGGAAATTATTTGTAATTCATTGCTTCGAGGAAACTGACAGAACTGAAATGTACACGCCCCGTATATTGATTTGGTCGAAGTCTTCAAAACAACTAAAAAATCACGGACTGCACGAAATAATTATGATAATTTCAGACTCCAATTCCCATTGAAAACACTTTGCATGTTTGTTTTATTGAACGTGCTGATGTACATTTACAGTAATTTGGTTAAGTTTACTGTTTTTTTTACAATCACTTTATTGATTTGCTAAGAGAAAGGTGTAAATATAAACTAAAAATGTTTTATCATTAATGCGGTTTATGAAGGTTTATGAAGCGATCATTACAGAAAAAAATTCACATAACCCGCTATTTTATCATCAATGTCGCCACGTTCATATCCGGTTTAAATATTAACAATGAAAGTGTCATACAATGTGCAAAACTAATAATGATTTTATCTATGTTTGGCACTCCATTGAACTTCTTAAATCAAATTCAGACAGAGTTAAAATGGAACCTAATATACAATGAGCTTTTAGTCAAGAATGTTATGTAGTAGCTATAGAAGCATAGTGAAGGAATGTCTATTGTATATGTATTTGTACGTTGTAATAAATACAGATAATTTATAGATTTCCAACCCCTCTAAAGCGAATGGTATATTTATATCGGGGTTTTTTTTCGTTTATTTTTTTTAAATGTACATATTTACTGTACAATGTTCAAAAGTATACTTATTACAAAATATTTTTCATAAATAAAATACATGTATATTGGTATTAAGGGAATTTAATGAAATGTCCAGCAAAATCCTCGTAGACTGGCACAGAGTCCAAATAAATGAGAAAATACCCTAAAGTCTCCATACATATGTACAGTATATATAGCATTTTTTTTAGAAATAGTTGTACTCAACAACAAGAAAGAAATGTAGATATGAATTCAAGTTTACACTTTTATTACTGCTAAGGGGTTTGTTCAGTTGTGTCTTCTGTAGTGTGAAATACCTGTATACATTCCTACATGTTTTATATAAGTAATTAGGAATCATTCTTTGAGTATTATGAGGTGATAATTTCGGTCGGGCGTGATCAAATCCAATAAAGCCCGAAGTGCTTTATGATAGATTTGATCACGCCCTGACCGAAATTATCACCTCATAATATTCAAAGAATGATTTCTTATTACTTATATTTATATAATTTTAAGCCATAATTGTATGATTAAATATTTAAATATAAACAAGAAAATCCCGCTGGTGCCCCAATTTGAAGTTATGAGTTATATAGTACAAAATCGATATGTAGTGTTATCACAGGCAAAGACACTGGAAAATGTTAAAATATACAGTTATCAACACTGTGATCCTAAATCTTAGACTAAGTATTATCATAACATGCAGTGTCTGAAATGTGTCGGCAAAAAAAAAGTATATCCGACTGAAGAGGTCATGTAAGGGTAAGTGGAAATAGTGTCCTTGCATAGAAAAGATATTGTTCTCAAATGGGCATTGCCTACTTGTTTGTAACAATTGAAGTGTGTTTCATCAATATGTCTACAAACATGTTTGTTTGTTTCTTCTTGTATGGTACAATTTCACCCCTATTTACAATGTTACACAAACAACGTGATAGCGTTCAAATGAGTAAGGAACACTGAAGGCTTATCAAGTATGGATAAATGCCAGACAGATAGGAAATGAATGAGACAGTTTGAAGTAACAATCCTACCATTGGCCATTGCACAGTGTACATGTACATGTATACCAGGGTTAGATGGCAATGTGCGGTAAAATTGTATTCGTATTAAGCTCATTGCTGTTAAATTTCTTCGTAATTCCTTGTACATGTATATTCAAGTCCAGAATCTTTCTTGGAAAGTATTATCAAAATTGCCGAGATGCTACTTAACAAGCTGTCGACATGGTTTGCAGAGATACCTACTCCGAAGTATTGAAGATAACAGGGCATTAAAATAGCACAAAACATAATGTCATAGTTAAACTCACAATATAACTTATACATGTATAAAGAATATGTAATGCCTCGTGTGACTAGTAGGAAATACGACTTTCCTCTCAATAAATTAGAATAACTCAAAGGAACGATATGTTCACAAAAATCATTAAAGATATTACACAAAGGTATCCTGAAAATTATCACTAGTAAATTACTATTCATCAAAGTTTCAGACCATTGCAAATGGCAGGAATTGTATCGAAGTATGTGTTTATATCAGTCTATCTTTCATTTATTCGATGGTCATATTAAGTATCATCTTAGACTTTTTGTTAAGGGATAATCGTTAGGGTATAACTCAAATCACGGTCATCTATTTACAATTTAACTACCAGATATTATACTCCGAGTTTTAACAAAGAATGTAGATAGTGCTTGCTGTGTGCTTGGACAGAAAAGTGCGGTTTCCGATTTACATGTAGATTACGTCCCCACAATGAATAATCCTCATCAGAATTTCATTTTCATTTACATATACATGTACTGGCATTGTGTCCTACATACATTCCTTTATAAGAAAGCCTTTGGACGGGAGAACGGGTTGTAACGGGTCTCTCACTGCTGGACAGTTCATCATTTATTTGATTGTTTTATTCCAAAACTTGACGCAACAGTATTTTGCTGAACAACAAACGACTATTTAACAATATATAAATGTTAATTACATATTAACTAGATAATCAGGACAGTGTACCTCAAATTGTCAAATCAAGCGAACTGCGCATGCTTCTCCAGTACATATATGTAGATCTACGAAACATCAATCTAGAAATTCCTTGACATTAAAATTGCATTGTTGCGCTTTTGCTTGTTACAGATACGATTTAATACATTTTACCCTTGCCATTTGTATCTCGCTTTTAAAAGCCAAACATTATGCACATCATATAATTGAATATTTTAGTTCATATTTTTATTATCCAACACAAAAAAAACTAATGAGGTGGAAAATTAAAGAAGAACCACACATTCGACATAAACCATGGGTTACTCCACAGTTAAAAGAAAAATACAACAAATACAGATATTATCTTAACTTGTTCAACCGGGATAAAGGGAGCGGTAATCACAGCAATCTGATGCAGTCAAAGAAAGAATATAAAACCCTTGCTTCTAAACTGAAGCGACAGTACATGCGTGCCGAGGGAAACATGCTTAATCAAATTCGTAGACAAAATCCCAAGTTATTTTATAAATATTTCCAAAATAAGAAATCTCATAAATCGGATGTCGACTCAAGTACATTTTTTAACCATTTTAAAGAGTTATCGTTAAATCGAAACGTGATGACGACGGCAACGGAAAACGTAAGGAGTGATAATTCGGCTGTGTTTGATGAACTTGACCAGGAAATAACAGAAGGAAATAGAGACGGCAATATCAAACCTTAAAAGAGACAAAAGCCATGGAACAGACTTGCTAATTAATGAATATTTCATTGAATTTAAACACAACCTCCTCCATATTGTACACAATTTATTAAATAGAATTTTACAATCTGGTATTTTTCCTAAAATGTGGGCAAAATCAGTAATTGTTCCAGTTTTTAAGAAAGGTGACTCGACAGATCCAAATAATTATAGGGGTATAAGCCTAATAAGCTGTTTTTGTAAACTTTTTACTTCAATTTTAAATAACAGGCTTATAAATTGGGCTAATGAATACAATGTTATTACAGACGCTCAATTCGGGTTTCAACCCAACATAGGAACTGCAGAGGCTATTTTTTGTTTGTCTTCAATCATTAATATGTCTCTACGAAATAAAAAAAGATTATATTGCTGTTTTATCGACTTCAAAAAAGCATTTGATACTGTAGAGCGTCTTAAACTTTGGCAAAAACTTGATATGTATGGTATCAGAGGAAAGTTATTAAATGTTATACGTTCTATGTATGAAAATATGAAATCATGTATTAAGACACCAAGAATGTTATCTGATGTTTTTGAAAACTCACTTGGTCTTCTTCAAGGGGAGGTATTGTCCCCCATTCTTTTCTCATTTTATGTTAATAATTTAGAAATGGAGTTCATTAAGAATGGTAATGTCCCTTTGCAAGTACAAGAGTTAAATCTTTTTACGTTAATGTATGCTGATGACATGGTGTGTTTTGCAGAATCTGTATATGAACTTCAACTAATGTTGAACACGTCATATGATTACACTTTAAAATGGGACTTGGCCATTAATACAGATAAAACAAAAGTTGTAGTATTTAGAAATGGAGGTAAAATCAATGAAAACGAAAAATGGCATATACATACTAACCATATAGAAGTTGTAGATAAATTTATGTACCTTGGTGTTTTATTGAACTATAATGGGAATTTTAATGTAACACAAAAACAATTAGCCAGTCAAGGTAGAAAAGCAATGTTCTGTCTAAGATCTAAGGTTAGGCAATTGAATTTAAATGTGGAAACTATGTTCTCTCTTTTTGACACTTATGTAAGTAGTATATTGAATTACGGATGTGAAGTCTGGGGAAACCACAGTGCAGGTGACATTGAGAAAATACATTTAGAATTCATAAAAAATGTTCTGTGTGTTAGAAAAAATACAAATACGTCTATGGTGTATTTTGAAACTGGCAGGTTGCCTTTGAAGATTGTACGCTATTTTCGGATTTTTAAGTTTTGGTTTAAATTATTACAAAGTAAAAATTGCATTTTGAGGTCATGTTATGATAAAATGTTAGAAGAGTGTGAACACAAATTGAAAAATGTATCAAACTGGGTGTCAAATATCAAAGACAAATTGTTTGAAATTGATTTAGGCTACATCTGGGCTGACCAACACAAAATACCGGTATGTTATAAAAGCCATTTTCTAATTATTAAGCAAAGAATAATTGATACTTTTGTACAAACTCTTTTTGCAGATATGAATAGTTCATCTAGATGTATGTTATATAAAAATATTATTGACCATTTTTCACTGCAATATTATTTGGTGAAACCCATTCCTTGTATTTACAAAAAACAACTCAGTAAAATCAGAATGTCTTCACATAATTTATCCATAGAAAGTGGACGCCACAGAAATATTGTGCGAAATAACAGAATATGTGAATTTTGTAAATCCGACATTGAAGATGAATATCACTTTGTCTTAATATGTCCACGATACCAGCAATTAAGAGCCAAATATATAAAAAATTACTATTGGAAAAAACCATCAATGTATAAATTTATACAGCTATTATGTGTAAACAATGTTAAAGAACTCTGTAACTTAGGAAAATTCTTGCATCATGCCTTCAAACTACATGTTGGCTAATATACTATTTTTTTAAAAAATTGTAATTAAATTGATGTGTTGAATTGACATTCTCCAATGTTATCATCACTGTATTACATATTCATTGCTATTACCATTTGTTAGTAAATCCATGCAATGTGCTGCACATATTATTTATAAAAATTTCATATGCAATAAGATGTATGTCTTACGCAATAAAGAAAGTTGAAGTTGACTGATGTTAATTGTTTTTGTTTTGATAACACTACTATGAATATCGTCGGTATTGTTAGCATTTGGCACTTATATACTTTAAATTATTATAACATTTTTATCAATTCAATTAATTATACATCATCGGAAACCCACGGCCAGTCTCGCATACGCTTGCTCAGTAAGCGTATGCGAGACTGGCCGTGGGTTTCCGACGATGTTAATTATACGGAATGTTTCTTTTGTCACACTTCATGTGAATGCATCGTACAAACGTCTGTACCATTCAACAAAATAATAATATATTTATTTATTAATAACATTGTGCAATTAAAATTTGTTTAAACTGGTTTTACAACAGTGTTTTGTATAAAAATGATGGTTATAAACTGATAGCTGAGAACAAATTAAAAATATTGAATAGATTTAAAAAAAAATGTTATACATGTAGCCCTTCATTTATCCTTTATGGCGCCAAATAAACAGAATGAGTGTATTGGTCACTGTAGATATACAGGTTTATATCTATTTTACGAAATTAAAATATTTTTAAAAAGGAAATACATAACACGCTGAAATGAAAATAAACGAAATTAAATTATTTGGAAGGAATGTGAATTTTTAACAGCCAATTTTATAAGCAGACATGTGAATCATTTTACGAAATCATCCTTAATTTCTCTTGACGAATTTCCTTATTATTGCCGTGTTAGGGATGCCTAGTATTATAATCATTTTAGATACAAATCTTTTAGTTTAATTTTGTCGTTGCAGAAAGATTTCCGCAAACTCTAAATGATTATCGCGCTAAAATTCCACGATGTGTTATTTTTTTGACAAAGGTAATATGATTAACATGAGTAATTTGATTAATTGTTTACGGAAGGTTTAACAAGCCGTGAACCCCGTCTCGAGACGACCAGTTATCTATCGCATGCACTTCCCCCTTGTAATCATAATCAAATTGTAATTATTTCGTACTTGACAGATAAATGTTGTGTAGGATTACTAATTCTTAATGGTATCAGTTGGCCTCATAAAAAACCGCACTGCTTATCAATGTTAAAAAAATCGTTCTCTCTCTCCCTCTCTCTTTTCTCTCTTTCTCTCTGTAATGAATTGTTTGGATCCACTATCTATAAAACATGATGATATATCTTTTTTTTTTAAATTACTCTATTGCATATATACTAGTATACACAGGAAACAAAATTAAGAGTCGTTAATCACGGCAAACGGGACAGCATTCAATATTTCGCCGAGGAGAGCAATCACCAATATCTTACCGACATCGATAGCCAGAATATTCTTTCGATTTATATTCAGTTTGATGTACATGTAAATTTGCACAGTGGAAAATGAGAAGTTTTAACGGTGCGGGATTTCTTAACGTCAAAGGTATTTAAAATCCTCCACAGAAAACTGTTTGTCATGCGTGTTATCAAATACATACCATTTTCTCTCTGAAAAATTGTCCCCATCCATCTCAACTACTACTAAGTGCGAGGATTTTCCGAAAATTCTGTTTTAATAAAACATGAAGCTCAACATATGGCAAGCTACAGTACATGTACATAAGGCAATGCATCAATTGAAAATATGTTGGAGGCATTCTAAGTAGGTTCGTATAAATGATCGGTGTGTCCTGAATATTGAGAAAATACTAATAGACCGTAGCATCCACATCCATGCAATAATACATGTATATACATGTAGTTACAACAAACTAAATATATCGTGATGCATTTATCAAATATTTGCAGAAAGGATACTTTAGCGAGTAGAAAACGGTTTATAAGGTTATACTTGTGTCTTTTACTAATTAACAATTTTTAATTGCCAATGAGTCTATGACTGATTAATTATGGACTCATTGGCAATTAAAAATTGTTAATTAGTAAAAGACACTTGTATAATGGTAATTTAAAGGTTCCGGGATTCCTTTCTAAGTTTCACTCCTCGCATTGTAGGACCCCGAAAGATAAACATTATATTGTTTTTGTTAAGACTGTTTTTAAAATCTTACATATGCTTAACGCCCATGTAATTCTAATACATTGCACCGAATGTGTATTTAATATTTAGCGTGTCATTATTTTATCGCAGGAGGGGTTTAGTTTAGTGTAAAATCTCCAAACCGATGTAAATATTAACCAAGATCTCAGAGAACCTGCAATCTTGATTTTACGTTCGCTAGGTAGTGTATATTAAATACTTTTTAAACTAGGTAGCACAAATTTCTGCTGACTAGGGGTACAGCAAAACTGGCAAACATATAACTATTGTTACTTTGATCCAAAATTCTTGTTTCAAAAAGTGTTGAAACACGTGATATTTTAGACTTGAATAGTAGAATCTTTATTTATTTAGCCAATTTGTTTACCAGAGAGGTAATTACGGGAGCTGAAAGTTATACCTCGCACTGTATCATTGCATTAAAATGAGGCCTTTTAACGGCCTACCTGCAAGACACTTTATATTCATTCAGAATGACGCCTTTCTAGAGATCTAGCTTGAAAGAGCCTCGATCATCAAATATAAAGTGGTTCGTAAAGAATCCATGTTTGAGTTTTTATACCATTGTCTGATTTTATCTTCAAATTTTGATAAAAAGATGTTGCACCCTACTTTTACACGTGTTTGCATATCTAATGATAATTACATAATTATACACGTAACATTGCTTTCATCAACTGTAACACTATATTATACTTTTTCACCTTATTGTTATAAGTTTGGTCGATACGACTTGGAGACAGTGACGTTTATTAAGAATTCGTCACATTTCGAAACTTTTAAACAGCATTATGTAAAACAAAAAATGTATAACCTTCTTATATCCATTGGACTTAATTGTAAGAGCTAGAACAGATCTAGATTTAATTCACCAGACGTTTTTAAAAACATGTCATTCTATACATACTCGTAGGTGTCACCTACCCCTTTGAAATCAAATTGAAAGAGTTTGTTTTGTGCATTTTGTGCGACAATAGGGCTGTTTATTTTATAACCCTCTGGCAATTTCTACGACGCAAATACAAATGAAATCCTACCTTTAGATTTATATCAATAAAGTTATAACACGAAAAACAAGTACTATACCTAATTTTCACGTACCCATGGATTAACTTGAAATTGTTAATTAAATTTTTGGAAGGGTGTTTCACATTGTGAAATTAAGACATTTGAACTGTATTCGTAATTATTGCGTAAATTTACTAAATTCCACACTGTCTTAATCCCACCTGAGGCACAGTCACAGATGAACATCTAATTATATAATCTTTTTATTGACATCTGTTTATATTTATTGACACTACATCTTTCCATCTTATTGCATTTAAAACTTTTATGTACATATACTAGAATGTCATGAATTACTCAAAGAGATGTTTGTTAATCTGTTTCTTTACATTTTATGTTAATCCTTCATTAAGTGATATCATGAACTACATGTATGTATGATTTTGAACTGTAAATTGTCGTCAGTTGGATTCTGACCTTCAGTGCTGATACATACATGTACCAAACTGATGTAAAAGTAGAAGTTTGGGGAAATTAAAAAAAAAATGTAAGGTAGTATGGGACACCTCCTTACTACATGTAAGACTTACTTTCAATAGAAATGAAAAATTAAATCAAGTAAAATTTTTATAAATATCTTCTTTCCCAAACTTGTAAACGTAGCGCATTGGGTTAGAACGATAGAAAACCGCTGGTTCATTAATTCATAATTTTTCTTTTTTCAAAAAAAATTTGAAAATTATTTTTTTTTAAAAATTGTGAAGTTTCAATATTTCTAAACCGGTGAAAGTACTTAGATTATTATACACTTTCACCGACATAAATATCGACGGGTATTTAATACCACCTTAAATTCTTGTAGTATTGCAGATTTTTTACTCACACTCATAACTGCAACTATTCGATCAACACTGACGTAAAATAAGTAATAAAAAACTTCGACAGATCAAAAACATTACCATCAATATAAGATTGATAATCATAAATTAATCATACGAGAAATATAAGCATGCCTTCCGGATTCAGACTTCAAATTATTGTGACCAAATTTGCTTAAAGTGCATTCGAGTTATTATGCCTACGAATAGATATTTCAATGCATCTCATTATAATGTATACAACCTCGGCAAAAAAACAAAATCCATCTATCTAACATCGACCGGATCTTTCCTCCCAGCGTATAAGTATAAAGATCGCAGGAATACTAGACCTTTGTTAAAAAGATACGCCTGATTGCGGAATACGCTACACTTGTTTACGAGAGTGAGATCTGGATGCATGTTTGTACCCACTGATTGCGCAGTGGTAGCAAGACAGTTAGGGACTGCAGGTCAAAGACACTGTAGTGAGTCGCACGGTTGATGTGACACACTCTTTAGTCTTCACTGTCCGTTTTAACGCGTCCCTGTCACATTCTTTCTCCCTCCCCTAGACCTTGAATCGATCGCGTGTCGATGCCCAGCACTGTCCGCAAACAGACCTAAATGGCTATGTCTACCAGCAAACAGAATCTGACGGCTTCGACGCTGACCATTTCGGAAAATGATGTTCATGTTGGGTAAGAGTTTTCTATAAGTTTATTCATATAGCAAGTATTTTTGATTTAAAAGGCGACCTTGTTTATAACGTTTGTTGACAATTTATTCATCATCATATCACTGTAAATTCATACGGCTACAGGGTTTGCTTAATATGTGAATTCATTACCAATGCTAGTCAAATCTACCGATGATTGATTTCTTAATTTTTTTTTACTTCATCCTTGAAATCATTTACACGTGATTAAGAATTGAAAGTTACCATTTTGCAAAAAGTGACAGTACTAGTTTTTTAAGTAATTAATTTATCAAAAAATTAATTATGTATGCCATTTAAAAGACAATTAAGATCATCTTAGAAAAAAAACATGATTATTTTCTTTCATGATTAACGTCCTCGATAAATCTTCAAATGGAATGTACTGCAAAAATCCTCGTCCATCTTCCTCTTCACAATTGAGTTCTTTTTATTGTTTTTCGTTCTTTTGGCGGAGTTTTTAATCTTTGGTTATAAAACCACAAGTGTGGGCCTGCGATGTTCGGACGAAGGAACGGTCATCTCGTCGCCATACATTCCGCGTATAAAACCGTTATCTTTTGAACCGGAGATTAACTAATCGTAAATAAACACTGTAATTATACAGCGCATTCCCTGTCTCAATCCGAACCATAATGACCAAAGATGGACAAACGAAACGCAGAATACTCCAGGTAATATTTCATTAGAAACTTTTTTTTTATTAATTGATTAACTTTGCTTAATTCATATTTTTTCTATTAATTAGCTTGTCCGTAATGTCGAATGAAGTGCACATCATTCTATAATGTTTAAAACTTGACGTTTAATGCTATTGTGTTGTTTTTGAAAATGTAAGACTGGTGATTAAGAGGGAAAAGAATTGACGATCCTTTTTTCCTAATAAGCTGGTAGAGGAAGGAAATTCAATGCACTTGCAATATATTTTACTTAGGATCTGTAAGAATTTATGACTTAAAAAAGAGAGATGGTTTTTTTTTTTATCTCTGACAAATGCTCAGATCCTCGTTCAGACATGCGGAGGAGCAGTGGGTATTTTGTCACCTAGTCTATGTCAATGTTTACTCTTTCTTTGGATACCCTTTGAAACACGTGCTTTATAACAAGACAGAATGCCGCATTCCCTTTATACTACGCCACTGAGAAATGGTACCGTTGATCCCGATGTCCTTAACCCCGTTTTCTTGGTATATTCCTCAGCCGTTTCTACATTTTGGTCGCGTTACTTAATCGTTTAGATTTGCGGCATCGTTTTGTACACAAAATAGTCCGTTTAAAGCATTTTGTACTTAGAAAAAATAAAATGAAAAAAGTTTGGCGCAATGTATCAGAAAAAAAGATCTGCATGGGTAGTAGCAACTGAACACTAAATAACATGTGAACAAATCCATACACAGGGAACCAATTACTTGTAAACCAATTTGAGCGACAAACATACAATGAACAAAATGAATCCTTAAGTGTTACATCAGCTAGGAGCCAATTTAAAACTCTAAAAAAGAAACTAGATTTGATCTTTTAAGCGACCGTACAATCCTTTTACTAAAGCGAAAACAATATGTAAACAAAGTCATAAAGGACATTATTTGTATAACACTGCAGTATTGTGCCTCTGTTAAAATAATAATTATTGTGCTTGTAAAAGTGTGTATGATTTCTGGTACATGTACAAGTGCATAGTGTACATGTACATGAATTTACTTGTCAAATGATATCACTAATTTTAAAATGCTTTTAAATACAGTTCACCATCATTTGACTCTCAAATCATTTGAGTACACATTATCTTGATACTCGCTCCACTTATCCTGACAACAGGCTGTTACTTATCCTGACAACAGGCTGTTACTTATCCTGACAACAGGTTGTTTCTTATCCTGAAACAGGTTGTTACCTATCCTGACAACAGGCAGTTACTTATCCTGACAACAGGTTGTTTCTTATCCTGAAACAGGCTGTTACCTATCCTGACAACAGGCTGATACTTATCCTGACAACAGGTTGTTCCTAAGTTGTATGTTTTGTTTCAGTATCAAAGACTCGAGGAAGGAGTCCAGGTCGAACGGGATTTACTGTGTACTGATATTGGCTCTGGCCGCCATTATAGCCGTCTCTGTGGCGTTGGCGGTTGTCGTCATTAGAAATGAAGAAAACGACAATGATTCTTCTCAAAAAGCAGAGGCGGGGGCCAACATGCAGACACCCCACGCCTTACCCTCCACGACAACCGACCCCAACATCATCACTTCCACCCGGGGTACGAGAAAGTCTGTCAGATATAATATTTTCCGCGTTTTCCTACAATTGCATTGTATTCTTTTTTTATGGATTGTGTTTCTGTCTCTTTTTTTAGAAGTCTGTAACTCTCCTGAGTGTGTTCGAGCAGGTTAGTTTATGCTATATATTGTCTTATGAAAACAATAGTTAAACGTTCCTATGTCTTCACAAGTACAGTTGTTGGTTTATCTACATGTAGCTAGTTAGTCTAGTCAAGTCTCGTTCTCATTATGTAATGCTTAGATATTACTAACTACGAGCCTGTTAGTTAACAAATTGTGTCTCGGTATGATTTCTTTGTTTTACAATTTGTAAGTTTACTGCCCAAACAGTTATAATGCACACTGTGCATTTTGCAAGTAATATACATGTATAAACTATTACATGTATATGAATGAATATAAAAAAGAATGAATAAATAATACAAAAATAAATACATACTAGTAATTAAAAAAAATTGCCTTTCCTTTCAGCCTCCAGTTTACTCAATTCTATAGACCCCAAAGCAGACCCGTGTAACAATTTCTTCCAGTTTGCGTGTGGAATGTGGCGAAAGAGGCAAGTGATACCGGAAGACAAGTCCATCACAGGTGTATTCTACCAGGTGGATGATTCCGTGGATATCATCCTTAAATGTAGGTACCTGTGTGCTCCAACTCAACAGGACAATGTTTATCTCTTTATATACATTATATAAAAAGGTTTATTTTATCTACTAAATAGTGATTGATTAAAAAATGCATGCCTTATTTTAATTTGAGGTTTTTATAATTTCTTCCGCTTGTCTGACAATGATAATTGAAGGCTAATATACTAGAGGCGTTTGCACTTTGCACATGTAACGTAAAAAACAGTAATGTTATTAAATTAATGTTATGTTGATGTAATTAAATAATCTAATGGAAAATGACAGATTTATTGGAGAAGGAGATAGAAGACACTGACATTGAAGCTGTGAGGAAAGCCAAGAGGTTGTACCGGTCGTGCGTTGATCTAGGTATGGATGTCTTATACAGGGACCAGTGTTAAAGATTAATAATAACATGTCTTCGATTTGCATAACTTTAATTTATATTTTTAGATCCCTTTTGATTGAGGAAATTCCGATATTTCTTTAAATCGTTAAAATCTTTAGCGGTATTTGTAAAAAAAAAAATGTGTTTCTCTCGGAAAGTTAATCAACAAATATACTTACAGTGTACTCGTGATGGTGAATTTATGTTTAGAAAACAATTTATTAATTATTGACACTCGTCAACAGCCATTTTACAGTATATATTTACATCCACCAAGTGTGGTTCCCTCTATTTCTTATGAGCATTCATTGTAATTCATAGCTATGTAGAAATTGACAGGACTGAAATCTAGACGCGCTTTTAGCAACCTAAGAAAAATCCTGGACTGCATGAAATAATTATGTTGATGTCAGGCTCACATTCCCATAGGAAACAATTTTGGTTGTGTTTTTTTTTAACGCATTAATGTTCATTAACGGTAATTTAGTTAATTTCACTTGCTTTTTACAATCAATTTATTTATTTGTTAAAAGAAAGATGTAAATATAAACAATAAAATGCGTTCTTTGATGATTCATGCGGTCTATGAAGGTAGCAATCATTGCAGAAAAATCACATTTCATATCCCGCATGAATCACCACATAAAGTATTTTATTGCTTAAAACATGTATAAACAACTGTGATATTTAATGTATACCGTATGCAAGTTAATATTTTGCGTTATTGCAGATAAATAATGTACCAAGATTTTCCTAACAATCAGTTTTCTTCAAACTAAAACTCCAATCCCTTTAGAATATCTAAAAGGTGGGAACTACTTGTACAAGATAAAAAATCACCAAGGGTTCAAAAGTTTAAAATCCATCCGTGTACTTGACAATGAATAATGGCTCAAATTTGACTTGTCGTATAAAAATTATATCGTTTTTGACGCCTGTTTGATTTATACCAACTGGTACCGTCTTTTATAACTTTACAGGTTTTTTTTAATTTTTCGGCATTGACAACTATCTTTAACTGCTATCTGAGTAATCTGACACCGTTGAGGCTAAATGAACTCAAAAAGATCTGCTCCTCAGGTGCCCCGAGAAGTCTGTTGATTCAGTGTAATGAGATCAATTTGTTTACACCACCTGTGTATTACAACGTGGTATTTTTACACAACAGTTGTGGAAAGTGATGGAAAAACAATCAGTCCCAGGAAATAAAACAATCAGTGCGAGAATTAGAGGATAACGAAACGGCAAGGCGTATAATTGAAACCTGAATTGTTTGTATGTAGAAGAGTGGTGATTTAGTTAGCAGGTTTCCTGACCGAGTGCATAGTATTTGATATATTATTTTTAACTCTGGATGACCATAAACACAATTGTGAAAATAAAATATTCCTGTGTTTATAACTTTTCTTTTGAATAAAATGTTTTCCTTTTTTAATCATTTGTATATCATTTACTTCATGTATTTATAAAATGTTTGATAACAGAACTTTTTAAGGAGGGAACGAAATGAATACATAATTATGCTTATATGATAATTTAGATATGTAACTTTCCTATTAAACTTAATATCTAGGTTTCCACCCTTCCGTCAAATACCTTTTTAGCTCACCTGAGCTGAAAGCTCAAGTGAGCTTTTCTGATCAAAATTTGTCCGTTGTCTGTCGTCGGCGTTGGCGTTGTCATTGGCAGCGTTGTCGTTGTAAACTTTTCACATTTTCTTCTTCTTCTCCAGAACCACACTGCAGATTTCAACCAAATTTGGCACAAAGCATCACTTGGTGAAGGGGATTCAAGTTTGTTCAAATGAAGGGCAACGCCCTCTTTAAAGGGGAAATAATTGAGAATTATTGAAAATTTATTAGTATTTTTCAAAAATCTTCTTCTCAAAAACTATTTGGCCAGAAAAGCTTTAACCTGTGTGGAGGCATCCTCAGGTATTGTTGATTCAAGTTTGTTCAAATCATGGACCCGGGGGTAGGGTGGGGCCACAATAGGGAAAAGTTTTACATAGGAATATATAGAGGAAATCTTTAAAAATCTTCTCAAAAACTATTAGGCCAGAAAAGCTCAAATTAAAATGAAAGCATTCTGAGGTAGTGTAGATTCAAGTGTAGATTCAAGTTTGTTCAAATCATAGTCCCTGGGGATATGGCGGGGCCACAATGGGGGAATGGAATTTTACATAGGAATATATAGAAAATATCTTTAAAATTCTTTTTCTCAAAACTATTAGGCAAGGAAAGCTCAAATATCAGTGGAAGTATCCTCAGATAGAAAAGATTCAAGTTTGTTCAAATTATGGTCCCCGGGGTATGGTATGAAAACTCGGGTTATGCAAATTTAAGTTTGATGAAACCATGATTTCCTAGAGAAAGGTGGGGCCACAAAATGGGGTGGGGGTATATAGGATTAGAGAAAAATCTTCTTAGAGGTATAACAACAAAAGGGGCTTGGTATTTACCAAAAAAAGATGTGGATAAAACTTGGCAGATTTTCAATTTTTTTTAGCAAGATCTACTGTACTTAGTTGTCATGATATTTTGATTTTGATACTTTAATGCTAATTTGATCAGAGTTCAGGCAATTGTTGCTCAGGTGAGCGATGTGGCCCCCGGGCCTCTTGTTGTTATTTTTTACATACAGGTATATTTATAAATCTCGTTATCTCGCATGTAGTCGTGCTTGTCACATTTGTGAAGAACAAACGATTCGACACAAACCATGCATATTAAGGTCGGGATAAAACTGGTTTTTCGACGAAGCCTTTCCCGTTCTTCAGATGTGATTAATAAGCCATTTATTCTCAACGACTCCAATATATTTAGCATCAAACGAATGTTATTTTTTGCACCTTTAAATACAAAAAGGTAGTCTTTACATCAACGTGTTCAAAAACACACCGGTACCAGCCTTAAACTTCCCAGGGATTAGCAAATTTTTAGAATAAACGCAGAGTCAAAATAAATATACCAGCTGTTTATATTATGGGAGAATCATAATAAGGATAAGAAGCGCATGTAATTTAGATAATTCGTTAGGAGGATGACTAGGTTGAAAGTTTTGAAACCGGTAGGTTCACGCAAATATTACGATTATAATCGCGACAAGATATGAATTATGAAGAACAAATCACGGGTTAAGTGATTCGGTGATGTCGCCAGTCCAAATGTAGGTTAGACCGAGTCTAAATCGAAATCAAGTTATTTTTTTTTCAATTTGATGACTTGTCTTGCAGATGCTATAGAAAAAGACAACTTCACTTCAGCAAAAAGATTGATAAAGGAACTCGGTGGTTGGCCCGTATTGAGCGCGGCCTGGAAAGAAGACACGTTCAATCTAATTGGACTTTTGGAAAAAGTTAGGCTTTACACCAATAGTCCACCTCTGATGGACATGTACGTGTATGATGATTCAAAGAATCCGACAAGAAATATTCTCTATGTAAGAAATAGTATTTACGTTAACTTTGTTTTACCGTATTAATGGAATTTAAGCTTTACTTCTTCCGGGTTTTTTTTTAAATAAAGTATATTCATGCCAATCACCGATTGTTGCAGATCCATATAACTAAAGTATATTTTTGAAAATTAGATCGACCAGCCTCAGCTTGGATTACCAGACAGGGAGTACTTCCTGAGGGGTAGGAATGACCGGAAGTTACTGGCATATCAAAAATACGCTCAGGAAATGGCGGTCATTTTCGGAGCCGAGGAATCAACAGCATCCGAAGATATGAAAGATGTTGTAGATTATGAAATCGAAATTGCAAACGTAATATTCCATTCTATTCATTGTTTAATTATGTTGCATTTGAAGTAGAATTTTTTTAACGAATGAGATAAAATTCCTTTTTTGGTGCTGCAATTAGATATTGTAAGGTTAAATCGTAATATAAACTAAAACGTTCATTGTGATAATGTAAAAAAAAACATAATTCATACATCATGTTTATTCTAGTCATAACAGCGTTTCCAAAAACTGATTTATAATTCATGTTTCTTTATGTTTTGTGATCGTGTTGCAGTCCACCATGCCATCCGACGAGAGACGTGACGATGAGAAGTTGTATCACAAAATGACGATAGGAGAGCTCCAGACCAAGTACCCCAATGTAACTAAAAAAAAGCAAATTAAATAGCACTATAAAATTAGAATTAATCAAAAGACCATTAAGGTCAGTAGTTATACTGTCATAGTCATCTTTCAGTGCGAGTTTGGACAGTAACAGCAATGACATACACTGTGCAATAATTGTATGTTCAAGATTTTCCAAAAAAAAAAGAGTAACATGTTAAATATGTTTTTGTACTACACGTGTCCTATTATGTTTCATCTACAGTTTCAATGGCTAGCTTATTTTCAAGCCACCCTAAGCCGTGATGATCTCAACATCAGCGTGAATAGTTCGACACCTGTGATTAACAGAAACCCGGATTATATGGAAAAAATTGTTAACAAACTAAACACAGAGAATAAAAGGTATACAAAAGAAAGTTTAAAAAATTATGAATTGTAATTATGTTTAAACCAATTAATTTATTTTGAAATATTATATGAACTGAGAGTTTTGAACTAATATAAATGTATCAATTCACTTTGTTTTAAGCTTTCGTGTTTTTTTTTCAATATCAGAATTATACAAAACTACGTCATTTGGAGAACTATGAAATCGATAAGTGGAGCTTTACCTTCAAGTGTGAGAGATGCATACGGAACATACAGAGAGGTAACAGAATACAAGTAATGCAATCTTGATGAAAGAAAAAGTTCGAGTTTTAGTAGTCAGATACTAGAATGTTATAGGAAATATCCCTTTCTAAAATTTTGTTAAAAGTACGCGTTCCGAGAAAAAATATGAATTGAAAAGTAATTCATATTTATTATAACAAGGATATCTCTCTCTCTCTCTCTCTCTCTCTCTCTCTCTCTCTCTCTCTCTCTCTCTCTCGTTGATTACACTGTACATACCAGTGTTTTCTATGTATAGGCACTGATTGGATCTGCAGTACAACCCCCTCGCTGGAAGACCTGTGTGGGCGAAGTTAACAGTAAGGTAGGACTGGCCGTGGGGAAACCCTTCCTGGAGGAGACTTTTGACAGCCAGGCAAAATACAAGGTAGAATCTCGCGTTACTACATTGTTCTTCATCTAATAGTTTAGTCTGTCATAACAATGGCCATAAAGCATAATTATGCGGAGTTTCATATTTTTTATTGTGAAATTTGAAAATATCACAACCAGTATCACGTTAATTACCAAATAGGTTTCTATTTTTTTTCTGTCAATAAAGATATATAATTGTATTTTTTAAACAATTTCGATAAAGATAATCATAGCAATTACAAATATAAGTTTAAAAAAATAAGCTTCGTTGACTGAAAATTAAACTATTTATCTCCCTATTATAGTAATATTTGATCGTGAGCTAACAATATTTTTTAACGAATTCTGTTTCTGAGGTCTCTTCCAAGAAAATTAATGTTGATTTATCACAAAAAGTTTTTCTGTGTAAGACTTGGTTTTTATGATGTATTTTTGAAACAATTCTTTTAACAATTAGCCTAAGCTGTTTATGACGGTTTCCTGGCGACATTTTCCTTATAAATAACAAACTAATTTAGGGTCATATCTAAAATTTCTTTCCTGAATACAGGCAGATGAAATGATAGAAAATTTGCGGTCAGCGATGAAAGATTTATTAAGGAAGAATCAATGGATGGACAAGGAAACCATAGCCAGGGCTATACAGAAGGTACTCAGTGTCATGTTGACAAGCTATAGCTAGACATGTTTTCATGTGGGTCAAATAATGCAACAAATATGTGACTATGTAAAACTAAATATGCAAAACAGAAGGACGGTACCAGGACATGTAAATATATGTAATCTGATAACTTTACTGATTGCTGAGAGCAATGTGAGCTGCATTCTTGTTGAATTTTATTTTTACGAAATTGTTATTTCCTAAAGAATTTAACAGAAATATTTTTGTGGGAAAAGTTGTTTAGAAGCAAAACTTGAAGCAAAATTGAATTATTGTCGTCTTGTATACAACTTGATCTGCTATATATTTTTTCAAAGAGAAATCTTTCTTCTAACAAAAATTAATGATTTTTTTCAAATCTTATTTATCATAAAAGTTACATGCAAACTTATCATAACAGCAGGTTTTTGCAGCAAAATACAGCACATATTGCTTTAAAATTATTAAATACATATACATGTATATTCAAGATTTAACGTAATGTTTAAACTTATGATTATAATTTTATCGAAGAGAATTACATATGAATGCGTATTTCTGCATACTTTTCAGGCAGACCAAGTGCAGTCAAGAATCGGGTACCCGTCAACAGTTAAAAATGACACGTTTCTGAACGAGAGGTATAAGGATGTAAGTAAATAATATAATTATGAAATAAGGTTTCAAAATAAGTTATTAATAATAAAATTATTGCATTATAGCTAATTGTGAAACCGCTTTGTTTGTTTTTTCGATAGCGTTTTATTGATGTTTGGGGAAAAAATGCTTTTCGTTAAATAAGATTTTTAATAAACATATTCTTCCTCTGATATTCTGATACTGTATTTCCAGTATGAGTTTGGTGAGACAAATTATTTTGACAACGTCTTTGTGTACTCCAAACTTCAAACGAAGGAGAACCTCCAAGAGCTGCCAAAACCGGTGGACAGAAACAAGTAGGTTAAGTCGAGGTCACAGAAAAAGTATCCGGATGAAAGTTTACTTGATAAAAATTTCAGTTTAATCCACTGTTGGAAACGGGAAGATTATATCCAGTTCATAATTATGCATTTACAAGAGGTCATTCCTATTTCAAAGACAGAAACAAAAAGGTCACCTAAATCAGATATCATACTAAGAAGGTCAATTCTATATTAAAGACAGAAACAATCAGATCATGGTTTTTTAATAAATGAAATTTAAATGAATTTATAAGATTGACTTTCTAGATCATAGACAGATACAGTAGCAGTTGCGCATGTGATGATCAAAGTAATGTACAAAACTGGCCATATATGGCAGATATATTATATATAACCAAAATAAGCAGGTACATGTACTGTAAAGGTTGAAAACTAGGAGTATAGATTGTCCCACACATTAATTTTGTGATTTTGTGACCATAGATGGGAGACGCCCCCGGCCACGGTCAACGCCTACTACAACCCTGCCAGGAATCAGATAAGTAAGCCACAGTTCCATGTCTTATTTGTTATCTCCTTTAAAGTACATCGCTTAGATGTTTAGCAAATTCTTTGTACAATATCTAACAGTAAAAAAAAATCAGTCATGAACAGTTTCTTCTTTCATACACTCTATAATGTAACTTTTCTTGTTGTTTTTTTCAGTGTTTCCAGCTGGAATACTTCAGCCACCATTTTACAAAAACGGATATCCTCAGTAAGTAGAATGCCTGTTTGTTTTTTATAATTCAGCAACGCATTCATAATATGATATAATGCTTCCTATTTTGAAAAATTTTGGATTTTTTTTTTTTAAATTTAACCATAAACATCAATTGTTTATGACAAAATAAATTCAAAATATATTCTTATTATTGATTTGAAAGAATATGTCTTTTCTTTAAGGTACCTTAATTATGGTGGAATTGGCTACGTCATAGGTCATGAGATTACGCACGGTTTTGATGACAGTGGTAAGCCTCTTTGGACACAGTAGTAAAACATAAGTTAACACAGTGCTGTATGCAGGAAAATACTGACCACCGTTTTATTTTCGGCTCCTTTCGCTCTCGTTGTCGACAGGTGAATTAAAAACTTGGCGAATTCCAATGCCTCAAGTTATATGTATATCCCTCTTTAAAAACAATTGTGGGCGAATTCAAAAACTGTTTGCATGTGTAGAAGGGCAAAAAAAAATACAAGGCAAAAATAACCCTGTATAGAGTATATATGATTTAATTGACCCAGAAGGACACAATTTAATGATAGAGCATTATAAAAAGATTTGACTGGATTTATACCGGTATGTTTTCATTTCCCAGTAGCCTGCATGCAGTACCTTTTTGCGAGATAACAATTTAGAACAGGTGCGCATGAAATAAATTGAATCCTTGCATGATATTTGGGTCACAACTTCTACTACATACACAAAATTGACTGAATTGAAATCAAATGCTTAACTAACTCAAAAATCAATTTCGCTTTTCAATTATATTAATTTTTAATTTCGCCCAAGTAATATGCATGTACTACTTTTAAGGTAAGGTAATCCTTTTTTATTTATATGTCATATCAAAGTCAAAAAATACCCCCACCCCCTCCTACTCCCTAAAAAAATAAACCCAAGAATAACAACTGTTAAGTGAAAAAAATACCTACACTCCAAATTGATACCGTATTCCCACAAAATTTCCATTTAAAACCGCAATTACATCACCATCCATCTATCATATACCGCCTACTTTGACTACTATCTACGAATTATCGTTGCCGGGTTTAACGATAGGTTAGACAAATAATGTATCAAAAGTTACTGAAAATCTCAAATGATTAATTTATATCTATCTAACCTAAATTTATTATGTTCAATTTGAAACAAAAAATGGACTAATAGTAAGGATAGCTTGCATTTCTAAAGTAATACATCTATAGAAAATAATTTCAAGGGTTGAGCGGTAAACAGCAATATATTTCTACATGTACATAAAGTACTTGCTTTCCGCGAATTCATCAGTGATGTAGGGTTGCAAGTCGCGGTTTAAGTTTGCAATGACTGGCAGCGTTACTATACATTGGTATGGCCGTGTGGTGAACAATTATGACAGGCTTTATTTTTTTAATGCATTTACCAGAGTTATGCAATGAAATATCAACGTTTACAGGGCGCCAGTATGATGGAACTGGAAATCTTCAGCAATGGTGGACCAATGCATCCGTCACAAACTTTAAGGAGAGGGCGGACTGTATGACCAACCAGTACAGTAGTTATACAGTGGAAGAGGCAGGGAAAAAGGTAAAGTAGTTATACAGTGGAAGAGGCAGGGAAAAAGGTATAGTAGTTATACAGTGGAAGAGGCAGGGAAAAAAGGTAAAATAGTTATACAGTGGAAGAGGCAGGGTAAAGTAGTTATACAGTGGAAGAGGCAGGGAAAAAGGTATAGTAGTTATACAGTGGAAGAGGCAGGGAAAAAGGTATTAATAGTAGTTATACAGTGGAAGAGGCAGGGAAAAAAGGTAAAATAGTTATACAGTGGAAGAGGCAGGGAAAAGGGTAAAGTAGTTATACAGTGGAAGAGGCAGGGAAAAAGGTAAAGTAGTTATACAGTGGAAGAGGCAGGGAAAAAAGGTAAAATAGTTATACAGTGGAAGAGGCAGGGAAAAAGATAAAGTAGTTATACAGTGAAAGAGGCAGGAAAAAAGATAAAGTAGTTATACAGTGAAAGAGGCAGGGAAAAAAGTAAAGTAGTTATACAGTGGAAGAGACGGGAAAAAGGTAAAGTAGTTATACAGTGGAAGAGGCAGGGAAAAAAGGTAAAATAGTTATACAGTGGAAGAGGCAGGGAAAAAGGTATAGTAGTTATACAGTGAAAGAGGCAGGAAAAAAGATAAAGTAGTTATACAGTGAAAGAGGCAGGGAAAAAAGTAAAGTAGTTATACAGTAGAAGAGACAGGAAAAAGGTAAAGTAGTTATACAGTGGAAGAGACAGAGAAAAAGGTAAAGTAGTTATACAGTGGAAGAGGCAGGGAAAAAGGTAAAGTAGTTATACAGTGGAAGAGGCAGGGGAAAAGGTAAAGTAGTTATACAGTGGAAGAGACAGGAAAAAGGTAAAGTAGTTATACAGTGGAAGAGGCAGGGAAAAAAGGTAAAATAGTTATACAGTGGAAGAGGCAGGGAAAAAGGTAAAGTAGTTATACAGTGGAAGAGGCAGGGAAAAAGATAAAGTAGTTATACAGTGAAAGAGGCAGGGAAAAAAGTAAAGTAGTTATACAGTGGAAGAGACAGGAAAAAGGTAAAGTAGTTATACAGTGGAAGAGGCAGGGAAAAAGATAAAGTAGTTATACAGTGAAAGAGGCAGGGAAAAAAGTAAAGTAGTTATACAGTGGAGGAGGCAGGGAAAAAGGTAAAGTAGTTATACAGTGGAAGAGACAGAGAAAAAGGTAAAGTAGTTATACAGTGGAAGAGGCAGGGAAAAAGGTAAAGTAGTTATACAGTGGAGGAGGCAGGGAAAAAGGTAAAGTAGTTATACAGTGGAAGAGACAGAGAAAAAGGTAAAGTAGTGATACAGTGGAGGAGGCAGGGAAAAAGGTAAAGTAATTTTACAGTGGAAGAGGCAGGGAAAAAGGTATTGCATAAAATCATTTTTATTTGTGACATACATGTACTGCTATAAATATATTTACAAAAAATCTTCTTTTGAAGTACTTTCATGCTGTTTATTTATAACTTTCGAATTTTGCTTTTGTTTCATTTTTTATTTTACGCTAAATGCGCTACGCTTTGTGATAAAGCAAATCGTTCACAGGTTAAAAAACATCTATATTTCATTGAAAACCAAGTCGTTGCTGAACATTAAAGCAATCAAGATATCATAGCGATTTTGATATTCGCTTTGTTAGGTATCATTTAGGTCATGTAAATTCGTATGTTTTAAATACAAGTATCAATTTTACTTAAAATATGAAATATTTATAAATCAATGTGGTGATAATAGAGTATGACAATATTTGTATCCATAAAATATTAACAAATAAGTGATGTTTCTGTATACAGCTGAATGGCAAACTGACGTTAGGTGAGAATATCGCAGATAATGGTGGACTAAAGGAGAGCTGGCTGGTAAGATTCGATGTATTATTTTCTACCTAAAATACATGAAATTATTTGGCAAATGTTAGTTCTATAAACTCTCTCTAAATGCTTGTTTTACAATATCAAAGAAGTTATGCTAAACATTTAATGACATCAATTTCAATTCAATTTAGGCTTACGAAAAATGGTTACAGTCTTCGAGAAAGGGGAAACCTGAGCCATTCTTACCTGGTCTTGACTACACCCCCAAACAGCTATTCTACCTAAACGCTGCACATGTGTGTATATTTGTTGATAGAAATATTTTTAGAGTAGTAAAAATTCTAAAAGTCTTAACATTTTCCAACAAAAAATGTTTTTTTTATATATAAACACCTAAATAGATTTTGTTACGAAATTAGGGTTAAAATGAAGAAGGAAAGTGGTATGTTATGATGAATTGTGTTTGAAAATACCTGTTATGTAGTACTGTTACTATACATCGTCATAATGGTTAACTATAACAAATAATCTATGCATAACAAAATATGCATACATACATAACACGAAATATGTTTTAAACACATTTGCATAAGCTGATGAACCATGGGTGTTCAAGTATCAAATGATGTAGTATATAATCAAAAAGAAATTAAATTTCTTTCACTGCACCATGTGAAATCCTTGTTTTCTGTAATATGATATGCTGACTTCTTTCTTTATTGCCTATAAATGAATTTCATGCAATTATAAGAAAAGTTGAAACTTTCTATTTGATATATAGTTATCATTAATTTGCACACGTGCTTAAATACATAGTATGGCGACCATAAATTGAATTTCCTTCTTCACAACTACCATACCAATGTCCGTCCTGTGTATGAAAAATTAGTTATATTCCCTCCATATGAACATTTGTACCAAGCAATGATACATGTACATGTAGTTTGAGAATCAATGCCGTAAAATGTCATTCTCTTGGCCTATGCACTAGGTTAGGTTCATTTGGCGAGTGGTCATAATTTAATAGTATCATCAGGTATAGGAACTACATTGTCCCTTACCTTTAGATGTGCTTTAATCAAATATTAAATAAACGTAAAATAAATATAATTGTAATTTTCTGTAGGTGTGGTGTGGTTTGGTGCGACCTGACGAGGCAGCTCGTAGAATCCTCACAGACCCTCACGGGAATTTTAAATCCCGGTAAAAACTTTTTGGACAATTTACAGAAAATTGTGTCAAAATTATACATATAAAGTATTCATTGGCTTTAATTTTGTAATCATATACAAAGAAAATCCTGATTTTTTTTTAAAATTAACAAGAATATTCTTTTAATTGAGTTACAATCATTTATACAGAGTTATCGGACCTCTACAAAACAACGAAGACTTCAGCAAAGCGTTTAACTGTGCGGTGGGAAGTTATATGAATCCAAGAAACAAATGCATTGTATGGTAAAACGAGGGCTTCCTGTGCAGTATTTGCAATGAATTCCAGAATACATGTTTTTGTAATTGTTTATATGTGATTTTTTTTCATTATGTAAATCACGGCATTGAATGCCAATATATACATGTATAATACGTATCATTGTTTAGTGTAATTATACACGCATGTCTTGGTTTTTCTAATGACAATATAAGGTCCTTCTTGTAAAACTTAATAATATCTTTTGATCCAGTAGAGGTATACATATCCACTAATGCATTTTCCATAGGCGGTAATGTTAACGTTATGGTTCATAGCTCCGGCCCTAATTTTCTTTCAGCAACGAGAGACCTCTTGAATGAAAGCTCATCAAATTGTCTCTTCCCTGTTAAAATTTCGTGGTGTGAAGTCAGATTCGTTTTCAGGCAAAATGCGTCTGTATTGAAAAACTCTGAAAATGAAAGTAAAAGTAGGGAATTTCTCCGTTTTGGAAAGGGTGTACATCAAATAATATCAATTCTTTTCTTCAAATGATAATTCAATTTTGACACGTTTTTGAAATTGCAAATCCTCTTTTCAGACATGTGTCAAGCATTCTGATTTAATATGTCCCAATAAATGTATATACACTCTGCTAGTATAGGGACCATTTTGCTTAAATGCACTACTTTGTTGTCCTACCGATTCTAAAAATAGTTAAAGGGATATACCCATGTACATTGCTAATATCAGACCCCCCTTATTATAATACAATGAAGACATTTTCATGTAAATAACGGGTATTGTTACTGTGTTAATTTTATAAAATGGATTATGTAATTGTATTTAATTGTGAAGTTTTTTTTATAATGTGTAATTTATCCTGATTTAGTTGATGTTTAATCTCTAAATTGCTATTTTAACGGCAATTTGAAAAAAAAAACTTGTTTTGATATTTAAATCTTTATTTCCATTTCTTATGTCTATGCTATATTTTTATTTTTAAGAAGTCTTGTATCATGATGATTCAGCAACTACAGAACCCCAAGCAGTTTTCATTTTATTTGTGATATCATAACTAAGCTGTTTGATCTGCTTTTATAATGTACAATGTTAATGTAGTATAATCTTCAAATAACATAATTATCTTAGAAAAATAAATCTTTTACCAAATTACGCTCTCAGAATTGGCATTTTAAAAAAAATTAGGGCATGCAATAATTATGAGGTAAACAAATAAAAGTTTGCATGTATAACGACAATGGAAGTAAAAAATTATAAAGACCGGGCGGCACTACATTTTCACAATAGGAAGCAGGAAATTTGTCTCTACATATATTACACCTTTACCATATCTAACGGGTCCCAGTTTCATCCCATTATAGCAGTATTATTCCGCTACCATTACATCAGCAAGAGGTTGTGCCCATTGCGTCTTCCTTGTAGGTTCAAGGGAGTCACTAACATCACCAACCGTTCCAGAGAAGAGCAGTGTGATTTAAGCGAACCTGTCATTTTTCTTCTCCTGAGCAAGCCAGTTTGTCCAGTATATCTACTTAATTGGAATTTTTAGACTAGTCGCATTTCCCCCTCAAATATGTGTCGCTCCTATACGCAAAGTGAACAGTCAAGCAGGCTGACGCATCCTATATTTTCGATGTTGTTGTATTGTATTTTGCACTTGCAATCTACCATCATTATAGGAATAGTATCATCTATTCTAAAGTTTCAAGTCCAGATGCTTCGAGTCAGTCTTTTCAGGAAACAGGTGTATTGGTAAGGGCACGCACTTTCTTAACGTTGCATTTAGTTAATTGTCGTGTCAATACTTCCACTGCAAAAAGGAGTTTTGGTGTGTAATTCTGGCCACCCTTTAGTCGATAAGCCATGGGAATCAGAAACTGCAGGCTTGGGTATTCACCGCCCTTAATCTTGAGATTTATTGTATCATCACCCATATGCTCTTGAGGACAGAATCCCCTTGCCAATTCGCATTTATTTAAAGGCTGTTCGAAGCTAAAATGAAATCTGAAGGTTTTAATTATGTAAAAAAAATTCAACCGGGCCAAAATCAAAGCGACATCTAACACTACAGTTGATGCATTTTTGTGACGCCATGTGTGCTTCTGAATCACGTGCCACCGTATCCTTTAACAGCAAATTATATAAGTAAAGTATATTAATTCCATCGATGCAAGTAATTCATGGTATTAAATCATAATATCGCCTTTGTCTATAAAAAAAATCTTCGATAAATCATATATGTGTATTATGCAGTTCTTGCTAGAGTTTCATATAATTATTCCACTTATTTCAAATGTTGTCAAAACGCCCATCGTCGAAAATTGGCTTATTTAAACTTTTTACTTTTTGAGTTCAATTTTCAGAAAATAAGGCCAATTGGTAAGTTTTCCGCAGCATGAGTCCCAATGGTAAATGTATCTATTTTCTCTCCTAATTTCACGCAAAATACGAGGGGCGTTCAATAAATAATGTCACTAATTAGATTGCCTAAAATTGCCGCCATCTTGGATTTATTTCAAACTGTCACATCAGCTGGAAGTTTTGCTTGAAACTCATCAGTAAAGTTATTTTGCGATCCTTTCCGTCTCCCATCAGTCATTCAACATCTAAGCTTACAACCAATTGAACCAAAACGGTGCATTACAACTTTTATTGATAAAAATCACTTCTAATTCTGCATCTACAACTTGGACATGCGATAAATATCTAAAGCACTGTGTAGAAACGGACTAGGGTAACGCACTTTACCCTAGTCCAAGATGGCGACAGGTAAACACGCTTCGGATTTTCCCCGTAAGTATTGTCACCTTTGTCATGGTTGATTTAAAAACTATTGCGCTGTATATGTTGAGCGGTGTTAGTTTTCAATGTTCACTCGTAAATATGTCTTCAATTATCCGTATTGATAGAGATACTGCATCATGCAGATCTGCTCCAAACTAGGGTAGAGTTTATGAAGTGATTTTTTGCGACTAGGACAAAGTATTTTTGTAACTGGGGTAAAGTCATTTGTTAAATATAAACATAGCTTGACTTTGTAACTGCTTTAAAAGATTTATAAAATAGTAAAACGCTTTTAAAATCGCTAAGCATAGCTAAGCGCTTTATTGTCGTTAGACTTCTTCTTCCGGTGCATCAAATAACTGCACCTATGAGCAGAAATATACATCATTTAAACTGGTTAGGGAACCAGTTTCAGGGGTTTACGCACATAGTTGCACAGGCAATTGTGAATATTAAGTACCCGTGGCTATTGCATTTGTGAATCTTAGGTGCGGGGCTTACGTACATCATTGCTGGGCTGCCACACAGTGATACGGAAATATAGTGCCTATACAGAAGCTGAAATATTGAAAAATTGATTTGATTCTTTCTGACTAAGCTTGCACAAAGTAACTTTCCTTTAAAACCAAGCTAGGCTAGGCAAAGCGCTTTTTAGTACTATCAGTACATTGGTTTTATATGCATCACTACAATTGTCGTTTAAGACGTCTCACCGATTGTAGATATATTTCGAATAACCAAATAAAGTTTTCAACCACATCATTGTTTGTACAACTAACTGATGCTAGAATTGTTACTCGTTTATCAATGTTTGCTTCCAGAGACTCGCTCTACTTAGAAACAGGTTGGAATTCTTTAAGTACAAGACGTAAAATAGGTAGACTAAAACAATGTTCAAGGTAGATAAAAATATAATTCCTTCTTACATTAGGGAATGTTTTCCAGACAAGCGGTGTAATTTGTCTATTTATGCGATGGGAAATTCTCAGAACTATTCCTTACCAAAATGTCGATTGCAAGTGTACAAATCTTCTTTAATTCCAACAGTCATTGGGAAATGGAACTCCCTACCTCTGCATATAAGGGAGGTTAATTCACTATCAACTTTTATCAATTTAATAACTTCAGATAAAGATATTTTAAGTATAAATAAATCTCCGCCTTCATACTTCTCTTTTGGAGATAGATCCTACAATATAATCCATACTAAACTACGTCATAATTGCATACTAAATTGTGACTTATTGCGACATAATATCATTGATAGCCCTTTATGTACATGTGGAAAAGTTGAAGACACTTATCATTATTTTATTAAACTATAAGTATCTGAAGCAGAAAAAGGAAAATTTTGTTCAACAATTTTTTTTTGAAAATATAAACTATTACAACTCTTACAGCAAAAGGCCCATCCATGTGCCAAGGAGGGATGCAGTGCATCTCATGTTCACAAGAAAGATTTGAAGAATCACATTGAAAGTAAGCACAAGCAGATGGATTGCAATATTCCTGCCGCATGTGCTCCTACCACACATCCTACAAAAGCAACTTAAACAGACATGTCAAAAATCAACACCAGAATTGATATTCAGCATGAATAAAATGAATACTCATTACTTTGAACTTAGTTTGTTATGCTTAAGTTTTCTCAGGAAAAATTAAATAAAGTAAATCCATTATCGATCTCATGATCGGTATATCCGGATCGGCGATGCACTAATATGTTTTCTTCGTTAACTTTATGGTGCGCTCTAACACCTGTTGCACCTCTTGCAACGACACCTGACTGGGAAATTGTACCAGATGTTCTCTTTGGATTTTGTTTAGGCGCTGTTTTTCATTAAACGCATGTGGCCTGTTAAATTTAAATGGACTATTTTTAGAGTTAAAATGCATAAATATCATTACTAACTGTATGGTATGACAATTTAAAACCTCAATAATTGTTATTTACCTTATTGTTATGGTATTCATAGTAGGCGCAGACACCATTACATCACCCCTTTGGACATGCATCGTAGAAAAAGCTTCATGCTTGTAGATACAAGCACGTGCCGTTGTCATATTAAAATTCCTAAAAATAATTTGTATCCCATCTTCATTTTTAGGAAATGCATTTCAAACTGCTAGTAAATTTATGTATCAGAATTTTACCTGTCATCTTTCAGACACTGCTCAAGTTTGCACCATAATATAGAGCTGCAAGCGGCGCTCAACATTTGTTAATATGCCTTCAAATTGAGCAATAGGTAAACTGTTCACATAAATGTCCTGTGGTGGAAATATCATAGGATTATACTGTTTCAACAGAAACTCTCTCATGTCCATCAAATATGCAATTCTCTCATCAATATCGATCCCTGCTCAATCGACCGCTGCTTACCAATTGGGAATCAAATGACACCATTCTGCTTCTTGCAAAAATCCTAGTTTCTTCATTTCCTTTTCTACTTATTCTGAACATGTCTGTGCATACGAATTTCTTAGCCACGTAACTCCTTTACTATTTCAAGTAAAAGGTTCGTGTTGTTTTTTCTACTGTTTCGGCTACCTTATGCCGAGCTTTCTTAGAAATATTCATTCCATCTAAACCATGAGCACTCACTCGAGCTCGATTGTTGACTAAAATGTGGTGTGGTTCAAGTATTACTTGCACACTTTGCGAGGCAATAGTCGTGGGTTGAGCATACCACTGTTTTATTGCACATCGGCTTCCATTCTTTATCTGCACATAGCTTACATCTTGAAACATCGATGATTTATTCCATTGGGAAAGCTCATCTCCGAAGACTTTATTGCAATACAAAACTGTTACAGCTTGTTGTGACCAAGAAGATATGTGTTATTGTACAATGGCTTTCAGAGACATTGGAGACTTTTTAGTTGAGCAAACTGCCTCAGATCAATCACCAACTTTTTTCGGAAACTAGTTTCACTAGTGATACATGTAATTTCCGCAGTCCTGAAAATTTTATTTTGCTGGCACTAAGGATTGTCTTTAATTTTGGCACAGAAAAAGTGCGAGAAATAGATGCACCGTCTTTTCAAGTTTTAATGCACTAAAACAGACCCAACTATCAATCGTAGCTCTAGTTCATCATTTGGAATCATTCAGCATCATCTGCATTGACATTTGACTCGTCTGTTTTCTGCACAATACCTTTGGCAGCTGTTTTAATCAGCATTAAACTGTCTGTATCCAACACTTTAATGAGGTTAGAGGGTAGGTGTTGAAGAATCATTAACTAAAGTCCTCTTCATAATCTGCTACAGGAATGAATTTATTCTTCTTACTTCTAATATTGACAAGTGAACTGATGTTTTTTACTGTGTGAAGACTTGACACCACTCGTCTCTGGATTCTAGAGTCACTGTGCTGTCACATCTGGTGATCGAGATCTCTTTCGTTCACGATGCATGGCAGATTATAAATACCAAAAAGATACTTCAGAAGTTCCTTCTTACTCTTTTAGCGTGTATTCTGCCAAATATATTTTTGTAACATACACATTATAAGGGGATTTCCTCGATCGTCCTTTGTGCAGATTTCAAGAAATTGACCTTCGAAAGAAACCACTTTCACTTTCAGGGCTTTGTCAAAACACTATCTTATAATATCGCTTAGAATTCCACGTACAGCATGCATTTTAAGACTGAAACAAGATATGTAGTATGCGACAGGAATAGCATGATGCCTCTCTGTATCTTTGTGACCTCTGTCCAAGTCAGAAATAATGGCGAGAATAACTTCTTTGGCTGGTCTTCTTATTATGTTGTATGCCTCATTATGTTGGATGTTGTTCTCAAAGACGATGGCACATTTCAAGGATGTATTCAAACAACAAACGGGATTCTGACTTCTCAGAGGCATGAGTGTTGAAGGGACTTGTTACATCCGTAAATATTTGATCCGAATATTTGCAAACCACGCCTCTAAGGGAGAGAAATTAAGTCATAAACGACGATGTGTCAGCAAATACCTGAAGTTTAGACTTGGGTTTTTTTAGCCTCTGGGTCAATTCGAGTTGGTTTTGCTGCTGATTCAACCAAGCTTTTTTTGGTAAGAGTTATGATGCTTTTCCATTGGTCACATTTCTTGCCTGATATAAATGTAGTACTTTCTGGGTTGTAGCAGATGTTGACAAATTGATCACAATTTCCATCTCGGCCATAACTTGGATGGAAGAATATACTGGTAATCGGTAGTACACATCTGTGGTGTGGACTTCGCCAGGTCTCGGACATTTAATTTCAAAGACAAAACTAGATGCTATCGTTAGCCAGTAATACCCGCAACCAAGTGTTGCCCCTAAATAACACTGTTTTGTACCAGTTTAATTAAAAATGAAGGCCACATGCAAGCTTCTGTAATACATTTAAAAATTATAATTTTCATAACTTAAGGATGAGATCCCTTCCCATATGATAATACACATGAGCAGCACTTTATGTGCAATTTGTTATTTACTCTGGGTTTCGGCTTCATTTTCCATTGAAATATCCTGCAAGTCAGAATCACCCTGTAGAGTTAGCAGTTGTGGAGTTGGGTTATGATACCAGGCTCCTTCTTTAATCTAACCTTGAAGGTTCAATATATGAGTCATTCTGAAAAAAGGTGGATTTTCTCAAGTAGCACTTGATCAAAAATATAGTACTTACAACATGAATGAATTTATCATATTTTGTATTGGGCGTATCAAGTTGTTTGATTGTTTGATTGTTACAATATGCCAACAGTACACCAAATAAAAATCTATAAAAATATGATATTTATTACTCAATGAAAAGAAAATAGTCTTTGGAGTAACGCATATAAAATTAATATTAATTTCATTAAATTTGATTGTTCATACATTTGGGGGTTTTTTTAAAGTTAAATTTTCTTGTGTTTTTCTTGAATTTAAGCATAAGACAAAAATTCAGTAGTGTGTTTTCCTTAATTTTCCATATTTGGTGTGAAAATGAGAAACATGCATCCGTCTCATGACATTGTATTGCACACTGAAAACTTCTTTTCCACTAACTGTCTGAATAGTGTTTTGTAGACGCAAGCATATCACATTATAAATAGACCAAAAGTGAAAAAACTCAATATTTCTTAGACCAAAGACAGAAATGTTTTACCAAGGACAACCAATAATAAAAGACAAAATATCAGACTTCAAATAGAAGCAATTGCATATTTTTTTTAGTATAACTTATGAAAGGGTATAAAAAGAACAGCAAATATTACCAAAATGCACAAAAGTTTTTCCAAAGTCAAATTATTTACACAATTTGGTTCCAATATGTTTTACCAAGGACACTTACGTTACACCATGGACTTTGTAGGTCATAAGAATCTAAATTTTGATAGTTCCGTTTGTTTTTAAAGCTTAAAAGTATTATAAGTGCATTCAGAATGACCAAATGCACATTTTAGCAGATATATTATCAATGCTTCTGTTTTTCTCTACAGGTTTAGGCTTAAAATTGTAGTTTGTTATACAAAAGACACAAAGTGTTTCATCATGGACACCACTCATCTAGATGATAAAGACCTTTAGCATGAATTCCATTATAGTACTGTTTATAAACATTCCATTTTAAGCTTTCATGTACCAACTTTAATATATACTTTTGCATATACTGTAAAATCATTCTTAAGTAATTCTCCTATTATTTTTTTTTTATCAAATTGATTGAATATTATTTTGTGAGTTCACAAAAAAGCATGGATAATTTTTCAAAATTTAATACATACAACAATGATATTTATCACTAAACTTTGAACAGAATAACACACACACAAACTTTAAAATGTTCAAATTAACAAATGCATGTGATTAGAACCGTCATTTGAAGCGTTTTAAGATCAGTTCCCAAATTGTTGGATCAACATAAAATTTGGCGCCTACTTTGACTGGTTCAGGGATGATTGCAATTACATCTTCCATGTCGTATAGACTCTCATCGGTAACACATCTCGGCCAATATAAGTGGCATTTTTCAAGTTTTCCAATGCGATGCATACATCGCACGCGGACATCCTGTTCGTCTATATTGACGACAAAACTCGGATATGGTTTTCCATTGTATTGAATAACTACATACCTGTTTAATACCTCTTTTGAACTTTCAAAATTGAACATGTTATCCACGGGATTGAAATCGGAACCTTTTAAATGCTTTGTCTTCCCTTCTTTGTTACTTTGCACATGACCAATAATGTTGCCACCTCTCATCTCTTCATCTGATATTCCCTTTTCAGTTTCTATATCTATTTTTCCTTTCTTTTTCCGGTTTTCATTGTTCAAGTCATTATCAATTTGTTGATCGTCCAGTTGTTCTTGCACTTCCTTTTCATTTTTTGTTTTCTTTTCCTGCTGCGCGTTTTCTTCATCATTTTCATCATTAATAATCACTTCTGTTTCAGTTTCTGTTTTGTTTAACATGTCTTTTGCAAGTTTTCTCTTTCTCAATAATAGCCATCTCTGTATTTTTATGCAAATCACTTCTTGTTTTTCTGGTTCTCCAAGTGGTTTTTGTTCTAAACTGATTGGCAAAGCTGCTACAAAGTGATTTGGTATCCAGTTCCTTTCAGTCATGTCAAAACGGGTACTTGTCCACATGATGTAAGAAGTATGTGTCTCTCTCTGCTCTTGAGGTAGAATGACTCTGTTTAAATCTTTCCTGACATGCTGATTTCCAGCTTGTAGATATATAGAGTATATTGGTCTTCCTAATACAGTTGCAAGTGCGAAAAGTTGCCATATACCCATATATGTTGCCTTTTTTGTTATCTTTAAAGTTTCTTTCTCATAGATCAATTTTATTTTGGTTTGATCTAATCTATTGTTTTCATCAGGTGCATATTCCTCTGAATACATTGCATATGATTTTTCAAGGTCTACCTTTGAATCCATTAGTTACATGTATCGATAAATGAGAATTGTCAATTGATTTACTTTCATTCTAGCAAATGTAAAACAACTTGATATCATGATATGTTATCAACTTATTATAACATCATTCTTTTTATAACTTACTTACCATTTAATCTAGCACTTAAGTAGCACATATTAGTGATACAGTGTAGGTAACAGGACAGTGATCATACAAGTCAACTATAAATAATGAAAAATTACAGGTTAGTACCAGTATATTAGATAGAGGCAAAATTTAAACACTTGAACATTATAAAGTAAAAATAAAACATAATTAAACATTCAAACTTCAAAGAAAAACTAAGAAAATACCTGATTTTCTGTCAGCAACAGAATTATCTCGTCATATATCTGAGATCTTAGATCACTCTCATGATATGGGAGTGATCAAAAACGAATATCCAAGGCACAACTGATTTCAAGGGCCTTTTTCACTAGTAGATCTGTCTATCTGGACTGCAAGTCCTTTCTGATAGCATCCTTTACCTGCAAAACGTGCAATGACAATATGAACTAAATTTTAAACATATTTGCAGGCATGTTTTTAAAAATAGTAATTTAATGGTTGATTGACATCACCATGTTGACATACATGATAGCATACATGTTGGCATACATGATACGTAATAGAACATATTTTTCTCTAATGCAAAAAATACTTGCCTGCATAACCATCTGTGATGTAGAGGATTTCCTAGCCATTTCACGTAGCAACATTTCCCTCATGGGGTGTACAAGGGATACTGTTGGGGAATGCTCACTGCAGAGTATAGTTGTCATTTTCTTCAGCGGACCAAGAATGTTGACCAGTTCTTCAGCTTCTGATTTCTCAGTTTCTGAGAGGGTCACAATGTCTTTAATGTTTTTCTTAACATCTTTATGGTGAAAAGTTGCAAAAATTGCAGGCTGCTGTTCCAAATATCTGCTCATCATATCAAAACTTGAATTCCACCTGGTTCTTACGTCTTGAATTAGTTTGTGCTCAGGAAGCTGAAGTGCACTTTGTTTTTCTTTCAAAATGTGGGTAGCTGTGGAACTTGAATGGAAAAATGTATCAATCCTTCTCATTCGCCCCAGCAATCGAGAGACTGAAGGTATATATCCATTCCCTCCTATGCTGCCAAATTCAAACAGTGCGCAAAACAGCGCACGTGAGGAGAAAATCCACCAATTTCAACAGCTTTCACAAAGTTTGTAGCATTGTCAGTGGTTATGGCAATTGGTTTCTCTACCAGATTACCGGTCAAAGATTTGTAACATCTTACAATCTTCCAGTCGTCAACAGCTTTCTTTAAGACATTAGACAAATTCTTAGCTGTGTGCGATTCAAACAATGGTCTAGTTTGTAGAACAAATTCCTTAAGTGTCATTAACTGTCAATAAAGTGGGCTGTGATAGTAATATAAATTTCAGTGGCTCTTGAAATCCACCCATCAGTGGTAAGATATACCATCTCAGCTGACTTAAGCTCTCCCATGACTTCAGTATGAGTTCTGGAATAATATTGTCACTAAAATATGTCCTTGATGGAAGCTGGTGCCTTGGTTCGAATGCTGATAGTAGTAGTTTAAAACCGGCACTCTCAACCATCGAAAATGGTCTCAGGTCCGTTGCAATAAATTTTCCTATTGCACGCGAGATATTCAGTGCCTGAGGCGAATTAACAGACATTTTCACTCTGACTGCATCCTGTAGTCGCAGTTGTGAATGTGGGATGTTTTTTTACGTACAGACAGGTCGATGCATGGGTGATGCATTTTCATATGTGTTGTCATGTTGGACGTGTTTCCCGAATTATAAGAGACACCCGCAAAACAATGTTTACACGTAGTATCACTGGATACGGGAATCTTCTTACCGTTATCTTCTGTTGTACGGAAACCAAAATGCTCCCATATTGGAGATTAAAGGGTCGCGGGAGGCGGATGGAGAAAACCGAACCGCGGTTTTTAAAAAAAGTATCATGAATCGAATCGTCGGATATTATTACCCTGATATACCGTTTCATGGTTAATCGTTGCACCCTTAGCAAACCACGTGTTTCCTGTCACAACGGCCTTTTTCTCAGTTGATGCAAGTGATTTGAATGTTGCTTTATCAAAAGTGAGGATTCCATGAAATTGAGATTATCGTAAAATTCTTCTGAAAACTTTGAAACAGCAGTAATTTTTTGGATGAGAATGTACAATACAGGCATATTAATGATAGGATTTTTAAATATTTCTCATGTCTCCCATTTGTCTGTCTGTATGTCTTTCTTTCTTATTTCGGGTACTGGTTTATTTTTGATTTGAGTCAGCTCTCATAGTTCCCCTGAAGAACCTCGTGGATTTTCCTCGAAACTTCTTGTAGACTACTATCCAGGCTTGGGGTAATGCTAAATGTAATGGTAATGCATTGCAATGCATTACATGTTTTCAAAGTAATGCTAGTAATGTGTAATGCCTCAAAATTAGCATTACAAGTAATGCTAATGTAATGCATTACTTTCCAAAATCTAGTGTAATGCTGGCATAACATGGCATTACTTTGCATTACTATGCATATTTATGAATGTTCACTTTAAAAAATGTGATGAATAAATGAATAGTTGAAATTGAATTTGATTAAATTTATTTTTAAAGATGAAAGAAATAATTCTAATTGAGAAAAAAATGTTTTAATTGTACATGTTTTACTAAAAAAGGTTTTTTAAAATTCATTTTTGAATTGTTTATATTACTAAAGATAACAGCACAATTTCATAACATTTTTAAGAGTGTTGTTATTAAGAGTTTTTAATCATTTAAACAATTTACTCCCATTAGTTTGCACTTCAATAAGAAGTGTGTCAACAACACACTATGCCCCCAGGATAATCTAAGTATCAAAACAATCTATTGTTATAAGAAGTGCTAAACACTTCAATCCCCTTCCCTTCACTATGTCTCAATAGAATAGGAGACTGACATGCACCTTTAAAAGCAAAATGAATGCACTGTCCATCCATGATGAAAATCAATATTACTTCCAATATTATGATCTATTTGAGAATAATCTTACTTATTTTCTCTCTCTCTCTTTCTCTGTCTGTCTGTCTGTCTCTCTCTCTCTCTCTTGTATATTAATTACACTGTACATTAGTTTGGACTGATAGAAAATACAAGATTTATGTATTTAATCTATTATTGCACTTAATATATCCTAAGATAAAAATCGTCAAACAGTATTTTCCAGTCCAAGCTTTAACTGCTCCTGCAAAACATTTATTTAGTATAGCCCGGAAGATGGATGCATTTAAAAGATGAACCCTTTGAAACTTCGATCTTGAAGTGCAACAGCAATCTTTTGTCTTAAAGTGTCCTCCGTAAAAAGAAATACGATTAAAATATATTAAGAAATATAACTGGGAAAAATCATCTGTTTATAAATTAATAAAATTAAGTGTCCAAAATTATTAAGATTTGTGTAATCTGGTGATATATCTATATTTAGCTTTTAAAAACCGCAACATTACTTTCAAAAAATAGTTTTTTGTTACGCATGTTATCCTGTGTCTCTATTTCAAATCTGATATTGTATCATGCCAAATGTCTATAAATATCATTTTACTTATGTAATATGTTGTTCATATTGCCACAATATGATTATATATTGAGCAAATAAAGAATGACTCTTGTTTATTCATTGAATTTGAACCTGATACTGAGCATGAAGCTGTAGATATGTTAAAGAGTGTTGTATATTTGAAACATTTGCAAAAACTCTTTATTAGCTTTACTTAAAAAAAAGTAATGGTAATGGTAATGCATTACTTTACTCAAGTAATGGTAATGGTAATTTAATGCCCAAATTCATGAAGTAATGGTAATGTAATGCATTACTTTACAATGTAATTCGCCCCAAGCCTGCTACTATCCAAAAGTCTAAGGTTGTGTCCGATCACCGTACATTTTTAGGGAACTACTAGAGAGAAGATCCCCTATGTCTAGAAGGACAAGGAGGTGCACTGCAATATTCTGGGAATTTAATGTTCCATTTGCAAGTGCCTGTAGTACAGCCGTTAATCCATCACCCCTTCCTGACTCTTTAAACAACTTGTTTGTTTTTTCAAAAAGTTCTTGGAGCGTATCATCGCTTGTACACTCTTTTTCATCAGCTTTTGATTTTTCTTAAATTGTGTTATTTTTCATATTTTCTGGTTTTTATTCATCAGGCTCGGAGGTGTTAATGCTATTGGGAAATTCTTGAAAGTATATTTTTGCTGCATCTAAATCAACAGTACATTGTTTTCCCGACTCAATTTCTTTAACTATGTCCGATATATGAATAGGAAAATAAACAGATCTAAACATGAGCTGGCCATTGTATTAATTTAGGAATTGGCCGCGCAGTGAAAAATTTTCAGTGCTGTGATGTTTCATGCAATGAGTTATTAATTTGCTGGAAGATGGCGGTTCTAACTTACAATAATAGCATCTTAAAACAAACCCTGAAAAAGAAATAAGAAGACATTCATGCTCTCTATAAGAAATTTCTTTAAGCATTACCCTAATCAGTTTTAAAGTTTAAAAAATCTTTACCCTAGTCATGAATTTGCTTTACCCTAATCATAGTAGAAATTTCTATTTGCTTTTTTGCTATATTAAGAAAAGATTTTGTAGAAGTTCTACAATGGTAACGTTTATAAACATGAAATATTGTAAATTTATATGTATATTTCGTTATTTTACCCCTGCAAATGCCTAAATTTGAAGTAAAATAATCGAAGCGCGTTTACCTTTCGCCATCTTCGACTAGGGTAAAGTCCGTTTAGCCGGGCTCTGCTGAGTCCTGGCTATAGGCAGGCAAATCGCCAATGTTACTATAAATAGCTCAAATAAACAAAAAACCAAACAGCGTCAAGGTAAAGCTTCCGCTATACCAAATAGTTACACAAAGAGCCACGTTTTGTCAAAAGTGTTGACATTTTGTTTATTTTTTTATTTCTAATGAATTGTGTATCTTTTTTAGTTTTCTTATTAATAACGTGTTTTTAAAACATTACTATGCATTTTGGACACATACAATGCGCATGAATTTCCATGAACTACTTTGCTGCGCGATGAAGAAACGGGGATTGAATATATAATGCTTGTTGCAAAATTCAAGGCAGCAACTGTTGAACTTTTTTACTTCTACTAGACAGACATATTTTTTGTTTATAGCCGCTTACAAAATTTGGTCGCTCTCTGATGCTTTGTCGACATTAAAAGCATGAGAGAGAGAGAGAGAGAGAGAGAGAGAGAGAGATGCATAAAGACACACCAAAAGAGCCCGGCTTTCAGTACTTTGATTATATACGGCTCTACCTGCTGTACAAAATTGTGTAATTACTGTCTCATGTCACCTTTTTTTGTCACATACATTAATGTCCGTAGCACATGCAATATTTAGTGTTAAAAGGAAACTAAAAGTAAATAAACCTAGATCTTCCATCATTCCTGTCAATATTCATTAATTGCCAACCAAACGTCGCCTGAAAGAGGACTCAAGAATCCCGCAATGTGTACATTGTGTATAATTAGATCTGGGTATATTTTTATGAGAAAATTATTATGCCCCGTGCCTGTGATTCATTCACTAATAAAAACTTTAATTTTGAAATTTCTATCAATCGGGAATACGCCCCAATCGGAAATCTAGAACCATACATTTTATAGTGAAGTAATTTTACTCTTTTCAAAGTAGACAAATCTCTAAATAACTAAGTTGTCATTCTCTGAAGTTTTAATCAGTTGTTAATCTCCGTAGAGCGTATACTATTGGTCCTTAATGCAAATCGGTTAACGTAGTATGTTTAAACATACAAAGTTTAGAAACCTTATCTAGTGAGTATCCCCTGATAGTAAATAAACCTTGTAGAAACTGTCAAGTTGCAAGGAGTTCAGACCAGCGACAGACAGCAATGAGTCTGACGGGTGTTGCCATTCTCTGCCTCCTTGTGGTGGGTGTTTGGGGGCAATGCTGTCCCCCGGATGTGTACGAGATCACACAGGATGTATATGCAGAAGTTCGCAAAAATGGAACAGCGGAAATAACAATAGTAAGGTTCTAATTTAAAATTTTAAAGATTAATTACGACTGTTATCATTAACTACGCATTGGACGAGATTGAGGGGTTAGCATACGGAATAATATATGACATTTATAATGTTACTAAAAATGCATCAAAGGCAAACTCCAATCTAATCATGGCCAAACACCAATCAATCTGGTACACGCAGTAGGAAAAAAGGCTGCACAGTCCGTCCAATACGAAATCATTTATGTGTAATATGTTGTGTTGTTTTTTTACTTGTATATAGTAACGAAAAAAAACGAAGTCTCTTAATATCAACTTTTGGACCATTAATTTTGAAGAAATGTATTAAATTTCTTGAATACTGATTATCATTTAGATATTAGCCGGAAAACAATTCATGAATCCCTGAGTCTGATTAAGTAAATTAAATGAACACATAATTTATTGAATACCCGAGCCTGTATTTTGTATATGAGAGCATATATTTTAATAACCTTTAAAATCTGACCAATCGTTTTTGAATGGAATTTTTTTTATTTCAGGGAATGCAGCGTGTGTCTTACGATGGAGAGTCCAAACGAATATACGTCCATGGAATCGACTACACCAATAATATAGTGTCTGGCGTCATCATGGACTACAAACATGTAACTTTATGTTTCAATTTTTTTTCAGATCAGAGAAATGGTGACACTTATGTACTAAAGTAAATGTATAATCTATTCGTATTTCAAAGACTACTCGGGTTTAACAAATATATTTACAACTGTGTTAAATTGTAATAACTGCTAAATATTGCCTTAATCTAAACAAACGCCTTTTCTTTTAGGGAAAGGAATATGTGTGGGCTAACGGTTACTGCCGAGTCTTACCCGTCGGAAACTTCAGCAATTCATGCATACCAGGTACAAATATGCAATATGCGAACAACACGCAAGTCCTGTATTTTTTATTCATTTTTGCAAATACATACAAGTATTAAAATTTTATAATTGGTCTTTAAATATGTTTACATTTCAGAAAATGCTAAACTTTTAACCCGAACATATATGGGAGAACCCCCAAATGAACTATCAATACAGATGTACTCATTTGAGAAAGATTCCAATCAAGCATTTGCCACGGTAACCGAGGAATGTACACCTATAGAGGCCCACTTCTCCAAAGGTAAAACTTTACGTTGTATTTAATCAGCCAAGTCTTTTTGCTTCACTTTAAGGTATTTAATGTCAAACGATCACATTTTGTTCCCAATAATGAGTGGCCCAATACCATTTAGTGAATAATGATATTAATTTGAAGCTATTATCATATGAAAAATTCCACTACAATACAGGAATTTTCAAAATTTTGATTATTGTCAAAATAATTGCACCTTGAAGTGTCATTTGAAGTATATGGACTATGCGTGTTTTATTCAGATTTTGTGATTGTAACTTAAAATCTTACACACAAAAATATTTTGGTAAGTATAATTATGCATAAACTTTCTTTTCATTAAAATATTAAATCAAATGAGTCGTTTGCCGCAGATGATTTGACAAAATTAAAATTTTCTTCTTTTAATGAAGGGGATATAACTTTTCAAAAATGTTTAAGATGCAAATTGAACGAGTTCTTATTTTTACATGTATGTTGTCAGCCATGTAAATTAGAGGGGGGGGGGGGTGTGTTATAAATAGGAATCACCTTGTCCGTTCATCTGTCTGTTCCAAATGTGTCCGGTTCATATCTTTCTTATAGAGGAGGAAGAATTGAAATTGATACTTCACAAAAATATAACATGACTTGTTGGTGTATCATGACCTTGACCTCGGGTCATTCAGACAAGATCAAGAACACTTGCAGGAAAGTGCAAAGTTTATCAATAGCTTTTATTCCTGGAAGACATGAGAAGTTGTTACTTCACACAAAGCTTGCTTTTGACCTCGGGGTGTGTCATGAACTTGACAAAAAGTCAATTAAATTATCTAGCTAGTTCATATAGACCTATATCATTTATGTGATATCGATATTTATCACAGACATATTTTTTACCGGTTATTAGAAATTAAATATTATTAGATCACCTGAGTGACTCAGGTGACCTATTGCAATTGGTCTTCGTCCGTCGTCGTGCGTTAACAATTTTACATTTTTAACTTCTTGAAAACTACCAGACAAATCGTTACCATTTTTGGTGTGAAGCATCTCTATGGTAAGAAGAATCTAAATTGTGAAATTCATGGCTCTACCACCCCTGTGGTGCCATGGGCGGGGCCTAATATGCAAAAAAAGCCAAATTTTCAAAAATCTTCTTCTCTACTTCCACACATGTGAGGAAAAAACTGAATGCATGGTTATGATGTCCATGAAGCCTTCTACCAAAATTGTGAAATTCATGGTCTCTGGTTCAGGGGTTCAGGCTCTAGGGTGGAGCCAATATGGCCATATAGTTAAAATGTATTAAATCTTAGAAAATCTTCTTCTCTACTCCCATTTATATTTGTTAAAAACTGATTGCATGGTTATGCCTTCTACCAAAATTGTGAAATTCATGGCCTCTGGTTCAGGGGTTCAGGCTCTAGGTTGGGCCCAATTTGGCCATATAGTAAAAATGTATTAAATCTTAGTAAATCTTCTTCTCTACTCCCATTTATATTTGTTAAAAACTAAATGCATGATTATGATGTCCATGAGGCCCTCTATAAATCTTGTGAAATTCATGACTCCTGGGTAAGGGGTTCAGGCTGTAGGGTGGGGCCAATATGGCCATATAGTAAAAATGTATTAAATCATAGAAAATCTTCTTCTCTACTCCCATATATATTTGTTTAAAACTAAATGCCTGGTTATGATGTCCATGAGGCCCTCTATAAATATTGTGAAATTCATGACCACTGGGTCAGGGGTTCAGGCTGTAGGGTGGGGCCAATATGGCCATATAGTAAAAATGTATTAAATCATAGAAAATCTTATTCTCTACTCCCACATATATTTGTTTAAAACTAAATGCCTGGTTATGATGTCCATGAGGCCCTCTACCAAAATTGTGAAATTCATGACCCCTGGGTCAGGGGTTCAGACTCTATGGTTGGGCCAATATGGCCATATAGTAAAAATGTATTAAATGTTAGAAAATCTTCTTCTTTACTCCCATATATATATTTGTTTAAAACTAAATGCATGATTATGATGTCCATGAAGTCTACTAAAATTGCGAAATTCATGACCCCTGGGTCATGGGTTCAGGCTCTAGGGTGGGGCCAATATGGCCATATTTGTTAAAAACAAAATGCCTGGTTTTAATGTCCATGAAGCCCTTTACCAAAATTGTTAAATTCTTGACCCCTTTGTTAAGGGTTCAGGCTCTAGGGTGGGGCCAATATAGCCATATTGTAAAAATGTTTTAAATCTTAAAAAAATCTTCTTCTCTTCTCCCACACATGTGGGCAAAAAACTGAATAAATGATTATGATGTCCACTAACTTCTCTCCCTAAATTGTGAAATTTATGGCCTCTGGGTCAGGGGTTCAGGACATGAGGTGGGGGGGGGGGGGGGGCAATATTGTGTTAATGCATATAATGTTCAAAAATTTTCTTATCTATTCTCACACATATGTATTAAAAACTGACTGACTTATAATTATGTTTACTTAAAGGGCCAAAATGGATGTATAGGTGTTAATGCATATAATGTTAGAAAATTATCTTCTTTACTCCCACACAGCTGAAAGGAAAACTGAATTCATGATTTTGTAGACCAGATCTTTAAGTTTTTTGCCAAAATTATAGGTTTCACAGTTCTTTTTGAATTAAATGTGGTCGTCATTACAAATTTATAATTTTTCTACTCCAGAATGAAACCTTATTAATTAAATGCATATATGAGACTCCTCGACAAGTTTTTGTATGGGTTATATGCTACTTAGGTGACCGTTAAGGCCAATTGGCCTCTTGTTGTTTCATCCCCTTTATACAAAAATCAGTTAATTGTCTTTTGTTTTAACATAGTGGCAGCAGGATACGTTGAGTTTATCGTGTTCTCTAACTTCTCCACTGGAATAAAGGACCCCAGCGTTTTCATCCCTCCAGATATCTGTCAGAAAGAAATGGTAATCAACAAATAAAACAAATCAATAATCAAGCCAACCAATGATATACTTTATAGGTAATAATTTTTTTCGAATTGTTACCGCTAACTATCTGTTTTTTTTCCAGAGTTCTGAACACATAGCTGGGAGGAGAAAGCGGGGATTTTCTCTCTTTTGAAAATTTAACATGAAATATTATGAAGGAATGATTATGATGATATCCAATGTATCAATTTACTATAACCTTTATCCGATTTGATAAACACATTCATATATTTGTGTTACGAATGTTGTAATTTGGTTAATAAGAAGTGGACACACACAGCTTGTGCGTTAGGCGTCTTAAAGGGGTGTACCTATAGTACGGTTTTGAAATCAAAACACGATGTTGTTAAGCGATCTTACACCTTAGACGGGTATATCTATATTCTATTATATCTATATATATTATATCTTTATCTATACCGTACCTCCCCCTCCTTTCAAAAAAAAATAAAATCATGTTATGCTGCATTCTACGCATTTTAATGAATATAGCTTTCATTAAAGGCGTCTAGGTAGGATAGTGGACAACGTACATGTACTCGTTTCTTAATGCTGCCACCCGAGTTCGATCCCCGTGATCGACAGTGTCTATATGACGGTCACCCGCTTAGACACGTGGGTTTTTATCGGATACTCCTGCTTCCTCCCACTTCATTGAACTCCTTGCGCTAACACCCGTACCAACGAGGGATATTAATTTAAGTTGTAAAACTTGTTTGTTAATCGTTGTAAATTAAATAAAGTAAATCATTTATCTATCAATATATTTGGTGATTCCTAACGTCCAATAAAGATTTTCTATAGGTCAAGTTCAATCAATTTTGACATAAACGCAGACTTTACATGTACGTGTGAATATACGTGTGCGTAGATTGCATTTTGCGAAAGGTCGTAACTATCCACATGACATTTACACGTAATCTTAGTCGTCGTTTACAAAGAGAACTCTTCAAAAAAAGATACAAAAACTAGCCTTACAAGGATCTTAACGCATGTGTATTGATTTTTTCGCTAAGCTTTGTCAATTACGACGGAAAAGACGCATTGAAAGCCTATTTGGTTAGAAAGAACAAGATATCTGTGAGCTAATGCTATACCCTCGCTCTGATTGGAATATGCAAAATAAGCAAAGTCGACATTTATTATAAAGTGGGCATCCAATTGGTACCATAATATGGCATGCCTAAACAAATAGTGTTAAAATTTGAAACATCTGCGATAAATAGCTCCTGAGAAATCTTTGATGAAAATTTGTTTGAAAATTTAGGAATAAACAAAGTCGTCATTTAACAGGAAGCTGACGTCCGATTGGTACAAAAGTACCGGTATATCCCACGATACTGTATGCCTAAACAAGTAGTGTGTAAAGGAGACAGACAGACAGAAGGACAGACACAGAAGGACAGACAGACACACAAGGGAAAAACAGTATACCCCCTTCTCCTTCGGAGCTGGTGTATAAAAATGGGCGTCATAGTTGATGCATGTTTCGCACAAAGGAAAATCATCCGAAGTAAATTATCCTACGTTGACCTCAGATTCAAAGAGCAAGGCTTTAGAATCGATCACAGGAAAAGTGCGTTCTGTTCAATTTAAGTTACAGCTTTTTTGCAAAAAATTAGGGTACCTTACCAGACATTTCTGCAAAATACTAGAGTATGTAATTTCCTATAAAATCTTCTTGAAAATACACTTGAATTATTGATATAAAAATAAATACATCTACAGTACAGCGAAATTCACTAAATTAGAACTATATCTCCGCCGGGGCGGGACTTTGAACTCACGACCTCTAGAACCTATACGCTTCTGGCAGTGAGCGGCCACGGTTCTAACCACCCGACCATGCACACATATAACCAAATTCAAGTAATTTTTGATCATTTTTAAAGTAATTATAAAATTAATATTTTTTATTGGAACTCTTTATTACGAGGAGATACAAAAAAGATTCTCGAGGAACGTGTCGTTTGACCTTTATTAAAGGCACACTTATAAAACACTAATAACATCAAACATACAATATGAATTAAAAACTAAAAATACGTCATTGAATTTTGTTATAATGGCCTACCTGTCGCCTTTTCTACGACCCTTCTCTTCTAGAGAGTTTTCCATTAGAGTCTATGGGCAACAATTCTGGTAGGAGTGTTCCTCCCCCAAATATATATGCTAACAGAAGGAATGGTGTAGCGTTTCGGCAGCAAATCATGAACACCATGCAGGCATAAAGTCTTGTCTAGTGTCCTAAACAGGGAATTTTGTTTTCAATATGGTGTGATAAACAATAAAAGCAGTTTATGAAACATTATACAGTAACTTTAATAAATCATTATGCATGTTCATTTACTCCTTGTAGCATAAGTAACCCCAAAAAATAAAGAATAATTATTAATAAGGAGACTGAAGTAATAAAAAAAACATGTGCATGAAAAACACATTTCTAGTAAAGGTCTGCCCTAGCTATCACCTTACATAAAATTAATAAAACTTTTTTTAAAGGAAAAACCATATAAAAATATATGTTAATCAACACTTGGTATGCCTTCACTTTTTGTTCACAGATTTTCCCATAATATCTAGCATCCGATCAACCAGTTTCATCTTATCATCATCGTGACGTTCAATCGACTCCATTAAATCTCGATTCTGTTCCTGGTTTCTTTTCAATCAATTTTGTTGTTTCATTCATTTTCCTTTTCTTGGACTTAATCTTATCAGGTATCTTGAAAGGAGTTGAAAGGAAATGATGGACTACAAGTTCGCGTCCGTCTCAGCTTGTGGTGAACTATCATCACGAGAAACAGCAAGTTTTGTTTTCCTTCCAGTGTCAAATGAAACAGCAACTCTAGTTGACGCTTTACTGCCATACACTTCACCGAATCTTTCAAAATACTTCCACGTGTGTGCACTATTACAGTATTCATCGTTCACTTCTTTATACAGGATGTCCCAAAATAATGATATCATTTACACTTGAAATAACTTTTGATTAAAATTATTTAACAAACAATCAAAGGCATGTTCATAACTATATATGATGTAAATTTTTACTCAACAAATTTCACAAACATAAGTTTTTTAAAAACTAAGCATTGTTTTTAAAACAGAACGAAAAATATGGTGCGTCAAAATGACGTCCTATTTTATCAATGACAACGTCAATTGGTTGAGTAACATTCCTCACAACAACCACTGTACGGATTCCATTTTCTCTAATCTTCTCTTTTTTTTTTTAAATAATTTGTTGTTTGTTGAGTTGTTTTTCCAGGGTATTCTCATTTTATATATCGTAGAACTAAATCTGGGGTCTGTGTTTAAAACAATACAGTTTTAAAATGAAAGATACCTGCTCTCTTGTCCGATTCATTTTGAATGAAATTCAATTCACCAAAGAAATATTATGCATTTTTGTGATATCATAATTCAATGAAAAACATATATATTTTTCTCAAAAACTTTTTATAGGAAAAAATTAAACAATTTTTTTTCTAATAACAGTAAGTGAAATTCTTCAACATTTACAGCTATATCATTAGATATTCTTATAATGTTTTGTTCGTTTTTTTTTTTTTGTTTTTTTTTAAAGCAGAATCTGCATTTTTTAATGACTGAATTTGTCCATAATGCTGTGAGACATTTTGTGCTTTCACAAGTCGACTTTAACAGGAAATCTAAATTTTAATCTGGCAAAGATTTATGAGAATGAACTTCATGAAAGTTCCAATCTACATGAGGATCTCCTGAGCAGCTTGAAGAGGCTGTGTTTGAAGAGGATGAGGGTGTGTTTTCATGTGATGAAGAATCTTTTTGGGTGTCATGATTGTCGAATGTTGATATTATTGCGTGTTTAATGGCTGTTTTGGTTTCTGAATCTAATATTCAGGTTAATAAAATAAACTCTTAGTTTGTAAATGACATCAATTTATATTGTATCATTTAAATGACATGTATAAATAACTTCCTTAAACTAATTTAGCCTGGTTAACTAAACCCAGACTTACTTTTTTTTTATAAGACATAAAAACAGACATACTGACTGCAGAAAACAAATTCAACATATCACATCTCTATGCAGGAGACCTTTTTTCCTTCTAAAAATGCACATTTATTCAGTTTTATTTCTATTGAAATTAAATTATTATTAACATACTTCTAGAAAATGGTTATGTTCCTTTGTTACTAACATATTTTAATACTTGTTATTTACCTTCATAACTTATGACCATCGGGAGAAGCGTAAATATCTGCTATTTATTTTGATACAAAAGCCAAAATTACTGACCCATTCTCTTCTACCTGTATGGACACACTGTCAAACAACAATAAAACATCAAAATGGTACATTGCTATTTTTTTCTGCACTTAACATTTATTGTGGCACATGGAAACAGGGGTATTATCACATGAAAATGATCAGGGTATCAGCAAGTGAAAATGTTGTCCCCTTTTGGGTCAGAAATCATTGAGACATAACATTATTAATTTTATATTCATGTTATAATACTTGTCTTTCTATCTTGTAACAAATATTTTGATGATGATATAATCCTATCCTTTATTCCCGATATCCATTTCCATGGCAATTTATTTTGATAAATAACTAACAATTTACTGAAAATTAAGTATAAAAATGCACAGAAAAGTAAAATAATTATATAACTTTGAAAGAAAGATGTATCGAATACTTTTTGTATTTTGAATTATATGTATTTGGACTCTTTTATATCAAAATACTTTAAAATGCTAGGAAAAAAAATTTGCGGGCGATTTGATGATTTGCATCGATTTCAATTGTAACACGTTCTACACTAATCAAATATCTAGAGATTTTCTCTTTGCCAGTCTGTCACAGGTGCACCATTGGATAGAATAGGAATTGACATAGTAAAACCTCTTCCAGTTACAAATGATGGCAATGAGTATATTTTAACTTTGTGTCTATTTTACAACGTGGGTTGAGGCTGATGCAGTTTGTGATCACCAGGCATTCAGAGTAGGTGACAAAGTTTTCAATGAATTCATTTGTACGTTTGGAGTACCTAAGCAAATTCTTACCGACCAAGGTCGCGAGATTGATTCAGAGCTGTTCTCTGTTTGATGTAAAAAAAAAAATACTCGGGATAGAGAAAACAAGGATTACGCGTTAAAGGCCATAGTCCGACGGACTAGTGGAAAGATTAAACCGAACTTTACTGCAAATGTTGACCAGTTATGCCAATGACAATAGAAATAATTGGGATAAAAATTAATAATTTGTTCTTATGGCCTATAGGTCTTCAGTTCAAGAAAGTACTGGATGTTCTCCCAATTTACTTAGAGAAAATAATAGTCCCATTGATCTCATCATAGGTAATCCTCTAAGTAACCCTAACCCTGTTTGTCCTGTAGAGTATGTGGAATGGTTAAGAAATACTTTAGAAAATACTCACTAGTCTGCACATGAAAACCTCAAACATGCAGCGGCAAAACAGAAGTACTATGACAGGGGGTTTAAAACATACAATGTAGAATTTACGAAGGCAACTTTGTGTGGAGATGGTATCCCTCTATAGCAGGAATTAAATTAGGACAAAAATCACAGATGTGACCTATAAAATTCAGAAAACACCTGAATGATCATGCATTACAATACATGTAGATCATTTAAGACCATATGAAGAAGTTGTTCCACCATTACGTTGGGTACCAGAGGTTATTCCCCATGAAAAGTCAATCCCAGTAGATACTGAATCCATTGAGGATGGACAGGTTTTATCTCATTTTAATGTAGAAGCCAGCCCAAATCTTTTTCAAGATGGGGAAGGAAAATAATGGCCAAAAGGGGGAGTGGCTTGTCCCGTGACCGGCTGAACTGGATCTGGTCATCACTTTAAAAAGTTGTCCAAGTACAGCGCCCATTTTGAGAGATTTCATAAACTCAATATTTTCATTTTCACTTGTCCTATTTGAAACATCAAAGAAGCCAGGCGATCCGAATTTGCTATGCACATCAAGAAACATCATAAATGTCAATGTCCACGGCACATTTCATTTGAAGAAGTCAAAAATTGTAAATTCATAGATCGTTGCGATTTCAAGAAGTCAAAGAAAAAGATATACCATGCAGAAAGGGAGAAAGCAAGATTGGAGCGAATGAATAGTTTACATATTAAAGAACCATTGTTTGAACTTTCGGATAACTTCAACGCCCGTGACCATCGATACCACCACGGAGGATATAAATAACTTTAAAACATAAATCAAAATTGTGTATTGTGTATTTTACAAAAAAGTTAATTTTTGTTTAAATGGGGGAGAAATGTAACAGTTTTGAAGTTTTAAAAACACAATTATAGTTATTCATACTCTTATTACATTGTTGTAATACGTAATTTAGTAGAGTAGAGTCAACATTGTTTCAGGGTAGAATTGGATATCCCTTTAATACCTATCATACACTGGATTTTTCAGTATTACTTTTTTCTTATATTAGGGTCTATTTTTAGCCGAGTCGTATCTTACTTTGGGGTGTATGGAAGCCCGTTAGTGCAATATATATTTTTTTCATTTTAATTTTCTAAGATGGTTATTCTAACTTTATATTATTTTTTTTCATGATTTTCATATTTCTTGTGGTCTAAATTATATATTATTCACATTCCTTCTGTTAAATTTTTAGGAATCATAATTGTTATTTACTATCAATTATTTAAAAGTAATATTTACTTTTTTTTAATAAATTTGTAAACTTTACAAGTCTTTTCATTTCAAATCATTAAGGTGTTGATCATAATCTAGGAATCACAATCGAATCTGGGTAAAACATTTGTTAGAGAGTCATCCGTTTATATTAATTTCTTGAATTTTTCGGAGTAAATATTAAACAATTATGGTTAATTTTCATAGAGTTTGGGTTTATGACCTTCATATAATACTGTAGTGAAATGTGCATTATTATGCTAATACATGTAACTACATGTACTTGTTATGCAAATGATCTTTGACCCTGGTCCACCGCGCATCCCAATACCTGGAACTCCAGAAGTCAGTTCAGTCCCGTCCGCCTACCAGTTAACACATATCTGTCTTGTATTGTGTGATGTACCATGTTCATGTCCATTGTTTGTTCATCTTAAGGTAAGGCTTATTGCCTTAGGCACATATACTGTGTATTGTTTACATAATATCGGTTTCACGACAATACACTGTTTCCGGTTATAAGTGTATACTGAGCCTATTCCAATAGAATGGGCTTTTATGAATGTTAGGAAGTCACTGTGTCACAAATAAATTTATCAAACGAACCTTCAGGAATCATTAAACAAAGATTGTAACACTAATAAAAAACAATTTTATCGCTTACATGTACCTGTTTGTTTACGTAAACTCCACGTACATTAAATATCACCGATGCACAGGATAATAAGTTACCTCGTTCTAAAGATTTTCGGTTATAATCAACTTTTCGATTATTCCATTAGTCGATAGAATGTCAATCAAATAAATAATTCCTTATGTTTCGTTATATTTCATTCCTATCTATCGATGGGATGGTATAAGATAGGATAGTCTATGAACTTTTCAGCAGGATAGGATACTAGGATAGGATTGTTTTGTCAACTTTCATCATAGCAGCACTTTAGTCAATCGGAAATACTCAACTTTGGCCAATCATCAGCGATTCAGAAAATAAATCAGATTGTTCGAATTCGATTCGTTTCCCGATATGCTTTTATTGAATAAATCGGGTCTTATCCAAATCAACATTATATCATCTATGGCAATACAAAAAGTAATTTTTAAATTACTCTTAAAACGCAAGATACAATTACTTGGAACAAAAATAACCCACAAGACCAACACAATCTGGCTGATTGCATTGTCATTCCTGAACAAATGTTTCAAACACCATTGTTCAAGAGGTACGTAATATAACATTCACAAAAATAAACTGAATGTAATATTTTTGTTCGGAAGAACAAATAATGTCATCAAGAACTAATACATTAAAACAGGTGCATCATTGAAATCTACAAAATTCAATGTTTGGTCCTGATATCTAACAGTAACAGTGTTTTAAAACAAAAACATTCATAATCCAAGACTCTGGAATCACCGAAAAAATTAGGACCAGTGCATTCACATGGCACCTACAACTTGTATTCATGGTATCATTCACACCTTTAATGTGCATTGTTACATTGAGCAGAGAATTGTATTTGGAACAGACTGAAAATAAGCACTAGCAAATGCAATCAAGTCATGCTTTCCCAATGCCATTCATACTCTCTGCACGCGATATTTGAAAAATCTAATTCACATTCTGAAAACTGTTCTTGCCCATCCAAAAATCAAGACTATATCAACACGATTTTTTGCAGAAGAGTAGGACTTTTTACCCTGCACCGTACGACGAGAAAATATTGATTTTAATTCCATACCTTAACACTTTATAGCAAAGATAAGGCGAGGTATAAAATTAATGATCAAAGAAAACAGTCTAACTTTACTTTTCCAACAAACAGCAATAAATGTTCAACAACATTTTCAAGCTAAAGCTGAACACCGCTCATAAACAGCATGGCGGGTGGAAAGGGCAAGGCGATTGACAAGGGGGTCGGCAAGGGCAAAGCGTTTGACAAGTGCATTGAGCCGAAGAAGTCAACCCAAGCACCGCGAGAGACTGACATAGGATCCAGCTAGCATGCAAAGAGCACAGATCTAGACACAGATCACACCATCGAAAGAACATGAAGAACAATTCGAAGACAACGGGTCGGAAGCCTCCACTACTTCATCCGTCAGCCCACGGATGCCCAAGGGATGCATTTTAAAGAAATACCCAACGACAATATGAAGAGTACGCCCATGTTCTACATGTATGACCTGACAGACCTAAACTGCAATAACACCCAACTGCAAGCCATGAAGTTGATGGGATTCAGCACGAAAATTAAAGCTGAACACCGCTTTTAAATAGGCATTGTCCGCCATATTTCTCTTTCAGCACCTACAATGCTATCTCCCTACAACCTCTAAATAAGCCAAAACCTCGTAACAGTTCAAATTTTCTCGCTGTAGAGGTCTCACCTGTGTGGACGTACATCTTGGACCTCCACGGTACTCGGTCGCTATGAAATTATGAAGTTGTACGCACTTTTTTCAAACCAAGAGAGTACTAACATTGAATGAACGGGTCAATGCAATTTTTACCAAAAAAATATGCACGTAAAAAAGAATTCAATGCATAAAAATCTAAAGACAACGAAAGGAACATTACACGCCGGCCACGAGTTTCAGATGAGCAATAAGGTGTAACGAAATCGAAGGGTTTATGTATGGTACCTGTGTGACAGTGCCTATTTACGAGCAGTGTTCAGCTTTAAACGGGCATGGTCAAGATTTTGGTCAAAAAATTTTTTTTTTTCGATTTTATTGTTAAAAATGCTTCTCTAAGGCATTTTTAATAGGCAACCAAAATTTGAGTCATTTAATGAGTTATAAGCAAGTTACAGAGCTTACAATTCTTCGCTTTGTAAACAAAGCGTTTGTTTACATTTTGAATGTTGAAGTGAAAATTCCAGTTTTAGACCTAAAATGAATGTGTTAATCGTTAGGAACTGTTTATTTATGCCTAAAATGAATAATTAGATAGACAAACCAGCTTTAAAATGATTTTTAAACAATAAACCATTTATTTTCTGAATGCTACCTCATAAAAGAACTTTGGGACAAAATTAAACACTGGCTTGATGATTTACAGTTAAACGTGAATTTTGATAATAAATCTATTCTGTTTGGTAAATATCTGAACAGTGATATACATCGCTTTGAAAATCTATTAATCTTGATAGTAAAACAATATATATATGCCTGTAAATTTAGTTTCTCTAAACAATTAAACGTGGAGGCACTGAAACATACCATTATTAACAGACTTTATGTTGAAAAATATAATCTTCTAAAAAACTGCAAATACCAAGAGTATAATAACTATTGGTCAAACATCTTCCAAAAGCTAGAACCATAGATAATTGCTTTCATCTGCTTTCTATTTTTGTACCTCTCCCCTACCCGCTGCTTTATTTTTTTTTCTCTCTATTTTTTCCCTCCTCCCCATGGGTGATTTAATCAAAATCATATGCTGGTAAATCCTGATTTATGGAAACACACTTTGTTATATATGCATGTGTATTATGTTTGTGTCTAAGCCAATGTACATGTCATACATGCATGTATTTAAGTCTGTACAAGAATACAAGAGCAAGATTAATTTATTGTAAGTCAGTGAATTTTCTTTTTAAACTTATAGATAATCACCCAATTTCTACCCCTCCCCACCCCCTCGCCTCCAATATATACCCCCCAAAAATAACAACTTTCGTGACAATACTAAAATTTTATTGGTGATAATGTACATTTGTGTATATACATCTGTATAATCATATTATATCAGAGAAATGTATTAACAAAATTTATTATACCAGTAAGTGTTATATGTATTATATCGCTTGTATCTGCTCTTTCTTTTGTGAAAGTTGTATTTAAATAAAAAAAAATGATTTTTAATGGTATAATGAACCTATGTAAACAAAAACAGTGCACGAGCCTGGTTTACATGACGAAGAATTGTAAGCCCTGTATCTTGCATAAAACTCAACGACTTGCACCCAAATTTCATTTGATAATTAGAAATGCATTCCTAACGCATTGCAAATAATAAAAACAGAAAAATAAAATTTGACCAAAATCGTGACCATGCCCCTTTAACATTATTATGTAATTTAATAACCAAACTATTATGTAATCGTTAACCAAACGTAGATTCATGAAGCGTCGATGCGTACCTTATGTATACAGTAACCGGATAAGAGTTAATATATTTTGCTATGAGAAAAATGTATGGTACTAAGTGTCTGTGGTTTACTCATTATTAAAACTTAATACTTTAAAATTACGCTCGACTGATTATACGAACCAATCGGAAATACAGAATCATTGAATTTATAGAAATCTGCAAGTTCGGTGGAAATACTGTACACAGGGAAATATTCGCCCTGTTTTATTTTCGCCCTCATTTTCAGCGGTCGAATTAAGACTTAGCGAATTCCAATATCTCAATTTATTTCTCTTTAAACAAAACTGTGTAAGGACAAATTCAAGACAGGGCGAAACCGATTGCAAGTGTAGAAGGGCGAAAATTACACGGGGTGAAAATAACCCTGTATACAGAAATCCACTGGCATGCAATCTTTGCGGAAAAAAAGAAATTCTAAATAACTAGGCTGTCATTCTTAGAAGTTTTCAATCTCTTTGAAACGTACATTGTTTGTCCCAAATAATAGATCGGATAACCTAGTTTGTTTAAACAACAAGGAACATTATCTAGTGAGCTATCCCTGACAGTATACAAACCTACTTTAAACCTTCAGTGTATTGTTGCAAGAAATTCAGACCAGTGACAGACAGGAATGAGTCTGACGGGTGTTGCCGTTCTCTGCCTCCTTGTGGTGGGTGTTTGGGGGCAGTGCTGTCCCCCGGATGTCTACGAGATCACGGAGGACGTCTATGCAGAAGTTCGCAGAAATGGAACAGCGGAAATAACAAGAGTAAGGTTTTTATTTGATATTTGCAAATGTCATAAAAGGGGCAATGTTTTGCAAATGTCATAAAAGGGGCAATGTTTTGCAAATTTTTCGTTCTTATCTTGACCGCTATCCTAAACTACGCATTAGAAATGTCCATCTGAAATTGTTGATTAATTAAAAAGGGGTAGAAAAGACTCATTTCGAGTTTTCACTAAAGAGGTGCATAAATAGCAAACATCAAATAAAATAAGATTTTATTTGGTTATAGCAGTAGAAACACGTTAGACGACATGGATCGTAGAACATTAAAGTATATGTTATTTTTTTTACTCAGGCTTGTATATATTGGTGTTATGAATAATCGAAATTTTGTGTAATCGACATAATTTCTTGTGAAAACGTATCCTTCAATTATCATTTTGCCAATACCCGAATTACTGAATTTAAAATCAAATTAACAGTTTCTCGAATTTATGCTGAAGTAATTTGTTGTTAAAAATGTTAAAAAGATTTTTAATCAGGATCAGAAAGATAAAAAGAAATACAGTAATTTAGTTCTTATTTGCATTGTTTCGATTTGATTACATGACAAATAGTAAGCTATCAATAGATATGAACCCGTAAAGTTAGTGTATAAATTTTGTAGAATCTCGAAAATCTGGCAGCGATTTGTATACGTTTTAACACAGAATATTTTTTATTTCAGGGAATGCAGCGCGTGTCATATGACGGAGAATCCAAACGATTATATGTCCACGGAATCGACTACACCAAGAATATAGTGTCTGAAGTCATTATGGACTACAAAAATGTACCTTTTTTAAATTATCCATTTATCATACAGAGACACGACGATTATGTACATAATAACATGTAAATACATTTTGATAGTAAATGTGACTTTTCGGGACTTTGCAAATAAATGCATAAAAATGATAAATCAATTCAATGGACATAAATAATTACAAATATTGCTTTAATCTAAACAAATGCCCTTTCTCTTAGGGAAAGGAATATGTGTGGGCTAATGGATACTGCCGAGTTTTACCCGTCGGAAATTTCAGCAAATCGTGCATACCAGGTATGGTGCGAACTACATGCAAATTCTATAGAATAAACTTTTTGTATATACATGCACCTGTTACTAGATACATAAAAGTGAAGTCCTTTGCATATTAAGGTATTAAGGAATTACTCTATCAATGAAATATTTAAATTTCAGAAAGTGCTAAACTATTATCCCAAACATACATGGGGGCAGCCCCACATGAGCTATCAGTAAAGATATACTCATTTGAGAAAGACTCGAATGAAGCGTTTGCCACGGTAACCGCGGAATGTACACCCATAGAGACCCATTTCTCCAACGGTAATTAAAAACATTACGTTATATTTCATCAGCAAAGTCTTTTTCGGTTACGCTTTTTAAAGAATGGCGAAATTATTACAAAGTCTTTTATATTTTATTCATTAAATCGAAATTCTGTTATTTTAAGCAAACATTTCAAGATTATCAAATATTGCACGTTAATCAGATTATCTTTTCCCGGTGATGTTTTTTGTGGTGGTTCATGCGGGTATGAAGTTTAAAATCTATGTACATTATCTGCAACATTGACACGTTTGAAACCCCTATATCCAAGAATTATATGTTTTGTTGAAAAAAATGTAAATAGTTACATCTCACCTAATGCTATATTAAATACTTTTAGTTACCTTTCTATCCAAATATTTATCAAACAGATATAATTTCTTTCTTTGTTTTTTTTAGTTTCTCTTTATTTACATTTTTATAGACAATCATGATTGTCGGGTTGAACAGTACTATATACTATTACGAAATGACAGCACTTTTTCTTGTAATATATTAAGTAATGTTGCTTCATCACCTTAAAATAAAATGTTTAGTTGCCTTTTGTTTAAACATAGTGGCAAAAGGATACATTGAATTCATCGTGTACTCCAACTTCTCGACTGGAATAAAGGACCCCAGCGTTTTCACCCCTCCAGAAATCTGTCATAAAGGAATGGTAATAAACTTTTAAGATTCAACAAGCTTAAACAATTAACCATGAAATATTCATTTCTCTTTTGAATTATTGATGCTTACCTTTAAATATTTGTTTTTCTTGCAGAGTTCTGCACACATTGCTGGAAGAAGAAAGCGGGGATCCACCCTCTTTTAAAAACTTTACAAGTCATATTATAAATTTTCACGTCATATGGTTATATTTTAAACCAAGTCATACGTATCAAATTTAGAAGAATGATACTTTTAACTGAAATATTAAGAAAGAATATCGCATAATTATTACTATTTTAATTTTTATCGGATTCGATGTCAGCATTGATCTTTTTTACGCATGTTTCAAATTGATAAACAAAAAGTGAACGTCTGCAACTTGTGCGTTAGATGTCTTAAGACCCTTAACCCTTGCTTTGCTGCGCGCAAATATACATGTGCGCTTTAAAAAGTATCCGCTACCATGCTGGGCACACACGTATGTGCGTTCCAATGAAAAACAGACCGATCAAATTTTGTCTTGATAATTATTTTTATATTGTCGTTATTTTCTGTTAAACGTCTTTTGAGATATATAAGTGCATCCTATGCGAATTTTTCTACATCCTGTATTTTTATTTAATTTTTCAATACTTAACAAAGGAAGAATTATAGATGATCAAACTTTTTTTTGCCTTTTATGTTTAAAATTTGCATCACAATGAGAAAACAATGGTATAACAACGGTGCTATATTATTTGGATATTGGAAGGAAATTAATTAATGATACAGCCGTTTAGAAATTGCTGCTGCACACGTGTTTTCGTTGTTGGTGTCTGATGATCAAAATACGTAACTGAATGAAGGTGAAATGACTCCCTTACCATTAACTTTTGACCAGGAACCAGATCACTGATTCTGATTATCCACTTGTATTTTGTATTTTAAATATTTTTTTATGACTGTGATTACCAAAATATCTCTGATGAAACAAATACATGTGCTGAACAATTTCTTCAAAACAAACAATTATATGAAAAACCTTGATTTAAAAGATGGAAAGATACAACAGCTTTAGAGATGAAGAGGTTCTTCGCTGTTGTTATAGCAATGGGCATCATTACACTTTTGGATATTTCTGGACCGTAAATCCAGTGACATCAGTCCTGTGTTCCCCAGTGTTATGTCCAGGGATAGATGTCCAGGGATAGAGGCTTACTTCATCTTACAGGTCTTCATTTGAACGACAATCAGAAATATATCCAACGTGGAACTAAAGGTCATGACCCTCTATTTAAACTTGGGCCGCTGTACCATAACATCCTTACAAAGTTTCATGTTGTAGTTAAGCCAAACCAAGCTCTAGCCATCCATGTGCCTATGACAAAGCAACTACACAGTCTAGACAATCCAGTCAAATATGGTATAAAAGATTATGATTTGTGCGACGCAGAAAATGCGTACTGTTTGAAATTTAACAATATACAGGTAAACAATATCTAACTGTTCAGCCGGCGGAAATTGGGGGAAACATATAACCTAGTTATGAATTTAATGAGAAACTATGCTGAAAAGGAGCATGTTCTTTATTGAAGCAATTACTATAGTAGTTTCCCCGTATATTTATTGATCTATTGGTCCTGGGCATAGAAGCAACTAGAACTGTTCGCAGTTTTAGAAAGGGTATTCAGGACAAAGTGAAGAAAACTCAGCTGAGTCACAGGGGGACACAGCAACCATGTCATGCCACATGGACCTTTTAGCTGCCTTAAGTATCAATTTGCAAGGGTTGTGCTGTTTATCTTATAAGCACCACTGACAGTGTCAATGTGAAAACTAAAAGACCTTACATATGTTATCGTAAGAAATCATAAAGAAAAAGTTAGGCCTTCCATCGTTCATGTTGATCAGCTTATCTAGAGTACTGGGGGGATCATTTCAACATCACTTGGACGACCTGCCCCAGAGTTCTGGAGGGAACATTTCAACATCATTTGGACGATTTGCCCCCTGGGTTCTGGAAAGACTTACAGGGAGATATTTATTGGACAAGCAGATGGAGGGAGAAAAATCTATTCATCGCAAGTACATTGCTTGTGAACCAGCAGAAAGAGACAGAGAGAGAGATGCTACCCCACTAAAACTAAGAGAGAAGCGGAAGAGGCGATGTTACCAAATGACTAGCTTCAAATGCAGACAGTGAAATGGGTCATTTTGCATTTCTCCTTGCTTTGAAATTTTTCGTACAAAGCAAGAATTCCTTTTGACATACAAGAAAAGTCGCTTAAGTTCTGATTCTTCAACAGAGGAGTTATTCCAATCGTATGATCTATACACGCAAGAAGAAAGACAGAATTCTCTTTATTGAAAGCTGCTTGAGCTCTTGTTATTGTGGCACATGATATCTTTTCAGCTTTTCTCTATGTGTGAAATAAGTTTGATATAGGATAAAACTATATTCATGATTATTGTTATTAAACATAATTACATGGCTATTTAAAATACACTGGTATTAAGTAACTTAGCTTTTTAAAGATTTTAAGCAATTTCATGTAGAGAAATCCACGTGTTTTCTCTCAGCTTGTCCTAAAAATGTCTATCATGTTTTACATTTTTGGTCATATTATGCAGATTAGTTGAAGAATGCAGTGCCATGAAATGTTATGCATGTTTAATATTGAAGTTTTGACATCGTCGAAGTTTTGTTTAAAACACGAGTTAACATAAGGTAAAGTACCTCTTTTACATGTTTGATGATATTATTGAATTGTCTTCTGGTTTTGTATATTAAAATGATATGACGCATCAACAGATAAGTTGGATGTAATTTGCTTTAGCCCAAAAAGTTTTCGCACAAAACTGATCATTTTATAACAAATTAAACTGGAAGCATGAAACATTTGTCTAATTGATGAACTAGTCAACATAAACAATTTAAATGTTTAAAATGTTGCATTGAATTTAATAATGTTGTGGTGACCTTGACCTTTTTGTATTTGACCTTGCAATCTGCAAATATCTTCTTGAGAACCCCAGAAAAAATGCTAGCTGAAAAAAAATTGGTCAAAAACTTTAAATAGTGATCTGAAAAAAAACAACAATTAACGATAAGGGAGAGTTATTCAATCGTTAAGATTATAAAGCAGTCTTATACTTAAATCAGATTGGTCCTTTTTGTATACCGTACCACCCCCCCCCCCCCCCCCTTACAATTGTTATGTTATGTTGCATTCTCCACAGTTCAATTACAAGTTATAGATTTTTGACGATTTACCTTCGTCCAAAAAAGATTTGCTATAGGTCGAGTTTTACTAGAGGTCGTACATTTTGACGTTAACGTAGAATTTACGTCAGAATTTACATAGATTGCGTAACCACCCTCAGCGAGATTTACACGTAGACTCTGTCGTAGTTTACGAATAGAAGTTTTCAAAAGAAGGTAAAAATTCTATCCTACCTGTAGCATGAATGCTACCCATGCGTATTTATACGTTCGCTTATGCCAATATCGTTTGCTTTGTCAAGTCTGACGGAGAAGAATAGCCAAAAGTCATAACGCATGTTTCGCACAATACAAATTCATGCGAGGTAAATTAACTACTTTAATCTCGAATAGGAAGAAAAGGGCTCAGAGAAAAGTAAGTTTGATTTAATTTAACCTACAATATCTTATTAAGACATATCTGTACAAATTATAGAAAATACAATCAGATATTACATGTCATTGGATGTCGCAGATGTCCACGGCATATGACTGTTGGAACGAATGCAGGTGATATCATTTAGTTTGCCTTTACGACCTTGGCATGCACATTTAGTATCATAGACTATTTACAGATATCAACTACATGTTCTTTTAATTTAAGCAATCTGTTTAGAACAACTTAAATCATTGAAATACCCTTCTTGAGCATCGGCAGGGAATCCCTAACAAGGACGAATGCCTCACTGCGATTGGTACTTTATCGTGCCAGCACCTACAACCTTGAAAAAAGTGTTAATTATAAAAAAAAAATCTCTTTTTTAGATTACAGGTATGAATTATATGGGACATATGCCAATTCATTTTAATTTTCTTTGGTTTATATAGTTATATCGATTATTTCCAATCTTCACAATATATTACATGTATTGTAACGTGACATAAAAACGCCTGATTAAAATGCTTAAATTTTCTAATGTTGTATGCTTCATATTTAATCAGATCGATTGTATGATGATGAATACATGATAAGATTACACCACATAACATAACCAATGTTCGCGCAAACAAATATTTTCAACATTTTATAAACAATTTCACTCGAAGTGAACAAAATGGTAAGCAGCATCCACGTATGCCAATATCACCTTGACTTCGCCTGTCTTTGAGATTCTGAAGACAAGCATCCAACTGGCGATAATTTCTCTTATTGTGACGGACATACACATGCTATCTGGATAATCCTTGTTTTAATTGCGGCCTGTTCCTATTGAAGCAACTCTATAAACACAAAGATGTTTGTGTGGGCACGTCTGCATATTCTGTGAAACTTATCATCCTTCAACTGCATTTGTGGTTCTTGTGGCGTCATGGTCAAGGTTCCACATTTCAAGGTGTCTCACAAACCAGGCCTCTTGCCAAATGTCCTTAAATCGCACTACAGGGGCCCGTTTCTCAAAAAGGCCTACGTCCAGGCGTAAGCTTAGTCCGGACTAAATCAGGGACTAGACCTCAAAACCAGACTAAGTTGCGTTTCACAAAAAGGCGTAAACTTAGTCGGGACTAAATTTGAGTTTAAATCTACGTCTGCTAATGGGTAGGCGTAAGTCCTTAGTCTGTGCAAAAAAAATGGCGAGTGTTTTGTTTCTAGGGCAAAATATACAGATAATTTTATTTTTTGGTTTGTTTTATGTGTTATTTGTACATGTGCATATAACTTTAAGAAATACCTATTATTCGATAACTGTCTCTATTTCTAAAAAAAATAAGATTAAATCAATTTGATAAATAATGGGCTCACCTTATTAAACGTATGTAATATACATTACTACTCGTAATGAAATTTACCTAAAGTGTGAAGAATGGGTTTACCGCAATAAATGATATAAACACAATTATTCAAAAAATGCTTTATTTCTAAATTAAACATTTATTCCCCGAGAAGATAGATGTATATAAGTACGAATAGATTATTGATTTTTTTTTATCAATTCTGAGTAAGCATGAACTAGAATTTAATGTTTCTAATCAAATTTGAACCTGTGAAACGAAACTGATTTCAAAATTATGAATAGGAGCAACTCAAAACGTTTACATTTGTAATTTGTCCTTGTGTGTGGTTGTTTGTTCTTTACATATACATGTATTACTGAAAACTTTACAGCACGTATGCATTATCATTTTCATTTTTTTTTTTTTTGCTCCTAGTATCTTTACAAAACCGTATGAAAGCTACATGTATTTTGGAATGTTTATGAACTCGCATTTAGATACAATCAATTTTTGTTTGTTAAAATATTACTTAAAAATATGTTTTAGAAGCGTGCAGAGTGTGCATCAATTTTAGATCTGTTGACAAGCGTTTGTCAAGGTTATCGATTATTATTAAATTTCACATGCACACCTTGAATTTTTGGAAATCAAATTCATTAATCTTATTAATTCTAGGATGAAGTGATCAATTGCGTTCATATTTAACATCGATCATAATTCTTTTTAAAAAAAAGTATGGGGCACATGTACTATCAATGATATCCGTGCATATTCATATGCATTGTTTATTTGTACTCATTTAATTGAATTGATCTTTAATTACTTGAATTCATGATAGTTTTGTTTCATCACATTTAAGATGTACGTATATCAAGGGATTTTTCTTTATTTCGAAGTTGTCGACATGCAATACAAAAGCGTTGTTTAGCTGTTTTACAACAGTGTGCATTATTTACAAATTTAACTAGCTTGCATTTGTCATACTTATTATATAAACAATTGTATACACCCCATCCCAATAACCTAAAGCAGATAGGGAAAAAAGTAAAACTCACATGCACTTATTAAAACCGCAAAGATGCCAAATGTCTTATCAGGAAGGGGATAGGGGATTTTTTAGATAAGGCATCTAAAAAAATTCCATATCCCCTTCCGGATAAGATATTTTGCATTTTCCATTAAACTTGTAAAAACCTTTTATTTATAAAACTTTCTTTAAAAAGGAAGAAAGTAAAACTCACATGCACTTGTTAAAATCGCAAAGATGCAAAATGTCTTATCCGGAAGGGGATAGGGGAATTTTTAGATGCCTTTTCCATTAAACTTGTAAAAGCCTTTTATTTTTAAAACTTTCTTTAAATAGGAAGGGTGTTCTTAGATAACTGCTTTTATATCTTTATTTTAATCAAGATACTGTATACAGGGTTATATTTCCGTCCTTCTACACTTACAAACAGTTTCACTCGGTCGTGACTTCGCCAAGTCACAGCTGTTACCTAAGTTACTTAATATTAGATATTGAAAACATAAATTTGCCCGCTGACAACGAGGGTGAAATGATTGAAAATGAAACAGGGCGAATTATTCCCTGTTTATGGATGGTGTATATTACTTTCACCCCCCCCCCCGAAAAAATCGATCGATTTAAACCCAAAACAGGAAAGGGAGTTGGGGAGACCCCGGCCTCAAATGTTGATAATTCCTGTCTTGTTAATTGTTGATATTAATATCTTTCAAAACTATTATCATTTGAATCGCAGAAAATCAAGAATCGTTTCCATGTCATTGTCTACATTCTTTCAATATTGGAACAGAAGATGGACAAGGTTCATGTAATATTATTTAAACAGTAGATATTTTCGATTTCAGTTGGTTGCTGTTATACTCATGGTATATGGTGAATTGATAAAAAAGAATCAAGCCTTATCCCAGCATCTGAAAATATCTAAAGATCTACAGTGTCTATGAAGCATACTTCTCATTCTGCAGACGTACATGTATTGGGGCATATCCACTGTACCTTGTCCATGTATTCTATAAATATTTGAAGTTTACACGAACATTGAAGTTAATTTCTATGTATTGATTCGTTCAATCAATATGTAAGATTGTGCCTCAATATCATCTACAATGCATTTAATTGTCACATATTTGGTTTCTGAAACCTCTTGTACTACATGTACTATGAATTGGAAAATTGATCCACCACATATAACCATAGCCTCAAAGCAAAACAAAATACGATATGCGCATGCTTTGTACTCAGCGGAGATGTCTAAGTTTTTCGACATTTAAACCCTAACTTACGCCTTTTTCAGAAACGCAACTTAGACCCGACTAAATATTGGCGTAACTTTGTTAGTCGGACTAACTTCAGCCCAGATTTACGCCTTTTTGAGAAACGGGCCCCAGGAGCGGTGTGGTCATCGCTAAGGCCTGCCACCACACATTTTACACGTTGACCAGGAACCAGAGAATAGGAAGAAACCAGAGAACAGACGGCAGCTCTTCTGAAAAGTCGGTTGAAATCCTCGTTCTCTCGTAACTTCTTGGTCAAGCCGTTTTGGACTTTCCTCCAGATACACTCATGACTGTGTGTAGTGGGAAAAAACCCTACGAATCGTAGTATTTCTATTATTCCTTAAACGCATTAAGAAAAAAAATGTGGAAAACTGAAGTCAGACAGACAGACGAATGCAGAGAAAAGCTATAGTACCCTCCGGTGAATTAGGTAGGAAAATTACGTACAGCTTAAATATATTTACCGGGAACTTGTTTACAGTATGCGTACAAATTAAAAGTTCACAAATGTTGAATAAATAAAATGAGTCGATTCGTTTCTTAAATGCGCAATTTTAAAGCTGACATGAATTCATAAATACACATTATTTCCCTTTTATCTCCGACTACCGCCGTATTAGTTGTCGATTTCTATTGTTCTGCTCATCGCTACACACCCCCTATATAAAGCCGAGAGCCCTCGTCATGCTTTACCGCATTCAGGAATTTCATACACACGAACACGTTACCTTGGACGAAAAGACTTGTAAAATCGCGTTTTCAACAAAAATAATATGACAACAACTTAACTGGCAAGATATATCGACTAAACAAGACAGACTGAAATCCAGGCGCTAATACTTAAAAAATTCCTCGATAATTGTAGACCGTTTTTCTGTGTATGTTATAACATCGCACATGCGCAAACCACACATTGTGGCAGATTGAGCAATGTCAATTATCGCATGGATTTTTAAAAACGGGGAGGTTTTTGTAGGAACGGATGGAAACGTTACTTTCTTTGATTTACTATCATTTAGCTACTATGTTGGATGTAGTGTCGCCGGGGTTTTCAAGAAGATTCAGACGTTATGCACTCTGTATGAACGACACACGTGTTCGATGTGCATGCGAAGTAAGGCAGCACTGTCTGTGCAAAATAATACGGATAATTTGGACATCCTTTCAAAGAATAAATATATTTTGTATTTCATGATTGTTGTTTTCTTTATTCTTTATTACTACGTTTTACTACAATGTGTAGTTCATGCATTTAGAAGTCCGTGCAACGTGAATGCATCGATCGGAAAGCAACCGACCGTATCTTTCTCAACCGGTATATATACCCCAGTGGCAGTAGAGGAGCGATCAAAACTAATATGGCGACCAAATGCTTTTATGAATTCATGTCAGCTTTAATGTTAATGGTTTTGAGAACTTTCCAGAACGGGATAACCAAAAACAAGTTGACTAATTCATATCATGGCAGAAGTGTAGGACCTTAGATCGGACAACTTTGCCACTCCGCACCTTCAACATCGATTTTGAGAATAGCAATTGGAGAAGATGTGTGGTTATGCATTTCTCGAAGTTCCTGCAGTGGTGTGACATAGCCAGCTCTGAACTTTTCATGTTTATTTCCTATTCCTATTCTATAGAACCAAACGTTTGGTCCGTGCTGGTGGGTCGGGAAGACAGTTGTTGGGTCAAAAGAAAACACATTGCAATGGTATGTTTCTGAAACTTCATCATCAAAGGTTAAGTCACCTGACACACCAAACGAGTATACTATACATGGTTGAGGGTATTTAACCATATGGTCATGACATACATCCCATCCACCATCTACAATCTGTCCCATTCTAAATATATTCTGACAGAATATTTGGGTTGTTTGAAGATACTTGAAGTACAAATCTGAACTTTTTGTGCTCTCCATTCCTTTAATTTCTTCAACTGATGGCAAATTCACTACTTCCAAATTCGTTGACTTATCTTTAAAACTTTCTTGCACAAAATATACCGCGTAACACTTATTAAATTTCGGAGTGGCACATTGGAAAATTCGGTCAAACCACACTATTCTGAATCCATATCTGTGTAGCTTCTTTAAGCGAAGTAAGATCTGGGCGTAGTCCTCGATACTCATCTGACCTGGGTTAAAGTGTAACTCCAACAGTAGTTGTCGTACTTGACTTATGGGTTTCTCATTTACAATATAATCGATAAGTGGTAAGTTTGATATGCCATTAATACTTAATGTTAGTATATCAATAACGTCATTTATAGACATATTTGTTTCATTTTTCCAAGACTTTAACGATGTTTTCAACCACCTTGTATATGTCACAACCGTATCTTAATTTTAAATCTTCAGAGAACAGTTTCAGGAAAAATATTGTTAGACAAAAATGTTGTGCATGGTTTGCGCGGAACATAAGTCGGGTCGGAGCAAATGTACCATCCCTTTCTCTGTATTTCACCTACACGGTCCATGGAGGCGCACTGAGTTTGAAGTGATGTGACGTAACGATGATAAATACAGGCAATGCCGTCAAGAGAAAGTGACTTCATTTCACTTTCTGGAGGAATTATTATTGGCATGTCCTCTTCCCCGACATATTTTCTGGGCAAAGTTAAAACACAATTTTTATCTAATCCAGGTGTGAAAGGTCGCAAGTATTTCTTGTATCTGTTCGCAACTTTTATATCAAAAGTTTGTTGTTTCTTTGGAAGAATGCGTGGAGGAATAACATTTGAAACGGTGTTGGTTGTAAACACAAAGTATGCTAAAATCGTTAAAAAAGCGAGAACGAGAATCTTTGATGATTTTGTTGGAAAACTGAAATTGAAAATAAAGGAATGTTATGAATTGATATAAACCTGATTAATTTTATATCCATTTATCAGCGTACATGTATTTATCTACACGGTAGACACATCAAAAACACCTTATGATTTATAGCATTTGACCTATGTGCTGACCAGCATAAAAAGGACTCAGTAATTTGTGTGATATTAAATTGTGAGTGACTGTGAATAGCTCTTATTTGTTCGGTTGGGGGTGTTTTCGTTTGTTTGTTTGTTTGTGTGATTGTTTGTTTGACGAGATTTTTCAATCTGCTCATTTATATTCTCAAAATGTATTTATTTTCAGATCGGTAATTTTTATAGCTTCGTGACAGACATGTAAATTTTTCGTTTAAATATTTAAGTTTAAATATTTAAGTATGTATACATGTAGGAGATATAGTATTTTCGGTTTAAGTAATTTAAAGAAGGAACGTGATCACAATTCCTGTGGTGAGCCTGTTTGCACAAATTTCAGACAATTGAACTGAACATAGCACTCACAACTGGCCACTGTGTTGCAGATAATTAGGATGAAATAAGATGGTTTACGATGGCGTACATGAAGAATGTGAAGACTCATCGCCAAAGTAGACAACAGGGAAAAGTGACCTTTGTGTCCCTTGTTAAAATCTGGCAAAATGAGTGACTCGGGATTTTTTTCAATATATTTATTTTAAAATTTAAAAAAAAATAAACGAGTTTTCATGTTTGAAAGATTATTTTAGTTATTTTAATGTATAAAAATAATAAACATGCCCTCTATCTCCTCAGATTTGAAAGAAAACTATCCCAGTTAATGGAGTTAATAAATGAGTCAGACTACGATGGAAGATCAAGCTTCTTACTGCGTGTTTGCAATACCCTTTGTGTGATGAATGCGGTTGACAAGTAAGAAAACTAACATTAAAATGCATTCATCCGACATTGCAAATATGAGCCATCTTAAAAGAATGAAAAGAAATGTTGGACTACTAAGTCAACGCAACATTTAATTTGAAATCGCTTTTTTCTGAACTTCAATTTTAATTGTAAACGACAAAATATTTTTTGGTTTACATCAAATGAATAATTTTATGGTCAGATTTTGTCGAAAATTATTTCCATCAACTTAACGTGTTCCAATATTTGCAAAAATGGAAACTTAACATCAAACTAGTCCTAATATTGATATGAGGAGGCAAAAACTATAAATATTAGTTATATAATTATTACTAAAATTAATTATTATTATTATTTACTTTGGACCGCTATCTCAAGAGAATTTAAACGTAATGCGTTTGTGTCTAATAGTAAAGCTAGGGGCAAAGAAGGTTTGGGCCAAAATCATTTGTTACACAACATAAACGCTTAAATTGAGTGGCGAAAGTTCTTTTTCCGACTATCGTATCCGACTGAAATTAATTTCAATTAACTTTATAAGTATCTGCCTTTACAGTACTGTTGATTTATGGAGGTTTGGACAAACGCACAATTTAACGAAACATATTTTTGTATTTTATATTAAAAATTTACACTTTATAAAATTTCTTCGTTCGTTTTATTAATATTTTCAATGTACGATAATATGTAACTTCATCTGATAATAATTCAAAAGTAAATTCTATAAAGATTGTAAATTGGGCGTAGGCTTTACACATTTATATTACACACTCTCCTGCAAAACCCACTATTTATCTATATCTTATATATTTTCTCCCTTTTTCTTAACCTTTCCAGCGTAAGTCATACAAACACTTACAATTCTTCACTTTAAAATCATAACCAGTTAATTAAAAAAAATCTGTTTTCGTATGAGCATATGCATTTCTTTTACTATAAAATCTTGCATTTTATTAAAGTGTTTAGTATAGTGGCATATTTCTGTCTTGAAAAATTTAGATTTTCTGGATAGGTATAAATACAAAAATTACAACATGACAACTGTCGAATTTGTATTTACACCCACCCAGCAAATTCAAAATTTACAACAAGACAGAAATATGACATCATACTAAACACTACCTACAGGATAAGTTAAGTCGTGCAAGACAGAAATATGACATCATACTAAACACTACATACAGGATAAGTTAAGTCGTGCAAGGAAAATATGTCAGCAGGCAAGATAGGTGCAAAAAAATAAAACATTGGTCTTTCTGTGTTTATTTTATTTTAAACGAAACGATATACCTATTCTGTTTTTAACCTAACGATATCCTGATTTTAATTCGGCTTCACACCGAAATATTGTAAAATCGTTCTCATTGCATAATTTATAGGTGTTTTTAAAGTAAACAAAGCACCTATCGATATTTTGTAAAAGGTTATTCTTAAACTGTTATTTCTTCAAAAAGAGCATTAACAAAAGAAACGCCGACAGAGATTGTCAAGCTGATTTTGAGTCATGAAACTATCTTTAAACAACTCTCATGTTCTGTAGTATCACGACATTTAAATGCGATTCGTTATACCGGTATGATGTGCTGATTTATGGATGGAAATAACATGCTTGGATGACAAATCATAATGTAATGGAAAACAATTAGAGCTTATCAAATTGTGATGCGTTTTCAGGAAGGATTTATTTGGAAATGTTTACATATAAATATTCCGAAACTCATTAGACTTGTCGTCTGTAGGGGGTTTTTTTCACCAAAAGAAAGAAGAGGAATAGCGATCATCGAACCAACAATTGACCAAATTGTTATAACCAAAGTAAATAATCTGATTTATAGTAATTTAATGGATGTATTATGCATGTTTTGAAATTATTTGGCATTTCAAAAGCGTCCGATTGTTTAGAGCATTTTCAGATTATACGAAAAACTTACCTTTTTGAGACGGACATGATATCCGTTAGAAATGAGGTCAGAGAGGAAGGTAAAACTGAAATTTAAGAATTCTTTTTTTTTAAATCATGGCTTACTCATCAAATTGTGTATGAATACAGCACGAACTTGTTCGTTAATTAATCGAAGGAATATTATATTAAAGTATTCCCAAGTTTTTGTGTTTTATTTAGTATTTTTATCCTAGTAACCGGCATTGCTAAGATTGAATACAATACAAATTTAAACCGAAAGTTGAATAAAAGATGTAAAATGAACATACAATCGCCTTACTAACAAGGATGAAATTAAATCCTTCTTTAGGTGGTTAATGTCCTTATATGTAGCAATCCCGCGTAATTTGACACAGCGCTGTAGATGCGTTGTAGATGACCACCGACAGGAAATAGATAAATCGTGCAGAATTCTCTCGGAAGCACTCGGGAATTTTCAATGTTTAAAAAAAAATCCGTTCATCGAAAGAAAAAATCTATTTAACCACAGCTTTTTTCTAATTATACCCCCCGCAAACGAAGTTTGGGGGGTATACAGGAATCACCTTGTCCGTCCGTCCGTCTGTCCGTCCGTCCGTCTGTCCGTCTGTCTGTTCGATTCGTGTCCGGTCCATATGTTTCTTATGCTGAAACATTAGAAGTTCTTACTTCACACAAAGATTGCTTATGACCTAAGGGTGTGTCATGACCTTGAACCAAGGTCATTCGGGCAAGGTCAAGGTCACTGGCAGAAAAATTGCAAAATTCGTGTCCGGTCCATATCTTTCTTATGGAGAAACATTAGAAGTTCTTACTTCACACAAAGAATGCTTATGACCTAAGGGTGTGTCATGACCTTGAACCAAGGTCATTCGGGCAAGGTCAAGGTCACCAACAGAAAAAGTGCAAAATTCGTGTCCGGTCCATATCTTTCTTATGGAGAAACATTGGAAGTTTTAACTTCACACAAAGATTGCTAATGACCTAAAGGTGTGTCATGACCTTAACCCAAGGTCATTCGGGCAAGGTCAAGGTCATTGACAGAAAAAATTGCAAAATTCGTGTCCGGTCCATATCTTTTTAATGGAGAAACTTTGGAAGTTCTTACTTCACACAAAGATTGCTTATGACCTAAGGGTGTGTCATGACCTTGACCCAAGGTCATTTGGGCAAGGCCAAGGTCACTAGCAGAAAAGTATAAAACTCGTGTCCAGTCCATATCTTTCTAATGGACAAATATTGGAAGTTCTTAATTCACATCTAGAATGCTTATAACCTGAGAGTATGTCATGACCTTGACCAAAGGTCAATTGAGGAAGTTCAAGGTCATTGTTTAAAAAAAATCGGGCTCAGTATACCAATTATTCAAAATGTTTATATTAAGTGGCTAAAATGGAATTTAAAGAATAGAAATTGGTTTGTGTACTCATATAAGCATTTACAGTTTTAAAAAATAGAGCAGTTGTTATCTTTAGAAAATGGACGATGAAATAGATTCATTCAATATTTTCTATTATAGAAAAAATAGATCAGTTATGATTTTTCTTAGCGGGGGGTATCAATTGTGAGCTTGCTCACAGTACCTCTAGTTTCTAAAGAATTTAAATCAATTTCCAAGCACAACTGTTTTTAATTACCTACAACTGGTTGAAGTTAACGTGATCGACCGAGTTGTCTTTTCATATAGTGCAGTGGACATTACAACAAAGGTGGCACGATATCTAAAAACAAGTTCAATCGTGTATGCTTAAATACATGTGTATCACTTATTGCAAGTACATGTAACAGCCATCTGCTCCATTTATATTATACATTGAACACTGAGCCGGATGCTAGTCAGTGGCGTAGCTAGACCAAAAACGAAGTGCATGCTTAAAATGGCAGGGGGTCTTCGGGCCGCCATGAGGCCCCCAGTGGGTCCAGGGCGAAGCCCGTTGGGGGTCAGGGGGCGAAGCCCCCGGAAGCTCATGGATTCTGACGAATTTAACACTGAAAATCATCGCAGAAATTGAAAGGAATGCTCACTATTTAAGCATATTTTAGGAAGTTAAAGTTGTTTTAAATATATAGTTTAGGCATAAAATAAAATCACAAAACTTATTAAAAGCTTAAAGAAGAAAAAAACTTTTGACGTTTGTTTTTGACACACTCAAAGCTTAAGCTTTTATTCTTAATGGTAATGAATATCTCAATAAAGCTGTGATATTCTATGGGGGAAATTTAAAATGAGGTGTAAAACTAAATTCAAATTCAAAATAAATCTTTATATTTGGTACTTAAGACGTCTTTGTTTAGCATTAATAAATTTTTCGATGACCGCTGGGATGTCGATGTCTTTTTCCCTGTGTATGTGAAGCATCGCTAGTGAGGAAGCCTGTCTGTTGTCATGGTTGACCGCAGATATGTTTTGATTCTCTTCATTGCACTGAAGGATCTCTCAGCAGTGACTGTCGACACAGGCATCGTCAGGAAGATTTTTACAATGCATTCGATTTGGATGTAAAGACCGTGCGGTATGTTGTCAATGGTATCTATAAGAGTGGCTGGTTTTTCGTCAAAGGGAACCATAGACCAACGCACTTTCCATCTTCGAACATCTGCTTAAAATTCTTCTTGTGTTTGAATGTCGGAACGGTATGCTTCGTGTAATCTGATCTTGACTTCATCCGTTAGACCGTCAAGGAGACTTGGTATTAAATATTGCGCAAGGAACTGGTCTTCGTTCTTTACCAATCTATTCTCTAACTCACTCGTCAAGTGATCTAGGAACGGATAATATAAAGCAACTTTCCAGTAGGTCTTGGCATCGTTCACTGGATAATTTGCTCGATGGATTTGTCGCCCTACACGTCTGGGTGTGGTTGGTGCAACTCCGACGGATTCTGCAATTTGGCGTGAGGCTTCAAAAAGTTCGTCCCATACTGCTTCATCAGTCCTCTCGTTTTTTAGTATCTGTACTACAACTCTGGCTTCACGCACAGCTTCTACGAGATCACACTGTTTGGACTGTACATTTGCAGTCAAACACACAGTTCCACTTAACACATGTTCGCTTACGACAAGGGCAATAATAAATTCAAATCTTTGGACTGCAGCTAGACGTTGTCCTGCTTTATCATCTCCGTTGTCCTGTAATATCTCTAGGGCTGAAACAACAGCTGTAAATGCCGATTTAAATGTGAAAAGCGCGTCGGCTCTACTAAACCACCTTGTTTCACACAAGGATCGTAGCTTGGTACGCCTTTCCATTTGTTCTCGTGTTATTGGGTCGTTTTCTAGCGCAATCTGCAGAGAGAGAAGCCTTCTTGCTGAGTAGTTAAATGCAAAACCAATGTCTTGCACAGTTCTCATCATTGTCCTTACACATGGTATGTTGGATGAGTGAACAATAGCTAAGTTAAGTTGATGAGATTTGCAATGCACATATGATGCAGTTGGTACTCTCTCCTTGATCCTTGCTTGTACTCCGTTGAACCTCCCCGACATATTTGCGGCTCCGTCATAACCTTGACCTCGCATCTTATCTATGTTCACTCCAGCTGAATCTAAAGCTTCCAATAGTAATTCAGAAATGCTTTCACCAGTAGTAGTATCAGCCTCAACAAAGCAAAGGAATTCTTCTCTTAGAATTGATTTACCCTCCAACGAATCCAGACCGCAGACAAACGGTCACTTGTTCCGTTGTAGATTTGTCAGTACACTCATCTGCCAACAACGTGAAACAGTTTGCTTTGTTACAATCACGCACGATTTGTTCTCTAAGTTGGTCATAACAGATATTCAGCAATTCATTTTGAATGTCTGGAGATGTGTTCTTTGTTTTGATATTCGGATTGTTTAAATGATCTCGCAAAATTTCATCATCTTGGGCTTTGAAATTAAGAATTGCCATAAAGTTACTTCTCTGCTCAGTGTGACCCCTGATGGCTATGTTTTGTTTACCGCACAAAATTAGGACCTCTATAATTGTTTCAAGTACATGTTTGTTCTGCATTATCTGCTCTTTGTGTGTTTTAGAGACGGATTCAATAACAGAATTCTTTCTCTTTTCACAAAATGTGCTTACAAATGATTCAGCAGAGATTTGACACCATTGATGCGATGAATCGCTTCTTTCATGTCTCTTAGCATATGATGCCAAATTTACCCAATCCAGGGTTAATGAAAGTTTTGTCTTTAATGTCTTTTGCTCCAAACAACACACAAAACACACAATACACAGCATCTTTACATACCGAGTACCTCATCCACGGACACTTTTCAAGCCAGGTATGATTGAACTTTCTGGACCGATTATATATGTTTCTAAAATTATAAAAAATGCACAAAAACTATTCTGAATATCATTATGAAATAAGTACGATCAAATTAAAATTAAATCCTTTGATCCGCTCACATACGATCACTACACGAGCGATCGTATATGTGCAGATTAATTGAATGTGAATATTAAAATAATTATACAATGACTACATGTATTATTTATTAGTGTATTAAACATTCCGTTGCACATTAATAACTATAACCATGCTTTTTATACTGTGAATTTTTGTAATAACATATTTAATGCGGTGCGTCTTTTCACCCCAATGATACCCCAATGAACCCCAATGTTACCCCAATGATACCCAAATACACCTAATGATACCCCTATGATACCAAATGATATCCCAATGAAAATTTGCAGAACTTGCGCCGGGTCACTGGTCCAAGGCACGTTGAACAGCTAACTAGGGATGATCTAATCATGCCGTAGACAGAAAACTTTTCACATCAATAAACTCTATCCTTATTTAGATTTTTGTGAAATTTCAAGGGCTAATCTTTGTTCCTAAACGAATAAGAGAAAATGTCTCAATAATTACTGAAAAACTCTCGTATATGGGTCCGCACGTATATAAAGCACTAAAAATGGCTAGCGACACGAAAAATTGAAATTGTGAAAATTCGCATTGTTAGCCATTTTCAGTGCTCTATGTATTCAATTTAATGGCTTAGTATCTATAGATATCATTAGACCCGACACGTTAAAGGTGCCTTGTGTTATTAATATTGGGGATATGTTTTGTATAATTTGATAAATGTATACAATGTACTTTGATAGTAATAGTCATTTGATAATAACTAGAGGTACTGCGAGCAAGCTCACAAATGAAAATATTAAAACTGAAGTCTTTCTCTAATGGAAAAGAATCGATATGTCTCTTTTTCTTAAAGTTATGTTGAACTAGCACCAATGACCAAAGCTCCCATCAGGACATAATTAAAGGTCACAAACAATCTTTGAGTCAAATTTTAGCTTAAAAAATTCTAATCATTTCCCATTACAAGATATGGCCCAATCGGTGAAAAAACGGCACGTAGTTGAAATTTCATTTGTGTAACATGTTGTTACATAAAATTCATTAAGTGTATCAATTATGAACATACTTAGTATTATTTGGGTATTTCAAAGTTCATTGGGGTATCATTGGGATAAAAAGACGCACCCACTTCAATGTACAGAATTATAAAATTCTCAAATTTTAAATTTTATTCTAAATTTGTTAAAGAAAAGCATGAATTCACGAGTATAAATTTTGATTTTTTTATGCATATAGTTACCTGATTGGAAACTCAAATTGATGGGCATCCTTCCATCTATCTGTCAAAAGTCTGCGTTTGGTATTGTCAACAACATCCGATTCTGTGTTCAATAAACCTTAATCAGGGTAGGGTGGGAGGTTGTCTTTTGAAAGTGTTACTTGAATGTCTTCTTGCTTAGAAGAGGATGGAGTCGCATTCAGAGTATGATTGTCGCATTGTTGTTTAGTTGGCCCACTTACAACGACAAAAAAAACAGATATTTTTTTCCCGGCCATTGTACTTATACGTAACCGGAAATTGACGGGTGCGCTGTATAATAAGTGTAGGCACAAAGATTCCGGATAAAATAGGACCAGGTGACGGAAACGGGTTGATGGAATAACGAAGTATGGACCTAAATACTTGAACTCTTTTTTTTTTAATTTTTTTCTTTATTTATTTTTCTACTGAGTTTTTTCCTTTTTTTCCCAAAATGATGTGCATGCTCAAGCATATAAGCATACATGGTAGCTACGCCACTGTAAAATATACCAATAAAAAAGCGCGCGCTTGCGTTTTTAGATTAAAAATACATTATTATACATGTACCACTGATAGAGTGGTAGTAAACCTTATATATCGATGGTTATATATGGTCCAATCAGATTGTGTTGACAACTCTACGTCTGTATTAATTAATGAATAAAAACGGGATATGTTGCATCAGGAGGGTTGGGGGTTGACCAATATATACTTTTTAGAATTTTAAAATACGAATCCTTATGCATGGTATACATGTATGTACGATGCGGGGTTGCCATTTAGTACGATAGACAATGCAAGAAATGGAAATATATCCAGTTGCATTAATAAACTGCATACGAAACAAAGTCAAAATCTGTAAAGTTTGTAGTTTTCCCAGTCAAAAATAAAAATAAATTAGGTCACATATGTACATGTGTACATGCTTATATAGTCAATTTCTATTTAGATTTTCATACCTGCCCATTCCTTGAAATATCCAGGCAGTAGTTTTTGGATTTCAATCTTAGAAATAAGGTAAAGAAAAACAAAGTAGAAACAAATTGAACATAGTATAGCCAAAAAAAATAAGAGTACTATTCAACATACAAAGTCGATTTAATTAATGGATGAAGTGTTATTTCTCGCGCGTAGGCAGGATATCATTCTCATGATAGAGAAAAAAAAACGCAATTTTCGAATTCATAATTAATCTTCTGTAACGGAAATTTTTCATGATTTACCTTCCCCCTTCATGTGTTGTAAGAAGGAAGTGTTTAAGCAAAGCAAATATTTTCTACTGTATATAATGCATATTAGAGATAAGATAAAGTCATACTTGAATAGGTTACCCTGTTCGTATCGGTATACATTGTACTTGTATTTTCCAGCGATGTACGCTTTTCCGTTGACTATCGGAATTGTGGTGTCCCTGGCCACAAAGGTTGCCGCTAACTGCTGTGTTCCATCTCAGTTCCAAGCCTCTATTGATACTTTAGAATCTCTATCTAGTGTTCGAGACAAAAGATTCATAAGACTGGTGAGTAACACTGTGTTAAAAATATAGCCACAAATTATTATCTTAAATCAAACTAAAATTCTATAAATATGATATTATCTTATTTGTTTCTCTTAATATTGTTGATCATTGGTTTTGAAATCAGACTAATTGTTAATAATGTGCATTTGCACCTGTGATGAATAATAAACTTCATTTTTCGTTTTCAAATATAAGTATCAACACCATTCGAAGTAGATAATATGTAACATGTACAGGAATAATATATTTGTGGTATTTCTTTTCTCCTATTTTTGATTTTCTTTTTAAGAACGTTTTTGTGCGTCAGTGTTTTTCATTCCTTTTTCTATAGTTGGTTTATAATGTTGATACGGGACGTTGCATGTGATTTTTTTTTTTTTTAAGTTTTAAAATATCATTTACCTTTACCATGTTTTGGATTATTTATTCACATTTGTGATTTTGTGTTTTCCTTTGCATGTAGACGGTTTCATACGATGCAAAATTTAAGAAAACAGCAGTGCATGCTATTGCCGAAACTGAGGAGGATCAGTATGACCAGATAAACGACTTTGAAGCAGTAAGTATTAAGGCAAATTTTAGTCGCAGATGCTTAAAAGTTTTATAAAATTCAGCAACTACTATTATAGGATGCTACAATTTTCAACACACTCCTTTTGTAGGCATATGCATGCTATATAGTATAACTTATTGTTTTATAAACTCGATGTCAATTTGCTTTTTTTGTATAATTTTATTCATCAGAGCGGAGAATCAACATGGCTCAGATATTTGGTGTTTTCATTTTTACAGCAAAAAACCTACTCGTGGTCAAGAGGAATCTGTCATGTACAACCTCTAGGTCCTTTCACACCAGCATGTATACCAGGTATACTAGTAAACACAGTAATTTAAATCATAGGTCTCAAACAGCATATTGTATACTGTACGCTTACCAATAAAAAAACATAAATAAAAGCAGGTTATGTTTAACTGTATATTTGACATATTTAAAACTACAACAACGCGTTTTACTGGGTTTTTTTTCAATCAACAGAACATTAAATGAACAATAAATTGTAACATTATACAGTCCTGTTGATTTTGTGGATGTTGGGTTTAAGCCAATTATCTTTCACCCTTGTTATCAAGATACGAAATACATAATACCCTCGGTATATTAATTAGAATTGGTATGCAGAGCTACAGAAAAAGGTCACCAAATAAGATAAAGTCGTTGTCTTAAAACCTTTAGATAAACATACATACATTATGCCCAGCTAGTTTACTAGCAATTCTATTATCTGCAAATATGTGTACTTGTAAGCGAACAATAATAATATGCTTCCAAAAGAAAGAGTTTATCAAATAGGAAGTTTTTTTTAAGAATCACATTTGATAAAAGAACCTCGTTGTCGATTGGATAAAGTCGAACGAATGAAAAGGTTTTCATGCTAAGTGTTTAGAAGGGACTTCCTTGCATAGCTTTTAGTCACTTAAAAGTATAATGATTTCAACTTTGAAGGAGGCATAGCAACAAAAGCAGCTTAATTTAATTACATTAAGTATCATCTAGAACAAAACGACTTAATAAAAAACTTATACGTGTCAATTAATAACAAGAATATACTATAAAACTACAGCTGACGCTAAGCTCGTACGAAAATCCTTTCTTGGAGTGTCCCCAAACACGTGGAATCTAAAGACCTATTTGCTCCAATCATCATCAGATCTTCAATATTTTGGCACCATTGGAGATAACTGTATCCCCGTTGAACTGCTGAAAACGTCCACTAAAATTCCACAACCAGGTAACCCTTTTTGTTTGTCCTATTTACTGAGTATCTGTGGAACACTTACTATACGAGGGCATCGAGTAAATAGTTCTAAAATATATTATGATATATATTTTATTTCCATAAAGATGGTCAGTATATGTGGATGTTCTATAACGTAACCATGGGAATCAAGGATCGATCCGTCTTTACTCCACCGAAGTTCTGTTCTCAAAAGGTAATTTTGTTTTATTTCGTAAAGGTATGTGATTTTTTTTGTCGTGATTCAGTTGTAATGTATACATTTATGTAACATGATTCAAGAAATGTTCATGGTTTTGACAGGGCAACGTCAAAAGGAATGCAGGAAGTAGGAGTTTGTTTCAACAACCTATTCATATCTTCGGCCAATAGTTATAAGACATTTGTTTAATGAATGGATCTCCTGCATGTAGCAATGTATATACAAATACATGTATATTGAGCATTCTAAAAAATATTCCTTTCCTCAAACCATGTTTGCTTTATCAATAAAGGTTTGGTATGAACTAATTTAGTAACTATGTACACATTATCTGTATGTTTAGCTTGCAAGAGAGACAAATGAAATATGATAATGCTGATAAGGAAAATATCGCGTTCATAAAATGGTATGAAAGGTTCTATAATTGACAATGATGACACAACACATGAATGATTCAACAGTTAGCTAAACAGTATGTTTCATTTGAAAGTCATGTGCCAAAATACTGTATTGTTCTTTAAACGAATGACAGTGTGTTATTAGTTACTTATGCATTCAACTAAAATAAGAATTTTAAGTATTCATTAGTTGTTTTTACTTTTTACCTCGCAATATGAATTTAATTTAAACTATGCACCGTATGTGATGATATGCTATTACAAAATGTACTTGTATCACATCTATATTCTCTTTTCCTTTAAAGTGTAAAAAAACGTTTGTATACAGTTCAAATGAGACTATGGGACGTTTCCAGAAGCTTAAAACGGGAGTATTATCCCTTGTTTAGATATTTTCTTCAATCTATTTAGCTTTAACAAATTTTGGCAATGAACATAAGCAGCTGAAGGCAATTTGCAACAAGTAACGGATAAAAAAAAAACTGTAACTCATAATTTAACAAATTCAATTTGTAAAAACCTATCTAATTAGTTTTTGTTAATAAATTATTTGATTTATAAACAAAATATCTCGCTGTTGTTTCAGTATTTCAAAAACAATTCACAATTTTCAAATGTTATTTCTAAGTTTTGCAATATTTTTAAGCCTTTATCAGAATAAGAGGTGAAAAAAAACGTCAACAAATTAACATAGTTCATACACTTGCACCAAGATCAATAAATAAAGACTCTTAATGTTATACATGTATATAATTTAACAAAAAATTGCTTTTTCATTTTTTTCTCTCAATATTGCGCTTTGCAATTGTCCTTGACACATATAGGTAAATGCTTAAGAGGGCCGACTATGGGATAACTGAAATAGGAATTAAATTTTTAACCATGAGTAACATACCAACACTAACGTTTTGCAAAGTTTTATGAAAATAAATGATATTGCTCTATAACGACGCCGGGTCAAATTCGTCTGCCCTAGACTTTTTAGGTCACCTGAGTAAACTCAGGTGACCTGTTGCTATCCGTTTTCATCCGTCGTTGTGCGTTAACAATTTACATTTTTAACCTCTTTTTAAGACTACAAACAGTGTTTGGACCTAAGCACAAATCAATTATACCGCTGACAACATTTAGTTCTTGAAAATAATCGATAAATTCGATGCTATGTATTCTGAAGCATTATTTTTCAAGAAAACTTATTTATTAATACCATGAAAATAGTAAGATTTTAAATTGTACAAACAGTTTAGATATTTTTTAAAGTCGTATGTATTCCTACGCTAGAGTTCAATGTAGTCTCGTTCAACCAGCCGCTTGGGTGGCTCCGTTAATATCCGACAAAGCAGAGTCTCTCTTGCTTGTCGGAGATAAACGGAGACAGCCGAGCGTTTGGTTGAACAAGACAAGAGTTCAATCTTGCCTAGATCCATACAATTTCTTAGAAATATTTCGATTACTGATACTACTAGCCATGCAAAATCACATATAGTTGATTTTAAATAAATGATAATTGATAAAATCAACTCCCGTCAGTACTTCAGTACTATGATGGATGTGAGGCATCTCTATGGTAAGAGGAATCCAAATTGTGAAATTCATGGCTCTACCACCCCCGGGGCGCCACATGTGGGGCCAGATATGCAAAAAAAGCCAAATTTTCAAAAATCTTCTTCTCTACTCTCACACATGTGAGAAAAAAACTGGTTGCATAGTTATCATGTCCATGAAGCCCTCTACCAAAAATGTGAAATTCATGACCCCTGTTTCAGGGGTTCGAGCTCTAGGGTGGGGCAAATATGGCCATATAGTTAAAATGTATTAAATCTTAGAACATCTTTTTCTCTACTCCCATATATATTTGTTAAAAACTAAATGCATGATTATGATGTCCACGAGGCCTACTACCAAAATTGTGAAATTCATGACCCCTGTGTCAGGGGTTCGGGCTCTAGGGTGGGGCCAATATGGCCATATAGTAAAAATGTATTAAATCTGAAAATAAATAAATAAAGAAATAAAATAAAGAACTGAATACATGGTTATGATGTCCACTAACTCCTCTACCACAATTATGAAATTCATGGCCCCTGGGTCAGGGGTTCAGGACTTGGGGGGGGGGGGGGCTATTTAGTGTTAATGCATATAATGTTTAAAAATTTTCTTCTCTATTCTCACCCATCTATATGAAAAACTGACTTTATAATTATGTTAACCAGGAAGTCTTCTACTAAAATTCTAAAATTCATGTCCCCTGGAGTATGGGTTTTGACTCTAGGGCAGGGCCAATTTGGATGTATAGGTGTTAATGCATATAATGTTAATAAATTATCTTCTTTACTTCCACACACCTGAAAGGAAAACTGAATTCATGATTTTGTAGACCAGATCTTTAATTTTTTCACCAAAATTATAGGTTTCATAGCTCTTTTTGAATGATGATTTCAGGCAGGGAGGTGGTTGTTATTACAGATTTATAATTTTTCTACACCAGAATGAAAACTAATTAAATGCATATATGAGACTTCTCGACAAGTTTGTGTATGGGTTATATGCTACTCAGGTGACCGTTAAGGCCAATTGGCCTCTTGTTTAATGAATTTTTTATAATGAATTTCTACTGATATAATTACTCTTTTAACAATTTTTAAAAATCTGACATTTATCACATCATTTTTTTAGGGGAGGTCTCAAAGATTGTTAGTATTTAACATATGACCCTATGTGATTTTGCCTGAAATGTATCAATTTTGCTCATTTTCTCCGCCCTAAGGAATTTTTTCTTGTTCCACATAAGAAAGTTATTGCTCAAGGGCATCAAATGATCAAATAAAAAACTTTTAACTCCCGGTCTATTCAATGGGTTTTTTTTTTAAAAAATGTGGATGCCTAATTTCACAACTTTGTCAAATAATGGCTAGCTTTTTTTTATTTGACAAAGGCGGAAACGGTGATTTTATATAGTATTATTAAAACCTTCAGACATATCTACGTGTTAAATTTATATATAACATCACATATCAAGGGTCTAAAATATGAAATTCGTGGTAACTGTCTTAAAACACATGCATTAAGCAAAAGTTAGGGTGCGGGGGGTCAGAAAACGTGAGTGCTAGGCTTGCTGTATCTCATTCATGTTTTCGACCCAAGCCAAAATAAAGCTTATACCTCAATACATTTATGTTTATTCTACAATAATATATCAGTTGTATTCCTGAAACGAGCTATTTTTTTTTAAAAGTTTGCTGAATATCTGCAGTTTACATCATAACGCCATGGCGTCAACCAAGCGAAAAGATGAAGTCACAATGCAAATACTCAGTAAAACGCTGCGCAAAAGTGTGCGTACTCGAACTGTACTAGGCCTCGTTAAGTTTCAATTTGTAAACACTCGTACATTTACTATCGTAATATATATGTTTCAAATTTCCGCACCGCGAAGCAAATTATAAAAATACTACAATAAACACTCTCCTCAACTTGTAATATGTGAACAGTGAAATCAGTTTCTAGCAAGAGACACCAAATCTTCTTACTTTTGTGGAAATATTAGTACCATTAAATCAAAATTTAAGAGTAAGAAAAAATCCTGGGGTTTTTTTTGCAATGTTGGAAAGAAATGTAAAACTTGAAATCAAAAATCATGCACCAATATAAAGATATATGAATAATACTATTTTAATATTTTAATAGTAAATTCCAACGAACAAAGTTTATTTACACAAATTTCACATGAAATGATAAATGTAAACATCTGGTATACACTTTTTTAACTTAGGATTTTCTTAAAATGTGATGTATAAAATGAATACGTTATAGTACATCATGTCTTTAATAACCAACCAAATCAGTTTAAAGGGGCTTAGACACGATTTGAAATCAGAATTTTATATTTAACTTTCTTATGTATACGCTGTTTTACTTATGCAGTTTAAGTGATGAAATGAAGAATATTAGAAGTGAAATACGAATGCAAGAACTCATTGATTTGTAATCAAAGCTCGGGTCTCATATTTGTAAACAAATAATGTAAAGTAAGGAAGTAACTATTTAATGATTAAATGACGCATGGCAAGCAAGATTTTGCTAGATCACCTGATGCAAGGTGTTCATAAATAATGTAATCAACAAAGGAAAGCAAAATTGGATTGAAACTTATACCAATAAAACACATAAATTATGTAAACAATATCAAGATTGAGTTATGTTTACAAACCCCAGAATTTCAAACTCTGTATATTGCTTAATTATTACTCGATATTTGACTTTTGAATTTTGTCAAGCATATAAATTGGAATGTGTGGTACTTGTTTCACTTTTCTTGCATTGTTGTAACGTATATATACGCGAAAATAAAAACATTTCCCTCGTCTTACCTTGGCTGAATTTGGTAAAAAAAAAAAGTATTGGCAAGCAGAGAAGTATCGATCAATATTAGTAAAGAAAATAAATCTAAGCTGTGATGTTAAACCAAATATCTTTAAAAACGGATCAAGAGTAATCGAACATAAATACATGTTTTTATAATAAATTTTCTATTTTAAAATAAGAGGATTATATTTAAAGATTTGAATATAAATAATATAATATTTTTCAAAAAAAATCAGTTTTTTTGTCGATAAATTACAAGAATAATATTATCAACTTTTTTCATTCTAATCATATGGTTTTTGAAAATGAATATTTAGATAAGTTTAAAAGTGCGATCACGTTTACACGTAACATAACCTAGACCTAGAATCAGTTGCAGGTCCAAACACAGTGCTGTTTGCAGTCAGACACAATTGCTATGTCTTCAACAAAACAAAATCTGGCGGATTTATCAGAAAACGATTTTCATTCTAGGTAAGATTTTTTTAAATTATAATAACATTCGTGTACCAACTATACTGAGCAGTCTTCTTTGTTTAATGGGGGAATTGTTTGTTTTATACCTTTACACTATGAAGTCATAAAATGCTTAACTTTTTGCTAAAGGGGATTCTTTTAAAGTCTTAGTCAAATCAGTCAATGATTGTATTTAGTAAGCCTAGCCTGACACTAATTAAATCCTTTAAATGTTTTCAGTTTGAAATTAATTCTATATCAAAATATTAAGAAAAAGTGAGAGAAGCGTGATCTAGTTTATATTTTTGTCATACTTTGGTTGTTCCTATTTTTCTTGTTAGAAAGCAAGTTAAACTTGAATTGAGAAATAACTAAAGATACTTTTAATAATAAAACACGCACAATAAGATCAGTAAAAATTATCAAGTATTGGTTAAGACTAGCAGAGAATTTTTTCAGTCGTTGTCCTATTTGTCCTTTATATGGGGACCTTCAAAAATACATTCTGTTTTGAGGGACAATAGTACATGCATGCACTGCATACCCCTTGCACTACGCAATGCATAGAGATACGATATTTTGACCTAAATTTCCCGTAATATCTACCTGCTCCTGTTTACATTACTTAATCGTTAGAGGAAAGCATCGGTCAATTTGCACAAAAGATAAAAGATAATAACCCAAATTCAATTTAAGGTCAAGATCTAGTAAATGATTCCAGAGTGTCTTTTTGGTGCCAGAAACATTATGACTTCATAATTCATTTGATGAATCTATTCCCGTATTTTACGGCTTTAAAGGAATTAAGAAGAAAATAAAACAATATTTTGACATTCTATATTTAATCACGAGAAAAGTATTCACGGTACCTATATTTAGTTTGAAATCATTTTAAAAAGGAGGTCAAGAGCTTTTTTGATGCCGTTTTTGGAGAGACTGCAGGCATTATAGATATATTTCATTAGTCAAAAAAGGACAAAACTCCGAGATTTGATACTTTTATCCTTCATATTGCATAGAAAATGGTTGTTTAAAACATGATTATTCATTGTGTTTACCAAACATTTAAGCCCCGGTACACCCTATGAGCAAAGATATTGTTATGAAGCATCATTAATAGAATTTTTATCTTGAGTTTTATAAACCGGTAGGCACCCTTCATTTACTATTAAGATTTTGACCTTAAATAGGCATAATCACGATTTTGGTCAAAAGTTATTTTTCCGATTATAATGTTTACAATGCTTTGGTAAGGCATTTTCAATAGGCAACCAAAATTCGAGTGTCAATCAATGAGTTATTAGCGAGTTTCTTTACTGTGTAAACAAAGATTTTACGTTTTGAATGCTGAAGGGAAAATTCCAGGTTTAGACGTAAGGAACTGTTTATTTATGCTTAAAATAAATAAGAAGCGTGAAAAAGATTTTTTCCTGGTATATTGAACCTATGTAAACATAAATAGGGCACGAGCCATGTTAACCTAACAAAAAAGTATAAGCTCTGTATCTTGCTGATACCTCTACGTCTGACTCTCAAATTGCATTTGATCATTTGGAATGCATTCCTTAAACATTGTAAATAATAAAAACAGACTAGAGCAAAGCTCGTTGCAAAGCAACGAGTGGGTCTTCCTTTAATGTCCGAAGTAAAGCTGGAAGTTCCTGTAAGAAGCAGAGCTCTTAAACCAATAACAAGAGTAACTATAATAAAAAGATGAAAAAAATCGAATTATTCCTGGTACGACTTAACAAAATCCGAATGATTTTAAGTACGACTTAACAAAAACTTCTCTGATTTCAAGAACGACTTAACCAAAAAATCCGAATGTGTTCAAGTACGACTTAACAATTATTTTTGGTACGAGTTAATTTTACTTTGAACATTACGCTATCTTTTAAACCAAGGACGCGGAATAAAAAATTTCCGGAAAAATCAATTTTTAAACCCCGATATCTCTGTAATGCATCGTCTGATTTTAAAACGGATTCAGTTTTTAATTAAGCTTCATAAAAGCTGCTTTTTTGCTTTATAATAAATATCAAATTATTGGTCAGAAAAGAGTTATCATAAAAAGACTTAGTAGCCCTTGTACCCCCTAATTTGTGGGGCCAGCCCCTTTTTCTTGATATCAAATTAAAGGTCTCGCTAATATAAACATATTTTGTTCTACAGTGTTCATGAATTGTAAACCGTTCTCGAGATATCTGTACAAATGTGTTTTAGGGGCCAACCCTTTAACCCCTTACCGGGGCCACTAACAACAAAATGCTTGTTTTAATATTGTTCAGAACATTTTTTTGAACAACTTTTGTCCTACATTGCTATTTAAAATATTTCTCCTTTTTCAGATATTAATGATCATAGTTTTGAATTCTAGCCCCTTGAAACCCCTAATTACGTAATATATGACTTAGGTATGATACTGTATAGATAAACAGCTGTACAGTGAACATTTTTGCTTCTATAATTAATAACAAATTATTATTCAGTAAAGAATTATTGTAAGAAGACTTTACAGCCCTCTTGGCCCCTAATTTAAGGGGCCAGCCCCTTTTTCTTGATATCAAATTAAAGGTCTTGCAAATATAAACATATTTTGTTCAACAAGTGTTCACGAAATGTTAACCGTTCTTAGGATATCTTTACAAATGTGTTTTAGGGGCCAACCCTTTATCTCCTACATGGGGTCATGAACAAAAAAAATTAAGGTGGCATATTGTACAGAACATTATTTTAAGCAACTTTTGTTCTACAATGCTTTTCAAAATATTTCTCCTTTTTCATATATTAATGATCGAAATTTTGAATTTCTGGCCCCTTGAAACCCCTAATTACGTAACACATGACTTAGGTATGGTACTGTATAGATAAACAGCCCAACAATGAACATTTTTGCTTCTATAATTGATAACAAATTATTATTCAGTAAAGAGTTATTGTAAGAAGACTTTACAGCCCTCTTGGCCCCTAATTTGAGGGGCCAGCCCCTTTTTCTTGATATCAAATGAAAACCCGTGTAATTTGAAACAACTTTTGTATTACATGTCTTACCAAATATTTATACATCAAAAGATATCACAGAAAATGTGCAAAAATTTCGTGAAAAAATTTGGTGCCAATTTTCAGGTTCAGGCGAGCTATAAAGCCTTTACAAATTTTCACCATTGGAAGCATGGGGGTACATCTACATACATTCATCTATAATCCCTAAAAATTTCAAGCTTCTATCTTAATTAGTTTAGGAGGAGATGCGTGGACAAAATGACCCTTAAAAATTTACAAAATCGTCAATATTTGAAACCGGAAGTGACGTCATCTTGAAAAAAATCTATAATATGTAGCGCCGATCATGTTTTATCCGTCCTGAAAATTTTGTGCGAATCGGTTGGATAGTTTTTGAGAAATAGCGCTCCAAAAAAGTCAGAAAAAGAAAAAAAAGAATAACTAGAGCAAAGCTCGTTGCAAAGCAACGAGTGGGTCTTCCGATAATGTCGAAGGTAAAGCTAAAACTGTCTCTAAGAAGCAGAGTTCTTAAACCAATAAACATAAGTAAATAAAACAAAAGGAAAAAAAAATCGAATTATTTTTGGTACGAGTTCACAAAATCAAAATGATTCTAGGTACGAATTAGCAAAAACATTATCAATTTCAAGAACGACTTAGCAAATACAAATCCGAATGTGTTTAAGTACGATTTAACAATTATCGATATATTTTAGGTACGAGTTAATTAAACTATGAACATAACATTCTTTTCTTTACCAAGAATGTGGAATCAAAATTTCCAGAAAAGTCAATTTTCCTATATCTTTGTAATGCATCGGCCGATTTTAAAACGGATTTCAGTTTTACATTAAACTTAATAAACCTTTTATTTTTGCTTTTATGATTAATAACAAATTATCGCTCTAAAAAAGGTTACTATAAAAAGACTTTGTAGCATAGCCCTCCTGGCCCCTAATTTGAAGGGTCAGCCCCTTTTTCTTGATATCAAATTAAAGGTCTCGCAAATATAAACATATTTTATTCAACAAGTGTTCACGAATTATTAACCGTTATAGAGATATCGGAACAACTGTGTTTTAGGGGCCGACCCTTCAACTCCTTACTGGGGCCACCAACGAAAAATGTTAAGGTATCACATTGTTCACAACATTATTTTCAGCAACTTTTGTAATACAATGTTTTTCAAAATATTTCTCCTTTTCAAGAAAAAAATATTGATCAAAGTTTTGGACTTCTGGCCCCTTCAAACCCCTAATTATGTAACATATGACTTTAGTATGGTCCAGAATAGATGAACAGCTGTACAATGAACATTTTTGCTTCTATAAATAATAACAAATTATTTTTCAGTAAAGAGTTATTATATTAAGATTTTAGAGCGCTCTTGGCCCCTAATTTGAGGGGCTAGTCCCTTTTTCTTAATATTAAATAAAAGATCTTATTAATATAAACATATTTTGTTTAATAAGTGTTCAGAAATTGTTGACCGATTTGGAGATATCTTAACAACAGTGTTTTAGGGGCCGACCCTTAAACTCCTTACTGGGGCCACAAACCATAAATTTTAAGGTACCATGTTCTAAAGAACATTATTTTAAGCAACTTTTGTTCACCATTGCCTTTCAAAATATTTCTCCTTTTTAAGATATTAATGATCAAAGTGTTGGTCTTCTGGCCCCTAATTACGTAACAAATGTTTAAAATAAGGTACTGTGTAGATAAACAGCTGTACAATGAACATTTTTGCTTCTATAATTAATGACAAATTATTGCTCAGTTAAGAGTTAAAATTAAAAGACTTTAGAGCCCTCCTGGCCCCTAATTAAAGGGGCCAGCCCCTTGTTATTAAATCAAAACAAACGATCGTTTAAATCTTAACAACTTTTGCATTACATGTTTTAACAAATTATCAACAGGTTAAAAGATATTTTGCAAAACGTGTTAAAATTTTGCCAAATTTTGACCTCGGGCGAGCTTCGGCGCCGTGCGCATTTTCCACAATGTCCAATACAGAGGATCATGTAAAGACATTCATCTACATATTCCTGAAAGTTTCACTTTTCTATACCCTTTAGTTTCGGAGGAGTTACGTGGACAAAATGGTCCTTAAAAATTCACAAAATCCTCAAAATCTCAAACCGGAAGTGACGTCATCAGCTCAAAATTTTATATTCGCAAGCACGTTTTATGTTCTATCAGTCCTGTAGATTTGGTGAAAATCGACCAAATAGTTTTTGAGTTATAGCTCTCGAAAAATGTCAGAGGAAAAATATAGAATAATAATAAAAAGAAACCGTAGAATAACAAGAGGGTCTTCCGTTGGAAACGGAAGACCCTAATAAAGAAAAAGAAACCGTAGAATAACAAGAGGGTCTTCCGTGGGAAACGGAAGACCCTAAAAAAAGAATTTGACCAAAATCGTCACCATGCCCCTGTAAGGAAAAATCCTGGTCATAGTACATATAATGTAAAACAAACCTAAACACATGCACTGCCTTCTCGGATGAATAAAAGTTTTAATAGATAAACAGTTATTTTTAAAACTAAATAACTACCAAGCAAGGCAGATTAGGTAACTATGTAGTTTGTAGTTGGGATTGAAAAGTAATGAAATAGTAAAGAAAAATATCGGGAACAAAGTAGTTTTACAAATTATGGTTTGCAAATTAAACCTTTTTTATTGTATTTTTTAAAGCAATAATAATCCTACGATCAATAGATAAAATCAGGAATTTCTAAAAAACGGCAAAATTATGCGCCTGTCATATACATGTGAGAAGTTTTTCTGGTAAATATATGCATACATGTAATATTCTAGTCGAAATAACATTACTATCATTTACCTTTCTTTCTACTGAGTATAAATATCCTTAACTACACGTTTCATTTGCATACTGCTATTCCTTCAAACTGTTTTCGGTTTTAGTTTCAAAGGCAAGAGAGAGCAGACCAAATGGAACAAGATTTATTGCATTCTGATTTTAGCTCTGGCTTCGATCTTAGCTGTTTCAATTGCCATAATCGTTGTAGTCGTTACAAACAATGAAGGCAATGACGACAAAACAGACCGGGAGACCAACAACGTGCAATTTCATAATGCCTTACCGGCTACAACAAGAGGTATGGGGTAGTTTGAATTCTGCTAGGTTGCACTTTTTGCCATTATAAGACCCACTTCGCTTAATTAACATAACTTGTTTTTTAACAGATGTATGTAACTCACCGGATTGTGTCCAGGCAGGTGAGATTTTAATATAGATATCGGTTAGTAATTGAAAGTGTTTTTTAAAAAATGAATATATTGAAAAAGCCAAACTAACATGATATTATGATTTCTAGATATACATATGTACCTGTAGCGGGAAATGCATGCAATATTATTTTGATTAGTGTTGATCTTGGTGCCCAGTTGATCTTAAAAACCTTATGTTCATTGATGTAAGATACATGACATCATTTATTGGAGAGTGCCATATAGTCGAAAAATCTACGTATGTCTCTAACTCTTTCTTTTCGTGGAAGTTGTTATTAAAACCACTTTTTTTTATTCATGAGGTAAGAATCTGTACGTAACGTTTAAATTGGCATGTTACGTTTACATAATAGGTTCCAAAATTAGTTAAAACTTTTCTTGGTTTCCAAAGGTTTTGTTTAGTTTCTGAAAATTTTAAAAAACCATCTTTTGTTCTTCATTTCAGCTTCCGGTTTACTCGACTCTATAGACCCCAAAGCAGACCCGTGTAACAATTTCTTTCAGTTTGCCTGTGGGATGTGGCGGAAGAAGCAAGTGATTCCAGAGGAAATGTCTATCACAAGTGTGTTCTACCACGTGGAAGACTCGGTCAATATCATTTTAAAATGTAAGTACAAGTTAAGTTTAGTATTTACTTATGTATATCAATTATGTTTTTCAAAAATATATAAGAAGATATGACTTATCATAATTTTCTGTTTGAATATACACTATCTTTGTAAAGAAATGTAAATCAATGATTGAAAAAGCAATGATCCAATGATCAATTAAGTCAATGATAATTTACAGATATACTGGAGAAAGAGATAGAAGACGGTGACATCGAAGCTGTGAAGAAAGCCAAAAAACTATACAAGTCGTGTTTAAACTTAGGTACCTGTATGATTACCCACCCCACCCCAAAAAAGTTCAAAATTACTTTGATATTTATTTAATAGTGTTGTCTTGTGTTTGTACTTAGCTTAAATAATAATCAGGGTTTGATACATAGTGCACGAGCCAGAGGCTTGCACGAAACTAGATGAGTATTGAATATATAGTGACCAACAGACATGAAGCATAACAATTACGCATATAGTACATGAAATGCACAATGCAACGTATTTGTTACATGTAATATGGTGTTGACGTTTGTATACTGATGAGCCTTCTTAAGTAGATGTGACGAATCCCAAAAATAATCATTTATCATAAAAAAAAAAGTGTTTTAATCTTTTATTTGAATTACTGATGTTGATTACTTATTTATTTAACAAGTTGCTGTACTATCACAAAATAATTTCGGCAAACGTTTCTGTTCTTTCCAAAAAATGAGTCATGATTTTCCTTTCCGATGAAACTAAAGTTGCTTAGATGACGATATCTCATTCATTTTTCTTTTACATTCTTAAACCTGATTGGTCCGATTTTTTAATCAATTTTTATGTAAAATATAAAAATATGCAATTGTAAAATGATATACAAATTTGTTTACGAGACAAACTTAACATAATAGGGAATCGCGTTTTTTATCCCTTTTTAAGATTCGCTCCGTACGTCGAGACAGTAATATAAAAGGAATAAGGAATCATTCTTTGGTTATTATGAGATGATCAAATACGGTCAGGTGTGATCAAATCCCAAAAAGCCCGAATGGTTTCCTTTTTATTACTATTTAACAATTCTATTAAAATGTTTGTTCAAAAGTTTTGAAAAAAGGTGTTTACATATAGTATGGAAAAAATTGCATTAATTTAAGAAAACAACATAACTAATAATAACCAATTATTATTTACACTCAAATCCAAATTCTTAAAGTATGCACTATCAAAATTATAAACTAAACTTGAACATGTTTTGAATTTTATTTTGAATTAGAAAGTTCATATCTCATTGCGAAGTGTAAAGGTGTATGGTTTTCAGTTATCCACCGGTTATTTTTTTTTGGGGGGGGGGGGGCGTACCAGTAGATCGTAAAATCATATCTCATTTCGTACAATGTCATTATCGGTTGTAGCTTTTTAAAATCTTTTAATGATATCATTTGCAATTAACTGTATACAGTTGAAGCATTTAAGTGAAAGAATGTTTGATAACAAAAAAAAAATTACGAATTAAAAGATTCAATTTTAAAAGAATTTTTTAAAAATATTGTCATGATGAGAATGAAATGACTGCAATTTTCATATATGTATTCATTATTACAGTGTAGACTTACGCATTTGATTTGTACTAGTGCAGTAAAAATATCACAAGAGCTTGTTTGCACATTTACCACGGTGATATATGCATTATAATATTGCATATACATGTAATTAGATTTGATAACGAGATATTGATTGGTGAGTTAAACTTCAATGAATTTTAGTGATTTAAAAAAAAGAGATGTCAACCATTATTTATATGCATTTCGATGCATTCTCTTGAAGATGCCATAGAAAAAGATAACTTCACTTCCGCCAACAGAATGATTCATGAGCTTGGGGGTTGGCCGGTGTTGAGACCGGACTGGAAAGAAGACACTTTTAATTTGATAGATCTTTTGAGCAAAACAAATTTGCACACCAATAACCCGCCTCTAATTTATATGTACGTGCATGATGATTCAACGAATCCCACGAGAAATACACTATATGTAAGAATATTTCTTTTTACTTTTACGCTGGTTTTACAATATCAATCATACCATAAAAGCATTTAACTGCTATTTCAGAACGCACCAAAATATACACATTTTTCATACATTATAAGTAAAGTATGTCATTTTATATTAGATTGACCAGCCTCAGCTTGGATTACCCGACAGGGAGTACTTCCTGAGGGGTAGGAATGACCGGAAGTTAGTGGCATATAAAAAATACGCCCAGGAAATAGCTATCATTTTTGGAGCTGACGCAATAGCAGCTTTTAACGATATTCAAGATATTGTCGATTTTGAAATTGAGATTGCTAACGTAAGAGCAAGTTTTATCCTTTTTGTGGGTTTTTTCATTTACTTTTGCATATTATTTACCCTTGGTAATAGTTACATGTCTATTACAAAGAAAAAAGTGTTAGGTCAGAAGATTAACAGATACAATCGTGTAACATTGTGATTTTTGTTATCAATTGAAGTGGTCATTTATTGTAATTTTTGCAACTGCAAATCATTTCATTTTTTTTTATATTTTACGGTGTTTATTCGTGGATTTACTTTTATTTCGTGCTGCAGGCTACCATGCGTGCCGACGAAAGACACGATGATGAAAAGTTGTACCACAAAATGACGATAGGAGAGCTCCAGAAAAGATACCCAAATGTAATAAAGAACTCTTATGTAATAACACTTCAAATCAGAGTAAATTATAACTTTCATAAGAAGCATTTGCCGTGTCTGATAGATAAATGTGTTTTCTTTATTCGTAATTAGAGAATTGTTGTCATTTACTTATCAATCAATATGAATTCAAAAACATAAAAAAGTAAACTATGTTATGCTACCAAAAAAAATATATCATCTATCTATGTGGTTGAATTTATTGAATAATTAAGACACAAAATAGCAAATAATGACATTGAAGTCTGTTTGGGGTAATGCATGTGTTGTGATGTCAAATCTTCTACAGTTTCAATGGCTACCATATTTTGAAGCCACGCTAGGCGGTGTTGATCTCAACATCAGCGTAGATAGTTCGACAACTGTGATTAATAGAAACCCGGATTATATGGAAAGAATTGTTAACAAACTTAACACTAGAAGTAAAAGGTAAACAAACGTTGTTAAATAAAACACGAAACATGCGTTGATTATATGATCGACAAGATCGACTAAATGAAGAACTTTGTTCAAACTTTTTTAAGAACTGTACAGAACTACGTTATTTGGCTTACTCTGAAAATGATGAGTGATGCATTACCTTTAAGGGTGAGAGATGCATACGGCAGCTACAGAGAGGTAAGAAAATGTAGTTAACTTTTCATATTTAAGATATCAATTTCTGTATTTAACTAACATGATATAAGAGGGTATTATTTAACAATGCTATATTGCAAAACACGCCCCGCTCTCGATTTCTCGAGGGTTAATAAAAGTCATGGTAAAAGAATCAAACATCCCACGCTGTAAAATAAACATCAAAATATACAAAAAAGTTGTGCTTTTGCGACCCCTCTCTCTCTCTCTCTCTCTCTCTCTCTCTCTCTCTCTCTCTCTCTCTCTCTCTCTCATCTTACATATGTGTTTTTCTGTAGACACTTATTGGTTCTGCAGTACAACCTCCTCGTTGGCAGACCTGTGTTGGTGTTGTGAACAGCCACATGGGGTCAGCGGTTGGGAAGCATTTCGCGCAGGAAGCTTTTGACAGCCAGGCTAAATACAAGGTATATAGTGATCTCACGAGAAAATAAATCTCACGCCTCCAATAAAATCGTGCAGACTCTGTTGTAAGTAGTTGCACGGCTGAATATATTCGGACCGACAACCTGGGAGCTACATTTTCTTACATGTTAGAAAGTTGGAATCTACGGTGCACAAATTCTAGGAAAACGTTCTACTACCCTCTTAAAAAGTAACTTATATTTATCGTTGATGAACCTTATTTCCATCTGATGCATGCGCAATTCTATCATTGTGTCAATAAAATTGAAGGTTTGTTATAAAAATGCTTCAAGTGATGATGTGATGATGAGACTGTTGTGAACAATAAAGGTTGTAATTACATTATTCTCTTTCAATTTAGGAAGATTTTATTTTCACATATGGTTCGAATACATTTTATTCTTTTAATGAATAACTGTAATAATTGTTACATTCTTTTAGAAAACTCGGTTCTATGTTGCGGATTGATTCATATACATGTAAGAATTGTATAGGCCCACGCCACTGTCTGTGCAACCGAACTCTCAAAATAACCTTAAACATTTACAAGAATAGTTTGGCGATTGCCTTTATGTATTTAAATTAATGATGTATCCGCCTCATTATTTATAACAGGCAGATGAAATGATAGAAAATTTGCGGTCAGCGATGAAAGATTTATTACAGAAGAATGAATGGATGGACACGGAAACCATTGTAAAAGCTATAGAGAAGGTACTCATTGACATGTCCACAAACTTGAAACGCCGCTTGGTCTAATAGTAATATTAGTAATAGTAATAGTATGTCACTATATTGCAGGCAGACAAAATGCAGTCGGGAATTGGATACTCAGCAAAAATAAAAAATGACACGTTTCTGAACGAGAAATATAAGGATGTGAGTAGTGAATATAATAAAGAAGAATATCATTGAAGCGTAAACATGTTAATGTTAAATTCGTAAAACTGTTTAATCAAAATGATTTTAAGTAATTCAACAATTTTGAATCAATGTACTACTATGAACACCGTTTTTGCATTTCATTTCAATAATTTACCTCTGTTAGACCAATATTCTTACCTTAAAATTCCAGCATGAATTTAACGAGACAAATTATTTTGACAACGTCCTTTTGTACTCAAAATTGGAAACAAAGGACAACCTTCAAGAGCTTCCAAAACCGGTTGACAGAAGCAAGTAGGTTTAGCTTTTGTCAAAGACTTGCATGTAAAACAAAAAGCGATGTAAGTTCATGAAAAGAAAAACTGAACGCCATTTCTATGGCATATACAGCAACAAAGGTTGTTTTTGAATCTGCAGAAGGTGTGTCCCAATCAGACAGATCTAAGTTAGCGGTGCAAGTTCAAACCATCGACGTACATTGTAAAGATGTTGGATCCTGCGTCCCAAAATCTTAAAGTTTTCTTTATTATAAGACACACACAAATTGACCTTTGTACACAGAAAATGCAACTTACAGATAAATCGTTTTCTCTCTATCAATAATATTTTTCCGAATGAATCATGAAATAAAATACAAATTTTATCGATTTAGAATAAATGACATGAAAATAATGATATAATTCACAATTTCATCACCTTGCAAATATTTGGACCTTTTTGCACAGATAAAAAGCTGTTTTAGTCATTTACATTTTAACATTTTTAATACATGCAATAAATTTATGTAAAAGTCATAAACTTTTACTAAAATGCCAACATGGCTGACATTTAACAGTTAATTTACGGTTCCTTGATGTTTGAAGGCACGTTTCCTATGTATTGAGTCCAGAGACGTAAACGGATAGATACATGTAGATAGATAGATAGATATATAGCTAGATAGATAAAAGCCAGAGCCATATTTTACTCACTGTCATATCTTGTTTTTAGATTGGTGTACTGCTTTAAAAATCTTGTAATATTTTATGATTTTTTGACAACAGATGGATGATGCCCCCAGCTACAGTTGACGCTTATTACAGCCCGACAAAGAATCAGATCAGTAAGCATGCCTCTTTTGTTATGTCATCGCTGTTCATTCCTGTTCTGATAAGCACAACATAAATTTATTGGCTATTTCTTCGTGCAAAAAAAAGATGAAGGTCATTCATGTTAAAAAAGACTGTAACATTGCTCTGTTTTCTTTTTACCCAGTGTTTCCAGCTGGAATATTACAACCGCCTTGCTATAAAAACGGTTATCCACAGTAAGTAATATAAAATGTCACTTATTTGAATGATAAATGTAAGTTTTAGGCATTATATATTTACAAAAAGTTTTAACTTTTATGCAAATCTGAATGCAAATCTGCAGCTATGTTGATGGTTATTGTGGTTTTTTAAACAATGTAAATATTCCATATTTGTGTGCGATAAATTCAGTTAAATATATGATTATTCATTTGCATATATGATATGAATCAAACTAATTCAAAATTGTTAGAAGTGTTTCAGATATATTTAATTGATTTGTAATTTCGTCGAACAGTTGGTATATGATATACTCTTCATCTATTTGTCTCATGTTATTTCACTCACTGGCAGAAAACGTCAGATGTGACTCAATATTTAGAATCCAATCAAAATCAGTGAAATATATGAATTTTCTTATATTTTTTTTTCACAAATTAGAAAAACACAACTTTAACTTTATGATGTCATATTTCGAAGTTGAGTGCATTTAGATCAAAATGAAAGTTATATAATAGCTTCATATGTATACATGTACGAAGAAAGCTTATTTGTACAATAAAAATACTATCATCAATTTAATGGACCATATTAATTAGGCCCTAATCATAAAAGGTTCTTAACTTCTTTTGAAGATACCTCAATTATGGTGGAATGGGTTTCGTTATTGGTCATGAAATTACGCACGGTTTTGATGACCAAGGTATTTATTTTTAAAAATGATACCATGATTTTTCGTGAGAAATAGGACCTTACTGTGGAAATCCTTGAAGTTTTAAAGTCTTTGATTTCTTCTTAACAAGGAATAATGAATTCAACTATATAAACTGATATTACAATTCATCATGACTTAATTGGTATAATTTATTTGTATGAAACATTTTACGTAATCATGAATGACTATATCCTGTAAAATTTAAGTCTGACCTCTGAGGTACCATACATGTAACATGTATTTAAATATTTTCAATTATTTTGGTTAGAATTTTCATGTTCATCGGGTATGACCAAAAAGTGCATCTCTGAATTTGCAAAATGTTCTTGTTTACCTACATCCATCTATCAAATTTAAAATTTCTTACACACTAATCAAAACAGAATTATCTTTCTGGAAAACATGTATACAGTTCGACATTGAACCTCATCATGTTTTTAAGTATACAATCTTGCGTATACAGGGCGGCAGTATGATGGAGCTGGAAACTTAAAGCAATGGTGGTCCAATGCGTCCATTATAAACTTTAAGAAGAGGGCGGAGTGTATGGTTTCTCAGTACAGCAATTATACAGTGAAGGAGGCAGGAAAAAAGGTATCAATTTATGTACATGTAATTATCACGCATTTCCACGTTGGCCCTTTTGCACCCGACTGAGGATTTTAAAGATATGTTACCAGTCTAATGCATGATAGACTACTGCCTATAGAGCATCAAACAACCTGTGCAGTTTCACCTGTGAAACATTTATCTTTAAAATATTTGACCCTTAGAAATAAGCATTCCTTTGAGAAAAAAATACATCTTAGGACTTATTTTATAGACACACTGTATTCGAATTACTTTGGTAAAGGTTATTTTTTACACGATTTTCGTTTCAAAAAAGAGTGTCTACCGAAGAAAATTTGACTTTACTTCCAGATTTAAATTTTATAATGTTTTTCTCAATTTTTGTTCAAAGGCTTTTAAAATTTGAATTACCATAGAAAAAAATCATTTCTGGAGAAAAAAAATTCTGTATTGGCAATTTTTTTTTCATGAGAACATTTATTTTCCTATAAATTCCCACCAGAAAGGCGAAATAGATCATAGACAAAAGTGTTTATAATACAACAAGTAATGTTCTATCAAGGAAATTACGTCTAAAACGGCTGTTAAAATGCTACATTGGCTCTATGATTATGGCTCATTTCTGATAATTTAAACTTTGTTCTTTAATAACAAATATCTTAAGTATTGTGATGATACAAAGTTTCAACAGTTAAATTTGTTATCATTCTGTTTCCCATCGCCATCAACAAACAGACTATTTAAGGATAAACATTTTTTTACCATTATCTTTCAATTCTCTGTACATGTATCAAAAACGATATTATTTTTTCTTGGAACAATTTGTTATATATATTTTTAATGTAATTTTAGTTGATGCTTATTTTGCATTTATAATAGCTTATTATAAGCATTCAATATATTTGATTCATCAATACTGTTTCTAAAAAAATAGCTGAATGGCAAATTAACATTGGGCGAGAATATAGCCGACAACGGAGGGCTCAAAGAAAGCTGGCTGGTAAGTGATTACAATGCAATTTCTTCTTAAACAATCAAACTGAAAATTTGTAGTACAATTTCAAAATAAAAGTATGCAATTAACGTCTTTGGCAATCTCTATTATCATTAATTAAATATTTACAGTGTGCATCATTCTCTATTAAGTTCCAATGTCGCATTTACAATACCACCATTTCATTAAAAGGCGTTTGTGCGGAAAATCTATGATGTACATCTTAAATAATTTTAGGCATACGAAAGATGGTTACAGTCTTCGAGAAAGGGGAAATCTGAGCCATTCTTACCGGGTCTTGACTACACCCCCAAACAGCTCTTCTTTTTAAGCGCAGCGCATGTACGTATATTTTTCATCATTATTCCCTTTTAATTAGTTGGCTGAATCATATATATATATATATATATATATATATATATATATATATATATATATATATATATATATATATATATACGGATTCTGACGGATCCTGAATAGTGTAAATATTGACATTCTGTGGAAAAATTCCAATCATAGTTTTACTAAATGTTATTGACCATAAGTTTTCAGTTATTTATTTTTTTTTGTAAAAAATACACACGTGTCTCCAAATGAATGCCCGTTCGTGTAAAAAGATGGTACAATACATATGTCTTTTCATAACTCATCTTCATTCAGCTTTAATTAAATATTAGCAAGATGACTGAGCACATGTAATGCATAACCAATACAATTAACAATTAGCCAATTTTAGACTTGGCCATAATAGTAAACTATGTTGTTCGATTTTCTAAAATTTAAATTAAGTTTATTTTTCATATTCATACTTTTATAATCTATTTTGATTAGTAAGTTTTAATTTACCATTTCAAAACCTTGAATAAAGTATCTGGGCTTTTGCACGAAAAGCTTGGAATCAATTGGTTTTTTAATTTGAAAATGACAGTAAGCATAATAGGTTTTTATTTGCTATTAGTATGATTTCCCATAGGGGCCTTATTTTCTCCACCATTTGCGGTTGGTAAATTAGGCATACATGTATACATGTATACATATCATTTTATTTTTTGTAATTACCCGCAGGTATGGTGTGGTTTGGTACGACCTGAGGAGGCAGCACGTAGAATTCTTACAGACGGACACTCGAATTATGAAGCCAGGTAATAAGCACTATATAATATTTAAAGGCAATAAAAAAATAGATTTGAAATTATTTTCCTTATCCTTGAAATATAATAATGATGATGCATATATTTGATTCAATTAAGTCACATCGTATATTATATTCTCGTAAAGGAACATGAATATTCGTCTGTGGAGTGTTTAGTATATATTAACTTAATCTTTATCTCCACAGAGTAAACGGACCTCTACAAAACAACTTGGAGTTCAGTAAAGCGTTTAACTGCCCTGTAGGAAGTTACATGAATCCAAAAGACAAATGCATCATTTGGTGAAAAAAAAGAAATTCCTATAAAGCATTATTATAAATCTACATTTTCAATATGTTATTTCTTATTGTCAGCCATACATGTACATACGTTTCTAGTTCAATTCCTTGTTTTGCAACATGCATATATATGTTTATCCCACTTTTCATCTAATGGGACAGAATCTAATGCAACAAACGGCTTAAATTTACAGATGCAACATTAAAAAAAGAAAAAAACTTTACAAACATATATATCATAGTTTCAAATGTTACAATTAAAATATCGAGCATAAAAAACGTAGAATTCTTACAGACGTACTCAAATTACAAAGCCTAGTAAGGTCCACTAAAAAGCTAAAAAAAAAAAAACCAAAACAACGTACAATTATATTATTATGCCTATCTCAGATGCAATTATGTCACGTCGTATTTTATATCCCCGTAAATAAAAATAATCAATCGTCTTTGGGTGTCTTAGTAGATATTTACTTTATCATTATCTCTTTAGAATAAATGGACCTCTTCAAAACAACTCGAAGTTCAGTATAGCTTTTAACTGCCCGCTGGGGAGCTACATGTATATGAAAGACAAATATCAATGTATTATTTTTTTTTTTTTAAAAAGGAAGGGGTTCCTATAAAACATTATGAATAAATTTACATTTTTAGATTTAATATATCATTTCGTATTTTAAGACATATGTTTCCAGTTCATTTCCTTGTTTTGCAACATGTTTATCCCACTTATCATCTAATGGTTCGGAATTAAATGTAACAAAAGTTTCCTGCTCAGTACTTGACATGCCAAATGGAATAAGGCACTCTATGTAGAGTGTAATGAAAATAAAATGTCAAAAGTACACTCTTATGTTAAACAAAACGAGACTATACAAAACGTGCAAATCACACTTTCACACGTAACAATTATAATATTGAGCATTTACATTATAGAAAATAAATGTACATCTCTGCGGCAATCATAATTCTTATTTTACCCTATGACTTCCGAGTGAACGCAGTTTGTTTCATATATATGGTCTTTGTTGGAAGGCTCTGTTGCACATATTGTCCGGAAAGTCCTTGTTTGTATGTAATATTCTCATGAGAAGTGTTCTTGAGGAATGCTCTCATAAACTATTTACGATTAATCATGAGATGAATATTTACTGTCGTTGTTGTATTCTCCATCAGGAAGACTTTTATCTCTGCGTAAAAGGTAACAAGGGTGCGTTATTACCCTTATATCAATACCATATACATGTAGCTCTCTCTCTCTCTCTCTCTCTCTCTCTCTCTCTCTCTCTCTCTCTCCTGTACCTAGTGGGTTTCATGGTGTCGTTGTACAATACATGTATATTCCAAAAGCAATCAATGTAACTTCTGCAACACTGATTCCAACGATTAAATAAACTTGAAAAAAAACACAACATATTTATTAAAACTAATTATAGAACGCATTTCTGCAATATTTTGAATAATATTGCATATTCAAATACAAGCATTAAATCATTTGAAAATACTAAATCATTAAAAAATACAAAACATCAGATAACAAATGATCAATCTATTCCTTAAAGAATCGGATATTTTATGATACATAAGCGTGCTGTCTGCTTATGTCGTTGAATAGCACTATTAAATGAATTAAGTAGTCAGCAATGACAACTTTATTTATGTTCATTTTTTTTAGTTTATGCTTTGATTATATTTAACTTCAAAAAGAGCGCCGCATTTAAATAAACTACATGTTAATATACATGTACCTGCTGAAATAGAAGTGTTTTGGTCATTGTTTGACCGTGTTTGAACAAATGTTGAGATGTTCTTTGTCGTATCAGTCGTTAAAAACCATGCCTCGTGTGTAGTTCTTCCCGTTTGGGCTAAAATATCACCATATTTAATGTAACATATCTATACATCAATACTTGGAATATGTTAATATTGTTAAAAATACTTTCACTGAGTAATCTAAATGAGACCAGATATAAAATTTATGAGATATTTGGCGAAGAGCGACGGAAGTGCAAAGTGCTTTTACTCTTGAATACGGTATAACATTAAACACAATATAAACCAACATTCCTTCCATCAGCTATCATATTTAAACGAATGCAACAAACGGCTTAAATCTACAGATGCAACATTAAAAAAAGAAAAAAAACTTTACAAACATATAAATCAGTTTCAAATGTTACAATTAAAATATCGAGCATAAAAAACGTAGAATTCTTACAGACGTACTCAAATTACAAAGCCTAGTAAGGTCCACTAAAAAGCTAAAAAAACAAAATAAAACAAGGTAGATTTATTTTATTATGCATATTTCAGATGCAATTATGTCACGTCGTATTTTATATCCCCGTAAATAAAAATAATCAATCGTCTTTGGGTGTCTTAGTAGATAATTACATTATCATTATCTCTTAAGAATAAATGGACCTCTTCAAAACAACTCGGAGTTCAGTATAGCTTTTAACAGCCCGCTGGGGGGCTACATGTCTATGAAAGACAAATGTATTTTTTGTTTTAAAAAAAGAGGGTTCCTATGAAACATTATAAATGAATTAACATTTTTAGATTAAATATATCATTTCGTATTTTAAGACATATGTTTCCAGTTCATTTCCTTGTTTTGCAACATGTTTATCCCACTTATCATCTAATGGTTAGGAACTGAATGTAACAAAAGTTTCCTGCTCAGTACGAGACATGCCAAATTGAATAAGGCACTCTATGTAAAGTGATGAAAATAAAATGTCAAAAGTACACTCTTATGTGAAAAAAAACGAGACTTTACAAAACATGTAAAATCACACTTTCACATGTAATAAGTATAATATTTAGCATTCATATTATAGCAAATGTATATATATATATATATATATATATATATATATATATATATATATATATATATATATATATATATATATATATATATATATATATATATATATATATTTACACAATGACTTCCGAGTGAAAGCAGGTCATTTTATATTGGGCCTTTGTTGGAAAGCTCTGTTTCACACATTGTCCGAAATGTCCTTGTATGTATGTGGTATTCTCATGAGAAGTGTTCTTGTGGAATGCTCTTATAGACTGTTTTCGATTAATCCTGAGATGAGTATTTACTGTTGTTGTTGTATTCTCCATCAGGAAGACTTTTATCTCTGCGTAAAAGGTAACAAGGGTGCGTTATTAGGATATACCAATACAATTTAGTCTCTCTCTCTCTCGCTCTCTCTCTCTCTCTCTCTCTCTCTCTCTCTATTTTTTTATGTACCTAGTGCTGGGTTTCCTGGCGTTGTTGTACAATATACAAGTATATTCCAAAAGCAATCAATGTAACTTCTGCAACACTGATTCCAACGATTAAATAAACTTGAAAAAAAAACACAACATATTTATTAAAACTAATTATAGAACGCATTTCTGCAATATTTTGAATAATATTGCATATTCAAATACAAGCATTAAATCATTTGAAAATACTAAATCATTAAAAAATACAAAACATCAGATAACAAATGATCAATCTATTCCTTAAAGAATCGGATATTTTAAGATACATAAGCGTGCTGTCTGTTTATGTCGTTGAATAGCACTATTAAATGAATTAAGTAGTCAGCAATGACAACTTTATTTATGTTTAATTTTTTTAGTTTGTGCTTTGATTATATTTAACTTCAAAAAGAGCGCCGCATTTAAATAAACTACATGTAAATATACATGTACCTGCTGAAATAGAAGTGTTTTGGTCATTGTTTGACCGTGTTTGAACAAATGTTGAGATGTTCTTTGTCGTATCAGTCGTTAAAAACCATGCCTCGTGTGTAGTTCTTCCCGTTTGGGCTAAAATATTACCATATTTGATGTAACATATCTATACATTTATACTTGGAATATGTTAATATTGTTAAAAATACTTTCACTGAGTAATCAAGATGAGACCAGATATAAAATTTATGAGATATTTGGCGAAGTGCGACGGAAGTGCAAAGTGCTTTTACTCTTGAATACGGTATAACATTAAACACAATATAAACCAACATTCCTTCCATCAACTATCATATTTAAAGAATTAAATGAAAATGATTAACATTATTTAATTTATGCTGTCTGGTTTATACTTAAACTCCTTGAATTTATTCTTTACAATGTACCATCGGTTTTTGATGCATATTTTGAAGTCGACAAGACTGTTGCTAACGTTGTTGTCCTCGTAATTAGTGGTGTTGTTTCAGTAGTTGAAGTTTTTCTAGACATCAATAGCGGTTCCAATGGCGTTGTGGGTTTTTCTGGTATGAATACTATAAAATAGTATCAAAACAATGCATCAGTATCAAACTAAGTGAATTTTATGTGCAAATTAAATGTAATTGCAACGTTAAATAGATTATCTCACAACTTTATAGCTACCTATCCAGTTAAGATGAAATCCTTTGGCACCATGTATGCTATTCGACACAAAAGATATCGTAATAACGCTTCCAGTAATTGGTAGGTTGAAAGGTTTCAAGGTACCGCAACCTTTGAAAGCCAGGTGACAACATGGTACTGTCCGATTTACCTGACAAATACCAGTAATGTTTTTTCTGCATAACTACACGTATAAAATTATTGATAAAATAATTCCTTAATATACATGTACATGTACTAATTAAAGATAAAATATAGTGTATAATCATTATCATTAAAACACACCTGAAAGAAGTACATGTGTATTAACTTGATTCTTAAGGCTATCTTAGTAATTCATTTGATCTATTGGTATCTTTCTTTGTTAGTTGTCTGTTTAGCGTCAACAATTAAACAATGTTAGCATTTTCTTTGAATCTACTTACACAATCTTATTTAAATAAGGAGAAGTTATATTCACAATCAAGAAAGAACATTAACATAAAAATATAATGCATAGTATTGTGTCCTAAAAATATACTTTAGCTTTTTTTTCTATACTTTCGGGAAAAGTCGTAAACTATGCTGAACACAAATACCACAAACAAATCTTTTAATCGTTATTGTGAATCGTAACATACTTGTATCCTAAAACTTGTATCTTTAAAAATGATTTTAATTTCATAAAATTGTTAAAAATGGTTTATTTGGATTTTTTTAAATCAAAGGTTTTATTTTGATTAAGTATTTTCAACGGTATTGAGGTTAAGAGAGTCAAATACTTCCGAAAACTGATGTAATTGTCCAAAGGACGTTTTTTTTACCTGTAAAAAGTCCTTACATCGTGGCGTGCTGTTCTGGTATTCAACAATTTGGAAATAATGAAATTTCAATTGCACAGTTGATTTTGGATTTCCTGTTTTAAAAGTCCATGTGTAAGATGCGTTGTGTGTATAGTTTCCAGGAAAACCTGGAGATGAGATTATACCCCCACTATAATTTCTTGTGGCGTCAATTTCTTTGTGGTTGGACAAGCTACCTCCTGCTGTTTCGTAAATGTATAAACAAATGTCATTGTGGTAAATTGTTAACCATTTTATAGGTCCGATACAAAAAAATACTTTAAGTGTACATGTATAGAATAACTCGAGTTATATTATATTTAATGAACAATATCAATGTTATGTAGTGGAACGTCCGACTCTCTTACCTATAGAAGAAGTCAACTGTAGCTGGTAAACCAAGGCGAAAACGTTTATCATGTTTAAAAATATTATCGTTGAAGCGCTGGCTTGAAACGCGGACAGGAATTCCGACTTTAGCGATACACAATTAATTTGTTTATAAATTGTGTAGGGTTTTTTTTCCGCTTCACAAAAAGCATATTAATTATTATAAAATAAATATAATTATATTCCTGGTCATAGTATTTTTTTTTGGAACAAATTCAATGGAAACGTGTGGATTTTAATATGTAAAATCCTGTTCTTCTTTAATTGTAGTAGCATAGTTTTTGATTAGGATAATAAATAATTAAGGAGGCTGAGTTGACAATAAATTTTTGGTCAGATCTACCTCAATTTCTAGATATGAATTTTCGAGCTGTAGATTATTATCTAGTAATGAAATATTCCATGTGAGATTAAATTTTTGAGTACATGTATTCTCCTTTATCTCTGTACAAAGCTATTCTTCTCAAAATCAGTATACATGTAGTCTAAAAATGGTCACGACTTGTCAGTCCTCTTAGGGTTCGATTTATCAAAACCAATGACTATGGACCGTTTTACCTAATCACAAAAGCAAGTGAAGTTCTTAAGCTTTTAACCAATTTAATTTCCGTCTTTGCTCTGTAAGCCTTTCGCCTTCTTGATCTCCTTCAGGTGCAACCCAAATTAATGAACCACGAAGTCCAACAGCTGTTTCACAAGCAGTCTACAAGAAAGCGTGATCGTATAGTTTTGTCAAAGTTACAACATCAATTAGAAGCAGACAAAATTAAAGATCTCTAATTCAAAATCTAAATCCAAATTTCTAATTTCACATCCAATTAATAATCCTAACATCATTTTTACAGGGGATTATATAGCATTTTACTTAGTTTTATGATTGACAGTTCGGAGTAGTTCGGCCCATCTGCGATGATCATGAGTGAACATTTGGTGTTCAAATTCCAGAGTTATATTTTATTTCTAAATAAAGCAGCAAAACTGTCAGAACTGTCTATCAAATAGTATGAATGCAGGTTTTGGGTCTTAGAGTCCCGAGTCTCTGAGTCCCACACCTGGGCATGATGCATCGTTTACGCATAATACATTCATTGATTTGATTTGAAAATATTTTCATTGTGCAAAAACACAATTGGGATTGGGCAGTTCAGTAACTTAGACTGCCCTCTCCCAATACCTTCATTTATACATAGATTAAAGGTTACAAAGGTTAAATAACATTACATGACCAACTTGCAATATCAGGACCTTTATTGCAGACACAGGGTCGCAAAATATGACAATTTGTTGATATTATGTTTTTATACATGTATATACAATTTCGATTTTACTGTGCCTGAAATAATTAACCTCATTTAGGAATAAGAGTATTGGGATGCAGGTTTTGTGTCTCCTGCCTCAGTATGACGCGTCGCTTGCGTACAATATTAAAATGTCATATATAAAAGTATACTTGAGTTCATGTTTAAAATGTTACAAAGGTTATATAAGACATGCGATACATGACTCAGTATAGAGTACCAGAGCTATCGATACAGACACATATGACAACTTGTTGATAAACTCCCAATTTGGAAATTTGTGTCCCCATTCTACACCTGGTCATTTAGGAATAATGCGCAGTGCAACAAAAGTCACAGAGTTCATTCTGTTAGTTATCATTACCACTATTCGTTGCACAGTATCTAGGCATACATAAGTATCATAGTGACCAATTTGTAAATCTGTATACAGTTTTCTTTCTAGCCGCGGTATCTGCTTCATTAATTCTTGGAACATTTCAGCAATGTTGCTTCTTTACTCAGCTACAAACATTCGCAGACGGACTGATATCATTATCCGAAAATCGAGAAGGCCTTTCTGTACGAGTGCACGTGAGACTAAGAATCGTTGTTGTTTGTATCAACCAAAACAATCTCTCTCTCTCTCTCTCTCTCTGTCTGTCTGTCTCTAACTCTCTGTCTCTCTGTCTCTGTCTCCTCTCTCTCTCTCTCTCTCTCTCTCTCTCTCTCTCTCTCTCTCTCTCTCTCTCTCTCTCTCTCTAGTTTTTATGTACCTAGTGCTGGGTTTCCTGGCGTTGGTGTACAATATACAAGTATATTCCAAAAGCAATCAATGTAACTTCTGCAACACTGATTCCAACGATTAAATACACTTGAAAAAAAACACAACATATTTATTAAAACTAATTATAGAACGCATTTCTGCAATGTTTTGAATAATATTGCATATTCAAATACAAACATTAAATCATTTGAAAATACTAAATCATTAAAAAATACAAAACATCAGATAACAAATGATCAATCTATTCCTTGAAGAATCGGATATTTTAAGACACATAAGCGTGCTGTCTGTTTATGTCGTTGAATAGCACTATTAAAGGAATTAAGTAGACAGTCAGCAATGAAAACTTTATTTATGTTCAATTTTTTTAGGTGATGCTTTGATTATATTTAGCTTCAAAAGGAGCGCCGCATTTAAATAAACTACATGTAAATATACATGTACCTGCTGAAATAGAAGTGTTTTGGTCATTGTTTGACCGTGTTTGAACAAATGTTGAGATGTTCTTTGTCGTATCAGTCGTTAAAAACCATGCCTCGTGTGTAGTTCTTCCCGTTCGGGCTAAAATATTACCATATTTAGTGTAACATATCTATACATCAATACTTGGAATATGTTAATATTGTTAAAAATACTTTCACTGAGTAATCAAAATGAGACCAGATATAAAATTTATGAGATATTTGGCGAAGTGCGACGGAAGTGCAAAGTGCTTTTACTCTTGAATACGGTATAACATTAAACACAATATAAACCAACATTCCTTCCATCAGCTATCATATTTAAAGAATTAAATGAAAATGATTAACATTATTTAATTTATGCTGTCTGGTTTACACTTAAACTCCTTGAATTTATTCTTTACAATGAACCAACGGTTTTTTATGCATATTTTCAAAAAACATAAGACATAAACGTTTGGGATTTTTGAATTTTAGAATGAAACATACGATGCTTTGAAAAAGCGGAGAGCTTTCCAGTATTTTGGTGCTCAAAAAGGCGAAAATGTCAGTATCATATATGATTATAACACTGTAAGTTGATATTTTTTATTTTTACTGTTTTAGTGATTTTTGAAACGGATTATATAACGATATTGAACATAGATACTCTTTTAATATTTTTCTTCGGATTAATGTCTGGAATGTATGTGCATGTGAAACGAAATTAATAAAACTTTTAAAAAATGCACCTAAAATCATGAAAATTGGGACAAAATAAATAATCTAACGTAACTTTATGTAATTTCATAATACATCATACACATAAGCTTACACATACACATACACATTCCTCTTTCGTCCATCATACACATGGACGAAAGAGGAATGTGTCGTGTCATATGCTGTTCAATTTAATGAATATTGCCTCTCAGGTAGACTTTTTACAATTATTTCAAATTCAACTTTAAAGTATAGTTTTGTTTTGAGGTATCTTTAAACAAAGGTTCTGCTCGTCTATTCCACGATTTGGCCATGAGAACCGAATGTGTTCACCTGCTTGGAGTTATTTTTCCTGTGCATGCTATTGGTCGATTAGTTGCTATTTTGAATTAACAGTTAATTTTTAAATATACTCAGATCGACGCTAATACGAATGTGCAGGTTGTAGTTAGACATTTGCTAAATACCTAACAAATTTATTTTAAGTTAAGAAGTGATCTGCATAAAGTATGTCGAGCATGCCATTTTACTAACATAAGGATGCATATATTAGATGCAATTATGTCACATCGTATTTTATACCCCCGTAAAGAAATATGATTATTCGTCTGTGGAGTGTCTTAGTATATATTTACTTAATCTTTATCTCTACCGAGACGGACCTCTACAAAACATTTTGGAGTTCAGTGAAGCTTTTAACTGCCCAGTGGGAAGTTATATGAATCCAAAAGACAAATGAATTATTTGGTGACAAAAAATTCTTTTAAAGCATTATTATTAAATCTACATTTTTAATATGATAATATATTAAATATTTCTTATTGTAAGCCATACATGCACATACGTACGTTTGTAGCTCAATTCCTTGTTTTTCATCTAATGGGACAAAATCGAATGCAACTTTACAGATGCAACATTAAATCAAAGTACTGAGAGTACTGAAAGACGGGTTTTTGAAAGTTCGAATTTGTAATTGTCCTTGATTTTCTCGAATATGCGCCCAAATGTTATGAATTTTAATTAGTTGTTTCAATCTATGTTTTATTGGCTTTTTGCAGTTGTCTGATACTTTGTCTAAATTTCACGTTATCCCAGCTTTCATAATTGTTGAAAATTGACACAACGGTATTTAATGTAAAATAAGACCCCAAGGAAAATTTTTAAAAATTACTACTAACCGGGAAAACAAAACAACAATACTTAGGTAGATAATTTAAATCATTAGATTTATTCAATTTTGTGATCCAAGAGAAAATTCACAAGTTGGACGGTATCCGTTATACAAGGTTTATGAAAACTTCAAAAAGTCTCAAACTGCTGAATTGATAAACAAAGTACATATTTGTATAACGATAACAAATACAGGCACCTTAAGTTAGAAATATTTCTTTTAACAATCAGATTTCTAGTACTCTATAGCTAACAATAAAAATGTTTGTTACGTTCGCCATTTTGATTTCTTAGACCGACTTATCTGACACGATTTTCTTCCATCGATTCATGCAAAATTAAGTGGTAAAAATAAATCCGTTCGCCACTTACTACTTTTTTATGTAAACTCGTGCATTACTTACACGAATTACGATATGACCGTTCCGTTCATTAAAAATAATACTCCGAAATCAGAGACACAAATAACAGAGATTGGCAACTCCGCCATCAGCATGTAAATGTTACGGGGCCAAACCTACTTTGAGAACTACAAGTGCAACAGCAATCTTGTATAAGTCATTAAATTTGAACCTGATAGTGAACACGAACCTGTAAATTTGATTAAGCATGTTTCGTTTATGAAATTTATACAGAAGGTTTAACTCTTTATTTAGCTTTTAAAATACTTTTTTAAAACTTATTGACTTTTCACAAAGTAATGGTAATGGTAATGGTAATGCATTACTTTACTCATGAAATGGTAATGTAATGCATTATTTCAAGAAAATTAAGTAATGGTTATGGTAATTTAATGCCCTGATTCATGAAGAAATGGTAATGTAATGCATTACTTTACAGTGTAATTCACTCCAAGCCTGATTCCAACTAAGCCGGACACGATTGTATATATTATTTGCTGTATTGGTCACCCAAAATGTATAATCTATATAGATTTTGCTAACAATGCATTGTTCAAGATTTTAATTCATTTTAATTAATAAAAGAGCCAATGGACGAGAGAGCAAATTCAGACGTGTTTTCATTTTCTATGTACAAAATTCCTTTAGAGACGAACAGCAGTCATACCGCGGGTAGACTGGAAGCCAATGAAACACCTATTTAATATGCAAGACATCTGTGTATAATCCGTCGTAATGTTAACTTCGGTATGGTCATTAAGTTTGGTAGTATTCAGGTGAAAGTTTGTGAAAATAAAATTCACAACTTTTCAAAAATGGTACATCGCGTTTGGGAACATTACATTCGATTCAACCTTCAACCTCTTCTATTGATTAATGAGCTCGTACACCAACTGAATCGTCAACGGCGTTGTGCATTCAGTTACGTAACTCATTCCACATTTGAACCCAAGCAAGAATATTTTGTTCAATAAAACTATTTGTTGATTTTCTAAATAGAATTAAGTTAATACACAGAGGACGTAAAAAGATTTAATGCGTGTTTTTTAATATATATTTTTACTGAAATGCATGAAAACTTTCTGCACTATTTTCTTACGCGTAGACGCCATTCATGTGTTCTACGCGTGCCTTCCGGTTTAAGACTTCGGCTGACAGTAAACTAATAGACGGGGTCACGTGACCCCGTCTAAAAAAGAGAGAAAAAAACCCTTTACAAAACATGTAAATCACAATTTCACATGTTACAATTAAAATGTGGAGCATAAAAAACGTAGAATTCTTACAGACGTACTCAAATTACAAAGCCCAGTATACCCACTAAAAAGGTAAAAAAGAAATTGCATAGTTATTTTTTTTATCCTTAAAAATATAATGTTAATTATGCATATTTCAGATGCAAATATGTCACGTTGTATTTTATATACCCGTAAAGAAAAATAATCAATCGTCTTTGGGTGTCTTAGTATATATTTACTTCATCATTATATCTTCAAAGTAAATAGACCTCTTCAAAACAACTCGGAGTTTAGTATAGCTTTTAACTGCCCGCTAGGGAGCTACATGTATATGTAAGACAAATGTATTATTTGTTAAAAAAGAAGAGGGAGTTCCTATAAAACATTATAAATAAATTTACATTTAATTAGATTAATATTATCATTTCGTAACGTAAGACATAGATATGTTTTCAGTACATTTCCTTGTTTTGCAACATGTTTCCTACTCATGATCAGTGAACATGTGGCATGCCAAATGGAATAAGGCACTCGTTGTAAAGTAATGAAAATAAAATGTCAAAAGTACACTCTTATGTGAAACAAAACGAGACTTTACAAAACAAACATGTAAATCACACTTTCACATGTAATAATTATAATATTTAACATTCATATTATAAAAACATATATATACATCTCTTTGGCAATAATAATCCTTATCTTACACAATGAATTTTTATACATTGGGTCTTTCTTGGAAGGCTCTGTTGCACATATTGTCCGGAATGTCCTTGTTTGTCTGTGGTATTCTCATGAGAAGTGTTCTTGTGGAATGCAAAAATAGAGTGTTCTCGATTAATCAGCTGCCGTTGCTGTATCCTCAACGGGAAAACTTTCATCACTGTGCGAAAGTAACAAAGACACGTTTTTAAGGTATAACAATATCATATACTTCTCTCTCTCTCTCTCTCTCTCTCTCTCTCTCTCTCTCTCTCTCTCTCTCTCTCTCTCTCTCTCTCTCTCTCGTGGGTTTCATCGTGTTGTTGTGCAATATACATGTATAATGCAAAAGCAATCAATGTAAGTTAAGTAACACTGATTCCAATTATAAATAAACTTAAAATTAAAAAAAACATATTTAGTAAAATTAATTAAATAATGCATTCCTACAATATTTTCAATGTTATTTTGTATTCAAATGGAAGCATGCAATAATTTAAATAAACAAAATCATTTGAAAATTCAAAACATCAGATATTAAATAATTAATTTATTCCTACAAGAATTGGATATTTTAAATTACATGAGCGTACTGTCTGCTTAAGTCGTTGAATAGCACAATTCAACGAATTCAGTGGACAATTTTGCAATAAAAACTTTTTTTAATTTGAAGAATTTTTTAAGGTAATGCTTTGATTACGTTTACTTTCAACAAGAGCGACAGATTAGAAAAACAATATGTAAATATACATGTACCTGCTGAAATAGAAGTGTTTTGGTCATTGTTTGACAGTGTTTGAAGAAAGGTCGAGATTTTCCGTGTCTCATCAATTGTTAAAAACAATACGTTGTGCGTAGTTCTTCCCGTTTTAATTTGCGCTAAACATTACCTTATTCATTGTAAACTATCTACACATTAATACTTGTAATGATATATTAATATTGTTAAATTTGTTTATTATCAACATTACTTTCACTGAACATTTTCAATGACACCGGATATAAAATTTTATAGAAGAAATTTGGCGAAATGCGATGGATGATGTGCTTTTACTCTTGAATATGGTATAGCTTACAACATTAAATACAATATTTACCCACAGGCTTTCCATCAGCTATCATAGTGAAAGAATTAAATGAAAATAATTAACATTATTTAATTTCTGCTGTCTGGTTGATACTTAAACTACTTGAATTTATTCTTTACAATGTACCAAAGGTTTTTGATGCGTATTTTGAAGACGATGATACTTTCGCTAACGTTGTTGTCCTGGTAACTAGTGTTTTTGTTTTAGCCGTTGAAGTTTTTGTAGACATCAATAGCGGTTCCAATGACGTCGTTGGATTTTCTGGTATGAATACTACAAAATAGTATCAAAACAATACATCAATATTGAACTAAATGCATTTTTTGTGCAAATTATATGTAATTGCAACGTTAAATAGATTATCTCACAACTTTATAGCTACCTATCCAGTTAAGATGAAATCCTTTGGCACCATGTATGCTATTCGACACAAAAGATATCGTAATAACGCTTCCAGTAATTGGTAGGTTGAAAGGTTTCAAGGTACCGCAACCTTTGAAAGCCAGGTGACAACATGGTACTGTCCGATTTACCTGACAAATACCAGTAATGTTTTTTCTGCATAACTACACGTATAAAATTATTGATAAATTAATTCCTTAATATACATGTACATGTACTAATTAAAGATGAAATATAGTGTATAATCATCATCATTAAAACACACCTGAAAGAAGTACATGTGTATTAACTTGATTCTTAAGGCTATCTTAGTAATTCATTTGATCTATTGGTATCTTTCTTTGTTGTCAGTTGTCTGTTTAGCGTCAACAATTAAACAATGTTAGCATTTTCTTTGAATCTACTTACACAATCTTATTTAAATAAGGAGAAGTTATATTCACAATCAAGAAAGAACATTAACATAAAAATATAATGCATAGTATTGTGTCCTAAAAATATACTTTAGCTTTTTTTCTATACTTTCGGGAAAAGTCGTAAACTATGCTGAACACAAATACCACAAACAAATCTTTTAATCGTTATTGTGAATCGTAACATACTTGTATCCTAAAACTTGTATCTTTAAAAATGATTTTAATTTCATAAAATTGTTAAAAATGGTCTATTTGGATTTTTTTAAATCAAAGGTTTTATTTTGATTAAGTATTTTCAACGGTATTGAGGTTAAGAGAGTCAAATACTTCTGAAAACTGATGTAATTGTCCAAAGGACGTTTTTTTTTTTTTACCTGTAAAAAGTCCTTACATCGTGGCGTGTTGTTCTGGAATTCAAACATTTGGAAATAATGAAATTTCAATTGCACAGTTGATTTTGGATTTCCTGTTTTAAAAGTCCATGTGTAAGATGTGTTGTGTGTATAGTTTCCAGGAAAACCTGGAGATGTGATTATACCCCCACTATAATTTCTTGTGGCGTCAATTTCTTTATGGTTGGACAAGCTACCTCCTTCTGTTTTAAATGTATAAACAAATGTCATTGTGGTAAATTATAAACCATTTCATCGATCCGATACAACAAGAGGCCCATGGACCACATCGCTTACCTGCGCAACAATGGCTATATGGGTGTACAAAGGATATTGTGTCATATGGCCCCTCGGTAGAAAAACAAAAAAGAATACTATAAAATTAACTGTATACAAATTTTACACTTATTTTCCTACACTTAATCTTTGAAATTGTTCCCTTATGAAATACCATTTTTACCAAAAATAAGATCCTACGCGGGTAGGTTAAGGCAACTCCGAGTTTAATGACAGTCAAAATTATGATCAATTTAAAAACTGTTTATTTTTATGAAAACTGTGCGGAATATTTATACAAAGTGAATGTGTTCACAAGATTTTATTTTTCTACTTCGGAATCGACTCGATGTTTGAAGCTGTCGTACCATGGTATCACGTGACAGTTAAAAATAGATCACTTTTTACCTTAACAAAAAATCAAAAAGTGTAACACTACCCCGAAGTTTATTTGTATGTTTGCTACATTAATTCGATCGGCAATTAGTTCATGTTTATTAGTATTACTGCTAGAATCCTATTGTACATCGCATAAAATAAATATTGTAAATATTTATCGGAAACCCTCTCAACTTCTAAAATTTCATTGAAAATACTACGTATTTTTCATTTAAAACAACAAAGCACAGGATTCTAACAGCACTTTTCAGGTAGTTAAGGTCATATACCGTTGATATTTAACAAAATCATCTTTCCTAATATCCGGGGTAGTGTTACACGTTTGCCATTTTTGTACACACTGACAGAGGAAAGGCTGGTCAAGCCATATAAATGTCGATCCGCTTACCTTATAACACTCGCTGATTAAACAAAATGTCCATGCCTGTATTATCCTGATTATATTCTAACTGACACTCATCTAAATCTTAGGTATCTTTATTGAATAAGTCTTATTTCGGCATTGTTTACACTGCATTCCGATGATTTGTCTCCCGACATGATCTTCTCTAATATGTTTTACGGTGCGACCGTTGTGGCGAGCGCAGCATGTGATCAAATAATGAATTATAATAAATCAATAAAAATAAAAGTATCAACGAAACGTAAATGAATTTGAATGCAAAATAAAATATAAACATGCCTATTTTTTCTAATAAAATTTCATTATTCATAATTTATAAGATTGTTTATTTATTTAAATAGAATTTATCTCAGATACAATGATGTTGATAAAAAAGATTTTAACATAATGTTTATTGCAGTTTATTTCCTCTTTTCTAGCAGCAGACATTTTTCTTAAACTTACATATAAAAAATTGACTTATCACAGAGCCCCGCCCGGTTTAAAAAAAATATAAGTTACGTATAAAAAAAAAAAATTTGCTGATCATATAAGAAAAACGGTTTTGGACCCCCCTCCCCCCGGGAGGATGTAATAATGTAATAAATGTGAAAATAAAGATACAATTGAGCAGTTAAAGAGCTAAAGGCATACTATGCACTCCCCTTTTGCTTTTAAATATTTTTTGAATGATGCTGCCGCGCCCCTTTTAAAAAACGTTCCTGGAAATTACTGTAAATATATAGTGAATAAAATAAATGTGAGCATTCATCCAAATGAGAGCAAGTTACAACTGTTTCCTTTTAAAAAAAAAAAAAAGATATCCACATTCGTTAGCTTTGCAAGAGTTTGAGAAGATTTTGGTATTTATATTTCAGCAGATTTACAATAACTACTTAGAGTAATTTCCCCTTATTGTGACGTCAAAGTTCACGTTGGTCAAGTGTCGTCTGTTTCTTTGAAAAAACCCTGAAAAAAAACTAAATGAAATATACTGTTTTGTTTACTTAAAAAGCATGATATTCTTGAAATTACACAATTTATCTGTTTCTCAAAAGTTTTACTTTGATTCTCGCGAGAAGGAATCGAGTCTAGTGAGATCGTCCGACATTGAAAAATTGCATTGTGAGTCGAAATTTACTGACTCCGAAAAATTCTGTGGGATCAATGTGCAAGAAATCCATTGTGACGTCTCTCGAAGGAACGACAACTCTGTTAGTCTTATGTAATGGAATTATTTTATTTACAATGCACGATGTATAGTCTTTTATCTTGTTCTCGTGAGAGTGTGAAATGGGAAACCATATTTACAGGGAATTACTGGGACGATTAAAACAAGGCATTACTGGTCCGAATTACTGACGCCAAAAAAATCCGTTGAATGAATGTGCAACTAGTCCGAATTTTTATTTACACACGCCTTGCCGGTAGAGCTCGCTTCGCGCCAGCGCTGCGCGCCGGCGAGCTGCGCTCGCTATTAAACATGCTTGTGACGTCATCAATGATAATTATACGTAATAGAGAGAAATCGAAGATATATTCATTTAGAAGGGTTTCTAGTGATATTTTATGCCTGTACTTTTTATAATTTAAACCAGAGATAAAGTTAAAATCGGCAAGTTTCTGAGTAAAATATGACATCATGCTGCTTATTGTGACGTCATATCGATCAAAGGAATTTGATCGCTGTGAGTTACCTTATCATACCCGCGTATGCAAGATATAAAATAAATTTTTGGTAGGGGTACACTGTTAACTCAAATTCCCTTTATTTTAGTTCTGCCCCCTCACTTTATAAAACGATCAAATTATATATGAGAATATGCATATACAGTGTACATGTATATAGTTACATATTCATCTTCAACTACATTGTACTAGCTAGTTATTGTATTTTATTTAAAAAATCCCTACATGTGATTATAAACGATTGCTGTTTACCAGGCGTGAACTCGTGCGACGTTTTATAACCTTACTCATTTGATCGATGAATACACTCGAATGAAAAATGTTATCATGTAAAATGTTAAAGAGCTATTACATGTATAATCAATACATAGGCGTTGGAACTGGGTGGAGGGGTGGTCACCCGCTTTTTTTTTTTTTTTGGCAAAGTCAGACATAACCGTATTCAAAATCTTTTTCTTTTTTGCTTGTCAAGATTTTTGATAAGGTCTCCCCCCCCCCCCCCAGTGAGCCTCAGACTGCAATGTATTGACAGGCATATCGCTCTATTTTACTATGGCCCATCCTTTATTTTCATCTTTATTCAAAATCAACATTAACAAATGGCTACAAATGAAGATAATTTTCGGCTGTTATTTTTTTCTTAAGAATAGCGACAATACATTTATATCCGTTACAGTAATGTTTTAAACTGTTTTAAAGCGGTCATTTTTATTTAATTGTGTCTGAAAAACCAACAAAGTTGGTGTAGATTCAACGTAAAAGGAGGGGGCCCCAAAAAGTTGTTACAGCATACCATCCTTTTCATTTTTCTGTACAAGTATTTAACGTTAAGTATTTAACGTTTAGTAAGACATTTTAGTGATAAATCGAAATTTCAGCGTCAATCGCAGAATTATAAGCAAGATACAGAACTCACAATTCTGCTTGGTTTGAGTCAGTTTTTTGTTCACCAGAGTTATTTACATTCAACTTAAGATTTTTAAACTTGGTATTTCCTATTCAGAATGAACAAAAGCATGGCCTCAGTTCTGTGAGCAAAGCTCTGTATCTTGCTTATAATTTGAAACTTAACACAGCTGAATATAGTTTGCAAAGAGAAACCGATAAACAATTAAAAAAGAAGAAACATGCACTAAAACAAAGAAAGAAAACAATATATTTTCCATAATATATCTATACCTATATATTTCTAGCAGCAAACACAATCTCCGTTTAGACTGAAAATGCAAAGCACGTTGCATTATACTCAACCATTACGTAGAGATCGTACCGATCTACCAATAGAATGTAAAGTATTTATAATATAATATATTGTTAGTGCATCAGATTTTGCTCATTTTGCGCAGGTAAACAATTAAATGTCTGATTTATTGAAGTCTATAATTGATTCGATACGTAAACATTCCAAAATACAGGCGATATTTCCCCTGAAGTTAAAAAGCATAAACGAAATTCAAAACAACGTAAAACCACGGTCACGAGTGAATATGTAAACGCATTGAAAGATTTAACCTAAATTCACTTCACGAAATTGGCACAAATATGTTTAGCATGTTTGAAGTATCCCTTTGCACGTAACTGTTGCACAACAAGCAAATACATCTTTGTCAGTTTGACCCGTTTGTCATGCGTCAACATTAAAACATGGCTGCTATATACAAAGAACTTTCGTTTTCGATACGGAATACCGAACCCGAAGTTACAAACTGATTGACCACGATTATCGGGGTTTTTTTTCGTAAATTACTCAAATTTGAAACAAAATTCGCCAAAATATTTTGCAATTGATATTTTTTTCTTTCCATAGGAATTATTTATGCAAAATTATGTTAAATTTGACTCAGTAGTTCTTGAGAAGAAGATTTTTTAAAATGCACCCCCCTTTTCCTACAGTTTCAAGGTTTTCTCCATTTTAAATAAAGATCGGTCTTTCATTTCTGCAATTTATAATCACCTTTCTATAGGGTTGCTCTGTGCCAAATTTGGATGAAATTGGCCAAGTGGATTTAGAAAAGAAGTTCAAAATGTGAAAAGTTTACAGACGGACAGACAGACGGGCAGACGGACGACGGTCAAAATGTGATCAGAATAGCTCACTTGAGCTTTTAGCTCAAGTGAGCTAAAAAAAAAAAACACGTTGAATCCACAGGTATAATAACTCAAGTTATATTTATTGAACAATATCAATGTTATGTAGTAAAACTTCCGACTCTCTTACCTATAGAAGCAGACAAATGTAGCTGGTAAACCAAGGCAAAAACGTTTATCATGTTGGACAATGTTATCTTTGAAGCACTTGCTTGAAACGCAGATTGGAATTTAGAGTATAGCGATACATAATTAATGTGCTTATAAATTGCGTAGGATTTTTTCCGCTTCACAAAAACAATTTTACATATCAATTATTTTCATATAAAATGAATATGAATATATTCCTAGTCATTAAATCTTTTTTGAGAACAAATGAAATGAAAACGTGTGGTTTTATCAAATGTAAAACCATGTTTTCCTTTACTTGTAGTGCCCTTTGCAATTGATTAGTATGATGACTAATTAAGGAGGCTGAGTTGACGATAAATTATCTGTCAGATTTACCTCAATTTTTTAAGATATGAATTTTGGAGCTCTAGACTATTATCAAGTAATGAAATATTTCATATGAGATTAAATTTTAGAGTATTCTTCTTTATTTATGTACAGAGCTATTCTCAAAATCAGTATACATGTAGTTCAAAAAATGGCACCGACCATTCAATATTCGTAGAAGGGCGAGTTCTCATAACCAATGACTATGGACCGTTTTACAAAAATACAATAGCAAGGCACTGGGTTGTTAATATATTCGACATTTGAACATAGATAGTTTCAGGAGAAACATCATCGATTTTTTACCCTATTTTGTAGCAACAAATTCCAATATTCTTTTCCGTAGAATAACATGACATTACATTCCTAATAATGAATTTACAAAATGCTCAATGTTCACAAATATTTTATAGAGCTGGAAAAAGGAAAACCTTTATAAAAAACCATAAAAACCATAAAAATGTTAGCACAATAATGAAATGGACGATATTTCAAAAAGTAACATTTACAACCCTTCAGTGATTTTGATCTGACTTAGAGTTGTTTTTCACGATACCTTTCTTTCAGCATGCGGCTTCAACATTATTGGTGCATCTTTGGTGTTGAAAACGAAAAGGACAGACCAGGGTCGCAGAATAAACAGGACCGACGTCGTTTAGCTTGTGATAAAACAACGTTCTGGAGATCTAGGAAAATCTGGAAACTGTCCTATGACTAGCGTATCAAGTGGTAAATGAGTTCGTACGTATCTTTTTTAGAATCTGTTTTAAGTTGAAGATCAATTGATAGCGACCTGTCAAATATTTTTTTAAAGAGGAATACAACTTAATCGATATTTTTTTAAAGAAAAAATTATGTGTCCATATCTGTCTTTATATAAATGAATCGTCAAATACGCATTAGCAGATGTCAGATCTACATAAGTTTTGAAGATTCGATGCTTTTTAAAGAGAAAGTGTTAACGTTCAAAAGTATTGGATTTCTCTAAATCAGAGGGAGATATGCAATTATAAAGTTCATAAGTAACAAAAAGGGGAGGAAAATATTCCGTTTTGTTTCAGTGCGATACCACTTTGTAATTGTTTACGTAAAATTGCAATCTTAGATCGGAAGGTAAGAAGCACAAATATGTTTATAATATACAGTTTACATCCGTGTTGCAAGCTTCTATTGTCCTTCAAGAAAAGTTAAACATACGTTTATTTTTACGTCTGAATGTTTGTAATTTTACTCAACAGGAATCAAACATCGCCTTAATAGTTATTGCAGCAACTTTATATATATATATATATATATATATATATATATATATATATATATATATATATATATATATATATATATATATATATATATATATATATATATATATATATATATAAGAAGCACTAGCAAACCAACATCACTCGTTATCTAAAGTCTCGGATCAAAAGATACAAGGTTATAAGATGAGATATAAAAAAGCACTAAAAATAACCAACGACACGAACAATAAAGTAAAATATTGTCAAATTTTCAACTTCAACTTTCAACTTTCAACTTTCTACATCAATTAAGTACTGATTTGTTTTCGTAGCAATATCACCATCTTCATCTTTTTCGGTCCATGTACAAACTATTAATCATGTTATTTATTCAAATTATTAGCTATTTCCTTAATCGGTTTTGATCTTTTTCTTTATTTTACTTCCATTAGTTTTTTCATTCATGATTATTTATGTGGTCTTTTACAGGGCCAATCTTCCCTACAAACTTTCACTACGAATTATCTTACTTACATCTACAAGTACATAATTAAAATAAATGTATAAAAACTACTAAAAAGTGTTTGTGTTGGGTTATCAATGTCATCTGTTTCCAACGGAAGACCTTATTGTTACATGTATTGCTTTGTTTCTTTTTCACTTATAAAACTATACATTATAAAAATTTTATCATGCGTTACGTAATAAGCGGTTTTAAGGGGCCAGAAGTCCAAAACTTTGATCAATTATATCTCATAAAGGACAAATATTTTGAAAAGCAATATAGAATAAAAGATGCTTAGAATGATGTTTTTAAACACTATTCAATCATAAAAGTTTCGTTATCTGGCTCAAACAAGGAGATAAGGGGTCGGATCCTAAAACGTCCTATCCCAGATAGCTCAAAAACGGCAAAGAATTTTTAAACACTTGTTGAACAAAATATATTTGATATCTAAAGACCTTTCATATGATGCCAAGAAAAAGGGGCTGGCCCTTCAATTTAGGGGCCAAAAGGGCTCTAAAGTCTTTCTTCAATAGCACTTTACTGAGAAATATTTTGAAAAGCAATATTGAATAATAAATGCTTAGAATGATGCGCTTGTCAATATTCAACCATCGAAATTTTGTCATATGGCCCCAATAAGGGGTCAGCCCCTAAAACGGTCTTAACAAAATAGCTCAAAAACGGCTAAGAATTTCTAAACACCTATTGAACAAAATATATTTATAAAGACCTATCTTTATATTTTTAGGGGTCATAAAGGCTCTAAACTCTTTCTTTTATACATGTAGCACTTCACTGAAAAATATTTTGTTATATGTTTAGGAAGCATTAATGTTCATCTCACATTTATTTAACAATTATAATTATTTTATCATGTGTTCCGTAATTAGGGGTTTTTAAGGGGTTTTAAGGGGCCAGAAGTCCGAAACTTTGATAACATACCTAAAACAGAACAAATATTTTTTAAAGCACCATTTTGAAAATCAATATAGAATAAAAATGCTGAGAATAATGTTCCTAACAATATTTAACCATCAAAATTTTTTTTGTTGCCCCTATAAGCAGAAAAAGGGTCAAATATCAAAGTCAAGGTCATGTAACCTTAAAAAATCGCAAGGAAGACCTCCTCGTGGCTCGCAACGAGATCGTGTCTAGTTTTATCCTCTTTTTTATTTTATAGTTTTAATGAACTTCAAATGAGATTAAGAAAACTTCAATAAAATTTAGCATTCATATTATATATAATGTAAATACATCTCTTCGGCAATCATAATCCTTGTTTTACACAATGACTTCCGAATGCAAACAGGTTTTTCATATATTGGGTCTTTCTTGGAAGGCTCTGTTGCACATATTGTCCGGAATGTCCTTGTATGTATGTGGTATTCTCATGAGAAGTGTTCTTGTAGAATGCTAAAATAGACTGTTCTCGATTAATCAACTTCCGTTGTTGTATTCTCCACCGGGAAGACTTTTATCACTGTGCAAAAGTAACAAAGACACGTTTTTAGGATATAACAATACCATACTCTATCTCTCTCTCTCTCTCTCTCTCTCTCTCTCTCTCTCGTGTGTTTCATGCTGTTGTTGTGCAATATACCTATCCAGTAAAGATGAAATCCTTTGGCACTATGTACGCTATTCGACACAAAACATATCGTAATGACGCTTCCAGTACGCAGTACAGTTAAGGCGGTCAATAAAAATATGGGCAAATTTTTGTGATGAAAACACGTTTACTTTAGTTAAACTGGCATGTCCTTTTTAAAATCAACAACAGTCACTCAAATGCAATATATTTCTAAAATATATGTATAACAGTACAATATTTTATGTTCATAGTGGTCACGTGATATGGCCGTCGTATGGTAAAAGCAGATGTATTTGAGGTTTTGAGGTCATTTAAAAAATTCAATATTGCAAGGGCATAATCATGTCAAAATTCACAACTGAATTATGAAATAACTTGATGTTATATCGTAGATTTTGAAAAACGGTGCGAACTTTTTAAGATAAGAATATTTGTTAGTAGAAACCGTAATTTATAATGCATATGTTGAATAATTTTGAAGGTCACAGGGTTAATTTCATTAAAAAATAATTAATTTGTAAGATTTTACAAGGATCGTAGCAGTTTTTAACTTGCATAGCATATTTCAAATTCACATGTAAAAGTTTGTCGGGAGCAGGTAAGTGTATGCCCTTGCAATTAAGTGATTTATTTAGGTACTCAGATTTTAGATATACGATTTTTTATACAAAACCGAGGTGGCTTCTTTATACGATGCATACTTTTAACAAAATAAAAATAAGACTATATTGGTAGCATTCTACTTATAATAATTTTAAACAAAATATTCATATATACTTTTCCGTTAATGTATGACATTTTTTTTCTTCGCTATAAAACTGCACGATAGCCTTCATGATTTAACTTAATGCGTCATTTTGAAGCATATGACGTCATATTTTGTAGTACAGCGAGAACAACATCTCGCTTATTTTTCAGTGTGTACGATATAACGGACATCAAAATTGTAAGTAATAGCATTTGTTGTTTTTAATTAAAAGATTAGTATAAGTTAATTTTACTAATAATTAGATTAATAAGTACTTTTGAGGTTTGTAATATACTGTGATGTCATAATGCACATTTCCCGTACTTTTTGTCTGAACGGAGTTTATTGACAGCCTTAACTGTGCTGCGTAATTGATAGGTTGAAAGGTTTCAAGGTACCGCAACTTTTGAAAGCCAGTTCACAACATGGTACCGTCCGATTTACCTGTCAAAAATCAGTAATGCTTTTTTGCATAACTACGCGTATAAAATTATTGATTAATTAGTATAAATTCCTTTATTTACATATAATCATCATCATTAAAACATTATAAAGAAGTACATGTATATTAACGTGATTCTTAAGGCCATCTAAGTAACTCATTTGAACTATTGGTATCTTTCTTTCTTGTCAGTTGTTGTCTGTTTATTGTCAACAATTAAACAATTTGGATTTCCTGTTTTAAAAGTCCATGTGTATGATGCGTTGTGTGTATAATATCCAGGAAATCCTGGAGATGTGATTTTACCCCACTATAATTTATTGTGGCGTCAATATCTTTGTGGTTGGACAAGCTACCTCCTTCTGTTTTAAATGTATAAACAAATATCATTGTGGTAAATTATATAATAACTTTTGAAGATTTGATGCTTTTTATAGACAAAGTGTTAACGTTCAAAAGTATTGAATTTCTCTAAAGTGAAAGGAGATATGCAATTTTAGAGTTCATAAGCAACAAAAGGGGAAGAAAATATACCGATAGTGCGATACCATTTTGTAATTCTTTACGTAAAATTGCAATCTTAGATCGGAAGGTAAAAAGCACAAATATTTTTATAATGTACAATTTACATCTGTGTTGCATGCTTCTATTGTCCTTTTAGAAAGTTAAAACATACGTTTATTTTTACGTCTGAATGTTTGTAATTTTACTAAACATAAATCAAACATCACCTTCACAGTAATTGCAACTGTTTAAAAACTACTAAAAAGTGTTTGAGTTAGGTGATTTTATCCTCTTTTTTATTGTGTAGTTTTAATTGTATATTGATTACAGCTGGTGTACCAAATGTTTCCAGAAGCTGTCCCTCTAAGTTAGCCGACAGTATACTTCCTTGTCAAACAACAAACCATATAATGAACCATAAGACATTGCCTTTATACTGTGTTAAAAGCTTTCAAATTACTAGAATCTATAAAGCTTTCAACCAATTTAATTTCCGTCTGTTCTTTGCAGTGACTTATATAAAAGTATACATGAGTTCATGATTTAAAAGGTTACAAAGGTTATATAAAACATGCAATACATGACTTAGTATAGAGTACCAGAGCTATCGAAGCAGACACATATGATAACTTGTTGATAAACTCCCAATTTGGAAATTCGGCCTGCATTCTACACCTGGTTGCATTACGTCATTTAGGAATACTGCGCAGTGCTACAAGAGTCACAGAGTTCATTCTGTTAGTTATCATTACCACAATTCATTGCGCAGTGTCGATATCATAATAGTGTGTATGACATGATATTGAAAAGACGCAAGACTCAGAACATTATTTTCCAATATTTGTTAACATTCAAGATATGTTTATGTGTATGTTTTTACAGATAAACCATTTTTTGGACAAAAATATGCAAAATTAAAATATGCGTTGATTTTACTCATCTATTTTCTTGCCAAAATTATAGGTTTGAAAGTCTTTTTTAAAAAAAAGATATCAAGCAAAAAGGTGATCGTTTTTAAAATGTTTTAATTTTTTTACTCCAGAATGAAACTTGGTTAAATGCATATTTGAGATTCCTCGACAGGTCTATGTATGGGCTATGGTAATTGGGTGACCGTTAAAGCCTGTTGGCCTCTTGTTTATTGTTCTAAGCGATGTCAAAGGGGTTTCTGAGTTTTTTAGGGAAGGAAGGGTTCCTTTAAAACGACAAGCTTGCAATTAAACATTTTGCAGTTATGGTCAACATATTATGACTTTTCCATGAAGTTTGGAAAAAACTTAATAGATAGAATACACAACTATTTCAAAAACACCGTCTCCAATTTTTCATATATCTTTGTTTAAAAGTAACGAAACTTTTGCAGTCCCAAATCAAAAGTTTTTTTCATATTTGAAGATGAAATTAGCCTGAATGCAATTTGATACTGTTTTGTTTTAGTTTTAAACCTAGTCGACGTGTTCTTAACAAATTTTTTTTTGAAATGGTTAACGAGAAACGAAATGAAATCAGATATCTTTTACTTTCAAAAATATATAATATTTGTTAAATGAAAATCATGTTCAAATGTCAAAAAACATACGACATAAAAGTTTAAAATTGTTGAATGTTAGAATGAAACATACGATGCTTTGCAAAAGCGGAGAGCTTTCCAGTATTATGGTGCTAAAAAAGGCGAAAATTTTAGTATCATATATGATTATCAAAGTGTAAGTTGATATTTTACTTTTACTGTTTTAGTGATTTTTTGAAACATATATATCATAGAACGATACTGAACATTGATACAATTATTTTTTTTCTTTGAATTAATTTTCGGAATGTAGGAGCATGTGATTTGAAATAAACAAAAGTCAGAAATGCACCTAAATTGAGGACAAAATATATTATCTAGAGTAACTTTATGTAATTTCAAAATACATCATACACATGGACAAAAGAGGAATGTGTCGTGTCTTATGCTGGTCAATTTTATGAATATTGCTTCTCGGGTATACTTTTAATTGAGTTTTCATTTACCTTAAAGTTAATTTTTGTTTTCAGGTATTTTTATACGAAGGATCCAATCTTCTATTCCACGATTTGGACCTGTGAACCGGTTGTGTTAACAAACTTCGAGTTATTTTTCTTGTTTATGCTTTTGGTCGATACTGTGGAATCATTTAATTTCGTGGGGGCCAATTTTCGTGGATTGTGGGATTTTTACGTATTCGCGGGGACGTAATTTCGTGGATGCGTTGGTTTTCAGTTTCAGAAGGAAAACTTAATCTTTTATAATTAGTTTTCGTGGAGGATGTAAATTCGTGGGTGAGAGGTACCCACGAATACCACGAAAATTGAGCCACCTCGAATTCTAATGATTCCACAGTAGTTTGCAATTTTGTTAATTTGTTGATTATTCAGATCAAAGGCTAATACGAATGTGAAAGTTGTAGTTAGATATTTCCCAAATACTTCAAAAATTTATAATTAAGTTGAGAAGTGATCTGCATAAAGTATGTCGAGCATACCAATTTACTAACATAAGGATGCATAAATTAGATGCAATTATGTCACATCCTATTTTATACACCCGTATAGAATTATGATTATTCGTCTGTGGAATGTCTAAGTACATGCACTTAATCTTTATCTTTACAGGTTAAACGAACCTCTACAAAACAATTAGGAGTTCAGTGAAGCTTTTATCTGCCCTGTGGGAAGTTATATGAATCCAAAAGACAAATGTATTATTTGGTGAAAAAAATTAATTCCTTTAAAGCATTATTATGAAATCTACTTTTTTTAATATGTTAATATATTTTATATTTCTTATTGCCAGCCATACATGCACTAACGTTTCTCGTTCAATTCCTTGTTCTGCAACATGCATATATATGTTTATCCCACTTTTTATCTAATGGGACAGAATGGAATGAAACAAACGGCTTAAATTTTACAGATGCAACACCAAAAAAAAAGAAAAAAACTTTACAAAACATGTTTATCACAATTTCACATGTTACGATTAAAATATGGAGCATAAAAACGTAGAATTCTTACAGACGTACTCAAGTTACAAAGCCCAGTAATACCCACTTAAAAGTAAAAAAAAATTGCATACAATTATTTTTTTTATCTTTATAAATACAAGTATAATGTTAATTATGCATATTTCAGATGCAAATATGTCACGTCGTATTTCATATCCCCGTAAAGAAAAATAATCAATCGTCTTTGGGTGTCTTAGTATATATTTACTTTATCAGTATCTTTTCAAAATAAATGGACCTCTTCAAAACAACTCGGAGTTCAGTATAGCTTTTAAATTTCCGCTGGGGACCTACATGTCTATAGATTTAATATATCCTTTCGTATTGTAAGACAATAGATATGTTCCAGTTCTTTTCCTTGTTTTGCAACATGTTTATCCCACTTAGCATCTAATGGTTCGAAATTGAATGTAACAAAAAGTTTCCTGCTCAGTACGTGACATGCCAAATGGAATAAGGCACTCTATGTAAAGTAATAAAAATAAAATGCCAAAAGTACACTCTTATCTGAAACAAAACGAGACTCTCATGAAAAGTGTTCTTGTAGAATGCTAAAATAGACTGTTTTCGATTAATCAGCTGTCTTTGTTGTATTCTCCCTCGGGAAAACTTTTATCACTGCGTATCACAGCAATTCATATTATATTATATGCTAACCTTGCACAATATGAGAATAAAGAAGCAATTGAAATGACAAATCTTCCTTTATCTTAATTTCTTCTTCCGTATAAATTATGTGGAATATAAAACAACTCAATCCCCGTTGGATTTTATTATGGACCGGAGGACAAAATGTATACAGTTTTCTTTCTAGCCGCAGTATCTGCCTCATTAATTCTTGGAACATTTCAACAGTGTTGCGTTCCTACTCAGTTACAAACATTTGCAGACGGACTGATATCATTATCTGAAAATCGAACAGGCCCTTCTATACGAGTGCACGTGAGACCAAGAATCGTTGATGATTGTATCAACCAAAACAATCTATTTCTCTCTCTCTCTCTCTCTCTCTCTCTCTCTCTCTCTCTCTCTCTCTCTCTCTCTCTCTCTCTCTCTCCTGGTTCATGTATTTTTTTTAATATCTCAAATATTGTTTTGTTGCTTCTACTTTCAAAATTATTTCATATTTGTTAAATGAAAATCATGTTCAAGTGTCAAAAAACATAAGACATAAACGTTTGGGTTTTTTGAATTTTAGAATGAAACATACGATGCTTTGAAAAAGCGAAGAGCCTTCCAGTATTATGCTACTCAAAAAGGCGAAAATTTCAATATCATATATGATTATAAAACTGTAAGTTGATATTTTATTTTTACTGTTTTAGTGATTTTTTGAAACAGATCATATAACGATATTGAACATAGGTACTATTTTAATTTCACTTCATATTAATGTCTGGAATGTAGGTGCATGTGAATCGAAATAAATAAAACTAAAAAAATGCACCAAAAATGAGGTCAAAATAAATAATCTAACGTAACTTCATCTTATGTAATTTCAGAATACATCATACAAATGGACGAAAGAGGAATGTGTCGTGTCTTATGCTGGTCAATTTATTGAATATTGCTTCTCAGGTAGACCTTTCACACTTAGTTTAAATTCAACTTTAAGGTATATTTTTGTTTGAGGTATTTTTATACAAAGGTTCCGATCTTATATTCCACGATTTGGCCATGAGAACCGATTGTATTTTTTTTGTGTATGCTCTTGGTCGATTAGTTGCTATTTTGAGTTAACAGTTAATTTGTTAATTACTCAGGTCAAAGGCTAATACGAATGTGCAGGTTGTAGTTAGGTATTTGCAAAATACCTAACAAATTTATTTTAAGTTGAGAAGTGATCTGAAAATAACACATATAAACTAAAACAAATAAATAATAAACAGTATTGAGACAAATAAGTTGAAATTTAATGAAAAATGTGGTTTGTGTAAAGGTGGAAAATTAGTTAGAAAGACGTTTATGGGTGTTTATCCTGATATCATTGAACTGGAAACGTACCTGATTCCCATGTACGGCCAGCTGTATTTGATAACTCTTGGCAAGAATTGTACGCCTGTCGAAGTGGTACAGATGGACTCAAAACCGTCAAACAATGGTGCGTAAAAAAAACTAGCAGTTCTATCTCCTTTTGCCCTGTACTAAGTCATAAAACTGTTTAGATTAAGTACAGCACATACTTATTCAACGTTTCGGTTTTCTTTCATAGGTGAAACCACTATGTGGATTTATTATAACATGACTATTGGTATTAAAGATGAATCGGTTTTCATTCCGCCAAAAATGTGCTTTAAAAATGCAAGTATCGTTTTGTGTGGGTTTTTTTTTAATAGTTGTGGATGTGGCATATATTTGTAAAATGTGGCACAAACTCTTTGTAGATTTCTCATTCATTTTTATTTGTTTTAGGGATCCTTGGCAAGAAAACCGCTCAAACTTCCTAATCATCGACCACCTGCTCTCTTTGGTGCTTTACATGGAAACTAAATTTTGAAATACCGTTTAATTTTATTTTTAAACAAATCATATTTCTCTCTTTATTTATTTTTTCCTCATTATTAATGTATGTATTAATAGTTTTTTACGTTTTTTACTGATATTTACTTAAGATGACTTTTACTCAGAATTAACAAAACTTCCACTGATAACAATGAAAAACCAATATTATATGTTGAAGACCTTCGATTGTAGTGTTATTTTTCACGCTCAAAAAAGCTAGTTAATGTCATTGAACACTTTTTTGAAACTTATGAAAAACCCTTAAAATTTAACACTATCATGAAGATTTTCTTAATTTTGAAAATATTACAAAATTATTAAACTTTTCAAAAATTGAAGTACAGTTAATCATTGGCAGTGGCTCGAGAAAGATCCAAAGCATTATCAAACCCCTACCCGATTTTGATTTCGAAAAAAAAAATTAATAATGGTTTTAAACGTTACATAACGATCCGAATTTGAAAACTCAAATCCTGTAAATAACATTCTCAATGCGATTTGTTTTTCTTATATTTTATTTCGTATTAAATTGTATGATGAATGTCTCTAACATCTTACATGTTCAACAATTATTAAATGTTTTCCTTAGCAAGCATAAGTAAGTAAAATTAAGACAAAGAATCCAAAAAAGGGGCATGTCTCAGAAAAATTACCACATCAAATATAATTGCACAATTTCATAAACTATAAACAAATTAAAGGGTTATGAAATACTGTTCAGTTTCACCTGCATAATATTTTAGTCGTATATTTAAGGTGTAGTGTACCTCCTTCTTTTATTTTTTTTTTTTTATTTTTTTTATAATGACTTCCATTAAAGTCAATATTAATAGATTCAGTTAAAATGCCATAGTTTCTAATTTTTCAGAAAGGTTTTCTTTTTTGAATTTGAAGAAGATAATAGTAAACTAGATCCAAATGTTAGAGAAATGCTTAAAATGCAAATCAGATCGATTTGTTATAACAATACATTAAAGGTATGATCGCAATATAGGGATATTAATCTAGTCTTGAATAAAATATTATATTGGTTTTTTAAATTTGTTTACCCAATTCTGTACTTTCAGAATAAAAAAACATTTATTCAATTTTTGACATTTTAATTGTTATTGGTTTTAAATAATGCTCATTAAGACTATTGAGTGGTGACAATTTTTAGCCACTTTTTACAATGTACATTTATATTACGTTTACCTCTGTGCTATAAAGAGAGAAAATAACATTTTCCATCTAAGAATTTAAAAAATCAAATACATGCTGTTCATGCACTGTTGTAGTTTATACAATTTAGTTAAGATAATTGGGAAAAAAAATTAATCTATGGGAAAGGGTAAAGATATTGCCTCATAAAATTTGATCAATGTAACTAGTTCCTTGTAAATATTTTTAAAAAGCTTTTGATACTTTTGCTCCCTGCTTAATGTTCCGTTCAAATTTTATATTTTTTATATATACACACTGTGTGTGAATTTTAAAAAATCTCTCCTATCAACATAAACGTTGGTCCAGCACCGCCTTCCTTTTCCCTATATGTCTTAACAATTGTGAATTAACAGAAAAAAATATTTTCTGCAGAAGTTATCTCTTTTATCAGACGTATATTTCACCTTAAGAGGACGGAATGGTCCTGACCATTTTAAAGACTATATTAATATTTTTGATAAGCTCTGTATAAAAAAATATATGATAATTTTATGCCTGACATGTTAGGTTTTGTGTATTTAATTAAATACTTTATAAAACGACATTTCACCCTGATAATTACAATTATGAATGAAAAAATACCGTAAAAAGAAATACAAATTCAAAGCAGAGCAACACGAACCTCTAAATAGATAGAGGTAGGATCAGGTGCCTAGGAGGAGTGAGCATCCTCTGCTGACCGGACGCGACCGCTGTGTGCTCCTTGTCACAATTGGGCATGTCATAATCGAGGTCAATGTCACAATAAGGAAAAAACGAAACGTTGATGATTTAGTTTGTTTGTGATGGTCAAAATATAAACCTTGAGCCAACACGGATCACCTTTACATTAGAGGTAGGGTCAGGTGCCTAATGAAATTTTTGAATGTATGTGAAATGTGACAACCTTTCTATGGCCTGCCAAAAATGCACTCTACATTGTTACGAACGGACAAGCTCTGTATTGACACAATGCCTTTAATTCAAATTTCTATGTTCTGTCTTCAGCTGATTTCCAACTAAACAGTCGACAGCTAATTTGCTATCGTATTTATACCCTCCACAACACGTGACAAATACAAAGTATGTGAAACTTACGATATAAAATAATGCAAAACTTTCAAGATTTTGTAACTGATACGTCTTTTCATTAATAGCACAGATAAAATAAGACAACGACGCTTGGCATCAATTACATGAACCCGTGACGTCAAAACATTGCGTGTGCTTAATATGATTAACAATTGTGTTGTGACTGATATGTCTCTGGCAACAGTTTAAAATAACACTTAACATGGCCAAAATGATCTTTGAAAAAACAACCAGAGCCGTTGAAAAATTATGAATGCATTATTTTTACGCTACATTGTACTCACTTTTAATTTGCTGTTATTGTAATCGAAAGTGTTTTAAATATTTAGCAAGCCAAAGGAAACGTTATTTTAATTAAGTTTTTCTCTTCCATAAGTGTAACGTCATTTCTATCGGCAACTTAAAACAATCCAAAAGCTTTGAGCAAAAATAATCAAAATCGGAAGTGTTTATGATATACAAGTATTTAGCAAAGGTCAAGGTCTTGGTATGCAACCATAGGTCAAGTTCTATGCATAGTTTAACTACTTAAACCTAAATTTGAAGTCAGTCGTCCCGACAACAAGACAAACAAGAGATGTTTGTGAAACACTTATCCCCCTCGATTGAAACCTCTGCGAGATAAATTGAACGGAAAATCCAAATAATTGGAATTTTTCTAAGTCCAGAGGGGGCATAACTCTGTCAAAAATTGCTCGATCGTACAAAAAATCGAACTTGACCCGAAGCTGTTAGATAGGGAGTGTTCTGTGTCCGTGGAATTTGAGTTTTCAGGCTGGCAAATTAAACGCGCTACTGGTGATAGCAACAAAAAATTCATGACTTGATAGGTCTTTGCACCAGAAGTTTATTTTGATTCATAAATGAAAATTAGCAAAGGCCATAGGAATCTAAAGTAATTGAAAGTTCCTGCAAATGTAAAAATTCCGGATATTCTAAGTTTGGCCCGAGTAGAATTTTCCATTAGTTCTTCACCTTTGTCACGTGATGTGGAGGGTATAAATACGACAGCGAATCAGCTTTCGACTGTTTAGTAAGAAATCAGCTGAAGACAGAACATAGAAATTTGAATTAAAGGTAATGTGTCAATACAGAGCTTGTCCGTTCGTAACGATGTAGAGTGTATGTTTTTGGCAGGCCATAGAAAGATTGTCCTCCTGGTATTGCAAGTAAGGTATTGCAGTAGTTTTGGCCTGTCACCTCGGAAAGGTCAGCCATTGGTGTCTTCTTAGTGGCTGATTAACCGACGTCCAGACCGCTGTGCTCATTGTCCGTCCTGAATAAGACAGCATACAGTGTACGTAGTAGTTAACGGGCTACCTCACATTCAGTCCGTTCCGAAAAGGCAGCCTACAGTATATGCGGTAACCTGATGATAATCAGACAATTTAGAGGAGTAGTTGACCTCAGTGAATTGTCTCAGTTAGTTTGTACTATCCGACCTGAACAAGGCAGCACCAGAACAACACTCAGATGTCAATTATACATTTATTATATCTTTTTTGTGTTTGTAAATATACCAGATTCCTTAAAATTATTTGTTAATGATGAACCTAGATAAATTAGGTTATACCATTCATTTTGGCAATCAATAGAAAATAATTATATTATAAAGAGTGGTTAGACTAAATGTAGCCCAAAGCTCTTGAAAAAGACGGACATGAAACTCTCCCGATGCCATTAAATGAAGTTCGGCACGTTACGCAAAAATCCACATCTATATATTATGTCATTTTAAAGTACAAACTTTCATGAAATTCTGTAAAGAGGATCGACTAAAATTGCACTGAAAACCGTACAATACTTCATTCAATAGTAGCAAAAAATATAAGTTCAACCATTGGAAAATCCATTTTTAATTATTGAAGTTAAATTAATTTTCGGAAAATATGCACAAATAAATCCTCACAAGATAACCTTAAAATGGAGGAAAATATCTTTTAAAATCATTTCCTTGGTATTTTCCTATAACACATATCTACACACCTTTCACCTACAAAGTTTTTCGAAATTCTATACAGCGGTTTCAGAGGAGTTTCCTTTAGGAACAATAAGAATAACCGATTGACTGTCGGACTGTTCAAGTGATAAACTATCATTTATTTGCCAAATTAAGATATTGGTAACATTACCATATCAAGATACATGTTCAGTGAATGTTTAGAAAAGCCCGTAATATGCATGAAACATGTGAAAACATTATCAGCACCAAGAATAACAACAGATTATAGAAGTAGTACCTCTTTTGCTGCAGTAAAGGTAATATCATTGGATACCAAAAAATAAAAATAACTAAGTGCAATATTCTAATACGTGAAAAAAATATATTAAATGTTAAGAGAAAGTATTAATTTGATAATTTCAAATATCAATTGTACTTCTTGTTTCAAAGGAAAATGAGTATCTGGGAGATATCTTCTCCTGACTTTTTATCCATAATGAAGATACTAGAAAACCAAAACGTACAATTTATACTTTGGAGATATCTTGCAGTGACATTTTCTGAGATATCAAGGAAATAAATTCAATTTTATGAAATTGTAAAAGTTAATTATATCACGGATGTTGTGTGCTTATCCTTATGTTTTGTTATTCCAGACTGTATGATTTGACTATAAGGAAAATCATTCTGCTAAGGAAAATATGATCTTAAAAAAATCAATGGTATGTTCGTTGTAATTAACCATCATTCATCGCTTGTTGTGACTCATTGGTCTGAACTTCTGGAGTTTGGTTTGGGTTGGTTCAAATTCATTTTAGAGGCAAACCACTAAATTGGTGGCTATTAGATTGCCCAAAAAATGAGAAAAATTGATTAATGTTTTATCCAATGTAATAATTAGAAAATGTTTAACATGAAAGTTTACAGAATACATGGATATTATCTTTGTTATACTTATAATATATCTTGATCATAGTAAAACCGAAAAAAGTTAATCAATGACAGTCTAAAATTCAAAAGATATGAAATAAAGTGTCAAATTATTTAGAGTGAAAACGTGCTGAAGTTATATTATCAAATCAAGCTTTGAAAGAATGATTTAAACTCAGCAAAATATATAAGTTTTACAGTTAAAACTTTTTGTAGGTACAGAATTCTTGTCGTCAATAATCATTTTTTGCACCTCACTGATGCCACTATTCAATGCAACTTCCAACTTAAATTATCCATTTATGTTTAAAAGGGGATTTACCATTCCATCATCCATTCGATGACCTATAATAGGAATCTTTTTTTTTTTTTTAATGATTTTCCATAATAATTATTTAAACAAGAATTTATAGACATCAAATCAATCCAGTTTACTTTCAGAATATTAGACAATTGTACAATACATTAAATGTCATAGTCAGTTCACAATAATTAATTGTATAGCCTATGTTTTTCGAAATCCATACATAAAGGATATACAGTACCAATTTTCATACCTTTTGTTTTTAAGTGATAATATGTACAAAAGTAAGACTTCAATCAAGTAGATTTTACGGACAGATACTAAATGAAACAAATGTTTACAAACGAATGATCAGACGACATAACCGTTTTAGGTCATTTACTCTAAATCTGGCATAGAATTGCTTGATTTCCCTGGTTTAAAAACTGGCTTGGTCTCAATATTTGCCTCAACGAAAATGTTGTCCTTAATTTATTTTTTGTATTTTCAGTAAATATCTCAAAGCTTCTCGACCAACTTTTCAGTAAAGTATTTTCATAAGTAAAGGATTATAATGATAAAGGTTCTGTAAACAGGATTGTCGATTGTGTAATAGATGAGTATTTTGGTGAAGTTAAATAAGAAAAGATGCAGTAAACATTTCATCGAAAACTCAATCAGAAACATCCATATTGATATCAAGAGTTTGCTAAACAATTCGATGTCATACGTTACAAAAGGAAGATTTCAAAACAAAACCGCCCTGGGTTTTTTTTACTACAAAACAATATTTCCGGACGAATGGTCAATAAAACCAACTATCTTGGCCAATTATTTTCATTCGTAAAGTTTGTTTCTAAGATGTATACAGGTTTTCTTCTCCCTCTCGTTGTGTTCGGGTCATTATTTCAGAAGGCGGTTCTACACTGCTGTATTCCTTCTCAGCTGCAGACGAATATAGACGTTTACCTTCCAGTTGGTAATAGAACATTTCAAACAGTTGTAAGTATTTTTTTTTATTTATCAACGATTTACTCCTGTTTAAGTGTCTTCATCTACATATGCTTTGAGCTCTTTGCAGGACATTAAGTCTGTTTCAATTTGTCTGCAAAACACAGGATATGGACTGTAACTATGTGGTTATAGATGTTTTTATTGATTAGCATCAGAATTGACGTAAAAAAAGATGGCGATTCATATTTGTAACATTACTTAATTTTAGAATGTATCGTATGATGCCTTGAGAAAAAGAGAAGCTATTCATGGTTACGCTGATTCGAGTCACGATGAGTTTGATTTCATTGTAGATTATCAAACTGTAAGTTAATTTTCTTTCAATATTTTTTTAAAGAAAATAAATAATACATATAATACCAACAATTAATTTCATTAAAATCATGTTGATTAACATTAAAATCAATTAGATTACATAGTTCACAGAGAACATTTAAAGAATAATTTTTTGTGCAATAGAAAAACCTTTTCAAAGAAATAAAATTTAGAAAATATAAAGTGTGCCAAAATAAAGAAAATACAGACAGTTAGCCAACTAACATACTAAATTTATGTCTCAATTTCAGCAAACGACTTATGAATGGTCGAAAGGAGTGTGCATTGTGTCAAAAATAGATGATAATTTTTCAGAGTTCTGTTTTACAGGTAACCTAATAACATCTTCATTTTAATTAAACTTGATAATAAAGTAATTGCTTCTTTGTTTTTTACAACACAAATCTGCTGCGGCACGGCGTGACTACAGATATCACATGTACATAATATTAATTTACCGAGTAATTTCACCTCTATTTCTTACGCAAAACTATTTTGATTCATAGTTCTATAGAAAATGAAAGGGGTGAAATCTACACGTTCTAGATCTAGTCAGTTTATCTATCGGTCGAAACTTTCAGCAGCCTAAGGAAAATCACTGACTGCATGAAATACTAGTATTCGTGATGTCCGACTCAAATTCGCATATAAAGACGATTTTGCTATTTCTTTTATCTAACTTACATAAACAATAGTTAAGGTAGTTTTACTTACTCTTAAGGATCAAAAAGTTTTGTTGTTAAATGAAAGATTTAAATATAAACATTTAAATGATTTTTGTACAGATCCATGCGGGTTATGAAGGTAGCAATATTTGCAGAAAGCGGATTATGTATTTTTTCTTTAATGTCGCTACCTGCATATCCAGCATAAATCACGAAAGTAAAGCATTTCATTGTTTAAATAAGTATTTTTTTTCGACGTCGATATAAATTTTATAATTGTGATTTGTTGCTCTAACTGACATTGTTTTATTGTTTGCTGTTTTCTAATTTAAAATATTTTTTGTCCGATTCATTTTTCTTTAATAACTTTAATCATGTTTCATTTAAAATTAGAATTACCACTATAATTATTCAAACTAAAAAGAAGTCACCTTTGTTCAGGATGGAAATTGCTTGGAAAATCTTTTATTGGTGTATCTCCTGACATCATTAAAGTAGACGTTTACTCGACCTATGATGATAATGTTTTAACTGTTGGGAGAAACTGTACGCCTGTTCATGTCGTTGAAAATATTTCAATGGATCCAGACATTGGTTAGTTATATCGGTTTTTACCTTTATGTGTATATATAGCGAAAATATTTACTATGCCTGACATTTTAAAAATAGAAAGGATACAATTTTGAATCTGATCTTTAGGTTTAATAAATTCTCACTAATTGTCTTTTTCCAGATCAATTTGTGATACTTGATTTCTATAACATGACCATGGGAATCAAAGATGAATCGGTTTTCACTCCTCCAAAATTTTGCTTTAAAAAGGCAAGTTTTTTTTAATTTTTTTATTCTTTGTGAATTATAACACAAAATATCACATATTATATCTTGTTTTATTATAGGTGTCGCAAGTAAAAGAAAATGAATCAAAACTTCCGTTTCATCGAACTGCTTCTATCTTTGGTTCAACATTTGGATGGTTTAATAAAGCAACATGAGCTGCAATTTTCATGTTGAATTTTTTTGTTACGAAAATGTTATTTTCTACTAAAATGACAAAAGATCATGGTTTTTTAATATCTTTTAAATATCTTAGCCCATATTTTTGTGTGAAAAGGCCGTTAAGAAGCCTTAATTGAAGCATAATTGAATTATTGTCGTCCTGTACAAAAATTGATTTGCTACATATTCCTTAGAAGAGAAATCTTTCCTCTGGCAAAAAATTAATCATTTTTTTAAACTTATTTATCATAAAAGATTAAGTTATATGCAGACTTATCATACTACAATGAAGCAGCTTTTTGCAACAAAATAAAATTGTAAAAAATTACAGATCATATTGCTTTTAGTAAAGATGTGGTATGGAATTTATTAGTTAACAGATGGATTGTATTTATACATTTTTCACTCCCTTATAATTCCTTTCTGTGTTATTTAGTTTTAGAAAATGAAACAATAATTAATTAATTTGTTTTCATTGAGTAAATACGAGAGAATAAAATGAATAAAAATGATGACATTTGATGTTTTTGATATATTAGGTAATTGTGAAATTTTAGGGAAAAAATATGTCATCAATGTTTCAATAAGCCTTTAACACTTAAGCAAAACTACTACTGTTTCATGTATATACCATGAAATATTAATTTTTATGGAGAAAACTACACAATTTAGATTAACAAAAGAAGAGAATAAAATAATGAAATATCCTCTAGATTTTCTCCAACCGTCAAAAACCAAAATTACTGGCACGAAGTAAATCTAAATGTTGTTATCAAAATAATCTTTTGATCATAATTAATAATTAGTCGTTTGATTTATTAAATTTCTGTTCAATCAATAGATACTCTTAGAAAGTATTTTACTTCTACTAACAAATGTTTAATGCAGATACAAATTTAATTTCTTCATGTTTTGTTGTTAAAAGAATTTCATTGTAAAGACAAAGAAAATATTCCTTTTGTTTTATTTTGAAACGCATTGAAATGAAATTTTGGTTGATTTTTTTTTCAAATAGAATGCAGAAGTCTGGTATTGTACAAAGACTGATATGATTTTGATAGAAAATAAATACTAAAATACAGTTATCAGACTTTTTTAGAATATAAAATCATTTTTTAGACAGAAAATAAAGCCGTCTGGACTTAGTACAAGTCGACGCCAGGCCTCCTTATATTTGATAGTCTTGCCTAAAATAACTTTACAATTCCATACGTGTTACTATGATAGAAAGCAAACCAGGCGAAAGGTCTTTAGTTTATTAAGTCAATTAAATTTTCAAAAATATCTGTTGTTACATTTTTGATTATTTAACATTAAATGGGTGCATTTACAAGCAATAGGTATCTCCAGACATAAATTAATGTCCTATCTCACCAATATGATTATCAAAAGTAATGAAAAATTCAATTACTTTTTAACAAATGCAAAATATATGCAGGCACAAAAACACGACATGGGTTCGGTATGAAAACACGCTTGATCTAGAACGTCATAAGTAAGTTACCGATATTATGGCTTTCGTTAGACCGCTTGTCTACTTGTATCGAAATTGTACTTAACGTATACAAAAAGAAACGCTGTTTTATATATGTTGAAATTGTCATCTGTGCATGCTCACACGGAGAACTACTGACAGGAAAGGCAATGGTAACTGATATCAGCTCATGTTGGCCTTGTTAAAGTCTAAACTTACATTTTTTTTCTTCAAACAACCTTCTTATTCTTCTCTTTATATAAAATGAATTGTGTATACAGATAGTTTGTGTATGATCATATTTTAGATTGTCAATAAGAACTTAGTATCATGAAATAATTGATATCATGTATATTTCATCTATACTGGAAGACAATTTACTTAACGAAGTTTTAACCAATTATCATTTAAATTGACATTTGGGGGTGCTGTTTTCTTAGGATTTAAGTTGTAAAATTTTATTAATTCTTTAAAAGTTCAATATCCGGAGTTAAAATTTCCTACATTTTTTTTGTTTTATAAAATTATTACTACGTATCCGGTAACTTTCGCGATGATCTAATTTTCGGGGGGTTTTTGCGATCCCTTTTAAATCACAAATATTGGAAAAAGCAGAAATAATATCCTGTATTATATCGCACAAAATGTCTGCCGCAAATTAAAACTGTAACAGATTTGTCCAATTTTCGCAAATTTTGTGGCACGCAGAAAAAAACCCGGATATACGGTATTTAGAATGATTTTTTTTTTTACATAACAACAAATATTTTTACTATATTATGGAACTAGGTTCAAGCAATTATAGACTAGTAGAAAAATATGAAATTCGGACTAACTTTTTTTTGGGAGCAAGATAATAATTATAAAAGTTAAGATTAAAAATATTCGAAACATTAAAAGACAAAATATCACAAATTATGGATTATAACTTCATAGCAATTTAATGCAGATATAAGTCATTATTATAATAAGTAGTTAAGGATTATAGAGGTCTACAACAGAAACCAATTTCATCACTAGATGGTGCCTGATGAATCATCATTATTTGACGTCACGGGCAAGATAGTAACAAAATATGGAGGCTATTATACAGCCTCCGTCTAAAAATGTAGGCCAATCAGATGCAAGATTTAATTAACAAGTCCTCATTTAAATAATGTGATAGCTTTATCTCTTTCGACTCCAATGATCAGTCGCTTATTTTATGCCGAGTATTTCGATTTTATGCAAAAATGTGCATACTAATTTTACAACCTGCTATTCTTTGGTAATACAAGTAAACAACAATTGCTCAAACTTACAATCGATGCTTATTACCATGATTTTGTTTACTACACAAGATACTTGGGTTTATGTTTATCAGTGAAAAAGAAACAAACGTCCAAAAGACCAGCTATGTTTTCGACAGCAGTGCTTTCTTTGGTGATTTGAAAGGTCGCTCTTAAATGACCTTATAGGGGATGTTGTTAGATCTTATATAACGTATAGTAGTGGAGCGGTTGGTCACGTGATTAAATCCTGTGAAGTCATAAAGGCTTCTTAAAAAGTTTGATGGTCACATCTCAATAAATTTTTAGAATTGTTTTTAATTACTAATGTATACGTTTGCAAACGGCAAATCGTTTAGAATTATAAACATAACCATGTTTTTATGTTTTGAATAATGCAACCATCAAAATGTGAGCTCACGCGTTCAGTGACGTCAAATATACGACCTCTTGACCCGTTAAAAGCTAACACACAATTAAACGTTTAATTTTTATTCTTTAGGTTCATGTAAGGAAACAACAGCTCGTTAATTATAAATCAATCATCAGGATATGAACTTGGTTGGTCCCGTGATCCAATTATGCGATTCGCAAATGGCTTCTCAGAAGATTTGATCACGTACCAACCAGGTTCATACCCTGATTAATTTTTTTACATGGATGTGTATTACTTATATTCAAGTTTGAGAGATGCAACTTGTTTAAAATTTTAAAAAAAACCCGTGTATTTATGTTTACAAGTATCCAATCGACAAACGATAAGCGCGTGTCTATCGCTTTGTGACGTCATTAAAACGCTCATACATAATTGAATGTTTTCGCTATTCTATATGTTCATATAAGGAATCATATTTTCAAATGTAAATATAAGCTTTTATTATAAAATCAAACATCAAATGTTAATAATTCCTTTAATGACCCTTCAAAAAAAATTTTCCGAATTATATACATACATATTTGAATGTTTTCGCTATTCTATATGTTCATATAAGGAATCATATTTTCAAATGTAAATATAAGCTTTTATTATAAAATCAAACATCAAATGTTAATAATTCCTTTAATGACCCTTCAAAATAATTTTTCCGAATTATATACAAGGAAATACCATTATGTCTGTCTGTCAGAATATAAGCATCGTATTTAAAGTGGACAATAAATTAAAGCTAAGTCAGTCACCTCCTTGCATTTGGTCAGCTTACAAGATGTATACAGTTTTCTTACTAGTCGCAGTGGGTGCCTCATTATTTCTTGGGACAGTTCAGCAGTGTTGCGGACCATCCAAGTTGCAGACTTATTTTGATGTACTGACGTTTCTCCCTGGGGGTCGAGGAAGCACTGTTACTTACGTAAGTATATGTGTGTTTTCAGTATCATTTTCTTAGGTATGTATATCTTAAACATTGTTTTTTAAATATCTTAACATTCTTTGTTTATTATCAATCTTAATGTTTGCATTTGCTTCATATCTTATACGAAACAAATTCATGACACTTTCCCATATATTTACAATGTACTTATTCTTTCTCTGATCTCGATTACATAATCAACGTTTACTTATTCATCAAATAAAAATACATGTAGACGATAAATATACGGCAATTTGTTGTTATTCATATAATAAAGAAATAAATTTATGAGTTGTGAAAAGTAATTTGAAAATTGTCTTCGCACATAAATTACGACAGGCAACCTTGCAGATACATGTATACTGTTGGGCATAAAGTTGTCCTGACAGATGTATTGCGTAGAAAGTTGTGCTTTTTTTTTAAATTAGACATAATAAAATGAATTAAGTTACTAGTACACTTCAATGGTCGTGAACGTTGGTTAAGAGTGACACAGATTTAGATTTGTATTTTATCTATATATTTCAAGGAGCAGGTGTGTCAATTAATCTTATATTGTATAGACATGAAAAAAAACCAAATTCATGTTAACGCTATAGTAAACTACCACTTCTTATAGGATAGGGACACCCTATAATGTAGTGTTAATATTTTAATCACACTCCAACGTCATAAAATTAAGCGAGTCAATCTTTATTTTCAGAATATGTCTTACGATGCTGTGACCAAACGAGTTGCTTACCATGTTTTTGGTAATTCAATGCAAGAAGATGTTGACGCCATTATCGATTACAGAGCTGTAAGTAAATTTTGTGTTTAAAAATACCAGTAGATTTGCTTTTGAATACGTAAAAATTAATCTGTGAGTAATTTAAAAAAATGAAAAATTGTTTGCGAAAAATTGGTTTATCTTGTACATTAAATTAATCCACAAAAAATGATTATCTTTTTTTGTAAAAAAAAAAAATTCAAAAAAACGAAAAAGATAACAAACAAAGGAGAGAAAAATTGTACGATTCATACCTGGATTTTTTCTTCAATTCAGAATATGTCATATGTGTGGTCCGAAGGGGTGTGTGACGTATCGCACGCAAATCAGTTTCATGAAATGTGCTTTCCAGGTTTGAAACATTCTTTTAATATATATATGAATCTAATTTAAAGCAATATTTCAACCTTAGTGAAACTTATATCAACCTTACTTTTATAGATTAGAGCCTTCTTTTGGCTTAAATAATCATTATATTTGCTTAAACAATAAAGAAGCCAGGATGGCCATAAAATAGCCATCAGTTCTAATAAAACTTCTTATAAATGGTTTTTATCTTACCGAAGGCTTAGGATTAGAATTTGTATATATTTTTTTATATTTAAACAGAGCTATAATCTTCTTAAGGATATTAATATGGTCTAAATTAGACCACCAACAACTACTCTTAAAACTGACTATCATTTGCATTTTCATATTTTTAAAACAAATTATTTGAAGTAAAGAATAAAAAGGCATACATCATTAAATTAATATACATAAAAATCATTCTGTTTTACATATTTGTATAGAAGGAAAGTTGGTACGAAAATCCTTCATGGGAGTTTTTCCTGACATCATTAAACTAAACACGTATTTGATTTCGGACGATCAAGGACGCTATTCCTTCACTATTGCCAAACCCTGCACTCCTGTTGAAATGGAACGCCAACAAACTGGTACTCTTGCTGAATTTTATGTGATAATTTCAAAGTAAACATTGAAATGCCCTGATGAAGAATTTTGGTGTACAAATACGAAAAATTTCACAAGTTCGATCTTCCATATCGCTAAAATACTCTCAACCAATGACAATACATACTTTTAATTTCTATTATAAAACACTGTGGTGTGTGATACATGTTGCAATTCTAAACTTCAAAGTTTGTCAATAAAAAGATTTATTTGACTTGCTTTGATGAAGTAGGCGCCAACCATTGTTAGTCAAAAGCTAGAACATATATAAATTCTTTTACCTTGGATTGACTCTCTGAGCATAGATAAAATTTCAACCCAGGCCAAATTTCTACGAGCTATACCTCTTTAAGACCATGCAAAAAATAGTGGCATATTGTTCTTTGAATTTTGAGCGTTAAAAATTCAATCACTAAATTATTTCAACACAATTATGTAATATTTATTGTAGATTTTCTGATGTTGAACCGTTTCTACAACATGACTTTGGGAATAAAAAATGAATCGGTTTTCACACCACCAAAAATATGCTTTAAAAAGGCAAGTAAAGTTTATATTTTTTTCTTATATCATTAAATAGAATATATTTCTAATTTGTATAACTTTTTAAGGTAGTCTTTTTTTTTTAGATCTATACTTTATATTATTACTTTTTGTAATAGGAATCACGAATATCAAAAACGTACGAAACTCCTCTGCTTTATCGAGCTGCAGCAATGTTTGGACAGGTTCCTTAAATCTTCAGCTTGGGACCAATACTTGATGTGGGTTTTTTTATGATAATGATTTTAGGTATTTTAGGGCAATATTAATACGGTGTATATACAGATAACTGTCTCATGTTTATGTTTTCATAATTTTGTTGACTTTCTTAATGAGAATACAAACATGTCATCGAAGAACATTTAAAATCCTTATAAAGCAAAAATTCTACGATTTCCTTTTTCTAATATATCCACTCTTTTAAACCGGAATATAGACACAAATGATAACAAATATTTATTGTGGATCAAAAATATGAAAATGTAGAAACATTTCTTCATTTGGATGTTCTCCGAACCCTTTACAATTTTTTTCCAAAACTACCACCTGGGTACTTTCATGCTGTTTACAATGCTTCCTCATGGACATATATCTCTTTTTCTTTTTATACTTGAATTGAAACTTGAAACAATAGAGGGGGTGTTTTGCAACAGAATAAAAATATTTCAATTTTAATCAGTAATGTTATTGTGTTGAAAATGGTAAAAATAACATTGAGACCCTATTTAGAACAAGTATCAAATAGGGAGAATATTAGGCAAGTTTGAACATTATATTTTGTTATTTAAAGTATTGAACATGTATATGTTTTGTGTAATATATAATGTTTAACTACCCTGGAAGTGAGATCAGTTGACTTTTAAATATCTGATGTGGGAGAACACACTGCACTAAACAAAAGAAGATTAAACATACCCATCAAAATGAAATTTATTGAGTTCTGTATAAGTCCGAAGTATTCAAAAAATGATCCATCATTTGTTTTTAATTGGAAACACTTGTACATGTTCTCTTGATTTTACCATAAAAGGGAATTCGTAAATCGTTATAAACGTATTTAAAAAAAATTCAATCTTTATTTTTCTACGAATTTCAAAACCGGATTGATGTTAAATTGTCATGTGTCTTTGTTGTTTGTAGCACTTGTCATATAAATTCTAGAGACATCTTTTAGTAATCAATAAGGAAAATAATTCATTTTTCTATCAGAAAAAAGTGAAGTTGATGTCAAGGAAATGTTCTGCTTTTCCTTTTGTATGCATCGTCCTCACAAATAGGTTTGCCTTCTATCAAATTATCTCATCAATTAAAAATCCTAACCTCTTATTAATTAAATTGTCTGAAATGAACTACGAGACAATTATATTTCGACCGTTGTTTCCGTGAAGCGTTATCGATGTCTAGTCGGTAATATAAAAAATTTCACACCCCGGAATAATTAACTGTCCAATAGATACATGATTCATTCCTTTGGTGTGGACACCGTATCTTGTAGATTGGCCAAAGTCACTTGATCTCGAATGCAGCTGGCTGCAATTGAATCTTGCCTAAATGTTAATTTTAATTACCATCACAATAATCAAATAATTTGTTAAAATCGATTTGACTTTGATAAAGCTTTAAACCTGCTAATTTGCTTTTAATAATTTGCATGAAAGAAACTTCATTAGTAAAAATTCATCTCAGAAAAAAGCAATAAAGAGCCACGCCAAACTTTATATTTCATGTTACTAACACAGATAATTTGTATGGGTCATTCTGATTGATTTTAAAAAGTATATATTCATTTTTATATTCTATAATATCTTATTTTAACTTTGTTGTAACCCCATATTCTCTAATCCCATGTAGTGAATGGACCTTGTACAAATTAATATAGGTATTGATAGATATATGTAAATATTTAATGCCAAAACGTTTCTTGACTTTTTATTTATTTACATGTATATAATCACTAATGAACCATTTTTAACCAGCTGTCTAGATTGAGTATTGGCTATTAACAAAAGAGTGAATGTATAAAGTAACTTCTAGGATCTTGCAACAATGTTACAATCATGTTCCAAACTATGTTATTCTTATAGTTGTATGTGTTACAGTTTTATATAATATACATGTACATATTTTAGCATACATGAACCTCAACAGAAATTCACATATTTAGGGAACTATTTTAATTCACAAACAATATGAAAAGTTTCCAGTCTCTGAGATGGTGGACTTAGAAAGTACTATGAGCTACGTTTAAATTTTAAAACAATCTAGCCCTATGCATATTAGTTTAAAGAGTTGAAGTTGCAAAGCCTCGTGGTATATCAATCATTATGTTAAGACATATCCTATACTTTTAAATTACGTAATAAAGAAAAAAAGTCTTGGTACACGTTTCATCGAAACAGGGAAGATCACATACAAAATTTTGTTAAAACGCAATCTTCCATTAATATTAATTAAAAATTAAACAACCAGCACCTGCTATACTTGAGTGAATATGAAATAATTCATGATATGATTAATATTAGTCGACTATTTGGAAAAAGGACGATTTAATTGGATTTTGAATGAGCTTTTAACACTTGGTAAAAAAATCTGACAGTTTTAAGTACCATTAATTTTTTTATAAGGTTTGAACATTTTGATAATTAATTATGTCAATTCATGTTACATTTTCTTTTTTTAATTAAGATAGATATGTTGCATGTAATGTTTATGTTTTACTTTTATATGATATGAAATTGTGTACAGCTATACCAGTAAAACTGCTTTTCATAAAAAACAATTCATATCTTACTTTAAAAAATATAATTATTTTTTACGGCAAGGTATAATGTAAATATTTCACCTGAAAAGTTTATGTTTTACCTTGATATGAAAGTTTAAGAAACTTAACTGTGTAATTTTCTGTAATAAAAAATCATCTCTTACTATTAGTTATATATTTCTTTAATACGAAACGTAATGAGGTTCTTTTATACTTATATATTAAGTTACAACAACGAATGGGTCGAAATTAAAGTAAATACAAATTAATATATTACTAAGATAAAAAAAATAACACATTTCACTCTGTGTCTTTATTCGCTAAGTTAACATTTTTGTGATGTCGAGTGTTACACCGATTAGTTTACATTAAGAGGTACTACAAAAGTTACTCTTTTAACATAGTGGTACTTAAAAGAGATTAAAGCAGGTCTTCTCTACAAAACTCTCAGTGAAGAGAAGTCATCTAGGCGACAAATTTCTCAATTATTATGACTGTAATTTAAACATCGTATCAAAACAAAGTTTTATATGAACTTGTAGATACGATACGGGTTGTACAAAATGGTACAAATTTAAACAAGTGAAACTTTTAACTGGATTGTGTAACGTCAAAATCGAGAGTCAATTTCTATATTACCTTTCAAATAGCCAAATAACTAGCACTTTCATTTAAGTCTTCGTCATAATCTGCTTAAGATTAAGGACTTGTCATTGAATTAAATTATCATCCTTTTTTAATTTGGATGTTTGTAAACGTTTGAAATGTTGAAAAACTAGGAGAATCAAAAAAACATTTCCAAAAAAAATTCTCAAAATAACCCAAGACATGAATAAAAACCAATCGCTCCGACTGAATCAATCGCATATTACATAATCAATTAAGGGAAGCTATTAGTGTAATAAACGATACATTTTTTGTGTACACTTGTAAGTTGTAAACATTGATCTAAGTTAAATTGTTCAAAATGTTCTACTTTTGTCTAATTAATGAAAACCGTGGTGCTTAATACATTGTTTATCCTTGCTTTAGTTAAAATCAAATAACATAACAACTGTAACACAAAGTCACAATTATATGCTTAATTAAATATATAAATATTTAAGACAATATTTTATTTATGAACAATACACTTTTTATATTGTAGAGATATAATAAGTATGCACTGTGAAAACAACACTTAAAGCTCTGCAAATTACACTACTTCAGTTTTCTGCAATAATTAGTAAGCGATAAAAAAAATAAACAAGCCACTGAAAAAAAAATTAGAAAAAAATGCCATCGTAAGGAATAAATAAAACTTCAAAATGAAATTTAAAGGAAACAAAACAAAATATAACAAAACGAAACTAATTCTAAGAAACCGAAACAAAACAAAGGCATATTTTAGAATTAGAATAGATAACAATTTAGGATAATATAGGACTACGGCGTGTAAAGTGCACTCGTCCATAGAAACCACTTTATCCAACTTCTTAAGGATGACTGTCAAAATTGTGCCGTGTACATGAACCATACCACTCAAGGAGGTCATGGCAATGGATATCAGATTTTCTAAAACAAAAAAAGTCAATCAGAACGAAGCTACACTGACAATAATTATTTCAAAATAAAGTTCTGTAAAAGCTGTTTTCCTGGTGATATAATATCAGCATGTTTTGCAAAATCATCTTTTTGTTGGCAAACGTTGTTTTGTTTTGAGGTTTTTTGGAGCTTCTTTTTATGTTATAAAAAATTTTGAATATGATAAACAAAGACAACCATTGTTACATTTATGCAGTTTCACAGATACATTTACTTATCATCATAACACTGATTAAGCAACATTATTTTCACCTCGGATGTGTCTTAATCTCAGTGACAGTGGTGTTAGATTGTGTTGTTTTCAGAGCTTCGAGACCAATATCAACTTAGAAGCAGATAATTGTAGGATTTTAATTTCATTGTTAGTGAAGAATCCATGGTTTCTTCACTAACAATGAAATTAAAACTGATTGTTTACATGTTAAACTTTTTATGAAACATACATGTATATTTTCTGTTTTTTTAATTTATTTCTGTTTTAAATCAATGTTCGGATATCAATCTTTTCCGCCGCATTGTGGTGACTTAAGTTAATTCTTCCATACACGTACTTTTTAGTTGTTAAAAATATAATGACAGTAGATTTATGTGACGGAAAATGGAGTCATTGAATTACATCCGCTAAAATTAATGACATACCTTACATGCCCGAATCCGCCAAATTTGTGACCGGTCAAAAACCAGCTATACCGTGTTTCATCAAAAAAAATTATGAAAGCGAAGGTATGGATTGGAAGGGTTTTGGTTACAAGATCAAACGGAAAATAAAATTGCCTCTGTGCACGAATGCATATAAATAAAAGCTGTAAGAGATTGGGATGCAAAATTAAATGCCAAATAGAGATAAAATAAATTTTTTTAAAACCAATGTATTTACTTAAAATGAGAAACTATTAATGCCAATTTTTTCCATTCATAGTTTTTTCTATTTCATGACCAGTACGCGGTATTTAATCAGAAAAAGCAATATACATTAAACAGAATTCTAATGTTCAAACGTTTACTCACCATTATCAAAAGTAAATTGTCATTTTGAAACAGGCACTCCACTGAAACCTTAACACATTATGTCAAACACCACTAAAATAGAATTTGATTTAAAACGGCCTCTGTACAACGTATCAATAACACTCTGTTCAATCTAAAAATGTTACTGTACAGAAAAAAATGTTAGTATATCTTGTGATTGCGAAAATGCATTGGCATAACGAATACCAACCCATTATCAATGGACAGACGAGTGAACACTATAATGTCCTACCCATTAATCATCAAAATACAAATATCATTGTATTAACATACTATTTGATCACCAAACCATCTATAGAACTTGTTCATACACCGTTTACTTACCAAAATCACCATGTCAAATTGTTATAATGCAACTTTAACTCACCAATCACCGTAATATGCATAGCTATTGTGAAACTACGTTCAATCATTAAAATCATCACGATTGTTTACATTTTTTTCTTTCCGTAAAATAAACGCGAATATATAGTTTCACATCTTTCCGCAATCATTTTGATTGAGTTTTTGAATAAATCCATTTTATCAAATTAATCGGTGAATATCTTTTTAAAAAATTTACCAAACGGGTGTATCGTACACAGATAATACATTTCTATATAGTATATGACAGTTAATTTTTAAATCTATAATACACTACAATCTATAGGGCAACGTATTGTATGCAGTTATTAATGTACATTCTGCCTACATGACAAAAATTTAATTGTATTTGGATGATATAAATAAAAATGAATCGTATACAAATATTCATATATGACATCAGAATTGTTGTACTCTACCTATATGACAGAATCCTCCCTTCCATCCTTGAAGACATCCAGAATCGCATGAACCGTTGATGTTGTTACATCCTGTACATGTGTCATTGCACATTTCAGAACAGCCTTCTCCATAAAAACCATTTTGGCAAGCTAATAGAAATATAAAAAAAATATTAAATATTGGTAATTCAATATCTTCTAAAAATTCTTATCAGTAGCTACGTACATGGATCTCACGACACTTTTGCGTATAATTTTAACCGTCAAAAGGGCTCTAAAAATAAAATTTATACTACGGTCTACCAGGCTAAGAAGTTTAATGTTTAGCTTTCAGACAAACAAACATGCCTATCATCGAATCATTATATCATATATAATATATATAATGTATATATGCTCGCATGAAGAATTGGCAGCACTCCGCTCAACCATTTTTAGTCAGCCCGCGGGCTGACTAATTAAGTTAGGATGAAACTTTAATTGCGTTTGCGTAAATTGGAATTCTGGGAAGAAATTAGAAAATTCGTGTTGGAGAAATTCGAAGAAATTATGAAACTGGTCAGTTTCTAGCCAGTATGTCGAACTGCGCATCGATGTATTGAAAGACTGTCAATGGGAGTCGTCTGCAGCCACAGTCCGGAGTCCGCATATATCTTACCGACTCTCATAATGAGCTTGGAAAGTAAGGTTTGCGACGAAACCATTAAATTCAGAGAGCTATGTTTGCAAAGTGTGTGCTATCATACAATGTTGTACACCGCTACACGCTTATCTCCTCACCTACATGTACAGCCATAGAAATAAGGGTGCAAACTAAATGCGCACCCGCATATTTATTATTGTTCTGGAAATTAGTTATCTTCTGGGTTTTTTTTTTCAATTAGATTATGTATTCACTTTTGGCCTAAAATTAAAATTCAGCTGGCTGACTTCCTTAGCTTTTTAAAAAGCTAACCTTGTCATTGATACTTTCTTACTACTTCTAATTAAGAAATAGAGTTAGCATTGTTCCATTTTTGATAACGCAATAAAATTGATAAAACTAATAAAAATCAGAAATGAAGTAATATTGATATTCAATTACCGAATAATAATTTCCAAAAGTACTTAATTATTAACATCTTATATTTGATCACCTTGTTCACACTGATGGCCTTCAAATCCAGGCTCACACTCCACACATATGTCCGTTTCCATGTTACACTTTTGGCAATTAACATCTGGACAGCAGTCGGCTCCATATAAATTATCTACTATTGGACATCCTTAAAAGTACTTTTGATGATTACTTTGTGCGTGTGAGAGACTGGCTTTCATTTGAAATAAACACTTTCTTTTTCCGACATTCAATGCATGGGGTTAGATCAACTATGCGCGATTACAATATATACATGTCTATAAATATTAAATTTCGCAATCCCTTTGGGTTTTTTTTAAGTTTCATGGACATCTTTTTCGAACAATTTTAACAAATTACAAAGCTATCATTGTTGATTGTCCGAAACTCAAAACCATGCAAAAACATTGAAACAGTTATGATCCTGTAAAAAGAAAACTAACGGTATCGTTCCAATTTATTTATCTTCATAAAATTTGTAGGATGGGGAATAATCATGAAGAAAAGCTGAAAATGAATATAAGGGTGAACTTTTGCGATATGACATCCTTAATAATAAACACCAAGATATTTCAAGAGAGATATTGTCGCCCCAGTTTTGTAAAAATGTGACCCAGTAGGCAGTTTTCCTACGCATATATTAAGGAGAAAATATTGAAGACTTTTATGTGTCTCTTGACTACCAACCGACATGGAACTGCAATTGACAGCTATGTATGTAGTGAATAGTGAACTGCTAGATAACATGTTACGTTTTTCGAATGATAAAGAAAGGCCAAGGAGGGCAACATTTCTTAAATGGGAAATTATTACTTTTAACTTGATCAAATCATTTTTATTAAATCAAATACAAAAACATTTGGAAATTTGTAATATAGTATATATTTTGTTTGAAAAAAAAATAGAAAATTTTCCGCATACTCCTATGTTATAGTAGCTCCTTTTGGGTCCCAGTGTAATTATCGTTGTTTCAATGATTAAGAATCAAATCTATATCAAAATATATTAACATAAAGTTAAATATTTTACAAGTTACGGTTAAACTGTACTTCATGGTATATGTTAATCTAGTATGAATGTTAATTAAAGAAAATAGGCTTTTCGTTCAAGAATCCCCGAAGTTGAAATTGTATCGGATTTTCGTCTCCTTTTGCTGATTGTACAGTTCCTTGTACAGCAAGCGATGTTCTGTCTTATCTACCAAAGCTATCTAATTTGAAAAAGAGACCACATGTACTTAGAGAACACGTACCATACACCTCAACTTCACAGATATCAGCATCAACATATTTTTGATATCCGTGAGGATAGATAACTCCAGATTCTCTCTCGTTGTAGTAGATGACGTACTGCCCATGTACTGGACAGGTGGTGTTAAAGATGGAAGGCATCGTGTCTGGTGTAAAGTTGGAGTCCTTGAAACACAGTGTTCCTTGCAATATGTCTGTTGTATTGGAGATGTACACAGAGAAACCCAGGTGATCAAAAATGTGTCCACTAAAACTGCCTGGTAAAGACAATCAAATAGAACAAAGCTTGTTGCATAGCTTCTGTTGAAGCTGCGAGTCAAAAATGTTGATTTACATGCAAAAGATAGCAGCAATTTTTGAAATGATATACCAGAAGTACAGTATTATACAAATTCGCACACAAACTGTTTCGCCCCCCAAATAAGGATACCACCGTTTCACAGAAATAATACCTGCTCGCACTAATGACTAGGTCTGTACCATCCATATCGACCATCAACTGTATATTATAATAACTAAATCACCATTTGGGCTGCTGTCCCGCTTTACTATTTCTTTTCAAACTTACCAAAACCTTTCCCCGACAAATTTTATAATGAGATAGATTATTACCTGTCAGGAAGTATATGGTGATGTGATGGATGCTGTGGACGCTGGTTAGGTTCACCCACCAGGTGGCGACTCGTTCGCCAAACGATACAGCACATTGGCCTCCATTCCATGTCAAGTCAGATTTACGTCCATCTACAGCGTTACTGGCGTCGTACGTTTTGTCACCTGGCTTCCATTGGTTCTGTTGGTATGCTGGTTTATTTAGGGCAACATTAACTGTAAGCACAAAATCAAATTTACCTTTCTTGAAGGCAATTAGAAACGATTTTAATCACAAATACACTAGCAGGTCATTTAGAAAACTTTTATCCGTTGCTAACAAGAAGCAACTGGCATCCACACTACAACGCCAAATATATATATATATATATATATATATATATATATATATATATATATATATATATATATATATATATATATATATATATATATATATAAATTTGATCACCTGTTTATTTCTTAAATAACCCCTGTCTGATATTCACGGTCAAATACTTCGTAATTCAGAGGATTTGATCACGTTTCAAGATAAAATCCTCTGAAGTCCGAAGTTCATATTTTAGTGAACTTTTTGACATTGCTGTTTATTACTTATATTTACATTTTAGAAAGGCAAATCGTTCAGAATCCAACGATGTTTTTACGTTTCCAATAATGTAACCGTCAAACTGTTAACATTGTTGTTTATTACTTATATTTACGTTTGAGAAAGGACAATTTTTCAACATAACCGTGTTCTATGCTAACAGTATACAATTGTTGACTGAGATCGAGGGCAACATTTGATCTGTCTGACCGGCTCGCAAACTGTTGCCCAAGGCCGAAGGCCCGAGACACAGCCAACAACTGTTTTGTTATACCCCTTTTAATCAATAACTCGTTTTCGCAGAATGTGACGTCACCGGTCAACAGTCTTTTTTAACAGTCGATTTTTACAGTTCTAATCCAAAAGTTCCAGTCTAACAGTCAAAATGCTGAACTTTTCGAACAGCGTTATATTGTAATACTATTTTTAGTATGCTCCAAAAGCCGATCGACGAAAGTTTACGTCTCTGCAGAAAGACAGAGAACGGAAATTCATGTAAATAGTCCTGGCATGTAGGTAAACTGTACATGTATTCAGATTAATAATTTATCAACAAAATGTAACACATTATTTACATGTACATATTACCTTCTTCATCCGCAAGGCATTCGGTTTTTGGAACGCAGTTCGCAGTTCGCAATTGAATAGTGAACTGCGTTCTAGAACGCAGTTCGCAATTCAAAATTTAGAATTCATATTTGGGGCCCAAAATTTTCAGGGGCATCTACTTGTGGTATTACAATACCACTATAAAAATATGGTGATGGAGTTATCTATAGTTTTTAAGAATCGGACTTATATGCAATTGAATAGTGAACTGCGTTCTAGAACGCAGTTCGCAATTCAAAATTTAGAATTCATATTTGGGGCCAGAAATTTTCAGGGGCATCTACTAGTGGTATTTCAATACCACTGTGAAAATATAGTGATGCAGTTACTTAAGTTTTTGAGAATCGGGGTTATATGCAATTGAATACTGAACTGCGTTCTAAAACACAGTTCGCAATTCAAAATTTAAAATTCATATTTCGGGCTTGAAATTTTCAGGGGCATCTACTAGTGGTATACCATATATATATATATATATATATATATATATATATATATATATATATATATATATATAAGAGTTGAAAGAAGTTGAGAGAAATAGTCAGTTTTAGCGAATGTGTATTTTCAGTAAGATCAACAGTTTATAAACTTTCACCGTCAAGGGTAGGGGTCCTCGATATTTCCGAGCCAGATGTTTAAAATCCCAAAATAATTAATATTTAAGTTTTAAGGGCCTCATATCTCAAAAACTAGAGATCACCACTTCACCATACATGTGTATTTATGATGGAAGTGGTCAACAACTATTAAATGACCCTGAAAATTTCAGGCCCCAAATATGAATTCTAAATTTTGAATTGTAAACTGCGTTCTAGAACACTGTTAACTTTTAAATTTCGCATAGTGTTAAATGGGTGGGGACCGAGTCTATAAACTTAATGATAACCACATAACCATATTTTTACAGTGGTAGGGTAATACCATCAGTAGATGACCCTGACAATTTCAGGCTCCAAATAGGAATTCTAAATAAATTTCCAGAACGCAGTTAACTTATCAATTGCAGATAAACCAGAATCTCAAAAAGTAGAGATGACCATTTCACCATATTTTCATGGTGGTAATGGTATACCACCAGTAGATGATCCTAAAAATTTCAGGCTCCAAATACGAATTTTAAATTTTGAATTGGGAACTGCGTTCCAGAACGCAGTTCACTATTCAATTGCATATAAGCCCGATTCTCAGATACTATAGATAACTGCATCACCATATTTTCACAGTGGTATTGAAATACCACTAGTAGATGCCCCTGAAAATTTCGGGCCCCAAATATGAATTCTAAATTTTGAATTGCGAACTGCGTTCTAGAACGCAGTTTACTATTCAATTGCGAAAAGGCCAAAAATATCAAAAACTAGAGAAGACCACTTCACCAAATTTTCACGGTGGCAGTGGTATACAACCAGTAAATGCCCCTGAAAATTTCGAGCCCCAAATATGAATTTTGAATTTTGAATTGCATATAAGCCCGATTCTCAGATACTATAGATAACTGCATCACCATATTTTCACAGTGGTAGTGAAATACCACTAGTAGATGCCCCTGAAAATTTCGGGCCTCAAATTTGAATTCTAAATTTTGAATTGCGAACTGCGTTCTAGGACGCAGTTCACTATTCAATTGCATATAAGCCCGATTCTCAAAAACTATATATAACTGCATCACCATATTTTCACAGTGGTAGTGAAATACACCTAGTTGATGCCCCTGAAAATTTCGGGCCTCAAATATGAATTCTAAATTTTGAATTGTAAACTGCGTTCTAGAACACAGTTCACTATTCAATTGCGAAAAAGCCAAAATCTAAAAAACTAGAGAAGACCACTTCGCCAGATTTTCACGGTGGTAGTGGTATACGACCAGTAAATGCCCCTGAAAATTTCGAGCCCCAAATATCAACATAGAATTTAGTTCGATATATCTTAAGTTTTCCTGGCTTTTTAACGATTTTGATATTTTACATGCCAAGAAAAGGTCAGAAACGATGCCAATACAAAACTGGAAAGTCACTTTCCCCAAGTGGATATCTCTAAAGATATTTAGTGAGCAGTTCCTGTATTAGGAAAAACAAGGAAGAGTTTAATTCAAAAATTGAAAAATATACTTGGGAAAATCACAAAAATACTGAGAAGATCCGTTTATTTTTACACTCATATAGTATACACTAAGGAAATTATATGGGTATTCCAATTTAGTTGCAACATACTATATTTGCCATAATTCTTGTTAGAAAAAACATCTAATATCTTGAAGGGGAGGGGTGGGGTGGGGGTTGGAATTGTATCAATGAACATATGCTAAAAGCCAAGGACACACGTAAAGTTTCTCATTTCAATATTTTTGGGAATGTGCAAGAGAGTTTAAGAAAATTCACCAATTGAAATATTTTTAAAATATCCAATATGAGGACCACGTTAAACCGAAACAACGTGTTCAAGGAAACTGTGTCCCAAAGTTGCTGTAACCCTTTTTGTGAGGTATTATTGATGGTTCAAGTTTTTCTCACTTAGTCAAGGGTTGAAAATGTGTGTTTAGATTTTATACATACACGTACAGTGTCATGTTTAGTCTTAAGTAACGTCATTTGATATTTTTGAGCAAATACTAAAAAAAAGAAGATAATTAAGACTTGCAAGTTGTACATTTTCTTTGCCAGAAAGAGTATGATTTAACTTTAAGTGGACAATTTTTTAGGGCTGTGGGGGGCGCCGGGTGCGACCTCCTTTACTCCGCCACTGATTTACCGCTTATTCTATAAAATATTTCCCTTTCCAAGTTTTGTGGCATGCAACATAAATGATAATTGATTAATAAGTAATAGAAGGTGTTAGACTTTTATGCATCCCACATCCTTTGTAATGTTTAGAACTAACCTACATTTTCACTATAATCTAAAAAAGGGACCCCGCAAGTATATCTGATTGAAATTGAATAATAACGATACATGTACATTTATTTTCTTGTTTTAAATGATGGGGTGTATGGGTCGTATTTGACTAAAAACAGAATTCTTAAAAAGTCGAGCTATTCAACAATAGTATTTTGTACGTAGATTTACATGTATATGCACATTAATTAATGAAGCAAACTATCTAAAAGTTATTTTGATAATCTTGGTTGCAGTTCGCCCTTACTTTTAAATTCACCTCCATTAAATCTAGATATGTCATTAATTAAAATGGTAAAAACTTTCCATTTTAATTCATATACATGTAAATATGATTAAATTATAGCGTATAATACAGCAACGTTACAATATGAACAATATTTTATGTTTGCACTGCATTTTATTTAGATTAAATGTCTTGAGTACGACTTTGAGAAAGCTTCATAGCTTACTCAGAAAATCGCCTATATGTACTCAGCTGCAGTATGAGTATGAAAAAGTTTTATAACCTCGATACCTTGAGTACGAGTACGGTTTGGAGCACGGAGTACGATTTGGAGTACGAGATCGTACTCAAGAAAGTTTTATAACCTCGGGGCAAGTTCTTTTTAGGCCCCCGTCTCTCACACATGCTAACTTTCCTAACGTGTTATCAATCATATGGCTTATTATCACTTAAAGTACAAAAATTGTGACAAAAAATATTAATCTCACTGATATTAACTTTGATATATTAGTGTCTAACTTTACTTAATCTCCACACAAATTAATTAATTGCTGGACAATAAAAGTGTTAATTTATAATAACAATTATATGTGACTTGTAAATGTTTATTTTTATGGCATATCATCATCATCTCTTTTTTATCCCAAAATAATGTATAATAATAATTTAGACTTGGAAAAGTAAGGCTAGACTAACTGTACTAACTGTGCAGGAATCCCGCAAGTTTTGGGGGTTTTTTGTGGGAACAAATTTTATTTCGTGGCCACATTTTATTTCGTGGGATCGACTTTTTGTGGGAACGAATTTTATTTTATGGCCAAGAATTTTATTCCGTGGGAACGACTTTTGTGGCCACGAATTATTAAAGAATATACTTCAAGCATATGTCCTATGGTAGCCACCGTAAATATCAGACAGGGGTGTCTGGTTAGTTAAGAAATAAACAGGTGATCAAAGACTTCGGTTTCAGATGATTTGATCACGTTCCGAGCTAAGTTCATATCCTAGTGAACTTTTTGACATTGCTGTTTATTACTTATATTTACTTTTTAGAAAGGCAAATCGTTCAGAATCATTAATCCAACGGTGTTTTTACGTTTCCAATAATGTAACCGTCAAACTTTTAACATTGTTGTTTATTACTTATATTTACGTTTGAGAAAGGTAAATTTTTCAACATAACCGTGTTCTATATTAACAGTAATGCATGTTAATCGATAAGCACGAGCAGTTAGCATTGTGACGTCATGAAAAAGTTCAATTAAGAAATAAACATCAATTTAACGAGGCCGAGTACAGAACGAGTACGCACGCTTTCTTTTTCATTATCATACAACTTGGCATAGAAAAAGTAATGAATGTTTGGAATCTAACAAGGACTATATTTTTGACGTAATCTTTGCGTAGGAAAATATCACATGTTTCGCAATTCAGAATTGCTGTAGATTAATGAGTATGTTTTAGCATTATAAAAACAATAACATTAATGTTGGAAATTTTTTACTAACGTGAACTAATGATATGATAGTTAGGTTTCAGAACATGTTTTTAAAATATGATTTGCCTATCAAATTACATTTTTGTAAGGTTTTTAAAGCGCCAATTCTATACATTGATTTTTGTGAAAAAATCACTAAAATCAGTTTTTCTCTCTTATTAAATGGTCAATATATTAGATTTTCTGTCAAATTATATCTTTATACAAAGTCTTCATTATACATAAAAATCAGAAATATTTTTTATTAATGGAAGCATAAAAAAGTAATCAAAATTTCTTCAAAATTTAAGAAAATTAGAGGAAATGCGGGCTAAGCAATATCAATTTAAGTATAAATTTTTATTCCAATTTAGTAGTATAAACTGTTAATCATTCTGATATTCTATCATTTCATCGAAGAATAGTATCTTCAAATCTTAAACAAATGTCTACAGAATTACAAAGAACTACACTTATTTTTATCATCCTTTACATTGAGGAAAAAGGTGGTGACCTTGACCTGACCTTTATGCGAAAACAAAAAAGTCGAATTCGATTAAACTGATAGAATCATTTGGTAATATGATCTGTTTAACTGTGGCCAAATTTCATGAATTTTTTTACTATAAGAAGTATGTTTCATAACGAGAAGACTCCTTCCTTAAAATATTCACCGGGATATGAAGTTAGTTAGTACCGTGATCAAATCCTGTAAGGCCCGAAGGGCTTCAGGGTAGATTTCACGGTAAACTTTTTAACATTGCTGTATATTACTTATACTTACGAATGATAAAGGCAAACTGTTATAAAAACCGAAATTTTAAATTTACAATAATACAAGCGATAAGCGTGTGTTATGATCATTGTGATGTCACGAAAACGCTCATACAAAATTGAACGTTTTTGCTATTCTACAGGTTCAAATTGCATATTGTTTTGCTAATCTGTAGTTTCATATCAGGAAACATGTATCGCAAATATGAATATTTCAATATCTTTTAACGTTGATTATTTAATATTAAGATCGAATGGTTTAAACTAAATGACACTAACTGAAAAAAATGCAAAGACAAATGATGAATTTTTCATGTTGTAAATTTTGAATTTACCAGGAACCAGTTTTAAAAACGAAATTTTCGTGTCATGTGAAATTTGTATTCACTGCCACCCAATACATAAATTCAAAATTTACAACATGACAAATAATGATTTGAAACGTAAAGCTGCTTTACGTAAGAATCATGATCAATTTACACAAAGTATCTTCTACAGAAATACGTCCCAATAACAATATCTATAAAATGCATTTGCATAATAAATGGCATAAAAAAAACGACACCACAATAGATATGCCCATCGCACAATCAAATTATTAATATTTCTCTAAACAATTAATTTTTTCACTAGTAAATTCACCAAAATAAGGAACTTCTTTCGGAATAATTATTGATCAAACTTTTAAAAGGATTTTTACAATTAGAAATACCCGCACACCAATATATCGAGATAAGGAAAATGAAGTTGTAGAAAGTCTCTAACACATTTTTAAAACATTTTGTTTTACATGATATATGAATTCACATATTGTACCTACCATAAGCGCTTGAAATCGCAAACAATCCGACGCATAAGCATATGATGTACATAGTTATAACTCTAACTCATGGAACAAAGCTGCACCCAACATTAAGAGCAGGTTGGAGATGGTACATACAAGAAGACAAGACAGATCACTTAAGATTAGCAAGGAAAAGTGTTTTCCTTATAAGTAACTTTACGTAGACAAAAAAGCAATGTAAAGTTTACTTCCTCGTTATGTTTTTTTAACGAAGAAACAGAAATAAAAAATAAATAAATGAATAATTTTTTTATTTTTATGCAAATAATTCTAGGATTAGGAAATATAACCTGTTTACGTTACATTTACGAAGGAATTAAGAAATTAAACAATTATATGAATTTTATCGACATTCAGCCGTCTTTATGCAATTTTAAGCTATTTTTAAGTTTTTGTTTTTGTTTAAAATTCAAAGGCTAATATCATTTCCAATTTTTTAGTAAAAAAAAACAGAATTGTATATGTTTGTTTCTTTATTTTAAAGCAGAATGCGAAATTTTTATATTTTGTGGGGTTTTTCGTGTAAACAGTAACTGTAACTGATAGTCTGGGCCATCAAAACACTTAAACTATCTAGCAACATGTACGCTTGTATCACAAATAAACAATAGATATATTTCTAAAATTTGTAAAATGTGATTAACAATATCATTATCTAAATTGAAATGCACTCGCTGTTTGTAGACTGCTTGAATTTATATATATTTTTTTAAAAAAAGCAAAAATCTTAAAATATCATTTAAAACAATATAATATTTAACATATCATTGATTTTTAACCTATTACATGTGTAATATGATCAATACTGGAAATATGTTGACTCAAACAGGCGTTTACGTATCAAAACCTGCACATAGTGTCATTTTTTATATAACTTCAAGGCATTTTCTTATATAGTTTGGGTCTGTGCTCCATATTTTTCCCATAGCCTAAATGAGGTCTAATGAAAAACAAACCGATTTCAATCAACAAAAACGTGGAGAGGTAACCCACTATACATTAAAATATCATTTTGTATCCCAACAATTGAACGATTTGAAAAAAAATAACACACGTCCGTAAATTCGAGGCCAAAGTGATACGTAATATTTAAACAGCATACTTTCTTGTGCCTGAAACGGCTCAGTGGTTGTAGCACCCGACATAAACTTACGTTATGGTTTCGATACCACAGAAATTTTAGACAATATTTTTTTTCTTATCTTTTTTTAAATATATTAAAAACTGAATATAGTTAGAAATTGTGCTTTTGCCAAAATGAATTAAAATATATTTGAATAGATTTGAATAGAAAAATTGTATTTTACGACTAAACTGAATTGGCATTTGCGCTATCTTACCCCCCCCCCCCTTTCCTCGCATCTTCTTTAACATTTTTTTTGAAGCTGCAGATCTGTTGCTTTACTGGGAAATTCAGGTGTCGTGCCCTAGAGCTACATTGACTGCAATACAAAAGACTTGCAAGTTGCGGTGCAAAAACTGCGCTAAGTTTTAGACTATTGCGTATTATTTCCGAACAAACACAGGTCTGGGTTTTTTTAATGGTAGATTCCTTTTTTTAACTTAAACGATAATCTAAAAAAAGAAATTCAGAAGTACCCTTTTTAAAAAATATTTATGCATACATAAGAAATTCTGTTAGAGAGGTTGTCCTATCATAAATCTTACCATTTCTGTAAAGGACAAATAATTTATTTCTTTAAAGGCTGTACCATCACAAATCTTACTATTTCTCCACCTGTTCACCGTAAAATCGCTAGAGGAGTGAAATGGCGGTGGATTTGCCACACCCTCTGGGCCTCACCAAGGCTAGCGTTTGCCGGGGATCTACTGTGAAACTTAAGGATTTCAAGAATCTCACCTTGGGCTTCATGGATTAGCTAAACAACACACTTTTCCACCCAAATTGTTCTAAAAGAATTCTCTCAAAATTATGATGATTCGTCTGTTTAGCAGAATTTCGAGATGAGTGTTTTTAGAATTAGACAGAGGGCTATGATTGGGTCTTCTTTGTTTTGCGTAATTATAACTCAAATCAATCAGTGCAATTTAACAGAGGGAAAGAAAGTGAATGCAAATTTAAGTAAAATGAAACATGCAGATCTTTCGTTACATTGAACTGCTGCCTTCGTTGGTTATCATTTGGACAGTTTAATTAAGTAAAGATGTGACATGGAACTCTTTAGTAAAGATATTATATTATGTTCGTTATTACCGTGTTTTACTGTAGATGCAATTGATATTTTAAACATGAATAAAGTCATACTCATCAATTTAATTATTAAAAGTTGCTTTCATAATCTCCCGAAAGTGTACTTAACAGATACAGAAAAAGTCTTGGTATTTTGGTATGACTATCTGCTCAAAAGGAGAAATAATAACTGTAAAGGCAATTAAGAACTGATATCGACGCTATCATGTACACTATTTTATACATATAAAAGCTTGATCTCAAATTGTGTCTAGGTCCTTTTAAATTATTTCAATTTTTAATGATAAAAATCAAACCGGAAGTGTAAACCATTTCTATCATGACATTTTCAATCAATTTTTCCAAATAAGATACAAGGAAATAAAATTTTGCATGTCTATAAGACTATAAGCATTAAATTTAAAGTGGACAATGAACTTAAAGCTCGGTCAGTCTCGTCCTTGCATTTGGTCAGTTGACAAGATGTATACAATTTTCTTACTAGTAGCAATAACTGCCTCATTATTTCCGGGGACAGTTCAGCTTCATTGTTGTATTCCTTCTCAGCTAGAAACTTATGTTGATGAACTGTCTTTTGTTCCTGGGGGTCGAGGAAGCACTGTTTTACAAGTAAGTACTTGTGTATTTTCAAAGTTATTCACAACTTTAACATTTTTTACCTGTAAACATTGCAATCTTTTTCTTCTTTTTTTGCATTTGCTTGTAGACTTTTTCCTACTTTTTGATAATGTAATAATTTTTTCTTTGCTCTCGATTATACAATCAACGTGCTATTATTTATTAATGATTTACGATCAAATAACAATGTAGGATTAATAATGTTATTGCAAATTCCTACTTCTGACAGGACTTAAAATCCTATAGTGTAGTGTTTTTATTGTAATCACACTCAAACGTCATGAAATTAAGCGAGTGAATCTTACAATTGTATCCTCAGAACGTGTCTTATGATGCCGTGACCAAACGAAAAGCTTTCCATGTTTTTGGTGCTTAAATACAAGATGAATATGACGCCATCATTGTCTACCGTAAGTGAATTTTACTTTTAAGGAAACAAGCAGATTTGCATTTAGATGCATAGAAAAATATGTTGTTAGGAATACAAATAATTTATAGATATTTTATTTAACTTGAAATTAAAAAAGTTTGCAATTGAGTTGAAAGCCAAAAATAATTCTACATTCAAAAAAATCCAAAATAAAAAAGACAATTGTACGTTACATACCTGAGTTTTTCTTCATTTCGGAACATGTCATATTCGTGGGCCAAGGGGGTGTGTAACGTAACGTACGCAGGTCATTTTCATGAAATTTGCTTTCCAGGTTAGACTTTTTTTTAAATATAGGTGAACATTATTATTGATAAATGAAATTTTACAGTACTCTTGATGATCCTGAAGGAATACAGTGTCAAAGCTTATACTTGCATGATTTATAAAATTGTTTTCCTCTTTCAATGGTGTCCTTTACTAATTACAATTTTTAATTGTCAATGAGTCCATGACTAATTATATTAGACATGGATTCATTGACAATTAAAAATTGTTAATAAGTAAAAGACAATAGGGTTATTCTCTCGGTTTTCTATATCCTTTATGATATGTTGAAAAGAAAAATTGTAAAACGAACAAAAAATTCGATTATAAACAAATTTGCAGATTTTGGTTTGTAATCAGAACTCAAATTTATGCAAAAAGTTTATGAAAACACCTTTGTAGAAAGGTATATTAGGCCATTCTTCTGGATGAATATAATAAAATACTTGCAAACTCAATGAGAAGCCAGAGCCGTTGTTGTATAGCAGTTTTTCCCCCATAGTAGCTTTTCCCTCCGGAAAACCTACTATATAGTAGACTTTCCCCCCGGGGGGAAAAGCTACTATATAGTAGCTTTTCCCCCATAGTAGGGTTTCTCCCTCACGTTTTTGGTTCAGATTTTATAAAAAATATTTATGGAAATCCAGTAAGGATTAAAATCAATGGTTCTACACTCCCAGGTTGCATTCATCTGTACAGGTTAAGTTTCGTTTTGCCGATTTATTATTTTTATAGACAATGCTGAAAGTTGAACATGTGTGTAATGGAATTACACATAGAACTTAATTTAGGTACTTTATTGAAAAAAGTTTTACAAGTTATACACTTATATGCATAATTCTGTGTTCTGAAATTGCATTAAGCGAGAATGTTTTAGGAATTTTTTGATAATTCTATCAGACTGCCTGTTTGTGAAAATTTCATCCAGGCTAAACCCCTGTTTTAGAGAAATTTTGTTTCCGATGTTTCAGAGCCCGATTTTTAAAATCCTATTATAATAATTATAGTGCATATTCTTTAGGGTCCAATGTCTCATAAACTAGAGATAACCATATCACCATATTTTTATAGTGGCAGTGGTTTACCACTTGAAGATGACTCTGAAAATTTCAGCACTCAGGGTAGGGGCCCTTGATGTTTCAGGGCCCGATGTTTAAACCCCATTATAATGATTGAATAGTGTTCTATAAGTGGGGACCCGAATCTCAAATTGTAGAGATGACCAATTAACCATATTTTCACAGTGATAGCGATATACCACTAGTAGATGACACCGAAAATTTAAGCCCCCATGCAGGGTAGGAGCCTTTGCTGTTTTCGAGCCCGATGTTTGAAATCCAATTATAAAGAATATGTATTTTTTAGGGCCCCATATCTCAAAAACTATAGATGACCATATGAACATATTTTTACGGTCATTTAAAAGTAAAAAAAAATCATTTAAAATACACAATCACTCATATATTTCTTTATCAAAATGATTGAAAATTACGTTTAATTCTGCTGCTTTTTTTTTTTAATTTTCTAACAATTTTTTTTAAAAAGGTACGCGGGTAAAATTCATTATTCTTCAAAACATTTAATCAATTCATGAGATGACTAATGATATAATAAATAATTAGATAAATAAATCAATGAAGTTTTATTCATAAAAGGAGAAACCGAAAATAAAAAATAAATAACCAACCTAAGCGCATATGCGACTTTTTTACTTGTTAGTTGATTAGAAGCAAAAAAAAAAAAGTCAGCTCATCACAATATATGTGTTTGTTGTTTTTTGGGGTTTTTATGTTGTTTTTTTTATTACTCTTGTTTAATTGTTCGAAGAAATAATATGGTACACAAGTAAATCTTTATTGCAAAAATATGAAACAAATAGTATAAATTTTTAGGCAATTGAATCGTCTTGATTTATATGGCATCGTTTTCAAAATTGTTTATTTATAAATCACGTTGCAAACTTGAAAGTGGAAAAATTAGCAAATAGTGAGTGACAATATAAACATAAAGTTATAGTTCAGGCTCCATTTCACATTTTCCAAAGTAACATGCAAAGATACCAACATTGTTCTGGTTGTGAAGACATTTCATTGTTTTTTAAAATGTTTACATCATAATATCTCGCGTTTTGTAGAAATGTGCTTAAAAATATGAATATGCGTAACTTTAAAACGAAATGGTACACACTAACTTTACACAATCATGCTTTTAATACATAATTAAAATACCCCTTGTCTATGAGTTAGAACCCCATCAATCAAAGTTATACTAAAACATTTCAGTTTTTTATCATGTCATTGCATCATATCTCCCGTTTGATGTTTAGAAGAAGAAATATATAATTGTTTTTAAGATCGTCAATTCTAACGGTATTAATTTAAAATTGATAGCCTTTTGGACGGAGGGAGTAATACATTTCCACTTCTTATTCCCTTCCTCTACAAAATTAAGTCAAGATTGGTCAGTTAGTTCCCTGGGAGAAGCTTATACATTGATGTTAATACATTGGAAAATTAAAGTTCTAAACTGGCGTATTTTCACTCAAATGTGTTCTCACGTGTTCATAACGTCGACGTGAAAACTGTAGATTATAAGCATCGATTAGATGAAGAAGTTTCGAGGTATTCCGAAATCCGTGTAAAAGGTGTTCCAAAAACATGTGAGAACATGTGAAATAAACGATGATGACACATGAATGTTATGAAGGCGCATGTCTTAGTTCATATTTGGGGTTGAAAAACCATGTATTTTATTCTATTTATTAATAAATGCCATAATTATCCTTTTTTGTGAGAAATTAATATCATATCAGTTATTGCAAATTATTGTCACGAATGGTCCGCAATAAACATGGCCGGAAAGTAAAAATGGGGGAAAATCCACTATATAGTAGGTTTTCCGTGGGGGTAATCTGGCTATAAAAAGGGGGAAAGCCCACTATATAGTCAGCTTTCCGTGGGGGGAAAACTGCTATATAGCCATTTTTCCGAGGGGAAGAACTGCTATATAGCCATTTTTCCGGAGGGAAAGATGGCTAGGGGGAAAAGGCACTATATAACACCGTAACCAGTTAGCCATCAGATTTCTTTAAATTCTTACAAATCATTTTTTGATTTGTAAACTTTTATTTAGTGAACTAGAACTCATATATTTTAGCATGAAAATTTGAATAATTCTCTGTATCCCTCGAGGTAGTTATATCTATTAATGCCATCAAAATACATTTTTGTAGTCCAAAAATAACTACAAGCAATCATATTTTAAAATGATTATCATACATATTTTCATAATTTTCAAAGCAAACTTATTAAATATATATTAACATATTTCATTGTATATGCATGTGTTAACACAACGTATTGATTTTGCTCTATGCATTTCAATAAATTCCAATGATTTGTAATTTGGGCGCAAGTGGGGTTTTCCTGAAAATTATATAAATATGAGTTACAAAGAATCATTCTTTGAATATAACAAGGTGATAATTTTGGTCGGAACGTGCTTAAATCTATCTTAAAGCCCTTCGGGATTGGATTTTATCACGTTCCAATAAAAATTATCACATTATCATACTAAAAACATGATTCACTATTCCTAAAATAGAACATTTAAAACATATTTGCATATATTATATTTACAATTTAATTACCAATCTGTTTTACATATATGTATAGAAAAAAAGTTGGTACGAAAATCTTCCATGGGAGTTTTTCCAGACATCATTAAACTGAACACTTATTTGATTCAAAGCGAACGTTTCCGTTGGTCCATCACTGTTGGACAAATCTGCACTCCTGTTGACTGAAAAGACAAAACGACGGTACGTACTATGGAAAACTTCCTAAAATCATTTGATAACTCTCAAATAAACAAGTGTTGTCCATAATTAAGAAAAGTGATATACAAAGCACGAAAATGTTTACAAATTGGAACATCCGTAACCGCCAAGTCCCAGCTAATGAAAAAAGCATACTGATTCTTGAATTTTAAAATTGAAAATGCAATCACTTAATTCATTCATTGCATTTCTTATTTTAGATTCCCTGAATCTGATGCGTTTATACAGCATGACTTTGGAAATAAAAAATGAATCGGTTTTCACACCACCAAAAATATGTTTTAAAATTAAAGGCAAGTAATTTTTTTTTACTTTTTTCTTGTTTATTATACCAGAATATAGATTTGTTTTCTTATTTGCATTTCCTGTTTCAGAGAGTCCTAAAAGATTAGTACTTTATATTATTATTGTATTATAAAGGAATCACAAATCACAAAAAACTCACCAAACCCCTCTGCTTTATCGAACTACATCGATGTTTGGGATACCACGTGGACAGTTTTTTTTGGGTATTCAAACTGAAACGAAATAGTAGATGGTTCTTCTTCTTTAGATGCAATGAATTAAGTTTTTTGGGGCCATTTCAATGAAATGCTTTTCAAGTGGTTACAAAAATAATTGTCCTGTTTTGTTTTGGGTTTTTTTTTCGTTTTCATAACATTTTGTTCATTTCCGTAATAAAAATGCAAACATATCATCAAATACCATATCAGATCGTTATATAGCAACAACTTCATGGTTTCTTCTTTTACATTTATCTTCTCTTTAGCCGGGATATTGACAAATATTTATTGTGGGTAAAAAATATGAAAATATCAACACATTTATCCATTCGGACGTTCTCCATACACTGCAATTCTTTTTAAATCATCAGTGTATTTTCATGTTGTTTGGAAAGCATTACCATTAACATTTTTCTTTCTCTTTTTTCACTTAATTTGAAACTTGAAACGATAAATGCTTTTACTATCTCTAAAACCAAATTGATTTGAAAAACGATTTTTTTCATTGGTGCATGTGTTTAGAGTTTTACTATATTTGTTATCTATTATCAAGATAAAGATAAAACAATTGCGATACCAAATTATATTATTGTTAGTTAAACATGTTATAAAAATGTCCTTGTCGATTATTACACGTGTCGAATGAAAACTAGAGACATATTGTAGTAACTATTAGGGAAGATATTCCATTCATTATCAGTTTATATCAATGAAATGTACTGCTTTTCCTGTTGTATATATCTTATTAACAATTTGATTTGACCTTTTTATCAAATAATTTCATTAATTAAAAGTCCTAACGCATTGTTAATTAAATTGTCAGAAATAAACTATAAGAATTTATATCCTTTTTGTCTTGTAGGCATTGATGACAGTCTAACATGCAGTTTACTTTATTCTAATTTTGTGTCAAATAAATGCAAACAGTGGTGCCTCATCTTGGTAAAACCGCTTTAAAATTGCATAATATAACAAGAGACCCTTGGCCACATCGCTCATCTGAACAACAATAGGCATTGTAAAATTAGCTAATTACGAGATATAAACAAACACCAAACTCTGAAAATAGTCCAGGGGACAAGGTCAAAACAATTCTAAAGAATCAGCAATTTATCAAAATGCTTGCATTTAACTAAAACCATACATAATAACATTTCAGTTTTTGTGAAATAAAATGTTTTTCATTGTAAAATTGGATCCCCAATGTAACTCCACCGTACTTCTAAAGATTTTTATTTAAACAAATTTGAATTTACACTGTCTAAGGTTGCTTGTACTAAGGTTACAGCTTTTCTAGGCAACTGGTTTTTGAGAAGAATATTTTAAAAGATTTTTTTCTCTATATATTCCTATGTAAAAATGTGTTCCCTCAAACCGTTGTAACCCCATCATACTCCCCGGGGATCATGGTTTGAGCAAACTTGAATCTACAAAGTCCCTACCTGATGATGTCTTCCTATTACATTCAGCGTTTCTGGCTAATCGGTTTTTGAGAAGAATATTTTTAAATATTTTTCTCTCTACGTTCCTATGTAAAAATTGAATCCCACTGCAACCTCACTCTACCAACTGGGATCATAATTTGAACAAACTTGAATCTACCTTACCTGAGAATGCTTTCACACAAGTTTCAACTTCCCTGACATGGTAGTTTCTACGAAGACGAGTTTAAAGTGTAAACTGTAAAACTTTGACATCCAATTGTAGCCATTTCCTCCAGTAATCATGATTTGAACACGCTTGAATCTACCCTTCATCAGATGACTTCCACACAAGTTTCAGCTTTCCTGATTTGTTCCCGGGATGAAATGTTTTAAAGATTTACTCAATATATTTCCATGTAAAAATTAAACCCCCATTGTGACCTCACCCACCCTTGGGTATAATCATGGTTTGAGCAAACTTTAGTCTACTTTACCCGAGGATGCTTCCACACAAGTTTCAGATCTCCTAGCTGATTGGTTTCTAAGAAAAGATTTTTAAAGATTTACTCTATTTATTCCTAAGTAAAAATTCAACCCCAAATTGTGGCCCCACTCTCCCCCGGGGATCAGGATTTCATTCAACTTGAATCTACAGTACCTGAGGATGCTTCCACACAAGTTCCAGCTCTTCTAGCCACATGGTTCTCCATGAGAAGATTTTTAAATTTCTCAAAATTTTTCAATAATTCCTGATTAACTCCCTTTGAAAAAATCTTTGAATCACCTTTGCCAAAAGGTGCTTTGTGCCAAGTTTGATTGAAATTGACCCAGTGTTGTTGAAGCTTATTTTTAAAGGTTTTGAACATGATTGATGATATTTGTTACTACATACAGTACGGGCAAGGCGGATCTCGTATTTTCCCCGCGTTCCAAATTGCAACGCGTTTTAAGACAGGTATCACAGGTGAACAGGTAACAGGTATATGCCAGCGGTAGGGTCCTCCATCAAGTCAACACCGCCGCAGCCTGGACAATCGATTACGGGTGAACAAAATTATTAAACTGAAACGCGAGTTATTTACGTCGACTAAGGAAAATAATTGAAAGCTGCACATAATTATATATCATTTAATTAATTAACGATCTTATCTACAAAAACATCCTATTTGTTTTAATTGTTAAATTCAAAGCGTAGGGTTTAAAACGTTCATCAATGCTATTTCATTTTGTTACTTGACGGTGTATATTTAAAATGCATTCAAATTGACGTAGTTTATTAAAAAATATGCTTGGTAGTAGGATTCTTAATAATTTATTTCCTGTTTTTTTTTTCTTAAAGTGTCAACAGTTTCTACACTGTCACAGATACGTTTACTTTACCTTCTATATACCTTATTTTATCAAAATTGAATGAACACAAGGGTATAAATATGGAGGGTTTTCAATGATGTACATAGGAAACAATTTGCTTTTTCCCCACGTGTTTATATAAATTTAGGATTTGATAAAAGTCTTTAGAGTTTGGAAAGGAAAACTAAATGCAGAATTAAGAAAAACAGTTCAGATACCAAGACGGAAGGGTTTTTTTTAAACTTTTTTTTATTTTGTAAGGATAAACTTTTACTTACCATGTAGAGTTAAATCACATTATATCGACACATGATCTTTCTATTTCATGACCTGTACGCAGTATTCAGAACGAAAATACATATATAACAGTTTTCGAATGTCACTTTTAAAAGGTACTATACTGATTAATAAGGTATGTTCAACACCACTTAAAATAAGAACTTTGAATTCAAGGTGACCATTGTGTAAGGTGTTCAATCTTCAGAAGTAATTGTACAGAAAGAAGAAATGTTGGTACATCCTGTTATTGCATAAAGCGTCGAAAAACGTAGCAATAGGCATGATGTATATTTAAGAAATAAAGTACGAGTTTTCGTGAATGTTGCAGAATAACCTCCGAGGTCGAGAAATGTTGTTTTGAAATATAAAAGCCGAGGCTTTAGTCGAGGCTTTTATATTTCAATCAACGTTTCGAGACCGAGGAGGTTATCCTGCAACATTCACGATAACAAGAACTTTATTTCTATTCTACTAACAGCCAAGTATTTCTACAGATCGTTTCCCCTATAGAAAGACGATCAAGGTCATTTTGACGGCTGTTCCGGGTAACCCCAACAGTTTTGTTAGTAATGTTTAGATGTGTATCGATCAAAGGAATCACATGCAGACGACATAATTTTTCTTTGGACTTTTAATACTCTTCACTCATTTATAAAATATCTATGAATCATGTTCCTAATATTTTAAGAGCAATTTAATACGATTACTATACACGTGATGTATTTTATGTAAAAACACGCAGTACAAATGTGCTAGGGATGTCCTCGGAACAGTTGCATTGATCTCTTAAAAATAAACATTTGAGGCAATACACATCGTTTTGACTGGAACTAACACGTGAAATTGACATGGTTTTAAAAAAATCTACAGTTTGAAGTTGTACTTTCATTATCAGTGCGAGACAAATAGGTATTTTAATGATGACGTTCGTGGTATATTGGAAAATAATGTCCGCGGCATCTCTTTGATCTCGGCAATAACTGTAGAAGAACAACCCATAATCAATAAACAGTGTATATCATAATGTCATACCCTTTATCGAAGTACACAATCATTGTATTAGCATATCATTTGCTCACCAAAACATCCATAGCACTGTGTGTTGACACACCAGTTACTTACCAAAATCATCATGATGTATAATTGTAATGATTCAACGTTAACTCATCAATCATTGTGATATCCATCGTTGTAATGACCCAACGTTCAATCTTTAAAACCATTACGATTGTTTGCATTATCCTCTTTTAGTAAAATGAACGCGAATAGATACAGTTCCAATTATATTTCAGCAACGATTGTATTGAATTGAATGCATTGTATATATAAGATCAATCGTTTAATATCTTAATAAATCTAACATTAAAGGTGTATCATATATGTATGTAATAATATTCATATCAACATCGTATTTAACACATCTAGAATATGTTCTACCCCTATGGAAATGCACTGTATGCAGTTATTACATGTACACTCGATATTTGGTTTTCACAGTTTTGCCAAAACATAAATGTATCGTATACTTTCAGGTGGTATGGGTACCCTGCCGATATTAATATGGATTAATGACATTTTTATAAAAATACTTTTACCGGTTTAGAATCTTCAAATTTTAAAATATTTAACCACAATATAGGTTATAACTAATAAAAATCTTCGTAAAAATAAAATTTTAAAATCTCTACGGAATTAGAAATCATGACTAACAGATTTTTAGTGAACCCTCTGAACCATTGTGCTACGAAAAAGAGGCTGTTTATAAAACTGCATTTTATTTATAGTCTATGTTGATATATTACACGTCGCAACATGGAAGTGTTCCATACTACATTCAGTTACAAATTTATTCATGTATTTGTTACATGTAATTAAGATTACATAAAGAGATAGGGAAATCTTCATCATAAAGAATTTGCTGCACTTCGCTACACCTTTTTTCATTGATATGATCGATATTCTAAGACTAAGAGTTAGCTAAGTTCAAAATTTGTCGACGCAAAGAATTGACATAATGTTAAAAAATACAAGTGGAGTAATACTTGGTAATAAATGAATGATTACCTTTTTCAAAAATACTTATCATTACGTTAACATCGGACATACCTTGTTCACACCTATCGCCTTGAAATCCAGGATCACACTCTACACATGTGCCATTTTCCATGTGACACTTTAAGCAATTAACATCTGGACAGCAGTCAGCTCCATAGAATTTGCCGACAATTGAGCATCCTGAAAAATACGTTTGATTACTGTGCGTGTGAGCAGCTAATGAAATGTACACTTTGTCAATTCGACATTCTAAACGTGTTCTTGGATTGATTATACGCAAGTACAATTTAAACATTATAATTTACGATGCCTTTATTTCCTTCTGTTCCATAGATAGATTTTTTAAAATGTCCCTTTCCATCGGAAGATCTTATTGTCATTACTTTGTTTCTTCTCCACTATTTTTCCCCTGTTACATGAACATAAAGAACACGTACCATACACCTCAACTTCACAAAGGTCAGCTTCCACAGATCTTTGATATCCGTAAGGGTAAACAAATCCTGGTACTCTCTCATTGTAGTATATGACGTACTGTCCATGCACTGGACAGGTGATGTTAAAGACGGATGGCATCGTGTCTGGTGTAAAGTTGGCGTCCTTGAAACACTGTATTCCTTGTAATCTGTCTGTTGTATTGGAGATGTACAGTGAGAATCCCAGGTATGTCAAAATATGCCCACTAATACGACCTAGTATAAACAATGAAATAATTAAAAAAAACTAGAACAAAGGTAATTGCAAAGCAACAAATAGCTCTTCCTTTGCAACTGTGAGTCAAACAATGTTGTTATGCATGCAAAAAGTGCACAATGAAATAATGATAACCTAGCAGTGTCCCCGTTTTACTGAAAAATAATACTTGCTCCAACTTAGGTATCAAAATAAATAATCAAATAAAATGTTTAACTATTTATAATAACTTTACTACTAGGTGTTTCATATTAAATTTACCGAAGACTTTCCCTATGAATTTTAAAATGATATGGAGCATTACCAGTCAGGAAGTATATGGTGATGTGATTGATGTTGTGGACGCTGGTTAGGTTCACCCACCAAATGGCTAATTCTCTGGCAGCTGATACAGCACATTGACCTCCATTCCATGTCAAGTCAGATTTACGTCCGTCTACAGCGTTACTGGCGTCGTACGTTTCGTCACCTGGCTTCCATTGGTTCTGTTGGTATGCTGGTTTGTTTAGGGCAACATTAACTGTAAGCACAAAATCAAATTTACCTTTCTTGAAGGCAATTAGAAACGATTTCAATCACATATATACTAGTAGTTCATTTAGAAAACTTTTATCCGTTGCTTACAAGAAGCAACTGGAATCCTCAATACAGGACATGGTTTCACAAAAGCATCGTAAATCCTACGTAGTACGTAAGTGGGACGTAGGTTAATTTTGGGTGTTTCACGAAAGAGACGTAAATTACGCAGCGTCGTATGTAACGTCGTAAATCTACGTCACCTCGGAAGTGGCGTAAATCTACGTTTTAGCGTCATTATCTCAATAAGACTAGTTGGTGTATATGCTGTTTGATGACGAACAGGTGCTTCAAAATGTACATGTGAACACTGTATTTTAGGGACAGACAGTCCGCGGGACCTCCCCGAATCGCAAAATTTACATCCTATTTTTCTTAATATTTCGACAGAGTCAATCTAAGGGTCTTTATTATAAATTTAATGAGCAATTTTTATAATTTTAAAATCAAAAAGGTTTATCAGAAATAAAGATCATAGCTTGTCCTTTTAAAAAAAGTTAGCTGATTTTTTTTTATTTCCATTGACAAAGTATAAGTTCATTGACAAAATTACAATGTGACAGTCCTAATTTTGACTTTTTAACTAACTAAATTGCATTGTCAGATAAATCTGCTTTCATAACATTACTTGGTTTACATTACTAAATCTTCAATTTTTGCAGACAATACATAATAGAGTTCTTCTTGACGATTTTAATTTTGTTGTACGATGATTTAAAGTCAGAATAAAGGTGTATTAACAAAATTTGCTCTTTTTTTGAAAACTTGATGAATTAACGCGTTAGTCTAATAAATATGTAATAATTCGTTAATATAGTTATTATAATATCATCTTTGTCTGCCTTTTTTGTTTGCCAGATTAGCTACTGGTTCGAAATACCCGGAAATGACACGCAATACACTAAAAGGTGGTGTCGGAAAACAAGAGGCCCATGTGCCACATCGCTCACCTGAGAAACAATAGGTATGATAAAGTCAGCTTAATGGAGTCATTATACAAACAATCTGGACAATGTACAATAATACATGTAGATCCTGTATAAATAAAATCCATTTTCCCCCCTCGATATTCTTATCTTTATAATCATTAGTCCCTTTTCTAACAGGATGATTGCCAATATTTACAAGAGCAGACCTTAATCACCGCTCCTGCACATATATAGGGACTCAACGTTACGCATGCAGGGATGACTGCACACCTACGCAACTAAACAGGTACCAACGTTTACGCAAGCAGGGAGTGCCGCACACTGCGCTAGAAAAGCCAGAACACCAGCAGGGATGACCACACACTAGTGCTCCGCTGCAACCACCACCAATACAAGCAGGGATGACCCCACTCTTGTATTAATGCGATACAGGGCAGGGATGACCGCATACTCTGCATCGTAGGTTAGAAAACACGAAATTATATAGAGCAGGGATATACTTACACTCAATCTATCCCAATCTGTTCAAGTTTAACCCCAATCTGTTCAATTTTCACCCCAAACAGTCGCTCAATGTAACTCAATAGACATTGTCCCTTTATATGTGCCGGCCTACAATAATTCATAATATTTAAAAATTGGAAATCAAAAATAAACAAACTAATCCGTCCTAACCCAAAAATACTTATGCAGAACAACTTATATACATTGAATATTTATTATTGAATAAAAATAATCATCACAATAATTGGATAACAGTGGATGTATTAATTAAAACAATCAAAAATCAATAAATCATGGGCAATAACTCAATACAGTAATGCAAAAAGATTCTAATGAAAAAATAGCTGCCTGCTTCAATTTTATAGTCATATCACATGTTGAGTATTGCAGTTCTCAAAAAGACCCTTTACAATTGTTTATATATGGGATATTTAGCTACATCAAACTCTGAACCTTCTTGTGAAGCCAAAGAATTGTCCTGGGGCCAAAGTCTTAACAATTACAAAGAATCATCTTGCTGATTAGTTTCTGAGAAGAAGATTCTTAAAGATTTACTCTATATATTCCTATGTAAAACTTTAACACCCCCCCCCCCCAATTGTGGCCTCACCCTACCCCCAGGGATCATGATTTTTACAACTTTGAATTTACACTACCTGAGGATGCCTTCACACAAATTTCAGCTGTCCTGGCTGATTAGTTTCTGAGAAAAAGATTTTTAAAGATTTACTCTATATATTCCTTTGTAAAACTTCGACCCCCCATTGTGACCCCACCCTACCCCCAGGGATCATGATTTTTACAACTTTGAATTTACACTACCTGAGGATGCCTCCACACAAATTTCAGCTGTCCTGGCTGATTAGTTTCTGAGAAAAAGATTTTTAAAGATTTACTCGATATATTCCTTTGTAAAACTTCGACCCCCCATTGTGACCCCACCCTAACCCCGGGGATCATGATTTTCACAACTTTGAATCTACACTACCTGAGGATGCTTCCACACAAGTTTCAGCTTTCCTGGCAGATTAGTTTCTGAGAAGAAGATTTTTAAAGATTTACTCTATATATTCCTATGTAAAACTTCGACCCCCCAATGTGGCCCCACCCTACACCTGGGGGTCATGATTTTCACAACTATGAATCTACACCACCTGATGATGCTTTCACACAAGGTTTAGCTTTCGTGGCTGACAAGTTTCTGAGAAGAAGATTTTTAAAGATTTACTCTATATATTCCTTTGTAAAACTTCGACCCCCCCCCCCATTGTGGCCCCACCCTACCCCCGGGGATCATGATTTTCACAATTTTGAATCTACACTACCTGAGGATGCTTCCACACAAGTGTCAGCTTTCCTGGCCTATTAGTTTCTGAGAGGAAGATTTTTTAAGATATACTCTATATATTCATATGTTAAAATTTCGACCCCCCCATTGTTGCCCAACCCTACCCCTGGGGGTCATGATTTTCACAATTAAGTATCTACACTACCTGAGGATGCTTTCACACAAGTTTCAGCGTTCCTGGTCTTATGGTTCATGGGAAGAAGATTTTTGAAAATTTCTCGAAAATTTTCATAAATTCCTAATTATCTCCCTTTGCAAAAGGGCGTGATTCTTAATTTTCACAACTTTGAATCCCCTTAGGCAAAGAATGCTTTGTGCCAAGTTTGGTTGAAATTGGCCCAGTGGTTCTTGAGAAGATGTTGAAAATGTGAAAAGTTTACAGACAGACGGACAGACGGACAGACAGACGGACAGACGGACGACAGACAAAATGTGATCAGAATAGCTCACTTGAGCTTTCAGCTCAGGTGAGCTAAAAACCCTATCAGGTTTCCTGTAATATCTTCTTTCTGTTAATACCAAACAGCTTACTGTAAACATATTTTACATATTTTACAACCCAAGTTATAAATAGGGATTCGAAATACCCAAAATTACTATATCTATCTATTTATCTATTTATCTATCTATCTATCTATTTTTTTTTCTTTTGTTACAAAATCAAATAAAATCGAACACCCCATGATCACAGTCAAAAAGAGGTCATTTCACTACAAAAAAATATGGGCTTAGCAAATGAAGTAAATTCACTAACAAACTTTAAAATAGTAAATATTTGAAGCAAATACAATCAAAATATACATCTTACCTAATGTTACATAACATTACAATGTTACATTTTGCAGAATTATTGAGTTATGCCTACAAATTGACGTATTGCTACTTGGCAACTCTATGAGATGCGTTAAACGAATTCTACAGGCGAGAACAGATATGTATCAAATCGATTAAAAAATGGTTTATTTAAAAGCAACTGATCTTTAAAAATTTAGTAAATCCCGATCCAATTAGAATTCACTTCGCATAATATATTTTTTAAAATCTTGTTTAAAATATATGACACGAAAAACTTAAGAACAATGATGGATAATATTGAAAGTGGGTTCCAGGGTTAATCCGTCCACAATTCAGGAAGATGTTGACAACATGCATATCTTCTATGTTAAAGACTACTGTAAACGTACTACATTTGGCGGTGTATTCTATTTAGCGCTTTTGGCGAAGTGCGGCCCTCCGCTAAATCAAGTACATCGTTAAGGGGGATGTCTACACCAAATAAGTGTAGGAGATTTTTGTTGCATGCATTTGTTACTAATAATAGGCAAAGTATTCAACAATAATATACCTCAAAGTACAATACTCTAATTTTAAGAGATTTTTAAAATATCAGTCCAGATAACCCCTTATATGTCAAATTTTTAAACATTTCTGTTTTAAAACTCTAATGACAGTGAAATGTTATAAAGTTTGAAAATGAAAAACAAAATAATCATGAATGAAGTTTGTATGATTTTTATTGGAATCCACATAAATATGAAACTAAAATATTTAAAAATTCTTTTAAGGCAAACTGCTGGATGGAATCCCACAAAAATCTGAAAAATTAATAGAAGCAAAATTAGTTGGTTAATGAAATGAAAACAAAAATTGAATGAAATTGAAAAATTCGGTGCGTCTTTTTACCCCATTGAACCCCAATGAACCCCAATGATACCCCAATGAACCCCAATGATACCCCAATGAACCCCAATGAACCCCAATGATACCCCAATGAACCCCAATGATACCCCAATGATACCCCAATGATACCCCAATGAACCCCAATGTTACCCCAATGATACCCAAATACACCTAATGATACCCCTATGATACCAAATGATATCCCAATAAACCCCAATGATACCCTTATGAACTTTGAAACATTAATACCCCAATGAAACTAAATGTGTGCATAGTTAAAAGATCTTCCGCGCAAGCGTGTGAATAAACACCGTGCATGTATATAATTAATATCAAGGGGTTATTTTTCCTTTTTGTTTTTGTTCATTTTTGACCTAAAGTTTTTCTTAATTCTTTTTTAAAAACTATTCTTTAAAATTAAAATAAAAAATCCAAACCATGGCTGAATATTTAGTGGAGCTGGCAGGGTTTTAAAAAATCCACACTGAAATGGATGAAATATAAAATTTGTTCCAAGGTCAAATTTCTCTATAATTTTTTATTACTGTCCCAAATAAGAATATAAAGCAATTGGGGAGCAAAATTAAAAAGCAATTGGGGAGAGAGGGGTTATCCCATTCAACTTTCCCGTTTTCTGCATTCATCATTTATTCGTTAAGACGTATAACACAATCCGTTCATTGTTTACAAATAAAGTATAAGTATTATAACTACCAATCCGCTGTGCATCTTCCCAATTCAAGGGTTTCTGATCCGCAACGCTTCTCAAAAATCGGTTTATATATAGCGGAGCGTATCAGAAAATCTTGAACTGGGAAGATGTCTGTCATGGTATAAAAATGAAATTATAAAACGCTAGCGTATGCGTGTTTATTTGCATCAGATTTGCTTGATCAAAAGTATCAGTCCAATTGTTAACTCGCCTTAAACATCCGCGTTCATGAAAATTTAAACACACCCCACCGACAATCTTCAATTGTTATTACGCACCCCTTTCCACTAAGCATTGGCTATTACGACGTACAGTTCGGTATGCGACGTTCAACTCCGATCTCCGACTGTATATGTCGTCAAGTTATTTTAAGGTCAAGATCTAGTAAATGAAAGGTGCCTACAGGTTTATGAAATTCAAAATATAAATTCTTTTAATGATGCTTCATAACAATATCTTTGTTTCATAGGGTGTACCGGGGCTTAAATTTTTGGTAAGCGCAATAAAAAATCTTGTTTTAAACAACCATTTTCTATGAAGGATAAAAGCAACATATTTCGGAGTTTTGTCCATTTTTTACAATTGAAATGTATCTAGAATGCCTACAGTCTCTCCAAAAACGGCATTAAACAAGCTCTTGACCTCCTCTTTAAAATGATGTCAAATTGAATATAGGTACCGGGATTACTTTTCCCGTGATTAAATATCGAATGTCAGAATATTATTTTCTACATAATTACTTTAAAGCCGTAAAATACGGGAAAAGATTCATCAAATCAATTATGACGTCATAATGGTTCTAGCACCAAAAAGATACTCGGGAATCATTTACTAGATCTTGACCTTAGAAGTCGACGTCAACTTCCATTGCAGGGCGGATCCACGATTTGAAGTTGGGGGGGGGGGTGTCAGTTTTTGGCAGGGGGTTTAGGGCTGCATTGACGCTGGAAGCTCCTGGATTATAGAAATTTTGTACGGAAAAGTCTTCGAATTTTTCACTTTTTTTAAATGTCTTTATTAAAAGTATTTAGAATTTTTAAAGATTTGTAGATTCGCCCTTGGAAGCTCGTGGATTCTAGAGATTCGTAGGGCGGAAATGAAGTTTTCAAATTTTGACATTTGTGTATGGTGGCATTTCTCTGCCCCTTGTGTGCAAGTTATTTTTCTATCAAATATGTCGACATGCAAGATAAATATGTTGACCAAAACCCTCTGCCGTGCAGAAATATTAGAAATATTCTTACGAATGGCTGTAAATTAATCTGTTTTAAAGAATCAAGTTTAATGGTACGGTGTAAATGAAGTTTTTAAAAAAGATAACCATAATAAACATGGAAGAGTCTTTAAAAACACTATCTAGAATAACCAATTACTTAAAGGTGCATGTGTGACTGTTCAGATTTAAAAGAGCGTAACTAAAATGGGCAGTTATGGCAGAGAATGCTTATGCGTGTATTCAAATATGGGCAAATTGAATTAACTTGTTTGTTCGTTAATGAGTTATATAATATAAAACAAAATCGGATGTTCGATAAAAAGGTTATCATGAGAAAATATTGAATGAATGTAAATAAAAAAGTGTTATAGTAATTGATATCCAAATGTATCCCACTGTACATAATGAACCCCACTGATGCTACAATAAATCCCGATATGTACCCCAATCAACCCTATATTAGCAATGGACAGAAATATGTTAAAATGTAGTTAATCGTCCAATGAATATTGTGTTCTCGATTACTAATTGTCGGTCAATTACTTTATCCAATGTGATCGTGTTGTACATTTTTATGGTAAATATTAATTTTCTTTGCATCTTGTGAAATTTTCCTAGTTCAATTCAATTTCTTTATTGCAAAAGACATACGTCTTATAGCACATATAATGGTGAACAATACAAAAATATACTAGGTAAAAATGACACAGGTGCTTAAGGACAGGATCGCCCCCCCCCCTTTCAACCCCCATCCCCAAGTATATAGATCCCCTGGACTTCTTCTAATTTTTTAAAAATGTTTCTTTTAGGTAATTGTGCAATGAATGCACATGTATAAATTAGAGAGAGAGAGAGAGAGAGAGAGAGAGAGAGAGGCGGCCAGAAAAAGGTCACTAATTGTGTTTTTCGTTAATTGGGTGAGATCAGGAGCTGTTAATGAGGCGTGACAACCCTGATGCTTTGATAACAATATACACCTTCAACAAGGATACTGCATATAAAACTACACGTAATTGAAGATGATTAAAAACTGGAAAAATCAGTAATTATCAAAATATTTATCAAACATTAATCCTTTCATTCACTTTTGTTCCGGTTTGCCCTGCTTTTTCGAATATTCGAGAAAAATACATAAAACTTACTACTTTAAGAAACCTTCCTATTTCAAATTTATACCGTTGGTAAGTTACATGATAACTTCAAATCTATTCAGATTCAATATTTATTGAAAGTTTTGAGCCTGAGGGAGAATTTCATATTATTAAAATATTTTTGTTAATATCGTACGTAGATTTACATACGGTATATGTTACATGTTAATAATATTGTACACTGTTAACTCACTCACTCACACACACACACACACTCTCTCTCTCTCTCTCTCTCTCTCTCTCTCTCTCTCTCTCTCTCTCTCTCTCTCTCTCTCTCTCTCTCTCTCTCTCTCTCTCTCTCTCTCTCTCTCTCTCTCTCTCTCTCTCTCTCTGAAAACTGAAAATTACTCTTGAAAAGCAATTATTTTATACATCATTCGAAAAGACTATAATTGTAGCTAGGCTAAAGAGTTTTTTAAACAATAAAACATCCAACATGTTTACCTAACTATTAATGCGTTTTAAAAATGCACAAATTATGTGTTTGAAACAAAAAGATGATTTTGGTATCAATATCAATGAATTAATATATCTGATAAATAAAACCCAACATATCTAACACAAGAATGAGGTTTGTTATAACCAATCTCCATCACTATTACAAGATCATCATACATAAAACAAACAAAAGGTCATCTACACCCCAATCGACAGTGGCAACTTTCTACCACTTTTACCCCCTTTACGCTACCAACAATATACTGTGGGGAAGCCCCCCCCCCCCCCCCCCGTCAAAGAACCTGGAGGTTACTATATGTGTATACCCCCAATAAACAGGTGTCAAAATGTATTGATATGCTCCTACAACGTATGGATGGGTCCATTCTCCTGGGAGGGGAGGGTGTCATATACATGCATTCATACTACTCCACCCCATAAGAGAGTTAGTTTTGCAACATCATTTCTTCACTTCGATTGAAATTTTCACCGAAGACGCAACTTGTTCAAAATCAGCAGTTTTTGAGAATCCTGTGGCAATGGTGCAACAGAAGATGAAGAAGTTTAGTTGTGGCAACTGTAAAGAAGATTGCAAGACTCACCGTGTTCACTGTGAGGTAAAGTACTGTAATTGCATGACATGTTTAATTTGAACAATGATCGCGTAAACTTAAGAAGCTCTTTAATAATTTATGTTGAAATATAAACAATTTATAAAGTTAACATGCCTTACAAACACACCTGTTTACCTGTTAATTGGTCCAATGATAAGTTGATAATTGGATAATAAATAAAATTAAAGAACCGAAACATATTAAAAGAAGTATTTTTAGCACAAACTGAAAGGCTGCAAACATTAGTTTAATTTCATTTGTGTATCAGAGTTAGACCCTAAATATCAATCTTCGGGATTTTGATATAATTGCAACTCTATTTCAGCAAAAATTAGATTTTGTCAGTGTATATATGATGTGTTTGATGCCTACAATTTATGGAGAAATGTTAGGTGAACCTGTATTTTCCATGAAAGATTAATTCTTACTAAATTGGACGCGAAGCCTCTCGGTGCACACATGTGATCTGAGCGAAACCACCCGACCGTTACCAATAAAGTTATATGGAATTATAGATCTATATATTCTCACTATACATTCAAACAGAAAGAGATCATATATAATGGAAAATAATTATGTAATTAGGGATAGTCTTTAGTTTGGGGAGATAAGAATATTTTTATTAAATAAAATAATGAAATAAAACTAAGTCGTTTCTATGAAGTATGAAAAATATACTTGTAACATCGTGTACAGTACATAATTATAGCAATGCATGTTTTAAATTATACATCTCACAAGACCGACGATAACACAATTAATTTGGTATATACAAGTAAACTTCATCAAACCGAAAATATTTCTCAGTGTCCAGTTTAAATTTTTTGAGAAAATCTTAATTATTAAAGACAACACAGAGTAGAACCTTTGCGCCTTCATCAACGCTTACAAATAGATATGGAACACCGGGACTGTCTTATATGGGGATTAAACATTATTATACGCAGTGTTCTCCTCATTATATTTGGTAGTATATTCATTATGTGAGGGTTTTTTTTTATTTTTTTTTTACATTATATCGTGTGCATTTTCCATTATATACAGTACTTCTTTCATTATATCATGTAGTTATTTCACTATATTATGTACATTTATCATTATATGAGGTGCTTCCAACATTATATGGGGTGCTTCTAACATTATATGCGGTCGTTCTAACATTATATGCGGTGAACACAACATTATATTATGTACTTCTCAATTACATACAGTATATTCATTATTTTATGTAATAATTCTGTTATTATGATGATGATTAGGATGAGCGTTTAATATTATTTCCGGTCCTGTCTGCATTTCGTGCGGTAGATTTTTCATTTCGTTGTGATGTAGTCACAGTATTATATATGCTGTGCTTTCATCTTTATGATGATGATCTTTCGGAAGAATTTTTTCGTAAGTCGTTCTATGAAAAAAATGGATGATATTTTACGGGACCTTAAAATGGCTCAATTTATAGATGGATGTACCCATTGCCGGGCAATGCTATTTGTCTAGGCCTGGTTAAACATTCTTAAAATACTTGATGAGACACATTGTCTATTTAAGATTTTTTTACCTGATAAGTCTAAAAAAATAATTTCAATACTACACAAATCACAATTCAAAATTTAAAGTTAAGTTTTCCATATTTCTAGGACCTTGCCAAAATTTTAAAATATTCTCTTAGAAATACCCATTTAGCGTTAAAGGAATTCTTTCTTCTTGGTTTTGGAAAAGAGGTTGGGGTGGAAATGAATATTCGATCTGTTCCTGAATACTTAATACAATATTCATTGTTGTGCCTTCCCGTGTACATGTTCGCTTGCCAAAGGTACACGATTCGTTAGTTAGCGCAGAGACATTTTAAGTTTTTATGTTTAAACTTTTTTATGCCCCCGTCCTAATCGAAGATTCGGAAGTTTATAGTTTTTGCCCTATTCGTCCATCTGTTTGTCCGCAAAAATTTAAACCTTTGTCTTAACTTTTGGGGCAATTGCTTTTATATTTCACAGATGTATTCCTAAGTGTGACAAAACTTTTCTTAAAATTAATAAATATTAGTAATTTAGATTATATTTATCCCAAATAGTAAACTTTACATCTGCATTTAAAGAAAATGAATGAGCAGTTTCTGAAATTTTAAGACACCCCTCCCCTTCCATTCTTCTCTCAATGCACGCCATTCGAGCTTGAAAAATCATCGGTAATGTCTGCATCATATATAATTGGCATATTGAATTCAAAAAGAAATAAGACCTTCATTCGTGCATACATACAGATTAAATGTTGACAAATTATATGTTCTGTTCACGCTATTATATTTTTTTATTTTGATAATTCATATTTAGTAAAACTATTTTTTATATGGATTTCATATCCACGTGTCCGGTTTGGAGCTGCACACAAGAACGAGAGTTCAGCTTCACACCTCTACTTGCATTTAATTTTTTTTTCAAGTAAACCAAAAAAAGTGTGCATGTACAACTCTCATGTGATGAAAATAGAATATGAATGTACATATTTCTGTTTTCACACGAGATGCCCCCTCTCCCCCGGCATATTGTATCCTTCTGTCGTTTCAATAAATAAATGGAACTAATGTTACTTCAACTGCATTATAAACCGGGGTAGAGGGCCGTCCAGTATGTAAATCTACATGTAAAGCTAAGTGATTTAATCGCAAGATCTGTCCAAACTGTCTTTAGTGTACATTATATCAATTTATATGTTTACACACGGCTAATCGTCGTCTGAGCAATAATATCGTAAGGTTAATGACAAGAAGGCCCCTGGCTTGTACAGACATTTTCTATAACTTCAAATTTTCTCCCGCACATATTCCCGATATATTGTTATTTATCAAGTGAGAACTTCTTTCCAATTTGAATAATGGTACAAGGTACTACTATATACATAACCAAATAATAGTATGTTTCCATCTCATCGTTGAACCCATACCTTATTGTACATGATCAGGGTACGATTTCATCGCGTGGATGTCTGACGTTGTAATATTTATTTTAGAAATATGATAATTTTCTGTATTACAATAATAGTTATTATAGTACAGAGAATCTCATCACAAAAAATATGTTTAACATCATCCAGCTGCATGTGCTTCCCTCTCCCCAATACTCTCGAGAAAAAATAATGCTGATTTCTAGTGGTATAGCATTGTATAAAATAACATGAATTTGATGACAAAAAACATATCGTAAAATTGTATTATAACGAACACGTCAAACAAACAGAATTCACAGAATTGTTCTCAACTTGTTATTTAGGGAGTGCTTATTCTCTTTTGAGAAGTGGACAGGCATAGCCTACATGTAGGCTATGCCTGTCCACTTCTCAAAAGAGAATAGGGAGCGCTTTGCCCAGGCAGGCCATTCACTAGGGCATTCAGGCAAAATCCGGATAGCTATATAGTCTGTCCCAAGTTATTGCTTCCGTCACTTTTTGATGATTTTAATAAAAATACACATACCTGTGAAAGAAGTACAGTTGAAATTGTTGAAATAGAAAATATCCAAGATATTTTCATTGACAAATTGACCCTTTTCACTCATAAAACCAAGTTTACCGGTACATGAACAAAAACAAATTTCTTACGGAGATTTATACGGAGATTAATAATGGGTAATGTTTACATCTTTTCTCCATTCGGAAGTACTAGGGACACATCGCAGAGTTTTTCAACATTATCATCTGGGCTTAATAATGGCTGATGTAATGCAAAATCTCTGTAGACTTTCTATTTAAATTTGGGATGTGTACTGAAACCTGAAGCAGTAGAGGGGGTGTTTCAAAACAGATGATCTGGATATTTTTCATATTAGTGGATGAACGTAGTTTTAGCACAAAGGTATTTATTATTATGTTTTACGGTGCTACCGTTCTGGCGAGCGCAGCAAGAATTACACATACCTTGCATCATTGTCAACCTAGTGTGAATTTTTGTGACAGTATTGCTCTACAATATGTATGCCAAAAGTACTAATTTTAATGGTTATGATACATACAGCGCAACCCCCTATCCCGAGAGAGAGAGAGAGAGAGAGAGAGAGAGAGAGAGAGAGAGAGAGAGAGAGAGAGAGAGAGAGAGAGAGAGAGAGAGAGAGAGAGAGAGAGAGAGAGAGAGAGAGAGAGAGAGAGAGAGAGAGAGAGAGAAAGAGAGAGAGAAAGAGAGAGAGAGAGAGCCCGGTCCCTGTTTATAGGTGTGTAATTTCCCACTTAGTTTTAAATTGAATGGTCTGACTATATGCAATATCTACATAAATTTTTTAACTGTTTATTTTTTCATTTTTTCCCTTTTTATTTAGTTCAAAATGTCCTATTGTTTATTTCCTCCCTACTCATAAACTTACTGTACACGCATGCACAATTAGCTTAAAAATGGATCGATATGACAGTAAAGTATGGCTCTTGCTAGTGTATATTCATATAATCTCTATATTTAAAAAAAAATGAAAAAACAAATCATACGTCAATGATCTATACTGAAATCAGGCACGTAGCATCGGGGGGGGGGGGGCACTTTTTCTCGCAGCAACAAATTAAAAAATGTTATGAAAATAACACCCCCCCCCCCCCCCCCCCCCCCCACGGATTAGGATTTTGAGGATTTTGGAAAACTTAAAAAAATTCCCTTTTTTTTTTTTTTTTTTTTGCTTGTCAACATTTCTTGGATGAGTCTGCCCCCCCCCCCCCCACTTTCAAAAACGATGCTACGTGCCTGGAAATAGCTAACTGAAGTACACTCATTAGTCATTACAGATGTTTGATCCACCTCTAAATTTATCGCGGGAAATATAGCGCGAGAGCACTGTGACGTCATCCCTGACTTTGTTCATGTTTACTCAATATACGAAGGTATGGTAGCATGTAACAAATCTTTTGAGTCCCGCCAAGTATATGCGGTACTCAAAACGTGTATTTAAACTTTAAGACACCGTAATTTACGAGTTAAAAGTCGGCCATTTTGGTATAGCACCACGGGTGAAAACATTAGAGAGCATTATGGGACGCGACGTAGACAAAAAATTTTGTTTGGTGGTAGTCTTTTTCCCGCGCACACTGGTTCTTAGAGCTCGCTTCGCTCGCTGTTATAGAAATATCAAGCTAAAAGAACTCGGGACAGAGTATAGTAGTTGTCTGAAAAGTATAAATTAAGGGTCTTCTTCATGCAGTTCATAGCTTTGACAAATAACCACGGATAATTTGTATTTAAATTTTAATATGGTGATATATAAGCACTAAGCATTGTTTTCGAAAATAAGGAAGGGGGGCTCTTTATTTCTCATATTACAAAAAAAAAAGGATTTAAAATCTTGAAAATCCTTATCTTTGGGTTGGGGGTTGTGTTAATATTACTTGTACACGGACGGTGGTATGGGTCACCTGTCGATATTATTGTGGATAATAGTACATAAAATCAAAATACTTTCACTATTTTAAAATGATCAATTTTGAAAATATTTGACCAAAAAATATGTTTTAAGGAAGCCGACTTTAGTTTTCATTGTGCATGTTTTTGCGCATTCTAGTGAAATACAATGTATTTACACCTTTTATGCATTTTTGAAAACAGTTCTCAATTGAAAAACTACAAAAACACTAAATTCTATAATTTATGGTGAGACAGGGCGCCACCCTTTGTATAAATTGATGTTTTTAAATTACTTATTGGGAAAAAATGCTCATAAGCCCAAGTAAGCACAATATTGTATATACAGTGTCATTATTTTTGCTAAAATATGAAATTTTCTTTTATGTAAACTTTACATTGTAAAGCAATCATGTGAGATCTTATTTTTAGACGAATTCTGGCCTGATTTACAGGTATACCTCATGGTACCCATATCCATGTATCCGTGTATTTATAATCCATGCAACATGTAGACATAGGAGTGAAATGTACTATCCATGTTGAAAGGAAATCTCTTTCTGCCTTAACGCACACAATACACAAGTTGAAAGTGAATATATACTCTTATTTATTTGAACATAGTCATTTGTACAATGTATTTCCACTATAGTTATGAAGCTTCATAAAATTATTATGTATAATACAAGTGAAATAGAAAAAGTAGAAGGAAAAAAGAGAAGAAAACATTTACAGGTGTAGTACTTTTTGTTCTACAATGAGTTGCACATCAGTATTATACCGGTAGTGACAAATACAAAATTAATACAAAATTTAAGATTATAATATGCTCTTTAGTATTCTTCCCCTTATCCCTAGATTATTAAAGAATTTTTTGTATGAATGTCAAATGTCTTAATTTTTAAGACCGGTATTTAAATTATTTATTATAATATATAATTTATAGTTTTGATTTTTAATTTCCTTAATGGCTGATGAGTCAATTGCAGATTATGCGAAAGGCTGTAAATATATTACATGTACATGTATTACCATTTTCGTCTTAAACCTTTACCGGTAATTTGAGTATGAGGGGTGGCATTGTTTTGCCTCTTCTTCTCATTTGTCAACGGTTTCTGATCCGCTCTTGTCAGTGGCAGAGTGGATCAGAAACCCTTCACTTGGGAAGATGGTTTTACCTTCAGTGAATAACATGAATAATCATAATTTTCTTTTCCCAAAGAACTATTTTATTTAGAAAATGCATTAATCCAATTAGTGCCGATAAGTCAGCCTATTTGTAAAATACATGTACACTTCCAATGCAAGTGATTATATAGAGGAGTAAAAAGAAATCAATTTAAAAAGCAACTCCCAAAAATGATGAAAAATAAAAAATATACACCTCAATTATTTTGCTCTGCGAGTGCCATATTGTGATCAGTCTCTACATCTGTCCAATATCTCTTGTCAGGAGCATATATTCTCTACACTTATTCTAATCTGGCTCATACTTCACTCACAGTGCTGTGGTCAAAGGGTATGCAGTGACCTTAAATGATGTTTGTAGGTCAAGGTCATATCAGACCTTGCCCAAAAAATTTCAGAGCATACACACTCTTCACCTAATAGCCCTATTTGGCTCATACTTCACATAAACAGAGCTTTTGGGTCAATGGTATGCAGTGACCTTGAACCAAGAAAATGTGAAGGCCACATATCTCTTTATGATCAGTTTTAGACTGTAGATTAATTCCCATTTGCCAAAAGTTTTAGGTTAATTAAGATATAAGCAAAATTCTCTGAAATGCTTTTCATCCTATTGTCCATAATTTAACTTAGGCCCTTTGAGATGAGGTCACCATTTGAATGTTGTCTTATATCAAACAACAGTTTTTGAAAACCCAACTTCTAAATGTTGATCAAAAATTTCTATTCCATCATAATTAAGTAGTACATGTACCAGTATGTGCATTGTTCAAAAGAGAATTTGTTCCTTGAAATTTTGTGGATGTATTACTTGTACAATGATGTTTGAATTATGCTAGCTAGTCCCCATTTCATATTATAATTTAGTTACTTTTAATTTTAGGTGTGTAACACATGGTTTCATGCTGTATGCCAGAAGATAGGAATTGGTGACCTGAAAAAGTGGAGTTCCCTGAAGGATGCATACATTTGCAGAAGTTGCTGCTGCTTCTCAGATGGAACTGGATTTGACTACTTGTTGGGATTATCCAGACTTCAAGAGGTAATCATGAGCATCATTTGATGCTTAATTTTAATAAGGTAGAGCCATTTCTTAAACATATATCTATAGATTTCAAAATCTGCTAAAAACTTTTATAAGCTCACCCGAAATGAAGGTTCAAGTGAGATTTTCTGATTACCTGTTGATGTCGTCCGTCTGTAAACTTTTCACATAGGTTTTGACCCTAGGGCGGGGCCAAAATAGCCATATAGTGTTATTGCAATTAATGTTTTAAAGAATTGTCTTCTTTACTTCTGCTGATGCTGAATAAAAAATGATTGCATATAAAGAATGAAAAAAAAATAAAGCCATCTATCAAGATTTTTAAATTTCTTGTCTCCCATTGTAGGGATTAGAAACTAGGGCGGGACCAAAACACTCTTATAGTGTATAGGGTAGGGTTCTTAATGCAGGTTGTGGCCAAAATGTTAATGTGTATAAAATGTTTAATAATCGTCTACAGACAAAAAATAAAAACTGACTGCTACATGTAAGGCAAGGGTTATGTCTGGGAGAGGGGGGTATATATTTGTCTTATTTTTTTATTCTGCTCAGGAATTTCAATGAAATAAATAAGCAGAAAAAAGAAAGAATAAAGCTGTCTATCAAAGTTCAGTCTGAGGCAAGTAAAGTAACAATATCAGTAGTAAATTGTCTGAAGAATTTAATGGTACCAATTGTTTTCACAGAATTAGTGTGAAAATAAGGTTAATCCGTCCAAAACTTGCGCAATTTTTGTGCGCCGTAAATTGCAGTTTTTTACTATGGGAGGCACTGTAGCTTCCAGGTCGTCCATCCGAATTTTTTCAGACAGGGAGCTACAGACCTGCAGCTAACAGCATCGCTACCATGCATGTGTGTGTTTATATGTGTGTATGTATGTATGTATGAATGTATGTATGTATACATGTATGTATGTATGTATACATGTATGTGTGTGTGTGTGCACTCCATTTCAATTTTCTAGTAAATTAAAAAAAACCTTCCAATAGAATTTCCTCAACCTTTGCACAAATATGTTATTGGACGTGTGATTTTTTCAACCAATCAAATTTAATACCAGTATTTTGGTAAGCCTCGTTTTGAGGTCACAAACATTTACGTGACGCTTTATCAGACTCTGATAACACAACGTTGACAATACACATTTCGGTAATTTTTTGTACGACTTTAAGTAAATCGCTACCATATGCAATTCAAATGAACAACTTGATATTTTTGGGATTTTAATCTAGTTAAGGTAAAAAAAAAAAATAAATGTTTGTAATTTTGGAGGGTTAGAAGATTGCCCATAAGTAAAAGATGAGGCAGACAAGAAATTAAAGTCATCCGATTGACATCGAAACAAGCAGCTGACTCTGGTACCAATTTTCCGGTAATACTTATCAAACTAGTTAATGAACTAGACCAAAATTCAGAGGAGACTTTGACAGATATCCCACATTTATCACACGAAGATTTTTTACATATTATTAAAAGCTGCATATCTACTTCTATGGGTTGACATACCACAAGTAACTAGAATTGTCCATCAGAGCAGACTATAACAGATCGTTAGATCTTCAGCTACGCTTCATAATATATACGGATCGTTTATGTATGCTATATAAAAATGAATGTCACTTAATGAATCTAAATTATTTAACTTTATAACATATGTGTACATGTGTTGAGTTTCTGTTAGGAATATGAAAACTGCAACCACGTACATGTACATGTAATTAACCCCCTCCCCTAATTTATATACCCCAAAGCTTGGGGATAAGGATAAAATAGATATTATGAATTCAAAGTGGTTTTAAGAAATACTTGTGTCATACGTATTTATTTTGATCTGATAATTTTGATCTGAAAAATTAACATGTATTTTCCTAAATAATGCATTTCCCCTTACAACAAGTCATATCGCGAGGGGATGCTCCGCTTTGCGGCACCCTTGTTTCAGTTTTGCATCCTTTTCATGAGAATGTTGGTTTTTTTATATGTTTCTCCTGTTTTATAAGAATTATAAAGTGATTTCAAATTGTTGCTAGGGAAAGAATAACTCATAAGTAAATTCTTAAGTAAAACCTGTTACAAATGTGTTCGTGAAAAGCACTTAAGATATCTAGTAAGATATTCTTATGTTAAAATCTTAGGCAAAATTAACATAAAAATATTTTGTAAAAAGGGCTACAGATGATGATTAAATGTTAATGATGGTTGAATATTCAAAAGCTGGAACAATAGTGAATAACACAATATAGTTTCTAAAGCTTTTTTTTTGTTTTTTGTTGCAATGCCCACTGTGAGGGAAATCATGAGTTTCTGTCTGCCCCTGGGGATGGGGAATTGGAGGTTGTTTTAAATAAAATATGTATTTTAGCCACCTTCTTTTAGTTTATCTATGAAAACATATACACATAAAAAATAAACCTATCTTGAAAGTTGAATAGGGAAAATTAATATCTATCAGAGCCTTGTACCTTTCAATAAGAGGTCATGCACTTTATTATGATCTTTAAGTTTTTCACTAAAATTATAGGTTTCATGGTCCTTTTTGAAAGATTTCAGGCAGGAAGGTGGTCGTCATTACAATATTTTGATTTTTCTACTCCAGAATGAAACATTAAATGCATTAAATTATTGTATTTTCAACCGGGTTTTCCAACGGAAAAATCCAGTTATTAAAATGGTGAAAACGGCGGATGGGTGGGCGGCTGCCAAAAGGGTACCCTCATTGTACGGATAACTCCTCCTACAGTTCTTAAGATAGGAAGTTGTTCTTTTGCAGATCAATTGTACATATATCAGAGGTGTGCATATTGCTAGGATTTTGATTTCCGATAATTTCCGAAATAAATACCAGCTTTTGAACTTAGTCATTTTTTGGCAAAATATTGCATATAGGGTACCCTCATTGTACGAATAACTCCTCCTATAGTTTCCAAGATAGGAAGTTGTTCTTTTGCAGATCAAATGTACATACATCAGAGGTGTGCACATTGCTAAGATTTTGATTTCTGATAATTTATGAAAAAAATACCAGCTTTCGTCAAAGCACTTAGTCATTTTTTGGCAAAATATTGTATATAGGGTACTCCATTTCACTGGATACGGATTGACATGGATTATGGATACAGTTTAAATAAAAGAAAACGCGGTGTGCTGTCACATTGACAGCTTTTCACTTGTATTATAATAATTGTCACCTGGTACCATAGCCCATACACAAACTTGTTGGGGAGTCCCATATATGCATTTAATTTAACTCTGGCTCTGATTAGCAAACTTCCAAGAGATTTAACTTTGTAATGGGACGGTTTGTTATGGTTCCGTTGCTAAGATGTAAAAGCATGGATCTTGTGATTCCATCTGTGCCAGTTGTGAGGTCTACCACTAGAGCAATTTTCCAGTTGATATGTTTTGTGAAATCATCATGGACTTGGACGACATCTCCAGTTTTGATCTTATAACATGATGTTCCTGTTCTGTGATGGTATTGTCTCAGAGAAGTAAGATATTCCGTCTTCCATCTGTTCCAGAAGTTCTGTAGGAGCTGAATTTGTTGTTTCATAAATTCATTAGCTTTCTTGTGATTTAATAAAGAGTGATTTTTGGTATCCACTTCACCAGAATAAGGTAGAGATGTTAATCTTCTTCCATACAGCAACGGAGATGGTGTAAGAGGCTGCAAATCCTCCAGATCTGTTGAAATGTAAGTCAGCGGTCTCTCATTCAGCATTGCTTCTATTTCTGTTACTACGGTGTGAAGAGTCTCCTTATTTATCTTTGAACATCCAAGAACTTTCAATAACAAAGTCTTTGTCAATCCAAAGAGTCTCTCCCACCATAGTTTATTGTAGTTCCTTGCTTGATAGTTTTCTTATGGTTTGCTACTGCAACAAAGTTAGCAGTTGGTATGAACTCCTGTGGTTCTTGGTTAGATCTTGTACTGCTAGCATTTCCAGCATCCTTAATGCAAAATCCGTAATTGCTCTCCTCAATGAGTTTAAATCCCAGTTGTCATCTCCTTTGTCCCAATAATGTTCTTCCGAATGTCTGCTGGGAGCTTGTTGTAAATCATTGGTCTCAGAATCGTTCAATACGTGGTTTTGTTAGTTCCTAAAGACTCCAAACCTCTATAAATGCAGCACTCCATTTTGTCATAGAAAATTCTTAAACAGTCTGGATTGGATTTTGATAGTTATATGTTAATAAGAGCCCGTATGTGCGCACTAACGATTTTGTGATTTTGGCCATATCTTTCAAATAAGACATTTGTTGCCTGTCTGTACATGTTGTTTCTATTGGTTAAACTAATTCCTGAGATAATGCGAAGTGCTTTTCCACTCAACAACGATCAAAAATAACAAAAAAATTTATACATCAGATAATCTGTTGATTCCATGAATAGTTGTGTTAAAGCAATGAAAAATGACAATTAAAAACTGTCAACCATTTCAAAAATCCATAAAACAATATACAAATTCAAAGCAGAGCAACACAGTCCTCTAGAAAGATATGTCAAAAACTAAGTGTATGCAAATATGTGTAAAATTCGGGTACAGGTATTTATTTTTTGTTTTACTACCAAGGGGCCATATGGCACAATTCCCTTTAATCTCCTTTCAAGGCAATGTTGCTCAGGTGAGCACTGTGCTCTCCTAATATTTTAAAAAGAAAAAACAAGAATTGTTACAGAAAAGGATGACATCCCATACCACTTACATGTCAGCAGCTGCTTTTTATATACCACACATATTGTACAATGAATTAGAAGCAATTCTTCAATGATTTTGATAATTTTCAAACAAGTCTTGAGGAGTAATATTTTACAGTCAGCTTATAAGAGGTTTGATATTTGAAATAGGAAAAAGATTTATTTGCTAAAATATTTAAAAAGATGGCTCTACCTTACCTGATTTTGTGATTCATTTATCACAATCGCTTGATTAACGTCTTTTTCAGGACTCTTTTTGGGGATTAACACTGACTGTATCCGTGTGTAATTTTGGATACTTTAGGTATCCACTAAAACCTTAACCATTGTACCTAAAAACTGCATTTACAGGCACTGTTAATTCTTAACCCAAAGCTAGGCATGCTATTGGTAAAGTAATAGAAGCACATGTAAGATAGACAGAACCAAATACAGAATAATTATGGGAAGGGTAATACAGGCAAACATTAGCCTGAAGACTGAAATGGCTTAGTGGTTAGAGCACAAACTTTTTGGGTAACCTTATAAAACTAGGCTTTATGGTGGGTTTGATACCACTAAAAATTTCTTTTTTATCATTTGTTAAAATAACCAATTGGGAAACTGAATATAATGATAGTTAAACATTGTGCTTTAATTTGCAAACTTGTTATATAAAATTATCAAATAGATTCAATTGAAAAAAAATGAAATTGTAACTTTACAATAAACCAATGGGGATTTGTGCTATCTTATTCCTTCATATTTTTTGTGAAAATCATAAGTATAGATAGGCATATGTGCAAGAAGTTTTGATGTGATGATTTGTCGTGAGTTTTTGAGTTCATTTGTTCATTGGAGATGAAAGCTTAAGTGAGCTTTCTGATCACTTTTTGTCAAATTAACGTCTTTCTGTCTGTCTGTACTTCCATCCATCGATCCGTCTGTCTGTAAACTTTTTACATTTTCGACTTCTTCAACAGAACCACAGGGCAGTTTCAACAGAACTAGTACTGGTACACAGAATCATTAGGGAAGGGGGATTCAATTTTGTTTTAAATGAAGAACCACACCTTTTTTCGAGGGGATATAATTAGGAATGGATAAAAGTTGTTGGTAATTTTTTCAAAAATCTCCTTCTCAAAAAACACATGAATAAAAAAGCTGAAATTTCTGTGGAAGCATCCCCAGGTAGTGTGGATTCAAGTCTGTTCACATCATAATCCCAGGGATTGGAGGGGCAAAAATGGGAGAGGATTTTTAACATATGAATGTGGAAATTTTTTAAAGGTTTACTAGGAATATATAGAGTAAATCTTTAAAAAATCATCGTGTAAGAAACTTATCAGCCAGGTGATTCTTTAAAATTGATTAGACTTTTGCCCCTGGACGATTTTAAGCCTCACAAGGAGTTCAGAGATTGATGTAGGTTTATATCCCATATATAAACAATTGTTTAGGGTCTTTTTCAGAACTGCAGTACTCATCGTGTGATATGACTATAAAATCATCCTCTTAGAAAGGGGACTAATAATTTTATTTATACAGGATCTACATGTATTACTGTACATTGTTCAGATACTTCGTATTATGACTCCATTAAGCTGATTTTATCATGCCTATTGTTTCTCAGGTGAGCAATGTGGCCAATATGCCTCTTGTTTTTAAGGTGTTTACAAAAACACACTGTTGTTCATAGATACAAGTATTTTAAACAAGATTCCCATTTCACTTTTCAGCATACTACTTCATTGATATCACATGTTTGTTCTCCAATTAACTCTGTAATTTTTAACTTGTGAGCACAGCTTTACTAAAAGTTTTCTTTCATGGACATTTGTTTCCACATGTTTTTGACATGCATTTGATAAGTGGACGGGTGTACAAAAATGTGCCAGTCAGAATCTTTGTTGCGAATCACAGTTGAAATTCACAGCAATTCAAAAGTGTCATCACTCAACGCATCGTTTTTTGGCGGAAGTGTATTCCTACACGTTAGATTTGTGATTATAATTAAAGATTCAAGTTCATTCAAATCATGATCTTTGAGGCAGGGTGGGGTTACAAAGTGGGGAGTTAGGTTCAAAGAGCTAAAGCCACGAAGGGCCAATATCGGCCTATTTTTTCATGGAAAATAAAAAAAAAGCGGAGAGGAAAATAGTTATGAAAATAAAACTTATAGGTATTGAGCGTAAAATATGTCTGCAAAAAAAATTCTGTCATGACGTCATAACTATACTGTAGACGTTTAAACACACGCTCTCTAGTGTTTTCCGCTGAAATTATCAATTTTATCTCATTTATTCAAAATTTTCGTGATGGTCACACCCGTTGAACAAAATTAAATATATGTCATTTGGAAGAGAATAGAAAATGCAAAAATATTGCATACTTTTATTTTGTTCAAGAGGTGTGGCCACGTCTAAAATCGAACTTTACTATCAGTTTCACACTCACTGGAACAGTAGAATCACGGGGAATACCCCTCAAATATATGAAAAATAATGTCTCTACATTGCTTATCTGATTACAGAAATGTTTTGAAATGCAAAAATATTAATTTTATTTTGTTTGATTAATTTTCCTTTCGTTAGTTTAAACTGAAAAAGAAAAACACTCGTTTTAATACTGGGCGTATGCAGCTATGTCGTCTTAATAATTCAGATATAGCTCGGCTATGACCGTGTATTTGTAGTAAAAGACAAAGCTAACTTATCAATATGATGATTCTTGATATTAAAAGATAAGTTGATAATATGTAAACTCCTACCGTTTTTTTTGTGCTATGATAACTGCATAAATTCCATTATTATATAACACTCATCTCCGTGTCGCCATGGTCACTGTTTACAAAAAGGGCGATAACTCGAACATGTATTGATTTATCGATACATGTTTTTTACGCAAAAACATGCACAATGAAAACAAAAGTCGGCCTCCTTAAAATAAAACAAAAACATTTTTCAAGCTTAAATAATCCATGAAATGTAAATGAATGTAAAATGTTTTACTCTGGTGTTTATGTTTAAGGAATTTTACAGTGTAATTGTGCACTGATTTTATATAATTTCAGTAGTTTGAATTTGTTCATAAAAAACTTGTGTCGCATTTAATATGACGTCATAAAGCGTTGGTAAACCTACGTTAAACACGGGCTCTTTCCATGAGTCCTACACCATTGATAGGGACCAAACCAAGCCGATGCTTATATTTTTGTAAAGTACATTCAATTTGGCCTGAGACTGTTTCCTGGTAATATTGTTAAATTTGGATATTGGCCAATTTTGACCCTTCGTGGCTTTAGCTCTTTACAGAGGAATATATAGAAGAAAATGGAATAAGGCAAATCTTTCAAAATCCTCTTCTAAAAAAACAATAGGATATGTCTATAAAATCACCCTGTCACAAAAGGGGATGTATGTTTAACATAAAAATATCTGAAACAAAATTCATAAAACCAATTTATACAAGCATCCATTCTTCTACATTGTCCAGATTTTTGTATTTGACCCCAAAAAGCTGATTATATTATGGCTATTGTTGCTCAGTTGAGTGATATATATAGCTTATGGGCCTCTTTTTATACAATGAATTGCATAACTGTTAGCAATTTTACATAAGACTTTGGTAAAGGCCTGTGGGCCTCTTGTATATGAAAAGTAGGCTTTGTTTGGTTTCAAAACAATTAAAGTAAATGCATATATTATGTAATTAATTAATAATAATTATATTTGTTTTCATTTCAGGCTGCCAAAAGAGGTCGCCAACATCTACAGGACGCAGTACAGCGAGAGGCTTTACTTCTAGAGGACAGATATGTAAACAAAACCTGCTCTGATTCTATTCCATTTGATGAAGACAGTGTGGCACAACATTATCTTGACAGATACCATTTCAAATCAGGAACAACCCTTAGAGCAACTGGTGATGGAGACTGCCTGTTCAATGCTGCATCCATTATACTCTGTGGTGATGAAAGTATGGGAACCGAGCTCAAGTACAAGTGTTGCATTGAGATGGTATTGAATGGGAAGGAGATACAAAACCACAGAGACAGGGCAGCCATAGTTCTCCTTTCACCGGACTATGAAGATGCTGTTCTCAAGTGTGTCAGAAGTGGAGGATATTCCTGTGTGTGGACAATCATCGCCCTGAGTAACGTCACAAAACATAACATTGAGACATTGTATCCCCTGATAAATGGACCTAAAGATCTGGCAGCAAGGACAATGAATACCATGATTACTCCATCTTCAGGATTGACAGAGGATAAGCCAATGAAAATCATGTGGACACACACCTTGTCTAAGACCCCGTCGGCAAAGAAATCCTGGACTCCAAACCACTTTGTTCCTCTCATAGATGACCCAAAGATTCTTCATAAAGGCATATCAGCAAAGACATCAACACCAGCAGATAAAGCTGCATCTGTAATCTTCATTCCAAAGCATCCAACCCAAGGAGATAGGCCATGGAGAACACAAAGAAAGAGGTCCAAACCACTATCACCAATACGTACTGTGGAGAGTGACATCCATTGCTTCAACCGTTTTGAAAATCTCAGTGATAGTGAGGACTGTAATGACCCTGATTTTCAATGTTCAAGTACAAGTTCCAGCACTGACAGTGATAGTGGATCAGCAGGACAGCAGCAACCATCCAAAAGAAGGAAAACCAATAAGAAAAAAAGAACGAAACCACAATGCCCACCACGTTCAGTTGGAGAAGAACTCATGGACACCAGTATTCAAGATGAGCCAGATAATAGCCTTCCTAGCCCAAGACAGAGTCATCATGATACCTTTGTGCAGAAAGACACATCTGTGTCTTGTGCATGGAATTCTGGGGAAGATAGCAGTAGAGTTGAGCCCAAGTTTAGTAAGATTACTTCCAGTATGATGCCCCTTCCAAACCCTGGAAGATTCCTTTCACCTGAGGAACAACTTGAGATTCTAAGATCAACAGAAAATGTGGCAACAAAGGTTCCCTCAGGAAATAAATCCAACTCCTATGTGATTGTGGACGATAGTGTGAATAGAGAGAAACGCAGTAACAACATTCGATCAGATTTTGTTGATGACTGTGGAGTTTGGGATTCAAGTACAGGAAATACCGTCAACATTCACTTTATGATAACCGATGAAAAACATTGCAGGTTAAGGACCATATTTCTGAAAGATGGAATATTCTGCACTGAAAAACGATCAAAGTACGGCAACAAAACAACACAACTTTGGAATCCAATTCATCCACAACCAACCGAACAAAATTTAGTGAAAATCCATAGATACTATACAAAACAAAAGGGAAACCACACGTTCAAGAAACGGGTGACTACATTTGAAAAACTACCATCTAAATTTGAATCAAAGACAAACTTTGCATTTATTGAATATTGTGGGCAGCAAGAAAAAATCAGCAGACCTCATGGAAATTCACAGGACAAAGATGAGCATTATACTAGAACAGATCCTTTGATATTGCACCAGGCCAATCAGCTAACCAAAGACAAAAAACCTACAGAAATAATGAACATGATGGGAGAAGACAATTCATTTATGGCACCGAAGAATTCCAAACAGATTAGAAACAAAAAGTACAGGGAAACGATTAAAGAGGAACCCCTTAAACCGACAAATGTAGCAGACGAAGTATACCAAGTGTTGTGTTCCCTACAAACTTCTGACTTTATTCAACAGTTAGTTTTTACCAAGAAGAAGAGACCTATTATCCTCCTTTACTCGGACAACCAAATTAAGGATCTGAGAGCAAACTGCCTAGGAAAGCATGGCAGCGTGATTGGCATTGACCGAACCTTTAACTTAGGATCCTGCTATGTCACGGCCATGACTTTTAAACACCAAGCAGTTGTTCAGCGAGAGACCAAGGGAAACCCAATAATGCTTGGCCCAATAATGTTGCATTATGAAAGCGATTTTGAAACATACACTACCTTCCTTCAACATATTCATCAAAAAATAGGAGACAATTCAGTTATCCTTGGAAGTGATGAGGAAAAGGCTTTAACTAAAGCAATTCACCAGGTGTTTCCTGCAGTAACCCATTTGCTTTGCACAAAACATTTGAAAGATAACATTCGTCGTAATTTACAAGACAAAATTGGGTGTTCAAAAGAAGATCGTGAAAAAATTATTAAAGAAATTTTTGGACCACAAGGCGTTGTTAAAAACTGTGATGACTCGACGTCTCATGAAACCACCTTCTATAAGTTGAAACCATATTTCCAAAAATATCCATCTTTTCAAACTTACTTTGACAAACACTTACGTGACAACCTCATCAACCATGTCATTAGGCCTATCAACGATGGAATTATACAAGAGCTCTGGACAAATAACAACACAGAATCAATAAACAACAGGATGAAGATGGAATGCGATTGGAAAGCGAAAAAACTACCAGCCCTTATTGAATGCCTTGAGAAGATTACCAACAGTCAGATGCAGAACTTGAGGAGATCTTTGTATGGTTATGGAAATTTTAAGTTGACCACCCATTTTTCCAAATTTCGATTAAGTCAATCAACATGGGCAGGAAAATCTACAAGGGAAAAACAAGTTCTATTTAACAAGTTTTTAACAACCAGGAAGGTGAACATCTCTGAAGAATTAGAGTCTTCAAAATTTGATTCTAAATTTACCATACCAAAAACAAAGACATTAGCCAAGAAACCAAACCAAAGAAGCAGACCCCGTGCTGAGAGAACTAGGTCATTTTTTAAATTAAAAAAGTCCAAAAGGAAATCTGCATGTTCAACAGATGAAGATTAATTCTCAAATGAGCATTACCTCGGCATACAAGACAAACTTAGTTGATATTTATTGTAAGACTCTTGGAAGTGACATATTGTACGAGATTAAAATAATTATGAATAGTTCTGTGGACTAATATCTTTGCATGCAATATATTATATGTCTATACCATCAGCAAATATATTGAACTTTTTGCATCACTAATGTGCGCTGTGAAGTGTAATGCTTGACTTGGACTGATTAGCAGAAACCATAGTATACCCATGTCATTGTTGAATTTATGTCATTGTTGAATATGTGAAAATATCATGAGACTGCTATATAAAATTGCATAAATGATTATTATTGATGTTTTGTTATTATTCAATTATATTCCAGTGTAAAATGGAATCATTTGTATTCATGATGGCTCAATTTTGGTTGCTTTTCTGGATATATCCATTTACCTTGACAAACATTTAAGAAATTTGATCCATGAACCTAAAAAAACCCAGTAGCAGTTCACCAAAATTGGTCCTCATGAAGTCAAGTGTTTTTTAATAACATTGAAAGATGGAGTATAAATATCCTCCTATAATTTTGATACAAAATTAAACTGGTCTGTAAACTGAAGATTACTGTGGTTCAAAATCAGTGTCAATGTGGTAAAGGATAAAAAAAAATATTTGGCAAAATGTTTGCAAGTACACACCATCATTTGAATATATCATTAAAAGTTCAAGGTTCAGCTATCATAAAATCACCACCGGTGATTAATAACCTAACTGTATAAGCCACTTTTAATTGGCTAATGAATATTGATAACTTCCATCGGGACAATATTGCAGTAACCATGTGTTATTGGATTAATCTACCGTGATAAAGGCATTCATAGGATTTTAATTTTCAATTCAAATTTATTGTGATCATTCATTTGGGATGTTCATCAATTAACACATACCAGAAAGCAAAGAATATGTGTTTGTGTGATTGAGGATGTGTGTATGTTTATTTGAACAATAAAATGCTTTATTTGGTGATTCATTCGGGATATGAAGGTAGCGACATTGCAGAAAAAATACATAACCCCGTTATCAGTTTCTTGTCAGTTTCAGCCGCTGCGGATTTCTACCAATCATTCAGGTAGTGTAGATTTATACAAGGGTTGTTCGGAAATTATTGAGACAATTCAAATATTTCCCTTTTTAAATGAAGAATTAGTGTTAAAGTTGGAATAAAAATCGAAGAAACCCCAACAAGTAACTAAAGAACGTAATATTAAAAGAACATCAAATGTTTCGTTTACGGCGGTAGATAAACAAGTCGGTGGTCGGGTTACCTGGCACAGGCATAAACTCTGAGATTAAAAACTTGAACATCCAATTTCTAAGTGCCCGTATACCTACAGTTAATGTTATAAGAAATGAAATAATATATGTTCGTTTTACAATTTTTGCGACTACATTTTGACCAAGTTTCACTGATGTTTGAGTTGAAATACGAATATGGTACAAATATATTTACCAAGCAATAGAAAATTCAAATCTGACAACGACTTTACATTGAATTTTGACGTCATGGCGGTGCAGCGAATATACTTCAAACTGGTTAAAATATCTTAAATTTTATTTGGCTTGAGATAACTGTTTTATTCGATTACTTACTTATAATGTCAGTAGTTGCCTGTTATTTTATTTTTGCATTGATTGACTCAGAGTTTCATAAAAACAAAAAAGCAATTTCCTGTATCTTTACAGCCTTACATTAATTGCATTTCATAACATTCACAGTAATGTCTAATAAGCATTAACATGTTATAAAATGTGTTAAACAGCTAGTCTTGTCAATAAATGCATTTCAATTTTGGTGTTCTAAGAAGTAAGGAAATGATGACGTCAGGCTAACGTCGTAATGAAAATATAAGGTTTTGAGAAATCTTTTAAATCTTTAAAGTTTTTTTGCCAAAAATTGGCCGAGAACACATACTAATGTTTTTTTATGAATTGATTCATAATTATCTCCTCTGTTTTTGTGTTGAGTATGATTAATTTCGTCTGATTCGTTTAAAAGTTTGGAGCATAGTTTTGTAATGCGTTTCTCGGTTAAAATGTGCATTTTACTATATATTTCATTGAAATGGCGTTGCTTGATTTTATTAATGACACTGTATTTGAAACACGATAACATTATTACCGCGCAGACGAATCTTAAATAAATTTTAGAAATAAAACTATAAAACCTATGGATCACGTGGACAAATTTTCAAGGTAGGTTTTCTCACAAGCAGGTAAACCCGCGAGCTACCTTAAGGCCACGCAATTGCTTAAACAAAAACTATACGATGACAAGGATAAAGAGCTTCAGTTCGTCATATTTTTTTTACTGATGGTTTTACTAAAATTAAAACAAAGGGACTAAATATCAAGCTCTTTTTACATGATAACTTTTATCAACAGTTCTGAAATACAAAATGACTGAAGGAGACATTAACAGTAATTTGACTTTCGTGTAAAAATAACCCGAAATTTTTTCCACAAAAACTCAAGAATGAGAGAAAATATAAATGATGACATCTTGAAATGAAAACAAAAGATGAGAAATAAAGAGCAAGTCTTATTTTTGATCGTCTGTAAGGTGTTTAAAACACAGGAGCAATGAGAAGCGTTAAAATGACGTTGTGAAAAATTTGCAGAACTTGCGCCGGGTCACTGGTAGAAGGCACGTTGAACAGCTAACTAGGGATGATCTAATCATGCCGTAGACAGAAAACTTTTTACTTCAATAAACTATATCCTTATTTAGATATTTGTGAAATTGCAAGGGTTATTCTTTGTTCCTAAACGAATAAGAGAAAATGTCTCAATAAATACTGAAAAACCCTCGTATATAAAGCACTAAAAATGGCTAGCGACACGAAAAATTGAAATTGTGAAAATTCGCGTTGTTAGCCATTTTCAGTGCTCTGTATATTCAATTTACTGGTTTAGTATCTATACATAGACCCGATACGTTAAAGGTGCCTTGTGTTATTAATATTGGGGATATGTTTTGTATATTTTAATACATGTATACAATGCACTTTGATAATGTTTGGTTTTTTTTTTTTTTTACGAAACTAGAGGTATTGCGAGCAAGCTCACAAATGAAAATATCGAAACTGAAGTCTTTCTCTAATGGAAAAGAATCGATATGTCTCTTTTTCTTAAAGTTATGTTGAACTAGCACAAACTCAAATCAGGACATAATTACAGGTCACAAACAATTTAATCTTTGAGTCAAATTTTAGCTTAAAAAATTCTAATCATTACCCATTACAAGATATGGCCCAATCGGTGAAAAAACGGCACATAGTTGAAATTTCATTTGTGTAACATGTTGTTACAAAAAATTCACTAAGTGTATTAATTATGAACATACTTAGTATCATTTGAGTATTTACGAGTTCATTGGGGTATCATTGGGGTTCATTGGGGTATCATTGGGGTATCATTGGGGTTCATTGGGGTATCATTGGGGTTCATTGGGGTTCATTGGGGTATCATTGGGGTTCATTGGGGTTCATTGGGGTAAAAAGACGCACCCGAAAAATTAAAAGAAATACTGAATTATTTAAAAAATCTTGGTTTGAAAGATCCTGTTTAAGAGTTGTCTTTCTTCATTTTACTTGGTCTCAAATATATTAGGACCAATTTTCTAATTTAAAAAAAAATCACGAAGAAAAATTTAAAAAGGTAAAAGTATATGCTAAAATGTAGGAATAAGGTTAGAAGTGCTTATGATAATGTTTGAATCTGAAAAAATTATATTTTTGATGAATACATTAATTTATGGGTAGCAGGGGTGATACTAAAACAAGTCCCACGGAGAAAACAAGTCCCACGTAAGTCCCACGTAAGTCCCACGGCATACAGGGCTATATATTAATACAATAAATAATGATTATGATTAAATATGATAAAATAATGATAAATCACAAAACAAAATATTTTAAAAGCATTAATTACGGATTCATTGGCGAAAAATCAAAGATAGATAACTCGTACGTATAATTCATATGCCAGCAGAAGAAATCTATGTATGTCCGCCGTTTAATTGATGAATACTTTAAATTTTCTCTAAAAAAATAAATTCTAATAGCAATAAAAAGTTGACTTTACGTTCATTGATCAACACAAAATTAGCAAAAATCTGGTTAGTAGACAACTCCTACGCAGAATGCATACGCCCGCCGAGAAAAGTTCACACCTGCCGCTTACCTGATGGATGATTTTAATGTTTGTCTTATTTACTTTATATTTTCTAACTTTAAAAATGATCATTTTAAACTCCTGCCGATTACCTGATGGCTAATTTTTATTAATTATACCCGCACTTTCTAAAGAAAGTTCGGGTATATTGTTGTTACCCTGTTCCGTCAGTCCGTCCGTCTGTCACGTTTTACTTTCTCAAACTGCTCTTACATCTTATAAACCAGCAAACTGAACTCTTGGAGTTTGGTTGGGGGTGTCATGTTGTTTTGCAAAAAGGTTTAAAAAATTATCTGGTAGTCCTGGGGGTCAAATAATTGGTAAAAAATGACGTGTTTTTTTTTTAACAGAAAACATTCTTCCTCGAACTCCTCCTACATTTTCAACAGTAGACAAATCATGCATCTCGGAATATGTTTTAGGGTAACAAAATTTAAAAAGTGTTTAATTCTTCATTAACATGAATTAAATTTTTAGATGAAAGGTATTTACAGCCTCAAAATGGTTTGTTATGAATAATATGACTGTCATTTTCAATGCAGCTTCATTAATTTTCTCCAAAATCGTTTCGGAGCGATTCTGCAATTTTTTGCTGCATTACGGGTATACGAAAGGCATTTTAACTGTTTTTAACTGAAATTGCTGAGCATCGTAATGAAACATGTTGCATTAATCAACCATTACGTAGAGGTCGTATCGTTAAATCAGACTGATACAACCGGTATGCAGAACAAAAAGCAAGTCTTCTGACAAATAGAGATTGTATTATGTCAGATTATATCGATCCAAGTAAACAGGATAAACAAAATTCAGTGTTAAAATGTTGATATTAGGCAGTTATTATTTTGAGAGGGTGATGATCTTTTCAACATTTTCAACTGAGACAGTGTTTACAAACGCAGCCATTACCAGATTTCCTTCGTTTCAGAAAACAAAGCTGAATTCATGTTATAATACCTTTATAATAGGACTTATGAAAAAAAGGATAGTTGTTTTATAAACAACAAAACATATTTGTCAGAAAGTATGTAGTTCATATGGTTTTAATTTATCAATAAGAAAGCAGAACTTCTTTTGATACACGTCTTAATAAACATTGAAAATCAAAAGTGCAGTTTAGAATTCAACTAAGTGTTTACGAAACAAGACATCAATCAACAACATATGATACATCAATACAATAAATTGTATGTACACAACATACATATCTAATGATCGGTCGTCTTAAGAGCTATTACACCTTTCTTTACAACACTTATAATATATAAAAATTGTTAAGCTTAATTCTATCCCAAGTAATGAAGTGAATATCGATGGGATAAGCATTAAAGATTACCTTCCGGGACCTATCACAAAGGACAACTAAAAACGGCCACATTAAGCCCGGGGCTGATCAAAGCCAAAAAAACAAATATTACACAAGTCTATAGCAAAATTCTACATTGCATGATATCAATGCAACGGATGTAACCGGGTATATTTTGGCTTCAATTTTCAATGGAGAAAAAAGCACCCGGTTCAATGATTAACGTTGTTAAATGATTCAACTCAAGGACGTGGCAATATTTTTGCTTATACGTCTGGTCTGTTTTGTAAATAACTAGACTTTGACCCGTGCGTGCATGGGTTGACATATTGCATATGATATCGAACATTTACAAAATAGAGATATCGAAACACCATATATTGTTGATATTTGCATAACCAAACTTCAAGCCTACAATAATGCTATTAATTCTACTACACTCTGCTGAGTTGAAAAAATTGTGTCTCTGGAAAGGCCCTCACCACAGTTAAAATGCCCCCGTAATGTAGCAGAAAATTGCAGAATCGCTCCAAAACGATTTTATAGAAAATTGATAAAGTTTCATTGAAAAGAACAGTCAAATTGTTCACAACAAACCAAAAGTTTAATTTTATAATTGAAGAATTCAACATATTTTAACAACGTTTTTTACACACTATGTTGACATTCGAAACTCTCGGGATTTTTTTTTTATAGTAAATGCACTGTGTTAGAGTTATCTCCCGTATTTTCTTTGATGAACAGAAATTTCCAAAGAAAATTAACACGCATTTGTTTTATCGTTTCCAAGTTTATCCATGCAAATGTGATATTGTGGAAACATAAAATAAAGAGCCTTCCGTGATTAAGCGTGAATTTAATGCGCATGCGCAAGATTGTAAAATCCAAAAAATTCAGATGATTTCCGGAATTTTTTGAGGAATTTTCGTTGATTATTAATTAATGAAGCTTGATTGAGAAAAAATAAAAACAAATTGGTAATCTTCAAGTACCAATGATATTTAAAATATATAAAACAAAAGACAGTACTCTTCCGATTTATCGGCATTAAAGCTAAAAAATTCGAGTCTATTATTTTAATATAGTAGTATAGATAATGAATTATACTTTCACTTACAAAATCAATTTTGTTTTTCTGCATTTTATACAAGCTTCTCGAAGATAGTAACACAAATGTTTAAATGTTTACGGTTATGAATGGACTATATAAATTATTAAGAAGAGACGTAAGTCTGACTAGTTAAAACACTGATGGCTTATAATAGTGTTTGATTAAGTGTTCAGTGTAAGACTTAGAGTACATGAGATACATAAGGATAAAGTGTTGTTCGTCTTCAATTTCATATGGATTACATGTACATATAAGTTTTAATTGAGTGACAGAAACTCTGATAATTCTGTTGCATGTAGCGACCTTGCCCTATCAACGGGAATAATAAAAGTGGACTGCAAGGTTTTAATAGTCCTTTTGAGCTCGAGTTAAATATTAGCTAGGTGTAAGTTCATACGCTATGCATAGTATCTTAAAACATAACTTTTTTGTGTTTCGTAGATCTACTCGTTCATAACTGAGAGGAGAGAGAGAGAGAGAGAGAGAGAGAGAGAGAGAGAGAGAGAGAGAGAGAGAGAGAGAGAGAGAGAGAGAGAGAGATAGAGATAGAGAGAGAGAGGCTGTTGTGTACACGGTCGTCTTCCAATATACAGGTAGCTAAAGGTTTTTTTTTTGCTTCTTCAGGGACAAAAAACCGTACAATGCACACAGAATATACAAGAAACTTACACGAGTATACAGGTGTATAGGTAGAGCTATCAACTGTCACCAATCATCTTTGGACATGTTACCCCCCCCCCCCAACTAGCCCCCAAATATTATAGTCAAGGAAATAATGAGCAAGTTATTTTGTAATTAGTACATGATTTGTAGAAATAAAAATACATTAATCTACATGTCCGTGTTCAGATTATGACAATGCTCCCGCCTTTTTTTTTATTACAAAACTCTGCGTTTAACTGTTTGAGGGAAAGTGAAGTAAATGATTTTAAGAAAAACATCTGCACATGTCAAATATACTTTGAAGAATCAAAAATGTTTATTAATGCGAGCATTATATATTCTTGACTTTTTATTTATCTAATGTAAACCATTTCTCGACCTTCGATTCATTCTGTTCAGTGTGATTCATTAAAACTGTCGGAATGACATTTTCTCCCAAACATTTAGAATGTGTATGTTGCAGTGACTCACTTACCGACTCGCGACAAAAATACATGTAACAAAATATGTCAGAGACATAAATGTTATTTATGTCTCTGAATATGCCTATCAGTTTGAAAATGAATGAAATATTGGCACAGATTTGTTGTGTATGTCCTATAGATATTTATTTATTTTCCTAAACATTCAATCCCGTTTGCTTGATAGTTTTCTCTATATTTTAATTTTATTGAAAAAATACATGTTCTAGAACAGTTAAACGCAGGTTCAACCACATATAAGTATTTTTTTCTCTCGATGTTTGTATTTTTTTTTCCGTTCATGAAGAGAGAAAGAAAGAGAGAGAGATGGATGGAGAAGACGGAGAAAGAGATGAAGTGAAAGAAGGAGGGAAGACAAAGAAAGAGGGAAAGAGAAATTTAATTAGAGATGAATGTTTATAGATATACATACCGGTGGTATTTGTATACATCTACGCCTGTATGATTCTAGCAGTTACTAGTATTATGAAAAAATCGATTAATTAAGAAAAATAGAAAGTTACTTTCTGTTTCTGTTTTTTGAAACACGATTTTTCATCCATTATGCAGACTTACGTGGGACTTGTTTTAGTATCAGCGTTAATTTATATTTAACTCTTTAAAACAAAATGTTAGTAGTTACATTGTCCTTTACTTTTTATATACAATACAAATTATAAACAACCATATGCATATTTATACATACATTAGATGTCCATAGTGATACACATGTACGTGTGGTATTTAAAAACATCCTCTTTTTTCAAGATTCTGTCGTTCCCTCATTTGGCTTGCAAATCCGGCTTCCACTGCTATTGCTAACCTACCTAGCTATATCTATTTTAATTAAAATACATTAGTTAAGTTTCAAACTTTCAATGCAAGTCTTATACAATGTACTACAAATGCTTTAAATTTGGGAAGTTGGATTCAATTAATACAAGAGATGGTACTACGGAACTTTAGTTTTAACGCTGTGCCGGATAATTATGCCAGTGCCAAGGTGGCATTTTTGCACCCGCTTAAGATGCAGTTTCGTTAAAATATATATATACCAAATGATAGACCATTGTCTAGAGAGTATATAACCACTTTTATTTTTAGTGTATTACACCTGACAGGTGAGATATTTACCTTTAAAAATTAATATCCCATAGGAAAATGATAATTCCCATAGGAGAAACGATTCTCCTACAGGAAATATTGACAATCCTATAGGATTTTCAAGTATCCTATAGGAATTATATTTCCTATGGGAGAAAGCTATTTCCTGTAGGAATTTGACTCAGACAGGTATTTTATCAAATCCAATCGGAATTGAAATTCTTGTAGGAAGTTCTTGTATTCCGATAGTAATTTTCAAATTTCCTATAGGAGTATTGATTTTCTTATGGGAAAAATTATTTTCCTGTAGGAATTTAGTTTTGAAAGGTAAATATCTCACCTGACAGGTGAGATACAATGATAACAAAGGTGGTTTCAAACTCTTTAAGCAATGGTCTATCATATGGCATATTTGAATTTTTCAATATATGTAGCTTAGACGGGTGCAAAAATGCCACCTTGGCACTGGCATAATTATCCGGCACAGTGTTTTTATATTAATCATGCATATAGGGTTCAAGTGAAAATTATCTGCTCACCTTTATCGATAATCCGTCACATATTTATGATCGTCTGTTGCAGATGACATGACAAATATGTATTGCCAATAGCAGGGAAACAGTATATTATTTCGATTTCACGTTTTGTCTACATAACAGCTGATAATCAATGTTAATTGAAAGCTTTATTCACGAAGGGAATTGACATATTTTCTAAGCGTTTTGGTGGTTTCATTCTAATCTCATCTCCCTCGTGAGAAGAGTTCAATTGATCGGTGTATAGCTATTTTGTACCACGACATAATGCTATCAATCCGGAACAAAATGGCGTTTCAAACGGATGTCAGACATATTGTGACGATGTAGCCTGCCACCTTAAATACGAAATTTCGGTGTCATGTAAATTTTGTGTTCACTGCCACCCAATAAATTCAAAATTAACAACATGACAAATAATGATTTGAAACGTAAAGCTGCTTTACATAAGAATCATGATCAATTTACACAAAGTATCTTCTACAGAAATACGTCCCAATAACAATATCTATAAAATGCATTCGCTTAATAAATGGCATAAAAAACGACTCCACAAAGATAGAAATGCCCATCACACAATCAAATTATTAATGTTTCTCAAAACAATTAATTTTTTCACTAGTAAATTCACCAAAATTAGGAACTTCTTTCGGAATAATTATTGATAAAACTTTTAAAAGGATTTTTACAATAAGAAATACCCGCATATCAATATATTGAGATAAGGAAAATGAAAGTTGTAGATAGTCTCTAACACATTTTTAAAACATTTTGTTTTATATGATATATGGATTCACATACTGTACTTACCATAAGCGCTTGAAATCGCAAACAATCCGACGCATAAGCATATGATGTACATATTAGTTATAACTCTAACCCATGGAACGAAGCTGCACCCAACATTAAGAACAGGTTGGAGATGGTACATACAAGAAGACAAGACACTTAAGATTAGCAAGGAAAAGTGTTTTCCTTATAAGAAAAAAAGCAATGTAAAGTTTACTTCCTCGTTATGTTTGGTTTTTTAAAGGAAGAAACAGAAAAAAAGAAATAAATGATGAATGAATAATTCTTTTATTTTCATGCAAATAATTTTAGGTTTAGGAAATATAACATGTTTTCGTTACAATTACGAAGAAATTAAACAATTGTATGACTTTTTATTGGGTTCCGCCATCTTGGTATGCATTTTTGACCTTTTTATAAAAAAATATTTTTGTTTATATCTTTTCCAAAAATCTTAGTAAAACATCCAAAATCCGAAATCTATTTTAACGCAGAATGTTAAATTAATGTAACTACACTATCGTTCTCAAAGATGAATAAATTCGGTTGTCAATCTAGCAAAAATATGCTATTATTTTTTGTTTTGGGGTAATTTTCTACAATTTTGTAAATCTCATGGTTCTTTTAAAATTGTAACAAAAAATGATATCATATCAGAAATCACACAAACTAGAGGAAAAACACACACATTTCATTTTATCGGGCTGCAGCCATATTTGAAACACCAAATAGAGTCTTCGACATTACACACAGTATTTGACAGCTCTTTATTAAACATGACCGATAGTAATATCAGAATGGAAGCAATATGTTTTAAATGTATTTGGGGGGGGGGGGGGGGTGTGAGCGATCAGTTATGTCTTGGTGTGGTTTGATCAGTGGATGTTGTTTGAGTTTTTCTTCTGATTTTGTTTTGCTGTAATGTAGGATATACATTGTAAATTGTAATTTTTCAAAGTAGCATGCACATACATATAAATTTTGCGCGTTAATTGCAAAAGAGAACCTCTTTATTTTTTAACCATATATTAAGTAGATAAACTGCACAGTTTTATGAAAACTGTCATCTGTTTTTTGGGTTTTTTTTGTTGGAAGTGTTTTTTCGTCTTTAACAAGTTTTAAAAAATCTGACATGTATGCCAATGGACGATGTTGGTACAGAATTAATGCGTGACTTTCTCTAACACACTCATGTAAGAGGCCATCTTAAGATATAAGTATATTTATTTCGGGAATATATAGGAAATTGCAAACTTCCGCACTTGTTAATAATTGTTCCTAATTGGAAATCTGTCAGTGTGACTGCAAACTGGGACTTTTGTTTTGTGTAAATAGTAACTGTAATTGATAGTCTGGATCATCAAAACACTTAAACGCTTAAACTAACTAGCAACATGTAAGTTTGTATAACAAAGAAACACAATAGATATATTTCTTCAAATTGTAAAATGTGCTTAGCAACATCTTTAACTAGATTATATGACTAAAAATCGCATAAATTCAGCAATCTAATATCCAGTGTATTGAAATGCACTCTCTGTTGGTAGGTTGCTAAAATTGATAAATAATAAAAACAATTTCTCTGTTTGTATAATTACTTAAATTACGCTTTGTACGTTTGTTCGTAAATCAAATTTGAATACTTACGTTTTGAAAGTTAAAAATGTACGTCAAACTTTATGTTTTATTCAGAGTTAGGTCGTCTACCTATGAGTATTATGCGTACATTGCGCATTATTAAGTATTGGTTGAAATTGATTCAAACAGAAAGTTGGATATTACGCAATATTTATGAAGAATTGGCTTCACCATTGATACCAAATACATGGTGTTTTAATGTCAGAGAATTATTAGTATCATTGGGTATGCATGAAGTATGGCTTCCACAGATTGTCATCCTCTAAATGTTTATTGTACAAGTATCTGCCGGACACTTTATTTGCGTAAAAATATTCCGGAAAACCTTGTTGTCCTTTTAACAAAATATAGACTGTCATCGCATATGCTTTTGGTAGAGCAAGGCCGTTATAATGGAACTGTCAGATCGATGCGCATCTGCAAATATTGTAATTTAGGTGAAGTCGATGATGAATTCCATTTTATACTTATCTGTCCTTTTTATAAATGTCTACGTGTATTTAAAAAATATTACTGGACTCGTCCTTCAATGTTTAAGTTAGTTCAACTCCTTGCCATTCATAATCGCAAACAATTGTGCCATCTCGAAATGTATCTGCGTGAGGCTAGTAAAAACGGGAATGTCAGACTATTCGTATATCCAATTAATGTATTACCATTATTATCATTTACATAACTTTTTGATTGATTGATTTATAGGGTCTCTCCTCCTATGAATGTGTATTTATGAATACTATTTTCTGTAGAATATTGCGTAACGTTATTACTAGTAGTAACGTGAGCTTTTGCTGAGATAGAGTGTATTGATATGTTTATAATTACATGTATGTACATATGTTACAACTGCTTATGATTCATATGAATTTTAGCAAATAAACAATACAATACAATACGTATATAAAGGTTTATTTTATCATAACGTCTGTGCACAAACAAGCTTCAACAATTCTTTGCTAAAGAAGTTTATTGGCCTCCTCTGTCATGAGGGTAAGAGGCTACAAAAAGAAAATAAGCCGTCTTACAAATAATTACATAAAACAGACAATTCATAAACAGTTCACAAATTATACAATGGCCAATCCATGATATACATTATGCCAAATAATGAAAATACACGAAAAAGGAGTTTTATGACCTTTAATCAAATTACATTTAATATTTATACTGTACTATATCGCTTGACCTTTTGACTTGATATAATCAAAATTGTTACCAAAATAATGTTTCATAAAATATCCTATCCAGATTTTACATGATGTCAACGCCATGTGCGTTTGTGCACTTTTATATGATTTACAACAATTATGCAAAAATAATGACACTTTGCATATACAATATTTAGACAGCGATTGACATTTTGCATAAGAAAAAACTTACTCTGGGCCTGTATACAGCACAGAGATGGCAATTATGCCTATAAACAAATGCGGGGGTCTTCCCGGATGAACACAACAAACAGAACAAGGACAACGTAAAATTCAAAACCCGGGCGGATAAATTCCGTATCATTACAACGTCATAAAAACACAATAGCACCGCCCGCCTACGGAAACTTGCTAAAAAACAATCTGGAAAATCAAAATAGTTTTATCTGTTATTTGTGTGTGTGTGTGTGTGTGTGTGTGTGTGTGTGCGTGTGTGTGTGTGTGTGTGTGTGTGTGTGTTGTGTTGTGTGTTCAATTTTAAATAGGGTATCATACAATTCCTGAGAAGGTATAAATGTACGGTAGACATATTAATGTAAGTTTGTATTCTCGCTTTTTGTCATCGATCCAAAGACTAGTTTTAGGGAAACGGTGATGTAGCCTCCATGTAATAAGCCAGACAAAATTAAAGCCAAATCCAATTTTAACATTTTCTTAACAAGAACACTACATGTACATATTTTTGTAGCTGCAGAAATCTGTAGCATTACTGGAAAATTTGGGTTGACGTGTCCTAGAGCTATAGTACCTGCAATACAAATGGACTTGCAAGTTGCGGTGCATAAAACTGCGCAATTTTAGACTGATTATCATTATTTCCGAACATACCGGTTTTTAATGGTAGATGAAAAAGAAATGACAATAACAAACTGTCAATCATCTCAAAAATCCATAAAACGAAATACAAATTCAAATCAGAGCAACACGGACCTCTAAAAATCAGGTACCATGGAGAAGTGAGCATCCTCTGCTGACCGGTCACACCCGCCGTGTGCTCTTTGTCGTAATTGGGGAGAAAACGGAAAAGTCCGTAGACAATTAGGTGATTAATTATGGTCTAATAATTAGTATGAAAAACGTCAGTCAGCATGCGACCCAGTGGAAGATTGTATTTGCTGAGACAAGGTCGTTGTATCGACCATAGAACTCACAAAAAAGATTACTTCAAATAAGACTGTTGATAGTCCTGTGTTATCAACTTGTTTGTCAGTAGCTTGCCTCGCCTTAGAAACTGTTCATACGAAGAACATGCCCTTGTGTATCGAATTAACTGAGAGACAAAAACACCATATGCAGGTGATGAAGGTATATTGCTACATAAGTAAGGAAAGATGACTATTGAAAAATTGAAGTCGTCGCGCGCGTTTATCATAAAGGTTTGTTGTTAGGTTACCATCAGTGTCCATTTCCAGTAAAATATCCATATCTGAAATAGATGACGCAGACTTAGTGGTATCTTTTATTTCAAGTTCAAAGGGATATATCAGGTCGACGTGGAAATAACAATTGTAATTTATAATACGTCGTCAATATACCTGAATGTTGAGTTGAAAGCCAAAACGAGTGATTTATTTTTTTCACGTACAAGTTTTTGAGATGCAATTTTTTTTAATTTACCCAAAATTTAAAAAAAAAATGTTCAGAAATACCGGGTTTTTTTAAAATATTCATGCATACATAAGCAATTTTGCAAAGGTTGTCCTATTATAAAGCTTGTTATTTCTGTAAAGGTTGTCCCGATATCAATCTATTTCTGTAAAGGATGTTCCAACACAAATCTTACTATTTCTCAGTCCTGTACACCCTCTTGGCCTCACCAGGGCTTCCGTTTGCTCGGGCTCCACTGTGAAACTTTAGGATTTCAGGACTCTCACCTTCAGTCTCTTGGAATAGCTAAACGACACCTTTTTAAAACAATTCTTCCACTCCCAGCCACATTGTTCTAAAAGGAATCATGATTACTCAAAATTATATGTAGTGATGCGTCTGTTTAGCATGATTCTTTGAGATGATAGTCAATGAGTAGTTTTAGTTTTAGACAGAGAGCTATTATTTGAAATAGTGAATACGTTCTCAAAAACATAGCATTCCTTTGCTAAAATTGATATAAAAAATTAAGAGTTTAATATCATATTTTTCTGACAATCTCAGAGTCTTTAGAATCGGAGGCATTTCACGTAATAAATATGATCCTGTATGGGTGGTAAACAATGTAATGTTTTTAAAACTTCTAAACAATTATTAAAAAGCCATGTTTGTAACTTAGGAGAAGTAAATGTCTATTCCTAGAATAGTTTCTAGAGCTTTAAACAGTTTCACCCTAGAATGTGTTACAAATAATCAGGATAACGTGTTTATATGAATAACCTTGTAAAGTATAACATTTATTTATTTGTAATCGCCAAATATATCTTTAAATAAACACAGGTACCTATCATTTAATATTAGCCATTAATTGTCATTAAATTCATATCAATATTCTCAGAAATAACTTAAAGATCGATTCTTCCAACTCTCCCTCTACTCATTTACTTCCTCTTTGACTCTTGATGGAAATACGTGTAGAACTTTCGCTAACCAGCTACTGTACTTATAATGTAAGATATGGATTTCATAGTATTTTTGTCAACTTTTCACTCTGAATGTTTCTGCTTTGTTTGATTTTAAACTGATCAATTCAAACACATAGATGCATGGATCTAAATTGGTAATTTAATAACAAAATGACGATTGACTATACAATCTATAAAATTGTTAAAAAAATATTTCAAACACAGGGTATAATAATATAATAATTTTATGAAGTGTGAGCCTCTCATGAGAATTATATAAATGATTTGGCTGTTACTTTTCCAGCATCTTCTAATTTATTTTGGTCATCCTTGTATTAACCCATTACAACTTTGATTTCCAAGTTACTTATGTATTACAATATACGGTTAATCATCTTTCAACAGTTGTCTTTTTCTATATGAGTATTTTTAAAAAATGTTATTCTTTGTAAATTTTAAAACAAAAATCTACAACGGGTTATATTTCTGATAAGAATGATAAAATTTTTAACACGTATTCCCTTTCCGCAATAATTTTTTTTAATGTTTATCTTATTGCACATGTGATGTGCAATTAAAAGAAGAGCCTTTAGAACAGCCGAATTATGCTGACAAAAATTATGCACCATCCTTTAAATTCTAGTAACAATTTTATTTTTATTCTAGCTGTAATTTGATGAATTTAATTTCAGTATACTATAAAACTAATCAATTGAATTCATTTAATTATTTTAAAAAATTACATCAATGATATATAAATCAGTGTAAGTATAATATAAGGTCGTGATCAAGTTAAAAGTCGCGAGAAAGGTCAGTCATTCTCTTCGAGAAATACTGAAGAGAGATTGATTGTATTCATACCCACCAGATATGGTAATTGGGTCTTCTATGTAATGCGTACATGTAAATATCACTCAAATCAATCAATGCAATTTCATAGGGTGAAAGGAAGTGAATGTGAATATAAGTAGAAATGAACGTGTAAATTTTCACATATATTTAACTACTGCCTTCGTTGGTTTAACATTTGGACAGATTAATTAGGTTAAGATGTGAGAAGGAACTCATCAGTAGAAATATATCATTTTCGTTAAAAGCGTGCTTTACTGTACATGCAATTGATATTCTAGACATGAATAAAGTCAACTCATCAATATCATTATTAAAAGATGCTTTTATAATGTCCCGAAACAAATACAAAAAAGTCTTTGTATTTTTGTATGAACATCTGCTCAAAAGGAGAACTAATAACTGTAGAGGCAATATAAGAACTGATATCGGTGCTATCATGTACACTCTTTTATACATATACAAACTTCATCTGTAATCAAATTGTGTCTAGGCCCCTTTTAATGATTTCAAGTTTTTATGATAAAAATCAAACAGGAAATGTAAACCATTCCTTTTATGGCCTTTCTAATCATTTTTTCCAAATAAGATACAAGGATATAACACTTTGCCTGTCTATAAGACTATAAGCATCATATTTAAAGTGGACAATGAACTTAAAGCTCAGTCAGTCTTGTCCTTGCATTTGGTCAGTTGACAAGATGTTTAAAGTTTTCTTACTAGTCGCAATAACTGCTTCATTATTTCCAGGGACAGTTCAGCTTCATTGTTGCATTCCTTCTCAGCTAGAAACTTATATTGATGAGCTGTCTTTTGTTCCTGGGGGTCGAGGAAGCACTGTCGTACAAGTAAGTACATGTGTATTTTCAAATTTATTTACACCTTTAACATTTTTTACCCGTCAACATTCGTTCGTTATCTAAATTTATTTTTTTTTTTTGCATTTGCATTTGCTTATAGACTTTTTCCCAGTTATCAATAATGTACTGAATTTTTCTTTGCTCTCAATTATACAATCAACGTGCAATTATTTATTAATGCTTTAAGATCAAATAACAATATAGGATAAATGTTCATCTATTGTTTTCAGCATAGAAAATTCATACTATGAAAATCTTTGTAATGATGGTATTTGAAAATAAATAACAACAGGCGTTGCTTACATGAGCTTACAACAACAATATACTGTTATGCATATAATTGTCCCACAGATATATTGAGTAGGATAATTGTACTTTACAAATTATTCATCTATTTTTACAGTTAGAAATGATCGTATAAATAAGTTACTGTAACACTGCAATGGCCGCGAACGTTGGTTAAAAGTAGAACATATTGGTATTTTATCTATATTTAAAGAAGCAGGTATGTGAAATAAGCTTACATTGCACAGACAGGAAAATAACCCAAAATAGTGTTATTGCAAATCTCTACTTCTGACAGGACTTGGAATCCTATAATGTAGTGATTTTATTATAGTCAGACTTCAATGTCATGAAATTAAGCGAGCCAATCTTAAAAATTGTTTCTTCAGAACATGTCTTACGATGCCGTGACTAAACGAAACGCTTTCCATGTTTTTGGTGATTCAATACACGATGAATATGACGCCATTATCGACTACCGGGCCGTAAGTGAATTTTAGTTTTAAAAATACAAGCAGATTTGCATTTTGATGCATAAAAATTATTTTGTAAGTAATAAAAATAATTTTAAAAATTTGATTTATCTTGTAATTGATAAACAAAAGCTTGATTTAAAAGACAAAAATAATTCTATATTTCAAAAAATCCAAAATAAAAAAGACAACAAACAAAGGAGAGAAAAAATATTGAATGTTACATACCTGACTTTTTCTTCATTTCAGAATATGTCATATTCGTGGGCCAAGGGGGTGTGTAACGTAACGTACGCAGGTCCTTTTCATGAAATTTGCTTTACAGGTCAGATATTTTTTGTTGTTATAAATATAGGAGAACATTTTAATTTAATAAATTAAATTTTACAGTACTATCTCTGATCCTTAAGGAATAAAATGTCAAAGTTTATGCTTGCATAATTTATTAAATTGTTTTTCTCTTACATTAGGGTTATTATCCGTCCTATATGATATGTTAAAAGGAAAAATTCTAAAACAGTTCACACAAAAAAAAATACTCGAATTTAAACAATTTCGCTGACTTTGGTTTGTAATCAGAACTCAAATTTATGCAAAACGTTCATGAAAATCACTTTTGTAGAAAGGATTTAGACCTTTCTTCTAGGTGGAAATAATCATAAACTTGCATAAACCCTTGAGGAGGCAGGGTAAACAGTGTCTTTGCAGGTGCTAACACTACGTATCGATTTTGTACTATGCAGTCCAATAAATTCAAATGACGTTTAATTTGGGCGCAAGTAGGGTTTTCCTATTATATATTAAATTTTTATTTGTTCAAGTGCTGAAAATTATATAAATGTAAGTAATAAGGAATCATTCTTTGAATATTATGAGGTTATAATTTTGGTCGGGGTGTGATTAAATCTATCAAAAAGCCCTTCGGGCTTTATTGGACTTGATCACGTCTCGATCAAAATCATCATATGATAATATTCAAAACATGATTCTTTATTCCTAAAATAGAACAATAAAATGCATGTGCATGTACATGTACTAACATGAATTATATTTACAAATTTTATTTCTATTAATTCTGTTTTACATGTTTATATAGGGGGAAAGTTGGTACGAAAATCTTTCATGGGAGTTTATCCAGACATCATTAAACTAAACACATATTTGATTTCGAGCGAGCGTTTCCGTTGGTCCATCACTGTTGGCAAAACCTGCACTCCTGTTGAATTGAGAAGACAAAACGACGGTACTGTGAATAAAGTTCCTGAAAATATTCGAGAACTCTCAAATAAACAAGAGTTGTCCAAAATTTAGAAAAGTGATATACAAAGCACGAAAATTTTTACAAATATTGAAGCTTCCGTAACTGCCATGTCTTGGGTTTGAACTCTTAGCTGTCTCAGCCCACTTTCAGTGTTTGCAAATTTTCTGCTTTGTAAGAAATATACATGTATACAAAGTAAATCACTAAAATACTCTTAACTAATGAAAATAGTTGTATGTTGTTTATTGATTTTTTAAGTTGAAATTTCAATCATTTAATTAATTCATCACAATTCTTATTGCAGATTTTCTGAATCTGATGCGTTTCTACAATATGACTGTAGGAATAAGAGATGAATCAGTTTTCACACCACCAAAAATATGTTCTAAAAAGGCAAGAAATATTGTTTTTGTGTTATTATACTGGCATAGAGATAGTATCTTATTTGTATAAACTGTTACACATAGTCCTCTTGGATTTATACTTAATATTATAATTGTTTTTAATAGGAATCACGAGTACCAAAAACGTTCCAAACCCCTCTGTTTTATCGATCTACAGCGATGCGTGGACAGTTCCCTTAAATCTTCTGTTTAGGACCAATAGTTGATGGTTCTTTTTTATGGTTATGATTTTAGATTTTTTCTGGCAATATAAATAAGGTGTATATACTGTTCGTTAAAAAAAATAACTGTCTCATGTTTCCGTTTTTATTACATTTTGTTCATTTTCTTTATAAACCACAAACCTATCATCAAAGAAAGGTTCAAATCGTTATAAAGCATATATTTCATGGTTTTATATCTCATAAATAATACATTTTTACCCATGATATTGACACTAATGAAAACAAATATTTATTGTGGATAAATAAAATATGAAAACATGAAAACATTCCTCCAAACACTTAAAAAATTCAAAATTACCATTCCGGTAATTTTTGTTAGCAAAGCATCTATTTTTTAACTTGCATTGAAACTTGAAGAGATACATCGAATGTTTCACAACCAAACTGTTGGACTGTGTTCGTTCAAGTAAACAATTGAAGTTTGGAGATTTAAAAATATTTTAATCTGACAGGAATATTTTGGGGTTGAAAATGATAGTAAAAATAACATTAGGAACCCAGTAAGAACAAGAATCAAATATGAAAAATATTAGCCAACAATAAATTTTGTTTAACTTTCCTTGAAATGACTTTAGTAAACTATTTCTAGTTTATGTCTGTCTCGTTTTGGATATCACTCTTTTCGTACTATAATCTCAACAACAAAAAATGAAGATTAAATTTTGATTTATTAATTTAGTTCTGTATTAGAGGTATTAAATAAATTGATCAATTATTTGCTTTTAATTTGATTAAATAGATGTACTCATAATTTTTACCCGGTGTGTTTTGTTTAAATCAATTAAATCAAAAATCATTAACCGTTATAAAACGTATTAACTTTTTTCAATGCTTTCCTTTACTAACTGAAAAACCAGATTGGTTCTAAAAACAGATTTTATTCATTTTTTTTTTTTTTTTAGAGTTTTCTCATGTTTGCAAATTATTATTTAGATAAAGATAAAATAAATTGCGATGCTAAATGTATTTTGATGTTGGTTAGACAAGCTATCAACATTAACTTGTTGATAATAACACGTGTCAAATAAATTTTAGAGATATCTTCTAGTAACTATAAGGGGAAATATTCCATTTTTCTATCAAAAAAGTGAAATTAATCTCAAGGAAAAGTTCTGCTTTTCCTGTTTTTTTCCTGTTGTATGTATCTTCATTTCACGTTGGTTTGACTTTTTATTAAATCATTTCATCAATTAAAAATGCTAACGCCTTGTTAATAAAGTAATCTAAAATTAATATCTTGTGACCAGAAAGATTGATGAGAGTGTATCTGTTTACTTTATGCTTCTTTTGTGTCAAATAAAAGTAAACAGCGTTGCCTTATACTGTGTTTTATCTTTGTAAGGCCGCTTTGATTAAAATTACATGATATATAATTGTACAACCAAGTTTCCATTATTTTCCTTACTCAATTCAATAAATATGTTACTTTTTAATAATATGCATTCGTCCCTGAAAACCCCTGTATCCAATCAATTTTGTGCCATGTGAATGTACCATACTATTAAACTAGTTAAACTGTTAAGCAGGTAATGACATTAGCATGTTGTCTACAAGATAAAATATTAAAGTAAAGCGAAACTACACTGACAATAAACTTTATAAAAAATGAATTACCGTTTAGTTGAATGGGGTATACTTTGTTTCTTTTTTTTTGTGAGAGAGGGGAGTGGCGGGGATATAATTTTGCCCTAATTTTGGTATTTATGAAGATTTTCATGAAGATTTTAAAATCCCCACATAAGCTCTTATTTGTCGATTTAATTGGCCACCAAATAGTGTTGAAGGTTATTCATACAATACATGCATCGCAGATCCCGTATTTTCCGCACCCACGGTCCAAATTGCAACGTGGTTTAGGTAAACCGCGTCGACGAGCTCTGTACAAGGATGTGGGAAATTGATGAATTTTAAAGCTGAAATTTAAGTCTAAAACAGATCTGATGATCAATTAGTTGACCACATAGCCTCCTTCAGAACTCTAAGATAACACATTATACTTCAGTCCGTTCCTACACGGTTGTCATAGATGCGCTGTATTTACTTTCAATTAAAATTGTGATTGAAACTGTTTGCGTAGAGAATAAAATTGTTAATGTAAACTAAATTTAAATGTTTTTTTCTTTATCAACGCTTTCAGAAATTTTTTTAATATACATGTATTTGATCAGTGTTTTTTATCTATCAAGATCTTTTACTATAGTCAGCTACTCTACATACATGTACCATTGCTCTGAAAAAAAGTTTTATTCATCATCAGCAAATACATGTTCAACATAACAACAAATGTTTAGAATATAAATATATATATGTAATACGCAGAAGAAAACAAAATTACCGTAAAATGATTTTTTAAAATCCCTTTCTCCCAGAAATGTAAATAAGAAGTACTCGTATTCCTACCCTACCTATCTCCTTAGTCTTCTTTACGAAAATATCGTCATTCGTTGATTGACAATGTATTAGCCGATGAATATTGCGTATAGTGTTACAACATAACTATAACTTTAATGATTATTGTTCGTTAATAATCACACAATCCCCTATGAAAGGAAATGTTGATTAGTCATTGTGTATGAATGCTTTTTCTTTCTTTTTTTGATTACGTAATGATTATGCAACACCTGCACAGATTTCTGATCTCACCCGTGTAAACCTGGACTATTTGTTGCGGATGCAGTTGTAAAGTCTCTATAAAATAAAGTTCAGCAAGCTGTGCAAAACTTTTGTAATTGAAATATTGTATTAAAATAATAAAGCTATATAAAATGTTGTTTAGTATTATTCATGGTAAAGTAACAAGTACAGTTCTGCAGATTTCTATGTTAGTGCAACGTCATTTTCCTGCCATATGTCGACTAGAGAAGCAATCTAACTGTTAACAATCATTTTGCGTGAAAATAACTGTGTTTGCTATGGATATGAAAAACTATATAAAGCGATTTCTTAACAAGTTCGGTGTTTTTTTACTTTAAAATCGGCTGAGTATTCAAAGTCAGATATCTGGGATATTGGGTAACCCATATCTATTCTTACGACGGGGATCATTTTTCGGTCATTTTTGATCACGTTTTACATGAAGAAAAATGACCCCTTAACGAAAAATGTCTTTTTCGTTAAAATATCCAATTATTCAACAGCTGGTGATGACCCACGGTCATTATTCTACGGGGTTCGTTATTCTTTTATATACCGGCATCTAAAGTTGCCTGCAATTGGATGTTTTGTTGAATTGTTGTTAATTTTTTTTATCCTATCCCTGTTATGAAACATTCATTTATGTAATTTTTTTTGTTTTCGGAATATTAATAAAAAACTTTCCTCTTTGGTTTACAATTACTTTTACCCAGATTTACAAAGAACTTATTTTAAATATTAATACATACATAAGCAATTAAAATTATAATATCTCTGTTAAGCAGAATTTTCCGAGATGATAGTAACTGGTATTTGTAGCATTAAACAGAGAGCAACCATTTAAATTACATCATGAGATCTACCTACTATACATACACAACACAAAGTTTCAGCCAATCAAACCCATGAAACCTTACTAAATGATTCACAGAACCTGTATATATACATAGGTCATCATAATACAATAATAATGCCGTAAAAAAATTATGGATATTCAGCTTTATTTCTATCTGACTTTATTTCTATTGTTCAAGTTGTTGAATTTATTTAATGGGTCCATACATTGGTTTGAAATATTGTTCCTTACCTTAATGTGTATATACAGAATCAAAATCTTTACACGTCTCAGACTTTGAGAATAAAAAAAAGTGATAGTTTTAAATCGAATTATCACGTTTGAAAAGTTCTTAACGATTGTTTTTTTTTAAATGACAATTTTTGATTTTTGTTATTCCTTGTTTGATATTTTATAAGAGTCACAAGTAAAAGGAAACATGCAAAACTTCCGTTACATCGAACTACTGCAATCGTTGGTTCAATAATTAATCATTTAAGCAATTTAATTGAGAAAAGATGTGGAGTAGAGAGATAGATTTTTTGTTACAAGCGTGTTTTACTGCACATGCAATTGATATTTTTAGACATATATAAAAGCCCAGATGTTCAATATAAGTATTAAATATTGCTTTTGTGATGAAAATATTTATAGACCTTTCAACAACTGCAAAATAAACTATATACACAGACAAAAACATGGCATGGGTTCAGTGAAAATACACGATGGATCCACGACGCCATAGGTCAGTATACATATTCTTGAGCCTTCGGTAGACTGAAGTAGACCAATTGTCTAAATGTATCGAAATTGCATGTAACAAATAAAGGAAAAATGCCTAACTTTATATTTTGGTGTGACTGCCTGTGTAACGAAGAATATTGACCCGGGTTGAAAATTGACCCGGGGGTCATTTTTCAACGTTGAATATTGACCCGGGGGGTCATTTTTCAACGTTGAAAATTGAGACCAAAATTGTGAAATTCATACCCGGGGTCATTTTTCAACGGTATGAGAAAGATTTTTCTAAACTCTGATGACCTCGACCCGTTGAAAATTGATCCTGTTGAGAATTGACCCAAACCTCAGAGTTTTGATCTGAACTGGAACTTACTCTACACGGTTTAAATGTACAATCATGCACATATTTGAAAGTTTCAGTTTTAAAATGTACATACTGTCCGATACTTATGCGGACGTGGCTAATTTCTTTTAGGCTGATATGTCCAATTAATCATTTAATGTTTAGATTGAAAATATGCAATGATATCCATTTATTATTACAATACTACATGTATGTAAATAAAGCTAAGAAGATGACCGTTTGATTCGGAATGGAGCAGGCGAGTAGGGCTAGAATACTTTTTGACATAGATGACATGGTTTTCATTCCCTCATGTGACAGAATTTCAAGTTTAAACTTGTCACAATCTCTGATAAATATATCTAACAAACATATTGCCCGTTATCGTCACTTTTAAGGCAATTCAACAGAGCTCTATTCGACAGGCACCTGACGTTGTATATTTTTCTAATAACTGAAAATATATAATCTCTATACTGCTTTATTGGGTAAAGGGTATATATATACATGTATTTATATCAAGACAAAAGGATATAATGTCAGATACCTATGCTTAATTTGAAGAAGTCAGAATATTTCACTGACAAAATAATAAATGAATGGTTGTCATATTTTTATCCTTTTTCATATATTCTGGGGGGTTTTTATACGTATATATACAGCATATACATATTTACACATGTTTTTAATTTTTTACGACTTAAAAATAATTTTTCATAAACTTGTCTGATTAACTTTATTGAAGCACCATACAATTTTCTGCATATACAGTAATAGTTCTTCTTAAAAATGCAATTTATTTCTATTATTTTGAGTTTTCAATTCTATTATTTACCTGTAAATTAGAAACACAGGCAACTGACGTAATATATTTTCTCAAAATTAAAAACATATACCCTCTACAGCAAAAATGTTATCAATTTAAAAACAAGTAGGTTTGCATATAAATATACAGTCGGAGGATTGTTGATCTAATTATATTAATGGTATATACATGAAAAGGTATGCGAAAAGTATAAAACTGATAGATATGTTGTTTGGAGCAGCTGTATCAAGGAAAAATCCGAATTGCTTAAACATGTACAAATTGAAGCAACCAGGACAGTGACAGGGATAATAGTTAATTCTTCTAAAATAATTTATATAGTGAGCTTAATTTGGAAACCTTGCTCTCGAAGGGATAACCATAAACTAATTATATTCTACAAGAATATAAATGGTTTAGCACCACAAGATATGTTAAATTGAATTCAATCATATTTTCTTACTGAACATGCATATAATCATAGATCAAATTAGTTTTTTTACTATCTACCACTATATACTTATTACAATAGCTTTGTTTCGCGCGTCTACATGTAAATTATGGAATAATCTTCATGCAGAAAAGAAAATTTCATCAACTTTATCTTTCTTTTAAGTCAAAACTTCAAAAACAAAATATACCTAGAGCCTACAAACCTTTCAGATAAGACAATAGGAAATAGTATTTTACGTCAATTACGGAATAAAGCTAGTAAAGCTTACTTATTTAAGGATTTTTTTTTTATCTGATGTGAGTCGATGTTTATACTGTGGGTCTGAATCTGAAGGAAATGTGATTTTTCCCCTGGAATCCAAGATACACTCAACAAAGAGACGAACTTTTTAAACAACTTATTGACATTAGTGTACCATTTTATATGAACTATATACTTTATGGTAGTTCTGATTTTTCATATAATTGTTTCCCATGTTTATACTTATATTAGATCTCCAAAGCGTTTTTGATTCTCTTAAGGTACACTGTTTAAACCTATTTAAGTATTATACCTGTATTTTTACTTTATATACAGTTCCCTTTTATTTACTGTTCTTTTCAAATGGGCTGGATCATGAAAATCTCATTCTTATGTTTGTATCTCTGCAGGTATAAATGAAGGTGATATGTTTGTTAATATAGGTGTGAGTGAACAATTCTACCAACAATATGTCATACAATCATATATGATAAATATTCAGATAATTATTTAATATTCAAGTACCTCATGTCTTATATATATGTACACATTTAACACGTTTGAATAAAATTAATAATGTAGGTGGCAGTGAAAGGAAGGTCACTCATCTACTCCAACGCTGCTGTATGATCTTCTACTACTCATTTCTATTCAAAAAATGCAATTTACCAATTTATTGACGAAAACAATTACTGTTAGTAAATTTATGATAAATTTTTGTGATCAAAGCAATTTAGAAACGTTAAAGCAAAATTCTATTGTCATCCTGTACAAAAATTAGGTTGCTAACTTGCTACAGATTCCATGAAGCAGAATTGTTAATGCCTAGAAGAATTTGCGATTTGATGATATTTAGTTACATCAGAAGTAATTCTAACGGAACAAATAAAACACCAAAAATCGGCTTCAAGATATAGTTACTACAGCATTGTTCATGAAAGAGTACAATCATGTTAGCATATCATCATTTTGTAAACTGTTATTGGCTGGATGGGTGTGAATACAAAATTCAGATAGTCACAGTTTTAACAAACTGAGTGGGTGCAAACACAAAAATCTCAATATGACAAACTGTAACTTTTTTTTATTTACACCCACTCAGAAAATTTACAACGAACAATATCAAAGTTTCAATTTACTGGGTGAATGTAAAACCAAAATTAAATAATATGACGTATTGTAATTTAAAAAAAAAAGAGTTTTACGGAATTGAATATTTTAACGTGTAACCATGTATACTAATATTATTAAAAAACATATACTTCTTTAAAAATATATAGATATCACATAAAACATCAATTATACGCGATAAGTTTATTATGAATAAAATAGTTATGATACTATGTAAATTCATAATTATTTAAGTCTCATTTTAACCCCCCCCCCCCCACGTTGAAAGATGTAAATCTAAAGAATAAATAAATAAAAATTTTTTTTAATTAAATAAACTCAAGTTATAATATTGATTCGTTAATTTGTGCTTCTTTGCTGTTGAATTTTGAACCGGTTTCATGATCAAAATTCAACGATGCGGGTCAATTTTCAACGGATTAGGGTCTTTATTCAACACCTTTGGTCTCAATATTCAACGTGGAAAAATGACCCCCGGGTCAATTTTCAACCCGGGTCAAAATTCTTCGTTACACCTGCTCAAAAGGAGACGTACATTATAGTAACTTTAATGGCAATTTAAGAACTGATATCGACGCTATCATGTTTTTATACATAAAAATTGGTCTCAAATTGTGTCTAGGCCCCTTTAAATGATTTCAATTTTTTAGAACAAAAATTAACAGGAAATGTGAACCATTCATTTAATGCCCTTCCAATCAATTTTCCCAAATAAAATACAAGGAAATAACATTATGTCTGTCTGTAAGACTGAAAGCGTCATATTTAAATTTAGATAAACTAAAAGCTCGGTCAGTCTCGTCCTTGCATTTAGTAAGTTGACAAAATGTATACAATTTTCTTACTAGTCGCATTGGTTGCCTCATCATTTCTGGAGACAGTTCAGTTTCAGTGTTGTATTCCTTCTCAGCTAGAAACTTATATTGATGAACTATCTTTTGTCCCTGGGGCTCGAGGAAGGAATGTTGTACAAGTAGGTATATCTGTGTTTTTAAAGTTATTATTTCTGAGGTTTTAACAACTTTAACAATGTTTTACCTGTCAACATTTGTTCCTTATTTTCCTTCTAAATTTATGCTTTTTACGATACAAATTTTAGACACTTTCCCAGCTATTGTAATATATTGAATCTTTCTCTGATCTCGATTACACAATCAATATTCACTTTTTAATGAATGATTTAATATCAAATAACAATGCAGGATATACCGGTATATTCTTCAATCTATTGTTTTCAGTTTAAAAATGAATATTTATGAGTTATGAAAACTGATTTGTTCATGTTATTTGAACATTAATAACAATTGACAAAGCTTACAACAACACTGTGAGGTATATAATTGGCCCACATATGTATTGTGTAGGAAAGTTGAAATCTACAAAAAATTACTTTATTTTTACAATTAGACATAATAGAAGTTAAGTAATTGTAACACTGCATTGGGCGTAAACGTTGATTAAAAGTAGCACATATTTGTATTTTATTTATATAATGTAATAAGCGGGTATGTGAATTAGCCGACGTTGTATGAACAGGAAAAAAACCCAAATTATTGTTATCGCATTCTATTACTTCTGGAGGGATTGGGATATCATATAATGTATTGAGATAATTATAAGCCCATTCCAACATCATAAAATTAAGCAATACAATATAAAAAATGTATTTCCAGAATACGTCTTACGATGCTGTGACCAAACGAGAAGCTTTCCATGTTTTTGATAATACAATAAACAATGGATATGACGTCATTTACGACTACCGAGCCGTAAGTGAATTTAAGTTTTAAAGTCACAAGTAGAGATGCCTTTTGAAACTTTGAAATTTATTTTGTATGTAATAAAAAAATAGAATGTTGTTAAAAGCTTTTTCTTTATTTCTATGGTTATGAATAAACAAAAGTTTGAATTATAAATAAAAAATAATTTCATAATCTAAAATTTAAAAAAGACATCAAACAAAAGAGAAAACAATTATTGAACGATATATGCCTGGATTTTTTCGTAATTTCAGAATATGTCATATATGTGGTCTAGAGGGGTGTGTAACGTGTCGTACGCAGGTCCTTTTCATGAATTTTGCTTTGCAGGTTTGACTAATTTTTTTGGTCAATATATGTAAAACTTTCAATTGATTTGTCGACTTTTAAAGTACGCTTCATAATATATTGAAGGCAAATAAAAACAAAGCACATGTTTGCATGATTTATAAAATCGTTTAATATTTACAAGACAGGTATTCTCTCCTTTTTTCTATGCTATATGATATATTGAAAGGAAAAATATTTTGAAACGGTTCACAAACATGACACGTGTTTGTACAGATTTGGTTTAAAATCAAAAACGCAATCTTATGTAAAACGTACATGTCTTATGTAAAACGTACTGAAATCACTTTCATAGAAAGAATTTAGGTCATTCCACTGAGTGTTAATAATTATTACACTTTCATAATTACAGTACTCGTATGAACCCTTGAAGAGGTTTAGTAATAACAATGTTGAATTAGCCATAAGATTTGCTATCAATTCTTTATTTTTGAATTTGTAAACTAATATTCAGTGAAAAACAATTCACATGTTTTAGCTTTAAAGTTTACATATTTTACCATATCTTTAAAGAGAGCTAACATTTTTCTTCAGGTTATCAATATAGTCTAAATATGACCACAAGCAACCACTCTTAAAATTATATATCATACATATTTTCACGTATTTAAAGCAAACTGATTTTTAAGATTAGAACATTGAAAAACCTATCAGACATTTAGTCTATGCACATTTGTGATAACGTTTCTTTTTTACATATATGTGTAGAAGGAAAGTTGGTACGGAAATCTTTCATGGGAGTTTTTCCTGAGATCACTAAGCTGAACACTTATATGGTTGCGGGCAAGCGTTGCCATGCTTCTTACACTGTTGGCAAAAGCTGCTCTCCTGTTGAACTGGAAATGAACTGCAACGGTACTGAATCTTATATGATAATTATTAAGTAAACAAGAGTTAATGTAGAAAAGGTATATGCAAAGCTTCCGTAACCACCATATCCTTGGGTTGAAATCTCAACCGTGTCCACTCAGCGTCATTGTAATGTTTGTGATAAATAATATTTATGTAGCATTTTTAATCACTACAGCACTCTTAACTAATGGAAATACAAACTTTGTATCAATATTCTGGTGTATGAGAGATTTCGTTTTTCATTGATAAGGATTATAATTTTTTTTACTTTCTTAGATGGCCAAAGAGCTGTGTGATCACTGTTGGGAAAAAGCCAAATACACATGTATAAAAATTTGATTACCTGAGCATAGGTCAAAATTTTAATCTAGGTCTTGACGGGTTGCGTCTCTAATCTCTTTGTGTTTTTGCTCCTTAAACCATTTGAAAAAAATGGCATATTGTTTCTTGAATTTTTTTTTATTGAAAATGCTGTCACTAAATTAATTCATCACATTCATGTAATTCTCATTCTTATTGTAGATTCACTTACTTTGACCCGTTTCTACAACATGACTTTGGGAATTAAGAATGAATCAGTTTTCACACCACCCAAAATATGTTTCAAGAAGGCAAGTTTAATGTATTTTTTTTCTTTTTTATTTATATATAGAGTGTGTTTTTTTCTAATTTGTATAAACTTTGTCCGCTAGTCTTGTAAGATTTATGGTATATACTATTTTTTCCATAATAGGAATCACGAAGAATAATAGCCCACCAAACCCCTTTGTTTTTTCGAACTGCAGCGATGTTTGGCACACCACTTGAGTTTCCTTAACGTTTTAAGCTTTGAGCCAACTTGTTGATGGTTTTTCTTTTTTAATATTAATATTATTTTTTTTCCGGCTTAATCAATTAAAAGTACAGGTATATCCATTTTTTAAAAAGGACTGTTTAATACAGAGTTTCCAATTTATATTTTGTTGATTTTGTTTATCAAAACACGAACCAATGAAGAGTTGGAATCGTTTAAAAGGTAAAAATGCCATTATCATGATAATGATATTGCGTTTCCCCTATTTTCACTCGGAAATATTGACATAAATTAAAGCTTATTTGGGGAAATCTTTCAACTTATATCTAGTCACCATTCGTGTATTTTCATGTTGTTTACATCACCAGACCTTTTCCTTTTAATATACATTTTTCAAAGTTTATTCTTCTACTAACTTGAAAACCAGATCGATTGATTTTTTGTTTTAATGTTAACAGTTATATAAAGATAAAATCAATTGCAATACAATTCGTATTTAATTTTTGGTCAAAGGTTTCATAAATACATCCGTGTTGCTTTCAACATGCGTCAAAAAATTCTAGAGATATCTTCCCGTAACTTAAAGGGAAAATATTCCACTTTTAATTCATAAAATAAAGTTCATTTTAAGGAAATATTCTGCTTTTTCTTTTTATCCTTCCTGAAAATTCTTCCTGTCAATTTAATTTGGTTTTCATCACATCATTTTACCAATTTAAAATTAGAGCCTTTTTAAATTTAATCCTTTGAAATTAGTAAAAAGACAATTTTTGGTTGTTTTTACGGGAAATATTACCGACATCTCAGCATTACAAATTTTGCACCTAAAATAAACAGGCTAATTGTGTGTTTTAAATGAATGCATGGAGTATTGCTTTGGTGCTTTCATTGCATGCTGTATAATGACCAAAGGCATATGCTCTCAGATGGGTTTGCAATTGGCCAACGTCACACGAATCAAACAATTTGTCAAAATAGATTTGACTTTGATAAAGCTTTGAACTCTGCCAATGAAATAAATTTCAATAGTAAAAATAAAAAGTTTAAAAGTGAGTTATAAAAAGTCACACCAAAGTTTCTTATGCATGTGTGTATCATACACGGATAATATGTATGGTTCTTCCAAAGGTATTGTTAATAATATATCATTTAGGTAGCTAGGGGTTATCTTTTATTTTTCTTTTCAAATGATTTCAAATTTCAAAGGACTATATATGATAAGGGCCTAAAATGGCCCCCTAAAATGAACATCATCATTTTACTATCATTCTTTGTTTTCTTAGTACAGATATGTATGTGATGAGTTTACATAATATTCATTTTGGTTCAAGTGCCCACAATTTAGAAATATGACATTGTAAAGACAATCTTTTCCCGCCATTTTTGCATTTTTAGCGTAAAACAGCTTGTTTTCAAGCAGTCTTTCCTTCCGAAAACACAGACCGCATTCTTGAACAAATAAAATATTTTAATCAGAGATGACTGATAAGTGACAAAAAAAAAATTCCTTGTTCAAGCATGCGCTCTATATTTCCCATTCGTAAATAGATAAGAAAAATGTCAATTTTTGGCTGATATTGATTGAATTATAGAAATGGCGTCACTTCTGACGTCATATACTGCCAGTGAGTGCAAATAAATCAAATAAATGGATGAAAAATATACTTTATATCAACTCTTCTAAGAAATTAGTTAACATTTTATTGTACCCGAAACACTTAAGAAATGGCGAATTATGGGGGCCAAATTGAACTCTTATCATATATAGTTCTTTCTTTATTCTGTTAATACACCTCTGTGCCTGTACACTCTAACGTTTGGAGAATATTCTTGACAAGCAAAGAAAAAAAGAAAAAAGAAAAATGAACTCATTTTCAAACCAGCTGTCTTAAATGAGCATTAGCTAGTTAAGAATATAGTAAGAGTTTTAGTCACCATTGCTAGGACCTCCTCCTTTAAAATCTTTAGAGTAATGTCATTGACATGTAGTTTCAAAGTATTTTATCGTAATTGGTGCAAAGGTATTCAAAATATTATTAAGTGTTAAGGTATAACCGGAATGTTTTAAATAAATTATAGTATTTAAAAACTTCATCAAATTTTGCTATATGAATGGTATAAAGAACAAAACAACAAAGCTCAAAATGTACAAACACACAAATTATTAATTTGTACACAAAACAATTTATTCTTTCAATAGTAACTGATGTATACTATTACATAGTTAACAACTCTAAATGGAACGAAACTGCACTCAACAAAATAATCAGGTCGGATATCGTACAGTCAAGTAGACAATACAGATCATTTGAGACTGGCAAAGACAGGTGTTTTTCTGATAAATAACTTTAAAAGCAATATTCGTTGCTTATTTCAGTTTCTTTCCTCTTACAGAAAAAGAAGCAAACAATTTTTTTTTGAACGTCAAGTTATTAGATAAACAACAATATTATTCTTTTTATACAAACACTTCCAAGATTAGTGAAAATAACATGTTTAGTATACCAGTTCGAAGGAAAACAGACAATAGCTTTATCCTTGATATATCTTTGGTATAGTATATTCTGATCTTTTCCTGAATGTTCTAATTTTTGTCATGAAACTCAAAACTATTTGGATAATCCAAAAACACTTTTTTCTTCCTTAAATGAATACATACTAGTAATGGGAAATTACTATAGCACACTATCACTATCATAGATAGATCTGTTCGGTTGTCACTCTGCCAAAGATGTTTTAAGATAGCATTGGCATTTTTCTATTTCTTTTGGTAAAAATTTCTACATCAACGCTCATGAAAACTCATGATTCTTCATTGGATCACTAACTGACGTCTCTGACTTTCCACATTGTATTCCAAGTTTCTTTATTTAAAAAATACTGATAAAAAATATCTATGCAAGTTGTTCATACATGTTCGCGTTTTCTTATTTAAGATTATGAGTTAAAGACACTTTCCCTGAAAAAGAGGAGAGAATAAAAGAAAAGTACAGTTTATACTGTCAAGGTTAAATAAATAAATATAATTTATTATGAATGAGCGGTCAATATATAATTGTGTGGCTTGATCAGAAGATGTTTGAATAAGTTTTAAAGATCGTTGCATTGTAATCCAGAAAATAAATTGGAATTTTAAAATTTTTAAATGTTTTGCAACGACAGGGCATACAGTTGACCATTTTCAGATTTCAAGTTGAGGTGTCAGTAAATTTTTCATATTTGGCTTATTTGAACCTTTCAAAAGAGTATACGTGATTGTAATCAAACTTTTTTTCAGACAGATATGATATCAGTATTGATTTGCTGCACAAGCTTAGTTGTCACTCTTTGTTATCGACACAATTTTTTTTTTATTTGAGTCCTGGTGATGGTGTCCCCTGCTAATAAACTAGAAATACACTTTGCCAAGTCCAATTTAATCAAATGTTGTTTGTGTTTCTGTAGCTGCAGATCTGTACCTCTAAAATTCGTGTTGAAATGCCATAGAGCTAAAGAGAGAAACCATTTACTAGTATAAGTTTAATCCATCGTTTGTATGTTTATAAATACTAAATTTATAGGACACTTGACATTCAAAACTGATGCAAAATTTCAATAAACGTAATTACAGTCCATCTAAAGCGAATGTCACTGAATTTGGGCTATCAATTTTTTTTAACTTGGAAGCCACTTGATCATGAAAGCTTTCTCGCAAAATTCAATTTAATGCAGTCACAGTAAACAAAGTTAATCTTAATAGTTGTGAAAATTGTATAATTAGTTAATACTCTTCGTTTGTGATAGCACTATTGGCGTTGGTTTGTACATTAGTATGTAGTATACAATATTATGTTAAACTTTATATCTAGATATATATCAGACATAACTTCATCTTACCATCTTCACAAAACAATATTATATAATATGCATACATATGAAGTTAAAGGACAAAGTTTTGTTTAATATTAACATCTTCTTTCATGCGAGAAGATACTTGTCACCATTTGTTTAACAATATATAGTGCCTTAAAATTTGACCATAAGCGATTTATTATCGAATTTGTTGTCAAAACTTAATATGAATCTCGGATCCTTTTTGGATTAAACTAATGAAAAGAGAGTTATTTTTGTAATAAATATTTTATTTCAAATCATATTTTTATAAAAACAAAGAATGATTTGTTCTCACAGAGAATGATACATCACAACGGTTTTGTCGAGTGTGGACTAGTCTTGCAATGCGCCTCCCTTGTACTGTTGACGTGTATTTGTATTTCTAATCGAATAAATTCATGATTACATAGATTTCATTTACAAAAGTCAATTATTTAAACACATATCAAAAATGGTTTTATATACGCACTGGTTTTTATCTATTCTAAAAAAAAATATTTAAGTCAATAGGAAACTTCAACAGAGCATTTGTGTCCCTGTGTATAAAATTTTCATCTATTAAAATACGTCTTTCATTTTTTAGCTTTTGATTGATAAACTAATATAGATAAAATGTGCGTCTTTGATTCTTTTGTTCACACAAAGAACAAAATTAAACCAAATTCATTAAACAGCAACAACAAATCAGAAAAAGACGTTCAATCAATAAGACATACAAATCACAACATGTAAACTGATCATCTTAAAACTATTTTAGTTATTTTGTAAATTGCTGAGCGCTGACGAGAGCGGAATACACTCCCTTTAACGACAACAGCGCCTGGTGAGAGCCACTCTCCACAACCTGTCCATCGTCAATCACAAAAATTACATCACAGTTCTGTATCGTTGACAGGCGATGAGCTATCACGATACACGTCCGACCTTTTTGGGCGGCGTCCAAAGCTGCCTGAACTTGCTGTTTTAACAATTAAAAAAGAAGTTTTATTGATTCACTCAACAAAAAGGGTTAGAAGGGCACAAACAAACATCAAACAAGTATTTTACCTTTTCTGATTCGCTATCTAAAGCAGACGTTGCTTCATCCAGAAGCAGTATCTTAGGGTTGCGCACGATGGCACGCGCTATCGCTACTCTCTGTTTTTGTCCCCCAGACAGCTGTGTGCCCTTTTCTCCAACAACTGTCTCATACCCCTTTGAAAATTATTAACGACATCATAAACAATTTCACACAACATCTTTTTATCCTATCCTTGTTATGAAACATTCATTTTATTCTAGTTAAAACGTTCCCTTACTCTATTTTCCTTCTTCACTTGTAAATTATTTTAATAATCTTCTTTGCGTAAGGTGAATCATTTTAATTTTCAAACAAATGAATTATTTTCAACAAGGTCTTGAAGTACTAACCGCGGGAAGACTTGTGATAAAGTCATGAATGTTGGCTTTCCTTGCTGCTTCTATTACGTCATCCATTCCTACATCTGTGTCCAAGCCATATGATATATTCTCCCGAATACTACAATCAAACAGAATGGGTTCCTGGCTGACAACACTAATGAACGAACGGAGACGGTTCAAGTTCAGATCCCGGATATCTTTCCCATCTAAATTCTGGAATATAAAACAACCGGCTCTACCACTTCATCTTATGCTAGAACTACACTTCACATATTCGTAGTGTATAAAACTTAACACGTAATTTTTATTTTCTGAATACTGTATACAGGGTTATTTTTCGCCCCGTGTAGTTTTTGCCTTTCTACACTTGCAAACAGTTTGAATTCACCCACAGTTTAAGAGGGATATAACTTGAGATATTGAAATTCGCCCAGTCTTAAATTCGCCTGCTGACGTCGACAACGAGGGCAAAAGGGGCAAAAATTAAACGATGACGAATATTTCCCTTTACACAGTATTCATTAATACCCTTCTTCTCTAGTTTACTGTTACTCTCCCCGGGTTTACAGAGAGCTTTTAATAATTTTGAAAAACATAAAACATCATTTATATAGCAATTCTGTTAAGGTTGTCCCAATCTAAATCTTACTATTTCTGTAAAGGTTGTCCCAATACAAATCTTACTATTTCTGTAAAGGCTGTTTCAACATAAATCTTACTATTTCTCCGTCCTCTACATCGTACATTCGTTGGAGCAGTGAGATGGCGGTGGACTTGCCACACCCACTGGGCCCCACCAGGGCTACCGTTTGCCCGGGCTCCACTGTGAAACTTAGGGACTTCAGGACTCTCACCTCGGGCCTCATGGGATAGCTAAACGACACGTTTTTGAAGACAACTCTCCCATCCACAGTGGTCTGAAAAGAATCCGCTCAGAAAATTATAATGATATGAATGTTAAGCAGGATTTTTCGAGATGATGGTGTATTTTCAGCATAAATCAACGGGATACTACTTACATTTAGTGTATGAGATCTACATATAAATACTACAATGTTCTCAATTAAAGATATTGAGTTTATCAAGCTCATCAAATAAAATCACTTTTTTATTATGTCAATATTATGATGGAATTAAGGTTTGACCGTTCACGAAAGAATGAAATAATATATATTGTTATTCTTTCATGTTAAATACTGAAATCTGATTGGTTTAGACGCAGTTCATAATCTGTTCTATTACCCTCAGCGTTAGCAACGCACTTAGCAACGGGTAACATTACGATTTGTTACATGGGCGAAAATCATGCGCGTACGGTTCGCCTTAGAATTCACGTTATTCCTATCTAAAAGCAGTGATGTTTTCTTTAGAAATTACATTTTGGTCTCTAGTTAGATTTTTAATCATAAGATTGCTATGTTTAACTGGCTAAATGTATTAGTTTAATTTGTTATAAAACGAATGAGAAGTTTGATACCATATTTTCCTAGTAATTTCAAAATCTCTGAAAACGGTTTGGAATCCGAGTCATTTCACGTAGAAATATTTGTATGTGTGTAAAAACAGTGTATTGTTTTCAAAAATTCTAGGCATATATAAACAAACCATGTATGTTCCTCTGGAGGAGTATATGTCTATTCCAGGAATAGTTTCCAGAACTTTGAATAGTATCCCGGCAGCATGCTGAGCTTTGGAATAATCTGGCAAGAAAGAACTGGCCTGTCCAATTGTCATTCCGGTGAAAGCAATGGCGAAAAACACCCTACAATGTGTTAGAGTAGAATGTTTAAAATAATAAGGGCATCTAATATATAACCATAAAAATTATAAAATTTGTTGATCGTCATAGGCAAACATATGTTTAAATCAATATTCATTATTCATTATATGCTGTTAATTGTCAGGAATTTCATATAATTGTTCTTAGAAGTTATTTCTGGTATATTAACAAAACTCTATCTAGTGCATGAATAATAGAACATCCAATGATGAGGGAAGTTTGTATCACAATTGGTCAGCACTTCGTTATGAAGTAGTTCCAATGTTCGAAACCTTCATCTGTTTCTTTTTGTTATAATTTTGTGATGGAACATCGTTACTGGGCACAAAAAACTACAAATCTTTTTTAAAGCCTCATTTTGTAAAGATTGTCTCACTTGTACACATTTTCTGGTGCCATATCTCCAACACTAACTTGCCACGCCCCAAAACGGAAAGCACCACCATACATTGCAAAGACAACACACTGAGAAAAGCCATAGGCAAATCCATATAACTGAGCTTGTTTCAGGTTAGATCTGGAATAAATAAATAGACATATTTTTTCAACCTCAAGTACTTTAAGATAAACCTATTTTAACTAATATATAAATGTGCGATTCATAACTAATCATACTAGCACATGTATCTCTGAAGTCCTTTTGTGTAACATTGCATGTTATTTCTAAAGAATTTTCAGTTGTGGCAAACAAGCATGACATTGTGTTTAATATAATGGTTCCATTTAAATAATTTAGACTTGCCTTAGAGGGCTCTCTAGATGTTCTGAGTATAGATCATAGAAATATTTTTCCCTGGCGAGAGACTGCACAGTACGGATGTTTTCAATGGTCTCGCTGGCAATCTAGAAGTGAGTAAATCTATGTATTTATCATTTGTATACCAGATAAAATAGCGATCAATGTACACTTTCTTTCTACTTATTTACTTCCGCTTTGACTCTTTATGGAAATGGAACTCTGGCTTTACAATTATCTGATACTTGTAAAGTAAGATTTGGGTATAATGGTATAATTACTTTATAGAGTGTGACCCTCTGATGAGAATTCTATAAATGGTTTGGATGTTACCTTTCCAGCATCTTCTAATTTATTCTGGTCGTCTTTGTGTTTACCCATTACAACTTTGATCTGCAAGCTACCTATGAATATAAATATTTCACAATAAGTCACTGACAATTAAATATCTGCTTCAAATTGATTCTAAAATCCACCTCATTAAATGTTAATCGAACGTTTAAATGATTTAAACAATAAAATCGCCTTTCTTCCGATGTGGTTAATACGAATCAAACCTTACTGAATAATTCATAGAACCATCATATTACAAATAATTGATCTAAAAAATCGTTATATTCAGCTTTATTTATAACTGGCGATGCAATAAAATATCACGAAGTCTTAAACATATCGCCAGAAAAATATTCAATGTACCATTTCCATCCCTAATGTGTCTTTGTCTTATTTTAATTAATTTCATTCATTCGGAAAATAACTTACTGAAGATACTTGACCAGAACTGTTAAAGAGCAACTAAAATAGTCTTTCAAGAATGAAAATTCAAACAAATTGTATGATACCAAATCCTATCATAAATAATGTCCGAAATTTTCAATCATATTTTTTCACTGCAACATGTTTATCAAGTTCAATATGTGATGTTACATACATGTACACGTATAGATAAAACTGGTAAAAATATTGACAGTAAAAATTGTAGTTTCACGTCTAATTTGCATTTGGGGGGGGGGGGGCACCTGAACCTTGGATTTGCAAAAAACACTCGTTTTTTACACCACGAAATGTCTTCAAACGAAAGAAAACTCTCATTCTCTTTAACATGTTCTTTGGCGTGACCATGTTCTACTCACTAGACAACATCAGTATAGGGACCCCGCCCAGAACAACCAGCGCCAGCTTCCACCCATAGTAAAATGCTATCGCCAGGGCCGCAACCAAGCTAACGATGGAGGACAGAATCGTGCCTATCCGAAAACCAGTCGCCTGCAATCAACATCATCAAATTGATATAAAAGATATTTAGCAACTTGGAGTATTTCGTTAATTTTGCTTTATTTCAAAGTAGAGTACTTCATTTGCAAGTTTTTTCCCTTTGCTTGAACTTGCAAAAACAAACAGTATTGTATAGGGGAGATTTTTTGTTGGTTTATTTTCTTTTCAATGAATAATTACGTTCATTACCCTTGACACTCTCGCAGTAAAATTTGTCGTCTGCTTTCTTTATTTACCGTTTTGATGAGAGAAGCGTCCGTGGCGAGCCGTGTGGTCAGGGAGCCCGTCCCGTGTTTGGGGTCGTCAAAGTAGGCGGCGTCCTGTCTGAGGTAAGCCCGGAACATCTTCAGTCTCAGCCTGAACGTCATCCTTTCACCGGCAATGCCGAAGTTTGTGTGCTGGAAAGAGTCGAAATAAAATGACCTCATTTTTTTTATTTCAACAATTATTATATTCAATATGATTTATAGAATGGGTTAAGGCAGCAGGCAGAGTCTGATTTAGCCCTCTCCCTACATTATCCAAAGTTGACGGAACAATTTTCAAGTTTAAAACTTTTAAAACTTAATAATGACGAAAACATGAATGAAAAATTTTGCATGTTTGCATATCATTTGCCAGAATTATTTTTAATAACCACGCCATTCAGATAAAATACATGTTTAAATAAAAAATGTTCTATAGGTCTAATCATGTATATTCCGTATCTCACCATAAACAAGTGGGAAACAAAATTGAGTCCACCTAAGGCCAAGAACATCATACTCCAAAGCACATTATCTGTATTGTAAATATCAATAAATACCTGCAAAATAATCAATGCTTTGATAGTAAACTATTATTCAATGACATTAGTACAGTCTAAACTGGTAACAGAGGATTTTTTTTCATAAAAAAATATCAGTCCTGCTCTTTTGACACATTTAATACATGTATATTACGCTTTTTCAGATGATACAGCTTTAATTACTTTGATCATTTCTCCAAAAAACACGGCAAAAAGCGGCATCGTGGTTCCCTGAATAGCAGCAAAAAATGTGCCAAAAATTAGAAACGGGCATTCCGGAAAATTTTCTCGTAAAATCCGAAAGTATTTGGGTTTTTCTACTTCCTCCTCCTCTTCCTCCTTCTCTTCCGCCTACATCAGAAAATACGATGAGACAACATTTGTACAGCTTCAGTGCATATATAGTTATTGTACCTCTTGGGTTTTTTTAAATGAAAAGCAAATGGTGTTATATTTTATCGCGAAAATTTCAAAGATACATGTTTTAATTAAATAGTGTAAATCAATTGTTACTTTGACTGATTTATAGATTTTTGCAATTTCACCTCTTTCTCTTTCGATATTCCCTTTTCAGTGGTAGATACTTGACGAGAAGTTTGCCTTTTCACTAGATTGTCACTCTTGTCTGAAGACGACACACGGGACCTTTGTCGTTTATATATATGAGCTTTATTATCGTCTCCTACATTCAAAACAATAATAGTTTAAACACATAGCTTTTTTCGAGAAGCTGTGTCTTCCTTTAAGAACAATCTTAATCATATATATATATAAATAAGGATGTAAAATCCTTGAGAAGCACTGCAGCAGCAGAGGAGCAAGATTGTTTATCGAATTTTGTATTTTATTAGGCTCAAATATTTCAAAGGTCAAAAAAAATTGAAGACTGAGTTCGGCTATTGCATTTGTATACAGTTCTGTAAAGTCCGCAAAATACATTACCAACATAAATTATGATACATGTAGTTTTATTTCATTTGCTGGGATCTTTAGCAACTTTACCGTTAGCACCGTTGTCGTCGGGCTCCAGGGACTGAGCCTGCACCAGCTGATAATAAAATTCTTTCTTCTCCATTAGATCCGAGTGAGTACCAGACTCGATTATCTCCCCTTGGTCCACCACGTAAATCATGTCGGCGTTCTGTACCGTTGTCAGTCGATGAGCTATCATCACTGTTGTCCTACCAAGACGAGCCTAATAGTTGAATAAATATAAAAGAGCTTACTAAGCATAAAATATATATGTACTAGACGCGAATAAAATATGACCAAATCACTTAAAAAATAAGTGGTTGGGACTTATAAATTTCTTCAACATATCCACTGTATTTGAGATATCAAAGTTTAACTGTACTAGACGCGAATAAATATGACCGAATCACTGTACCATCATTCAGTCTTATTACTGACCTGATCTAGAGCTGTCTGGACTATTTTCTCGCTCTCTGAGTCCAGGGCTGATGTTGCCTCGTCCAAGAGGAGAATTCGCGGGTTTCTGACTAGAGCTCTGGCGATGGCTACTCTCTGTTTCTGACCCCCGGAGAGTTGGGCTCCTCTTTCACCCACCAGTGTTCGATATCCCTGTAAAAAGCATATAAATTTTATTTAGTGTATAATACTGTCGAATATAAAGATCGACTTTTCTAGATATGCCATCAAGCTTACATTGGGTAGCCTTGTTATGAAATCGTGAGCATTAGCGGCCTTGGCAGCATCTTCTATTTCTTGTATGGTAGCGTCAGTGTTTCCTAATTTGATGTTTTCTGCGATCGTCATTCCGAACAGAATAGGCTCCTGCGATACGACCCCAATGTTGTTTCGAAGCCAGCATGTATTGAGTTCTTTTATATTTTTACCGTCAAGCAAAACCTAAAATCAAAGTCATATACATGTATTGCTTATTTAAAAGATATTAGAATAAAACATTTAAATTGACAGATTAATGTCTTTGATTGCCAGTGTCTTAAATTATCATGAATATTTTTAAAGTCATTGTATTAACAAGAACAGATCTGGGTCATTTTCCCAGAGTTTGGGACAACAACATGAAAACAGTACAATCATTAAATTAATAATTTATCACTTATAATTATCATTTATAGCTCTGCCGGTAGAGAGAGAGAGAGAGAGAGAGAGAGAGAGACCCACCCTTCCGCTGTCTGGGTCATACATCCTCTGGATGAGGTTGACCACGGTAGATTTTCCGCACCCACTAGAGCCCACTAATGCAACAGTCTGTCCCCGACCAATATTCAGATTGAAATTCTTCAATACCTGTTATGGAAAAATATTTATTATATACAAGAAAAAACATTAGTATTTGTGTAGTATACAAATACATGGGATTATTGTGACAGTTAAATAAAGTTCATATTTAACAACTTTAACGATGTTTTGTTTTTGTATTTAAAACAAATGAAGAAATTAAATAACTTATAATATTTAATTTTTTTTAATTGAAAATTTAACAATTCATGAATGAGATAAATTTAATCAATTTCTCAAATTTGGGAAATTAACTAAGAATGACAGTAATGTTCTATGCACATAAACGTGTGGCCTTTACCTTGACCTCTTCACGAGTTGGATAGCTAAACTCCACCCCCACAAAGTCAATGTCACCATCCAGAGAGACAGGCACCTCCCCTTTGTCCGATGTGCCATCAATTTCGGGCACCTGTTTAGTACCAAAATAACATATAAGGCACAAAAAATAATATCTTGCATGTATTCCCATTTTTTAGAATAAAAATAAATATTACTGGGGGTCAGGATATTATCGTATAATATACTTATATATTTTTGGAAATATTTGATAATTTTTTAATAAGCTATATCAAAAAGACATCAACATTGTTTATAAAAGACTAAGTTTCTTAAAACACGTATGTCCTGGAAATCCTATAACAATATAAACACTATTAGAAATCGAACTATAAATGATTTGTAAAATTCAATCAAAATTCAGGATAGCGGTAAATGTCTCACATTGTCAATGGTCTCAAAGACTTCGGCTGCGGCTCCTTTGGCGCCGAATATTGAGCCCAAGTGGGGCGCGGCGTTTCCGATAGAAAAAGAGCCAATCATCACACAGAAAAACACCTGCAAAATATTTAAAAATAAAATATTTTTACTGTACAACCTACTTAATTATTACTTCTTCTAAAGTAAGTTTCTAAAGATATATTTTAGCAGGTAGTTTCCCCAAACCTCCTTTTTTGCTGCAACGCCGTTAAAAGAAATATGGTGTAGTAATTTTCCTTACCGTAAGAACTTCCCCAGGGCTGATTCCTTCTCTCTCGGGGGCACAGTAGGAATGGTACCAATCCTTGACCTGATCTGACCCATACCTGAAAGCCAATCAAAACAACTACAACGTGTCTTTTATGAATAAAGATTCTTTTTAATCATTCTACCTAAAAATACTTATTTACAAATGAGACAAAAGGCTTTCTTTTAAAAAAAAAAGGTTCGGTTTCTTTCGGTGATTTAGATTTTCAACTTTGGATTGGAATGCAAGAAAATTGAATTTCTTTTCAAAGTTACCGGAAAATATAATGGTAGACAGAACTGCGAACAACTGGATTTTTCATCCAATAAAAATAAGATGAATAAAAATTAAGACTGTTAATAAAGTAATCGTATCTAGAGTGGTGTGACATTTGATGTCATCGGAATAGGTAAACAATATATGCTACAGAGTGTGATTGGCTGACGGAATTTCCTGTGTTTGGACGTACTCACCAGAAAGCTAAAGCGTAGGTTCCGAACATAAAGAACATGATGAGGCCTATCATCATTCCCTGGACGAAAGACTTTCGGATCCCGATCCTGCGGGTTTCCTTCAGTGCGCTCTCATATCTAGAACAGAAATTTGGCCTTCATTCTATACGAAGGATCAAAATAATGCGGTCGCGCTCGAAACATTAAGATTCCAGCCTCACCGGGATGTGTTCGTGCAACATTGGTTAAAAAAGCAGTAGTGTTTCCGTTTTTTAGGCTGAATTTAATTTCCTTACCTTTGGAAAAAAAATTCCATGCATAATTCCTTCTAACATACTCAACAAAACAGATCTATGTCAATTATGCATAATTTTTTGCTATATTTCTGATTAATTAAATCTCCTAAATATTAACCTAATTTGTTCCTGACGCTGTCCGTTGAATGAGATGACGGTTCGGATACAAGACAAAACTTCCTCTGCTACACTTCCGGCGCCTGCGTAGGACTCCTGCTCTTTTTTCGTGTAGTTCCTGATAAACTGGATTTTATAACGCCATAAAAAATTTAATTAACGTTGTCTTTACATTTTATCTTTTGTATTTGTTTCACTTATCATAGTTACGTGTATTTCTGTTATATGCCATGATATACATTGTACAACATTATTAATATGAACAAAAACAAAGAATAGTTATAAGTCATCTGAATACAATTGCACCATATCTGTATTGGTATTTATAAACAAAAGGAGCATCGATCAGAAAGTATAAATCGTTATTTATAGAGTATATAGGTAGAAAACACTCACCACAGACATGATTGCGGCGCTGACCGCTAGGATAGGGGTCACGGACATCATTACCAAGGTCATCTTCCAGCTCTTCCAGAAGCCGATGGCGAATCCCGAGAAGAACTGCGCTGTGTATTGGAAGGTAAAGCTGAACTTGTCGCCGAGCCCATCCTTGATTTTATTAATATCACTATAATCACAGGGAGCGTGTTAATTATCAAAGGGATAGTATAAGGGTAATGGCACACATACTGTAAATTTCAACTCAATTCTTGATTTCTTTAAAATTTACAACTTATCAGTATATGTAAAACTATAATATACTGTTAAATGTTTTACCAGTACGGATTTTTTTTTATTCATGAAAGTCAAGAGAAATCTTCATTCAGTAGACTTAAATGAATTACACATTTTATTCATGAACTCCGACAATTCTGGATGTTTGTGAGGTGAATATTGAGTATCAAGTTATAGTCAATTGACTTCGATTCTGAAAGTGGACCCTTACTCTGCTAGGCGTGTTGTCAGCTCCCCGCTTTGATTTTTGTCGAACCATCCAATTTGTTGTCTGACTATGGACCGGAAGTAGACTTTCCGGATCGTATGAATCTGTCGCTCACACGCCGTTGTCCAACACATTATCTAATGGTCGAAAAATTTGCCGTTAATTCATTGTTCGATGATAAATCTCTATGTAAGAAAAACTGAACATATCTGAAAGTTGGGCATAAACATTGTTTGATAATATACGTATGATATTTTGTTACATGCATAATTAAAACTCATAAATAAAAATATGCATAAATAGAGATATACTTAAAGTGTAAATGTAGATCATTTAAAGAGTTTTGAATGTATGCATGTTTGTCGTTGATATTGAAGCATTTAAGAACCACATTGGCAATAATTTAAGCTTTCCAGATTGAACTAACCAAAATGAGTTTAAACTTGCATTCAACCTGATCTCCCTTTTATCATTTCAAATCGATTCCCTGATAAAACATGAAACTTTCAGCTAAAGGAAGATTTTCCAGTAACTTCAAATTGTACAAAAAATGTAACTGCAAATCAAATGCAAGATTTGACTTTTCGTATTTTTGTTGTGTTTTATATTCTATACCCTGAAAATGCAATAAATTGTATATCTATCATTAATATCTGACTTAATTTGAAACACAGTGCTCTTTGAATAACTAAATGAGGTTTACACCGCACCTGCAAGTACCCTGCCACCAGAACCACGGCAGCTATGTACAGATAGTAGAAGGCATAGGTGCTCATCTTGTCTTCAAATTCGTCTGCAGCAGAAGACGAGTCGTTTCCGGTCGTGTTTCCGGTTCCGTTTAAAACGAGGCTTCCATTGACGCAGATAAAGGTAAAACCTCCCGGCCCTTAATTAAACAATAAAAATATCTTAAAAAGATTACTGGTTTATAAAGCTTCAATATACAATGGACAAATAATGAAATTCAAGGTGACTCAATTTTCGAAGATTTGATATCCCTACCCCCAACCTCCTTACATCCACAGCGAATTTTTTTTAAAAAGATCACTGGTTTATAAAGCTTCAATATACAATGGACAAATAATGAAATTCAAGGTGACTCAATTTTCGAAGATTTGATATCCCTACCCCCAACCTCCTTACATCCACAGCGAATTACGAAATAGTATTAACTCGTTAATATTATGATACAAAACTATACACGAAATAACATCCATCCATGACAATTCACTAAAATTTGGCCCTATATGAAATTCAGTGATTCTATACATTGTAGTACTATATTTGTATAGCTGAAATTACACTCCGAGGGACCCGGCCAGTGTTTATATATACAGACCTGAGACGAATGTGTCGGTCAGCTCCCCAAAGATAACGGACAGGGCTGGCCATCCTCCCCCCACAGCTATAGCGAACACACTCCCTATGAAGATCAGGAACTTGTCCAAGGCAGTGGCATATCGGAACTACAGTGCAGAAACTATAGTTATGTAGTCTTTCATTTAAGCAGTGTATACAGAGTATGTATGTGTATTTAACCTAACATGTATTACATTTAATAAGATTTCCTGCATCGGCCAAGTTAAATACTCTTATCTGAACAGGCGATGCGATATCAGTGTTGCTTGTAAGCATGACCAAGAATATATCAATATCCAAAACAAGCATTCAACACACGTTGTACTGATTTCATTTTAAAATTGTAATATTGAACTTATAAACACCACATTATGGTACACATGTAGTAGCTAGCTAGCAGTATACTGTCTTACCAGCTGTCCGAAAGTTGCTGATTTCGCCGATTTCCTAAAATAACAAAAAATGGAGAAAAAAATCAATATTCCAACAAATTTTATGAATATGAGGACAAATAGTTCTTACGATGTTGACAAGTACCTCGAGATCGGGTCCATGTTGGCGCTGTTGGCGAGTAAATGAGAGGTCGGGGGCACCTGTTCCCTCTGTTTATAAATACCCGCAATGAATCATTGAATAGCTGATAAGAACTACCAACGTACTCCTAAAGCTCACTGTGTTTCTGTGATGTGTATTCTAAAAGGTCAATATCTGGACCATTTCCAGATATGGTCTCCTACCGAATTCCCCAAAAGTCAATAACTGATAAATAACTGATTTATTTCCAGATATGGTTCCTTTCTCAACAATGATACTGCATTCTTCTTATTTACATGTATTCAAGGATATACATGTAATATGGTTGGGGAGGGGGGTGGAGGGGGTATACCATCATTATTTTTGCTGTTGTTGTTGTGGGGGTGGGGGTTAAAAATAATTAAGTGAGATAATATATAATAAATAATAAATTTACAAAAAGTATTCAAATTAAACAACATTTTATAGAATTATCCAGTTCTTACACAAACAACTGTATACATGCATTACTATTATTTAGTCTTACCCAGAGTTTTATAAAAAAAAAAAAAAAAAAAAAAAAAAACCACCGGGGGAAGGGGGCATGATTAAGCTATATACACCTTTCTCAGGGCTGAACTAATCAAATACTCCATTGATTTATTCAACCCATTATATATGCATTGTATGAGTAATATGTATAGATCTTATACATTATCATGTTGTTGTATATTGACAATATATGTACAGTCAGAGAGCGGTATGACGTAACGATAACGAGTGGTGTCGTCATTCAAGGACTTTGTCTTGCAAACGTTAAATGAAAGAAGAAATGATTTATTTAATGAACAGAAATTTTAAAATTTGGTTTGTAATTTCGTATTCACATTTTTTCTTAACTTTTAGAAGTAATAAAATCCTCCGAAACCAAGAAACCCGCCCCCTTTCCTTGAACTTGCTCCGTGCACATGTAGATATATAGCTCTAAGACTACTTACTGTTTCTTTTCGTTGGTTTTCTCCTCGGAATATTTTTCTCCTTTTTCCGAAGATAACAATGGTGCTCTCTCATCCGTATCACTCATTGTGAAGCGTGTTGTTCTAATACATCAAATACCCTGTCTCTCTCATCAAACTGGATGTTTGCTTCTCTAGTTTCTAGCGATTAAAGTTTTGTCGAATAAAAGTCTCTCCCTGTATCCAATTTATATACTCAAATGTTGTAATTATCAAACAAGTTGCAGAAAAGTACTTTTGCTTTGCAATATTTACATAGACATGTTAAAGTCCTTTGGACCGAAGAAAGATAACTCTCCATTGAGTAGACATTCATAGCTTTATGTATGTGTATAATATCTATTTAAAGCTGCAGATAGTGCAAACAATGAGTCACAGTGCTGAATATTAACCATCAGATATTTACAAACCAAATGAGGATTAATCTTTGGTAGTTATTCTCTCTCTCTCACTCTCTCTCTCTCTCTCTCTCTCTCTCTCTCTCTCTCTCGATTGTATAATGTCTAATTCAAGATACAGGTAATATTAATGCAAACTGTGAGTCACAGTAACCTATAAACTTAATAAAAAAAAACCACAACCTGATTTGTCATATGTGATTCATTTTACATGACAACAATCCAATCAACTCTCTCTCTCTCTTCTCTCTCTCTCTCTCTCTCTCTCTCTCTCTCTCTCTCTCTCTCTCTCTCTCTCTCTCTCTCTCTCTCTCTGTATAATGTCTAATTTAAGATACAGACCTTTATAAACTTAATAAAAAAACAACACAACCCGATGTGTCATATGTGATTCATTTTACGTGAAAACAATCCAACAATATACTGTAAGTCGTTTTAATTCCACAGTGTTAAAATTTCACGATTTCTAATAAAGTACCAATTGCGATGGTTTTAATTTCACGCTGCTTAAAAATTCAATTGGTCAGAATATAAGCATTTAAACGTTTTTAAAACTAATGATAGTATTCACGATGGGTTTAATTTCGCAAGAAAATATTAAATCGCGAACATAGTGAAATTAAACCCATCGTGATTATTTGCCAATTTACAGTATAGCGATATAGATGTATTTTGGATTTTTTAGATTTTTTTTAAAATCGTTTTATTATAACAATCCAAAATAAGACACACTTGGTAAATTTTAGGCGTTATTCAAAGCGTGTATCGATTCCGAATCATGAGAAAATAGTTGAATTTACAATATCGTTCTTGCGCGATTGACTTCAAATGTTTTATTTGCAGACATATAATTAAATTAAACAAATCATTTTGAAAATTTTGTGGTCATAAATACGCCATGTAAAATCCTAGTATAGTCATTAATATGAACTTAGGATAAATTCTTTCAATGATAGATCCTTTAAAAATTGATAAAACCAATGAAAGAATCAATTACCGAATGCTGAGTCCGCTCCTATCCTTTACCTTTTTATTAAATAATATACCGGTATTTAACGTGTGGTGATGTGAAAATACAATATTTCTCTCATATAATATTTGATAAAATATATCATATATAACATTTTATATAAGATATAAAAATAACATTAAAAGCAATGAAATGGTGATTTTTCAGGCACGTAGTTATTGAGAAGCTGGTCAACGCTTGTTGTGGAGTTTTTTTCAAAAGCCAACAACGTAGTATATACATGTATTCGTATATTTCTGCATGAAAAATAAACTAAAAAATGAAGAAAAAAATATTCAAAGGCTTTGATTGTATATTTCATTAGACTGAATCAGTGTAACTCAGGTATGCTTCTTAAAGCAATATGAGCTGCAATTTTCAACGCATGCAGCACATTATTACTTCCTTTGTAAAGATATCTATTTTTTAAAATTGCTTACTTTTTCGAGTTATTTGCATTAAGGATACATGTTAATCTTATCATACGTGAACAGTATATGTGTCTTAATTTCATAAAAACCTTGTGTGTGTGTTTGTGTGTAAGTGTGAATGTGTGTTAGTTTTTTTTTGTGTGCTAGTTTCTCGGTATACATGTACTAAAGCTTGTATGTTGGAGTGAAAGGAAAAAAAATTAAAAAATATTACACTTTGCATTATTTTATTTATACATTATCGAGAATTATCAATTTTACGGTACAATTTACATTGATCAACGCATTTGGAAAATGGTTCCTATCGCCATGGAACATTCCACTCGGCTGTTCTCTCGTTAGAATTGCCTTTAAATATATCATTCAGCAAAGTTCAGTGCATTTGGTGAGAAAGTTAACACAAGTTCCTACAACAAAAAAATATTAATATTCATTTACATTGCCAGTGTCTTTGTTGTGATAAAAACACATATCACATTTGGGTTTTTTTCGGTGCATGTAATTCCATCATGACTCTTTCCTTAAAATGGGCGTGTTCAACAGCATCACGTGGTTGCTTTGCATTATGAAATTGATACAGGTAAGTGAAAAAATATTGTCTTTGTTGGATTTGATCACGTGTTCGGATGTGATTATTTAAACAATGAAATGCTTTCTTTGGTGATTCATTCGGGATATGAAGGTAGTGACATTGCAGAAAAAATACATAACCCGCGTTAGCGGGTTATGTAAATTTTTTCTGCAATGATCACTACCTTCGAATTCATAACCCGAATGAATCATCAAAGAAAGCATTTCATTGTTTATATTAACATCTTTCTTTAAGCTAATTGATAAATTGATTAGGAAAAGTAAGTAAAATTCACTAAATTACTGTTAATGTACGTAAGTAAGTTAGCTAAAAGAAACAGCCAAATCGTCTCCTGTGAGACTTTGAGTCTGACATCGTCATGGTTATTTCGTGCAGTCCGTGATTTTCCTAGGTCGCTATAGGTTTGGACCAATCGATAAACAGGGCGTGTCGATATCTGTCCTGTCATTTTCTTGTCAGTTTCAGCCGCTGTAGATTTCGACCAATCGATAAACGGGGCGTGTAGGTTTCTGTCTGGCTGTTTCTATAGAGCTATGAATTAACTATAAGTTTCCGTAAGAAATAGAGGAAATAATACTCGGTAGATGTAAATATATCACTTTAAACGGCAAAGAATGATGTCTTATTCCTAAAAAAAATTTGTTAAATGAAGTATCTGCGCATGCGTGGATCAAGACGAGGTCGGGGGGTCTCGACCCCCCTCCCAGATTTTTTTTTTATAAATGTACATAGTAAAATAACTGAAAATTAGCCTCGGGTCCTCCTCTCTCCCCCGACAAACATAGATATCCCTCTGACCACACCCCCCCCCCCACCACCACCACCCCTGGAAAAATGTTCTGGATCCGCGCATGCTTGCTTGAATTGTCCGTGATGAATGGACAAATCCAAATACTTAATTGTAGTACTTCGATAAAGGGAATAATGGTTAGTCTTTTCCTGTAATGTACTGATTAAGAATAAGAATGAATCAAATACTTTTACTCTCTTAATGCTAGTATACATATTTAATATAAAAATGATTTTAGGTAAAATGTAAAAGTGGAAATAAAAATGCTGTCTTTGTTGTTTCATAAGACATTATTATAATAGAAAAAATACATTTTGACCTGGGTTCTTTTTTCTGCAATATTTGCTGCCTTAATACTCATATAAACGACCAAATTTGTTTTATTTTAATATGTTCAGAAAACACTGTTGTAGCAGATCAAAATACACATTATTAAAAAAGATGTTAAGAGTAGTAAAAATCAGATAGTAAAATGATTACATCCAATTCAAAAACTTGAAACGATGACTGTGTTGTAACGAAAAAAAGTTGCATTCTTTGAAAATAGATACACATGTACCAACTTTGTAAGGTGATATGGGTTTTTTTCTTCAAGTGAATGATATATTGTTGGTCTATTTGTATTATTTTTGTTGGTTTGTTTCTTTGTTTCATATTGTTGGTATATTTGTATTATTTGTGTTGGTTTGTTTCTTTGTTTCAGATACCAACTATTTGTTTGTTGTTGGCCCTTGTCAAGTTAGTGGGCTCGTTTTAAGTTATCAGTTTATCTATTCATTCCCTATCACCTGATGGTAGACCTTACACCCATTATACCCAGACCCCATAGATAGCCAAACACTGACCTCAGACCTAGCGCATTGACTTTCATCGAGACAGCATGGAACTCTGGCAATCTACTGTGATTTTTCTCCTTTTGGGAGGAGGTGAGATTCTTTTTTGAAAAATTGAATGAAAAAAATCATGTTATTAAATGTTTTTGCAATAGATATATTTTTATAAAGCATTCAAGATTTCGCTTTAGGTCAGTGGTGCTGTATTCACGTTAAGTAAGTACCTCTGATTGTTTATATTGATGTCAGTAAACAAATCAGTGGTATACTGCCTTCTATTATTATATATTTACATTTTTCATTTTCAGTGTCTTTGCCTGTGATAACTCTACGTAACAATTTTTTACTATAAAGTCCAATAAATTCAAATATTTAATCGCGCAATTGCTGAAAATTATATAGATATAAATAATACGGAATCATTATTTGAATATTATGAGGTAATAATTTCGGCCAGGGCGTGGTCAAATCTATCATAAGTTTTTGGATTTGATAACACGCTGACCAAAATTATTACCTCATAATATTCATGGAATGATTCCTAATTCCTTAAATAAAAATGAACTCATCATCGATTGTAACAAACGTGTCAAAAACCCGTGGCTTTGGTGCTTACTTATCATTATGACCTCATCATCCATTGTTTGAACACGTAATGCAGAATATTTTTGTTAAAATGTCATCTTGTCATAAATAACTTGCTGCAAATAGACAAATTAATGATAAGTATATGGAAATACTGCAAAATTCCCAATTGATAATGGTCAGGAAAAATAATATATAGACAGAAGAACGGCACATATTTTGCAATTCTTAGCATCTAAGAAATTCTGCACAAATTTTTTACATGTATTCACAAGAAATCATGTATTGACGCAAGCGTCAAATGGGCCGCAAAAAATATAATTATTGTATGAATCATCATTGGTTGTTTACATAAATAACACAACACAAAGAAGAAAATAACGAGTTGGTTGTACTAAAGGTTAGTTCAAATTTTCAGTTCTTTCATATTTTTGCGTAAATAATTGATATGGATGTCATTTCATGATAATTTTCTACCACATTTTACAATGTAATAAATACACACACAAAACCAGCATAGAGAAATTCAAATATATCATTTATATAAAATTTAATGTCATTCAGGTCTTTAGTATTTCAGGTCTCTTAGTATGTCACGTATACCGATCTTTGAAAAGAATGAATAACACCGAAATTTTCCGAATAGATTATAGTCTCGATAAAAACGCGCCAAACATGACAATCTACTAAGTATGACCTAATTTACATTTACGAGTAAAATAAAAATATGTGATATTTTTTAAAAGGCATAAAACATATTTCTAGATGCAAATTTACTTTTAATACATAAAAATAAGCATTTTATTAATTCTATTAGAAAAGAACTATCCCGCAGAAACGCAGTTACAATATTTAAATGTATATCAAATAACGGACCGCCTTCTGGCGGCCCGTAATAACCACCAAAAAATTCAATAAATCTATCAATCACTTTATTTGTTTGAAGCATTTTCTTTCTATGAATCTATTTTTATATTTTCTGCATTTGTTCTTTGTGGTACCTGTGAAAGAACTGTTTATATAGTGTACTTCCATTTCAACATCAAAATAATTTTTTTTTAAATTATTATTATTATTCAGTTCTTTTTTTACAGATAACAATAATACATAAACAATGCATGAATAAGAATAGGAAAGCATAAATCTATTTGTCGATGAATATATAAATAGCTTGTCGAATATAACTTTTTTTTCAAACAGTGGAAATATACATGTACATATATTGAATAAATTATATTTTTAAAAAGGTATTGTAGTAGGCTATATGTAAATATATATAGCATAAAATTATAAATACTGAGATATATTAAGACAATTATGGTCCAACGGGGTCCTTACAACATCGAAGTATAACTACCAAGATGTATCGAAATCCAAAATTGCATTCTAACATTACATGTACTAAGTGTAACGACCCTAACATTTTTTCTTTGCCTTGACTGTTCAAAGTTAATGGCCTACCTTGTTACTTTTACGTAACGACTCTCCCAGCCAATAAAATCAGTTCCTTGTATTTGTTCTTATAGACGAATCTGACTCAATACTGGAACTTTTATCTGAAAGAAGATAACGACCAACAAAGTGTATTCAGAATTCAGAATTATCTCATATACACTGAAAAACCTCGTCGTTTTCTATTTAACATTCAGTAAACTGTTTAAACCCAAACGTTAACCCCTCTCAAATGGTATACTAAGCACTCTTATGGTTTTAATATCTGTACTTTTGGACCTCGGTGTAAGAGTCCAATACTATCATTTTAACAAAATATAAAAACAACGACAAAAAAAATCGTTCAAATATTTGTTTTTCCCGATTTTTAATTTTCCTTTCAAATAAGGTATGTTTAACTTTTTATATGTAAAATCACATCTCCTTGAAATTGTAAATTCTTGAGAAAGAGATACTTGCATGAATGTACATTTTATCTTCAAAATCAAATTTTATAGTTTATAGCCATGGTCGAACAGTACAATTATAATAATATTCGGCATTGGCCGGCTATAGCGACTTATGGGCTAAATAGCCTAGGTTGTCCAATAGGAAAACAGCAATGTTGTTTATTATCATTTTTAATATGTCTTTTAAGCTTTTGGAACTGACACAACCTACTGCCCTCACCATTTGAGCAAAAGCGATCTGTATGAGTATGGAGATTTATGTCTCAAAGTTCACTATGGAAACTGGGACTGGGAAACTGCGAGACAGATCTGTCTTAACGAAGGAGGTGACCTTGTACAACCTAGATCTCCCGGCATGCAAGAGTACATCCGGGTCAACTTACTTCCCCAGGTGCAGAAGTCAGAAGAAGATGGGTTTTGGATTGGAGCAACGGATCTAAATTCGGAATCTCACTGGAGATGGGTTTCAGGTTAGAAATTTACAAAATGGATGAAGATTTGTTAACGCAGAATGCCAACAACTTATCTCGTTTTGCATTAAAGGCGACCCAAGCATGCCTTATTCAAACTGGGAGCCAGGACAGGGACCATCTCAATCCGGGTTTCTCTTTGCTGCTGGAGATTTAGAAGATTGTGCCATCATGCGTATCCAAGATGGATTCAGATGGCATGACTACCCTTGCTCTAACTTCTTTTACCACTATTCCTTTATTTGTCAACATAGTAAGTAATGAGTCACTTAACAATTAAATTTATCTGAACACAGAGTATGAATGAACATAAAAGATACGTTGTACATCAAGATATATGTAAATTGTTTTGTACGTGTTTTTATCTTTTTTAAAAGAGAAGCTTCCACGCTCCACTCACCACGTACATCCAACTAAGTTGACGACTAAATACGTTCCTCCGACAACAACTAAATACGTTCCACCGACAACAACCAAATATGTTCCACCAACAACTACAAAATATATCCCCCCGACAACAACCAAATATATCCCACCAACAACTACAAAATATATCCCACCGACAACAACCAAGTATGTTCCACAAACAACAACAAAGTTCGAACCAGAAACCTATTCAACAACCAGGTTTGTACCGTGGACGGAGAAAACAACAATGCTTAGTCAGAAAACACGATCGTCCACAGCGTTTGTGCCTCCTGAAGAAACCAAGCTCCCTACCTCAACACCAGAACCTGCCCCAGAAACACCCCCGATATCTGGCGGGGGTGGCGGAGACCCATTTAGCGGAGGATTCGCATCTTGTAAGTACATTGCTTTAATTACAAGGTTAAAGGTTAGCCCATTTCAAGGTATCTGTAGTCTGTTAACACGGTTTGGGCGTTATTTTACTCAGATTGATGTATCACCACACCCATTTCTGCATGGTGGAAACATAAAAATGTAGACATTTTTGCAAAACTTCAGTTGTTCTTTTATGACATCTTATCCATGTTTTTTGGGGACTTTTTTTGCGACATCTTTTCCATGGTTTTTTTTTTTTGCGACATCTTATCCGTGGTATTACGGTCTGGAGAGGTAATGTTTCTCCGTCGTATTCGTTTTACGTACATCCAAATTAATTTTAAGATAATCTCCAAATAAAAAAAAAAACACGGATGAATGAAATTAACATTTTATAAATTCAAATCCAAATATTTATCTGTTCGGCGGCAACCTATTTGAAGATCGTTTCAAAAAAATCAACTTAACTCTTTACATTTCAAGACCGGTCCTTATTATTATCAATTTCTATTTTCCATTATCTTTATTATTAATCGAATTGTTTTGGACACCTAAATGCAAACATGCAGTGTTTCAACTTTTAAGTATTGAAGATACGTATTGAGATTGAAATACTGGAAACTATATGTAGGTATTCCTTATTCTCTATATACAGTTCGGAAAATGTTTTAGAAGTTTCCAGTATTTCCTTCTTGAATAAGGAACACTTACATGTACATATATATTACCGTAGTTCCGTTCTTGAAAAGGAATACCTACATATACTTAACTGTATTTCCAATCTTGAAAAGCAATGATACGAACGCGTGAAATGTGGTTTGTTAATACGTATGAAATATATCTGAATATCCACCATTACTTTGCTAGCAAAACAAAATGACAGTCAGCGTTTGGGATGCAATGACTGTCAAATATATGAAAAAATTCAAAAAATGGAGAACTGATTGATTTTTACCTTTATAATAGTTTTAAATAATATTTTTGTAATGTTTTAATTTGATCCACCTGAAGAAACCCATGCGATTTTTATTTTATATTGTATTTTTGCTATTGGTATATGAACATGTAATAATTTATAGCTTAATAACTGATTCTTACTTTTTGCAGCAAGAAAACCTCCTTCCACCACAACCGAAGACGATACAGGGGTTATCATCATTGGTTGAGGGAATATCATCTTCAATTACAAGTGTTCTTTGTTTTTTACACTTCTAGAAATAAATGGTTTTTTAGAATTATTTTTCTTATCTTAATTCTTTAAAGTTTACAGAGATGTCAAATGAACGGGGATACCTACAGAAATGTTAACTTACATTTAGTCAAAATAATGATCCAGAGCAATAATGTAATAGTATATACACACTTTACGGTGATTTGGTTCCATATTGATTTTGTGATTTCTGCTTTTATTGGCATCACATTACCCAAATGGACCATGCACAGTGCCTTGCATTGTACATTATAGTATACCAAAACATTGTATTCCAAAGTCCAACCAAAAAATTAGAATTCAGTGGACAAACCGTTTTAAACCAAATAATAATACCGAACAAAATATTTGTTTTCATTAACTGGTGATCATTTTCCAAAAACGAAAGTGACTATCCTCTATTAAGTGTATAGATATGGAACACCAGAGTGCAATTGATAAAAAGGAAGGATATAGATAAGAACAGTACAGTTCACTCACGAAATAGTAGCAGGCCAGACATGGACACATTAAAATTGTGCTTGCTTTCTTTTTTAATTCACGCTGGTAAGACTTTTGTTTTCACAGTAAAGCTTCATGTAACTACTGACCTGTAAATTATCAGTTCGAAACCCGTTAATTGGAACCTTCATTACTTATATATACATTTCAAAGAACTCTTAAAAATGTATCTTACAGTCAACTAGTATTCTACACTTTAATACGGTAAAGGTTGAATATGATTTACTTTCATTCACATACGTTTCTTAAGCTCCCATACAACCTTACTATACAGTAACATAAACTTATCGTTAATGCCATTATCACGGCAAAACACGAGTGTTCGTGTTTAAAAATTTTGGTAATCAAACCACAACCAGATCAGGTGATATACAAACAGATTACTCGCATACATATTTTTCAGCATATGGTGCCCCGGCTGACGAATGTCCTCACAATCTAGGTAAAAGTGACTTATATTCATATGGGAATTTCTGCCTGAAGGTGCATTATGGGAATTATGACTGGGTTGACGCCAGACATCGATGTCAAAAAGAGGGCGGTGACCTCATTCAGATCAGGGATTCTGGGATGCAGCAGTTCCTCCAAAGAGTGTTATCAGGTCAAAGGTCAGAGGACACCGGATTCTGGATCGGGGCCAGCGACAGCGAATCAGAGTCCCACTGGAAATGGGTGGCGGGTAAAGTATTTCTTAGTATTTTAAGGCGTGGGTGTGTGGTCATGATTACAGGTATGACTGAAGGGTTTATAAAACTATTCGATTCTTGAAAATTTTATACAAATTTTTAGGTGACCCCAAGATGACCTACAGTCATTGGAGTTCGGGACAGGGACCGTCTCAGAGTGGATTCTTATTCTCCGATGGAGGGCATGAAGACTGCGCTTTAATGAAAATACACGATGGTTTCCGATGGCACGACTATGAGTGCAGCCTCTTTTTGTACCATTACTCATTCATTTGCCAGCATGGTAATTAAAGTAGTTATCTATATGCATTTGTCTATGTGATATTGAATTGCATATCGAACTTTACTTAATACTAAAGTAATTGAATCAAAGAATTCTATATTGATTCAGAATTCATTGTTGTATCTGTTTTAAGTTTCAAAATTCGTGAAAATCGTGCATTATATATTTTTCACTTTATTAATTCATTACTATACATAAATGAATGGTTTAATAGCATTTTATATATTAAACTGTTTTGTCTGACGTGGAAACATTTACTTCCTTTGAAATAAAATCTTTTTACCAATTAAATACTATAATCAATAGTCTAACAAAAGGGTTTATTTTTTAACTTTTAGACAAATTAGTACACTCACACACACATCATACGAACGGGCAACATGGATCCACCACAGTGTTCATACCTCAGACTTTTCCCGACACCACGCCCCTATCAACAGACGCCCCAATCCCGACCACGCCCCCTGACACAGACGCCCCTATACCTACAACCCAGCCAATCACAGATGCACCCGTTCCTACAACTCAGCCCCAAACAGACGCCCCTATACCTACAACCCAGCCTATCACAGATGCACCAGTTCCCACAACCCCGCCCCAAACAGATGCACCTGTACCCACCACGCCTCCTGATACACAGGCACAGATCTCAACAACAGGTAACAATTTAAAGAACTGCATTTGATGGTCGTTGCCTTTTACTTACTCCCAAAAAATGGGGGGGGGGGGGCAACTCCATGTAATTCAATTTTTTATATGTATAAAATTTAAGAAAATTAGTTGTTGCGATAAAAAATGGGGAGGGGGGAGGCAGCCCCCCCCCCCCCCCCCCCCGATGCTACGTGCCTGTATAATATTGATCTCTTAAAGAATAGGAACTCAACATAAAGATAATATTATAGGAAAGTATTAGAATTTAAAAGTTTAATTTTTTTGGGCGCGTCTTTTAACCACAATGAACCGCAATGAACCACAATGAACCACAATGAAACCACAATGAACCTAAATTAACTTAATTGGGGTGAGAATTAGTCTTTAAAAGGTAAATAATTCCTTTCAATTTTGATTCTACCTATTTGACGGCAGATTATATGTCAAAGAATTTTAAAATGCTGTAAAAATTGTATTCTTTATTTGGCACATGCTCAAACCTTATACCTCAATATTTTATTTATCTCATTCAATTGTATTGTAAAACGAGTTTATATATGATTAGATCGGCTCTCGTAATGGATTATCTGTATAATTTTAATGTAATCAGTCGTTTCCAATAAACTCTAGATTATTTGATCACCTGATGAAAAAATTTAAATATATACAAGGTAAATTTTACAGCATATATAAAATGTGGACAATATGGCTGCATTTTGTAACCCCCCCCCCCCCCTCCCTCCTTCAGAATGGGGAATTTCGCATTACGTGTGAATACTATGACCGCTTCTGTATAAAAATGCGCTTAATATTTAAATTACGAAAAACTGAGAAATTGAAGATTATTTTGATATGCTTTCATTCCTGATTTTAGAATTTATTTCCAATTGTTTTCTTTCTTTTGAAAAATGACAACTATTTTTAATAATATATTCTACCCTGGAAACCCCCAGTTCTGCACATTACTCACAATATGTTCTCAAATAAGCATTAAAATGCCATTTTTACATCTTTACCCTCGGTTACCATGGCAACGGGACCACATAGCAACAAACGAATGATGTTAGGCTTTTTTACTCACCAAAGTCAATCAAATAGTCAAGTATGAAGAAAATCCGTGACTATGCGTGGCCACCGAATTTTGATTCTTACATAGAATTGATCTTAATAGGTCTAGAGTTATGTTGGATTTTGTACGTCCAAGTAAAATATACAATGAAATCAAACATTTCTTTCCTCGGCATGTTAAGGACACTCAAAGAAAAAAAAAACTAAATGCATTTTAATTATGAAAACGACAATTACCGCAAATAAAATTACCTTATACATACATATCATGTAAAATTTTGCGCTGTAATGAATATATAGCATGTATTTTTCGCAATAGAAAAATTGGAAGTAAAACGAACGATCACTATGCGTTTTACATTGGGAAATAGCAAACATATTAAATAAATACAATTTTATTCCTATTTTTTTTACTAAACTGAATTTGTATTCTATCACAAATATCATTAGAGATCTTATATGTATATAAAAACTCTCTATATAGTTTTGGTTATCTTCAATCTAACATGTGCAATTGTCGTTTTTTATGATCGTCTGATTATTGAACTGATTTTCTAATTGTGAGTTACAGAAATTATAGCTAAATGTAGAGAATTCGTATTTATAGATAAACGCTCGTGCATTAGTTGTCAATGGCTCAGGAAAAGCAGACGTTCTTGAATTAAAACGTTTTAGCATTTCTACATTAACCAGCGCACCACGTACACCAGCATAAAATTTAAACGTTTTTGAAAAGAAATGTGGTGCTGTTTCGCAAATATTTTAACTATTCCGCAAATATCATAGCATGAAAATTCCGCAAATATTACATTCAAAATAGTTGTAAACGTGCAAAAATCCGAATACAGACAAATATCTACCCATTTCTAATTATTTTTGCTGAAGTATATTATGATCTTCGCTGCCGGTACTTATGATCATCTCATTTATTTCATGAATGATAGAGGTTTTGAATAGGAACATGTTTCTTCAGTTTTAAAAAGAAATCTACACTCTATGATGTGATGCTATTTATCACACAAAAATTGCAGTAGTCCAGCACCTCTCTGTAAATATTTTTCTATCAACTCGTTTATACATGAAATCCTTGAATACAGGTTAGTATTTTTGAAAATGTAACTTTAAATCTTGATATTCGGGTTATAATCGAACAAATATTTCTAGAAATAAAGTTTGATAATGACCGATAAATAGGTACATTTTGATTGTGACCAATCGACATTATTTTCCGGTACTTGATGCATGTATTTAAAAATGTAGAGAAGGCGATGTTGTTTGGGATGGGGGCTATAGTTGGCAAAGGGGCGAGTTTTCTGAAGTTCCTTCTGTATTCGCCCATAATGTTCACCAAAAAGCAGTTAACTCTCTCACAAGCCATATATAATGCGATGTTTATTCTTGAGAGGAAGGAGGTGGGTCGGATGGTTACATTAAAGAACGCAGTGGATGACAAAACTCAGTAGATATCTGACTAACAAACTATTTAGTGTTTCCTTATATAGAGATGACGAGTATTTTTAAGTTTCTTTAATATAAAGACAACACATTCAAGCTATAGGAATACCTCACAGATATCACCATCTAAATACGGAAATGAAAAAAAAATATATTTGCTGTATTTTTCAAGTTTCAAATGTCAGCAATGTGTGTCTATATGTGTGTATATAAACTGTAATTTAAGAGAGAGAGAGAGAGAGAGAGAGAGAGAGAGAGAGAGAGAGAGAGAGAGAGAGAGAGAGAGAGAGAGAGAGAGAGAGAGAGAGATCCCCAATTAACAACAAGGTGTATCGTATATTCCTTTAACTTCATTTCCTCAATTTTTTACAAGTTCCCCCAAAAAGTGAAGGGGGGGGGGTAGGCCAACGCCATGAAAATTCATTTTTTTATATGAATATTAAAGAAAAATGTTTGATGCGAGTATAAGTAGGAGGGGGGGGGGGAGGCGCCCAATCCCCCCCCCCCACCCCACCCCATGCTACGTACATGAAGTTAACCATATACTAAAAAATCTGTAGTGGATTGTTTTATATGAAAAAAAAAAGTTTACAAATTCCAGTAGAACTCTCGCTATGAAAGCGTTATTTGAAAGTCCCTATAGTTTATACAACTATAAAAAAATGGATGGTACAATCTTTAGTTATCAAACAAATCTAGATGACAATTTTTTGGGAATTTCGTACATACTTTTGTTCCCTTTTCTGATCTAGATTCTATGGACATTGGTAATATTGAGAGTTGATCCCTTCTGTTCGTTTGGGGTTTTTTTCTCGATAAATTAGAATGCGTTTATTAGTATCATTGCACTGCACATCTTAAAAATAGTTAATCAGACGTTTTCAAATGTCATGTAAAGTGACTGATTTCAAAAAACCAATACGATAACTTAGCTAATTATATTAAGCTATAGCTAATTAAATAATAACATTATATATTTGTAATTAAATCAAAATTTACCTTATACATGTACATGCATATAGATATTTTTTTTATTCATGCTTTACACATTTATAATAAACCACCATCTTAGCGTTACATGCACTAAAATAATTGAATTATGAATGAATGAAATAAGACGTGTGTACCTGAACATACATATAAATCATTCACGGAATGCATTAATTCTGTAACATAACATGCCGTCAGAAATTTTTGAGGTATATTATGGATACACGCGACGTTCCTCATTTTAAGATAATTTTCCTTGATATAACATTTCTTCCTTATTCGCATTTAAACCAGCTGTTAATGCTAAAAATTCAGAGTGCATTATACCAGGCCATTTTTGGAGTAAGATTTTTTGATTTTGTCTTTTAATAGCATGCAAAATGCAATTGAATGCTTATTGATAATGTAGTAGTATACATTTTCAACAGAAACTATATGTTCATATAGAAAAAATATCAAATAGCATCCAATGTAAATTTGGAATAACAGAAATGGGAATCTTCACATTGCGGAGATAGGAAAAAATTGAAAATGATTGATAATAGGTCGCATCTGACCTTAAATTAATCTTTAATGAAATTTTATACCTTTTAAAAAACATTTATCACCTTAATAAAGTTCATTGTGGTTTGATTGTGGTTCATTGTGGTTTCATTGTGGTTCATTGCGGTTCATTGTGATTCATTGCGGTTCATTGTGGTTAAAAGACACGCCGATTTTGGGCAATAGTTTAAGGCTTTAGAAATATATCATGGTGTGATATCTAAAATTCAAAGGCAGATATCATGGATAATTTGCTGACTGTCCAGACTTTTTAAAATCTAAATCTTTTGCTTGACTTACCCAGCAAATGATATTAGTTCAACTTTTGATTGGCTCTTTTTCCGGACAACTGTATTGAAATTGTTCAATCTATATCCGTGTAAGGCCAAAAAAATCCTAATCGTTATTAATTAAATACAGGACAGCTATTATAAAGGTAAATGGTTGTATTGTTTTTCTTCAATAGGGGACAGTGCTGGAGTTTTAATCATCGGATAACAACCTGTAGATGTGTGCCGACTATCTTCTGTTATTGACGCCAATAAATGTTACGTCGTGTTGTATTTGTTTATTGTTTTTTGTTTTTTTTTTTTGGGGGGGGGGGGACGGGCTGGATAAGGGAGGCTTTTAGTAATTAAAAAATCTATTAGAGCTAAATGAATTTATTTTAAGTCAAAATTGATCCGTTACAACAAAGTCTCGAAAAGTGTATACTGAAAATAATGCTTTCTTTGTTTCATGTGGGTATGAGTATCGTAAAAAAAGGAACAAAACATGTTGATTTTGTTTAAAATGAGAGTTCGAAATTTATCCTAATTTTCAATTAGTATACGTTACTCAGAGGGAACAACTTATTATTAATTCCTTTCGCAGATTACGCATACTTTTTGAATTGCTCACTAATTTCATATCCGCACGAACCATCAAATAATTGTTGGTTTTTTTTAAGACAACATGGTATACTATTATAAGGATGAGACGAAGAGAGTGGATATAAAACAGGGGAATATTGTATGAATTGCAATGAGTAAAAAAGGATAAATCCGCGGTAAGTCAACCTGATTAAAAAAATAAGAACAAGCTCTGGTTCCAGTCTACTAAAGTACTAGTATATAAGCTACATGTACAAAAATTGTACATGAATGCATGAGGTTAGGATTGGAAAATGGCAAGCAAAATTTTGATCATATTCTTGCCGAATTCATCTGATTTAAGGAAGAAGGAATCCTTCTTTGAGTATTATGGGGTGATAATTTTGGTCGGGGCGGGGTCAAATCCAATAAGGACTTTATTATAAATTCGAACAATTATACGATTTGATATTATAGAAAATTGACATATTTATGTGATTTTCATTTCTTTAAATCATGCAAACCCTCTTGCGCCCCAACAACACGTTATTTGAATTTATTGGACTGTATTTTACAAAACTGATTCGTAGTTTTATCACTGACAAAGAGACTGAAAATGTAATATCACAAAAAAAAATGCAAAGAAACAACGAAGTTTTGCAAAATGTGACTTTTAACAGGACTTTCTCAGCGACTTGAGACATTATGATTAAGCAAAAATCACGAAGAGTTTTAAAAGGTCTTACTTTGATTAGATTTGGATCAATTGTTTTTGAAACTCTTCAGATTTGTGTGACTGTTTAAGCATAAATACACCACACGAGTTGAGCTAATTGACTTGATCCTCTCCGTCAGTAATCCTATACGTAAATGAGAGACAGCTAACTATCTTTTTATTATTAAAAAAAAAGACATTTATTTATGTACACAGTCTAAAAGAACAGTTAGTTCCAGTTCTACACACAAGTTATATACTAGTGGATCAAAAAAATAAGACTCAGTAATACATTAAAATTATTTATATTTGATTACAAATCAGAATTGTTAAAAAAAAAAAAAAAAGGGGGAATGTGGCCTTGTTGGGAGTACCTAATTTTAGAATGGGAAATTTAAAAAGGGATGAGAAAAGTAGTCTGAGCATTGTCACTCAGGTGAGTAATGTGGCCATGGGCATTTCTTTGCGAGTTCTATAATAATAATCTGCACAGTAAAAATAACATTCATCACACATGCAAAATCAAAAGATTTGTTCTCAAGCATTAAGGGATATTTTTATTGAACTCTTTGATAAAGTTTGTTCTTTTTATACATTTCAGTCAAAACGCTGTTTAAATGCTACATGTACATGCGAATTTGACCACGAATTTATGGACTTGTATTATTTTTCTAAAACGTTCAATTGGTGAGATACAAAATTATATTTCTGACGTAAAGCGGGTCATTTTTCCATGTGTTTGTTTATTGAAATCGGTTTCATGTTTTCCATTTGACCTTATTTAGACTATGACAAAAATAAAGAGCATACGACCACTCTATAAAGAAAACACATTGAAGTTCTAAAAATAATGGTACTATTTGGGGATTTTGGTATGCATACGCCAGTTTAAATCAACATATCTCAAGTATTGAACAAATTAAGTGTTACAAATCGATGTCAATGTATGTTTAAAAAAATACATTGTTTTAAATGATATTTTAAAAAATATTATCAGATACGTTGATATTTATTTTTTTTAATGAGTAGTACCTAGTCTGTCTTTATATATAGGGATTTACACGCTTTGTCTACCCATCTTCTTATTCATTGTTACAAGAATCAATTTCATATCGATCAAAAGGTAATAGCCTAGTAAAAATAAAATCTCTCAAGACATAAAACATTGAAGAGATACCAGACAGGAAGTGAAAGTTCTAAGTTAATCTCATTGTTTTGTGGTTTTATAGTACATAAAAGGAGCATAAGGTCAACAGAAAAGAATAAAAACTGATTATGAAATAGTGTCATGATCATATAGATACACTCTTAAATTTTTTAATGCTTCTTTGCTTTTTTTTAAATTATTTTTTTTTATTCAACTGGCAATTCTGCAATCCTGCGAAAGCCTCAAAATACTCAAATTTCCCACGAAAACTGTTAATAAGATCATAATATAAGGTAATAATCAATATGTAGAATTTTTCTTATTAATACATATAAGCTGCTCCAAGGTTTGGTCCAAAGACCAATATGATCCATTTGTGCATTTGCCGAAAATATATTGAAAATAATAAAACAATACCAGTAGTTTTCCTGCATTTCATATTTATAGCAAAATGTATTCGATACAGTAAATAGAACAAAATGAATTATGACATGCAAATGTCTTACACATTCCAATAGTCACATTCTTTTCATGAACAGGATTTTGTCTTTAGTTGCCACGTAACATGTAGAGTCATAATTTTTCATAAATCTTCAGTATCAAAAGAACAAATTATCTCATCTATCCTTTCAAGTCACTTTGAACTCCCTGACTTACAAAACTAAGCTGTATTGCACAAAACACCATTGATGTACATAATTTTGTTTCAGAACAAGCACTAACTGTTACACAATTTCCTCTCTATCAGATTTCGCATAACTTTCAACGTTCTCAATTTTTCTCAGTCTCAGCAGTATCTGGTTTGGTTGCATTGGATGGCAAAGTGCCGTGCTCTGGAAGGAAGCTGTTTTCTGATTGGGTGTTTATTTCCATGGTTTGGTTCATGGATTCCTGATGGTGACTTTTATCTGCATGGGTCTGGTCCTCTCCATCAGGAGTAGCTGTGTTGGGTTGGCAGGTTTCCTGGCTGGGACTACTTTGTGTCTGCATGGTTGTTGTGTGTGTTGGCTGCTCTGGTTTGGGGCTGCTGTGAGCAGTTTCCTGTTTTCTGTACATTTGGATTGGTCGTCGGAAACCTGACATAAAGCAAAATTTTATCAATTTTAATATTCACTTTCTTTCCAGAAAGAATCAATTTTTTTAATTTTAACTCATAAGGCATCATTAAATATTTTTTCCTGAAGTGTTTCTTTGTTTTTGGACAAATCAATCTACATTATTCATGTAAAAAGACCTTTATTATGCTAACTGAAGCAGAAATGGTCTATCTATGACCTTGCTCATTTCATGATCTAGCTTACATAATTTTAATATCCCATTATCCCAACAATACCTCAACATATTTTTTTTAAAATATAAAAAATGTACACTTATATAAAATAATAAAAACACCTCACAAATAGTGATTTAGGGAGAAGCTACACATAACAAACACAATTCAACCCATCATCACCAATTTCTTAAAAAGTGTAACTTGATACACATTTCAACTTGCTCTAAGAGGAATAACTCTAGCAAATACACAAGTAACAAACCTTTAGATTTGTTGTAAGGGATGTCAATGACTTCACAAGTTGTGAACCCAACTTCCCTCGACAGAAGGTAATCAGAGAACTGGGCGGGCTTCATCTGGATGCCTTGAAATGTCTTGTGAATATCCTCCTGTTAAACAGTTCAATTAGCACGGTAATACAATCCTTCTTACCAATAATACTGACATACATATAATTATACAGTTCACTAATCTTTTTTCTACTTTTATGAGAAGATCATTAACTATAACAAATCAATACATTTTTTTCATAGATGGTATGTTAACCTCGACTTATTAATACAGTTTATTATAATTTAAAGGAAAAAATCATTCTTAAACATAAGAAAACAATACAATTTTTTTATCTAACACATTATACATAAATCAAGATGAAAATTTGCCTGCAGTTAGAAAAGAGAGGTACAAAGAAGAAGAACTTACAGAAACTTTCTTTTTCTTTTTGTAGGAAGACCAGGGCTGTGGCTCCAGTATTAGTCTGCCTCCTGGACGCAGGTGCTTGAAGATTCGTCTAAAAAAGCGCTTCAATCCATTGTCTCCAAAATTCAGATGAATCCATTTTGTCAGGCTGAGAGCCATAATGACATCGTATTCCTCGTGCTGCAAATCCACTAGCTCATCACTCTCCAAAACATAGTTTTCCTGTTAAAGTAGAACGTTAAAATCAATAAATTGAGCACCTTGTAATGAACGATTTGTAAAAAGATCATGTGGATATGAATGGCAAAGCTGATTGTCTGTAGCTGATTGTCTTGAAGTGAAACTGTGATTACATGATATATTTTAATATGTATAATAAACACTATTGATAGATATTCATAGGATTTAGTGAAGTTAGAACTTGAACAGATAAAACCATGCATTTTAACATGGAAACTTTACCTGCATAAATGCCACATTTGCAGGGAATGCTGGACTCTGTGAATTGTTGGACACAGCTGGGGCGGATATAGGACCATAATTCACTGGATTGGATACTGGGTACTTCTGAACATCAGTGGATTTATTGGACATGTAGTTCCGGATATTTTTCCTGGCAGCAGCAATGAGAGTGTGATCTATGTCTATTCCTACCGCCTTTCGTGGATAAAATCTCTGACCAATTGTCAACGTAATATGCCCTACATTACATCCTATGTCTAACACATCTTTTCCCTCAAACCATTCCTGTCTCATGCATCCAAGTCTATGGTCTTCTTCAGTTTCAGGATTTCGATATCCATAATATCTGTTGTAATTTCCGTAAATAAATTTTGTATTTCTGCGATTTTTCTTATGAGCTTTTTCATGTTTCTGATTTTGTTGTTTTCTATGCTTTTTTAATGGTAAAATGTCCTCAATATCCGACTGTCTGGGTGGACTTAAGGAAGTCCTTAGGATTGACCTTGACACACTTTGGGACGGCTGATGGTCTGGCCTTGCATCACTCATACTCAATGTCCTTCGACGAAAACGTCGATTACGTGGAGAAATCTGAGGTATCACAGGGGATACAATTGTATCTGGTTTTTTGAACTTCAATTTGCAAGATTCGTTCTGTGGAGAGTCATCTTGTTGGGTGGACACTGTGGGAAATGTTTCATCAATTTCTATCTTAAGAGCTTCCATAAGACCTCTTCTTTTTTCCGATTCCTTCTGTGGTGTTGGGTTTAGAGATGTATCCTCGCTTTTTCTTTTGTGTTTGTTTCTTTTCTTTTTCTTGCTAGATAAGGAATCCTCATTGCTGTCTAAATTTAGAGGGTCGTTAATGTTAATTGGGATTGTTACTTCTATGTCTTTCCTGTGGTTGGGAGTTGGAAGTGGTGAAGATTGTGGCGTTTTTTGATTAAGAAGTTTATCTATCCTTTCATCATTCAGACTATTTAAGTTCAATGGGTCATTGATATTCCCTCCCAGTAAAAACTTTGTTGGAAGCACTATGTTACTTTCTGAGCGGAACCTTTTCTTGCGATGTCCTCCATGCTGAATAGCTAAATCATTCCTGCTAGCATAACTGGGCTTTCTCTTGCGATATCCAATGTATTGGGGTCTGGACTGGCTATCTTGCTCTCTCTTATTATCATATTTGCCACCTTGTTCTTGACCCTCCGAAACAAAGTCCAATTCTGAATTAGTTTTCTCGCCGCACTGAAACTCAGCATGCTCAAACTGTGTTCTAGTTGGCGTTTTTACTTCAACACTCATGGTTTGATAAGTAGCAGTTTCACTGAATACACAACATTAAAATACAACATTTGTTTACATGGCGCACGTGTTACATGTAAACTAAACGATCATATCGCCACCTACCGGACAATTCCCGCTACGACTTCTGTACGTATGTTATCAACTGACGACGTAACTTTCCAAAACTGTTGTCACCATGTACAGGTCGGGTAGTGCAAAATGTCACCTCAAGTACCTATTAATGTGAAAATATCTCAATAAATGCGCGTAAAATTGCAGCCGAACAAAATTTCCTTCTCCCACACTTCAGGCGTCCATCGATTGTGATTATGTCAGTGCGCATGTTAGTGCGTGGCGACTTGTGGGTAAAACGGAAGCGCTCCAATCGTCTGACGAATTTTAGACGACGGCTGCTTTGAAGTTTGGTGGTGAGAAAGAGAATCATCAGGCTTATACAATTTGTGGATTGTCATTGCAATCTGTTGAAATACCCATCTTGATTGTATCAATATTGAGTGCATTAAAAAAATTTTTGGACTGCTACATTTATTTTAAGAATCTTCGGAAGAAGAAAGATAGTACTCTTCTTAACTTTTAGCTCAGGGGAAGGGGGGGGGGGGGGGGGGTAGACTTGGGGTATCGTTAGTGCCTTGAAGTCCATCAACTGAAATAAAGAGAAAAATTACTTTTTTAGGATCAAAGAGAACCTTTCAATGGAAGAACTGAAAAAGAAGAAAACGAGCAAGAAAGGATTTTCAGGTTTTTAAATTATGTTCATGATTTTAAAGTTGTAGAACATTATTTTCTAACTTGAATATATATATATATACAAGGACAAGATTTACACTATTTCAGTAAATGTCACAAATGAGATTACCCAATTAAGTTGAAATGAAATTATTTTTCCCTATATATTGTTGATGCCTGAATTAATAGTGATTTCTCACGGACGTTTTTAATATTGATTGAAATCATTACTATTTCAAGTCAGAGACATAAATAACAGAAATTGGCAACCGATCGAAATCTCGCGGTCCCTATTATAAAGTGTTCCCAGTTTAAATCAGTATATCTTTCTATAATAACAAAATATATATATATAACCTATTGCCAGAACATTCAAAATATTATTTATTTTCATGAGTTTATGTCATATAAACAATATTAAAAGAGGAATTTTAGGAGGCAGTTGGCTACCCGGTGTCTGAGATTTTACCGATTTTGTAGCTGGCCAATATATTTTCTAAATATTAATCTTATTTTTCAATTTTTTGTTTGAAAAATGTCTAAAACCTATGCACACATTAAAACAATATGCTTTTGGTTGAAGATCATTATCTCAGTTTAGTGAGTTTACTAAAATGCAGTTCTCAAAGTAAGGTTGGTCCCGTACCATTTTTCAACAACAAAACATGCTAATGGCAGAGTTGCGAATCTCTGTTATTTATGTCTCCGTTCAAGCTTATTATTTTCAATTAATAATCAAATGGTTAAGGAGTAAATATTTATTATTACATGTATGTGATTCTTTGGTAGCTCCAGTAAAATGTGCGACTGCAGATCCATCTTTGGAGCCACCAAAGGCAAAGAAAACAAAAATCATTACAGAGGTTCGTACACTGTTTGATTCTAAGAAATATAATATCGGTAAGCACTTCAATTAAGCTCTAATGACAATGCCTGCCCAGGTGAAGAGATGATCCAAAACTATTGCTCCTTTTGATGTACTGAATAAATATATGTAAATTGCACGATTGCTACCAATGAAATATTACATTCTTGTGAGAACAAGTAAACATATATATTTTCAAACCTTCATGCATAAAAAAGGTAAATGAAATGGGATAGTGTGTATTATATATACATGTAGGGTCAGTACTGTCACACTCCTACTATCACTAGCTAGTGGGTTTACCCTTTAGCTCAGTCAGTAGAGTATATTAACCATAGATGCTTGTTTCATACAGTAGACTACAATAAAGAAGCCTATAAGGTTACTGTATCTAGCAGGACATTTAGTGTCTGTAGATGCAACTAATGATTAACAAATTTTTCCTAATAGTCTAGCTGTCCCAAGTTATTGCTTCCATCCTTTTTGTTAAGTTTTAACTAAAATGAACATACCTGTCAATGAAATACAATTCAAATTGATAAAAGGGAAAAAAATCCAAGATTTCTTCATTGAAACATCATCTGTCTATACCAAACAATTTCACATGAACAATTAAAACAAACATCATACGGAGATTCAAAATGGAAAATGTTTACATCTTTTTTCTATTCGAAAGTACTTTAGACACCTCTCACATTTTTTAACGTCATCATCCAGGGTGCTTAATATTGTTTGCAATGCAAAATCCTTGAAGACTTTCTATTTTTGGCTGTTTATTGAAGCAGAAAATATGGACTTTTTTCCTTCTAGAGAATGGTTGTAGTTTAGACACAAATGTATTTACGATTATCGAGATCTTACACAAAAACTGGTGGAAGCAGAAACCAGGGACAGAGTTCAATCAATCAATCAATTTAAAATATACAGGAGTGTGGAAATCATAAATATTATAAAAAAAAAACCCAGATGAAAAATGTACTGGTACTTAATTTTTATTCAATTATTTTTTATCATGTTGATGCATTCATTTGGTAAACCACTCTAATTTCTTAGTTTATCATAATAATACACATATATACCTGGGTGTAATAAGATGTATGCAAGTTCCTTAAAATTATTGTTAAACTTGAATCACCTGATGATATTAGTCAGAAAAGAATGAAAATTCTAAACAAGGGTCTTTTTTTTTTCTCAAATTTTCATACACTTTTTCATGATATAAATTTAAACTTTTGGTGTATTTTCATATTCTTCTACAGTTATTGCCGAGATCAAAGAGATGCAGCGGACATTATTCTCCAATATACCACGAACGTCGTCTGTAAATTATCAGATCAGAAATACCTATTTGTCTCACACTGATCATGAAAATACAACTTCAAATCGTAACAATTTTTAAAACCATGTCAATTTCACGTGTTAGTTCCAGTCAAAACGATGTGTATTGCCTCAAATGTTTATTTTTAAGAGATCAATGCGGCTGTTCCTAGGACCTCCCTAGCACATTTTCACTGCCTGTGTTTACATAAAATATATATAATGTGTAGTAGTAATAATCTTATTAAATTGCCCTTAAAATATTAGGAATAAAACTCAAAAGATATTTTATAAATAAGTGAAGATCGAGTATTAAAATTCCCAAGAAAAAATTCTGTCGTCTGCATGTGATTGAATCTTTGATCATTACACATGTAGATATTACTAACATAACCGATGGGGTTACACTGAACAGCCGTATATATTCTCCTAAATAATGCATTTCCCCCTACAACAAGTAATGTCGCGAGGGGATGCCCCGCTTTGCGGTGCCCTTGTTTAATTATTAATTTCCATTTATTATGGAGCAATGTTTTATCCCAAAGAGACTCGATAAGAAATAAGTTAAGGAAAAGGTTATACAGAAGCAAAAACAAAATCTTAGTCCAATTACTTCATAACTAAATATTGTGATGTAACTTGATGAAAGTTAAATTGTATAGTACCAAGTACTCATTTTAATGATATAGCCATGAAATACTATCGTAGACTAATTATGAGAAGTTACTGTTCTAGTACATATATATATATAGACGATGTAATGTATTCATAGCAAGAAGTATCAACGAATGATAACCTGAAAAATTCTGATGAAACAACAAAGAAAAAACCTCACAAAGAGAACAATCAAACAGTTGGTGTAAAGAAGAATGAAAAAAGTAAACCTGACAGGTCTTTGGAGAAGAAGGGAAAAAAGAAAAAGGTGCTAAAAGTTCATGAGCACCAAAATAAGGAAGAAGTACGTAGTACCAGTGTATATGTATATACATTTTACATCTTAATTTAGTATAAATATTCAAAAACGATAGAAAAAATTGTTTATATCACGTAATTGTTTTTAAAGACAATTATATATAATTAACGACTTAAGCTCCAGCCAGTATGAATTTATTTGAAAATAAATGCTAAAGTAATAAAATAAATTATTTTAAGCAAGTTTTAAGTATTTAAATAATTGGATGTATATGAGCCACATCTGCACATGCATTCAGAATAGGGGGAAAGAATGAAGTGTATATTAGCAGTATATTTTGATTAATCATGTAGACATCTGCCATCATCACAACTGAGAACAAAATCACAGAAGAATCACAGAAAAACTGTGACAATTCTGTGGAACAGAAAGAAGAAAATGAACAAGTTCAAGATTTAGATCTCAGGAAAGAAGAAGCAAACACAGAGCCAAGTGAACAAGAGAACCAAAGTTCCCTACATACAGAACATGAGGAAAACGACAGAAGCACTACCGTTTCAGAACAAAAGCATGTTCAAGAGGTTGAAACTTCTCCAAAAAGGACAGTGGATGATTCAAAGAATGCTTCAGCTCAGGTAGGCTTCCTGAACTGGGTCATATATATATACTGTTCTTTAAAAAAACAGTAGGAAAATTGAAAGATGAATAGAGTGATACATGTATGTATATTAAATGAATGCCTTGTTTGTAGACAAAAAGTAAGACTAAGAGACCTCCCCTACCTGTCCGCTCTCTTAGTGATGAAGAGTATGAAGAGATCTTCAAGAATGCTATTAGAAGAGTTATGGATGCACCCATTGATGAATGTATGACTTTTGATTACAAATGCTGTACATAATGTATTTTTTTAAAACTCACTAAGTGAGTATTCACTAAGTGTTTGCAAACTAATTGTATAACTAATAAGGTTATAAGAACTGAACAACACAGATATCTAGTACCCAAAGGGGCTGGGTTTTGAACCAGCAACTGTTTTGGTAAAAGCTATAAAATACATATTAATTAACTATGAGCCACATGCACATTACTGTTATTGCTTAAACTTTGTTCAATAAGATTCTGTATTTGATTGGTTTAAATTAGGGATTTTAATAAGCCCTAATTTAAGCTGTTATGAAAAATTCATTTTATTTTATTTTTCTGTAGTGAAGGTATCTCTCCAAAGAAAAGATGGTAATAAGGAACATGCATGTACCTTACTTTCTGATAATCAGATAAAAGGTTGTGAACAGTCGTCAAATCAGAAGAAAATTCAAAAGCCTAAGGAGCTGCCCAAAATGAAGCCAGTGAAGAGTACGTCAGGTAGTAGTAGTTCAACAGATGTTCAAGAAATGGAGCCCAATGTGGAGAAACCAATGCCAAATGAGACTGCTAGAATCTTACAAGATAGTACGAAGAATAATACAGAATCTGATAGTAAATGTTCATTAAAAACTATAACTGCTTTTGATATAACGAAAGACACACTTGAACCAGAGGAAAATAAGGAAAATGCTAAAGTTGCACTTGAACCAGAGAAAATTAAGAAAAATGTTACAGGCACATTGGAACCAGACGAAAATAAGGAAAATGTAGCAAATAAAGTGACGAAGAAAAATTCAATGAAGGAAAAGAAATTCAAAATACCAAACACTAAAAAGTAATATTTTTTTGTGAATTTATCATCCAATCATTCAATCAATTCATTTTTATATCCTGCTCGAATGGAGAGGGAGGTATACTGTTTTACCTTGTGTGTCTGTCAGTCTGTCCATAGCAAATTTTCGTCAAAGACCTCAACATCCTCTTAAATGACGACTGTTTATTATTAGCCCAAATTTTAATTTCTTTAACAAATTTTTGTCGAAGATTTCTCAGCAACTATTAATGGCAGCTGCTAGAAATTCTAACAAACTCTATTCGTTTATAGGCAGGCCATATGATTGGATTCATTTTTGTAATAATTTGACGTCAACTTCCTGTTAAATGACAACTTTGCTTATTATGTATATTCATATTCACATCCTAGAGGGCCAAGTATCACTATAGTGAGCATTGGCTCACAGATATCTTGCTGTTTCTGTTTTGATTTAGAAACTTTGGATTTTCATGATAAAAATAAATTTCTTTTCAGAGGTTTTACTGGGGCCAAAAAACAAAGTAAAACTGCTGTAACTCCATACAAAGTGAAAATAGGATCACCACATCTTCAGACAAAGAAGGAGAAGAAGCAAAAAAGTTGGCTAAAACAACAGAATGATAATGTTCACAGTATGTCTATACACCTGAAGCTATAATCCTAAACTCTCACAATTATGTTACCCAAGAAGATAAAAATAACAGATTATTAATGAATGGAGTCCAAACATTTAATTTGCAATTACTGTAGAAGTACATATATATTTTCGTTGGGTTAAAATTTTGTTTTGAAACCAATTAAAATTTCGTTGGCATTAAATTTCGTCATTTTGTAATCTCTAAAATTTGACATATATTTACTCTGTATTTATTAATACTAGGGTTGAAAATTCGTCATGGATTTAATTTCGTTGGTTTATACCGCCAATGAAAATAATGAAATTAAATCCTCAACGAATATTTCTGCTTGTCGTTTCATTAAAGTTTAATTTAATTTTTCTAGACTATTACTTTACTTTGCACTTTTGTTCTGTAATTCAAGTGATTGAAGTATTTCACACAAACACAGTATAATGCTCAATGACACGGTTATTCACTCTTGTTTATTTACTTGAAGAAATAATGTCCACAAAAACAGTGAAGAAAAATTAAAAAGAAAGAATGATGGACAAAATGGCATGACTTTTTAAAAAGTCAAAAACCTCAATATACTTGAAAATATACTTGTTTATCATTGGAAGTAAAATTTTCATTTCATTATTGTACATGTATGTGAATATGAAAATACATACATGTAAGTAACACAATTTGTAGACAATTTAATTTTCTTTTACGCATGTTAAGATTCATGCAACCAACATTGGCTTACAATGTCATGCAAAACAGTAATACTATTAGGACTTGACAGATTTTATACTTTTGCTGTTAAAATTTGATGTTTTGATCATGTTCCTTAAATTAACTTAGCTAATGTTTTAGTTTACTTGCCATTATCTGGACTTTAATGCAAATCTTAAAATTTCTTAATCAGAAAAGAAATCGGAAGACAAAATTGATCGTAAAAGAAAAATGATGGATCGAGACTTGCTCCAGTATGGTAAGTACTTTGTAAATATTTGTAACATCATCCTAAATAAAAGATATTAAGGTCATAAAAAGGTGGCACAAAACACCAAAATTTCAGTTTTTGGATCCATATGATTTAGTATCTTGAGAAATATGATTTCACAATTTCGAAGACTTGTATACATAATTATACATTGTATATGATCGTAATTAAATTGATAACATGATTGTATAAATTGTTGTATTTTTTTAAGAGAGTGTTAAAATTGTTTCCATTTAAAAATGACTTAGAGCTTTATAAAATTTGCTGCTTTTACATACATCATATACAGGTACATATGCCAAGATGAATCAGATTACAGTAATAGTAATATGGATAAAAGGGAGAGGGCATGATTATAAAGTTTTGGAACTTGTGCCCAATCCCACTGTGTTTATACAAAAAAAAAAATTATGTTCAAACCAACAGTAATAAATTTTTATTGAAGTAAAAAGTTTGAAAGTATGGCAAGTCTTAGAAAAATGACATGTGACTTATACAAAATAGGTATCTAACTATTACATTGTTAAAGGAAATTAAAATAATTTTAATTTGCAAACCTTAAAGTATTATTAAATATATTGTGTATAGTTTAAATGACGTGTTTCTTCATTGCATTTGGATGACACAGGTCATGAAGATATTTCCAAGCAAACAAGATTTGTGCTGTATTATTGTTGAAAAATGATACCATACCCGGTAATTAAGAAAGGATGAATTATCTTCATTGACATATTGTTTGATAGGAACTTGGGTGCAATGTTGTAACAGTTCATGTAAGAAGTGGAGGTACCTGTCTGATGTCAATGATCCGTCAGAGCTTCCTGATGACTGGTTCTGTACCATGAACAAAGGTTTCTATAAAATAATATAAACTACATGAGATTTATAAGGCTATCATTTAAAAAAAAAAAATAAAACAAAAAATAACCTACATGTACAGACCCCAGCAAGTTTTACATTTGAAACTCAAAATTTATTTTGACAGCACTTTTAGTCTTGTATATGAACTTACTGGATGTCTAAACTCTTATATTTTGTGTTTGCAGACCAAGATTACAATGAGTGTGACAAAGCTGAGCAAGAGTACAATGAAGAAGAGCACATTTACACCAACTACACCGAGGGAACTGTGGTGTGGGCCAGAATGTCAGGATTCCCATGGCAAGTGCTATGTGTATATAAAGGACCAATTTTAAAAAAAATAGTTTGCCCTCTCCTTGCTCAGTATTTAAACTTTTGATTAAAAAGTCATGCTGGTATAGGGAATTAAATTATAATTACTGTTCAGAATTTTTGCAAAAGTGATGATTTTAAAAGAAAATAGTCAGAGCTCATACTAGATGGGACTGGTTAAAAACTTCGAGATATCCCAGAATTTGAGATATCAAGGGTAGAATACTTATAGTTTAAGTGGTTGGGACTTACAAATCACTTCGACATATCCATTGTATTTGAGATACCAGTGTTTGAGATACCGAAGTTCAACTGTATATCTATATGTATTACCGGTATTACATGTAATAAAAAATTATCTTTTTTGTCAGTTAATTGGGAGAGGGGAAACACACAATTTTTATGGCCTTTGACAAATGTATACCTAGCCCAGCTCAACATATAGGCCTGTTAAAGGGCAGAGTTGTCTTTCTTGGCTTTGTGATACCAAACGTTCCTCATTATCCATGTAATAGATTTTTGTAAAGACTGCAATATAGATCACCTGTGTTACTTGGCCATTCCAGAATGAGCCTTGCATGCTTATATAATAATACCTGATGGGTCTCTGTATGGGCTAAGGTACTGTGGATACCCATAAGACCTGTGTCCTCTTGAATATTTAATGAGTATAGAATTGTATAACTTTTCAGATTATTCAATGAATGCTTATATATTCACTATTGAATATTACCGGTAATCTTTGATCTTGATGTGATTGAAATATATATTTAATTGGGTTTGCATATTGTTCAAAAGAATCTTTTCTGGTAAACTGTTTTATAAAAAAAAAAACCTGAAAATCTAAAATATTGAATAATACTTATGTGTGGTTTAAAGATATTAATTTAGAATGCAATTGTTGTGATCATTTAAATATGTTTTGATCCTAAAATTGGAATAGGTGGCCAGCCATGATTGAGATGGATCCAGACACTGAGTACTTTTTTGAGCTAGCGAATCCAGAGACAATGTTCCCTGTAAGTATAAATTGTACATTATATTTTGGTTAATAGCTCAATTGTATATATTTCCTGCCAGGTATAATTCAAGTTGTTTCTTTGAAATTTTGCTGCAAAATTTGAAATATATACTCTTAATGTTTAGTAGTTGTACCGCATACAGGCACAAAATTTTATTCTGAACCCCAGAAAAATTTTAACGATTTTTCACTATATGAAAATTTTTAATGCATTAGATCACAGGCACCTTACAGTATATATTTTTCTCTTAATGTAAAACAAGTAACCCCCAAATCTAATGATACACAAGGGAGTATTATTGGGTAGAAAGTATATATTTTTCATTATTAGAATAATATAAATTACCGGTATATCATGTGCCTGCATGTGCACTAGATTTATCAAGTTTTATTAAACCTCAGGAGATTAAAAAAATCTGTGAAGGATATTACCGGTTAGGTGTTTTTCTTTATTTGTGCCAATATGTAACATATACATGTATGTATATGGTACATGTCGGTATAGTGTCCTTTGTTTTGAATGTGTGAATTGTTACAGAGTCATTATCATGTGGTATTCTTTGATGAGAGAGTGTCTAGAGCGTGGGTTAGATCTTCATGCATCCAGCCATTTATTGGAAAAGAAAATCTGAACTGTTTAACAGCACCTGTAAGTATCTTTTATTCATCGCAAGTATTTGACAATGTCAACTTTGGTTGCTGCAGATTGAGAAAATTGACACCAGTAAACAAAAATTTCAACTCTATAAATGTTAACCATAAAGCAAATAATGAGATTTTGTTGATACATATAATTGATTGATTTTGATAGAATATTATGTTTTATTTTCATAGAAAACATATTGACTATATAAAGTAAAGTAGAACAATTTTAAAAAATGTTGCACCATAATTCATTTGACAAAACTTGCATTTAATGTCAGAATAATGCTTGTATCCCACATTAATTGCTAAAAATAAACACTAATTTATAGAAGAAGAGCAAGATTCCAAGCTACAAGTCAGAGATAGCTGCTGCCAAAGCCAAAGCTTGCAGTGCTTTACAACTAGATCTTCAGGTTTAGTAGAGTTAAATTTCAATTTCATCGTTAAAATGTTTATCCAACATGATGTATTCTGATAAATCTTTATACAATCTAATTATGCTTTATTCATTTTCAGGAGAGGCTCAAATCCTTCAGTTTCTGTCAAAGATATAAAGGCAAATGGGGAAAAGATGAATCTGTTTCAAAAGACCATGGTATGTTTGTATATTGAACTTTAGTGTTTCTTGGAAGCTTGTAAGACATTAAGAAGCTAATAATGAATAACAAGAATTTTTGATATTACAAGTAAGTGTTACAATGTACATTACAAAATGTTTTCAACAAACGAATCCATTTACACTGGATAAATATCAATTTGGAGAAAAGCAATAGATATTTTGAGCTCAATACTGTTGAGTTTTAAATCTATGTTTATTTCTATAATAATGACAATAACAAATTAGGAACAAATATGATAAAGATAAACTTGCTTGTACATTGTAGAGAACAAACCTTCAAAACCGAAGCATGCAAAGAGATCTCGGAAAGTAGCCAGCCAAACAAAAGTGGAAGTGGTGGATGATACTACTGTGGATGACCTTCTGAACAACCCTAGCTCTCTCCTCAGTAGTCTTGATGATGTGTTGGACAGTCTGGAGAGTTTCACTGATGGTAAGAATGAAAAAGATCAAAGAAAATAGTATTCCTTCATCATCATTGAAAGTTTAGAAACTTAAAAATTTTCAATATCTTTTTAACTACAATGTAGTTGGAGTTAAGCATTTTATTTAAGAAAATTCACTTGAGTACTGTTACTAGGATGCGTGATGTAGACCATGATTCTCTTGTCTTATATCATGTTTATGAAGAATGGTACATGAAAGAGTTTTTTAAAAGTGGTTTTTTTTTTGGGGGGGGGGGGGGTCACCTTTTCAGTAGTTGATGAACTGAAAGATAAAACAATTACGTCACATATTAGATTGTTGTTTATTTTAATCAAGACTTGCTCCATAAATGCGTACTAGCTACTTGAGTAAAAAAATTAATATTAGATCCAGTGATACTCATAATGGACTGGTATATAGGTGCCCAAAAACTTTTTGATTCTTTTCATATGAGTGTATAATTTTACACTTCTTTTACAGACTCAGACTTTGTACTGTCAGGAGATGAAGAGATAAAGGAAGATGATGGGAAGGAGGAGGAGGAGGAAAACATGGGTAAAACTTTCAACACATTCTTCAAAGACCTTATATTAAATTACAAGAAGCAGAAAGTTTATTGACAAGGAAAAATAATGAGCAAAATTTATTCACCAAATCACTATCACTGAAAAATTTTATTGGTGTTAATTAAACAATTAATAAACTTGTATATAAAATGCCTTTATTCATAACTGGTTCTTAATATTTTCAATCAGAGGTTGGTCTTGGTTATTTAATACATGTATTTGTTCGATTTAGATATCTGTATCCAGACATTTCACTAATTAGCAGTTACAAGCAGAAATTTATCACTGTGAATTACATAGTCAGAGTTTAAATGTTGCATTATACAGCCACTTATTTGTTTGCAAGTCAAGCTTAAAGTTGATTGTGTAACAAGGCAAATTTACCTAATATAAAATTGGGTAATTACAAGATTATCTTTGAAAAATCGTTTGATTGACTGATTTCCCTTACGACTCAGACTGTTTCATTATTATGAGCATCAAAATTTTCTAAATACAGTCATTTACATATCTTTTATGTTTAATCAGAGTAGTTTCAATATTTTTTTCTGCAGCTTAGGAAAAAAAGTTGAAACACTGAGTCAAGGAAGGGCAAACACATTTTTGTAGAGGTGGCCTAATCTGTTGTTTTCTTGACTATGTATCCGTCTCAAAATTATAAATGGGTAGAGAGTTCAGAAAAAGCAAGAGATTGTTGATTAAGATAGTAAAAATGAATGTTTCTAGAGTAATCTAATTTAGATTCATGCATGAATAACTTCTAAATAGTGATTGTCCCATCTGACAAGTGGGTTTTTATATGCCCATTACATGTATGTACAGTGCATGTCTCATTGTTATACATTTTAACAATTCAGAAAAAAACTTATAATGCCATATGTTTTTGTATAGATTATTAAAGTGTATACATTTACAACTTACAAGAATATTTTATTTTTAATATATGACTCAATCAATGCAGTTATAGTTAAAGTTTCGAAAATGATTGGAAAAGATTTTAAATGTATATTAACTTTTTTGATCATTTAAATTGTTTTCAGGAACTTTGCAAAAGGAGATAACCAGACACAAGGAACACACCATTACCAATAAAAAATTGAGGAGTAGAAGCGCTATAAAGGCAGAGAAGCAAGACCAAGGGGGTTCTGAGCTGGAGCCTGACATAAAAAATAGTGACACACAACATGCTTCATGCAATGTAACAAAGTCTCCACTGAATAAAGTCACTAAATCAAGCACAGCATTGAACAGTGAAGACAACACAGAGCTTTCTGAATTAAGTGAGACAGACAGTGAATCAGACTTTCAAAATGAACAGGATGTAGAAAAGGAGACTTCTGGTAACTTCAGTATTAGCACTGGAGCCAACAGACAGCTCAAACTGGATCCAGATGTGTTTACAATGGAAATGTATTCTAAGGAGGAGAGCCAGGAGGAAAAGTGTATTGATTCGTCACGGAATGTGGTCAGTGAGGAGATTGAAACACAGGAACCAAAAGATGAAACTTCACAGGTAGCATCAAAATCAGTCCTGCAGAAAGAACAGAGACCAAAGAATAAATTCAGTGCCAAGCTAAAGAAAAGTCCCATCAACATTGATCTTGCAAGAGAAATTGTTTGTTCTCCAAAAAGTGATTCAGCTAAGTCAGTTGATCTAGATACTGATGATTTACCAGATCAAGGAATAAAGCAGGAGACAGATATTAAAGAGGAAGAGTTGTTCTTCAATCCGGAGAGTGATCCCCAGGAGCAAGCTGTGCCAAATGCTGAAAGCGACTTCAAACAAGCAGAGGACCTAGATCTTGAACTAATTCTTGACTTTGACACCATCCCCAAACATGAGCCAGTGATATCAGTCTCTGCTGGGATTCAGGCTGTGAATGAAGCCGATGAGGACTCGGATCCTTTTGAATTAATTGAAGAATGATTTATTTGGACATGAAAGAAGTATTGTTATGATGTTGAGCTATGTTGTTTTATACTTTCAGGTTCTATTTAACTCTAAGTTATATATTAGAACTGGTCTTAAGCAAAAATCTGTGATAGTTGCTCATGTTAATTCAGTGTTGTCATTTATTTGTTGTTGATTAAATATTTTGCAATTTCAAAGGTGTGCATGCTACTTTGTTGTTTTAAACACCTGAATCACTCAGGCTGACACCGTTTGTCGTGCATATGGGTTCGTAATAATTTGCTTCTGGGACTAGACGTAAAGTTTAGACATTTCTGTTTTCTCACAAACTATGAGATTTGCAGAAAATTTTCATCAAATTTGACAAGCATTCTATGTAGGGGGACATAAATTGTTGAATTTAGAATATCCAACCTATTTAATTAATTTTTGTTTTTAAAAAAAAAAATCCTTTTCGATTCCGTAGTATTTAGCAGACAAGCTAAGAACAGGTTAATATGATGAACATCAAAGCATCTACAAGCATACTGAGATTCAAACCTCCATAGCTAGGGGTTCTGGTACTGGGGGATGCTCTATTTCTAATTGGATACATTCAAATTGCACCCATTCTCTATATCCAAGGCTAGGGATACTGTTAATTGGGGCACCTCAACTGCAAAACAGTTACAACCAAAAAACCGTTATTAACCTCCAATTTTCAGTCATGACAGTTTCTACAGAGCTATGAATTAATAATCGATCATCTCCGTAAGGAAAAGAGGGAACCATACTTAGTGAATGTAAATATTTCAGGAGTGAACTCGATATACAACCTTGGTTATACGAGTATAATCCGCGGATTAAAAAAAAACGTAAAATACCCCAACCTAGGTTATGTACGAGAATAACTTGGACAGATATTGAGTTCATTCCTTTTCATTCTTTTCTGTAAAATCTGGTAAAATGTACAAATTGGACGCGTTTTACTTTTAGAAAATGATATTAATTAGTTCAAAATTCAAACGTACATAAAACGTCAAGTGGATTAGTAAGTTTTTGACGGTGTATTGTGAATGGAAACCAGGTTATACAAATATTGATTTTTTTTCTATCCAATCAAATGCTACGTTACAATCAGATTTAATTTTTAGCTCACCTGAGCTGAAAGCTCAAGTGAGCTATTCTGATCACATTTTGTCCGTCGTCCGTCTGTCTGTCCGTCCGTCTGTAAGCTTTTTACATTTTGAACTTCTTCTCTAAAACCGCTTATCCAATTTCAACCAAATTTGGCACAAAGCATCCTTATGGGAGGGCGAATATAAATTGCAGAAATAAAAGTCCGATCTGTATTCAAAGCGGAGAAAACATTGAAACTGTAGAAAAAGGGGGGTGCATTTTTAAAAATCTTCTTCTCAAGAACTACTGAGTACAATTCAACGTAGTTTAGTATAAATTATCCTTATGGGAAGGAAAATATAAATTGCAAAAATTAAGGTCTAATTCTGTTTCAAATCTGAGTTATGACGAAAATAATAATAAAGGAAAGGCGTGTTTCAGCTTCGAGTTCGGCATCCGGTAAAATGGGTAGGCAAGACTTGGCCCGGGCAAAACAAAAGATAGGCAGTTATTAATCTGCCAATCTCTTTAAAATTTCAGGATATTTGATGGACCAGTAATATTTGTATTCGCTGTAAATATTGCTGCAAAATAATGCGTATTTGGAATTGACGATTTCCGATCTGCCCCGGCTTTTATTTTGCCACGGCCCGGGTTTGCATACCCATTTTACCAAGATTCGTATTCCATACTTCTAAAACGAGGTTCTTTGTTTAAAGCAGCCATGACATTATACGAAAAAGGGTCGATCTGACTATGATGAATTTGCTTGTTATGCAACAGTTCGCGTATGAAGGGAAATTTTTGAAACATGCAAAATATGTTGGTGCCGATTTTGAGAAGTAAATTGAGGCTAAATATTTCAATGCGTTGACAGTTTTCACACATGACGTTGGTGTTAGCTTGTTCTGATTTTCGTTCCGTTTTCATTATTTATGCTTTGTAACCTGGGAACTCTCGTCTGTATTTCGTGATTTTTACGTATCAAATCAAACAGATAACTGTTTACCTGCGCAAATGAAGCAAAATCAGATGTATCAAAAAAGTACTGAAGTACAATTCATTCTATCGGTAATTCGGCATTATCTTTTGCGTAATGGTAGATTAATGCAATAGGTTATGTTGAGATGCTCGGCATTTTCTCGAGTTTATTCAGTTTAAATAGAGTTTGATATCGCTGACGGAAATATGTAGGTATAAACATGTATATATATGATTCATTTCGAAAAAATAAATTGTGTTCTTTATTTGTTACAGTGCATGTTTCTTGTGTTTAATTGTTTACAATTTCTATTTATTAACAATATTTGAGTGTTAAGCTTCGAATTAAAAGCAAGATACAGATATTTGCTCACAATTTTATGGTTGTACACAGATCTTAAAAACTAAAGATTAAAAAAGTAAAAAAAATTTCAATATTTATTAAGAAAATTTTCAAAGTCTGTTCTTCCAGAAACCAACTTTAACAACTTATTGTATTGTAAACTTAACCTTTTTTCGTCATTAATACTCCTACTGTACATGTGATCCTTGACTGTGTTTGTGTATATTTGTATAAACTGATTTTGAACCTCAAATACCAGTGAACTGGTCTTGAGTGAATAAAAGAATTGAAAATCTTAGGCCATTCTTTTTTCCCATTTTAAATGCTGAATAGGAAATACCAAGTTAAAAATCTTAAGCTGAATGTAATAAACTCATGTGAACAAAATATGACTCAAATCTAGGGGAAATGTGAGCTCTGTATCTTGCTTATAATTCTACGATTGACGCTGAAATTTTGGTTGAACATTAGAAATTCTATATGAATTAGAGTATGTACTTGTACAAACAAAATAAAAGAATAATATTCTGTATATACCTACTCTCTGGGGCCCCATCTTTATACAATAAATAATGTGAAATCTACATCAATTTTGATAGTTTTTCAGACACGAGTAAATAAAAACGACATCTTTAAAACAGTTTCCATAGTTCTGACACATTTCTGTTGCGGGGATAAAGTAATTATCGCTATTCCTAAGAAAATATCACAGCAGAAAATTATCCTGATTTGTACGCGAGGTAAATAACAGTCATTTAATTATAATGGAGAAGACAAATTAAATTTTTGAATGTTTTTAATTTGAGGAATTGAGCACATTCAGGTACAATTTTCTTCTTCACATCTATACATGTAGGATTTTTTAAATAAAATACAATAACTATTATATTTTTTTTTTAAATACAATAACTAGTAAGTAGTTGATGAAAAAATGTACCTATATGCTCTCATATATTTTGATCGCTTTACAAAGTGGGGGGGGGGGCAGAACGAAAATATAGGGAATTGGAAGTTAACAACTTAACAGTGTACCCCTACCAAATGTTTAGTTTTATATCTTGCGTAGGATTTTTTTATTCTGGTAAAAAATAGTATTTCATGAAGGTACAATGTCAAAGATTACGTGTATGCAAAAATAAGTGTTAAATTCGAACACTTGACAATATTTATTTTTTGTTATTCTACCGAGGGACCATATGACACAATATCTTTTGAACGCCCATTGTTGCTCAGGTGAGCGATGTGGCCCCATGGGCCTCTTGTTTTGTATTCGGATGAGGAGATACCTGTACTCTGCATTTATATTAAATGTGGATGCTAAGTAAAAGGGCGTCAAAAACAATTGGCAATAATAAGATCGATTGAAATTCTTTCACCCACGCACCTTTTCAGAAGGACCATCTTTACAATCTATGTGTATTTACTCTAATTTATTTCACGATGCGACTTATAACAAGGGAACAAAATTAATGATGGTGTGGGAACATGCATGTTTATATGTACAGTCATACAATTTATGTATCCTTTCGCCCACATCATGGGTCAGACGCTGCAGAAGATATTTTGGATATGTACACCTTAATGATAGAAGGAATCAAATTGTTTATAGATAGAAAATGAAAAAAAAAATCTTTTTTTTTTAGTCTAATTCATAAATTTATAAACGATATCAACTAGAATTCCTTACATATCATTTCAAGATTGGCTTTTGTGCCTTTAAACTTTAAAAATTTCTCTCACTTGATGACCGATTCAAAAATGTTACATTTACAATAAAAACCATTTGAACACCGCGAATTAATGTACAATACTTGATGTGGCAGAATTTTCAATGGAACGAATTCAACTTTTTTATCCAATGCTTTTAAATATACTGTGTGATATAAAACAAGAAATATCTCTCTCTCTCTCTCTCTCTCTCTCTCTCTCTCTCTCTCTCTCTCTCTCTCTCTCATAATTGGGATAGAGGGAGAGGGGGAGTCAACTACAGCTGATTTCAACAGGAAAAAGAACCGCCAATTACATTTAAAATACCTTCCAAAAAACTTGTGATGGGGTATTTGTTTACCCAGACAGAAGTGTATCCCTTCTCCCGCTGATAAGAGCAATAGTGTTCCAATAAAGCCTTTCATCTACCTCGATATTGTAGCTAAACCTTGAAATCAATATAAATTGAGATCGTTCATTTCGCTTTGGGTTTTCTACCATTGACCCGTAAACCGTTATATTGGATATCCCCAATCTAAATGATCAGCCCCAGACGTTACAATCATCTCCTCAAAGGCGACAGTTCCCAATCTACTTTTCAAATGCATCATTTATTTCTGTTGTAACCAAAGGAGGGATATTAAATTTTAGGGTTAATATTTTTATGTTATGTAGAGGTGATTTTTGTAAATTATTAGGGACCTTGTCGCATTATGTAGTTTTAAGTCATGCTGTTTTCAAAACCTTTTAACAGTATAAGGACACTTGTTTGGCATGTCACCTAAAACTACGTCTCGTCCGTTGGAATGCTTGGCTTAAACTTGGACACCAAGATAAGATTTTGGAATTTATGAACAAATATCATTTACGTGGAGTAAATCAAACACTTGTCGAGCAAATTGTTCAAGGGCTGTTCAAACACTCCGACTAAAAACTGGTATCGGTTTCCTTCGGGTGAAAGTGTAGCTCGGGTCCTTGTGAGTTTGCACCACTGAAGCGAATGACGGGGTGTCGTGTTAAACAAAGAAACTGTCAAATCCAGACATACCTGTTACCTCAGTCCAGTCAGCAGGATTTTGTCAGATCTCGCTGCATTCAGTATGTGCGAACACTCGTATGCATGCTGTCCTAATTTGCAGAATCTATTTTGTTCGGTTGAAAAGACGGAAATTCTTATGGGTGGCAGGCTGATCATCGGGGACATTATCATATTATCACCTACAAACTTTTGTTGAACAAGTCTCTCTTTCCCTTCTTAATTTCCTTTCTTTCTGTCTATCTCTGTCGGCGTCTTTCTCCAGGTCTCTTTTACCCTTATCTATTTCTTTCTTTCCTTTCTGTCTATCTATCCGTCGACGTCTTTCTCTAAGTCTCTCTTTCCCTTTCTTTCTTTCTCTCTGTTTTCGAATTTCGCATCTGTGTACATATACATATAGTTCCACCGATAATGAAGAAAACAACCCGCAACAAAGTTATTTTTTTTACCTGTCGAAAATATTTGAATACCAATTGGAGGTCGTTGCGAGAATCTTTACGATAATACAAGGACTTTGTGAAGATAACGTTAAATGAGTCTACATGTAAAACATTTATAATATATCTTTGGAATTTGCTATTAAATGGTCAAAATTGAAACTCCGGTATACCATGTTGTTCATGTAAGTGTAGTATGGTTATTATTTTCATTCATTGGCCCATATATAATAATTCCAAAAAAAATCTTATTCTATAGATCAAAGTTCATACCATCCAAACAGATCTATCTACCCAACTTGTCACGGCCAACAGATAGTCACCTGGGATGACCCTCGCGGGGTTATTTAAACCCTCCCCAGCGGGACTCAAGCCTGGACTAACTTTAAACCAATTAATGAAATATTAGTTTGACAACACGTCTTCCCCCGATCAATTTTCGTCTTTTACCTAATCCACCAGATTTTGTACCCCCATTCTCGTGAGTAACAGTTATTCAGGTCTAATATCGATATATACTCGTGTGTGGCAGTAGTCCATTCATATCTCCCTTTAAAACACCCTTGTTAAAAATTGAGATAAAAATCTACACCCCTATGTAGACAACTTCAATGAGAGTTATTTTTTTTCTTTTCTTCATGAATGAAAATGTTTGCACGTGTACATTGAATCACAAAACGCTTTGCATGCATGTTAAGGTTATACCTTGAAATTTTTCCCGTTTAAGGTTTGGATCAGGTGTTAAATATACACATAGGTAAAGCCATAGTTTACCCGGTGTAAGGTCATTGCATTGATAACCCTGTAGTCAATGAGTGTTCCAGAATGCGTACGTCTGGTCGGGGTACCCTGTTATAGCCCGAGCACCCTTTTTAACGGTTTCTTCGAGCGTATCTGTTAACATAGTCCGAGTTTGTCACCGGAATCAGCACCATGCTCTTTCATAAATACAGGATATACGTATTCCTGTATTTTTATTTATGTGTTCATGCTAGATTTGTGAATAACGCCATCATTTTCGGAATAGATTCCATTCAAGGAGATATTTTCAAAAACGATTGTTCGGATCCGCCGATGGAAACTCGAGAAGAAATGGCGGATGTGGTCGTCACAGGAACGGTAAAGAGTGTATCTGCATTGCAGAGAGGCTCCAAACTGTACTCGGCAGTAGTTGAGATCAAGAGGGTGATGAAAGGTGAAGACCTGTTAGGAGAATCCTCTGTCAGCAATGCTGGACAGGAGGTTGTTGTCCAGGGATTCGGGGACCCCAGGTTTTGTGAGAACACGGTGAGGGTGTTCGACACGCGCATCTTGATGTTGGGCCTGGATGACGGAGGGATACTCAGACTCAACTCCAGTGTTGTCAGAATCTCGCTGCGGAATCTCGATCGAGTGGAACACGCTGTTAACGGTAAGAAAATGAAAGGGGTACACTATTAATAGACGGCCCAACAGTTATATTGATATTGTAATTCAAGACTTCTAAATTATTAGATGTAAACGCGCTTAGTCGGAAATCGATGCATTGCGTTCATCAGTGTATAACGGAGAAGAACCACGTGGGTCTTTATGATGGGGTGGATGTTACAGTAAAAACTTTAGTTACGATATGACAGTTTTCATCTGGTCGGTGTATCTAGGTATACATGTAAATCACGGCCTTTGGTCAACTGTACAACAAGGCCAAATGTAAAATGAAATACCAACGTAGATTATACATGTAATTTATATATGTACTCGTACATGTAAATATAGTAGCCGTGTGTCATGGAATACAGGGTATAAATGCATGTATAAAGAGGGAAATGTATCTGAATTAATTTAACGATTTTCACTGTGCATGACATTTCATATATATACAGTACTGTTCATGTAGTCTTATACGATGTTTATTATAATCATAATGCAAATCAAAAATATGTCTTGGCCCAGGACAATGATACGAGTGGAAATACAAGTTACACTGGTGCAGGTACTCCGTACATGTACGTGTCTGACAGTTGTTTATTCAAATAAGTCTGCATGTGGTTTATTGTCCCAATATGTATGATGTAATGTGGTCGGCACACGGATACAAGTGGAACATAATTCTGTATGCAGACTTCATTCATAGCTTGCTAGACGTTCTATACAGAGTGAATAAAATGGGTATTTGCTTCAGTATGAGAACTGGCACATTTTCTTGTGAAGTATGTTAAGTGCATTCTTTACAAAATGATAATAAGACATGTTGCACATTGGTATTGACATGCTCACCTGAGATTTAATTTTAAAGTACTTTGCACAGTGATACGGCCGACAGATAAAGCGTCCTTGTTTGTTCGTAATAAAATTGCTTGTCAATCACAGATATATGATATTAAATTCCGGTCATTCTGCTGTAGACCCTCCGCTCCTGAAAACAATCCCTCCATGTGAAGAGAAAACTACTAAAACAAACATTCTTGCGCATCAATAAACATTTTTGAATATCTATAGTGTCTTATTAAGAGTATTGTATATGAGTTTTTAGAAGTGTTTTCCATTGTGTTTTATAAAGAGTATTGTATATGAGTTTTCAGAAGTCATTAATATGTACATTAATTAGATCTAATGTGTACTAGTACACTCGCCGATTGTTTCATCTTCAGATCTTAAAGTGCGTTTTATTAATATTCCATTTTTCTGAAGAAGTTGAAAATTAAAGAGTTGAATTTATTTACATGGTGTTCTACAAAAGGATTCGGACAGAAAAAAATAACGTGTGTGGAAAAAATTTCATTAAATTTTCCCGAAGGGGATAGGGAAAGGCGAACAAGAGATGAGTAATGCAAAATGATCTCGTGTGGAAACATCGGGGTCGTAAAGACATATATCGAGAGCGTGGGTGTTGGAATAGTCCATCCTTCCCTCCTCCAAGGGTAGCTAAATAGTTATGGAGGGAGCGATCCCCACTGGAATTTCTTGGTTGGTAATTTTGGCTTAATTTTGAGAAAATCCTAGTCTAAAGTAATATTTTAAATTCTAGTGTGGAAGAAATTACAGATACCATGAAATAAATATATGTGTATTTCATAAATAGAGGAAAAAGAAGTTTAAGAATAATTAATTTGATCTGTGTTGCAAAACTATATAAGGCCGCCCAAAGTTAATTCTACGCTTAACGTCACTGCGACCTACCAAACCTACGAGGAAATGCGATTAAACTAAAACTAAACAAAATTTTCAAACAATTTTAAACGATCTTTAATTATTCATTTACATTAATTAAAGCAAATACTGCAAGTATTCATACTACTTATAGGTTACCTCTTTGATAGCACACTTGATCTTTCCCGATAAGCTCATCGAGTACTTAGTATCTGATTTATAGTCCATGGTGTGCTCAAAATGTTTCGAATTTCAATAGATTGTGGTATTTTAGAACAATCAAACTGGAAAATATCAAGTTAAAATAGTGGTTGGTTGGTTTGTTTGTTTCAAAACCCAATTTCTCCTAAACCTACGAGCGCGGGTTTGGTTAAACGTACATTCTAGAATTAACTTTGGACAGCCTAATGAGCCAAATAATACCACATCTTCGCTAGCCAAGCTTTCCCCATAATGGGAAGCGGAGCGAAAACCCTTGGCTAGCGAAGATGACAACACCAGAGACATTGAATGGGTAATGATTTGATATAAAGGATCAGACCAGAAAAATAAAGTTCTGCGCGTATACAGTGGAACATTCAGCATCGAAAGAAATTGAAATGTAATGAATATGAATATTTTTTTCTTCAGACATTTAATTGGCATCATTGTTTGACATGGGTTCTTAAAACTTATAAACATTTCATGAAATTCATCACTGATGAGATTCTTTTAACATAATAAAGTAAAACATGGTCTCTCATTGAGCGGGGTACCGTTCCATCTGCATGTATCTACATGTACTAGCAAACGATGGTTTGATGTACGCAAGTATCGAAATCATAGCTTTAAAGATAAAATATTGATATTCTTCCCAAAGCCGAAATTTCATACAATTTTCCATCGTGGTAAATAATGAGCTGACTTAAAATTAGAACCTTTTTTTTGAAATTAAGCGTAGAAAGGTATTATTAATTTTTGCCAAATTGATGCAGACTAATGAATTAAGTTCACATTTGTACACACCAAAAAAAAATCTTGCAGGATTACCTTTAATTTTAATGGTGTTACATAAAATATATGATTTTTACCAAAAAAAAAGAAAAAAAAAAAAACAAAAAAACAACAACACAAAAACAAAAACAAAAAAAAAACAAAACAAAAAACCAGTCGCTATCTTTTGCAAGCTTTTGATGTTAATACACATTTATGGGACAAATTAGTTAAATGAGAGGTTTTTACTTCATCAAACGGTTGAAATATACATGTATGCATATTTGCTTTTTTATCACATTTTGTCTCTTTAAAACATTAATTATTGAAACACAGAAAAAAAACAAACAAACCTTTCATATAACGTTTTGATTGTTGTTTAAGTTAGTCACCCTAATTTTAAAAGTATTATATCTTCAAGACCTTACTTGGTATTGTCTAATTTATGTATACATACATTGAAATAGAATGCACGGTATTACGCGTTACATAATTTACTATCCCATCTTTGATGCAAGTTTTTATTAAACAAATGGCAAAATTGCATTTTGATTTCATTGATACCATCATTCACCGAGTTCGTGATATCGTCTTTATTCATTGTGCGGCATTTGTGCCCGATAGTTTTATGAAATTTTAAAAGTACTACATATAGTAGAAATTCCCATGAGAAGATGAAGACTGATGTAATTGTGAGGTACATGTATTTCCACGAGTTGTCACAGCCTCTACCATATGATGACTCTGTTGTCAACATTTTTTCTGTAAATCTCTTTTAAAATATTTAGAGCTCTGCGCCGGGCTGCAGCTTCGAAGTCATTTGATTCCGTCGTAAATCGACAAATTATCATAATATGGTGATAAATTAACAAATAAATAAATAATATATTTTTATATATAATAATGTATTAATATTATAAATATTTTAATATTGTAATTCGACGAATCGCTTCAAATGATCAGCTGATAATGATAATGACCGGGAAAATTGCAGCCTCACAGAACGGTTTTCAAAACTACCATAGAATGGCGGGAGAAGAACAGATCGTCAAATGATGGAGGCCTGTCATCCCCATGCAGGGACAGATTCGACATCCCTGCTGAATAACAATGATGTTTTAGTGATTATCATGTTTATCGTCGAGTAGTCATGGATCTAAATGACCATTTGCATAGGTTAGAAACAACGGGTCCAAACGTTGAAAATGTTGGTAACGTTAGCTCGGAGCAGAGACATAAATAACATGTTATTTATGTCTCTGCTCGGAGGAAAAATATTTTTTCTTTGAGGAAAATGCGGATAACTTGTTTAACTACACTATACTTTTTTTCGACTCGAGCCCCTATTATGCGGGTATGAAGATAGCTAGCATTGCAGAAAAAAACCGCATTTGCATCTTGTATTTTTTAAGGAGGGTTCTAAGGATACTAAGGGGGTGGGGGAGGCCTAACGTTAATTCTGATATCTTTACAACTGTACCAATTGTGGATTTATAATTATTTAAATTTTAATCTTCAAGGTATTTGAGTCTGGATCACCCCGGCCCCAACTCAGAGGTTCTATGTGTACATCGCCATGAAATATTATTTTTCCAGTTTATGCTCTGTAAACTACCCCCATTTATATTGATCCACTAATTTTAAGGGTACTTGTATATTCCAATTCGTACTATAACCCATTGGGCACTAATCACAGCTGCCTTACTTAGCTGCAAGTCTAGCTCCTGGTCTGAAAAAAATGTCAGATAGACAACCTTGGAGCTTACTTGTTAAAAGGTTGCAATTTACTGCACTATGTTTCATTCAGCAAGACACAATATGATTTCACATTTTGATTAGATTGATGTTAAGAAAATCTGAATAAATGCCCATGACATAGGTGCATGTCTTAATTTGATGAACGCCTTCCAAAAGTGGAAGATAAAGTCGAACAGGTCTTCTATATGTAAGAGTTATCTTTCCTATGTCCAGTTGTGAACTGTTCATTTTGGTAACTTGATCCAAAAAACTCATCAATTTCATTTGAAGCCTATGCAAATCTATTTAACAGTTTATGTATACTGCTTTTATATAAATTATTGAATATGAGCCATACTAGCCAACACACAGAGGCATTATTAGCTACAATTATATCATGGGCTAGTTTTAACAAGTCAACAGAACCCAGTGAAAAGTCTATATATAATGGTATAGTGCAAAGATGCGTGTCATAGTGTAGGAATCTATATTGGGGAATTTGATTAGATAAATATAGATGAGGGTCTTCACCTTAAGTATTAATGATTCTGTATGATTCCCTGAGTGATGAGATCTTAAGAACACCTCTGCTCACCCCAATACTGCTCAAAGTCTGGCTATTGTTAGATTTTTATTCACAAGTTGCGAGACATCTGTGTTTTATTCCCTCCTCAGATTCTTAGAAGACCCAGAAAGATTATTGAGTAAGTTATTGTACAAACTCATGGGAAAAATGACAGATTGAAAAATAAAATAGGCAATTTGAACTTATCAGTGGGGTTGTAAGAACTGCGATTTGCTCATCATGGAATCCATAATTAGATCATGCAGCAATTGAAATGAATCTAAATTTTTTATTTGTTAATACATGTACATGTATTAATTAAAAATGTTCAATTTCTATAAAAGTTGATCTATCTTGAACTAATTTAAATGTAATATACAATGTTTAGACATAAAAAATAATGCAAATAATCTACAAAAACTTTCACAAAAATGCTTTTGCTTATGAAAGAGCAGAAAAGATTTTAGATTGCTGGCTTTATCCTACATATCAAAGGAAGAAAATTAACATGATGAACATTGATGTACATTCGTTATCTGTACAGTTTGTGATGACATTATTTAATCTTGTTAATGGCTATTGGCCTTTACATTGTAAATTATTTTTAGTCATTATAGGTTTTTTGTCTTCTCCACCAAAGTTATGAGCAAATAAGAATCAAGGCAGTAGGTCAATGACTCATCTAATCATCAAAAATAGGTAACCCCCCCCCCCCCCCCCCCAGAATAATACAAATATTGATTGTCAATTTAATAAGGAGGAAAAGGAATAATGCTTACAGATATAAATTATGATTTATCATATCTTGAAAAGATTTCCACTGTGTATATAACAGTTATAGACTTCAGTTTGCAGATTGAAACAGTGTTTCACTGGAGGGCTGCCTCAAATAGACAGGGTTATCTCCCATGCTTTAGGCTGCCGCAATGACTGACATAAATTCAAATTTTCATCGTGCAATTTCCCAGGTGTATTCTGGAGACATTTTATATTCATTTAAAACCATTGAATCCAAACATTAAGGATTTTTAGTACAGGCCAATCCAGATGGGAATGGATTGCAGAATATAAAGGGGATCATGAAGTTGGAGTGACTTAGTGTGTATTGGAAAATAATACATGTTTCATAAACTCTGTTTTATATCAGCTAGTACATGCCAGAAAAATGACATTTATATCTGTTTATAGAATATTTTTCTCTCCCCATAAAAGATGAATTGGAGAATAGGGAACATTTTATTTTATGTTATACAGCTAATTTTGCAATATTTATTAGAAATCTGATTATTTGCCTAATGAAAATTCTAAGGATTATATAATTTCCCTATGCCACCAACATGAAATGCCTTTATAAGCATTATTCAACCAGCGATGTTATCTGAAATATTGCTCACCTGCATGAACTGTACATTAGTTATTTCATGCTCGCTTCAAGAGTTAGATTGAAGGTATTATTAGGTCTTTCCACCTTTCAGGTGAAAGACCTCTTGATTTCTTTATGTTTTTAGGTCTTTCCACCTTTCAGGTGAAAGACCTCTTGTTTTCTTTATGTTTTTTCTTCTTCTTCTTCTTTTTTTCTATTTAGCTCGGAGTGACTTTTTTATTATTAGAGTTATCCAAACAATTTAAACTTTATGTAATTGCTCATTAAAAGTTATGGTACCAATTGACCCTGTGTCAAAGAACTCCCAGAACTTACAGAGTTATTGCCCTTTGAGAAGGAAATGCTTGTTATCGCTACTCCTCTGAAACCATAAGAGATAGAGATTTGGAACTTTTACCAATGTCTTCATTACACTTAGAGGGTTCTTCAATCTATTCATACCAAAAAGATCTGAGGCCCCCTTGTAGTAGTTATTGCCCCTGAAAGTATTTAAATTTCCATAAAATCACTTCCAACTTTTTTATTACTTATCATAGAGACTTCGGACCACTTGGGATTGAAGCGTCTACCTTGGCCGAACAAAATTACAAAAAGGTCAAAGGTCAAGGTCATTTGAGAAGCCGTTAATTAATGAGTTTTCATATCTCTTTTGTTAAGGGTGGTAGAGAAAAACTTTTTTGTGGATTTAGTAGGACATCTTAAGACAATTTAAAATATAGCCCTTTGGCTTATACTTTTGAATAATTACAGAGTTATAGCCCCTATTGTACGAAATGCTTGTTATCGCTACTCCTCTGAAACCATAAAAGATAAAGACTTGGAACTTTTACCAATGTATTCAGTACACTTGGAGGATTCTTCAATCTATTCATACCGAAAGGATCTGAGGCCCTCTTCTAGTAGTTATTCCCCCTGAAAGTTTTTAATTTTCTATAAAATCATTTCCAACTTTTTTATTATTTGTCGTACAGACTTTGGACCACTTGGAATAGAAGCCTCTACCTTGGCCAAACAAAATGACATAAAGGTCAAAGGTCAACGTCATTTAGATGTCTTTTAATTAATGAATTTTCATATCATTTGAAATACAGAATTATAGTAAGGGTTTCAATAGCTTGCTGGATTGCGCAATATGGTATTCAATTGTGTCAGCCAGGTATCACATCAAGTCCTGTGGTTACTCAAGTGGAACTTGTTATTCATTTTGTACAAAGACAGCTAGCCTGTAGAACACTCTCTTCTATTGTTAGCTTTCCTGTTTATACGATTGTGTAAAGAATATTCACTTGGCTCAGTTTTGTTCATAGTAAGTGGAAAAAAATTCAGAAAAGTAATTAGATAAATCTTTACCGATATATACCACACGGAATTTTTAAAGAAATGGCTTGATAATAATAAAACTAAAAAATCTCTTTTACATTTGTAAAACCATTTATCAATTAATGGCCTTGTGGTTTTCCCATTTTATAGTACAACATATATCATAGGTATAGTAATGTTTTGTATATCTTATTGAGCAATCTAGCAATTCATTAAAATATTAGGTGGAAAGACCTCTAATTGTTCTCGAACAATTAGCCTACTAGTTTATTCTTCTTCTTTTTTTCTATTTAGCTCTGGGTGACTTTTTTATTATTAGGGTTATCCAAACAATTTAAACTTTATGTAATTGCTCATTAAAAGTTATGGTACCAATTGACCCTGTGTCAAAGAACTCCCAGAACTTACAGAGTTATTGCCCTTTGAGAAGAAAATGCTTGTTATCGCTACTCCTCTGAAACCATAAGAGATAGAGATTTGGAACTTTTACCAATGTCTTCATTACAGTTAGAGGTTTCTTCAATCTATTCATACCAAAAAGATCTGAGGCCCCCTTGTAGTAGTTATTACCCCTGAAAGTATTTCAATTTTCATAAAATCACTTCCAACTTCTTTATTATTTATCATAGAGACTTCGGACCACTTGGGATAGAAGCGTCTACCTTGGCCGAACAAAATGACATAAAGGTCAAAGGTCAAGGTCATTTGAGAAGCTGTTAATTAATAAGTTTTTATATTTCTTTTGTTAAGGGTGGTAGAGAAAAACTTTTTGATGGATTTAGTAGGACATCTTAAGACAATTTAAAATATAGCCCCTTGGCTCATACTTTTGAATAATTACAGAGTTATAGCCCCTATTGTACGAAATGCTTGTTATCGCTACTCCTCTGAAACCATAAAAAATAGAGACTTGGAACTTTTACCAATGTATTCAGTACACTTGGAGGGTTCTTCGATCTATTCATACCGAAAAGATCTAAGGCCCCCTTCTAGTAGTTATTGCCCCTGAAAGTTTTTAAATTTCTATAAAATCATTTCCAACTTTTTTATTATTTGTCGTACAGACCTCGAACCAGTTGGAATAGAAGCATCTACCTTGGCCGAACAAAATGACATAAAGGTCAAAGGTCAACGTCATTTGGAAGTCCGTTAATTAATGAATTTTCATATCATTTAAATTACAGAATTATAGCAAGGGTTTCAATAGCTTGCTGGATTGCGCAATAAGGTATTCAATTGGGTCAGCCAGGTATCACATCAAGTCCTGTGGTTACTCAAGTGGAACTTGCCAGTCATTTTGTTCAAAGACAGCTAGCCTCTAGAGCACTCTCTTCTATTGTTAGTTAAATCTATTTCTATAGTATTGGCTTGATAATAATAAAAAATCTCTTTAAAAACCATTTATCAATTAATAGCTTCGTGGTTTTCCCATTTTATAGTACAACATGTATCATAGGCATAATAATTTTTTGTATACCTTATTGAGCAATCAAGCAATTCATTTAAAAAATAAGGTGGAAAGACCTCTAATTGTTCGAGAACAATTAGCCTACTAGTCTTATACTAACTAACTGAATGAAACATTGTATAGATGATAATTTATCTACCCAAAGAATGTTACAGCATGTTGATGTAGTTTTTTTTTAAGGGGTTAAAGTTTGTAGGCATCTGTAGCACACATGTTTAATAGAACACTGCAGTTTTCAGAGAATCAACCTATTCTGGTAGAATAATGATTTACTAGGTTGTAGATTATTAAATGGGTCTATTTTTACAAATTGAATCTCTTAAATTACAAGAATTATTTCATCTTTTTATACCCCTGCCCGAAGGAGATGGGGTATACTGTTTTACCCTTGTGTGTCTGTCTGTCCGTCTGTAACAAAAATTTCTGTCACATTTTTTTTGTACCAATGGGACGCCAACTTCCTGTTAAATGAAAACTTTGTTTATTTTTAGGCATAATTAACAACAAATTTTCGTCAATGATTTCTCAGCAACCATTTATTGCAGATGCTTGAAATTTTAACACATTATTTGTTTAGGCATGCCATATAGTGAGATATATTTTTGTACCAATCGGACATCAACTTCCTGTTAATTTACGACTGTTTATTTTTAGCCTATATTTTCAAACAAATTTTCGTCAAAGATTTCTCAGGAACTATTTATCGCAGATGCTTAAATTTTAAGACACTATTTGGTTAGGCATGCCATATCAGAAGATATATTTTTTTATCAATCGGACATCAGCTTCTTGTTAAATGATGACTTTGTTTATTTTTAGCCTATTTTTTCTAACAAATTTCCGTCAATGATTTCTCAGCAACTATTTATCGCAGATGCTTGAAATTTTAACACATCATTTGTTTTGGCATGCCATATTGTGGGATATATTTTTGTATCAATCGGATGCCAACTGTCTGTTAAATGTTGACTTTGTTTATTATGCATATTCACATCAGAGCGGGGGTATCACTAGTGAGCATTGGCTCACAGATATCTTGTTTTAACCAAGATTTTGACCATGCAGAGTGAACACTGATTTATGGCCAACTAGGTGCTGTATTTTTTATTATCATTTTTTTTTTTGCTTTGAGTAATAGGAACCAGATGTGATGATTTTATATTTCCCTTTGAAGGAAATGGTCGAGAAATACAATAAATTTCTCATAAATCTAGTCCACTTAGCAGAAAATGGTAAAAAAGAATTGCATCAAATATGAATTTTAATGATTGGACTGTGTTTTGCCAGCGGTTGAACGGTAAGAGACTGGCCTCTTGCGAAATCAATAAGTAATTACGTGAACTTGAATAACTGCAATGTGAAATTCTACACATGGGATTCCATTGTATAATACAACTCTCATAATAACTCACCTTATTGGGTTAAGTCATAACGCACATGTTGTGCAAGTTAAGTACAAGGGAAGAATATGGCTTTTGGCTGAAGTCTGTGTGTTAATTACCAATGATGTGTGTAACAGGTTTGACTCTTGAAGTTTTGCAATGTCATAGGAGGAAAGAGCAAGGATAAATGCCAAAATATCTATGAGCTTACTTGTGTTAGAAGTCACTAAATTCATTGATTAATTGCGCTTTGTTGTATACATTGTATGACTCCAAGTTAGCTGTATTTTTGCAATATTTCAGCTACACATTACCATATAGATAGGTCCTCTATACAGAGACCAATTTGTAGAAGTGTTCTTGGTTTCAATGGAAGGTCAAACTTTAATTAGGGGCTGGCATGAAATGCTGAAACCAAGAAGTAATTATATTGTCTGCCTTAAATTTATGCAGGTATTGGACATCTTTTGATATTAATGTGGATTAAAGTACATTATAAATGAAATACTTCCACCGGGTTAGAATTTTCGAATTTTACATTAAGCTATTTAACCCAAAAATACGTTTAAAATTTTTTTGGAAAGGTGAATATTTTAAAATCCACAGCGAGATTTGAACTAATGACAAACAGATTTGTAGAGAAAACACTTAACCACTGCGCCACACTGTTAGGTGACAGTAATTGGAAAGAAACTATTTATAAAATTAAACTTGATTTTATTGTTTATTTCAATATAAATAGAATGTCAAAACAAGGAGGTGTCTCATACCACCATAATATAAAAAATTTCACCAAATTTAATATTTGAAACATGAAAACATGCTCTATTTGCCTTCCAATGTTGGCCAGAAATGAGGCATTCTTTGACAGTTTTTCATACTAAAACTCTTATCGAATAGACAGCTAGGCCAATTATAGTGGCTTGACCAGGAGTTGAACCCAGGACCCATGAATTTTTACTCAGAAGGTCTACCATGGGCCTCAACTTTTCCTCAAGTCAATACTCGACCCCAAGTCTGAGTATTAATCTCAAATTTATGCATTTAAGTTATTTAAAGGGATTTGAGTTGAAGAATAAGTTGGAAGCAAAATGTATTGAGTCCTTTTCGTCTTTCAAAAATGTACTAAAAAACAGTAGAATTAGCAAAAAATGCCAAATTTTACAATTATGGAAAACGCAAAGAAAATATTGCTCACTGTCAACTTGGAAATAAATCCAGTGATTTACTACAAGTTCACCTTTTTAATCAACTTTTAATTAAGTGACACTTCAACTTGTAATAATTGTGGTCACACATGTTGAGACAATCTTCATTTTTTTCTTGCTTGTCCAGCTAACATAAATCACAGTGGCATTGCTCATTAACAGTATTCACAATAATATAAACCTTAACAATCTCAATCATGAGCAAGTATTACATGTTTTACTTTTTGCTCAATTTTTCAAGCAGTACAACAATATATCAAGTCAACAAAAAGATTCTAAATAATACCTGTTATTAATAATCTTGCATAATATCATCCTGAACTTTACCTCAGTATATCTATACATGCACTCAATATCTAATACCTCTTATTTTTATTATATACTTAATTAATATAAAATATTCACTATCATTACATTTTTTCTTATTTTCAATCATTTATAATTTTTTGTATTATTTTTTTGTTTTTTTTATTTTTGTTTTTTTTTGTTTCTTATTTTTCTTTCCCTGTTCTTCATCCTACATGATCTCCAACTTCTTAAATGCTGCAATGACATGTTTCATATTACATTATGAACTTACTATATTCTGTAACTATTTTCTTATATAATTCAAATGTAACTGAAATATCAGTTCTAACTTTGATCCTTGGGGAGAGGACTAATATAGACATAGCCTGATGTCCAATCCTATTGTGTACCTATTTACATGATAAAATATTTGTTAAATTGAACTAAGTTGAGTGATTCGAAAGTTTTGGAGCCAGAGCTTATAATCTAGGCCAGCATCTATAAAGAGTCCATATAACTCCAACTACTACAATTTCACTTAAGGATAGTTAAGGTAGTCCTATATTTGGCACTAATTAGAATCTAATTAGATTTCAAAAATTATGTTAATCTGAACATATGTATGTTGACATACATACAGGTATGTTTAAAGATTATGATTATATTAACTGGACTGTTAAAGCTATCTCCATGAAGAATAACTACTTGTCAAGGTGTATAATACATGTAATGTGTACAGTATTGCTATCAGCAGCCAAACTAATCCAGACATCTTTTAAAAAAAAAAAAGCTTGAAACAAAATCTACATTTATGAAGTACTGAAGAGCGACGTACATTGCCATGATGCTCATTCATGCGAAACTATAGCAAAAAGCTGATGAAAATGTAATCTTGTTATATGAATTGTTCACCTGTATTTATGTATAATTGCCTGGATGCTAAACTGATTTTTGAGAAAAAAAAATTCTGTTGACTTGAAATTGAACAACCAGTAGTCCAGTGTGATTTAGATGCACTATTTTTGTATTATTTGTATCATTAACTGCTCTTCACCATGCTTCTTCACTGAATGAAGGAGTTTATTTTTCCCACTGTTGATTATTCATTAATTTGAGATGTAAAAATAATGGTTTGTTTTTTATATATTTACAGATGAACCTTATGAAGCACCTCCCAAAAAGACAAAATGTGAGTATATAAACTATTGTTTCTAACATACTGTGGTTTCATTAATTTTCGTGGGTATCAATTTTCGTGGATTTTCTGAAAACCACAGTTTCAAGGATACGTAATTTCGTGGCCAATGATCCTATCAATACAAAATGTTAGTTGAAATTGAACTTCAATGAACATTTAATTTCGTGGATCAACTTAACAACGAAATCCACGAAAATTGGTGTTCAAAAGAATATTGATGAAACCACAGTATAGCATAGTCCATGTCAAATAAACTGAGCTTGGGTCTTTGAGGTTATCAACCCTAGAATTTAATAATATACAATCAGCCGGGATCTATCTCTCTCTCTCTATATATATACATTGAGCTTGTATATTTAAAGTCATGGAGTGTGGGTCTTTTTAGTGTCCAACTCTGTGTGGGCAACTAATAGATCCTGATCAGTTTACTTGTCAAGTGTCTAATTTCCTTTACATATTCTTTCTCCCCTTGCCCCAATACTAGTCCATACTTCATCCACTGAGTGTTCCAGGTTAAATTGTACCAAGTTTTTAAAACAAGTTCATAGAAGATCTCTTTTTAAAAAAAATGTCTCAACCTTATTTTTTCTATTCCTCTAGACCTATCTGACAAGTTCTTCACATAATTTTTTTTCCCTGTCAATATTGCTAAGACTTACGAAAGCCCATTGAGCTCATTTTTGTAGGTTTAAAAAAAAAACATTTAAGCGAATTAACGCGAAACTTTTGCGATATAACGAGTAACTTTCGCGAATAATTATAAACGCGTTAGTTTTGCAAATAAACGCAAAAGTTTTGCGAATGAATGCGTAACAATCGTGATATAATGCGTTACTTTCGCGATATAATGTGTAATTTTCGCGATTAAACGCGAAACTTTTGCGATTAAACACAAAACTTTCGCGATTAAACATGAAACTTAAATATAAATATTGTTATTTCATAGAAGAACCCCTATGAAGAATAATTACCGAAAACAAATAAATGTATATCAACTTAAATAAAACAAATTAATATTATATAAAGATGTAAATGAATTAGATTTAACCTTATACAAATTAACATAAATTCAAACGAGGAAATCTTAGTACTGATTTTCAAAGGACATAATGCATCGGGCTTCTCACATTCTAATGGGCGCTTTATTATTGAAAATGAGGCAGCAACATATTTTAATTATAACAATTTTAATTCGAATTAAACGTTTTATTAAGTAACATTTTAGAATTTAAAGGATATCATTGTTTAAAACGTTATAATATATGTTATATCACTGCGACATAACTTAACGTCTAGTTTAATATCAGAAAGATAAGTCAAGCTGTGAATTGAAATTTTCAAGCTTTTGTTCAAATCTAGATGACGTAAATTCGTCCTCCAAATATATCACACATGTCATTTGAAAATTAATACTAAGATTTTAAAGGTTTCCGACGGTTGAATTTATATCAATTTTATAAGAAAAAGATCATCAATGAATGCCTGTTCGAACACAAGGTCGGCGAACAACTGAAAATCGTAATATGATGCCGAAACTTATTATCTACTTTGGACATATAACATATAAAAATGTTATAAAGTTTTATCAGATTTATTAATATCTATATGCAAAAAAGATAATTTTGTCTTCATAAATCAACCTAACACGGATAATATAATAATAATGAATAATAAGTATTTTATGCTATAAAACTTAAAATGTGTTTGTTTTCTATCGTATTTCTTCATAAGGGTTCTGTTTGAAATGACAATATTTATATAATAGTTTCGCGTTATATCGCGAAAGTTTCGCATTTATTCGCAAAACTAACGCGTTATATCGCGAAAGTTTCGCGTTTATTCGCAAAAGTTTCGTGTTTATTTGCGAAACTAACGCGTTATATCTCGAAAGTTTCATGTTTATTTGCGAAAAAAATATTTTTTCTACCTACAAAATTAGCTCAATGGGCTTTCGTAAAGACTTGCATAAAGACAGTGGAGGGTAAAGAGTGTGCAGTGACCTTCAGCAAAAGTCAAAGGTCAAGGTTAGAGCTTATATATCTGAATTTTTTTTTGTTTTTAACCGGGTTTTCCAAAGGAAAAATCCAGTTATTAAAATGGTGAAAATGGCGGGCGGGAGGGTGGGTGGGCAGCTGTCAAAAGGGTACCCTAATTGTACGGATAACTCCTCCTACAGTTTTCAAGATAGGAAGTAGTTCTTTTGCAGATCAATTATACATATATCAGAGGTGTATAATTGTATAATGTATTGCTAGGATTTTGATTTCTGATAATTAATGAAAAAAATACCAGCTTTTGAACTTAGTCAGTTTTTGGCAAAATATTGGATATAGGGTACCCTAATTGTACGGATAACTCCTCCTACAGTTTTCAAGATAGGAAGTGGTTCTTTTGCAGATCAATTGTACATATATCAGAGGTGTGCATATTGCTAGGATTTTGATTTCTGATAATTAATGAAAAAAATACCAGCTTTTGAACTTAGTCATTTTTTGGCAAAATATTTGATATAGGGTACCCTCATTGTACGGATAACTCCTCCTACAGTTTTCAAGATAGGAAGTGGTTCTTTTGCAGATCAATTGTACATATATCAGAGGTGTGCATATTGCTAGGATTTTGATTTCCGATAATTTATGAAAAAAATACCAGCTTTTGAACTTAGTCAGTTTTTGGCAAAATATTGCATATAGGGTACACCATTTCACTGGATATGGGTTGACATGGATTATGGATGCAGTTCATATAAAAGAAAACCTGGTTTGCTGTCACATTGACAGCTTTTCACTTGTTACCATATTTGTCTGAGACATACTTCACCCAAATGGTGGTAAAGAGGGTTCGGGACTTTTCCCCATTTGTTGAGATTATAACAAATTCATTTTTGAAGTTGCTGTCTGCCAAATATATTTTCTACTTCAATATGTCCAATATGGTTCCTCCTTTTACCCAAATAGTGACTTTAGGCACAGATTTTGAACTGACCTTCATCGAAGTTCAAGGTTGTTGCAGTCTAGATTGCAAAAAAAAACTTCTGTGTACCACATCTTGTTTTGACTTTCCCAAAAAAACTTCCTGTTAATAAGGAATTGAACTGACCTTGGATAAAGATTCTAGGTCAAATATCAAGGTCATCATGACATGTCAGACCTAATATATAATAATATTTTTGTCTGGATCATATTATATTGTCCCTTTACATCATAGTCATTGTAAAAATATTGTTGCAATTTCATGTGTTTATGTAATATGCTTGTGTCACTCTATCAAGTAAAGCTTGTAGCAAGGTCATTGTAAAAAAATAGTGATGAAATGAGAAAATTTCAAGAATGTCACAGATTATAAATAACGTTTCATTATACCTTATCATAAAGGTTGTCAGGTCACGAGGGAAACAGTAATTAGATGACATATAGGGTGATGGCCATTGAAAACTCTTTTCTTAAGACCATGATCAATACTTAATGCAATTCTTAAGTGTTGAAGTGTTGTGACGGATGATAATTTTATCAATTTGTGTTGTTTATTTGATGATCTCATTTTGTGCACATATGGAAGTGACAAGATGGATGTTGTTACCCTAATTCCCACGATGCTCATAGGTGAAATGTTTCGGCCAAGTGAAACTGGCCAATTTATTACATCAACCTAAATTTTCATTCTGCTCAATACAGCTTGGCATGACTGCAGATTGAAAATACATGACACCTAATGCAAAAAATTGTTATCAAAGTAAAGGAGAAATTTTCAAAGTTAACTAATGGACCAATTTGCATTCAATCTAGCATCACAAAATTCACTGTAATTTCTGCTGGTTTGCAACTGCCTGCCATTAATCATTGAGCACATCCAATCTCTAGTAAATCTTTAGATTATAAATACTTTCCCCCCCTTGGATTCATGATATTTCAAATGCTGGAGAGGGTTTATACAGGCTTTGCCTGTTGCCTAATCCATTTGATTACTCAATAAAATATGTTTTAAATTTAAATATTTCAAATGCTAAAAGTTGAGGATTCAGTATTATATTGTTAAGAAATGGTATATATATTAATACATGTAACAGAAATGTTGTTTATGTTGGAGTCTTGATGAAATGCAGCTTATTTCACTTAAAAGAATGAATAATTTGCTGATAAAACAATTGATTTATTGAAAATTTGGCTGATTTTTTGCCTAAAACAAATTGTTACTGGAAATTCTACATGTGTATTCTTGGGTATACAAAAGTAATGCAAAATTTTTGAATTTTCTTTGATTTTAGAATAATTTAACAAGGCTTATATAAAAGATATTAAGATTCAGTCATTAATGCACCTTTACTGCTTGTCTTGCTCTGGAGAATTAAATTTACTGAGTACAGTATTATTTACATTGTCAGGTGAAAAAATTCATGTAAATTGGATATCCTGTAAAAGGTTTACTACAGAGGTAGAATGTATTATAACCTTTGATGAGTTTGGTTGATAAACCAATTGAATTCAGGTAATCAATTTAAATTTCTTTGAGCTTCCCCTTGGGAACTTTTTGAAGCAATTTGAAAAAAGGAATTAAAGTCTAAAATTATCAACTTAACAAAGAGATGAATAAGGCTCAGATGTACTTGAAGACAATTTACAGGAAATCTCAGGAAATGCATCAAACCAGATTAGCTGTTTAAATAGTGAAAGTAAAGGATATTGAATTTTACTTCAAATGGTTTTAGATCTCTTAGAAATCTGCATGGATGGAGAATCCATGGACAGCCATGATTATTATTCTCTAGGGTTGCATTAAGATAATAAAGCTCAGAAACATTTGATCTTTAAGAGAAAATGCACAAAGAAAACAAAAAAGAACTGTACTCAGTTTAACTATTTGAACTCTGCATAAAAAAAAAAAAAATGGAGAACTGTGTACAGTATTACAGTTAAACTATTTGAATTCTGCATTTTTCAAAAAAGAAGAAAAAAATTGGAGAACTGTACACAGTAAAACTGTTTGAACTCTGCATTTTTCAAGAAAGAAAAAAAGCTTGTTCATACTAGAAAGATAAGTGACATGATACAATATTGTCCTGTAACATTTAAAACGCTGTTAAGTCCTGCTTTTCTGTATAATTTATTGAATGCTAATGGATTGTGTGAAGTGATGCAGAATTTGCATTAAATGCAGTTGAATTGATGCCTTGGTCATAAGCCTTTTGTTAAAGCTGTCAAGCTTCTCTCATCGTTCTGGAGATATATGGACGGATGTCACGCTATTGTCCCATGACGTTATATATGGCACTGTGTCCACGCTGAATCAAGTTCCTGATGAACACTTTGATGCGGTATTGACTGACTGGCCTTGTGCATCTGTTCCTTGAGTCTTATTAAGGTGGCTCGATACACCAATATATTGTTCGATGGGTTTATAAAGTATCTTCTTTGAAACGTGTTATCACTAATAAGTGAACTGATACAGTATTAGTTAATATTTTTTTTTTTTTAATTTTAAGTTGGCAAAAATGTTGCTCATGACCTGAGAGCATATCTTTTTTGGCACCTTTACATGACATTTATCAAAACAATTTATTTTACAGCTGTATGTCTATTTTAAAGCAAATTATTTTTTGTTTTAGCTAATTGAATTGCATTGATTATACATGTACTAACTTTCAAGGAACCTTTGTAATGAATATGCATCTACTGAAGTTCAGTAATGAGGAATCAGTATTTTCTCCCATGTTAATCCCCAGTATCTTAATTGCTTTGCTCTTCTATATCATCATATTATTTTATATTAAAAGAACCTCTGTAGCATTGTTTTAGAAAAATCCTATATTTGGTGAAAATTCGACAACCTTTATTCACAAAAGATTAAAAAAGGAACTTTAGAAATGTATAGAGGGCAGTCATTTAAAATTTCAGTTTTGTTTCTCTTTCCCATAATGATAAAATATACGGTAAAAATCCCTGTTTCTAGATAAAATCAAAATCCTTTTCCCATGCAGTTTTACTGCAACTGCATTATTCATTCATGTAATCAAGTGTAAATTCCAAAATATTCCACAATAATGTGCATTATCTAAGTTACACAGACTCAATTGGTCACAATTTGCTTATTTTACAGTGATTTAGCTATTACAGAGAGAACAAGTCAATTCCATTTTTTTAACTCAGAAGATTTCAAAGAAAAACAGCCATCCATTAGCTAAATCAATTTAATACTGTGCATAATACTTAGTTATGTAGTTCAAAATAACCATTACATGTTTTAACATTGTCACTAATTACACTGTAGTATAATTTTAAGATTGATAAAATAAAATAAAAAATAAGTTGCATTTGTGATACATTATATTTGCCTACAGATGCCATGATATTGCTTTAAAAAAATGTTTGTTTGAGCTTATCAAAGCGAAAACCCATTAATATAAAAATAAATTGTAAGCATTATAAAGATGAAAAATTCAGAGAGAAAAAAAATTAGTTGTAATCAAAGAAGGAATATACATTTGGGGGAAAAATGGATAAAATATGATTGCATGCTGAAAATCTAGATGATCCTATTTTTGTGGAGTTGACACGTATTAATGGATTAAATTTGATAGTTGCGTTACATTATTTTCGCGTTGTCGTGCCACCGGTTGGAGATAGTAAGAGGAATCTTTTGCAATAATCCTTTGGGACCCCACGCAGGATGTCACGTTCACGGCTAGATTGTCACAGCCAAAGCTGTGATTACTCTTCTTCCCCGAATCCCAACATATCAAGGTCTCCAACCCCTGCAGATCTGTAAATATTCTTTTGACTCCCAATTTATGTTTTGACAGCACATCTCCCTGTGTTGTAAAGAAGCATCACTCTCTGCTCTGTGTTTGTAAAGCATGATTTCTCAGTATCAGACAAGCTTATTTAGACTTTAATCACAAGGGTAAAAGTCTCTGATTGCCAAAATCAAAGAATGCCATTAGTTATTTTTCTATAATGCACACCTCATGATATGCACAGAATCTTCTCTGATCAATTCTCTTATAGTCCATTAGTCTAAAAATGGTGTGTCATTATTTTATTTTGTGCATTATATTATGATTAATGTTTCATAGTGAAGGTGCCTAACTACACAAAAAATCTGAAATGTTCTGGAATTTGCATTTTTTGTACAAATTTGAATTAATTATGGATGTTATATATTTAGCTAATTATGTAGGGACTTGACTTAGTTAATTTAAAACAAGAATAATTATGTATCATGATGTTCAATTTGATTTATTGATTCTGTATTAAATGCTGCTGACACTATACAACATCACAAAATATGTAGTTTATTTATAATGATATGCATTGAGATGAACATTTTTACTGATTAAGACTACTCAACACATTGTTTTCTTTAAAATGCATTACTATATATGCACGCTTTTAGTTTACCAATGCATACTTAAGCAGTTTAAACTTTAATTTACCTAATTGCAATTTTACAAATTAAACTGACAAGTTTATGCAGGCCATCTGATGATGCTTGATTCTTTGTTTTAGGCCTTACAAAGACCCAAAATTCTGGTCTGCATGCACCTGTATGAAATGTTTGTACCTAGAAACCTTGTCTATGGGTTGCTGAATTTTATTCCAGGAGGATTCTCTTGGATATAGGTGAAAGAGCATAAAGAAAAGTTAATGAAATATTAAAGTAGTGATGTCATTAGATCTTAAAGTAATGGAAATGCTGGTCTTTGAACCATCAGATGTTTCCTTTGAACTTAGACTGAATAAGCTTCTGAGTACCTTTTGAGGTTAAACCATCAAATTTTGATGGGAACGCGCTCCTTTCCACCTTTTACTGTAGGTTCTGAGTCTGCAGAACTTCAGCTTGAGTACATGTACGTCTTTACTGATGTCGCTCCATAAATTGGATTCCATCTACAGATTCCACGGCTCATCTGCCGTTAATCTTTCATGGATTGGACTTGTGGTGATTTATCAGATCGGTAGAGGACCAAGGGTAGATTGATCTGGTGAAAACCCAATCTGTTTGGGAGACAAAAAGCTCATCATGATCGCTGATTCATATTGGGGAAACCTGGCAAATTCAATCCGTTGTTCTTGAACAAACATGGCCATGTGTCCAAGCACAACCCTTGAGCAGCACTAAATCTTATATATAACATATTGTCAAAGAAGCCCCAGCAAAATGATTTTCATAATGATATTTGAAAAAAAAAGTGAAGAAAAATCATATTTTCAGCTTAGGTTTTATTGCAAGAATCAGCAGGTGTTGTCACCAGAGAATTGTTCTTCTGATAATCGTATGTTACAATTGATTTTGATGTATTGTAGGCAAAGGAAATGGGATTTTGTGTTTCAAGTAATTTGATTTACATCTTATATTGAATTCTTCATCCTTTTATAACAGATCAAAAGTGAAAAGGTTAAATAGGCTTCTGAAGATTTGTGGTTAATGAAATCAGAATTATGATTTGAATTTCTTGGACTTATGAACATAATTTTAAAACCTGAAACTTTTATGTTAATTTCATTCTCCTCAGTCTTAAAACTTCTTTACTGTAATAAAGCTAGTTATTGAAAGAACTCTAGTCATATGCAAATGCCATATCTTGTGTTAGATATTCATTTATTACACAGAAAATAAGATATTGATAAGGACCCTGCCTCTTGTAATTCTGAGCTGTCATTGGTTTGTGAATCAATCAATCCGACCTAATCAATAAAACAAAGTACGAACCGTAACAACTATGATTGTAAAACTACTCATCGTTGGCTACTGCGTATACTGGCAGTAGTTGCTAACTATCAAATGTAGCAGTCCTTCCCAGCAAGTTATTCATAATTTAATTATTTATTGCTCCAATCAATCATCTTTGGGGAGAGAGAGAGAAGATGAGGCCTATCATGCATTGTCCTAAGTGGCATATCAATATTTGTTGACACAGTCTTTAAACAGCTAAGCCTTGGGATTCTTCGGGTGCAGCTTTACGGGCCTGGTTAACATTGCAGTAAGGATTGTCTGGGGATTCCACTGCAAAAAAAAACAATGAAAAGGAAATGTTAAACAATGCAGGTCAGCATTTGCTAGAAGTATAAATTGAGACTGCTTATTAATATTTGATCGGACCTTGGTTGAATGTAAATTTAAACTTTTTATGAGTGAGTTGAACAGTGGATGTCAGGAAAAGCTCATTGTTGAGTAGGTTTGGTGTATTGAATTAGTTGTCTATCACACTATATATTGTGCATTCCATGGCATTTCCGCCGATCATCAGGGGGATAGTGTTACGCCAAATAAAAAGACAATATGATATTTAGCAACAGTCGGCTAGTGAGTACCATCAAGTTAAGTGTTATAGTATTTGTGGTTTCATTGCGTTTTTTCCTGTGGATGAGTAGTAGGTAATACAATTGAGCGAGCACAAGACAGTGAAAAAGGATGGAACGAGAAATCTTACCATTAGAGTCACGGATTACAGCACATTAATGCAGAAATTGGAGGAAACATACAATTTGCCATTTGTTGGATGAGTTATTGGTTTTTGCCATTGCCAGCTTTCAGTAAGGAAATTTGTTATTATTATTTTTTAAGCTAATTGCAGATGTGAGAAAATGATTGGGTTAATCAATGAATTAAGTGAGAGTGGTTTTTCATGGGCATTGCTTAACGGAACATGAACTTGTTGCCTGTATATATCCCAGAGTGCACTGGCATGGAACCTTTATAATGGATTGTGGATTTTCCTTTTCATGTAGATTGCATTGTGATTCAATTACTAAAGGAAAAATTGATTAAAGAAAGTGCAGTTTCTGATTCCTGGATAAAAGAAACTAAACCTACATGGTTTCTTTTTGTCATTGGTCCATTTGGCCATGTGTGAAGACCTTTGTAGAAAATGGGGGAGAAATTACATGTAATAACATTGGAACTCAGACTGGAGATTATTTAGCTGATGTTTGCTTTTTGTTATTCGGAATTGATGCAATTTTATACCCTGAAGGTCTAGAGCAATTATCTACTTTCTAATCGAAAGCAATAGATACAAGCTATTGGATTTTATGATAGTTGGAACCTCACATTCAGCAATTACGCACAAAAATATGATCATTGTGAATAAATGAATACCAAGAGTAATTAGAATTTCATATCGGACGTTAAACATTGTCTAATGCCAGAAAGTAGACGAGCAAAGGACCCCCGCTCACAGATCGCGTACTCTGAAGCCAGCACCGACCCAGAGGAGGAAGACTCACAGGCAGACATGTCGTTTGTGTCCTTAGGACCATGGTGTCGCCTATGCTGGCAGAAACATTCGCTGGCCATCCTGTGCTGTTTGTTTGGACTATTCTGGTGTACGCTGGCCATTGTTATGATTCTGTTGTACACTAACCTTCTCAGTCAGACAGGTAAGAGGGGGTATCAAATGTGTCCTTGTATGTAAGCATGGGGAAATATACAAAGGCCCCAGGCACTAGTTTTAGGAAGAAATTAGTCTTCTTATGATAATTGTACTCACATTTCACTGTTGAAGTCACAGTACTTCTTTTTGGTTGTGGTTTAATGAAACTTCATTTGATATTTCAATTTTCTTTCTTCATTCTGGTGATAAAAATGATTCATTACAACTATTTAAGTATTTTTTGAAATACACATGAACATTGAAATTTTGAACAACCATTTGTCGCATATATATTTTAGGGCTGGTCGAATGAGTTTAATCATTGTTTTATCCTAGCTCTCTTGACTGTTGATCACGTATTCACACAGGTGTTTAAACTTTGAGTTGGAATGGAGTGAAATTGATTCTTTTTAATAATTCAAACCTTTCTAATTAACATACTTAATAGAACTGGCTATGTTTATATCATTCTTACGAAAGTTTTTAATATTCAGGGACTAATGGAGAGATGCCCCAGAATCAACAATATTACAGTATATGCTAATTCCCAAGTTAGAGAATCATGCACTAATTAATATAGTCGCAAGTACAGTATTTGAACATCACAAATACAAATATCAACTTTAGTCCATTAGAAGTTAATGAACTATTTAATAAAACATAAATGATGGATTGAAAATTTTCAACATTGCTACAAACATTTTCATTACCATTCAAGTTTATAGTAATTGACTACAATTTAGAAACAATTGAAAAATTATTGCGGTTGCTAGATTATGAGATAAAAACACATAGACATTAGAGAAAATTTTGCATAAGCAATATTGATTAAAGTAAGATGATCAATTGAGGGTCGTTCCAATCATGCTAATGATAATAAAAATTAAGATGTGTGTCTGTAATCACTTGAAAGAAAACAAACATTTTTGCAAAGAATGCCTTGTTTTTGCAAATAAGGGTAAATATATTTTATACTAAGATTAAAAAATCTAATTATTCTAGGATCATTAGAATTCATGGTAGCTTAATTTGTTGATTTTGATGCCAAATTCTAAACATTCTAAACTAGATCTTTTTTAATGTATTCAGGTAAGTAGGTCCATGAAATTATTTCCCTGCAACAAATGAAAAACTTTCAGTCAACAAAGATTGTTCCTCACAAATTTTACTTTAAGAATTCCACAGTATATGGCACAATTATCAATCTGTTGAAAACAATTTTGATGGGATTTTTTGGAATCAAGGATGATATGAAAAATTGGCTTCATTCTAATACAAAATCCTCAATTTACCTTTGCATGCATGTGTTCTTTTTTTTTTTAAAATTTTAGATCAGTTATACAAGTAGTTTTATTGTACTAAAAATTGCCATTGCTTTGAACTGAATTTAATACCATAAATGCTGTGCAGAAAAAAGAGAAAACTTCAAGATATTCTCAAAGTCTACTCGACAATATTTGTATTTTACTTTTGGATTAAAGAATTTTGAGATAATATTTTTTTGTGACCATAAGCACTTTGTTAGATGTACATCAATGAATTGAAACTGAGAGCACATTCCCACAACTCCCTTCTCCAGACCTTCTGCAGGGTGTTCAGGTACATGAAACATGGAGGCACTCCTTGATGATCATGCATCCCCATGTATCTCATCTCAGTGATAAGTAAGAATAATTAACTACTTCATGGAGCCATAGCATGAAAATTTAATGAAAGGGTTGGGTATCCTCCTAAATTAAGGAATTTCTTCACATCTTGCTCTCAGAGTCATCTTCTTGTCTTTTATTGATTCCATGTAAATTTTAGGTCCCATGACTGAATATTGCATATTAATTAAGTACATTTAATTTCATTATTTTTCTCTCCAAAAGTGTAAGTGTGACCTACAAGAGAATTGATAACAAACATTAATAATTGATTGGTTATGGAATTCATTTGCATCTTGGTAATGTTTATCAGACATTGTGCAATTATCCACAGAACATATACAATTTATCGGCTAGGACAATCAAAGTATTGATTTATTAGATCACCTTGAAGAATAAATGACCTTTTTTTGATTACTAAATATGACAATTTTCTAAACATGAGGCATAATATTTTTGCCTGGATAATCAAAATGTTCATCATATTTGATGTTTGCGATGTTTTTCGGTATTTGATTCTTGCGATGTTTGCAAAAAAAAAAAAAATCATCTGTACTCTGATCTGAAAAATCCTCGATCATATTGTTAAGCCAAAAATGTGTTAATGATCACTCAACTGACACTTGGTCCAATTTAATTCTTATCAAACCCCAACATTAAAAGGCAAACCGCATGTTTTCAAGCTTTATTTCCATCAATTTGATGCAGTGTGATCATCAAATGGATAATGATTTGAATAATCTTATTTTATTTCCACAATTATGTAATAATGAGATGTAACTTCTAACAACTTTTTCATATTTTAGAAAATGTAAAGCCTTATATGTATACACATGAATTTAAAACCATCCATTCCTCTAGGTGGGGATATTTTTTTCATTAAGAACACAACTTGCAATTATCTGTTGAATTACTTCATTAGAACAGGATTCAAAACATCAATTTATAGATACCTTAAACCTGATAAAGTCTGTCTTTTAAAGCTGCATGTAAACCATCTTAACTCAAATATAAATTATGCAGTATACCAGCATAATTTTTCTATTGATTTAATTTAATTGTGTGAAAAGACCATTTGATTAATTGAGTTATATAGAATAACTACATTCAAAGCTGTTTAAAGGGCCCTAAATTATGCACTAATGAAAAAATGTTTTGAAAATTATTTCACATAGATAGGTGAAATAAATTATTGTACCCTATAGTGATCAGTCTGTCCCCCTGTCCACCTATTCATCTGTTGTACATCACTCGCTTGGAACAAATATTCTTTCTCCTTCCCCAAGTCTGGTTCACATACTACACACTCATTGTGAGAGTGCTTTTGTGTAGTGACTTGTATACCAAGTTTCTAGGTCAAAGGTCAAGGTCCAAGCAGTCTTTAGTTAAAATCATTATCCAGACCATGTGTATATCATTCTCTCTTCCCTTTCAATCTTGCTAATGCTTAACCAAAAGAGGGCATTTTAATAAAGGGTGTGCATTTATCTTTAACCAAGTTTTTAGGTTAGGTCAAGGTCATAGCAAATTTTTATTGAAATCCAGTTTTGGACCATGATTTCTCTTTCCTTTACCTAATTTTTGTCAGAATATACCAAAAGAATTATTGCTGGTAAGGGGTGTGTTGTGACCTTGAACTAAGTTTCTAGATCATGGTCAAGGACATAGCAGATCTATGAAAAATCGTATTTGCACTATCCATGTCTAGTCAGTTTTGTTTTCAACATAATTTAAGTGAAAGTGTCATTTAAGTCAATCACAAAAAATCTTTAACATGTTTAATTGAAATAATTATTGATGATTAAAAATTGTGTTTACTTAATACAGCCTACTCCGGATATATTGAAATTCAGGAGACCATGCAAATTATTTCAATATATCCGTATTTCAATATAAGCGAAATTGACTGACGTGAAGCCGCCATTTTTGAAAGTACAATCCTGATGTAAGCATAGAAAACCAAACCCGAACACATTATTTGATCATCATGTATCTATCATACAGTGAACAGATTACAGGCCTTGAAAGTTTGATTAAAATTATATCCGTAAGTTTTGTAAGTTTCATTTTGTTTACTATCTTGAACATCATCATAATCTCCGATAGCATTCTTTTACGTTTTAGAGAAAAATCACCAGACTCAAACGATTCAAATCAGTACTGCTAAACGCTGCTTGTATATCATCGTAAGTGTACTCGCGATAATCTCAACACCCGTAGCTATTTCGAATTTAGGCTTTGTCCTTTTATCAATAGCCATAACTAGTTCGTATTTAGTGTCTGAAGATAAGGTTTTTCTTTTCCGTGGGGTTTCCATATTGCGTCTGGCCTCAATACATCCGTTTACGTAAAAACAAAAAATTCAACACTGAATAAAGTTTACTTTTTAAAAGAAGTATAAAAACACACCTTTGTATATCAACCGGTCAGTCTGGCATAATAACTGTCACCAAGCGTGACGACAGCCGCCAGGGAGTACTTCAATATAACCATTATAAAAACAACTAATTATCACCTATGGGGACTGATCAATGGCTTCAATATAAGCGATATTTTAAAATAACCGATTTCATTATATCCGTTATATCAATGCAAAGAAAATGAGAGGCAAAAACTGGGGATTTTAATTTCTATTTCAAAATAAGCGGAATTTCAAAATAAGCGATATCAATATAAGTGGAGTAGGCTGTATGTGGGGAGAATGAATTTGAATCAAGTTTTCAATTACTTATATATAGTCTTGATCTTATGTTATTTTCAAAATGTTTTATTCCAAAATATGATATTTTTTTGGTCTTTTCTGTTTTACATCAAATAGCAGGATGCTCTAATTACCCAAAAGTTATTGATTTACCAGTAATTAATTTGAATTTGAACTTCAAAGTTGCCTTAGTTAGATTTGCAAAATAAAGCTCTGTTTGCCAGATGATGACAGTGAGTCATATGATATATACTATGCCTTATTTATGTTTTAAAAGTTGATAAGGTACATTGTACAAAAGAGTCTGGAAAATGCTTATAAATGATGACAAATAACTATGTAACTATATGCCAGACTTTTAATTACCAGTGGAAGTTCCTGAATGTTCATTCACATGTTAAAAAGATCATATGGTTAAAACATTTTTAATTACTTTCGATCGGTTATATAAATGATTTATTGAAAACCTGTCCCAAGTAAATCTTTAGCTATCATGGAAAAATTTATCTAAATATTCATGAATGTATTCGGTTGATTCTTTTATCCTCCACCAACAGCAGAACAACATTTTTTGGGGTTCCTGGGTGTGGGTAAATAAGCAATGTGGCTTTTGTATGTGTAAATGATATATATGTATTACTATGATGTGTAACTTGCATGATTTCGAGTAGTTCTGGCTTTGAAATAATATGGGTAGTTATTTGTAAACCATGAGGCTTAATTGTCACTTTTGACCATCCCTGGATTCTGTGTCTCTCATATGTCAATTTTTACAAGTGAAACTGAAAACCATTAATCTATGAAACAGTACTGCATGACAGTTGGAACTCTGTTAAAACTATCAAAGAAGGAAAGAAATAAGTTAACTCTTGATTTTGACAGTTTTTAGCCATCTTCAATCTTCATTGTGATGAAGGGACTGTCAAATGGAAGGAATTGGCAAACACCTAGGCTCGGATGAGTGCTAGCTCAATCCCTGACTCAGATCTGTCACTTCTCAGATAACGCTCACCCTCGATTGCAGTGATGTAAAGTATTATGCTTTAAAAAAAGTGTAATCTTCTTAATGAGAAGTCTTTCAGAGATTAGTTTGTGATTAATGGAACAGCCATTTACTGTATATCCTCTTGTTGTGGCACAGGAATGTTAAGTAAGGAAGATCGCAACTTTTTTATATGCTTTTTTTTCAAAAGGAAGCATAGCACTTAGCTTTTACTTGCTTTGTCTAATTTTTCATCCGATTTCAATCTATTCGACCAATGGTAAATCAATGAACTAGTATTAGGACAAGTATTAGACTGGGCTCTGCATTCAAACTTACCTGGTCTGTACACCCCAGTTTATTAAACGAGTTGAAATCCCAGTGATTGGGATGTTAGAAGCTGATGTGGCACTTGTTAACTTAACTCTTTTACAGATTCCTAAAAAAAATATTTGGCGCTCATGACAGTGATGTGTTTAACTTTGGTCTTTAAAAACTCACCCTTAAATTTTTAACAAAAGGGAAACAAAATGTGTTTTTTGCCATGTTGAATTATATTACTTGTGGGACAATAATTTGTATATAGATAACATGTACTGTATATCTGTTTAAAAGCAAGGAGCTAGTCCATGTGAAGCCTGCTACGCTTTTTGCCAAATTCCAGCATAATGGTATCTAATTTAAACGTGCTTTAATTCATCAGCATTGTGTTCCTGCACATATTTCTAACATCATTACATTGAAAAAAATACAATGGAAGAGTTTTCAAACATTCTGTGCATTAACCTCTCATATTAATAACGAAAGGAAGTGTTCCTTCTTTGCTTAACCCTTGTATGCTTCTCACCTGGATCTATAAGATAGTTATAAAAACTTGCTGGTTGAAAATTTCGGCCTTAAAAGTGTGGTTATTTCATTACAATTATATGTGACCAGTAAGAAAATATGAACCTCCATATACTTTGTGTATTTTCAGTTCTTTGATTTTATAAACTGAATCAGATATTACTTTCAGCTACTGAACAGTATGTTAAGCAAAGGTGATTAACCCATCATCTGACTGCAGTATTTGTTCTCCAAAACTTTAACAAATTGATGAAGATATGAATTTCAGTATAAGAATTGCAACATATTGGCATTTCGTTCAAAGTCTGAACATAAGAGAAACACAGGATATAAGTTTAAGTATAAGTATATAAGTAAAAATTAAATGGGAATTTGCAATATGTATATTTCACATGTAATATTGAATTGTCATTTACAGTAAGGTAAATTATTTTATTGATTGTATATTTTATACAACATATTATTGCTCCAAAACTTGTTTGATATTAAGACCTTCCACTTTCTGTACTTAGAACTTTTCTGTTCTGACCATTATTGCTTGCCAGGTTTTGGTTGGTCTTTGCAATCTTTGGGATCAAAACATAATGCCAGATCTGTCCACAGTGAAATGAGAGTTTCAGCATGATTGCTTTCTTCCAACTTCTTGCATAAACTCTGATCAAGAAGATTGAATTGAGATTGTATTAGCTCCAAAGTGTAACATCTTACCAAGAAATTGATCACTTTGAATGTTATATCACAACTTGTTCCGGAATAGGCGTATTTGTCCAAAAAAATTGTTCATCTTTTTCTTCTAGGATATATACTAAGTGATGAAATTCATATTCTTGGATTTATTTCAAAATCTTGTCTATAGAAATTTTACCACATATGAATCATGAATTTAATTAAGGAATCATTTCTTGATTATTATGAGGTGATAATTTTGGTCAGGGCGTGACCGAATCAAACAATTAAAGCCCAAAGGGCTTTGATAAATACTTCTTCATAGAACTTAAATATTCGATAGTAATGTTAAATTTCAAACGGCAATTATTCACTTTAGCAACTCGGGTGTTTTGTTTTTTTCCAATTAAAACATGAAACCAATGCTTTTGGTAATTTGCATTCAGATTTGCATTTTGTGTTTCATTATTAAGAGGCTAATATGTTAATGGAAGTCCTGGGTTTTGCTAATGACTTGTGTTGGAGACGTAAAAGAAGCTCGGAGAGAGGAACTGATGGAGACTTGACTGAGAGTAATATTGTATTATGCCAGACAGGGAGACAGTTATATTAGGGAATTAAGTTTTGCTGATTGCCAATCACCAAAGCGAAAGCATCAACTTTTGATCTGTATACAAAGAGTCGTGCATTGTAGACACCTCATCAAAACCATGACCCAAGTCAAATGTAGGACTTGTAAAAATGATTTATGTTGTTTATCATTTGATAGCCTTTTTGTTTTAGTGTTTTAGTATAAATGGCCATAGCTGCAAGGAATCATTTCGTAATAGTCTAACCCTGTTAAAACTGGTTCATCTCGTTAGCATTCTCCCAAGTTGCCGTTGTTTTTTTTTGTGCCTCCTCATTTCCTGTTTTGTCTCAAATTTGCAAGAGTAACTTTTGATTTCTATTGTGATGCGCTGCTTTACAGATAGATTGTATTTTACAAAGAATATCCATTAATGGCAGAATAATCAACGATAGCACTTTCTGCTTGATGAATACATTTAGACTAGCGTTATAGCTAGCTGCTCTGTAGTAAATATTTCACTTTCATCTTCTCTATTTATTAAACCTTTGGTGTTGACAAAGTAGTCCCTTCCCTGGAAAAATTGCACTGTCATCAGCGTGTTATATGAATTTATCTTGATACAAGGCGTGAAAATTACAATGGTGACGACCTTCAGAATTTATTTTATGAAATCAATGAGTGCAAATCACTTTCTGCCATTATCAGGTGGGTGGAGTGTAGTCTTTGAAGTGAATTTAATGTTCTGGTGCATTGTATAGCAATTATTTCTCGTTAGTGGTAAGCCATTGATTAGCTGTCTTTTTTGTTTACTTAATTATATTAGATTTTTATGGTAAAATATTTGATGAGGTCGTCCCAGGTTTGAGGAAAAAAATTTGATGCAACTGACTTTGTTAACTTATGGGGGCTAAGCATGTGATAATTGGGAGCGCTATTATAGGAATCATGGTCCATCTCTTTTATAAGGGTCATGTCATCTTGTCTAGCTATTTATCTGTATGTATGTAGTCTTACCTTATTTGTAAGAAATTAATTAGTTAACTGCATTCCTTTTGATATCATGTATACTTACCCATCCCATACACAGTACAAGATTTATCTCCCTTTGAGAATTATCACATCAGGTCTTGAACCAGGACTGTACATTACATTTTTAGAAAACCATAAAATTATTCATTCAATGTCAAAGCTGTGTAGTTTTATTTATTATATGCCATTTGAACAAAGGCAGTTGGTAAGATACAATTATTACATGGTTTGTAATTGATCTGATATGGTTTATATGTGATCAGTTAACTCCATATTTAAGGCAAAACCTCATATGGAATTTATGAACCAGGAATAAACCATATTATAGATGAACTATGAAACATAATATCTACCAGTATTGGAGCTTTTTGTCAAGAACCAATACTTAATCAATTGTACCAAAACTTTGACTTCAGATACCTCAGCTGACTTTAACATCAAGACTTTTTAGGACACTATGTCACAAGATGGCGATTTAAATGTTTTGTTCAATTGTTTGTATCAATCCATTTGATTGTACACATATACATGTTTTATCATGGCTTAGTGGTTAAAGTATCGGGCTTGTGTACCACAGATCATGAGTTCAAATCTGCCTGGGGCTTTTGTTCATATTTACTGAATCATTTTTTTGAAAATCGTAATTTTTATACAAAATTTCATATTTTTTTGCCTCTTTGACTTGTCTATCATAATAAAGTAATATTCTATTGATTTCAGAAACTATTTCAAAGTATAGTGAGCCACCTTAATTAATAAGCTTTTAAGCTTAGATAGCTGTGTAAATATTTTAAAGTTTGTACAAACCTGATTCTAGGGGATGAGGAAGATGCACAAATGCAAGTTCAAAAATCATCATGGAATACATAGAATGAGAAACTGAATTAAAAATCATCTTATAAAAAAAAAATATGGAGGCTTATAATAACTAAAGATAATATTGCGAATTTAAAAGCAATCTAATTCAAAGAATTCAAGTTTCAAGTTTTTACTGGTGAGCAAACTGCAAAAATGTGCAAGTAGAACAAGTTCTTTATGCCAGAAAATACCTTTCAGCTGACAAAGAGGTTTGTGAAGTCTGAGTGTTTTTACAAGCTTTTCGTGAATCATTTTCACTGTGTAAGAATTAAGTATAGGAATAGAAAATAGGAAGTGTAAATAGAAAATAATAGAATTTTTTTCTAGTATAATAAGAGGGGAACACATTTGAAGATACAATGTAAATATATTTCTGAACAACAAAGGACTCAAATCCATATTACTGTACACTGTTATTTTCGCCCCATTTAATTTTTGCCCTTCTACACTTGCAAACAGTTTTGCCCTTTTTTAAGTTCACCCAGACACAACTGTGTTTTAAAAGAGATAAGTTGAGATATTTGAATTCGTCCTGTCTCAAATTTGCCCACTGACAACAACGGCGAAAGGGATGAAAATAAAACTAGGGCATATTTTTTCTGTATACAGTAATCATTAATGAGGATCAGTAAACCTAATTATAGCATTAGAAAAAAACTGAGACTGGAAGAAATTTGCTCAGGTGTGTGTATGACTTATGTTAATTGAATATACTATATTTTCATATTTCAACAGCTCCATGTGATATCAACTTTTGTCCATTCCATGGCCATTGCATTGTGAGGGATGATAAAGCGTACTGTGAGTGTGTCCAGAGCTGTCCGTCCGACGTCCAGCCTGTCTGTGGAACAGACGACGCCACCTACAGGAATCTGTGTCAGCTCAAGAAGGCCAGCTGTGAGGAGAGACGACGAATCAACCAGGCGTACCCTGGGAAGTGCCTCAAATCTGGTGAGTATGTGAGGTCCTGTTTCAAGGGAAGTTTTTTTTACAGGTCTTAAACTCAAAAAAATCTTGCTAGCCAAGGGTTTGGTGTCCACTCTACTCCCCATGAACCCTTGGCAGATCTCGTTACAAAAACTACAGTACTAGTAAGTATCAGAGATAACTCTGACATGTACGTAGTAGGTCGTCTATGAATTTCTCGAAATTGGAAAGATCAGCCAAGCTTATCTTGAGCAGCATCTTTAAACAATTGTATTGGTTTGCCCATCATCTTCCCAGTTTATTTTAGGTATAATGTTGTACTTGGTATCTGTAAAGGCATCAAATTTGGTTTAAAATAGTTAACAAATGACATTTATTTAAATCTGCTTGGTCCAATTTTATATCAAATTTTATGTATGCTTTTAATTAAATGATGGTTTTGCGTAATATGTGTATAACATACATTTTTTTAAGATACCCTGTAATTGGTTTGTATAGAAAAATTTGATACTGTTACAGCGAAAAATTCGGACCAAGCAGCTTTAATTAATATTAACTGCATGCAAAAGGTTGATTTGATAGCATTAAAAGTCTCTTTACATATATGAGCAGGAAATTTTATGTAAGTTTGCCTTCTCTTTACATTCATAAAATAAGATGATCCCTATGCCTACATGGTTAAAGTTCAAATGAGTTACAAATCAACTAAAAATCTATTGACAAGCAGTGAAAGGGAGAGTATCCAGTCTCTATGAAGACATTCAGCATTGAATTCTCTTTCCTATACCTTTAAAATACAGATGTTAACTTAGATTCAGAAAAGCAAAACCTCCCAAGATGGTAATTTGCAGATTAGCTTTTAATATTGAAAAAAATCTTTGTCTAGTGATAATTTCATTGATCTATAGGGCATTTTAAGAAACTTAGATATGGATATCTAGAGGATCATGATAATTGAGGTTGACATTTTGAGTTGTCACAGAGTAATTAATGTTACTGAACAGTTATTGTTGTATGTATGTTTAAGCTTTTAACAGAAGCATGATTTGTGGCTCCAACAATACAATCACAATGTTTTAGCTAACTTTATTATCTGACTCAGTCTCCCAAGTTCTATATTGGCTCCATAAAACTTGAACTTTTTGTAACCAAAATTGGTGCCAATACTTTAATTTGTCTCTTGGTCCTTGAAATCTGATCATTATTTGTCGTGGTGTTGCATTTAATTCTTGAAGGATGCTGTTAAAAATTGCACTAAATCTTTTGTAATTCTGTGGTATTTAAAATCAGTGGGAAGTTGCTATGTGCTAGTCAGTTCTCCTGAGAATTCTCACTGAATGCCATTATAGAATGAAGCATGCTTTTTCCCCAGCTTCTATTCCATTTATTGATTTGAACTCTCTTAAAGTCTAATTTATTTAGAAGGAGGAGAAAAAGACATTTTTTTTTTCAAAGATGGATAGTTACCATTAAGAACAAAAAGAAATGCCAGGGGAAAATGCGTTGACAGAATATTTTGCTTATCGGTGCCTCCTTTGATAATGATGAACTTGATAGTCTGATTGTAATGGACAAATATGAAGATATGCTTTGGATCTCAAAGGCTCTAGAAGCATCATTAAGGATGAAAAACTAATCAGACACTTCATGTTTTCTGTGTTTATGAGCTCAAATCTCTGCTGCTGTCGGTCAGTGGTGAAGAGTGATTTCTGGTGTTGTAATTGATTGGATTATTGACAAAAGTTTTGGGATCTTTCTGCTCGCTGAATACCAAACAAAAGGCATTTGTTCTAGGAACTCAATTATGATAAAAGTCTGTAGTGCAAAGAAATTTATGTGAAAGAATTTAATAGGACTGTACCAAAAGATGTAGATGGAGAATAGATAGAACATGTAGTTTATTGGTTGATGCTGAACAAAAGTTCTAGACTAATAGAATTTTTAGCAATTCATACTTCTCTGTGCTAATTTAATATAATGGAATCATATCTGCTGCATTGCTAAATATGGAGTGTTTTGGTATGTAATATTAGATCTGAATACTCGAGCGATATTTCTCACTTTGGGAGATGACAAGTTGAGCAAGTCTACAGTCAAAGGTGAAGAAGCGCATTACCAGAGGACAGAGTTTCCATTGAATTGAGTTCCACTGGGAGCATTCTCTCTACGATTGCTTAATCTAGTTCTAAATGCAATAATACTGAAACTTGGAAAAGTATTGATGGTGTCGGGGCACTGTGTGTCAGACGCTGATGGAAAATAACATCAGCTTTTTTATGGAGGCCGAAAATGGGTAGGGAAATAAAATAAGCAAATGATACATCTCTCTGTTGGCTGCAAAACCTCAGTAAAACACAGAAAGTGATGCTCTGTGATTCTTAATGATTGAACGATTAATATTTCATGGGGACTGTCTCTTACAAGGGAAAATAGTCAAATATCGTGCAGACTGCAGTGTTGGAACTGGCTGGTCTTGCTTTTATCTGTTGGATGAGAGAAGTGGGATGTTTTTCACAAGGATTTGAAGGAGACACCAATGATAAATAATATACATAACAAATTTGTTTCCCTAGCATTGGTAGATGTCCAGATACAGCTGATGTGTATTTAGCTGTATAGTTCCGTTGATGGAAGTTAAACATTGACAGTGTGCAGTTTTAAAAATGATTTGCAGAAGGAAGGTTTTAGTTGTACTTTTATTGACATTCTGTGTTGGGGCTAAGGGGTGCTATGTTTATCCTGAGGGTAAGACAGACCCCTGCCAGAATAAGACATGCCATTTTTATGGTAGATGTATTCCATCAGATAATGGAAAAAGTTGGCAGTGCATATGTCCTCAGTATTGCTATGACTATGGAGATAATGTGGATAATAAGCCAGTTTGTGGAAGCAATAACGTGGAGTACCCCAATCTCTGCTCATTTCAAAAGGCAGCGTGTGAGAATCAGAGAAATATGACGTATACTTATGGAAAGTGTGGTAAGGTTTAAAGATAACAAAACATTGAAATTTTTGTTTAAAGCATTCACAATTAACTTATAATCAAAATGGGCATATACTGTAAAGATTGTGAATGTTAATGTATTGAAGGAATTATAAAGATGAGACAGTCAATATAGTATTTTAAAATGATTTTTCATTGAAAAAAAAGAAGAAGAATATAATCCAAAGTCTTTTCCAATTTCCCATGTTAACCTTATGATTTTCTTATTTCTTTTTCACGGTTTTGCAAAAATTCAACTTCCAACTTCTTCAGATCACAGATTATAGGTTGATCAATGATTTTTGCTGTGGAGATGAGTTGCCATGGTGATGTCTTTTTATAATTTGTTCAAAATTTGATAGCTGCCTCAATCTCAGTGTAATTTACAAGAGAAATGGAAGTAATAGGAGTTTAGGGACAAAACTGAAGTTGTATTGATTTGGTGAGGCTCTGAGAGAGTCTCGGGAGAGTCTGTGTTTTTGTGCTTATTGAATTTTCTTTCCTACTTTTGACAAGAAAATTTTGCAGATGTCGCTGTTAAGAAAAAACTGCACTATAATAGTGTATAGAAAAATGCATATCGGAAATTTGAAACTGAACTCCTTCATGCAGGGCCCAACTTTCCTCATTTTTTGTTTTCCCTTAGAGGCAGTAATATCAATTTTTCTTAAAGGTGCTCCGACCCTCAGCCCCTAAGAATTCTTTTCATCAGAAAAATGTTATTTGTCCTCTAAACGTTTTAAATGAAATGGGAAAAAAAAATTATTGATGGTATCCATGCATTTTACAAAGTTATTGCAAATTTGCCCACGATGGATTATTAGGAATAAATATACAAGTTAAGATGAAACATTTTTATACTGTTTGTAATGTTAACACCAGAAGACTATTTAGATTTGCCTATAGAAAAGGCAGATTTATAGTACGAATAAAAAAAATCTGGATCATTGAGAGTGATTGAACATGGCTGGGGATCGGAGATCATTAAGGTTTAACAAGATCAGCAAGCTAACACAAAGCCCACAATGGTGAGAACGTTTCAGGATATTTTGCATAGTTTCCTTTATATGTTTGAAAAGAAAAAGAGAACCAGAGTATATAACCTCTATAATTATAAAATTCTGATAATCATAAATGTAATCAACTTTCATATTTGCAATGGCATTAAAAGATCACTTTCTACATGTAAAGTTCTAGACTAATTAATCGTCTGTAAGTGGAAAGGGCTTAGCTAAAGGGGGGGATGCAAAGAATAAGTCTAAAATTTTAGATAATTGCTGATTCTTGACAGAGCCTTAAATGAAGTACTGTCAGGGTCACAGTGACTCTGATGTGTATTCTTTTATATTAAGTGTTATTGTTCTTGTCCATTGGGTTTAGTAAATTCATATTGGGTGCCCATTAGAACCATTTAAACAAGACCTTGGACTTTCGGTAAGATGAAACCGTAGATCTTTTTTTGCATCATTTTAAACAAATTAAAAATGATGCTGGTTTCACATGAAATATACACAGCTAGATGGCTTAGTCTTAGCTCAAAAACAGACACATTTTGTTAATTTCAAAGAGCCATGGCAGAATGGCCTACAACGAATAGACAGGCCTATGTCACATTGCTGTTGAACATAACTACCCAAAGTCTAAGCTCTTGTTAAAATGGTACTACATAAGTTTGAATTGTGTGCCCTCATAGGAGTGGTCTGTTTATCCTGTTCGTTTGATGTCTACACTTTGAATTAGATGTTGAGAACCCTTTCAAGTAGGGAAACTTTTATAATGTTACCTTTTGAGTTGGATTGATGTTAATCAGTGTATTGGCTGGGTCTCATGGAACGTGACAATCTACACATATAGATTATAGTGGTGTGAGTAGGTATGACTTCTCCCTCATATTAGATGATGTACATCAGTCAGACACTGTTTTGAATCGAGTCTTTTGAATCGGAGTTAGGTTGTGTATGCGAGTCAGTTTATAAGTATTTCGAATGTTCTTTCATGTAAGGATCGAGTTTGATGGAGTGAGTGACTTCCCCTTCAGATCTGTGTAAGGATAAGTATTTCGAATGTTCTTTCACGTAAGGAGTTTGATGGAGTGAGTGACTTCCCCTTCAGATCTGTGTAAGGATCTCCCCTGTACCCCGCCCCAGGTGTGTGTGATTGACCCCAGCACCCAGCGGCCGACCTGTGGGTGTGTCCAGTCCTGTGAGGACAGGATGGAGCAGGTTTGTGGCACGGACGGAAACCTGTACAGCAACCGGTGCAAGCTGGACCTCCACGCCTGCCACAGTGGACGGAACATCAATGTCCAGAATGAGGGACCCTGCCAAGGTACTGACCCATATCTGGACACAGGGTACTCTCAATAAAACCAAGCAACCATCACCAATTATCTGTCAGAGTCAAGTTTTATCTCTGAGAAGTCAGTTAGTACTCATTTTCCTATTTTAAGATCTGATTCACTGAATGAAATTAATCAAACCTATAGAGCATATGTACCAGATGTCATAATGCTTTTGTTGCATTAAATACACCAATAACGACAAGGAATTATAATTATACATGATTCAATAGTTACTCTAATAAGTTATCAACTGCACTTGGAGTCAGCAATGATGCTTTTCTTGTTCATATTGTTCAATATATTTTCTTGGCATGCTATCAAATCGACAATTTGTATTCTTCTGGTTTATTTTGTACATATTGATATATCTCTTTTGCTGAGAGTATACATTATTGTTGTTAATTGTTGATGATACTATAATCATGTCTACTTGGTCATGTGATAAAGTAGTGTCACAAATTCTGTCTTAATATATTACCTTTTGCATGGAGTCTGCATCCCTTATATATCAATGTTTTCTCAAAACTTTGTTCTTTTTTAATCAATAAATAAATAAATTAACAGGGTATATAGAAGAACATTAATTTTATACTGTACATATCAGTTAATTGCAAGACTCCAAAAACTTTTAAAAAGTCCAGACAAATGGAAAATTTATGAGAGTTAAATGGCCAACAAAAGCAAAAAATAATAAAAGTGCACAATATATGTACAAATAATTTGTGACAGAATTTAAAAAAAATATATATATATTTTACACCTTCCTTGAGCATACTAAAATTGCCAAAATTTTGAGTTATTCTTGGGAGTTGATTTTAATCAACTCTCCTATGCAGTTACTCAGACAAACCGAAAGTGAAACAGTGTTTGGACCTCAGCACAAATCATTGCTGCTGACAAGACTTAGTTCTTGAAAATAATGGATGAATTCGATGTAATGTATGCTAAAGCATTGTTTTTCAATGAAACGTATTTATAAATGCCTTGAAAATAGTCAGGTTTTAAATGGTACGAACAATTTAAATACTTTTTGTAGTCGTATGTATTCCTACGCCAGAGTTCAATATAGTTTCGTTCAACTCGACGCTCGGCTGTCTCCTAAATCCTTGTCGGAGATTAACGGTGTCAGCAGAGCGTTTGGTTGAACGAGAATAGAGTTCAATATTGCTTGGATCCATACAATTTTCGAGAAATATTTCTATTACTGATACATAGTTTGATTGAATTAATTTTATCTTTAAATATTATTTAACATGATTCATATGGGGGTTTCTTGACATTCTTGTCGAAAAAGTCCAAAATTCATATTATAAAAATGTGCGTAATTCAAATTAGAAACTACATGTAACTGTCATGCAAAGTAACATATCATTGATTTTCAAATAAATAAACATCGACAAAATCAACTCCCGACAGTTCTTCAGTACTTTGATTTCCATACCTAAACCTAAATAAATAATAATACATGTAAAACATATCTATGTAATGCTTTTAATTAAGGGAGTAATCATGTTTATGATAATGGAATTTTAGACCCATTGCTATATCCCCCCCCCCCCCCTCCTCAAAAAAAAAGGATTGAAGAAAAAACTTAAATATGAAAAAAGTCTTTGAATTTGAGACCCTCAAAACCTTCCCTTATTGAACTAAAAATTGTCTCCATCTTAAAAAAAACTTTCAGATTACTTTGACCTGATTTTAGATTATAGAAAGCCAACTGGTGATAGCAGTGAATTTAAACGTGAGGGTGAGACTGCATTGTCGTTTTCTGTATGTGTGATAATTGACAGAATCTCAACACATTTTTATTTGTGATTTTTTTAGCACATATATATTACACATCTCAGGTTCAAAAATTGGCATGATATGAACAATTTCTGGATATTTTCCTTTTTTTTTTACAGGAGTTGCATACAATGCAATAATATAAAATCTTAGCTCTATGATAAAATAAGTATGATAACAAACTTTGCATCTTTAAAGTAAAGTACTTACTGTAGACATTTTTTTTTTAAAGATCGAAATGACTTTATTTTGGTTAAGAATTTTTGGATTCTGTCAATTCAAGGTAGTGCACATATTTTGCCATAAACGTTGTTGAGAGGGGCATATGTCAGCACGATGCCAGCACAACTAGAGTAGAGCACCTGTCACTTTAGAAATGAAGCTCCGCCCCTTTTCCTGCCCTCTTAACTTTGAACAGCACTGTAACTCAGAATGTCCACTTACAGTAAGAATTAATAGATCATTTCCCTAGATTATGCATCCAATGCATCAGTGGAAGAACTCTGTTAATGAAAATTCTTGCAGAATGATTGAAAAATCCATACTTGTGTAGTTTTGAATCATTGCATGCACCATGCTTTGTGTCAGTATGTTGTTTTATTTTATTTTTGAAATATGTGCTTGATAATGAAATCAAGAATCTTTAATACAGAAGAAAAAAGATACAATATGAGAAATATAAAGTGATTTATTGATGTTTTGATTTTTTTTTTCAAAATGTTGCCGGATGCACTATACATGTATTTGATTTCTTTGTACATCTCTGTTGCGTTGTTTTATAATATGTGAATGATTGTTCATTTTCACTTTGTATGTTGTTTCTTAAAGGAATTCAGTGTAATGTGTGATTTACTTACCTTTAATGTGCAAAGAATGATTTAAAAAAAACTTTTTAGACAGTGTTGAAAGTGTACTTTAATTTTTACCAGGATGCATAAAAAATCTGCACAGATAAATTATATACATAATTTATATAGAGTATGTTGATCGAGATTTAATATTTTCTGTTGATTTGTTAAAAAAAATAAACATTTAGCAGAATAGCTAAGTATATATTAAATGAATAAAAATAGGTATAACCAATCAATGGTGAAAATATGAATTTGATGGTACGGTAAAATTTTTGACAGCTAAATATGGATAAATTATATCAAAGCATTAAAAAAATGGTCAATACTGATTTGCATTATTAAACAGCCCTTATTATTACTGTAATTTTATATATTCACATATAGATATAAAACCTCAGTTGATATAGATTTTTAACATGTAATACTTCCATGGTTGATCTAGGTTATATACTTGGTATATTTATTTAAGGCTTTTTTCTGTGAAAAAAAACTAAAATGAAATAAAAAATACCCTTGCATGCATGGAGATTGACAAATTCAAGTATTTTAAGACTTAAATTTATTTTGATTAGAATATGAATACAGCTGCATGTACATATATAAGGCAAAATACCTTGTACATATACTTGCAATTTAGTGCAGCTGTAAAAGAATAAAAATGTTAAAATGAAGTAGTCATGCAATTACAATCTTAATTTTTCTCCTTGCAAAAATGCAGCCACTTTAACTTTGTTGTTTTTATTGAGATCTGAAAGTGATTGCGAAAAAAGGGAAATAACCAGATGGTTATATATAGTAAATGTATATTGTTGTGTCTAATTTTATCAACCACACTAAATATTTTTGAGTGTATATGGATTCTGAATCATTTTGTATTGGTAGAAGGTCCTTGTGCCTCTAAGACCTGTTATTATGGATCGTGCCGGATTGACAACCGGAACCAGGCGGTCTGTGACTGTGAACCAGAGTGTCCCAGCACTGGTACCATACGGGTTTGTGGGACTGACGGAGTGACCTATAACAGTGAATGTCACCTAAGGAAGGCCTCCTGCGAACAGGGACTGTTCATCATAAAGCAAAATGAAGGAGCATGTGGTATGTGTTGATTTTCTAATAGATTTAATTTAGGAGAATGTGAATTGCGTATAATTGTCCTCCATGGATAGGAAGGAGAGCTGAGGCCAAAATAAATTATGGTTTGTTTGGAGTTGCCCCCCGCCTCATTGAAATACCCCTTCTTATAGAATTTATTAGCCAAAAATAAAGTGTAATTTTTTTTTATCCCCAAACTAGCGCAACTTATTTAAAGTGGATTTAGCATTGCTGTTGTTTGTGTGTGTATGTGCGTCTCCCTCAGCTCAAGCCTAAAAAAAAAAAAGGTTTGTTTCCGCTTTCCCGACCGACCCCACTTAAACCCGCCGACCCCCAAAAAAAATTCCGGGTTTTTCCGTACATTTCCGTTTTTTATCCGTTTTTTGTTAAAATTTCGTTTTTATGCGATTTAAAAATTTATTGTGTCCTCAAAATTTAAGTCGTAAAAACGCTTATAGAACTTATTTAGTGTTATCAGTGTTGTAAAGATGTTTGTTATTTACAAAATGGCAGCACATGTCGTGCCAGTTGAACACGAGAAATGTTCCCACCAGCCGGGGGAAAAGTTCATCAGATAAAAAAAATAAAATACCTACCTACCGACCCTATTTTTTTCAGCCAGAAAGCGGAAACAAACCTATTTTTTTGTTAGGCCTTATGAGCAAGACTCAACGAATACCCTTCCACCAGTGTTTTTCAAACTTCGTACTCTTCTTTAGAATGGTAAATGACAAACCATATCAATTTTCAAGTAAATTGGTTAAATATTTATTAAAAAAATTGCTTAAAAAATCACCAACAAAATTCCAAACAAACATTTTTTTAAGGATGGCCTGATTATATGTGTTTTTAAGTAGCTGCAGAACTGTAGCTCCACTGGAAATTCAGGTTGAAGGACTGTGGAGCTGTAGTTCCATCATTACGCCAAAAAAAAAATTTTTTTGCGTACAAAAAGTTGCAATATATATAACTAATATAGGAATATATGACATGTATCAAATGATAACTTTTTGTTTTATTCTTCTCTATTTTAACACTGAGTAGCGTACGTACTACCATAGGATTCATCCTTCATTAACTGCTCCCAACAATCTTAAAGATTGGCAATTTAAAAAAAGATAGTTGTACTGAAGCCCCTGTAATTCCACATGCAGCCTCTAAGGATGGGAGTCCTCTTGACCTTTTTATTTGAGTGAGAGTTTTATTTGTGGATATGCCATACTATTGATTTTAGTCCTGCCATGACTGTTTGTGCATTATACTTGGCCTACACACATTGTTTTCATTAAATTACTACTGAAACTAATCGGATAAAAACTGAAGAATTGAAAGTAAAAAAAAATACCATGCACATTTCTTGAAAGTAAAAGTGACTGTAGCAACTGTTTTATATTTTAGTTTGCCTTATTTTCAATTAGTGTTTGATTTCCTTGTTATTTGTTGAATATGTCAGTAACAAAACTCCCAATTAAATTCTTGCCCTAGCTTGTATTATGTGACATCATGAATATATGGTGAGCTTTTATGTTAAATAACGGTTGATTAAGGAAATCATCCCACTCTCTTTGCATCAGTTTACTTAAATAGAAAATAAGGAGTATTTGATCAAGTTAAAATATATTTGTGTTAAATGGAAGAGTCTTCATTAGGGAAGTTGATGATAAATTTGTTCTTTGTTCATCACAAGCCACAAGTTCATCATGTAGAACCAAGCAATGTGCACCAAATGAGAGGTGTGTGGAAGAAAATGGCATTCCCCAGTGTATTAGGAACCCTTGTAAAGATTGCCAAGGAGAGAGGTTCAATCCTGTAAGTAGAATTTATTAATATTACAAGATTATTTTTATAATCCTGTAAGTAGAGCAAGATTATGCTTAGAAACAAAGTACTGAAAGTACTTGAAGTACACTGTTAACACATGTTCCTTATAAAGTTTATTCTCTTGTTTATTGAGTAGGAAAAAAAATTAACGTAATGTCTCGTGTATAATACGCACTCGTGTATAATACGCACCCCCAAAGTTAACCAAAAAATGGCGAAAAAACAGCAGGTCCTATGTATACAGTGCTGCTATCCTGAAAGTTGACAAGGATAGGATAGGATAGGATGCAGGATGCACGATACATGATAGAAATATAAAAGTTAAGTTCTATTCTATCCTATCCTATCCTATCCTATCCTGCATCCTGTAGCCAATCAGATTGAGTATAAATTTCAGAGTTATTTTGCGAAACGAAAATTGGCGTAACAATGTATTTTCTATGTCAATTTAATAAATTTCACAAGTTAAACCATTTAAGAATAATTATTATATCAAGAACGCGGTGCATAACATTGATGCGCGCTAAAATATCGGCGCTACATCTTTGTCAATTCGTACGCAAGTACGGAGTTACTGTGAGAATTTGATGCAACATTTGACAACGTCAGAAAAAGATTTCTGTATTTACTTCATTCAAAGTCAGCAAAGTAATAAAAGCTTTAATTTATAAACGACCAATTCGGCATTTTAAAAGATAAACATGTATACAAGAAACAGACATTGCTTCACGTGCCATATAATTTCGTCAATGCCCAATAACAGGGACGCATATTTCTGTCCGATATTAACCTGAAGATATCGATTTAATAAATGTTAGCTAGCTATAAATGCTTAAGAATTTATACATTAATTTAAAACATATTCAAAGTGATTTAACTATAAACGATAGAAACTTCCTAAAGGAAGTATTCCTTTCCAGATCATGTTTACATTTATCGTCGAACGAACGCTCAAATAATGATAATTACGCTCAGTTATATGTGATAAGAAAATAATTTGATAAAAATATGTAACTTAACAGTTCCTCAATAAGGGCATCGAAGTTATTTATCTATTTTTTATGCATAAATATAATAAAATCAAAAATTGATTCGCTTACCTGTTTGTTTATGTTATTGTGTCCATCCCGCGTACGATTTAATTTTACGGTAGCACAGGTAAGTAAGTTATCCCGCTCGAAGAATATTCGGTTTTAAGATTAAATTATTCATTTTGAGTACTACACTAATTGATAAAATCATTTAATTCTTAAATTTCGTTTCATTTAACTTGCATTCCTTTATTTTGAATGTATGGGATAGGATAGGATAGGATAGAGCTTATTTGCAGGATAGGATGCAGGATACAGGATATAGGATAGGATAGGATAGTTTTGTCAACTTTCACGATAGCAGCACTGTAACACGCACCCAAAAAATGGCGAAATCAACGGCCGCCATTTTCCCCCAAAATATCGATGTTTCATGTTAATTTTATAATCCATGCGCATTTTCTTTAATTTTGAGATCGGAACATAGCACAGACGATGAAAATCGACGGCCGCCATTTTCCCAAATAACTGTTTAATGATAATTTTTTAACCCAAGCATAATTACTTTAATTTCGTGATCGGAACATGGCCTAAGCGATATTAGAGTCAAAGTTCTAACAATTTTAATTAAAAAGGACGGCATGATTTACATGGGCGGTATCAAATATCATTTGACACTTCATAAAGAGTTTCTTGCAACATCGGAGAAGTAGAAGATCATCATACGTAGAGAAGAACGGCAACCGAGCTTAGTGCTTAAAAGTAATAATGTTTGCAAACATAAACCAGAAATGATTTTATTGATTAATTATAGTCAAACCCTTTGTTGTTTATATAAATAAACATTGTGAAGAAACGTACGTATGTCGTATATCGTCATTATCAAGTCGTACAAATGATCGATGTAATTTTAGCAGTGTAGACTATATAAAGCAATAACGTTTAACTGCATAACGGGACACAAAGTAATTAAGTTTAATAAAATCAGAATAATTGCTTATCTACATGCACTTGAAAACACCCTGTGAAGTTCGACACGAGAGAGGTGCATGCTTCTGACACCGGAAATTGTTAAACAAACATTGACCACGCGCCGAGTCAACAGGTGGCTGCTTACGTAATGGCGAATAAACTGGCGATATTTAAACTTGTTTGATGCAAGAAATAGTGTTAAGAGAGGATAAATATTTCAATACATGGGGGAAAAAACTAAGAATAAGGTATTTCTGATGCAGTAAATTTAGTATACACTCATTCAATTTGCATAACACGCTATATCGGCAGTCACTACTCCCGTGGTATTAAGAATCATGGCTTGAAAAAATGGGGTACAATTTTTGTCCTATGTATAACACGCACCCCCCACTTTTGATCAAATTTTGGCTGAAAAAAAGTGCGTGTTATACACGCGACATTACGGTAAATGTGGTTGAAGAGACAATTTTTATATGACTCAAACTGTAAAAAAAAATTTAACAGTCAAAAGTAGTATTCTTGTAGGCTGTTGAGTCTTTTCTCAATGGTTGAAATTGTTTACCTCTAACGACAGGTCTGTGGCAGCAATGATATGTCATATGATAACCTGTGTGAGTTAGAGAAAGCCAACTGTACATCAGGACAGACTGCAATCAAGTTACAGATGTATGGATTCTGTGGTAAGCCAAATTCAGTGGTTGACTGTAAACTAAATGAAAGTTAAGATATTTAGTTGATTCAACTGTACTGTAATATTAAGTACAGTAAAATTTGAATATAATGATCATTGTGATAGCAAATATCTTGTGATTTGAAGTCAACAAATTTAACACAAATTTTGTTGAAACTCTTTGTATTCTAGCTATAAACAGCATGGATTCAACAAATTAACCATTGAATGTCTCTGTTTTTTGTGGGTTGTGTATATTTAAAGACATGATTGACTGTGTATAGCCAATAATCTGAAGAAGTCATATAACCTTGTTCTGTCATGTTTGTTTGTACCTGTATCTGGATTCTTCTACATCTGAATTCTGTTACAGCTGATGATGGGTGTGGAAAAACCAAGGGGGACTGTGAGTATTATGGAGTCTGTGACAGGAGTCGCCCCAACCATCAGTGTGTGTGCCCTACAGACTGCAGGAGGGTAAGCTTTCAGTGCAATCAATGTGAGTGAGATATATTTTAAAGACCTCAAACAAATGTTTTGTTTTGATGTTTAGGATATTTATTCCAAGAGCTATAATAATATGTTTTCCATTCCAATCTTTGAAAATGGGTAGAAAACTCACAAGCTGCATAAAAATGAAATACCAAAACAATAACAATGAGAAATTCTTTCATCACACTGTTTTAACTCCTTTTGTATTGATAAATCCTTTTTGTATATAGCCAGCTTTCTGATGCAAAATCCTTTTTATAAAGCCTTTCCAATGCAAAATATCCTACTGTAGTTCAACTCTTGATTATAAGCAATCAATGCTTGTATATTATTTAGACAAATATTAGGATTTGCGGTAGTGACAGTGTGACTTATAGGGACGAGTGCGAGATGAAGATAAAGTCCTGTCAGGAGAGGAGGACTATTTCTGTTACATCGGTCGGAGAATGCGGTATGTCCTACTCAGTATAACAAAGCATGGCAGTATCGGCTCCATTATACTTGCTCCAAAAGTACCCATTACTTTAATGTTTGCCTTATGTGGTTTGCATGAAGTGTAGTTGGCCTGCAATTGCAAAAATTAGAATAATTTCATTAAAAAAAATATGTTTAAGCTTAGCTATAAATTTCATTCTGCAAGATTTTTAATTATTGCCATGCTTAAAATAAGACGCGCCTTCTCTTGGGTACATATTGTTACATGCAGTACCTGCTTCAATGCTATTTGTGGGCTCTATTTATAGTAACATGTAAAGAGCCCTGTCTGTTTTACTCAACGTGTTCGTACGGCCGTTGTGAGTGTGATGCTGTGTGCCCCTCTGGGGGCCCCCCTGTCTGCACCAGTGATGGACAGAGATTCAACAACGACTGCGAGAGGAAGAAAAATGTCTGCGAGAAGAAACGGGACTTGACTGTCGTACCATGTGAGCAGATTGGTAAAATATTATGTAGAAAATTGTGAGAGAGGCATTCTAACTAATAATACTGTACAGAGGATTAGTATCACCACGTGTTATATTTGTCCAGTACATTTCATTGTGAAATATGTCGCCCCATTTTGAGTAAATCTTAACACATTGGTGGTTATAGGTAAGGGGTGCTCAGTGACTTTGAACCAAATTTCTTGGTCCAAGGTTAAGTCCATAGCAGATCTTTGTTAAAATCCTTGTACAAACATTATTTTCACTCTCATTGGGTCAATTTTGCTCAGACTTTACTACAAGATTCCCTGTAGATAGGATTTGTGCAGTGACTTTAAATCAGGTTTCTAGATCTGGATCATAGCAAACTCTGATGTGTAAAATGCTTCTTTATGCCAATTTTCCCAATTGACTCGATCTCTCTGCATAAAACTTGACCAATACAGTGCTTGTGAAGTTGTCTGATAATGTATGTGCAATGATCATTAAATTTCTAAATAATAGGTCAAGATCAAACATTGTCTTCTCTAATGCTCTTCATCATCATGTCCTTCATTCAAGATGGTCCAATCGAGATGAGAGATGAGGTGAAGCTGTATTTGTTTTTTCTCCAATACTTTTTGTGTAAAGTTTAAGTTTTTGGTTTTTTTTTACAACAGGTTGTAGCTCTGACTATGACTGCACTCACCATGGACAATGCCGATCTGGTGTTTGTAGTTGTGACTTCTACTGCCCAGCTGAGAATAGGAAAGTTTGTACCTCTAATGGGAAGGAGTTTGACAGTGAATGTGAAGTGAAGAAACACATGTGTGAGACTAAGGAATGGATTCCCTTCATGACCGGAGAGTGCCTCAGAGAAGGTTCTGGATCAGGGGCCTCTGGGGGTATTGATGTTGTCATAGAGCACAGAAACTCACATGGAGGGGCACTGACTGGTTAAAACTTTAGTTTGTCATTGTAATGACCACAAGCAATACATCATATCATTTAGGGATAATCGTAACTTGAATTTGTCTAAAGTAGATGTGACTGACTCTTGGAACTCACTGAATTATTAAATACAAATTTGAAACATTATTTGAGATCTTAAATGGATTTTTTGAGATACAATTAAATTCAAAAGAGGTATTTGAATTTTAAACAAAAAAACAGTGCAGAAGTTTGAATGTTCAAAAGCATTTATAAACAAAATACAAAATTCAATCTCTAATGAATATTTCCACCTAGACAGGAAGATGAAATATCTTTTTATTTTACTCTTTTTTTTGTTTGAGGGGAGGGGGGAGTCCTTCCATTCCATGTGAGTTACATAGGAGTATTTAGAGTGTGAAATAGTATCAGTCATGTTGAAATGTCTCATTTATATGTTTGCACATTCATGACACTCTGGTTTATAATTGTTTAGACGATAACAATAGTTCTACTTCATCTAGTATGTACATTTCACTGCCTTTTCTCCATGCATGATACTCTGCCTGTGAATAGATAATTTTATTTGAAGAAAAGTCAGCGTAGCGATGAATGCTTATTTCTTGCTTAAGTTAAATGCATGACATTTCATTTTAAATTTTCTTTGAAATTGATGTGACTTATGTTGTATGTAAGCTGTTTGTGTAAGAAATTGATGTTGTGCTGGTATTGTAAGACACTCTATGATTGGTCAGATGGCTTTGAGGGGTCAGGAGAGGAACAGTTTTCCCGACTGTTACTGTGTGATGACAGTCTCTGTCCATTCGGAGGATTGTGTATTCCTAGTCCTGATGGATCTCATTTCTGCTCATGTGACTTTGGCTGTATTGCTGTACTGTGAGTATTGACAGCATTTAGTGCTACTGCAATTAATTCATGTATACTGCAGATTCCTAATAATCTTAAGAAATTAATATTTGTGTGAAATTGTGAGAAGTACACCTCTCTGATTTTAAAATCTGACAATGTAAACTTCATGAAAATGGAAAACAAAGTGTAGTACATTACTAGAGTCAATCCAAAAATTCAAAGACAATTTGGTTGTCTATCATATATTTTTCATAAAAGTTATAACAAACTGTAGATTCCTTATAATCGTAAGAAATTAATATACGCGTGAAATTGTGAGAATTACACCTTGCTGATTTTAAAATTTGACAATGTGAACTTCATGAAATTATAATTCAAGAAGTTGGTGTTCTTGATTTTATATTCTCGTGATTTGATGCAAAATTCAGATCACAGAACTATGTACTTTTGTAAAATAGGAATCAACAGAACTGTCATATCTGTTATTTTCAATAAATCATGGGGTTTATCTCAATATCTTTGTACATATTATTGATAAATGACCTTGCAGTGACCCAGTGTGTGGTTCTGATGGCCGTAACTATGGAAACCATTGTGAAATGCAGGAAGCAGCTTGTAAAGCCAACAAGTCCATAGTTGAAGTGGATGCTGAAAACTGTGACAGTGGTAGGTTTGGTTTATCCAAGGATATCACTTAGTATTCACTTGGAATCTTTTAAAAGTGAAACTGCTTAAAAACAAAAAAATATACCAAAGTTTGTTGATTTTTTCTAACTTTCTCTAGATCTGGTGGATGAAGCTTGTGATGGGAATAAAGCTTTGCTGAATCCAGGAACCGGTCAAGACTATAACTGTTCCCAGGAAACCTGTCCCCCCAACAGCTACTGCCACCTACCATATGGGAAGTGTTGTAGGGAAGGTACGTAACTCTAGGCTCGGAGAGAGCTGAAGGAAGAGGTGAAGGAAGTTTCACTAATGATCTACTCGCATGCTTTTTTTGCCTTTCAAAAGGAAAGGCTTCAACTATGACTTTTTGTCCCAAGCCCATGTAAAATGACACAGAATTGCCAATAATAAATTGTAATTTCATTGGTTTTTAACGCTTTTAAAGTTAAATCATCATCATTTGATTCCCCTTCTTGGAGCCTCAGGTTGACTAGTGTGTTTTGAAGATGTTGTTTATATGTTATATGAAACAAAATTAATGTGTCCTCTTTAGAAAAATCCAACACTGGTTGCTCAGATTCAATCTATGGCTGTTGTCCAGACCAAGTTACCATAGCAACAGGTCCTAACAATGAAGGATGTTCATGTAAGAATGCATCAAGATGTTTTATTCTCAGTTTAAACATTTTGGTGTTTATAAGAAATTCAATTAGGATTGTAACACTTATCTCATTACTAATTTTTAAAAAAAGTTCATATGAGTTAAACTGTCATTGTAAACTGTGAATGTTCTGTTCTAACTTTCAGTCAGCCAGTCAGGACCAATCGTATCGACTGAACATCTTTGTTTTTTTGGCTTTAAAAAAATTTGATTTGATTTTTAATGTGTACCCATAGCATGATTGATGTTGTCACTTCAAATTATTATCTTGTTCTTTTCTTTAACTAACTAATAACTTTATGATTTTGATGGCATGAACTTCAAATAATTTACACATGATGCAAAATTGTAAAAAAATGTCTAAAGATAATTTAAACATGTTGAATATAACTTTTACTATGGTATTTTGGACTTATTTATGGTAGATGTTTTTTAGTTTTTTAGGTATTTTTGACTCTAATAACATATTTATTATTCTATTTGGCTACGTTCTATTGACAGTGAACTGTGGCTGCTACAGGGCTGGCTCCCGGCAAATGACCTGTGATCCCAAAACCAAGGCGTGTGACTGTCTCTCCGGGGTGGGTGGTCAAAAGTGTGACAAATGTAAGCCTGGCTACTGGGGCCTGAACCCTGAGACTCGCAGTAACTACACCCCAGGATGTGCCAGTATGATCAAGATTTCATTTTTTTTTTATTCTTATCACATATCCCTATAGCCTTGTATTTGCATGATAAAATCTGAAGTTTATGAGTGATTTTCCCTAATTTTCCTTTACAGGTTGCAACTGTGATCAGTTTGGTGCAAATCGCACAGATTGTCACCAAGATAACGGCAAATGTCTGTGTAACAATGGGGTCAAAGGTCACCATTGTGAGGTGTGTGAAGCAGACGATTCTCCTGTGTCCTTTGATGTGTGTGGAACAAAAGGTGTGAACAAAAATAGAAATTGAATAGATCAGAATTGGTATATTAATTGAACTAAAAGTTTATGACATGCAACTGACAGAACTGTAATACCTGATGCCAAAACATGCTTTTTTAAGTCACCTGAGTCACTGAGGTGACCTAATGCAATAAGTTTTTGTCTGGCGGTGTCCAGTGCTTTGCACCATGTGTCTTGTGTTAACAATTGAACATTTTTAACTTCTTCTTAAAACTACATGGCCAATTCTTCCCAAATTACTTTGGGGTAAGGGAAACATAAATTGTGAATTTCATGACTCTTGACCCATAGAGGCCTATAATTACTCTTTTGACTTTCTACATTGATATTTTAAAAATATATACTTAATACGACGACTTCCTTAATCAGCAGTCATACTTTCACTATAGTAATCATCGATTGAAAATCGGCTTATCCCCGAATTCGGCAAGTCTAAGGATTTTTCCTGAATTTTGTCTGAAAATGAGCAATTCGGCATATGCCCCACATAGACATATGCCCCAAAAATATGGTACATATATTAGAATCTTTGACAGGTCTGTGTATGAACTATGATACTAAGGTGACCGATAAGGCCTGTAGATCTTTTGTTGGTTATTTTATTAAATTTAAGATAACATGAAAATTTCAGCTCATACGGGTACATGAGGTTTGATGTGACAGAGTATATTATCCTTGCCTTTATGTTTTGCAGTGAAAAGTCAGCACAATGTAGGACCGCGTTGTGACAGAAGTTCGGGCCATCAGTGTAGGTTTGGGGCGTACTGTGTGGACACACACACTTCGAGAGGAGCTGAGTGTCACTGTGACAGACTGAGCTGCCTCCTCGATCAAAGGGACAAATATTCCGGATATTCCATCTGTGGATCGGATGAAAAAACCTACATCAGTCAATGCCACATGGACTTTGAGAGCTGTATTCAGCAGAAGAAGATCACCCTCTATTACAATGGGCCATGCACAAGTAAGAGTGTTGGCTTGTTGTTGTCTTTTTTTTTTATTTTCTTGAATGCAAATCAAAATTCAGAGAAGTCCAAACATCGTAAAGAATTAAGGCCTCGATCATTGAAAGTTTATTTTTGTGTAGGGAGAAAAAACTTTAGCAACATCAAGTTTATGATATTTTGACAAGGCCATTCTTCATGGTTCTTGCTTTTAAATGAAATTCTGCTTAGATTTAAATCAGAAAGATTGAGGTATAAGCTTTATTTAGATTGTAAAATTTGTAAGTTATGTTAATTTTGTAGGCAGAGCCACGAGTCATCCTTCCTCTTATACTCGAACTCGAAAGACAACATGGAAAAGGCTTACTGGTGGTGATTATACACAGCGAACTACTACCAGAACAACGAAGCGACCGCTGGTCAGAGGAGGTATTTACTATTGCATCCTTTATAACCTCACCGTGACAAAGTCAAGGGGAGCTTATGCTATACCGTCTGCGTTCAGACCTGGTTAAAGTTTTCGTTGCAGGTCCTGTATCTAAATTTTTACTTGTCCTATCTTCACCAAACTTGCATAGATGATGCATCTGGAGAAACTTATGGACTTGAAAGACTTGGATGCCGAATCTGGGCTATGAATTTTAGATGCTGGAGGAGGTTAAAGTTTTTGGTGCAGGTGCCCTTTGATAGTAATTTCTAAGTTACTACTTGTCCTAATTTTACCAATCCTGCATGGATGATGCATCTTATGATACTGATGCACCAGACAGGCTTGAATGCTGAATCTGAGCCATAAGTTTCAGATGCTGGAGGAGGTTAAGGTTTTAATAGCTGCTTAAAGTTTTTTGAGCAGGTGCCCTCTGATGATTATATCTTAGTTATTACTGGTCCTAACTTCACAAAACTTGCATGGATGATGCGTCTTATGAAACTGATGCACCTGACAGGCTTGATGCTTAATCTGAGCCATAGGTTTCGAATGCTGGATGAGGTTTTGTTTTTTGGAACATGTCACATGTTTTATAGATAAAAATACTATTTTAAACATGCAAAGTTGATTTAATTATAATATAAATGAATTGCAGAGGTAGCTTCAGATGCAGAGCCTGATCTCCATTATCAAGGATGTTAAAAAATATATCTTAGTTATACCCCCGCAAACGAAGTTTAGGGGGGTATATTGGTTTCACCCTGTCCGTCTGTCTGTCCGTCCGTCTGTCTGTAGACGCAACTTTGTCCCCCCTATAGAATTTTTTATTACTGCATGGAACAGTTTGAAAATTTGTACATATGTTGAACACCATCTGAAGATGTGCACCTGCAATTTTTTTTAAGATCAAACAAGATTTAATGATTTTATGACAGTTTTCATTTTCCATATTCTATATATTGCACACTAATGTTGAAAAGTAAGGGAGGTAATCCTTACAGATTTTATTAATTAATTAATAGAAAACACTCTAAAATATATTTATATAAATACATCCAGATGGAGTTTTTTGTCTTTATGTCATAATTAATAAAAAAAAAATATTTTTTATAAGTATTCTATCAACTGACAATGCAAAGTTTTTGTTTGTCAATGATAAATTCTTAGGAGCTAATAAGAACATCAAAGACAAGTGTGGCTGAATTCATTTGTCCCAAGGGAGCCATTATCTGAGCCATGGTTCAGATGGAGCATGTGTTTAGGGGAAATTGATAATCTGTAAAATGGGTGATGGTTTTGGGGCTATTTTAAAACTGTTTCATGTAAACCAAAAGGTCTATCATTATAAGGAAATAAATAATATAATTATTAATAAAGAAGTTAAACTATTTTTAGAGGTTGTTTAAATTTATTTGTCAAGTAAATTGATGAAGTGACCCTATTGGGCATTAATTCAAATGAAATTCAAAATTACTGATATGATTGTAGTGTTTTGGCAATTTTAAAATTGTTTGTAATATTAAATTTTCTTTTTTACATATTTTTACATAGTATGGTAATTATGGTAATGTTTTGGGAGTTTATTAAATTTAACAAGTTCATCAAAGAAAATCATAGTCCTATGGGATCAATTTTCTGATATGGAGTTCCATTGTGCCATAGGAGAAAGTGAGGAAAATTTGAAACAACTAATTGCATCTGTCAAGACTCTTATTAGAAAGGTATTGAAAGTTTTATCAACAGAAGAGCATTGCTTGGCTACCGGTATTTCTATTCACTGCAAAGGGAGGGGTTATTGTCATTTTGTTGGTTTTTCTTTAAATCAATTAAATTAAAAAAATATATCATCAAATACATACATTTGTAAATGTATTACTGTTATAGATATGTATTTACAGTGAAATTCTGACAATTTTGATTTTAATTTTTCTTTGTTAACTTTTTTTTTGTTTTTTTTTACAATTCTACAATCTAGAATTTTTTTTGGTATGTGTTCCAAACCTTAATTATTATTCAATTCAATTATTTGTCCCATTTGAAATTAGCCTAGCGGGGGTATTAGTCCCATTAGGACAGTTCTAGTTCGTTATATCCATCAAGTTTACAATATGTAATAAAGTCATGGGGAATAAGAATCACTTCGCTATAAGTCTCAATTCATTATAAGCGTGTTCACTATAACCGTGTTTTACTGTATTATTGTATTGATAAACATTGTTTCTTATGATAATGTATGAAATGAACATATGATTATCATACTAACAGTTTTTTAATATACGATATTGTGTCAAAACAGTATCCATGAATATCCAAGATCATTAACTATGATTTTCGTATAATATGATAAAGGTGGTCTCATAAAGGTGATGCCTCGTCTTGGTGAGCTTTGTAATCTGTGATTACCTATGTTTTGTTTTATGAGATACTGTAAATTCCTTTTTTTACATGAGTTTTTAATTCCACGATCCTGTCACTTTGGATCAAATCGTGAAAATATTAAATCGCTGAATTTTTATCCTTTTTAAAATTTCAACACCCAGATAAATAACAGCGAGATTTTAAAATATGCAAGAGGAGCTTCTTGTGATGTTATGCGGATATTAATTCCTCTTGTTTAATTAGGAATATATAGTATCTCTCAGTCTCCTTCTCTCTGTCTTTCTCGCTATGTATTTGAAGCACTCAGTGTCTTTCTCTCTCTCTCTCTCTCTCTCTCTCACTCTGGGTATATTTGAAATAGAAGGACTTTGCTTCAGGTAAAATCAAAGAGATCTGTTATGACAACTATTACTGTATGGCCAACAACAGTGAGTGCTACCGTGGGGTGTGTCGATGTAAAGAGGGCTTCATCACCACACTGGACAACACAGACTGTAGAAGTAAGGCCATAAACACAAAGTATATACACAAACAAAAAATATTATAGTTAGAGGCAAGATTTTCAAGGAGACATCAAATTTAATGCTTATATTTGCCACTATATTATCTTATATAAACCTACTAAAGACAAAAAGATGTTCTTTTCTGAGTGTGTTAACTTATTTATAGTTAACAGGTTAAGAGATCATATTTGTGACATCGCAATGATCATTACATGAGCTTATTTTTTGAATGATGCTTTATTATGAATTTGAAAAACCTTTCATGTTTATAATTTAAAAAACAATTTCAATTTGACTAAGTCAGGCTCAAATAATACCAATTGAATGTAAAAAAAGTTCCCAGGGATATGAACTTGCTTGTGATGAGATCAAATCTTCTGAGAAGGAGGCTTCACAGGATCTGATCATGTGACCAACCAAGTTGCTGGTTATTTTTTAACCAAGAATGAAATGTAATTTGAAGATCTGATACTTTGATGGTAAATGCCTTATTCAATGTTCTCAGAGGTGACAGTGGTGACCCCAGACAGCAAGATTTACAGCAATCCTTGCTCTGACAGCCCCTGTCTAAACAATGGTGTCTGTGAGCTGGACAAGTCCCTGGGCTACCGCTGTCTCTGTCCCCTACAGAAAGCTGGCTCCATCTGCCATCAAGGTGGGTCCATTTTAAAATTCTGCTATCAAATCTTACTGTAAGACAAGAACATTAAAAAGTATGATTTTGTCAGTTTACCAGTAATTTCTAATCATGCTTGTTTAGCTTGTCAAATTATAATCAAGTTTTTAGCTCCCTTAAACCAAAAGTTCAAGTAAACTGTCCTGACTGCCCGCCCATCTGTCTGTAAACTTTTCATGTTTTTGACTTATTTTTCATCTTTGATTTGTTAATCTTTTTGTAATTTTTTTTTAAAAGATTTATTCTATTTTTTACATGTATAGGTATTTAACTATATATGACATCTTGTATACATGTATTTCAGCTGCAAAGTTCACTGTGCCGTCATTTACCGGGGACAAATCCTATCTGCAGTTAAGGCAGAAAACCAAACCAAATGATGACCTGATGTTTGCAATTCAATTAAAGATTCTAAATGATGATGGAATTGTCACCTTTGCCAGTCAGTATCCTAATGGAACAGGGGACTTCATAGCAGTCACTGTTGTTAATGGATACTTGGAATTCAGGTAAACTAGCTTGCTGCATCAAGACAGAAATCTAAGCTAAAGCAATATTCATTCACAATTTTTCTGGTTATGCTTGCATAATATGTTGATATATATTTTATTAAAACCTAAAGCATGTGTATGTTTATTTCAAGGTAAAATCATTGATGATAGACATTTACATTTGTTAAAGATATTTTATATAGTCCCTCCATGTGGTTTCTAGGTATGATTTGGGGAGCGGAATGGCTCTTATTCGAAGCAAGGACCAGCTCAAGAAGAACACTTACCACAAAGTGCTGGTGAACAGAATGGGGCGCTCCGGTCAGTTACAGGTGGACAACAGCCCGGTGTGGTCAGGGGAGAGTCAGGGGACACTCACCTCCCTGGACTTAGAGGAGTTCCTGTATCTGGGGAACGTCCCAGAGGAGGCTAAAGAGTGAGTGGTGAATCTGAATGGAGCCCTTTAAAACAGCAGTGTCCAAACATTAAGAAGGGCTTAAAATAAGACCAGAAGTGTTTTTTTTTTATTTTCAAATATTATTTAAAAATTTCTATGAATAGGAAGAATTCCAAAACTATTTTAAAATTTTTAGCTTTTGATATGCAATCTTGAGCAAATGATACAATAAACCAATATTTGGAATTATATTTACAAGTTTGCTTAGCAGAATGAAGTCTATGGTAATTAGTCTATGGTAATAAGTTCAATTCATTTTTTTTTTGTCTTAAGGGCAAAGAAAAGACTTGGTCTAGAGGTAGGCCTGGCAGGGTGCATCAACTCGTTTGCCGCTGGGAGCACGGTGTCTCCAGATGAATACAGCCTGGCGTACTCCCCCCAGAACATGGACCTGGTAGGGGGGCTGGATATCTGGGAGTGTGGTACTAACCCTTGCTCCTCCATCCCCTGTCAGAACGGAGGGGACTGCTTTATGTCAGACGGAGAGGTGTACCACTGTGTCTGTGAGGACGGGTTTACAGGTAAATGTTGACACTGCATTATACATTTATCATTAGTAATTCATTGTGATTTGGTCCTTTTTGTATTGGATAACAAGAGTATACTAGTATATGGCATGAGCACAGAAACACTGTTGAAATAAGTTAACAACTTACGGAATAATGAAAGTGGGATTTTAAAATCCACAAGAAATGCTTCTTGGGACTATTGCAGGATGATTATTCCTCAAGTTTTGATAATGAAAATTTTACAGCATTACTTCTAATGATATTGCATGTAAATTTAGCATTATTCTTTGTGCACGAATTATCAACAAGAAAGAGAGTTCAGTGATTCAGATCATTATTATGACAAAGTGATGAAGTGTGTTGGGTTTTGTTTCAGGCACTCACTGTGAGGTGGTGTTGGACCCATGCCGGAAGTCTCTGTGTAAGGAGGGATCCACATGTGTGAGGACAGATGATGGGGGATTTGTCTGTCAGTGTCCGGAGAACACGGAGGGCGAGTTCTGTGAACACGGTAAACCTAAATAACCTAAATCTTAAGATATATTGTTTAGTCTTAGAAGGTTCCACAGGGATTAAACTAACTTGAATTTTTTGCTAGCCATTTGGGCTACTAAACTTTGTCATTCCAGGGGCCCACATCAAAATTTAGTTGTCCACACTTTTAATTTAAAACAGGTAAAAAAAGAGTTTATATTTTTTATCTCATTTAATAACATGCCTTTGTACATATATATACATTCATATTGAATTTCGATTTTTGTTAAAATTTTCAAACACTTCATTTTCTAAAATTCATAACTCAAGTCTTCTGAATCAACCACATGTCTTGTTGTTCATTTACATCTGTATTGGTTAATCTATCTCCTATTACAAATAAAAATCCTTTTCTTTTGGCTGGCTGATTAGCGAAATATTATAACAATTGTAGAAATCGGTTAGACGCTTTGAAAGTAATGTTTCTTAATACACTACGAAACGCTTGACTGATAATAGCCTTCAGTAGTCTTGATCATCAAGACCTTTAGACTTTACAGTGAAGAAATATAAAGATAAGTGTCTGAGTGATCAACCTAAATGAAATCACGAAACGTTTGAACAAATTTGGAAAAAAAGATGTGTTGGCATCATGAATTGTTTAATCGCCATGAGGGCCCCTGGAATTGCATTTTAAAATCGCCCCCACGAAAACTTAGTGGCAAATGGCGAGTGGGCGACTGTTAATTTCAAACCCTGTTCCATAGATAAAGACTAAAACGCCAATGTAGCATGCTTTATTATTTGTAAACAGGCATTCCTTACAGGTTTATCGAAAATTCCCAATGTGTATTAAAAGCCGTTTGTTTTTTTTTTTAATGTAATTTCATAGGAAATGGTTAGCTGTTGATTAGATTCTTCATAAACATTTTCATATTACAGAGAAACTGGAGAAGATAATGGTGCCCAAGTTTAACGGCTCGTCCCTGATCATTCTCCCGCTGGAGGAGGTCATAGGTCACTCAATGTCCTTCAGAATCTGGTTCAAATCAACAAAATCGGATGGTAAAGCTAGAAGTCTACATTGACTAGTCATATTGTGTTAGCTTATGCTGTTGTAATGGGTGATATTTTGGTAGTGGAATTGTTTTGGTAATTATCACTGTACACAAATTTGTATATTAAATGCAAATTTCTTGCTTTTGTTTAGGGATGCTGCTATTAGCGAGTCAGTATCCACAGGGGTATGGAGACTACATCTCTCTCAACCTCATAAACAGACATCTGGAGTTCAGGTTCAATGAGGGGACGGGGACTGTGGTGATCAGGTAAAGAATTCAGGGCTCTCGTTGTGTATAAAACCCACAGAAATATCTCAATCTCTATACATTTTTCTATAAAAAGCAGAATATTAAGCAATTTGTATCATTCTGTAAATACAGTCCCTAATGTAATACTATTGCATGTACATGTACATGTGGAAGCATTTTATTTGTGGGGGTCAATGTTCGTGAGTGGCCAAAATTTTCTTGGTTCGTGGGGATGTAATTTTGCTGGTAGTGTAATCAGGACAATTTTAATGAATATTAAACAAATGCTTGTATATTCATTCATGGGAATGTAAATTCGTGGGCAAGGGTTACCCACAAAAGCCACGAACGTTGGTCCTCCACAAACGATGATGATTCAATAGTACTTGACAAGTTAATGAATTTTGTTTGTCAGATCATTAGTCTGTGAAATTTTCTAAAGATGTTGGTCAGCTCTTCATATTTTGTATATCAGTTAGATCAAAAAAGAAATTTTACTATGGTATCCAGTTGTTTTACAAAACTGATTGTAAAAGTATTGAAGACAAGCTGAGTTCAATTGAAAAACCATAAATAAGGTGTGCATAAATTTATGTTAAATTTTAGAAAAACTCTAAACTTGAAAGCTTGATTTTTGTGTTCATTTATCTTACAGTATGCAGGGGAATATTTGCCCCCGTTTTATATTTGCCCTCGCTGTCTGGGGCGAGTTTTAATGTCCCATAATATCTATCTTAAGTTTAAACACAACTGTGCCAGAGCAAATTCAAGAAGGAGCAAAACTGCAAAATTAGAAGGGTGAAAATTACACTTGGCAAAAATAACCTGTTTCCAGTATTCTTCCTGGGATGTACGACAGAAAGTCATTGATGATTTATACTATCATCTAATAGAAACAGTTAAACTGCTACACATTGTTTTTCACAAATTGAAGTTTAATTTTCAGATTTAAACATATAGTTCTCAGATTTAAGAGTTGTCTACCTGACTGAAAAGCTGACATTGTTTATAGGCCGTTGTTGTCAGTGTCCACGATTATTGCTGCTTTTATTCCAGGAGCACAAAGACAATAGAACTGAACAAGTGGCATGATGTACTGATCCAGAAAGTGGACCGCACTGGGACCCTACAGATAGACAACAACGATAACTGGTTATACAGCGGGACATCAGAGGTAGGCTAAACGTCATCTGTACTAACGACAGAACCTGTCGGATATGGAACAGATAATGTTTACCCAATTTTTGGTGGGTATTTTGTAAATTTTGCAATAAAAAAGTAAATCTGTAAATTTTGCACTCTATCATTTATTATTTGCTTAAGTCTTTTTTGTGATTTTTACAAATTATCTGTACAGTATGAACCAAACAATGATGAACTTTGTGTTTCATACTGTTGGAAAATGATGGCAGGAACTAATTATATAAAATCCTATAAAAGCTCTAAATATAGAGTTAACAAAGAAAAGTCATGAAGAAAATTATAGTTGAACATTACTTATGACAAAAGTGCATATCAAGCCAGCCATATAATGTAAGAATATTTTCTTAAGGGAGGTCTTACCGAGCTGAATATATCTGGCAGTAAACTCTTTTTGGGTGGTGTCAACACAGCAGTCCCCAGTGACTCAAAGATTGTGGCCAACTTTACTGGTATCATGCAAAGGGTAAGATCAATAAACATAGGACTTGCAATCACCCATTTTGCAAATCTTACCATCTGAAAATTACCTGGTTTTCCATCTCTGTTTCATAGTTTCTTAATTTAGCAATTTTAAAGGCAGTAATTGGTTGGCAGTGACTTTTTATTGCAAACAAGCATGTCTAGCATTGTATTACAAATAGAGAGGTATTCAAAGACGGGTACAACGCAAGAAAAATTTAAACTTTCACTTGAACTACATGGAATGTAATATGTAATACATGTACATGTAATATGAAAGCTGTTATCAACGTAATAGCTGAAGTAGCTATATAGTAGGTGATGTTGTGATGAGATACATTTTAATTACATGCCGTTTGACATTAACAGATTTACATTAATGGACATTTGTACGACAACCTGATCCCCTCGGCCTCTTCCAGTGTCAACATAATGGAGGATGATGGGCCCCCTTGTAACATTAACCCCTGTCTGAACTGGGGCGTGTGTGTCCCTCGACTAGACCAAGCCGACTGTAAATGCCCTACTAAATACATTGGGACTAGATGTGAAAAAAGTGAGAATAGACCAATTTTTTTTCAGCTACATTAATTAATAATGTCATTTTGCAATTAAAATCATAGTAAATTGACAAAGATTAAAATGCATATGTCATTGAATGTTACAAAAAATTACTTTGGGAAAAATTTGGAAGATAATATATGTATGTGAACACAATCTAAGTGCCATGAGGTATTTCTTGATAAAATTCTCTACAACAGACCTAGATTGAAAATAAGACAACTTGATGCTGAAGATTAAATCGTTTTTCTTGCTTAATTTACTAAAGAGTGTTTCTTTGATTTTAGTGGCTGATCCCAAGAACAGAGAGTTACCTGTGGAATTTGATGGCCAGACTTTCTTACAGTACCCCAATGAAATCACAGTGCCGTAAGTTACATACGCATGATCGATTGAACAGATATATTAAGTCACATTATAATCAGTCACCAATGTAACTTAATCACAGGACACCAAGAACTGTCATCTGGTTTTCAGAGTAGCATCTAGTTTCAGGACATGTACATTCAGCCTATTATAAAATGACTAAAACACAGTTACTCACATGATGAAATCAGTATATTAAGTTACCCTTCTAAGCAAATTATGATTAGTCAGTTCCCATTGTAATCTCATCATAATTATCCATAAGTCAGCATTTTACTGAAATTTTTGGAAAATGTACATATGATTTTTAAACGGTTGATTAAAACTCCAATACTTTGACATTTCTCAGACGAACAGCCCAGAGGGTGAACAGATACAGCATAAGGTTCAGGACCCGGTCCCCAGGGGGCCTCATCTTGTTCCAGAACGGGCGGAGCAGCATCCTGGGTGACTACCTGGCCCTAGCAGTGGTGGGGGGAAAGGTGGAACTCAGCTATAACCTGGGCAAACAGACCGAGGAAGATCTCCACATCATCCGCTCCTCTATGCGGGTGGATGACGGAGAATGGCATCGCATCATAGCTCTAAGGTAAGGAGAGTCAAACTTCAAAGGTACTGTAACTATGTTTTCTTACATCAAATGGTCAACATGTTGTTTTAGAGGGTTTAGGGTGATGGTCCAACACATTTTATATTTGGATTTGGTTTTTAGCTCACCTGAGCTGAAAGCTCAAGTGAGCTATTCTGATCACATTTTGTCTGTCGTCCATCTGTCTGTCCGTCTGTCTGTCTGTAAACTTTTCACATTTTTCAACATCCTCTCAAGAACCACTGGGCTAATTTCAACCAAACTTTGCACAAAGCATCCTTAGCCTAAGGGGATTCAAAGTTGTGAAAATTAAGGACCAGGCCCTTTTGCATAGGGAGATAATTAGGAATTTATGAAAATTTTTGAGAAATTTTCAAAAATCTTCTCATGAACCATAAGACCAGGAAAGCTGAAACTTGTGTGAAAGCATCCTCAGGTAGTGTAGATTCAAAGTTGTGAAAATCATGACCCCCGGGGGTAGGGTGGGACCACAATGGGGGTCGAAGTTAAACATAGGAATATATAGAGTAAATCTTTAAAAATCTTCTTCTCAGAAACTAATCAGCCAGGAAAGCTGAAACTTGTGTGGAAGCATCCTCAGGTAGTGTAGATTCAAAGTTGTGAAAATCATGACCCCAGGGGGCAGGGTGGGGCCACAATGGGGGGTCGAAGTTTAACATAGGAATATATAAAGTAAATCTTTAAAAATCTTCTTCTCAAAAACTATTAGGCCAGAAAAGCTCAAATTAAAGTGTAAGCATCCTCAGGTAGTGTAGATACAAGTTTGTTCAAATCATAGTCCCTTGTGGTATGGTAGGGCCACAATGGGGGAATGGATTTTTACATAGGAATATATAGAGTAAATCTTTAAAAATCTTTTTCTCAGAAACTAATCAGCCTGATGATTCTTTATAATTGTTAAGACTTTGTCCCCAGGACAATTCTTTGGCCTCACAAGAAGGTTCAGAGTTTGATGTAGGTTTATATCCAATATATAAACTATTGTTAAGGATCTTTTTATAAATGCAATACTCAACATGTGATATGACTATAAAATCATCCTGTTAGAAAAGGGACTAATGATTATAAACATAAGGATATCCAGGGGGTAAAATGGATTTTATTTATACAGGATCTACATGTATTATTGTACATTGTCCAGATAGTTTGAATTATGACTCCATTAAGCTGATTTTATCATACCTATTGTTCCTCAGGTGAGCGATGTGGCCCATGGGTCTCTTGTTATTTAATATATTGTTTTTTTTCTTCAGAAATGAAAGAGAAGGAAGTTTACAGGTGGATGAAGAAGTGCCTGTTGTGGATCACTCCACTCTTGGAGCAGATCAACTAGACACTAATGGCAGACTTTGGATTGGTGGGAGTTTTTAGTGCAACTTATATTATTTCATTTTCTCTTTTAAATCTTGTAGTTTCTTCCATTTTGCAATCATTTTTTTAGTAACATTGAACTCACTATTTTATGTCAAATTAAGCTAAACTATAAATGTACCCTCATTGTGTTTAAGGTGGGAAAAGGGAGAGTGAGCTCCCCCTGGGTCTCCCCAAGGACTACTACACAGGATTCGTTGGCTGTATGAGAGACATTCTGGTAGACTACAAGCCGCTCAATCTGCTGGAGAACAGAAACGGGCAGAGTACCAGTGTAATCAGATATTGTGGAGAATCATAGCAGACAAGGGGGACCAGTCATCTAATTGTTATCTTCAATTAACATGTATTTATTATTTACTGGGGAAGATACATTATAAATTTAGTATTGTGGTCTGCCATTCAAGCATTCAGTATGGCTTGTTTTTGCTCTTATTCCAATCTCTGACCATGTACTTGTTTTAGTGATAACTAAGATATACACATTTATATATGCTTTTGTGCGTTGAAATTGTCTATTTTAAACCCTAGACAATTTGCAAAACAACACCAATGTAACACTCTGGCAATGTATAGAATTGCTGACGTGTTAATAGCAACAGTAGAAGACTGTTGTGTAACAAATTCTCTCCACCTGGGAAGAATTCAGTAAATTTGTGATGGGTCTTCAAATTTCGATAGTTGATAGAGTATTCGTTTGCCAGCATGATCAGCTGATAAGTTAAAAAGGATCTATGTATGAGTGATGACTTGTTTTAACCTATCAACAGAACTTGATCTAACTACTGGCCACAATACCTCAGGAGAAACTGAAAGCAAAAATGTGTTATCATAAGAAAAAAAATCACATCATACAATGCCACAAAGGAAGATAATTTGGTGAATGAGAAGCATTATTGTACTGTGGACATAAGTTAATATAGAGTGTTACACCATTTGTTAAGTTGACTCATTTTTCCGCATTTGCCTATTGCGTGACTACCATGTGTGCATGCTACATTTTGACACAGTGTTGTAATATAGGATTCAATCGTTTTTAGCCTATGTGTAGATTGTGCTATTTTATGTACATGAGGTCTTATTATTGGTAGAATTGATTTTATGTGCCAATGGTGTATGTACCTTTTTTGATTAAGACTAGTTCATGTAAGAGCTTTTATTAATGTTAATATGTTTAACAAGTTTGTCTCATTATATCTCAGGTGTTGAGACATGATCTTGTCATTTCCAGTGTAAATATTCCAGATTATCTCATGGGTTTTAAACACCCTTGAAATGAGTATGATATTTGTTGAAATAAATTTGTATAACTGTTGCATGTACTTGTTGTAATGCAGATTAACATTATATCCTTTTAAGCTCGCCAGAGCCGAAACATACACTTATATTTGTATCTCTGTCTACAAAGTATAAAAACAAATTAAATCTGAGTGGAAAAGAAACATTTTAAAGTCACCAAGTGACCTACTGCTATTTGTTACCATTTTTAGCTCACCTGAACCGAAGGTTCAAGTGAGCTTTTCTGATCACCTGTTGTCCGTCGTCCGTCCGTCCGTCTGTCTGTCTGTCCGTCCGTCTGTAAACTTTTCACATTTTCAACTTCTTCTCAAAAACCACTGGGCCAAATTTAACCAAATTTGGTACAAAGCATCCTTATGGAAAGGGGATTATAAATTGTTAAAATAAAGGGCACAGCCCTTTTCAAAAGGGAGATAATTGCGAAACAGTAAGTATAGGGTGCATGTCTTTAAAAATCTTCTTCTCAAGAACCACTGCACCAGAAATGCCAATATTTACACAAAAGCTTGTATATATAGTGAAGATTCTAAATTGTAAAAATCGTGACCCTCGGACCAAAACTGGGGCCCCAGGCGGGGTTCAAAGTTTAACATAGAACTACATATGGAAAATGTTTAAAAAATCTTCTTCTCAAGAACCACTGCACCAGAAATGCCAATATTTACACAAAAGCTTGTATATATAGTGAAGATTCTAAATTGTAAAAATCGTGACCCTCGGACCAAAACTGGGGCCCCAGGCGGGGTTCAAAGTTTAACATAGAACTACATATGGAAAATGTTTAAAAAATCTTCTTCTCAAGAACCACTTCACCAGAAATGCCAATATTTACACAAAAAACTTGTATATATAGTGAAGATTCTAAATTGTAAAAATCGTGACCCTCGGACCAAAACTGGGGCCCCAGGCGGGGTTCAAAGTTTAACATAGAAATACATAGGAAAATGTTTAAAAAATCTTCTTCTCAAGAACCACTGCACCAGAAATGCCAATATTTACACAAAAAACTTGTATATATAGTGAAGATTCTAAATTGTAAAAATCGTGACCCTTGGACCAAAACTGGGGCCCCAGGCGGGGTTCAAAGTTTAACATAGAAATACATAGGAAAATGTTTAAAAAATCTTCTTCTCAAGAACCACTGCACCAGAAATGCCAATATTTACACAAAAGCTTGTATATATAGTGAAGATTCTAAATTGTAAAAATCGTGACCCTCGGACCAAAACTGGGGCCCCAGGCGGGGTTCAAAGTTTAACATAGAAATACATAGGAAAATGTTTAAAAAATCTTCTTCTCAAGAACCACTTCACCAGAAATGCCAATATTTACACAAAAGCTTGAATGTATAATGAAGATTCTAAATTGTAAAAATCGTGACCCTCAGACCAAAACTGGGGCCCCAGGCGGGGTTCAAAGTTTAACATAGAACTACATATGAAAAATGTTTAAAAATTTTCTTCTCAAGAACCACTTCACCAAAAATGCCAATATATACACAAAAGGTTGTATATATAGTGAAGATTGTAAAAATCGTGACCCCCGAACAAAAATTGGGGCCCCAGTAGGGGTTTAGATTTTAACATATATAGGAAAATGTTTTAAAATCTTCTTCTCAAGAACTATAGTGCAACTGTTTTGGATATTACTATGCATACATGTACATCCTTAAATAATGTAGATTCAAAAAATTGTAACTCCCGGACAATTGATGGGCACCAAGAGGGGTTCAAAAATTAAACATTTTAAAAAACATAAAGGAAAAGTTTCAAAATTTTCTTCTCAAGAACTACAATGTTTTAGTTTGTGGAATTTCTATGCATGCATCCTTCGCTTATGTAGATTCCTAATTGGTAAAATCGTGACCCCAGACCAATCCTGGGGCCCCAAGATGGGGTCAAAGTTTATTATAGAAATATAAAGGTAACATGTTAAAAAATCTTCTTCTCGAGAACTACAATGCTTCAATTTGTGAGATTACTATCATGCATACAACCTTGGATAATGAAGGTTCGACAGTTTTAAAATAGTGACCCTTGGACTAATACTAGGGACCCAAGATGGGTTTAAAGTTAAATGTAGAAGTACCGGTATATATGGAAAATGTTTAAAAATCTTCTTTTCGAGAACTACAATGCATCAATTTGTCAGATAACTACGTAAGCACCCTCAAATAGTGTAGATTCGAAATTAAAAAAGCCGTGACCTCAATCTAATACTGGGGCCCCAAGAGGTGTTCAAAGTTTAAATTAGCATAGAAATATAGAGGGAAAATGTTGAAAAATCTTTTTCTAGGGAACTATAATGCTTCAGCTTGTGAGATAACTATGCAAGCATCCTTAAATAATGTAGATTCCAAATAATTAAAACTTTAGCACTGGACTAATACTGTGGCCCAAAGAGGGGTTCAAAGTTTAACATAGAAAGATATATTGAAAATGTTTTTAAAAAGTTTTTCTCGAGAACTATAATGCTACAGTTTGTGAGATTACTTTGCAAGGATCCTCAAATTGTGTAAACTCTAATGTAGTGGAACCAAGAGTTATCTTTCTTGATGTTCTGTATAGTCTGAGAGTTATTCCTCTTGAAGTGGAACTCTTCTCTTCTTTTTCAGGTTGTGTACGTGCGGTCCCACCGCAGTGCTACACATTTTAATTCCTATGTTACTATTTATGTTGTTCAAGCCAACCATAAACCTCGGACCATAACTGGGTCCCCAGAAAGGGGTTCAATGTTTAAAATAGAAAAAGCATATGCTACGAAATGTAATGTTACAGGGAACTGCTGTTCAGGTGAGCGATGTGGCCCATGGGCCTCTTGTTTATATTGAAGCATCTCTTGGATAAGATTGTGACATTTATGACCTGACAACCTAAGGGGCCTCATGGGTAGAGCTAAATATATAATTATGTACATGTACCTAAAAGGCAGAATTTTCAAATCTGTAACTCTCTACTGCCACAAGTGTGGGGAAAAAACTAAATCCATGATTATTTGTCCATGAAGCTCCTTATTTGAATTGTGAAATTCATGGGAGCCTGGGTCAGGGCTTTTGGCTCTAAGGTGGGGCCATATAGTGAAAATGTACACAATTTTATATTTTGTTTTATTTGTATTTTCACATTCACGGGAGATAAACTAAATGCATTGTTATTATGTCCATGTGTTTGTTTATACAGTAATTAGAAATGCATTTAATTCCTTTGCCTTTACAATACTTTGATAGCTGAAAAGAATTAGAAAGTGTAGCTTCAGTCACAGGTGCTTGAGGACAGGGTTGAACCCCCCCCCCCCCTTTCCACCTCAACCCCCAAGTATAAAGACCCCCGGGACTTTACTCTTTTTTAAAAATTAAATTATCATTTTATGCGGTGCGTCTTTTTACCCCAATGAACCCCAATGAACCCCAATGATACCCCAATGAACCCCAATGATACCCCAATGAACCCCAATGATACCCCAATGAACCCCAATGATACCCAAATGAACCCCAATGTTACCCCAATGATACCCAAATACACCTAATGATACCCCTATGATACCAAATGATATCCCAATGATACCCTAATGAACTTTGAAATATTAATACCCCAATGAAACTAAATGTGTGCATAGTTAAAAGATCTTCCGCGCAAGCGTGTGAATAAAAACCGTACATGTATATAATTAATATCAAGTGTTTTTTTTCCTTTTTGTTTTTGTTCATTTTTGACCGAACGTTTTCTTAATTCTTTTTTTACAAACTATTCTTTAAAATTAAAATAAAAAATCCAAACCATGGCTGAATATTTAGAGGAGCTGGCAGGGTTTTAAAAAATCCACACTGAAATGGATGATATATTCAATTTGTTCCAATGTCATATTTCTCTATAATTTTTTATTACTGTCCCAAATAAGAATTTAAAGCAATTGGGGAGCAAAATTAAAAAGCAGTTGGGGAGAGAGGGGGTTATCTCATTCAACCTTCATTTTTCTGCATTCATCATTTATTCGTAAAGACGTAGAAGTAAAAACTGAAGTCTTTCTCTAATGGAAAAGAATCGATATGTCTCTTTTTCTTAAAGTTATGTTGAACTAGCACAAATGACCAAAGCTCCCATCAAGACATAATTACAGGTCAATCTTTGAGTCAATATTTAGCTTAAAGAATTCTAATAATTTCCCATCACAAGATATGGCCCAATCGGTGAAAAAACGGCACGTAGTTGAAATTTCATTTGTGTAACATGTTGTTACATAAAATTCATTAAGTGTATCAATTATGAACATACTTAGTGTCATTTGGGTATTTCAAAGTTCATTGGGGTATCATTGGGGTTCATTGGGGTATCATTGGGGTATCATTGGGGTTCATTGGGGTATCATTGGGGTTCATTGGGGTTCATTGGGGTATCATTGGGGTTCATTGGGGTAAAAAGACGCACCCCATTTTATGACATATTTCTTATCTAATTTATTTATTCATTGTCCAAAATTACCTATAACAAACATTTTTAAAAATATATGTAGAGGGTCTGATTTTTAAAAAAAGGAATTTTTTTAGGGGGGCTTAGCAAAGTAAGACCTAACCATTAGACACATAGCAGCATAGAGGGTTCACCCCCCCCATATTGTTCCTAAATTTACCTTGAAAAGATGGGAATATTGATAAGTGGTACCACAAGATATGAAGTTGATGTTTTGCGGATCAATTGTACATATATCAGAGATGTGCATATTACTTGGATTTTGATTTTTGATATTTTTATGAAAAAAATACTAACTGTTGAACTTAATCATTTTCTCGCAGAATATTGCATATAGGTTACACTATTTTTCTGGATAGGTATTGTCTATCAATTCAGGGTTGAAAAATGGACTATGAATACAGTTCACGTTTATAAAAGAAAACCCGATTTGCTATCACATTGCCAACTTTTCACTTGTTGAAGAAATGTTGTAATACATATTTGTAATTGCATGTAACATTTTTGGGGAACATCTTACATGCATGTTGGTCTGGTAAGTATGTTGTAATTGAATAAAATGCGACTTTTGAAAGGGGATTAGGTTGACGCTCTATCTTTCATCAATTTCAAGGTCACTAGCATGAGATCGGACAAAAACTTGTCTAACGCACAGAGACTTGTATGTATTATCTACCTCCTGTAGAGTCTTGCCAAAGACAGTGGAGTGAGTTTACTTAATTTAATTAGTAATTAATATACTTATTTTTACACGTTGGTTTGCTTCAAGTTTATCATTAATCTGACTTTGTTGATTTCGGTCAAGGTTGAGGATACATTATTGTAATTGATAAAATACCCTTGACCAACGACTCATTAAACTGATATTATTCTAAAACTCTTTAATTGTTGCATTTGCTAACCAGTTATATTAGTATTTTATAACTAATGCATCTTATTCGTGCACCACTTTGGAAATTAAATTAAATTTTTCAACAGTGCTTCTGTATACATGTATACTAGCATAACAGGAGGGGCATAGAAACACAAGAACACGGAAAAAAATGTAGAGAACAAGTCGATGTATACTAAAAAACACGGATGCAATATAGGTGGTAGGAAATCGCGTCTAGATACTCTCAGATCTCGTATTTCTGGCGATACGTCGAAAACTATAGATGAGTTCAATGCATCAGCATTTGACAAATGAGGCCAAGGATATCATGGCCAGACCTTTTCACTGCAAAAAATTATACGATGCAATGCATGCTATAGCCTTCTATGTTGACCACATATGAAATGCCTTATCAGGTTTTAATCATGCAGTCTTCATCTTCCGTATACATGCGAACATTTTAAACTTTTTACTATATTATTCGGTCAATCTTGACCAAATTAGGTTTGTAGTACTAGTTAACCGAGGGAATTTTTTTCAGGTTTACATTTTTACTTTATGGCCATATTGGTCCTACCCGGGGGCCTGAACCTCTGAGAAAGTGGTCTTGGAATTTCATAAAAGAAGAACGCTTCATGAAAATCAAAATAATGCATTTAGTTTTTTTCAAATATATAAAATACATGTATCGATAGTAGTGGAGAAGAGATTTTCTCAAGATTTGATACATTTTTACTATAAGGCCATATTAACCCCGCCCTACAGCCTGAACCCCAAACCTAGGGACCATGAATTTCACAATTTTGGTAGAGGGTTCTATGAGCATCTTAATCATGCATTTAGTTTTTCTCCAATTTATATGGAAGTAGAAAAGTTTTAACGCATGTCCACTTGCATGGCCATATTGGCCACACCCTAGGGTCTAGCCCATAACCCAATGGCAACGAATTTTACAATAAAGGTAGACGACTTCGTGGACATCATAACCATGAATTTTTGCATGAGAATAGAGAAAATTGTTTTTTTTTAAGTTGGCTTTTTTGTTTAATATCTGGCACCGCCCATGAAATCTCGGGTGGTAAAATCATAAATTTCTTCATTTAGGTTCCTCTTATCCTAGAGATGCTTCAAACCAAATATGCTATGATTTCCATAATGTCCTCTTTTTAAACTGCCCACGGGGCACGTGCACGGGCTCAAATAAATAAAAATGGGAGTAACAGTCGGAGGAGTCTTGGATTGGGGTTTACACTCCAAAATGAAGCTTTAAAATGCAAAGCTGAAACTTCCTGATAGCTAGGCCTACCTACAGGCTATGGTACTCAGTGATCGTCAAAACCTGTGTTTCTTATTAAATAACCATGACTTTGCAATGATTGTTTTTGATGTCATCAAAATTACAAGCGACAATAATGCATATTTCTCCTGACTTCCATCAAAATTTTTAAAAATGAATTTATTTTGTGATATCGGTGGATGCCGATGAAACGATGGCGTTACGTGTGTATTTTTATCCGAGTTATCTATCTTTCAAAGATATTTGAGAAAACGTTCGTCTATGTTTGTGTGTACGATCTCTATCTCTCTCTCTCGGCGCGGGTTGGAGGAGGGAATGGTGAAAAAATGACATTATCAGTTATATATCATTTGAAAACATGTCAAAGAACATTCATAAAATATCCAACGCTTTCATTCCCTGAAAAAAAAAATCGCAAATTAAGGCCCAAATTACTTTTAACGTGAAAACAACATGCCGATCCTTCCATTGTTTTCACATCAGTATATATCATATCCAGAAAATTGATTTTAATGGGATTATAAATTGGCGTTGAAATTACCTGGAGGATTTCTCCATTGCAATGTTGCAGTGTCATTTATTGATTATAAACATTCAGCTATTACGTTACATGGCGTATTGCTCTCTGAGGAATTGAAGATTTCTAATTGTATAGAAGATTTGAGATTTTTGTATAATTTTGAAGAGACAATATTTCCTGATGGCGATTCTTTTTAAAAGTTGGCTGATATAGGTTTTACATTTTTTAATTGTTTTTTCGGTATTATTAATCAATCAGTGAAATGCATCTTAAAGAGCATATTTACAACTTATTACATTTACAAATCATGGTACATGTATATATGATGGTATATATAGTAGAAGAGTTTATTTTTTATGGAATCAAAAATCAACATTTGACATTTTAGTTTTTCTGAGATATTTACTAGTATTTAATTCTATTAGAACTATAAAAAGTTTAAGGACAATTCTAAATATTCTAGTGGAATACCAATCTTCTGAAAAGATTTTTCTGTCGTTTTCTTTCTAGACATACGAGAAAACCAATTTCCCGACAACTGAATTTTTCATTAACTGCATGCACATTGGGCGAGTGCAAAAATACTGTCTTTGGAATAATTTAACCACATTTTATTCTTTTTCCTTATATGTTTCCTCAAAATACCTAATTAGTGGACAATACAGCAGCAAAGAAATATATGTAGATTGTACATGAGGGAGAAACAGCTTTTCTCTCCCTTTTTTACATGGAAGAAATTCGTTTCATGCAGTGAATGCGTGAATATACACCAGTCATTTAAGGCCTCTTTTATAAGACAGTGAGAAAGAATATTGCTTTTATCGAATGAGTTATGTTTAAATTTTATGGATATTACTTGAAGCTTATTGATTTTTTTTTTATAATTTGAGATGATGAAATTTTATGCAAGCAATTAGTCATCAACCAAAGAACGTAATATTTTTATATTTATTAATCAAAGAATGCTCTCTCTCTCTCTCTCTCTCTCTCTCTCTCTCTCTCTCTCTCTCTCTCTCTCTCTCTCTCTCCGAAATTTGGATATTTATGTATCCACTAAACTAACAAAAAATATCAAAATTTAATGTATTAAGATAAATTATCAATATCGTTAAATGAACCGTATCAAAAATCATATACAATATGATAAATAATCATTATCGAACGGTCCTATGGTTGATATTTATGGAGTTAATTTGTATACGTAACATCTGTAAAATTATCCAGATTTTCAAATCCTCTAAAAAGTAATATACAACAGCAATAATTATTACGTCAAGAGATCACGTAATTACAATGAAACTTAAGACCATGTGATTATTATTTTAGAATAACAAGAAATTATATCGTAATAATAACTCGTCATAAAATATTAGTTTCTTGTTATTTTGAGAATGCTAGTTTCGGGATCTTTCATAAGGAATAAGGAATCATTCTTTGAGTATTATGAGGTGATAATTTTCACCTCATAATATTCAAAGAATGATTACTTATTACTTATATTTATATAATTTTAGGCCATCGTACGATTAAATCTTTAAATATAAATAAGCAAACCCCGCCGGCGCCTCAACTTCGCGTCATTTGTATTATGGGTTATATAGTACAAAATCGATACGTAGTGTTATCACAGACAAAGGCACTGGATAATGTAAATATATAGTATTAATATGTCTTCAATCTATACGACAAGGCAGTGTATCGGTTTCTCCAAGAAACAATTTAAACATTGTATTAATATGAAACTTTATTCTCTGTCCCGAGTGTTTGCTTCCACCACTTTTTGCTTGATGTTTCGATAATCATAAATACCTTTGTGCTCAAACTACGTTCATCCACTAATATGAAAAATGTCCAGATTATCTGTTTTGAAAAGCCCCCTCTACTGCTTCATGCTTCAATACACATCCAAGAATAGAAAGTCTACGGGGATTTTGCATTGCATCAGCCATTAATAAGCCCGGATGATAACGTTGAAATATTGCGCGAGGTATCCCGAGTACTTCCGAATGGAGAAAAGATGTAAACATTTCCCATTATAAATCTCCGTAAGAAATTTGTTTTCGTTCCTATGAACTTTCATGAGTGAAACTTGATAATTGTGCAATGATGATATCTTGGATGTATTCCCTTCTATCGATTTCAATTGTATTTCTTTCACAGGTATGTGTATTTTTTTTTATTAAAAATCATCAAAAAGTGATGGAAGCAATTATTTATAACTTGGGACAGACTATAGTAACCAAGGTTTAAAGATTGAATAGATCGACTTTAAACTATTTTCAATTTGTTATTCAGCATTCAATCTAATTTTTTCTCACTGGATTAACATCAATCTTAAGTGCAAAAAAAAGTTAATATAAAAAAAGATACAGATGAAACCTAATGTGCTGTGTGTTACAATAATCATTGAAATAGAAAAATCCTCATTTTCCAGAATTTGTTTTCCTTCATTTTAATATATTTGAATTTAAACGGTTATAAACAAAGAATAAACTATTAACTGTAATTCTAATTTAAATCATATCACACTGTTAATTAAGTTTTATACTGCACACCGATTTATACGAAAAATAAACAACACTGTAATTGTCAATGAGACAAGGTAATCAAAAAAAAAAATCAAAGTACTGATATATGTTCTCCCAATACAGCGTCTGATTTGTTGCTATGGTGACTGCAAGTGACAGCAATGGCGGCGGGTTAACGTTGACTCGCGGTGAAGAGGCCTGCCAGTGATTGATCTGTTCCCAAAGCTCGCGGATCTCTGTCGATGACGAATTGTTTTAGATCTTTGTGCACCACCGTTTCGTCCGATTCTCTTGTCTAGCGTTAAGAACATGATCGCTTGCTCACTGTTTTCTATCTGTCAAAATGGTTTCCAATTATTCAAAATCCTGCATTACTCTAATCCCCAATCTACTTTCTGAAGAAGACAAAATTATTTCCTTCTGTCGTGAATGACGCTTTAATGAAATAGGGTGAATAACAAGTATAGACGATTGGCAATAAATTTATTTTTGCAGATGACAGATGGACCATCTTTAGATGATAGGGTAAGGTTGTTCGATGGATTGCGCCCGACCAGAAGAAGACATTTCTGGCTGGACATAATTGTTATGATTAAGTAAATGAATCCACTTTGTCTGGCGAAGCAACGCATTCTCTTAGAATTACTGAATGATGTTTGTAATTTTCTTCATTCTTTATACATAGTAATCATGTTACTCTACATTTGTTCGCTGGTCGTGAAAAATCAGTCAGGAAACTATATACGTATATACATGAACAAACAAATTAACTTCAATTATCGTAATTTTCGAAGATGGTTACTATGACGAAATAACTCAAAGAAAATACAGTTATTATGTATATTGTACACTCCACATGCGCCTGATGTTAAAAATATTTCTCCTTAAAATTAATAAGATTATTATTCCCGTATCTTATAATTAACTTGTTATATATAGTGCAAGAATTTATCTTGCTATAAAAAGAACATCCATAACTTCCGGCGCCTGTAACTTCTACTATGGGAATGTGTAATTAAAGGGGAGTCGAGATACTCATGTTATTCTATATTTTATGAAATATGGAATCACATTTCTGAACTTCACAGATAAAACTGTTTCTCTCTGGACCTATAATTGCCTTATTAAAATGATCCACACATAGATATATATCTATATAAACGAATTGATATATATGTTTGTGGTAAGTGTCTTTACGCGGCAGCCAACAGCTGTTGGGGTTTTTCATGATTTCGTGATTGTTCGTTTTTCGCTGATTATGTGATGATAAATATATCAACGGGATATAACATCCAAAGCATCCCTGTCTAAGTAAGCCCTATTTATCCACATATCCGGCGTTTGTAGTTTGCGTTGACGTAACTTTGCACTGTAACATGTATCTTTAGTTGGACCTCGTGTCTGTTAGTATTCTCTAAATCTGGTGGATCAAAATAAAGAATCAAAACGTTCAAAGATATAGTAGTCGTGCACTTTTGACGTCAATCCGTTAATTCGTCGTGCAATAGAGGATCAGAATAGATTTAACTAATGCGCAACGATCTCCAAAATGGTGCTACAAGTAGTATTCACTAAATGATAAATTTTGTGGGGTTTTCTAGTAATCAAAAGTTGATTAAATGATGAAATTTGGATTGCTTTTTATTTATTCTAACAATTAAGTTTCATTTGAAAATGATTTACAACTAATCGACAGTGGCCGGATTTAACCAACGGCCTGTTATCTAAGTACCACGTTTCGTGTAGCACCTAATGAGGGGATTAACACCCCCCCCCCCCCACCCCTTCCCCCGCTCCCTTTACCCTTTTCACCCTGTCCATTTGAATATTTATGAGAGAATCGGTGAAGAATAAGAATTGCTAATTTGTATAATAAAAACAATATTCGTGCTTCACGAATCGTACAGATAGGAATTTATTTTCCACATAATGTACCCTGACATGTTTTCTTTTTTTAAGTTTTTAATTCTCTTTCCATTCACTATACCTTCATCACAATGAAACTACTATAACCATTAGCTAGGTTTTCCTTTTCATATGATCAAAATGATATCGTATAATTTATTAAAAATCTCATATATTTTTTGAAGATGTTATGCGAGGGTTGATCTAACCAAAAAAAAATATTACACAGAATCACGAAATGTTGGCGTAAAGCAACAAAATTTCATCCTGAAATGTCTATTATAAATAATTTTTAATCTGAATATTTCTATGAAAAAATTTAATGACTTTGTAGACATATATTATTTAAAACTTGAGGTGGGGGTTATAGCTGCACGCTGGCGACTATGGTGAATATTTGACATTTAACTCTAAGATAATCTTTTTTACTGAGAAGTTTTAGAAATTATGCTAACATTGATTTCACTGAAATAAGTCTTGGAACTAATCGTTAAAAAACATACATGCACATTACATGTCTATTTTAGTTGCTTATCAAATCTGTGCCTATGCTACAAATGAAATTAAGGGTTCTACAAAAGGATTTTTACAATAACACCCTATCCTTATTCGTCACGATGTTTGGTTTTTGTCAGACTGTCTGTTTCCGGTCCTTTGTTCATTTTAAAGAAAGACTATATTTTCATTAAAACATTGGAACTCCTGGTAAAAAAAATCTATTTTCACTCATTTTAATAAGTCTACAATATCAATAAAAGATATAAGCAAAATTGAATCACATCACCTTTTGCTCCTCTGGCTTTTTGGTTGTTTGTTATCTAGAGGAACACCATGTGGTGTCAGAACTTGAAATGACGCGGCGATGTCTCGTGTGTATAACATTTGAACCTGTTTGTGCGTTTTAAAACAATTTGACGGAATGTTGTTAAATATGCAGCTTGAATTAGGTTTAGAACTGTGCACCATTTTCTATTTATCAGTTCTGTGACTATACCTTCGAATCTTCGATCATGCATTCTATGATAGTGATCACTTGTATTACGACATCATTAGTTCAATAAAATACCTTGTTAAACTCGAATCGAAGTGAAAGTTCTAAAGTAAGTTTTCTAAAGAGTTAGGGAAAATATGTTTATTCCTAATTTGACCAAAAACTTTATTGATACTAATAACGATATCGATATACTAAGGTTTATATCTCTGGTACAGCTACTATTTGTCAAACCACCACCAAGCCACAAATACAACACCACGGAACGAGCCGGTTTCAACCGACTGGTGAATTCGTCAATGCCAACCGCATACACTGCAACCTGAGGTAAAATTACCCGCCTGGGTATTACATACATGAACGGTCTCGTTTCCCTATAAGTTCAGTTAGTTTCTTTGTGTCACTTTATCCGGAAACTACGCATTAAGGAGTGAACTTCAAGGGTTCTTGAAATTTAATTAATGTGCTTTGTTCATCCTCAGTAAGATTCCTCTAGATTTGATTAAAGCTTTAGCTTTAACAAAAAATCTGAACTAAGATTTCCTCTCTCATTCTTTTTTTTCGTCTTCGAAATTTCATTCGGAAGCCTTGTGTCTGTTAGACAATTGTATTGGAATTTAATTTGTTGGGGGATATTAGAAGAACATACAATAATTGTAATGTGATTTCGAGAAGATTGTGCAGAGGTTTCTTGTGGTTTCTTTAGCATTGATCATTAAAACTATGACTATGTGACAGAATTATTGTCCAAGTGATATATTTTTTTTTAGTTCATGGTCAACAATTAGGACAATTCGAGTAAAAGCAACATGCACAAGCTTAAATTTTTAAAGAAACATACATGTAACGACAGTGCAAACGGGTTGTTAATGCACTACACCGAATATTGACCGAATGCAGAAAGATATATATACGTGTTTTCCTTAAAATATCAACTGTATTCTAGAAAATCAAGCCACATATTTCATTTCTTCAAAGAAGCGTATCCCGATTTTCCCAAAATAACTTATCAGACATTGACATATCAATAGTTCTCTCTCTCTCTCTCTCTCTCTCTCTCTCTCTCTCTCTCTCTCTCTCTCTCTCTCTCTCTCTCTCTTTGAGGGAAACAACGCAATTCGGAACTATGTGCACTTAACTTTAGAAGTAACAACCTTAAATCTCTTAGAATACGTATAAAACACTGTTAGAAGTGGACAATATTGGAGAAGCACCACTGCGTTTGTAGGGTGCGGTGTGTTTTATTGAGTCTGAACTAATTACAAAGGAACCAGCTCATTAGGATGTCGCCATAATGAAGGTCTTCTTACCCGTGCTCTGACAACAAACTTAAATTAGGGCGCTGAATGAGGGTTAACCAAAGCTTTCTCTGTGTTCTAATTACCACCTATTGTATGTATACGTGTACACACACGGTGAATTCTAATTTTGCCTGCTCCAAAATACTGGTCTCATCCAGCTGACTTCGTAATATGATCTTGTAATTTTCATTTTTTCTGAAGACTGATTAGATATTGTCATTTCATCGCCAACAAAACCAATGAATTCGGTTTTTATATCATTTTACTCTGTCTTCTAACAGAGACAAAGTAATATTGAGACATATTATCCAACCATATTAGAAAACTATGACCTTTAATTTCATATACAACAGGAGAGTGTAGTTTGACTATTCCGATTGTCTGTAGATCTAGAGTACAAAGGGTCCCCAGGGGAGCCAGCGTTCATTACGTGGTGAATGCCAGACAGTCACAGCTGTATCCCGGCCACTGATCACCGCAATCACTCGTAACCAAGAAATAAACTCAAATGTTAACACTGAATTATGGAACGTACTGTAGAAATCAAACGGGCATGTGGGGTACATTGCTCATCCATCCATAACAAGTCACTGCTATCATTTCCTGCTATCATTTTCTGAGATAAAACTTCCTATACATTTTACTTGCCAAAAAAACCCAAAAAACTACAGGGTATAAATCAAGAAGCAAAAGAGTTAAGTCACATCAACGTTTATACGTTTGTACATTGCTCATCCATCCATAACAAGTCACTGCTATCATTTCCTGCTATCATTTTCTGAGATAAAACTTCCTATACATTTTACTTGCCAAAAAAACCCAAAAAACTACAGGGTATAAATCCAGAAGCAAAAGAGTTAAGTCACATCAACGTTTATACGTTCTAGAGACAACATGCCAATATTACATGAAGTATATCAAATTTTATATGGTCTCGTAATATAACAAAATGGGGATCATCTATATTTTTTGTTTCAATTCCAAAAATAACACCCCCTGTCGCGGGCGAAAATCCATGCAAGGGTCAAGATGAGAATTCAAAATGGCTTGAGCAATTTATACTGATGCACGAAACAATTAATTTAATTTATAACGAACAAGTAAAATTTTTACGCATTAAACGCGATTTTACGCGATTCGTTTTATATTCATACAACTTGCACTTTTCACGACCACGATTGCTACTTTTTTGCAACTACTGATAAATATTTTATATATACATGGGCAGAAAGTTTAATGAACCTTTAAATGAAAACATATGGTAAAAAATCTTTCTCTAATTGTTTTAAAATAAATCTAGCAAGAAATCGATGTATCCACGCCAGTTTTTTCCCTCTATCGTGTGAAGAACATCCGACATTTGGTTTGACTGTTATGAAGCTGAAAATGCTATCACCATTTTGGAGTGAACTGAACTCTGTTAATGCTCTTTTGGTGTTGCTTTGTAAGAGAACATTTTATTTCCATTACTTATTACAACTCCACATGAATACTGAACTCAGCACATTTGGCCAAAGGGTACAATATTCAACCACAGAATTTCAACTCAAAAGATCTAAGACAGGCACGTAGCATCAGGGGGGGCCAGGGGGGGGGAGAAGTGAAATTAAAGTTCATGGTCAACAATTAGGACAATTTGAGTAAAAGCAACATGCACAAGCTTAAATTTTTAAAGAAACATACATGTAACGACAGTGCAAACGGGTTGTTAATGCACTACAACCCCCCCCCCCCCCCCCCCCCACGGATTAGGATTTTGAAGATTTTGGAAATCTGAAAATTTTCCTTTTTTTTTTTTTTTTTTTTGCTTGTCAAATTTTTTTGGATGAGTCTGGCCCCCCCACTTTCAAAAACGATGCTACGTGCCTGTAAGATTAATTAACAAAGATAGAAATCTAACCGTTTGGAAGAACATTCCTTCAATTAAATTTTGTCTGTTATATTTCAGTGTTTCCCAGGCATACATGTATTTCAATTAACTATCTGGACCCCATCATCAATATATAATAATTTATGCATTTGTTGGCCAAGATACTATATGCATGTGACATAATATAGATTTTATAACTGTCCGTTAGAAAAAAGACAATGATTATAAAATGAAATGACTGAAAATTGAATAACTGAGTCGGACCTTTGTAAGATTATACATATAAGCAATGTAGAAAATCTATTTCTTATTAAAATTTAATACGTAAATCATTTCTTTACACCATGTGATCGACCCACGGTTGGGGAGGGGGGAGGGGGTTACAGATCATTCTCATTCAATGAAATTTGTTCACAGCAAACTTATTATCTCAGCATGCGTTTTCCTTCACCAGTTTGTACAAAATGTATTAGAGAGTAGAACTGTGCGCCTACTTGTTGCCGAGATTTGATAAAGCTGCTTCTTTCCTGTAGGATCGGCCTGTATTCCACAGAGACTCCCGGGTGAACGCTACTCCCCCTTATCGGTCTTTGACATCATGCTCCAATTACCGCAATTAAATATTTGTACTTCGTGATGAAGCACCAAGTAGAGAAGTAGAGATCGAAATACTCTTAGGGTCTACATGGTTTTGATACCCAAACAAGATTATCTAGATATGCCTGCAAAACATTTAGTCAGCTCATCATTCTTGAAAAGGATGAGCATAATCTTTGGATCATATTGCAATTAATTAATTTTTTATCTAACAATATAAAGGTTAAAAGTTCCAGTGTTATTTTTACGTACAAGTATTGTATAGCAATCGTTGATGACAAGGAGATATTTGCATATTGAATGCACGCTTTTTATCGGTCACATCAGTGAGTGATAGCAATAAGGCGGCCGCATTCAAGCAAGTCTTAATAGATTTCTACATGTAAATGGTTTCCGGGATCCATAAGCCAACTTCACGTAATTGAATGGCTATCTTAGTCTGATACTATTAGTGAATGCCCTGCTTGTCGCATGGTCGACCGACATTATTGTAGAGACACGTGACATGTTCAGCAAAATGATGAAGCTATTATGTATACATGCCGAAAAAAATGGATATTATGATAGATGAAATGTATGTGTTGTTTATTACCAAGATAAGAAGTTATAAACTCTTCTAAAATCATTCACATTCACATGTAAAAGTAATCATTTCTTGGAGTCGGATATTGTATACTTAGGGTCCCTTTTGAAACTTTCATAGTCACGTGATACCGGAAGCTTCGATCAGTACGACGTCGTGTTACAAGATGCTTGTTGGTATGGAGGGTAATCGTGTTCAAAAATCCAGACATGTAAACTTGTAAATCGGAATATGCAATCGTGTTGATGTGTGAGCCTGAGCATGAATATGTGTAATTCTGATCGTGTAACCTATAAAACTCGGGCATAAACACGTGTAAGGTTTGACTCAGTTCCTTCACATGATGCACATTTTGCAACTTTATTGTTTACATTATTAATTCAACCTTCAACTTTGCACACTTTCAATCCGTAGTTTCTGCATTTGTAACTTCAGGCTCGGCAATAGCACATCTGACATGATACAAATTGACAAATGTAAAGTCTACAAGTTTGTCGAATTTTGACATGACCTTATATGGAAACAGTGACGTCACTGATAGAAAAATGGTAGCTGCAGGTAAAGGCATGCCGTAATCGCCGGAATAGGGACGGAATAAATAAAATAAAAAATATTAGGTAAGCCTATAATCATATTATCTCTGGATAACAACATTTCATAGAGTATTATTTTGCGGAAAATTAAATTATGAGATTGGTGTACATTTAATCAAGAGTATGTATAAAAGATGCGAGTAAAGAATTCGATCGGCTTCAGATATCCTCTTAGAACTGAAAAAATTACATTTAATGACTTTGTTTGAATACACGTGTATAAAGATATATACGCATTTTTATTCATTGGCTTCTGAACCGGGAGGGGGGGGGGCTAGGGGGGGGGGACTTAGCCCCCCCCCCCCCCCCACTTTTTTGCCAAGTTAGACCATAGGAACATAGCAACAGGGAGGATTCAACAACCCCCCCCCCCCCCCCACCCTACTTTTTCCTCGCAACAAACAAAATTGTTCCTTAAAAGACCTTAAAGAGAATGAATTATTAATAGTTTATTTAAAATTAGAGTCATAGTAGGTATACTAGCTCCCCCCCCCCCCCCCACCACCACCACCACCACGGATTAGGAATTTCATGATTTGGGGGGGGGGGGGGGATTGGACAGGTAAGATTGGAGTTATTGGTATACCCTCCACCCGGGAATTAGAATTTTCATGATTATGGGAATTCTTGTCAATATTTTTCATGATTAGTTTAGCCCCCCCCCCCCTTCAATTTGCTTCCGATGCCACTGTTATTAGAGTACATGCAACAAATTGTTAAAGAATAGGCCTCGGCTGAATTAAGAAAATATCTCCAAATGCATCCTTATCGCTACCAAAAAGTTGTGACAAGACCCCCCCCCCCCCCCCACGCGAAAAATTACACGGGGTCCGTCAGCTGAGTTGCAAAGTTATCGTGAAATTAAAATGTGTATAAATTATTTTAAGAATTGTTTCTTTGCATTGTCGGCAATATATAGGAAAAAAAGCCTATCATGAAGGTAAAAATTGACATTTTAAAAAAATTATTTTAAGCAATTATTACGGGATTGAGTATGACGTCCTGAATGTCGGTTCAATACAGACTCACTTTGTGAAGTTGGCTGATAAAAATTTTCTGGAGAGCTAGTATGATACAGCTTTACAGCCACTTGTGAACTAGCTGCAGGTCTGTAGCTCCCTGTTTAAAAATACAGATGGACGATCTTTGAGCTACAGTGCCTCCCATAGTAAAACTTCAATTTACGGCGCACAAAAATTATGCGCTAGTTTTTTTTTTATTATTATTGAAGATTGTGTTATTATTTATCTTTCACTTACACAACAACAAAAAGTATTAATACACGTTAAGTAACATAAATATTTCCGCGAAAAATTCCCAAATCCTTGCAGGTCGTTTGTTCTAACTAATTCAGAAAAATAACAAGAGTAAAAATGGGGTACTCTATATGCTATGTTTTTGCCCAAAATGACTAAGTTCAACAGCTGATATTTTTATCGATTATCAGAAATCAAAATCGTAGCAATTTGCATACTTCTGATATATACGTATAAATGATCTGCAAAAGAACATCTTCCTATCTTAAAAACTGTTCGAGGAGTTCTCAGTACAATAAGGGTACCTTTTTGACAGCCACTCGCCCGTCTGCAATTTTTACTATTTCAATAATCGGAAACCCGGTTAAAATTTCACTCTCGAAATTCTTAGAAGTCAGAAGCAATGGAGTTACATGGGACCTCACGGCGGTCTTCGAACCCCATGCCGCTCAAAATATATTTACCCCCTTAGGAAATTTCTTGATCCGTCTCATTTCTAGAAAAGAGTACGCATTTACTTATATTCCAGTTTAAATTACATGTCAATTTTTTTTAGATATATAAGATATTAGGCATTTCCTTTTATAATACTATAAGAATTATATTACGGAAATTAGCGCATTCGTTACATCGGCAACGATTTTTTTTCTACATGAACCTCTTCCTGTTTGGTCCATATGGAGGGTAATCGTGTTCAAAAATCCAGACATGTAAACTTGTAAATCCGAATATGCAATCGTGTTGATGTGTGAGCCTGAGCATGAATATGTGTAATTCTGATCGTGTAACCTATAAAACTCGGGCATAAACACGTGTAAGATTTGACTCAGTTCCTTCGCATGATGCACATTTTGCAACTTTATTGTTTACATTAGTTAATTAAACCTTCAACTTTGCACACTTTCAATCCGTAGTTTCTGCATTTGTAACTTCAGGCTCGGCAATAGCACGTCTGACATGATACAAATTGACAAATGTAAAGTCTACAAGTTTGTCGAATTTTGACATGACCTTATATGGAAACAGTGACGTCACTGATAGAAAAATGCTAGCTGCATGTAAAGGCATGCCGTAATCGCCGGAATAGGGACGGAATAAATAAAAAAAAAAATATTAGGTAAGCCTATAATCATATTATCTGTGGATAACAACATTTCATAGAGTATTATTATTCGGAAAATTAAATTGTGAGATTGGTGTACATTTTATCAAGAGAATGTATAAAAGATGCAAGTAAAGAATTCGATCGGCTTCAGATATCCTCTTAGAACTGAAAAAAATTACATTTAATGACTTTGTTTGAATACACGTGTATAAAGATATATACGCATTTTTATTCATAAGCGTCTGAACCGGGAGGGGGGGGGCTAGGGGGGGGGGGGAATTACCCCCCCCCCCCCCACACACACTTTTTTGCCAAGTTAGACCTTACCATTAGGAACATAGCAACAGGGAGGATTCATCCCCCCCTACTTTTTCCTCGCAACAAACAAAATTTTTCTTTAAAAGACCTTAAAGAGAATGAAATATTAATAGTGATATTGAAAATTAGAGTCATAATAGGTATACTAGCACCCCCCCCCCCCCACCACCACCACGGATTAGGAATTTCCTGATTTGGGGGGGGGGGATTGGGCAGGTAAGATTGGAGTTATTGGTATACCCTCCCCCACGGATTATAATTTTCATGATTATGGGAATTCTTGTCAATATTTTTCATGATTAGTTTAGCCCCCCCCCCCTTTCAATTTGCTTCCGACGCCACTGTTATTAGAGTATATGCAACAAATTGTTAATGTATAAGCCTCGACTGAATTAAGAAAATATCTCCAAATGCATCCTTATCGCTACCACAAAGTTGTGACAAGACCCCCCCCCCCCCACGCGAAAAATTACACGGGGTCCGTCAGCTGAGTTGCAAAGTTATCAATAAGAAAAACAAACTATTGGTTTTGAGATTGTGATTACCCGGTAATATGAGACATAAGAAGCGACACCCTCTTTAATAAGAATGATTAAAAATTCCAAAGGTAAGGTTAACTGTCGTGAAATTAAAATGTGTATAAATTATTCTAAGAAATGGTTCTTTGCATTGTCGGCAATATATAGGGGAAAAAGCCTATCATGCTGGTAAAAATTTGACATTTTTTAAAAATTATTTTATGCAATTATTACGGGATTGAATATGACGTCCTGAATGTCGGTTCAATACAGACTCACTTTGTGAAGTTGGCTGATAAAAATTTTCTGGAGAGCTAGTATAATACAGCTTTACAGCCACTTGTGAACTAGCTGCAGGTCTGTAGCTCCCTGTCTAAAAATACAGATGGACGATCTTTGAGCTACAGTGCCTCCCATAGTAAAACTTCAATTTACGGCGCACAAAAAATATGCGCTAGTTTTTAGCTCACCTGAGCTGAAAGCTCAAGTGAGCTATTCTGATCACATTTTGTCTGTCGTCCGTCTGTCCGTCTGTCCGTCTGTCTGTCCGTCTGTCCGTAAACTTTTCACATTTTCAACATCTTCTCAAGAACTACTTGGCCAATTTCAACCAAACTTGGCACAAATCATCCTTAGGCAGAGGGGATTCAACGTTGTGAAAATTAAGGGCCACACTTGTTTTTAAGGGGAGATAATTAAAAATTAATGAAAAATTTCGAGAAATTTTCAAAAATCTTCTTCTCAAGAACCAGAAAGCCAGGAAAGCTGAAACTTGTGTGGAAGCATTCTCAGGTAGTGTAGATTCAAAGTTGTGAAATTCATGACCCCCGGGGGTAGGGTGGGGCCACAATGGGGGGTCAAAGTTTTACATAGGAATATATAGAGTAAATCTTTAAAAATCTTCTTCTCAGAAACTAATCAGCCAGGAAAGCTGAAATTTGTGTGGAAGCATCCTCAGGTAGTGTAGATTCAAAATTGTGAAATTCATGATCCCTGGGGGTAGGGTGGGGCCACAATGGGGGGTCGAAGTTTTACCTAGGAATATATAGAGTAAATCTTAAAAAATCTTCTCAGAAACTAATCAGCCAGAAAAGCTGAAACTTGTGTGGAAGCATCCTCAGGTAGTGTAGATTCAAAGTTGTGAAAATCATGACCCCCGGGGGTAGGGTGGGGCCACAATGGGGGGTCAAAGTTTTACATAGGAATATATAGAGTAAATCTTTAAAAATCTTCTTCTCAGAAACTAATCAGTCAGGAAAGCTGAAACTTTTGTGGAAACATCCTCAGGTAGTGTAGATTCAAAGTTGTGAAAATCATGATCCCTGGGGGTAGGGTGGGGCCACAATGGGGGGTCGAAGTTTTACATAGGAATATATAGAGTAAATATTTAAAAATCTTCTCAGAAACTAATCAGCCAGGAAAGCTGAAACTCGTGTGGAAGCATCCTCAGGCAGTGTAGATTCAAAGTTGTGAAAACATGATCCCCGGGGGTAGAGTGAGCCCACATTGGGGGGGGGGGGGTGTTAAAGTTTTACATAGGAATATATAGAGTAAATCTTTTAAAATCTTCTTCTCAGAAACTAATCAGCCAGATGATTCTTTATAATTGTTAAGACTTTGGCTCCAGGACAATTCTTTGGCCTCACAAGAAGGTTCAGAGTTTGATGTAGCTTAATATCCCATATATAAACAATTGTAAGGGATCTTTTTGAGGACTGCAATACTCAACATGTGATATGACTATAAAATCATCATGTTAGAAAAGGGACTAATGATTATAAACATAAGAATATCCAGGTGGAAAAAATGGATTTTATTTATACAGGATCTACATGTATTAATTGTACATTGTCCAGATTGTTTGTATTATGACTCCATTAAGCTGATTTTATCATACCTATTGTTCCTCAGGTGAGCGATGTGGCCCATGGGCCTCTTGTTTTTATTATTATTGAAGATTGTGTTATTATTTATCTTTCACTTACACAACAACAAAAAGTATAAATACATGTAAAGTAACATAAATCCGTCTCATTTCTAGAAAAGAGTACGCATTTACATATATTCCAGTTTAAATTACATGTCATATTTTTTTAAAGATATAAGATATTAGGCTTTTCCCTTTATAATACCATGAGAATTATATTACGAAAATTAGCGCATTCGTCAATTCGGCAACGATTTTTTTTCTACATGAACCTCTTCCTGTTTGGTCCAGTTTCAATCATACCTCAATTTTTTTCTAAAAATAATACCGGTGTTTTCGATAGAAAAGGTGTTGTTCATTAAACAGCTGTTAAAAGCTTATTGCAACAGTTTAGCTGAATATTATGTTTATTTTTTGTTCATTCCGGTCCGGCGGTTACGGCATGCCTTTTCCCGCAGCAAGGCAGTTGCCATATAAGGTCATGTCAAAATTCGACAAACTTGTAGACTTTACATTTGTCAATTTGTATCATGTCAGATGTGCTATTGCCGAGCCTGAAGTTACAAACGCAGAAACTACGGATTGAAAGTGTGCAAAGTTGAGGGTTTAATTAACTAATGTAAACAATAAAGTTGCAAAATGTGCAACATGCGAAGGAACTGAGTCAAATCTTACACGTGTTTATGCCCGAGTTTTATAGGTTACACGATCAGAATTACACATATTCATGCTCAGGCTCACACATCAACACGATTGCATATTCGGATTTACAAGTTTACATGTCTGGATTTTTGAACACGATTACCCTCCATAGGTCCAGTTTCAATCATACCTCCATTTTTTTTCTAAAAATAATACCGGTGTTTTCGATAGAAAAGGTGTCGTTCATTAAAAGCTTATTGCAACAGTTTAGCTGAATATTATGTTTATTTTTCGTTCATTCCGGTCCGGCGGTTTCGGCATGCCTTTTCCCGCAGCAAGGCATTTGCCATATAAGGTCATGTCAAAATTCGACAAACTTGTAGACTTTACATTTGTCAATTTGTATCATGTCAGATGTGCTATTGCCGAGCCTGAAGTTACAAATGCAGAAACTACGGATTGAAAGTGTGCAAAGTTGAAGGTTGAATTAATAATGTAAACAATAAAGTTGCAAAATGTGCATCATGCGAAGGAACTGAGTCAAATCTTACACGTGTTTATGCCCGAGTTTTATAGGTTACACGATCAGAGTTACACATATTCATGCTCAGGCTCACACATCAACACGATTACATATTCGGATTAACAAGTTTACATGTCTGGATTTTTGAACACGATTACCCTCCATATGTTGGCGGTGTGTTAATTGCAGTTCCATCTTTCTTGTGTAGACGGTCCATTAATGCAAATAAATAATAATTCACCCCCCCCCCCCAAAAAAAAAAAAACCCTTTTGTTTAATACGGCACATAAAATTGTGTCTGTATACTTATATCAATACACCGAGTTGAACATAATGTATAGCGATTGCCTGCAACATTCAAATGATATGGAAATGCTTTAATAAAGATATTCTTTAATTTAAAAAACGACAACAACAACAACAACAGAAAAATAAGGCTGGCAGATATTCCAGATATTCGAGGGTTTCTTGGGATGATTTGTGCTTCGATTGTAATGATTTTTTTATGGTCTTCATCGCCAAAAACACAAGAATTCTGCGTTTAAAGAGTCTATTTTGTACTTAAGGATCTCTTTTAAACGGATTCTCAGATAGATTAAGGATGAACCAGATTAAATTCCTGGAAGGGAGTCACCAGGGAAGGAAGCCATACTCTAGTTATCTGTCTTAAAATCAATCGGATTTTGAAAACAGCTTTGTCCCCGCTTAGAAAAATAACTCGATAGAAGATGAATTACCATTAAATGTAAACAAATTATAAGATCTTTTCAGGTTTAGACTGGCTGAACAAAGAAGAATGTTATCACATCCCTGTCAACGATGAAGTCCAATCATTGCTGATGTACATGTATACATACAGCGAAATGTATTTCGGAGTCAAAACGATTTTCATTAGCGTGCAACTGAGGTCATGCGCATGCCTTGTTATATTTCAACGAGGCAGTATCGCTTTGCATTTTGCAGTGTCGCATACTCTTAGTGACCATAGAAGAAATCTTTAAATTTTATTGTTCCTTCTCATAAGTCATCAATTCCCTAATCCGATTAGCTCCTTCGCCATTTTGTGAATAAATCTCATCAATCGCAGTAATACTAACGCACGTATCAATACATGGTCAAAGTTTTTATTTTTAAAATGAAATACTAAATAGTTTTGCTTTCTCGTTGCGATTAGGAATAATAAAAACGAAAACGACGAAGATTCGTTGAGTTAGCCAAAGGTGATGAAGTGTATTTCAGATTGACAATGGGTTTCCAACGATGACGTACACTGAAATTTCCTCCTTAACTGTTCATTAACAAATAAAATCATTTGTGTGGTAATGTTAACTGCAGTTCTATAGCCTCCGGTCTGAAAAAAAACCATGGATTAATAACCTGGTGATGGTGTACATGTTTAAAAGAATATCAGGGGCAAGAAAGGTGACGATATCTGTAAAAGAATGTCCGAAAGAACCTTTTGAAATCGAATATGTGGACAGAAAGATTAGTAAGTTTTTGTGCGCCATAAATTTAACCTTTTAAAACATAAGGAACTGTATCTCCCAGGTCGACCATCCCGATATTTCAGTCCAGGAGATACAGCTACGATTCCTTACAGAAAAAAAATATTTGCAATTTACATGACAAAACGACGATGTTAGTTCTACGCGCGAATTTTAAACTCGGTTTCCGAGGAATGTAAAGCAAGTCAAGAAATACATTAAGTATTTATTTTGATTCGGATATCAACTATGACAAAGAAAGAGGTAGGAAAATAGTTAAACTTGTTAAAAACTATTGCATCTGAATTGCAAGATTTTCATGGTGTGCTCTAGCTGCAGGTCTGTAGCTCCCGGTCTGAAAAAATTCGGATGGACGACCTGGGAGCTACAGTGCCTCCCATAATAAAAATCTGCAATTTACGGCGCACAAAAAAGTGCGCTAGCTTTGGACTGATTAACCTTATTTCCAAACACATTCTGTACAAATAATTGATTCCAAAAAATTCCTCGGACATTTTACTACAGATATTGTCACTTCACTTGCCTCTGATATTCTTTTAACACCATCACCAGTCTCGTAAAGTGAAGTGGAGCAGTTTGTTTACACGTGAAAATGGCGACTCTCGATCTCGACGTAAATTAATATACTTCGTTTTCCGAGGTCGGTTAGCATGTTTCATAGAAAGTCTGAGGCAAGTAAAGTGATGATATCAGTAGTAAATTTCCTGAAAAAATGAATGGTACTAACTGTTTTCACAGAATTTGTGTGCAAATAAGGTTAATCAGTCCAAATATAGCGCAATTTTTTGTGCGCCGTAAATTGCAGATTTTTACTATGGGAGGCACTGTAGCTCCGAGGTCGTCCATCCGAATTTTTTCAGACCGGGAGCTACAGACCTGCAGCTAATGTTGAATAGTTTTACGGAAAATTCGGGTTACCCGGTTCTAGAGCACACCTAGCTGCAGGTCTGTAGCTCCCGGTCTGAAAAAATTCGGATGGACGACCTCGGAGCTACAGTGCCTCCCATAGTAAAAATCTGCAATTTACGGCGCACAAAAAATTGCGCTATATTTGGACTGATTAACCTTATTTGCACACAAATTCTGTGAAAACAGTTAGTACCATTCATTTTTTCAGGAAATTTACTACTGATATCATCACTTTACTTGCCTCAGACTTTCTATTAAACATGCTAACCGACCTCGGAAAACGAAGTATATTAATTTACGTCGAGATCGAGAGTCGCCATTTTCACGTGTAAACAAACTGCTCCACTTCACTTTACGAGACTGGTGATGGTGTTAAAAGAATATCAGAGGCAAGTGAAGTGACAATATCTGTAGTAAAATGTCCGAGGAATTTTTTGGAATCAAATATTTGTACAGAATGTGTTTGGAAATAAGGTTAATCAGTCCAAAGCTAGCGCACTTTTTTGTGCGCCGTAAATTGCAGATTTTTATTATGGGAGGCACTCTAGCTCCCAGGTCGTCCATCCGAATTTTTTCAGACCGGGAGCTACAGACCTGCAGCTATTTCAACATTAGAGATGTTCAGCTTTGATATAGTTTGTATTCCATGAAATCCAGTTTCTGTTGTGTAATTGGAATAAAGGATCTTTTTTTCTTGGTGGAATATGCACTACGGCATTTAAATTTATCAGCTTATTTATTGTTAAAAACCTCAACTACAGGTATATAGAAATTTTACAGTTTTCTGTTTATGATAGTAAATATCATACAGGATACCGGTATAACAATCTGACTGCAAAATGAATTTAACGCTTTATTATTTAAAACAAACCTTTTTAAGAGTGTGAAAACCAACCAGCAGAATGGTTAGATTTTCGAACCCTCCTATATCCTCACTAAATACCCATTAGGGAAAAACAGGTAGGATTTTGCGCATTCATGTATGACATTTTAGTTGGGGTTTTAAGCCTAGTAAGATTTTTTTTGGGATGGTTTGATGATATGTTGAAATTAGAGCATTTCATTGAAAATACAATCAAAGACTTTGATTGTTAGCCTGTTGGAAAGGGATGAAAAAAAATTATGCCTTTATATAAACGTGTTTTATCATCAACAATATATAAATCAAATAGAGGGATTTTCTATTACAAATAAAAGAAATCCTTTATGACATCAGTGGTGATATTTGAAAAAAGTAATTATTTTCAAGGATTGAAACATTACCGTTCATGGTGAGATAAAACTGAATTTAGCATAACCAGTTTATGAGTTCTTGGGTTTTTTTAAATTGTAAGTTACTTCTTTTCATGTTTGTTTAATTGCTGTCAGGGTTTTTTGCCTTAATTTTATGAGCTTTGAATACTTGTGTTGATTCTTCCAAAATGTGTACATAAATTGGTATTTCAAACATTTACTATTATTTTATGTTCGAGGATCGCTTAATAACAAACTTGCAGACCGCGACATTTTGATCAAACTTTTATCTTTGCAAACAAGGTCATAAAAAGGAAAGACCGGGAATCAAACAGCAATCACGCCCAGTGTTCATTAGTTGCTACGGTAAAGTTTCATTAACCTCAAAATAAACCATCTAATTTAGCGGTTCGTGTTCGAACATCCGCGATAAAACTTATCTAATTTATAAATTTAAGACCAACTTTGATTGTCATTGGTCATGTTCTTTAGTTTAAAGAAGGAACGAGGCATAATTGGTCGTTTTCGTGTACTTTAACCCATGGCCAATAAGATGTGAACAGGATGTAAAGATTGGAGTGACTTATCCAAATATCTCTGCAAAAACTAAATTTTAGGTCATGGAAACCATTAACATACACGTTAACCATAACGTTAATTAGTCATGTTGGTATTTTATGACAAGATGTGTGATCAGATCGTTTGTTATTTGTTATGCTGTTTCATTATGACCATTGTATGTGTGCCCACGTACATGTACTATAGCACAAAGACTTCATTTTAGCCATTATCATTTTGATTATGGTCGTAGAACCATTCCAAAAGGTGTTTCATGAACAGTCATCATTTATCAAAAGTATCAATAAAGTTGTGATACTGGTATGGTCTATAATACATTTGTACATCACTGTATCAAGAAGTTTACAACACTCATATATTTATAGGTAAGCATTTCCCCTTTGCCACAATACAATGCGTAGAAAAAACCTTATTATGATGTTTAAACCAATAACTTAATCAAGATTTAAGCCAGAAGTTTACTATTTATAGTTAGTGTTTGAAGAGCAATTCCATGCCACCATATAGACAAAACCGTTATCTTGTGCGGCAAAGTAGCTCCTGTTGAGCTTTGATTGAATAAAATGGAGGAAAGGAAGTGTGGAGCAAAGTATCGTAATAGGACATTAATTATATAACACAATGCAAGCATCTTTTGCACTTAAAATCTCTATACGCTCGGTAAAAGGGCGAAGCAAGGAGAATTCTGCACGTCGTCAAAATTGCAGCATTAACGCGCGTATAGCAGTTAATTTTGGCGTTATCACCTGTTTTAATGTTCATTGTTAAAATACCTGTGATATTTATTGATATTAAGTAGGCTTTGGCGTCGTGTTTTCTGAATTTATCTTTGAACTCCAAGGATTCGTGCACTTGTATGTCCTCATTGTCTTGTAATGGCCGACAGCCTTCCGGATGTTGAAATAAATAATAACAAAAATACATGTCGAAGGCAATTTTGATCTATGATAGACACTGGATGCACTCAGTTTTAAGAAATTGATAGATAATCGGTCTTGGAGATACTTTTAGTACAAAATGAATTTTTCCTGGTTGAAAAATGAAAATTAATATATCAATAGTTATACTTTGTCTCAAGATATCCCTGATTCACATTTTTCTCAATTGCTCGATATTTATAAATAACACAGTTTCTCCCTTGAAACGCCCCCTTTAGCTTCTCAGGTTGTAATACACAGTTATGTTTACGGTATTTTGTACTGCAACAGACCCGGATGGTAACGTTAAACAATTGCGCGAGGTATTCCGAGAGAAAAGATGTTAACATTCCCCATTATAAATCTCGATCTGTAAAAAATCTGTTTTCGTGATTTTATCCGAGTGAATAATGATTATGTATCAATGAGGATATATCTTGGAAATTGTCCCTTTCATCGAATTCAATTGCAGTTCTTTCACGTGTATGTATTCTTATTTAAAAATCGACCAAAAATGCTGCATGAGTATCTTGAAACATATTATAGAACACGTATATAAATTGTCATTTCAGTAGAAAATCTCCTAATATTTCGCATCTCTAAAAAACCCACACCCTTATAATTAACCATAATTTTGAAAAGATAACCGTATAACAGAATGCATATTTAGTATTTCATGACAATAAGAATAAATCCTTATGGGAAAATATAAAAAATCGTGTTCAAGACAATCTTTGTTTTAGATTATGCCTAATTCCAACATTAAGTCCCACAGGCACCACGTGACGCATACTTTACATGTTTTAAAAAATATGTTAAGAAACATAATATCATATATTATACAAATAAAGTCCTTGGTTTTTTGGGTTTTTTTTTCAATAATGATGGTGATGTCATGAACAAAATAAACACTTTACTCCCGAAGACGATCTCATATATTCATATCATACAATTCCAATCAATCTATTTCTAATAAAATAGTTGGGAAAGTTACATGCTTAAAAGAGTTTAAAAAGAAATGGTATTTTCTGGCGGAAAGTTTTCAAGAAAAAAAAATGAACATTTTTCTTATCTCAATATTTTCAGAGTAGTGTAAATTTAGCTTCCTAATTTTCGGTGCAGACTAAACTTCCAGATATTTTGTACATTGGAATATCTAATCTGATATATTTTGTTCTGAAAAAACATACATGTATTTTAACATTTTTAAAAATATTTTTATCGATACATTTTCGCATATTTATCAAATATTTATCAAAGGTCAATAAAAAATTCATTCCAACTTTTGCCATGTTGGTTTTTAAATGTGTGAAATCTACGTTTTATTACTAAAAGTGCAAACAGGTTCAAAATATTAATTCAAAATATTTGATTAGGTGATGGAATTACATGTAGTTCAATTTATTTTGAATAGAATGATCTTGTATTTGGCGCCATGGTTCATTCCAATAAAAATAGTGGAGGAAAAACGATGTATCTGTAAGCTGCCCTTTCAGGGTAGAAAATTCAAGAAGGATGCAGTGTAGATCCGAAAGAGGCATATAGACTCCCATTTATGATTTGAATTTTGGTTAATCTGTGACTGTAGATTAATAAAAATATACTTTAGACTTTTGATTGCAGAATCCAACCTCCTTAATTTTTACGAAAATATGCCTTTCCTGTGCGTTTGGCAGCAATTAAATCTTTAAAATGAATTAAAATGATAACATCAGGTATTTTCTACCAATCACAAAGGAGAGGAAGTGCACAACCCGAATACATTAAAACATTTAAACTCTCTATACCGTCTTCAAATAAAAACAGTATTAACCGTCCGTTCATTATAATGAGATATTTAGAAGATTTTAAAGAAATAAGGTATACTTATAGACGAAAATATGCTAAATGCAAAAAAATTGCCAAGTTAAATGATATATCCAACCAATCACAACCTCTCGGGCGTTTCTGTTAGCGCTCGGAAATACGTGTTTTTCCGAGCTCTGCCTGAAATATCTGAGAAGTTTCGATGCTTTTTCTCCACACCAGGAAACGATAGGGGTCATTAAAATATGACTGCAATCTTTTAAAGATACATGTACCTGAAACACCCTGGAATATACAAAAATGTAACATTAACATGATACTGTATATAAACTAGAGATACATGTACATGTATATTTCTACGAATACTATATATATTTAATTTTTATAAGACTATTTTTAGCCTGAATGTTTTTTTTTATCATTTCGGCAAAATACATCGATTGTATACATCGATATCTGCAGGATCAACGAATGCAATCAAAACATGTTAACTTTCATAAAATATACGTACGGCACGACATGCTTTGATTATACTTATCTTCTAATCTTCATTCTTTCGATGATTACTAGTAAACACAAAATGCGCCATAAGAGTTTTGTTCAGTGCTCTCGTACTATACGGCTTTGCTTTGTACTGCCATCAGCTACAAGGAAAAACCCATTCATCGCAACAACATCACGGATTAATCACCGGTACGTATACCTTGCCTTATTGTTGGAATTCTCTACAAAGTGAATATTATCACTTTGATTCTGTTAATCAATACGTTCTAACCGTGGAAAGTTATGCGAGTTTGGGGTAAGTTATATCAGAAACTGTAATATTTATTTGATTAAAAAAGGGCAGGTATACTGCAGGTACATAATTCTAATAAAAATTGATCCCTACACAACCCTAATTTGTGATAGCAATTTATAATAATGTTCCTTGACACTTAAACGTAATATACATGTAGTTATGATTTATTCGATGCAAAATTCATTTAAATGAAAATTTGAGGACACGAAACGGAGAATACTGCACAGATTTTTAAAAGCTATCAAAGTATTATGAATACATTATTACGCACATGTAGCTCTTCATCAAATACTCTAATTGCAGGGGCCAACTCCCGGAATCAATATTTTAGTCATTGATTATGTAGTGTCAACACTAGCAGATTTTAAGATAATTCGGGTAATAATAAAAAGAAACAGCACAAAACGCATGTACCAGGAATCAAACTCCTTGCTGTGACCATCTCTTGGAATATTAGGTTTCCTAAATTGATTTTCCTGGGCATAACAGAGAAGGACAATTATTAAATGTCATCTCCTATGTTCTGTATTTCCATACAAAAGCCAATCAGTATCATTTATGTTTCTGAAGAAAAAAAAACCCCGACATAAACGGCGAAATAGCGCAAAAATGTATTACGCGGAGTCGTATCATAAAAAGGCGTATTGCTTCCCTTACTAAATGCGTAATAATGCGGTAACCCCCCCCCCCCCAAAAGCAAAAGCATAAAAGACCGAATCTTTAAGGTTCAAATGGCATAAAAAGTTAAATAAGCAAATAATGAAGTTGTTAATGCGTATAATTATATACCGTTATGCAATGCACATACCGTATACATGTACTTACTATTTTAATGCATGTCAGATTAATGGGATACATGATAAATTGTGGATCAATTCAAACGGCAATTCAATCTTACAAAATATGATTTATTTTAGGGAAACATGACTTGTAATACATGTCATACATATGTATTACAATATTCAAAGTTCTAGTCTGTCTGGCGAATTCATATTAGATACAAGCTTAAATTGTCAATCAGATTTGTGCAAAATCAGAAAATTACTGGAGAAAAACTATATCAGGAGATTTAAAGATTCCAATATCCGCTGAATTTTACCGAATTGCATGCATGTCTACACTCTTAAATATAGTGCTGTAATAAATTCATCAGACATATCGAAATAGATTTGTTCTTTAATCAATCATCAACAAATCTATCAGCTCACCATTTTATTCGTACGGTTCTCTTTAATCAGTAATTGATATTTACATTGGGAAAAAAATGACCGAAAGATCGATGTAGGTTGAATTCTTAGAAATATCAACTTAGTCGCCCACGATAAACAAGATCAGGTGAAGGTAATTAACGAAAAATCCCGATTTAAAGTACAGCAGACCGATTTATTGCGTTAATATAAAAGAAAATAATGTAATATTACAATTATTGCCCTTGCTGGATTCTCCTGCAAAGTGATTTGAAGGAAAATCTAGGATTGGAAATTGTAGAGAGGCAACCAGTTGTGTTTTGATCCTAGGGCTTACAAAGTAGCAATAAGAAAATGACAGATGGGGAAGTGATTTCATTAATATTCCTGATAACCGTTGATGTCTTGAAGTAACGAGCTTTCAAGGCGTCCATCATTCACAAAATTCTTGTTTTTATAATCAGAGCATCAAACACTGTTTGGTTCAGAGAGAATACATACGAGGTCCTTACCAAAGTAGCGTGCAACTTACAGATTGCAGCCAAAAAATGACGATGCAAGCTGTGTTTACAAAGTATACTGAGAATGCAATAAAACGGCAGTCAGCTTATGCATATTAATGCATTGATGTCTATTTAAAAGAAAATATAATAAAGCAAATATTTTTACTGTCAATAATATCTATTCGCATTGATTTCAGTAGACGTTTGAACGTCTAGGATTGATCTTGTACGAAATTTGCATCCATCGATGTTTCACGGGTTTAAATGAAAATGACAAATTAAAAAAGTTCTGTGAAACATATATCAGTAAAGAAAATGTACCATTTAATATGATATGTTGCATAACCATTGTCTTTTTAAAGTAGGTTATGGTCTTTAAATATGCTTTCATTTCCTGTCTGTTTACAATTGGCGATGATGAATACTGTAAAGATTGGCGATGGGGAAATCTCAAAGCCATTTAAATGGAAATTTAATACTACGAACTTTTGGACGGCATTAAGAATTTCAGAGAATTACCATGCTGTACAAACAATTCCAGCGAAATATGGATTTTTTTCTTTGGTAATATAAAGTGTGTTTACAGAAGGTACATAGTCGAATACATGGCGTCGTCAAAAATTGGCAGTTAGGTCACCGACGTCCACTACATTACTGCGAATGACCGGTACATTCTTTTATCTAACAACTCACATTTTTCCACCTGTAAATAAATAATTATTTTTCCTTAATCATAATAATTTGAACTCAATATTAGAACACATTGTTAAAGATATTAAACATTATTTGATTTCATAGCATTTTGTCTTGGAGAACACTCAATAACATTAGGAATATTAACAACCATAAAGTAAGTTCTTTGATAGAACGTTGCCCTGGTCAATGTTTGTGGACAGACTAGAGTTTGCCACAGTGCAATCAATACTGTCTTGGTGACTAATGTCCAGTAAAGCGGGGAGTTTGATTAGAAAGCCAGAAAAATTAAGGAAGGGGGGTGTTATTGTAAAAAAAAAATACCACAGCAGATCTAGATCATTGAATTGTTGACCCCCACCTTCTACATAAACTTCTTACATGAACGAATTCTATTCAACATTTTACCACTCCTTAAAGTATTGTTTGATGTGTTTCGTTTGTAATGAGATACCATTAGACTAATATCTTCTCTTACATTAAGTTCATGACGATGGTAAACTGTGGAATCATTGAAGTTCGTGGAAGCCATTTTTCGTGGATTGTCAATATTTTTAGTTTAAGATCTATGGGAAATATTATAGGTTTTTTTTTTATCTTATTGAACGTATTATGAACAGATTCTGTTTCATAAATTATTGGTGATATAAATTTTTAGGATAGGGATACCTTCGAGATACACGAAAATTGAAACACCACGAATTCCAACAATTTAACTATAAACAAATGATATTTTTTTCAACTTTGCAAAGGTAGAGACAGCGTTAAGGTATAAGAGTGTTAATTATTTTATCTGCGAATGACATGGTTTATTTTTATCAAAAATATATATTCTCCACTGAATTCACGAAGTTCTTGGTTTTTATAATAAGAGCATCAAAATGGTTGTATACCAGTAACAATCGACACTTCATTTATAGAATGCCACCATTTTATCAAATTGAACAACTTCCTTTTGAAACCTCGTGCACTCTTTTTTGTACATTTACATCCTTGTACAACCCATCCGTGTACGAACTCCTTGTACTGACACTTATTAGCGTAACAACGCTTTCTGCAGTTGGTCTCAGTCTAGATCTACATTGACCAAAAACTAATAAAATGAATTTAAAAAAAAACCCAGCTTGACATGGCAGTGACGTACATGTAGCTAAGGACAAAATATTTGTAAGCAGGGGGTCTGAGGACGGGAGCCCTCCCCCAACCCAAGAAGCTGACCACATTTTTCATTTACGATGGCAATAAATTTAATTTAGTTCAATGTATTTGTTTAAATATATCAATCATGATATTGTAATTGAACAGAAAAAGCTAGATTAGATATAGGATCAGTCAGCGGTAATTTTTGGGGTTTTTTTCATTTTTTTTTTTTAAATTTCTTTTTCTCTTTTGTCTCTATAAAATGTCAATATCTTGGAATACAACATTAAAGAGATAGAAAGACTAAAGAAATTGGAAAAAAAACTCGCACACGCACACGAACTACCTGAAGAAAATCAAGAAAGAAACAAACTGTTTATACAATACTAGAGAGGTTTAGCAGACCAACGTGTACGTGTACTTGTACGTGTAGGTTACAAGTTAGAACTACCCGTACCAGCTCAATTACTTTTCTTGTTTAGCAGTAGTAACGTGTACGTGTACGTTTAAATTTTTTAATGTAATTATGGATATCCTCTCCTACTTAGCTGAGAATGTTGGTTATAAATGAAAAGTAGGAATTCTGCATGTGTTAATTTTATTAAACATCATTTATTATATATGCACATTTTTATTTATCGCAAATTAATAAGATAACGGAGCCATTGCATGTTTTGGAGGAAGAGATGCGTGAAATAAAACTCCAATAACATATTAAACGCTAATGAAAATTTATGTTGGTAGATATCAGTATTCGCATTGAATATTAACGCTTAAGAAAAGTTAACATATTTTTTAAAATTAATAGACAACAGGGAAACAGAGGCTACAAGTTCGACCTTACGGGTACTTTGCAATTTACACGTATGTTCATTCGGGTACATACGTGTAGAAATTCGTCATTACACAAACTGATGACGTAATGCACATATTTTCCGTTCTACACGTACACGTACGCGTACACGTTGGTCTGCTAAACCTCTCTAATATATCGAAATTAGATTTATTTGAACATGTGGCGGTTTACTAGTACGCCATGAAGTTATGCACATTTCTTAAAAAACTTCTTACTTTCGTGACGCTGTGAGCAACCGACTCTCCCCTATGGTTTGTTCCAATCTCTGATAATTATGTTTTTCGCATGGAGAAAGTAAAACTTAATTACCAGCAAAGTATTCATTTTACTCTGACGCAGTTTTCAAAATTTGAACAGAAGCACGCGACGTAATACGATTACCGGGAGTTAAGGTTGTCCGATATGTTTTGTATCTTCAAGACAAATCGGAGCCCTAGATTTGTAAATTTGTTTCTTGATTTTTATCTCCTTGCGCAATTTTACATCCCATTTTCTTCTTACATCCATTGCATGCAGGTGTCCTATTATACAAAAGAAGTAGACCGGACTATAGTTCTTAATAATTAATTCTAATTGCTTTGTAAAACAGAGAAATAAAAATGGTCGTCGAATTTTTGTTATTTAGTATTTAATTTGCAAAATAATAGAAATACATTTTAATCTTGACCTTTGCTTTTTGATCTAACTGTTTGCAGCTAACGTAATAATACCATTATGGAAACAGTCGAAACATGGTACATGTAAATAAAAGCAAACAGATGAATTAAAATGAGTCACTGTCAATGCTTTGGGCTTAACTGGAGATTTGTTTACGGACAAGCTTGCTTTTCTTCAAGTACTGCTATGTTTACATGTAGTCACCATATGTGATGCTATGACTAAGTATTCACGAATCGCGTAACTGTCCTAGGAGAAACAGCAATATTGTCGTCTATGTTCAAACGGTAACTGTTAATGTATTTCTTTGAAATCAAATTCGATTTAATTAATTATTGCAATTTGCAACCAATAAAATACATAAACCTAATTACGTGGCTTTTATTCAGTAGTTTGATGTTTTTAATTTTCTAGATTCTTGTAGTTATTCTAAACAGCATATCTTATAGCCAACGATTTGCAAAGGACATTTGATCATAAAAACGCCTATGGCAAAACCTTAAAGTTTTCTAAAGACCAATATTCCCTCTAAGAAAAGGCAAAAATTCCCATAATTTCTAGAGTAGACATTACGATGATGGGGATGTTTCATTGGCGCTTTATTAATTCTTTATAACCCCCCCCCCCCCCAAAAAAAAAAACAACAACAAAAAAACAAAAACCACCCTCTCCTAGCCAGGGATACGCCTAAAACCCCCAACTCCCTCCCGAACTCCCCTCCCCAAAAATAAACAAAAACAAAACAAAACCATTTGTGATATGTAAGATATCATAACGGCTAGCTCTTTCCTTAGTGCGCTGAAACTGCAAGGACGCGAGCTTCGATCATGAGCAGAGACTAGAGACGGTACAACTAAAGCTACTGAGCCGGAAATATATTGCAGAGGAATAGAGCTATAATTACCAATCAATTGGTCTCGTCCATTGCATATAAATACAGCTGTGAATTGGATGTGATTGAAAATGAGTTTTTAGACAGTTACATGTACATTATTTCGACCTTTGGTGCGAATATATATATATTGAGACCTGAGTGATTGAGTGTTCTACAGTAATCTGCTTAAATTTATCTCAGGTTTCAGTAAAATTAATGCCAACGTCAGCTGGAAGTAAGGTATTGGTTCTTGTATTGAAGAAACTTATCCATCGTACAACAAAAGATTTATTCCTTACTTGTTTTCCTTAATTTGATAACAATAGAAAAAAATACGATAGCGTTCGCCCACTTCCATCTATTTTTAAATGATTTTATTTTGTTATTTTTGATTTGCAATTTAGTTAAATATGAAAAATAAAAAACCCACCAGATTTTTAAGAAAAAATACTACAGGCTATCTACACGTAAAAAAGTCCGTGTTTGTTTGTTAAAATGTTTCAACAACAATGCATCATTTCATGTTCTGTGACAAATACGGCCACTTAACGTTCTTGTATGTGGTATGAATTAAGAGACAAACACAGAACCTAGATAGAATAGATCGATAAAGATTTAATAAAAGGCGAACAATGAGTGAAACTATGAATTGTTGATATTACACAGTTTCAAGTACAGATAGCATTTTACATAATTTTAGTCTTTTTCTTGCTTAAGTGGCCCAAAAGTGCTAATGTACCGCATACATCTCTAACAAACACTATATTGTGTAACAACAAGGCGCTCGTCTATCTGCAACTGTGTATATATCCTTGGTAACTCATTCGAATGTACAATAAAGTTGACACTTATGTGGCAGACTGGTAATGACAGTTGAAACCTACGATCAAACCTCACAAATTAACGATGTACTAATATATATCGATGCTGATCATTAGAACCACCGCTCTCTGCCGCAAGCTTTATGAAAAGCTTGATTTGCTTTCGCAGCAACTTTCTTTCCCTAACTGGTATATTTGAAACGTTAATGAACATTGCTAAATTTAGACACTTGCATATTGACAAGCATACGCAGTTCATACAAAGTCCAAAAAGACTTAAAGAGGCTTCTAATTTGCTTGTAGATTAGGATTTAAAACAAGCACAAGTAGTTTTCATTCATAAATCACATGTATATTTTGCATGTTTATACATCTTAGCTATATGCAGACTTTTTACAGTATTCCAAGAGTTAATTCTGTTCATTAATTTGCAAAGCCAAGCTTCCATAAATATCCTGACAATATATTTCATTTTGATGATAAAATATTTTCATTTCGTTTGCTTTGTTGACAAATTCGCGGGCGATCCTAGGATACCTTACATAAGCAGTTTTATGTAAACACGGCTTTGCTTAACGTAAACAAACATGTTTGTCGGCAAAAACGACGACTAAAGATCAACTTGGTCAACGTAGGATTTCCGGTCATCCTTTCTATTTCCGGAGAGGACTAGATGTGTATGCGTTTGACATTTTCTGAAGGGTGAAACAAGCCTTGGGTGAAGTGGACTGACGGTCAATAGTTTAAAATTAATAAGGACGGTTCCTTTACCTAAAAGCGTTTTATTCTAAGATCAAAAGACAAAACTAATAGAAGAAATAAAAAAAATTGAATTTATTTTGCAGGTTTTTTTTTTATTTGTCGTTGAATTAAATATTATTTATTCACCATGGTTTTTTCTCGTCGCTAGGGTGAGAGTGGGTTATAGTCAAATGTTGAATATTATTGATGTAATATAATTTCAAGCCAAAAAAAAATACCCCCCCCAAAAAAAAAAAAAACAAAACAAAAAAAAAAACACAAACAAAAAAACAAACAAACAAACAAAAACCGCCATTGTCACCAAATACGTTCGACCCCTCTCCTCTCATCCCCTCCCGATTTTCTTTACGACTGTCAATACTTTCAACCTTGATTTAATATTACTTTTAGGTCGTTGTGATAATTTGATTATACAGAAAATCGCTTTTCCCTTGTATCTGAGCGGTAGTAATTCTTGGAATTCTCCTACTCAGTGCGACCTAAAGTGGTTCGTTCAGTTAGCACGACCAATTACCCACCAAAACAGCGTCTTATTCACTCACATAAACGACATTATCTACAACTTGCTTTCTTGGAGAATCGATACTTGAAAAAAATATCGATATTTGGCTAATATGCAGTAAAATATTGGAAAGGTAAACTGCGTGGGCAAATTTTAAAACCCATTGATTGAACACCATTTAAAGCATCAGCTATGGTTGATTGTGCTAAATCGGATGGCGTGATTTCCCATCTCCGAAACCTTCAACGGTAATAGAAATGACTATTTTTGAAATATAAATCGGTAACATTTATAATGATTGGTGCGGATCATCTCCTGGGTAGTTGTGAATGACTAAAACGATTTCTTTGACACTATGCTACAGTTTCGATTACATTGGCATCATAAAGCATCGAACGCTAGCCGGGATTATCGGATGTTATATAAAGGATGTCGGGATTCTGTCAGAAACAGAATGTCGGCGTGAGTAGTCGAGGAACACGGTAAAACTAGTACAATGGAAAAATTGAAGAACATTCAGGCTAATTAGCAAGAGTGTGCGACATCCCTAAGTCATATCCCGGAGATTGGTCCCGCGGGACGGCTTCCTTTTCAAACTGAATTATTCAGCGTTAGTTGTAAAATCTCTGGAATTGTATCTCCATGTATTCTACATTTTAGGAGACTTTACCATCCATGTTTAACTGTGCTGGAATAAGGAAAAGATGGATATCTATTCAAAAGGTAATGCGAATTTAACAAAAGTCTAATTTTGAAGGAGGTTTTGTTGTTGTTGTTAAATTCTAAAGAGAATTTCACAAACTGTACATATATGTCAGAAATGTTTTGCAGGTTTTAAAAAAAAATTAAATTTTTTATGGATTTCAATGTAGTATCGAAACTTAAGAGATGGTTGTTTGCTACGAAGATACACAAATTACAGTATCAAAGCACGTGAAACAAATGGAATCCTTCATTAATTTTGTTCGATGCATGTGCAGTATTATATAAAAGAGGATAAATCTAGGAGAAAACAAACAAGAATAATCGAGGGCATTAGACTATAAAATCAAATGGTACGCCAAAGCAGTCAACACTTCAAATACATTCTTCCTAACTTCTCTTGTATAATAAACAATACGGGGAACCAGGCTTTTAACAAATTTACACCACCTACCAGGCAAAGTGATCAGGCCATGATGACAGACGGCCCCATGTATCAAAAGGTGTATAGGATCACGCTGGGTAATTTATCCCCATTTATTAGGTTTTACGATGCAAGGGATGTTTGGCATTTTGTTTTCAATTTTCCAGGAGCAAATATATCACGGTCGATTATTGATGTAGCGGAATTAGATTACGGAAAATGTAATTGAATAATCACAGCGGATATTTGTTTCGTGCAAACTAACAAGTAATCCGAATGTTACACCGCGTACACGAACATATGTACATGTATGTCGTTTTACTTCAGACTACTCATTTTCATGTTCATACTTGCATCACATTTAGTTAAATGCATCTCAGTATAATCGTTGTATCTCATTTCAATTCTAATATCAATATGCAATATAGTTGGTACCATATACCGTTCCTCGAATGCCATCTTATTTTAACCTCATCTCTCAAATTGCTCGCAACTAATTCACTCAAGTTCCGCGGCGCATCGCTGCGTAAAGGCTGCCGAGTCAAATTTAGTGGTTCCGTAAATTTTCACGTTAAACATTATACCGCTTTTACAAGAAATGCTGTTTTCTGGTTAGTTTAACAAATGCAAATTCCATAGTAGCCAATATCGTGGAGGAATTCATTTACCTTGCATGGGTCAACGTTTCCTGCGGCCAGGCTTGAGGTTATGCTAAATGTAATGGAAATGCATTGCAATGCATTACATGTTTTCAAAGTGGTGCTTGTAATGTTTAATGCCACAGATTTAACATTACAAGTAATGGCAATGTAATGCATTTTTAAAAAATATTTTTATTTGATGAAAAATTCTTTTAAAGAAAAAAAGGAAGAATTTTTGAGATATAAGTATCTTAGTTGTAACATTAAAAAAATCATTTTTAATTTATCAAAATTACAAGCTATAACAGCACAATTTAATAACATTTTGAAGACTTGCTTTAAAGAGTTTGAAACAAATTATACAAGTGGTACAAGTATTTCAATACCCAAATTCTTAAAGAAATGCTAAAGTAATGCATTACTTTACACTGTAATTCGCCCCAAGCCTGCCTGTTGCCATCCATTTTAGTTTCTCCAGAGATTCACTTTCTTGTTTTCAAATTGTCCTGTGTGAATGATTGAAGCTGATTATTCTTGATATAATCCGATTTGTTTGCAGCCGACAAAATCCTAAATTGAATTTTTTCTGTGTTGCATTTTTTTCTTAAATAAAAAAATTTATTATTAATTGGTAGGAATCTGGTTACAAAATTAATATCAATATAATATCTAGTTAGATGATTTGGTTTTTAGTAATTATACTAAAGTAAATCTTGTCAGAAGTTTTTTGTTCCGTGTATCTTTCCGACCATCACCGCAAATATTGTAAACATTCTCTGTCAATACCCATCTGTTGACTTCAATCCTCGAGCATACTAGACTAATTGAATATTGTTTTGTATTGTCTTGGAAATCAACTCCTACTATATAAGATAAGCCCTGCTTGTCTTGACTTGTAATCACCAGTAACTGTTTAGAATTAGATTCCTTTACCAATCCCAGCCATTTTCCATTTGTCATCAACATTTGATAGGAGTATTATTTCCCAGCAAGGACAATTTTGTAATAAGATCACCAATTTAAGACATTGTCTCATCTTTTGCCATCATTTTTTTCTCTCTCAAAGAATAGCATTTCTTGATTGATTACATTGTAGTACATTGTTTTGTGAACAACTTAAGGTTTAAGGTTAGCCTTATACTTTCGCATCACAAACCATATGATGAAAACACAACAATTTTAATGTTAAGCCAGTTTATGAAGGAGGCTAGGTAGTCAACTAATTAGCCATCAGAAATTTTATTTTCAACATTTGTTTAGCTATAACTATCATTAAGTTAAAAAACTAATTTCGTATGCATGTATTTAGAATTTAAATTTGATTTTTTTTTATCTTTATGCAGAACTTTTCTTAAATCTTAAAAGGTTATTTGTATAGACTAAAATGATCAAGACCATTAAGTCCTTTGGAGATTTTCAACATTTTTCAAATTATATATTCGAAACTCTATACTGTAAAGGATCGAGGATGTAGACAAAATAGCAAGAATATCTCCACTCCCTATGATTAATAAATGACTCCGCCCAGGAAAGTAATTTTTTTAAGGTAAAAGCATGATTATGGATGTTATCTTCATTAATAAACGCGCGAAATACTAGAACACTGTACACTTTTTGGTGTGATATCTGATTCTATCTAATTAAATCTGATGTGGTAGCCTTTGAGATTAATTAAATTAGTTTTTACAACTGATATCGTCGCAGCTGTGGTAAGATACGGGCCAGACTGTGTGTTTCGTACCTAAAGCATAGCATATTTAACAGTTATTTTAGTAATCAACCCACGGCATTGATTTCACTTCTTATTTTTCTAAAACGTTCAATTGTTGGGATACAAAATGAGATTTTTAAAGTAAAGCAGGTCATCTCTCCACGTTTTTGTTCATTGAAATCGGTTTGTTGACCAATAATCCTCATTTAGACTATGACAAAAATATTGAGCACAGACCCACTCTATAAAAGAAAAGGCAGTGAAGTCTTTAAAAAAAATGACACTAATTGGTGGTTTTGATACACATACCAGAATTTAAATCAACACACAAGTATTGAACATATTTAAAGGTTACACATCAATGTTTTTATGAAATATTCATTGTTTCGGATGATTTAAAAAAAGTTATTAGATTTATTGATATTTTAATGTTTCGTAATCTTATCCGTCCGTACATAGGCATTTTGCACGCCTTACATGTATCTACATGTACCAATTTTCTTTGAGGCAGACCTCATGAGAAATTTGTTTACCACACAGCCTTCTAAAACAGAGAATTATTGTTATGCATACCAAGACATGTACATGTACATGAACCTGCATACACTTATGGGCGGTGGAAATGGCAAAAAATACCGGAAAAATAAAATACCTTTTTTTTTTTAAATTTTAATGCCAATTAAAACTTATTAAATAAGATTAACCACATAATAAACAGCAGTTATTGCAAAACGAAAATGTATAAAAGCAAAACACAGCGAATAACACTAGAATTTTAAATGATCGGAAATTTACTACAAACATAGTTCATTGTCAAATAAATGAGAAGTACAATACTGGTATATCAAAATGGTCGTGCGGTTTCGCATAATACAGCACAAACAGAAATCAACATACCTAGGCGCGGAATGAACAGACAAACCTGTGCCGGATAATTATGCCAGTGCCAAGGTGGCATTTTTGCACCCGCTTAAGATGCAGTTTCGGAAAAATCCGTATAAACCAAATGATAGACCATTGTCTAGAGAGTATATAACCACTTTTGTTTTTAGTGTGTTTCACCTGACAGGTGATATATTTACCTTTAAGAATTAATATCCCATAGGAAAATGATAATTCCCATTGGAGAATTGATTCTCCTACAGGAAATATTGACAATCCTATAGGATTTTTTAAAATTCCTATAGGAATAATATTTCCTATAGGAGAATGGTATTTCCTGTAGGAATTTGATTCAGACAATGTAGATTTCCTATAGGATATTCAGTTTTCCTAGCAGATTTTATCAAATCCTATGATCGGAATTGTAATTCCTATAGGAAGTTCTTGTACTCCGATAGGAAATTTTAAGTTACCTATAGGAATTTTTTTTTCCTATGGGAAATATTATTTTCCTATAGGAATTTATTTTTGGAAGGTAAATATTACACCTGACAGGTGAGATACAATGATAACAAAGGTGGTTGTTAACTCTTTAAGCAATGGTCTATCATATGGCATATTTGAATTTGTGATATATGCAGCCAAAACGGGTGCAACAATGCCACCTTGGCACTGGCATAATTATCCGGCACAGTGTTAGACATAAAATCCAAACGAACGCTTTGGCGCAAATAGTCGTCGGGTGGCACTCTTGAGATTTTTTTTTACGTTTCTCTAGTCATTAAAATTCGTTTCATAATTACATTTTTTTCGGTATATTTTGCCCTTTCCGCAGCCCATATATTTTTTTTCACTACAAACTAGTATATATGCATCCAGAAAAGTTCTCTCTCAAAACAAATAAATGCCATTTTTATGAGTTACACGTAAGATTAATGAATAAATAATAAGCATGTTTAAGCGCTTGTTTATTGGAACGTCTTTGTCCTGAATGGATGAAAGAATACAACTAGATACATATATGTGCAGGTTTTCTGATCATCTGAAATGCTTTCGATGTGCTGTTGACAAATGGCGACGCCGTATATCTTGTACAAATACACCCTTTGATATTGAATGCTTAAAGACCAATGAATAATTACGGCGCCAAACTATCCCTAATATATTCTTTCAAATATAAATGGATTGATCCCAACGCTAAACAATGCTTTAAGCTTTGAATTATTTTTCAATATACAGAACTACATTGTTAATTGTTAATGACGGAGAGAGAACAGAATTTGCATTAAGAAATCAAAATAAAATTTTAAAAAAAATTGTAAATAATTCGAACCATTGTAACAAATAAAATTAAAGATAAAGATGTTGGTCAGAAAAAATAGAATTAAAAGATCAATGATTCTAAAATAAATGAATATATTTTAGTAGAATCTGCAATACTGCTATGCTGGTTTTTTAATTTTTCCATGATGCATGGTTGCAACTTTTGATTTGCAGGAGCTATTTTTGCTTCGTTATTCTACATGTTCATGTAAGAACAGAAGAGCAATTTCTGGAAGGTCCTCAAACATCTCTTATAGATAGAAAAGCCTACAATGCACCAAATAAAACAGACAAGTATTCGTGAGGATAACATTTAATCCGTGATTCTGAGAGGCCATTATCGGTGTAAACATTCCAACAAAGCACAAACATCAAGTAAAGGACACCAGCGATGATATGATATTATAACATAACCGTCCAAACAGCAACAAACCACAGCCTCTATGTTGATTTTCTTGTTGGCGGGCAGCAATCTGGGTTATCATTCTCTTAGATATGAAAAAGGAGACCGACCTTCTCAAATAATATTGTTAAAACCATAAACATCACATTTGGAAAGTTCACCATTTCATAAAGCCGTTATAAAGAGCCCTAATTTAAGTGTCACACCCCCACAGTGGCCGAGAGAGAGAAAGAATTCCTTGCTCCACTGATAGTCAGGGTGATTCTGAGCAGTGTAAAATACTGGCAGCAAGCTTACACGTGTACAAGTACTTCTCAGTGTTGATATCAAGGGAATACCACTTAACGAATACCTGTTATATAATTAATAGGCACAGAATGCAGACACAAGAACAAGATCATGGTTGCTTTCATTAGGTACAGTAAAACTCGTTTAGTATACGAACACGAATATAGCGAATTCTCGGATATAGCGAAGTGTTTTGAGTCCCCGGTCAAATTCTTAACAAATCTTTGCAAAATTTTACGGTTATAACGAATTTACGGATATAGCGAACTGATTTTGAGTCCAGTAGAGGTAAATAATAACAACATTTTTACAATTTTATAACGAATTTCTTTACAGTTAAAAAAGTTTGCACTACCATTTAGCATAATTGTTCGAATGAATTTTTTTTTCATATAAATTTTTTCGACTCACAATCCGATTATCAAAGGTATCAAAGTAATGTAATTCTTATTTTAAGCCTCAATCAGCGAAAGTTATAGTCTGGTGAAAGAAAACATGTATATAGTGAATTCGCTATAATAGTTATTATTACGAATTCGTTATACGGATATAACGAATTACGGATATTATAATGAATTACGGATATAACGAAGTAAATTCTTTGGTCCCTAAAATTTCGCTATAGCCTAGTTTTACTGTACTCGGATCTACTTTAAGGTTGGTTTTTTGTTAAGGGAAAGGGGGGGGGGGGGAGGTTCTGGTCAAATGCTTTGTAGAGGAAAGCATTGTTAAAGAACTACGAATTCCTTTCTTTGATTTAACACTTTTGATTAAAACATCAAATTTTATTTTTATAGAACACAAGGAAGGACAATCAAGTATCACATAACGAAGATTAAAAGACAAATCTTGGGCTTAAAAAATGTACTTATGATTTTATCTATACCAGGAATCTTTTTAAAATCCCATTACGTTTCTGCAACCTTTGCAAAGAGTACATTGCAGTTCTATAAATTTTTCATCCCACATTCCTATAATTAATCGATTTCCAACGATTTAATCCCGATACAACCGCGAGCACGTGAATAATTAACACGTGGGTTGTCGGTCGGGTACACCTAGAAGTACTTCTGTTCTCTAATCCATCACCTGCCAAGATCACGGATGAGACGAAATTCAGTGAATTGAATAATTAGGACATATTATACTGTTCAAACGTGATAACTAACTTTCATGAACTAACTAGTAAATATTCGTGATTTACGAATTGCAGTGCAGTTCAAATCTGATTCATAGATAAGATCAAAGGATGTTACTTGGCAGAGGTATTGTTTATAAAGTGAAATGCATAAAATTACAAGGTTGAATAAATATTCATTCACAAGAACATTGAATTTCAGTATTTTTGTAGCGTAATAATATTTCAAGATAACTTTAAGAAATCATTATGCAGTGACTGTCGTGTTTTAGAATTTTACACGTTACTTTGGAATTGCCAAGCGGATATGGTTTTATTTTGAAAATACTAAATATTTCTTTTATAATTACAGGAGATTTGGATCCATATTCGGAATTATTACACGTCAACGAATCAAATATTAGTATCGCCACTGACATGGCAATAGAACAGACCAATGGACTGATGGTATTCGGACATTGGTTCACTAAGATCCATGGCTATGCCAGCTTGTTTACTTGTATTTTTGGGATTTTCACCAATCTCTTTAACATTTCAATCCTGACGCGGAAGGATATGTGGAATCCCACTAACTGCCTTCTGACGTGGCTAGCGGTCTCCGACATCCTGACCATGATTCCCTACATTCCATTTTCTCTCCATTTCTACTGTATTCACAATTTTGATGAAATATCAGAGGAAAAGTTTTCTCGAGGATGGACAACCTACATGCTTGTCCTTGTCAATTTAGCCGCTACTACTCACACGATTTCAATATGGCTGGGTGTTTCTCTGGCCGTTTTCCGGTTTACACAGCTTCGGAACACTGCGAAAGGACCCCTAGCTCGTAAGAGAAGCATGCGTCAGGTGAAGTGCACTACTATATTAGTGTATATTTTATCTACACTTTGTTTAATTCCAAATTACATGACAAATAAGGTTGTACAACAGACGTTGGATACCAACATGACCATTTATGTCCTCAATGATCTAAAATTAGCGACCAATGAGACAGAGCCGATCGTGCTCGCCAACGTACTGTCATACGCAATTATAGCTAAGTTCATTCCTTGTGCTCTTATGATTGTGTTCGGAGGGTCTTTGTTATACAGTCTTGGAATCAAGGGTAGACATCGAAGGACCAGGCTGTCTGCAGGACAACCCCCAGCAAAACGAGGCACCAAGCACTCAAAGACGACCAAAATGTTACTTGTTGTGATTATTCTATTTTTAGTGACGGAATTCCCGCAAGGTATTGTGATTTTCATGAGTGCCATTGTTCCCGAGTTTTACAAGTCCGTCTATGTGCCTTTAGGAGATTTCATGGATTTCCTTGCCCTAGTAAACAACGCCATTAATTTTGTCTTGTACTGTAGCATGAGCAATCAATTCCGGTCTAGATTTTTGGAGATGTACTGTAATAGAAGGCGTGGCTTTAAATACACCAATAAGTTCAGTTTTACTTATTCTTTGTCTTCGTTTACAAAGAATACCTCTGTGATCGACCATTCCCTGAAAAAATGAACCATCAGACTCAAAATGTTGTTATTGCCAAAGAAATCATTGAAATCATAAACTCATCTTCGTTATACGTTGTACCGTTTGATTAATTCATTTGTTTACTTATATTTAAAGGAATTGTAGATGAGTGATCTCTTTTGATTTTTTTACTGATGAAATAAATAAAAACTATGTTGATCGGACTGTATTAGTCGGGGTCCATTGTATCTGGCTCGTACTGTGTCAGAGGATGAAAGGTTAATACAACAATGGAACTCGCGCTACATCATCGGGTATTTCGCACAATGCTTACAATGTCGTATCATAGTCACAGGGGCCAAGCCCGTTTTAACATTAGTTTCAATGTATCCATAAATAAAGAAAGGGGTCGAACTCTGACCCAAATAAAAAACCACCAGCTCGCTTCAAAAGCCTAATAAATCAGTTAATTTTTAAAACACTCGCAATATACATGTATTTTTCGGAAAAGTAATGTCTGAGATACACTCATGCCGAATTTCAAGTTGATGGGTCTTAAAATAGCGGAGATATACGTCATTATTTTCTCGAAGTCGTTAGTTTATTTTTACTCGGACATTTACCGGTCCAGGGCTCACGATGGGATTTTGCCTCTGACAACAGCAGTATTGCAACAAGTCGAGAAACCTTCGCACTAATCTTTGAAAATCTTACATCAAATGCCCCTGTGATCATAGTATGTGAAACGTCATGTTCGCGCAGTGCATGAAGGTGTTATTGTGTATGAATAATGTTAGCTTACGACAGCCACGTCTCATCCAGCTGTTTGTTTCTTCAGTAAATCAGTGAAACTGTAAGCAAGCAGATATATTTCCTGTCTCTCTTTCAGCTCGTATACGCTACATGTACTGGTTAATGTTGATTTCCCGCTATTTACTGACGATATCTCCTATGTCATAAAAAATTATATCACGCATTTATAAATTCTCTCACATTTTAATCGGCTTGAACATTTACGTCTTAATACAGGATTATTTTGTTATTGCAAGGCCGTTAAATCCTCCCACCCCCTTTTTGTACTTTTAATTAATGATCATTGATGATCTAAAAGTACTAATTGGATTGCATGTTACTAGTATATTTAAAAAGATAGTCCTTATTTGACATACATGAGTCTATATATTGAAATAAATCAAATATGTTAAAATCGAAGATAGATACCCAAATACATGTACTACTACATACTATAGCATTGAATCATGATTTTTTGAAGTATACAGTCTCATAACTGCAGCAGTGTGTGCATACAAATTGAGTAACGCGCGTTAGCGCGATATGAAAATTTGTATGCAAGCATCGCTGCAGTTATGAGACTGTATACTTAAAAAAATCATGATTTAATGCTTATATTTACATTATTTTAACTTCATGCCTTGTCTGAAAATGTGATTTATACCTTAAAATTCCTATCTTATCCTAAGGGTAAGTTCATATTTATGGAAGAGCCACAGTAACAGACGAAAGCATGAACTTTGATTTTCGCTTGTGACATTGTAATTAACAGCGTTCAACGTTTGTGACGTCATAATAAAACTCGTCATTTTAACCTTTGAGTACCCTGTGTGCATTACAGTGTTATAACTGCCGTATCTTTCAACACACTTTACAAGCAAAAAATGTGTGGAATGTAAATATATAGAAAAAAAAGCATGTACAGTACGTAATGTTTTGTTAATTTAAGTTTATCCAATCCAATGTCAGTTCCATGGCTGTCATATTTTCATCAAGTGCGCATATTATGCATCTATGTGCCGATTAATACCCGGTATTTATATTAAATATTGGATGGGGGGAGTTGAGAAATATTTTCTGAAATTTAACGATATACGTAAATTTCAGAAACTGGAACTTTCAACTAGGGGAAGGGGGTTGCGGACCCCTTGACCCGACCCCCCCCCCCCCCCACCCCCGTCAAGATCCGCACATGCATGTACCCACAATGAATAACATTTTCTTGTGCCCTTGGAAGGAGAATATACTTCGCTGATGACGTCTTGAGTTGTTTTTTTATAATCTTATGTCATGAGGAATGGTTTTTTTTTTCGATTTTTCGATTGAGTACGTTTACTGTTATTTGTTCAGCATTGTGAATACTCCTTCTAAACGTTTTTTTTTTAATCTTAATCTTTTGACAATGTGAAACTGGGAAAAATACTCGTCGAAATGTTACATCATTGTTTTAACAACTTGGAAATACAAAGAAAAATCAAGCCTTTTACAATGAATGATTGATAAAGTGAGCTCATTAATTTTCCTCTGCAAGTATTTTCTGCAAGCGTTGGAAACTGATTGCCGACAATAGAAGAAAAATTTGCGCCTATGAGCGAACAGAGGAGTTGATTTAATAAAATCAGTTCCACAAAAGACGGTCATATTTTATATAATAGTACATTTGTAGTTTCGGTGCAGATAAATTGGTCTAACTGATGATTACAGAAATATCAGTTGTGTCAAAGTGAATATAAAAAAAAATATAATTATAGATCTATTTTACGGCGGGATGATTGAAAAGGCAGTTCAGTTCATTTATTCACTCAAAACCATTTCAAACATATGGTACATGAGGACAAATATAACATTAAAATATACATATAAATTGGGTCAGAAATACAAAAGTACAAAAACATACATGTATATTTATAAGGTTTATATAGTTGAGAAACGTTATACATGTACATGTATAAGTTGAAACTCATGAAGGACAGACTACCTCGTATATCTTTGTTATAAACATACACAATTTTCTCAAAAATTTCATATTACATTTTGTCATAAGGTACGAAAATTTTAGCACATTTGGTCTAGCTGAAAATGTTTTATCTATAAACTTGTTCCGAACTTGTGATATTGCATCACATTCTAAAATGTATAATGAAATTCATCGGCTATACTTTTGTGTTACAGAGAGGACAAATTCTTTCATTTAATGCGATACCTTCCCATCTTCCCAGTTTAACTAGTAGATGGTGATTTGAAGTACACATTTTAAAGGAATTTTTCTGAATTTCAGGGGTAAAATATCTAAATATTTTTCATATCCAAAATTTATTTTAAAATTTCTATATGCAACTCCTTTTGGTGAATTATTTATATCAACATGCCAATTTTGAATAAATTGATCTTGTAATCTCTGTTTGACTGCCGTTGAAACCCATTTTTGGTTAATATTATTTAAAAACTGACTATGCCAAACATTTGATAAACCACATGAGTTAAAAATATGGGTTAGTACTGGTTGTATTTTCAGTCTGAGTTAACTCGTACCGGTATAATATATTTGTAATGCTTGTATTAGTACTAGAAATTAATTTACACCAGCATGATACCATTCTAGTAAATACAATTACAGATAAAGGAAAACGACCTGTTTCTACGTAAACCATATAGTTTGGAGTACTACTTTTTAAACATAAAATGTGCTTTAAAAACTTTAAGTGAACACGTTTAATACTATCAAGTTTTTCAAAAACCCATACTTTGCAACCATATAGCAATACAGGTACAACCATTTTATCAAAGAGTTCTAACTGACATGTAACTGGTAGATTAAATTGTCTAATTTTTTTAATGCCATCATACATTGCCTAAATAGTAGTTTATTTTACATTATGTCAATATTCATATAAAGAAATATATATAAGACAATACAAGTACATGACGGTAAAATGTCGGGATATTTTTTTCATAGGGTATAGGGGAATGTTTTTATTCATGCATATTTGCAGAACTGCGTTTTCATTATCTTATATCTGATTTAAATCATTGGTATACTTCATTCGACTTAAGTTCGCTCGGCTAGTGTTAAAAAAAACGATATGACTTGGAGCGAATGACCAGGGGACGAATTAACTCGAGTCATCATTGGTGCACCACTTGTGCGCTATATCGTTAAACGATCGAATGAAGGTTTCAAAAATAGGAATAGCAAAAAACAATATAATATATTTTAAATCAAATGTTTTCTTGAAATTTTTTTTATGTCCAAAGCCGAGTTTTTTAATGAGATCTGTAAACGGGATTTGACCTATGATTAAACACGAAAAGAAAGTTGTCTCCTTTAATGAAATCCTTTAGATTCGCAAAACGTTGATCTCAAGAGCCCCGCTCTTCATGCGAACTATGCTCTACATAACCCTCGTTAGCGGGTTTTGTACGTCATGTAAATATTATCAGTAATGAACGCTACCTTCATAACCCGTATGAACCATCAAAGAAAGCATTTTATTACGGGCCGCCAGAAGGCGGTCCGTTATTTGATATACATTTAGATATTGTAACTGCGTTTCTGCGGGGTAGTTTTTTTTTAAATAGAATTAATTTCATGCTTATTTTCCTGAATTAAAAGTAAATTTGCAAGTAGAAATATGTTTTATGCCTTTAAAAAAAATTATTACATTTTTTTTGTTTTACTCGTAAATGTAAAGTAGGCCATAGACTGTCGTGTTAGGCGCGTTTTATCGAGACTATAATCTATTCGGAAAATTTCGGAGTTTTTCATTCTTTTTAAAACAATGTATCGGGATCGGTATACGGGACATACTAAAGACCTGAAACACCTGAATGACATGAAATTTTATATAAATGATATATTTGAATTTCTATGTTCTACATCAAATAAAATGACTTTGTGCGTGTATTTATTATATTTCCATGTGAAATGTTGTAGAAAAATATATTGAAATGACACCCATACACATCATTTACGCAAAAATATGAAGGACCTGAAAAACTTGAATGACTTAAAAATTAGAGCTGACGTGATTTATTTTTTTTTCTTTTGAGATCCTCATGCAATTAAATAACTATGCTTATCTTCATAAAATGAAGTGTAGATAAGATTTATAATTCCATTTAGGAGAAAAATTGTCCTGCTTTTTTACCTTTTAGAATTGTGCAGTTTCTACCGGATGAGCATGATCTTACATGTACCTTTAAAATAATCCACTTCCATTTTATTATCTGGTCCCTTGAAATCATATAAACTAATGCATTAAGTTTTAATTCAATACAATGCAACAAAAAATAAAAATGATTTGAAATACACAAACTCCAAGAGAATAATGACGAGTTGAACTTTGTATTTGAATAATGTACAAATCAATGTGTTCCCCATTACTTCATAATATGGCAATAGTCATACAATTACCGTTAGAAATACTAAGTCTTACAGTAACGAACTCGATTCTTAATGATGATAATAAAATGTTAAACTACAAAACGTGTTGATGAAAATATATTAAAATTAACCATCAAAATTAGTGCAACCAACTCGTTATTTTCTTCTTTGAGGTGTGTTTTTAATGTATAAACAGCCATGCAACAACAATTATATTTTTTGCAGCCCATTTGACGCCTGCGTCAATATGTTTTTTTGTTGTTTATATTTACAGCTCTCTTTTAACAAATAAATTAATTGATCGTAAAAAAAGGTAAAATTTACAATTTATTGCTAATGTACATCAGGAAGTTAGATGATAGCCAACTACATGAAGTCTTAGATGGGAAGTCTGGCATCATCATGATTTATATTTTGTGCAGTCCGGGATTTTTCTTAGGTTGCCGAAGGTTTCGATCGATAAACTGGTTAAAACTGGATTGTGTAGATTTAAGTCCTGTCAATTTCTATATATATTTACATTTTCCAGTACATTTTCCAGTGTCTATGCCTGTGATAACACTACGTATCGATTTTGTACTATATAACTCATAAAGCCAAATTGAGGCGCCAGCAGGGTTTGCTTATTCATATTCAAACATTTAATCGTACGATGGTTTAAAATGATATAAATCTATCATAAAGCCCTTCGGGCTTTATTGGATTTGATCACGCCCCGACCAAAATTATCACCTCATAATACTCAAAGAATGATTCCTTATTCCTTATATAGAGCTATGATAGAGAGATAATGTACGATAGAAAAAATCTTACAATTTTTGCCATATATTGATTTCAATAGTTTTTCGCTGACAAGTACATGTAAGTGTGTTTATGAATAAAATCAGCAAAATGTAATGGAAACGGTAACATTGGACGGACTATTGGTGAAATCGAGAACCTAATACATGTAACTATAATCCGTAGTCCTGTTTTCAAAATAGAGTGTAATATGTACAGTAACTACTAAGATGCACAACTTTCCTCAATATGATTACAACTGATCTCTATGACCCTCTTTGCTTTAAGTACTAATTTTCTATAATTAACTTCACTCTCTGACAATAATTCAGCTTAATTATAAACACACAGTTCTGTGTTTCAATGACTGAATTATTCATGTAAAGCACAGTCCACGTTCTGCAATAGAGTATTAGTAAAACAAAATTCTATTGTTTCTCTTCATATTTTGGGATTTTTTTGACACCCCCATCCCCCAACTGCAGAAAAAATTATACCAGCACAGCACATATGATTTCAGTACTATTTATCGATCGTGTCAGATAATAAAATGCCTATCAATATCATTGTTTGTGGTAAGGTCAATCTGTATGATTATTTCTGAATTTTTTGTTTCCATACAGGGCTAGCAAAGCAATTCAAATGAATAATCTTTATGCAATTCTTGGCAAAAAAACCCCTAACATTTTATTGACACTTCCAATGTCATTGGATATTTGTCCAATTATAGCTTTTTGCTCATTTTTAAATTGTTAATTAGTTAAGTGCAATTATACGGTTATTAGGCGAATTGTCGATATTGGGCCCTAGGGAAAATGACACGAGATCTCTGGGTGTTGTCGGATGACCCACGACCTGTCGAACAGCCAGGTGAAAAGAGACGCACTGTGTACACTCTTTATTTGTACTGGTGACACGAATATAATTGCAGAGAATTATTGATGAATTGCATCAAACATTCTCTAAATGCGTGCTGATTCGGTCAAATGCAAGGAAGTTGATGTAAATGCATGTAGCATGCCATTTGTTGCGTTTTGATATCTTTTGATATCTTTTTTTTCCCCAGTCCTACTTGGTCTCCCACCAAGTTAGTTAACAATCCACAGCATTTTGGTTGCTTTAGTTCGATGCTTGAATTCATACCATGCAAAATGGGTATAATGACGCCCGTTACCCTTTTCAACCAAAACGATTTAAAAATTCATTCGAAATGATTAATAGATGATTTGTTTCCGGCAGATAAAAATCTCAATTTGTTTTGAAGACTTCAAATAACGATCATTCAATAGCTGGCATATTATGAATTTTTTAACACAATTTTTAATTTATAAATGTCATATAATTAACACAAGAATTCTTTATTAGATATATCAAGTTTCCCCCCTATTTTTTCCACTTTACTGTATAACGTTTAAAGAAAGTTTCTATGAATATCACTATGATAGATAGTGTCCTTCCACAAATTCATTTAAAAATTAAATTTGTTGTTATGACTATTTTAAAATAGTCATAACAACAAATTTAATTTTTAAATGAATTTGTGGAAGGACAATAGACTGACTATACATGTACACATTGTATTGCCAACACCATTAAAATTTAGTTAAGTTCTTAATCTAATCAAACCGAATATGGCAAAATTATTGTTTTTGCCGAGCAATTACCATTTGGTACATACAAGAGGCATAAAAGCCATATTGCTCACCTAACAACTATTTCTATCTGAAGCAGCTACTACAGTAACTCTCTCTCTCTCTCTCTCTCTCTCTCTCTCTCTCTCTCTCTCTCTCTCTCTCTCTCTCTCCACACATTCACAACATAATAGAGGCAACAGTATGGTTTGATCTTGAAAATTATCCAAACTGACCTATAACTATATCCCATGAATTATCACAGACCATAATTACGTTTTCTGAGAAGAAATTTTATGTCAAATTAAATACCTTCCTCGCCCCACCCCATTCTTTCAACAATTTAACAGTCATAAATTCTATGACCTCAAGGGATAACTATTAATAAGAGTTCGAGTCCGAATTTCCGTTTGAGATTTTGAAATTTTGAGATAAAATGGTAGTAACAGTATTTTGGTAAAATATGGTGATGTATAACATCATTATATATTTGTCAATTAAGGATAACACGTTTTGGCACTAGATATTTTGAATTTTCAATATTTTTGTAATGTGTGTCATTTGAATATCTAAAAGAAAAAAGTGAGATAAAATTAACAGAAAATATGCAAAATTATGTTGACTAACAAAATTAAATCTTAACTTTGAATATTACAGTACTACCAAGAATTTGTCAGTGAAAAACCAAATCTGAAAAGTTTATGTCCGAATTTCCTCCGTTTGGCTAAAAGTCCAACTTTGATTGAGCTTAATTCCTTAATATAGTAAAAAAATCGAATGGTTTGTCAATAATAATTAATTTCATGAATACTTTTACTGTTTAGAACAAATTTTACTCATGACATTGAACTTTATTACAATTCGAATTTGAGAACTCAAACCCTGAGTAAACAACGTCCTTAATTCATATACATGTATTATAAATTCCGTTCTGTCTGTCTCTGAAAGCTTTCAAGAGAGCTAGTAATAACTGCATGTAGCTTAGGATAAATCCGAAAAATATTAAGGAATGTGTGAATTTTGCTTGCAAACCACTTGTTATTCATGTACAAATATGAAACAATCCGTTTTCAGAAGATGAAACTTCTTTAAACCCCTTGAAAAAATTCTGAGCAAATGTAGAGATAAAACTATATAAAAGAGACATAAGTTAATATCATGTGGAACCAATGATTTCAAATCCCTCAGCTTTGTGTCGTGACATAACGAACTTGGTGAGACATTTCGAGACTGCAACTGACATCACCGAAAGGTTATTATTTCATTGGAATGAATTGACAATAACAACGAAAATGACAACGACATTTTGTTTTCTCTTCAGGGTGATTACAGCGTTGAGTAAACATATAAACAAACATGGTATTCCAAAACACTTGCGAAAAGAAAAAACAAAATGAAAATAAGCTTGAAAAACAACATGTAACTCCTATTTAATCAAGTAGCTTGCAATTTCAAAAAAGTTGCTGATCATTACTTTGAAGGAATAAAACTCGTCAAACTAGAAATACACTTGATCATAATAGTAAGTCTCTGCAGGTTTTTCTTCACCGTTTCCGTCATGGAAGTGAATGACTTGTACTTAATGCGACAACGTACAATCAACAGCTCAGCCAGCGACTGAATGGCCAAACCCATAACAAAACATCTTCCGCCAGGTACAGTTAACTTCCTGTCATCAAATATACTAGAATTACTCTTTTAATCAAGGTAGATGTACAATCGCAACTTCTCGGGCCTTTCCGGCAGGCTCGGAAAAACACCTAGAATGTATTATCTAGGCGTCCATGACAACCCCCCTTTTTATAAAACTTAATATAAATACAACACATTTTACGATCTGTTGAGATGTAAGCAAGACTTCAATAAAGTAAATGATATACCCTAAAATATAACACAGAAGCGACTTATAAGGCTGTCTAGCCGATACTTATTTAATGGGAAGCGACTCCATTTTGTATAAAATTCTAACACCCGGTAATGTTAATACATTCGAGGTGTTTTTCCGAGCCTGCTGGAAAGGCCCGAGAAGCTGCGATTGGGTAGATGTATAATCCTTTGCAATCTAATAATATCAGTTGCTTGTTCTGGGCTTTCCTAATTACAATATAACTTCTATCTACAAAACACAGAAAATCAAAACTATCATGTGTTGATTCTTCTCTCTTAAGGTCGTATCTAAAGTTTTTCGCTTTCAGTAACTCCGTTCTCGTTCACGACTTGAATGCTAGCCTCGGTGTCAATTGTTTTTGTTTCGAGGGCTGACTCCTGGGAGTCACTCAGTGTTGCCTTACAGAGTTTGTCAATAACCACCGCTCCAACGATGATTGTCATAGTATTACTTGTTGTCCGGATACGATCACTGCAAAAGATTCTAAAAGTGTATTTGGGAACAGTTGATTGTCCGAGTTACAATGCTTTCCTTAAACCTCTTTTTATAAAACTCACAATTTTTTCAATCAAAATAGTGATCATGAGAAACTTGATACTCAGTGGAACTGATAGAAAACAATTTTTTTCTTGATGCGCTCACTATTCCCCTCTCTTTATGCTTATTTTTTCTCTCTCTCTCTCTCTCTCTCTCTCTCTCTCTCTCTCTCTCTCTCTCTTAAAAAAACACTCATGTAACTTTGTCAAGGCCTCTACAGTCTCCAATTATCTAGAGTATCTTATATTTTACATAAATGTATGTATGAAGTAAAAATTAATAGAAAAGGTAAAAATTATCATGACTCACTTGTACCATTCCAAAGCCATAAGTAAACCGATGTTGTGAACCTGAACGTCCAAAGACGATAAAACAACAAGTATGGAAACGATGCTGGCGCTAGGTACAGACGGAACCGCTAGAGAGCCGACAGCTGACAGCAACCTACAGCAACAAACAGTTGATAATTATAGGGAACCAACAGATGACAGCAACCTACAGCACAAACAGTTTTTAATGATAGAGAACCAACTGATGACAGCAACCTACAGCACAAACAGTTGACACTGACAGGGAACCAACAGAGGACAGCAACCTACAGCAACAAACAGTTGATAATGATAGGGAACCAACAGATGACAGCAACCTACAGCAACAAACAGTTGTTAATGATAGGGAACAAACCGATGACAGCAACCTACACCAACGAACAACTGATAATGATAGAGAACGAACAGATGACAGCAACCTACAGCAACAAACAGTTGACACTGACAGGGAACCAACAGATGACAGCAACCTACAGTAACAAACAGTTGATGATGATAGGAAACCAACCGATGACAGCAACCTACAGCAACAAACAGTTGTTAATGATAGGGAACCAAACAATGACAGCAACCTACAGCGCAAACAGTTGGTATTGATAGGGAACCAACAGAAGACAGCAACTTACAGCAACAAACAGTTGATAATGATAGGGAACCAACAGATGACAGCAACCTACAGCAACAAACAGTTGTTAATGATAGGGAACAAACCGATGACAGCAACCTACACCAACGAACAACTGATAATGATAGAGAACGAACAGATGACAGCAACCTACAGCAACAAACAGTTGACACTGACAGGGAACCAACAGATGACAGCAACCTACAGCAACAAACAGTTGATGATGATAGGAAACAAACCGATGACAGCAACCTACAGCAACAAACAGTTGTTAATGATAGGGAACCAAACGATGACAACAACCTACAGCAACAAACAGTTGATATTGATAGGGAACCAACAGAAGACAGCAACTTACAGCAACAAACAGTTGATAATGATATGGAGCCAACAGATGACAGCAACCTTTTGCAACAAACAATTGATAATGATACATATAGGTAACCAACAGAGGACAGCAACCTACAGCAACAAACAGTTGATAATGATAGGGAATCAACAGATTACAGCAACCTACAACAACATACAGTTGATAATGATAGAGAAACAACAGATGACAGAACCTAAAACAACAAACAACTGAAAGTGACAGAAAACCAATAGTTGACAGCAATATTCAACGAAAAAATATTGACAATGTTAGAGAGCTGACAGCTGATAGCAACCTACAACTACAAACAATTGACAGTGACAGAGAACTGACAGCAACATACATCAACAAAAAGATGATAGTGATAGTTGACAAAAGTTGACAACAAACTTCAAAAGCTGGGCAGTATAACTGGTAAAGAGGTATTGACAAAACCAGTTGACAGTAATCTTAACAAGAGGCCCATGGGCCACATCGCTCACCTGAGGAACAATAGGTATGATAAAATCAGCTTAATGGAGTCATAATACAAACAATCTGGACAATGTGCAATAATACATGTAGATCCTGTATAAATAAAATCCATTTTTCCCGCTGGATATTCTTATGTTTATAATCATTAGTCCCTTTTCTAACAGGATGATTTTATAGTCATATCACATGTTGAGTATTGCAGTCCTCAAAAAGATCCTTTACAATTGTTTATATATGGGATATTAAGCTACATCAAACTCTGAACCTTCTTGTGAGGCCGAAGAATTGCCCTGGAGCCAAAGTCTTAACAATTATAAAGAAACATCTGGCTGATTAGTTTCTGAGAAGAAGATTTCAAAAGATTTACTCTATATATTCCTATGTAAAACTTTAACACCCCCCCCCCCCTATGTGGCCTCACCCTACCCCCAGGGATCATGTTTTCACAACTTTGAATCTACACTACCTGAGGATACTTCCACACAAGTTTCAGCTTTCCTGGCAGATTAGTTTCTGAGAAGATGTTTAAATATTTACTCTATAAATTCCTATGTAAAACTTCGACCCCCCATTGTGCCGCACCCTACCCCCCGGGATCATGATTTTCACAACTTTGAATCTACACTGCCTGAGGATGCTTCCACACGAGTTCCAGCTTTCCTGGCTGATTAGTTTCTGAGAAGAAGATGTTCAAAGATTTACTCTATATATTCCTATGTAAAACTTCGACCCCCCCCCCCATTGTGGCCCCACCCTACCCCTGGGGGTCATGATTTTCACAACTTTGAATTTGCACTACCTGAGGATGCTTCCACACAAGTTTCAGCTTTCCTGGCTGATTAGTTTCTGAGAAGACGATTTTTAAAGATTTACTATATATTCCAATGTAAAACTTTAACACCCCCCCCAATGTGGCCTCACCCTACCCCCAGGGATCATGATTTTCACTACTTTGAATCTACATTGCCTGAGGATGCTTCCAAACAAGTTTCAGCTTTCCTGGCTGATTAGTTTCTGAGAAGAAGAATTTTAAAGATTTACTCTATATATTCCTATGTAAAACTTCGACCCTCCATTGTGCCCCACCCTACCCCCAGGGATCATGATTTTCACAACTTTGAATCAGCACTACCTGAGGATGCTTCCACATAAGTTTCAGCTTTCCTGGCTGATTAGTTTCTGAGAAGATTTTAAAGATTTACTCTATATATAAATTCCTATGTTTAACTTCGACCCCCCATTGTGGCTCCACCCTACCCCTGGGGGGTCATGATTTTCACAACTTTAAATCTACACTACCTGAGAATGCTTCTACACAAGTGTCAGCTTTCTTGGCTGATTAGTTTCTGAGAAGACGATTTTTAAAGATTTACTCTATATATTCCTATGTAAAACTTCGACCACCCCATTGTGGCCCCACCCAACCCCTGGGGGTCATGAATTTCACAACTTTGAATCTACACTACCTGATAATACTTCCACACAAGTTTCTTCAGCTTTCCTTGCTGATTAGTTTCTGAGAAGAAGATTTTTAAAGATTTACTCTATATATTCCTATGTAAAACTTCGACCCCCATTGTGGCCCCACCCTACCCCCAAGGGTCATGGTTTTCACAACTTTAAATCTACACTACCTGAGGATGCTTCCACGCAGGTTTCAGCTTTCCTGGCAGATTAGTTTCTCAGGAGACGATTTTTAAAGATTTACTCTATATATTCCTATGTAAAACTTCGACCCCCCCCCATTGTGGCCCCACCCTAAATCCAGGGGTCATGAATTTCACAACTTTGAATTTACACTACCTGAGAATGCTTCCACACAAGTTTCAGCTTTCCTGGCTGATAAGTTTCTGAGAAGAAGATTTTAAAAAATTTACTCTATATATTCCTATGTAAAACTTCGACCTCCATTGTGGCCCCATCCTACCCCTGGGGGTCATGATTTTCACAACTTTGAATCTACACTACCTGAGGATGCTTCCACACAAGTTTCAGCTTTCCTGGCTGATTAATTTCTGAGAAGACGATTTTTAAAGATTTACTCAATATATTCCTATGTAAAACTTCGACCTCCATTGTGGCCCCGCCCTACCCCTGGGGGTCATGATTTTCACAACTTTGAATCTACACTACCTGAGGATGCTTCCACACAAGTTTCAGCTTTCCTGGCTGATTAATTTCTGAGAAGACGATTTTTAAAGATTTACTCAATATATTCCTATGTAAAACTTTGACCCCCCATTGTGGCCCCGCCCTACCCCTAGGGGTCATGATTTTCACAACTTTGAATCTACACTACCTGAGGATGCTTCCACACAAGTTTCAGCTTTCCTGGCTGATTAATTTCTGAGAAGACGATTTTTAAAAATTTACTCAATATATTCCTATGTAAAACTTTGACCCCCCAATGTGGCCCCACCCTACCCCTAGGGATCATGAATTTCACAACTTTGAATCTAAACTACCTGAGGATGCTGCCACACACATTTCAACTTTCCTGGCTGATTAGTTTCTGAGAAGAAGATTTTTAAAGATTTACTCTATATATTCCTATGTAAAACTTTGACCCCCCATTGTGGCCCCACCCTACCCCCGGGGGTCATGAATTTCACAACTTTGAATCTACACTACCAGAGAATGCTTCCACACAAGTTTCAGCTTTCCTGGCTTTCTGGTTCTTGAGAAGAAGATTTTTGAAAATTTCTCGAAATGTTTCATTAATTTCTAATTATCTCCCCTTGAAAACGAGTGTGACCCTTAATTTTCACAACTTTGAATCCCCTTTACCTAAGGATTATTTGTGCCAAGTTTGGTTGAAATTGGCCCAGTAGTTCTTGAGAAGATGTTGAAAATGTTGAAAACGGGCAGACAGACAGACGGACAGACGGACGACAGACAAAATGTGATCAGAATAGCTCACTTGAGCTTTCAGCTCAGGTGAGCTAAAAACTGCATGGTATATGATGGTGTACAGTTAAAAAGAAGAACATGTAAATAGCTATAGACAGTAGCTGTTGACAATAAACTGTCAGAACTATCCATCTAATAAACCTAAAACAGATTTTGTTAATATTTTGGGTTATTGAGGGGAAACCATGGGGATAGGATCCATATACATTTATACTGGTACTTAATTATTAATTAAACTTCATATTCATCTTTGATTACAACATCTTGGTTATAATCGATTGGTAAGTCAAATTATCATATAATTATTTTCCTCGTTGAGATATGCACTTTCCAGCTGCCTACCCTATCAGCAGTGTATTGGAGACACCTAGTGGCATGCCCTCTAATTGTACCATAAAGAGGGCCGATAAACAGATGAATAAACAGCTTCCCATTCGTTCAAGGGTGGCTCCAACTGGCACCAGAAAATTAGAAATCCGTGAGTCCACGTGTAGCTTTACGTCCAGAATCCTCAGCATTTCCGGTATGCCAATGGCTCTACCATGCAAGAGAAAATAACTAAAGTTGGTTTGAGGTCTCTTATTATGAAGAATATCAAAACATATTGCTGGACTTAGTTATAAACAACTTAATATGTTTCGAATTCATTTTTTGAAAAAAGATTTATGATTTATATGTGTAGAACTTTGCATATGATAAAACAGCTAAAAATGTGAACTTTAAATGCATGTGCCATATATTATTTGGACATGGCTAATCACATTTTGTAGTAAGATGGCGCTCACGTGCTTGGGGGCCCAAATACCGTCAGCCAGGGTCGGAGACAGACAGCAAGGAAGAACAGAGGGTTCTTCCTGGTTGCAATGAAATATGTTATAGGGATGAGGACCAGCTGATGGAAGACGATCCCGACAGAATGCGCCAGTACGAACATTCCAAGGCTGCTAAACACTGAGGCAATGTCGGACGCCTTCAAAATGGCGGCCGCAATCAGACTGGCGACTCCAACGGGCGTCAACCTTTAAAGGATAGAAAGAGAGAACTGGACTAACATGTACTTTTACAGTTTTTATATTGTATAGAATTTCACAAGAATCTTAAATGCAAACTAAAAAGATGTATCACTAGAGGGTAATAACTAAAGACAAACTTAAGGCAAATTTTCACGTCATAGTACCTAGTTCCTGTATGAGAAAATTTACCCAATCAAAATTTGATATTTTTAGTCACACAGGGAATTCAGATGACATTTCCTTTGCATTCGAGCTATTATTATAAATGTTTGTAATGCTTGTAGATTAGATAAAGTTATAACATGAGACTCTAGAGGTCATATTAACTCAATTAATATTTTCTGATTTTCCCTATGATAACCATTAAAATGTTTCAGATCTCGCTCCAAATTATTTGGGTTTCAAAACCATTCCTTTGGGAAAATCTTTTGCGACGAAAAATTTTATCTGCTGAACAAAAACACTTGTAAAAGTCTCACTGTAAGCTTGTAGGTGGAATAATGCAAAGAACAATAGATGAGTCAGTGGACTTTAATCATTCAAGTATGTTTATTGTTCCTCAACAAAGCTAAACCCTACATCATTTATTGCTCCTTCAAAAATCAGAAATTAAATATATTGATAACTTACCAAATAATCCAATTTAAAAGATGGATGACAATAATTGATATCGTCTCGAAAAAGTCTGTAAAAGGTTTGGCACGTGTCCCGATTTTGCTTGCAGATATACCAAACAGAGTACAGGCAATAATAAGTCCTAAAGAAAATTAACATCGATTTAAGCATATGAACGGCTAGGAGAATTTCTAGTTAATTTACATGTATCTCTGAGGACTCACCCAAAATGTTGAGGCCGGCTGTGGAGGACACAGATTTGTCGGTGACCGTGACTGTACTGTTAGTCCCGTTCTTCAGTACTATGTGAGCAGAGTGAGAGTAAGTTGTCTGAGTCTGAAAATAGGAACGTATCTGTATCAAACTGCCTGTTTGCAGGTGCAGTTATCTTTAAAGTTTATAGAAGCTTGTTGCGAAGAAAAGTCATTGTGGAATTTTGCAAAGACAAGTCATTGTGACATTATTTTATAGCATTGTATAAATACTGCCCAAAAAAGATTTAAAACAAAACATTCTGATTTTCATACCAGGAAAGATAATGAAAATTAAATTCAGGTTAAATTCGGAGCATGAATTTAAATTACAAGGGTTGTCCCAAAATAGCGTAGACAGGACACATAATTTATAATCTGTTCACTGCAATTTCATTAGACTTCTATGTTTTCTTCAATGACTCTTTGACAAACAATACAGAAAAATTCAAATCTGTACTTTATTTATTTCTCGAGAAAATGAATAATTACAAGTAGTAACAACAAGTTTTGTCAGGCGGCGCAATGTGCGACGTCGAAAATTATCAGTTTTACGTTTTTGCCAAACCCTCCACATCGTTTACGATAACATTTACGTTTTATTTCCTTAAAAAGACTTATACATATATATATATATATATATATATATATATATATATATATATATATATATATATATATATATATATATATATATATATAATCTTTGAACAAGTAACCTGAGTGCAAATTCAACATGGTTTCTAGTTTTTTGTGGTTTTTTTTAGTACAAACGATCTGTCGGCTCCAAACTTGCCCTGTATTACTTGTTGTCTAACGTCCGTCTTACCGAAATGTGTCGTTAAACATTTTGACGTCCATTGATATCGTTCGGTGTTTCTTTTTTCCACATATTGTCATCATACTTGTTCAAATATTTTCAATGTTGTTTAACTACTTATTCACAAAACGCACTATTAATCGATTTTGTTAATTTCGTTTACTTCCAAAGCCGCTTAGGATTTATTTCATGGTCTTTACAAAATTTTATCAGTTACTGCTGCGCCGCCTTAAACGCTGACATCGTCATTTTATTACGAGTAAACTTTTCAACTTGTCACAAAACGCGCTATAAAATATTTAAAAGTTTTGTTATAGCCAAAATATTTTCTAAGTAACTAATAGAATTATTATCAAATATCAATGTATGTTTTTTCTGAATTTTTTGAATTTTTTCATTCGAAAGGTACTTTTCCTCGCAATTTTCATTTCATTATGTTGATTTTAAATTTTTGTTTTTGACATTGCATCGCATGTCCAATTTCTGATCTAATATGCTTCATTTTACTAATTTAATCAATATTTGATTTTAATCTATTATTTGAATGCAAATTTCTTGAACCCTTTGTGGAACAAATTTCATCTTCCTTTGTCTTCGATTAACTGAATAACGCCACTTGTCTACGCTATTTTGGGACAACCCTCGTATGTTTTTTTTGTCCTTACCTTTTGAAAACATGCTGTAATCAAGTTATCAGGGAAAAGATTTCTAGAAGGAAAAATAAATGATATAATAAAAAATAAATATTTAAAAAATGACAACGGTCTCGATAAAAATGGAATTCCTTTATGTGTGTACCTGTGATTAGTGAATAAATCCTTTACCTGATCATGTCTGCAAACATGTCGCTTGTTTTTATGTCCGTGTGAATGGTGTCAACATTGTCAGAACTAGAAATCTCGATATCTTTTCCTATGTGAAGAGCAAAGTAGTCGAAAAATATGCCGATACTTACGAAAGCCGAGAAGGATCATTCGAGATTCGATATTCGAAATACGAGATTTGAAATACGAGATTCGAGATTCGAAATTCGAGATTCAATATCTAAATTAACCAATCAAATCATGGATCTGAAACCTGTATCCTAGCAACATCAAACTGTTCTAAATAAAGATCATTCGTACATGCTCTTTCCTACAAATAAATGTCTTAATAGCTCTTATATAGTGGTTATAAAATGGTTAAATTAACATTGATGAATTAACCCCACACAGTATAAACAATTAAATTAGAAATAACACTGTTGGCTTTGCGAATCTAAGTGGTTTTGTTTGCCCTGTATGTATTTCCCCCCGAATAATTTTAACCCGAAGTGTATTCGCCCCAACTGTGTAAAAATCGGCTCGCGAAGAAAGATCTGTTTAATCTAAATGTTTTAGCTATGAAACGAAACTCAATGAAATAATCGACATGTCAAATATAGGTTATGATAAAGTTTTAAACCATAAAAGATATAATGATTTACAACCTCAAAGACAAAAATCCAGATAAGAATAGTGTATTGTAGGGTATGACAATGCATTTGTCGATATGAGAGAGAGAGACAGACAGACAGACAGAGAGTTTTGTAGTGTCCAATTCAGTTGTAATTTAATATTTGAAATTGATTTGATTTGTTACAAGCATATATAGACAATAATTAAGCCTCTAAAACGAGAAAAGAGAGAGGAGGTAGCTAGGGTAGGGCAGACCAACTACATGTAGCAAGCTTTAATTTTAACGGTGTTAGCGCACCTGTGATTTACAACACAACGACTCTCTCTCTCTCTCTCTCTCTCTCTCTCTCTCTCTCTCTCTCTCTCTCATCACCTAGCATTTCCTTTTCCGTGAGGGGGTTTGGGGTATTTGTGATGTCTTACATATTAGCTAGCGAAAATGATAAAAAAAACTTGAAATTTTCTTTAAATTGTGTGCGGATGTTGTACGCCAATAATCTGTTTTCAGTATATACATTTCAAGAGGGGGGGGGGGGGGGGGGGGAGGGGGCTATATAGTCCTAATTAATTTGTCAGTTATTCTGTCCCCACTTTGTTTTCTCTTCGTTTTCCAGATTTTTTTTATTTGGCTCGGCAAATTAATTTAAAACTTTCTGTGTAGCTCCATAACGATGCACTGTAGATAAATTATGAGTAGTTTTACTTTTGATAAACAGGTACATATCCGTACTTGATTTTTAATTTGACTCTTATAATCGGATTTAATATTCCAATAATTATAGGGTAGGAAAGAGTAGACGGGACTTTTTTGCGCATATCCTACTGTACCATTCATTCAACACAGGTATTAGCACTCATCGAGTTCGACTTGCTTTCCTTTTCTTTCATCCACTGGATTTAAAGCTATTAATTTTTGAAAATATTTTGAATTTATTGCCTGATTATATATAAATTAGAGCTGCGCTGGTGCATATATTTACCCAAATGGACCAAGATATAACCAAATGAATCTAAAAAATTTGACAAAATTAGTTTTAAACGTCCGACTCCTTTTCAATTCTAATCGGGTATGTCCTTTAGAAAAATCTTGAACCACACACATTTTAGCCTGGTTCCGGCCTACCCATAATGCTCCGCACAGTAGGAGCATTATGGGTAGGCCGGAACCAGGCTACACACATTTTAGCAAATAAAACGACAATTGTTTCATTTTTATGGGGAGGGAGGTGGTGCCGGTAAAGGACATCTATTGCTTGTGGCAGTTGTGCTATACTCTCATTTGTTAAAATAGGTAATACTACATGTACATATTGATATAAAATGAAAGTTTCCAATTACACTGTACATAGCTTCTATCACGCATTTTGACCCGTGCGATAGTTTAAAACAATTTTCAAAGCATTTAATGTAATTCAACCGATCATTTTTGAAATTTAATTTGCTGGATCCCCGCTTCATACGTCCGCCTTCTTGTATATTAGAATTACATGTACGTTGACCATATGTACACATTAACTTAATCGGCTATGTTATGGGACGATAACATTTTTTATCAATGTTTTTGCAGGATATGTAACAAATAACAGCCTATTTGTGGGTTTTTGCAATGATTATTTGAGATAATTTGCCGCCATCTTTTATGCATTCCACACACCACTCACAGTTTCTTTATTTGGTGTTCTGTGTGTATGGCGACAAATTGGTAAATTTGCACCACTCACCCATTGTAGCTTCATCCTGGTTACCTTTTATCTGGCTAAGTGTAATGTAGTAGTACAGTGTATATTAAATACACACATCTTTGTTTGCAGTGCTTATGTACATCTTTAGAGATTTACTTACAAAAAAAGTAAACATTTGTATGACTTATATGTAATTATTGTCAATTTTGGTGCGGTGGGGGGGGGGGGGGGGGGGGGTAGGAAACTACAGAGAAACTTAACTTGGCTGTGAAACATATGCTTTTATTCTTTCTTGTTGATATATCAATGAATGAATTATAACAAAATATATGTACAACAATTAATTTTGAAATATTCATGCACAATCAAATAAAAGGTTTTACTGTTCTCTGCACAAGAAATCGGCAATGTGAACAAATTGGCACCCTATCATCCCTACCTTTAATTGTAGAGAGTAGGTATCCTTCTATATTGAAAACAATTCCAAAAGTAAGACTCATAATAAGTTGTTTACTGAGGAAAAGGGAAAAAATTGTATTTATTAATAATTCCGTATGATGTGATAATATCTCAATGATTTGTTTATAATCATAGTACTAGTGTATCACTGTATGCATACATAAAACGATAAGTAATGCTTATATTTATTAGTGAAACAGGACAGATTATTTATATTTAGATTATTTAGATACATGTACTAATCTTCATGTGGGGATCTAGAAAGGAGGGGGTCAGGGGATCTGGACCCCCTCCTCGGGAAAATTGGAGCTTATTAAATTTACATAGTAAAATTTTTTTAAATTGGCCTAGGACCCCCTACAGAAAAAATTAGCTACGCTTATGAAGTTCTCTACCATAACCGCATTTTTACACAAAAGGGGTGAATAAACCTGGGTTTTAAACTATTACTGGTGGTGAAATACCTTAGGGTTCAAACGCATCAGGTGGAAATGCACCAGGGCAAACAAAATCACTTAAATCCGCGAAGCACACTGCATTATTACTAGTCTACTTAGATATTCTGTGTAAAAGTAAATACAAATAATTATTTAGTAAGGTAGGGAGAAGTGAACATAGCATTTATTTGTATATAAGAGCATGTACGTATGATTTTTATTTAGAACAGTTTGATGTCGCTAGGATACATATTTTTAGATCCTTGATTTGATTGGTTAATTTAGATATTGAATCTCGAATTTCGAATCTCGAATCTCGTATTTCGAATCTCGTATTTCGAATCTCGAATCTCGAATGATCCTTCTCGGCTTTCGTAGATACTGTCTATTTTTCTCTCAAGAGAATGGTAATTCTATAATGTTGGTGAGAAGACGTTTTCTCATTCCGGCAAAGCATAATTTCATTGAAATAAAATGATATAATAATTCTGTTTTCCTTGATATTCGATATAACTTTCATCCTCTAGGCTATACATCGTTAAAAACTGTTAACTCACAGTAAAGCAACTTTCACTTACAGAAACGCAACGAATTTAACAATTGTCAATGAAACTTGAATAACGAAGACTTATTTTTTAAATTATAACGTCTTTTTGTGACGCATTTATATTTTTTTATGTTACTAAAAATGCCACTTCATGTTACTTAAATGTGTTATTCGTTAAATCTAATATAAAAAAGTTATTGTAAATGAAAAAAATGTACTTGAACATTTTTAACGAATAATTTTAACGCATTTTAGAAACCACACTATCACACAAACTTATCTGTAGATTATTGTACACCCCCTGTTTTTCATAAAAGTCGAGACACTTGCGCCTTGTATACATATATTGTTAGTAATATTGGTAAGAAATTAATGTTTAATATTAATACATTTTCATTTGCCAAATTGCTGAAGTACAAGATTGTGCGTGATTTATAACGATTTTAAGGATTTTTATCATTTATCATTGACACATACATACACAGTACGTACCCGGCTGAATAATTAAGAAGACAACGACTGCTATGATGGCACCGATGGAGTTAGTAATTATGATATAACCAAGCGACAGGCCGCTGATGCGTCCATTCGATTTAGGATCCATGGAAGCTGTGCCTAATTAACGCAATAAACAAAGTTGTAAGGGGATATTAATGATTGACATGTAATACATTTAATACTTACATCAAGCTATGATATATCACTGACAAGAGTCCGATTTCGGATCCATGAGAAATATCCCATTGTATAATATATGGTGATTAATAGAAAACCTACATAAATGAACAGTGCGCGGATCGGGGGGGGGGGGGGGGGGTGTAATTTTTCCATAGGAAAAATCAAATTTCTTAAATTCATATGATCAAAATGCCTCGGACCCCCCAAAAACTTAAATATCCCTCAGACCCCCTCCCCCGGAAAAATTCTTTATTTACGCATGTGTACACATATTTACAAATTGTAGTGCAATGGAGACGTAAACTATATTGCATAAAAATAAACTTTTATCTAGACGGCACAATTCCTTCATGAATAGAATTTTTGACAATAGAATACACCTAAACTATCTGGTTCTTCAACTTCAAGAGTAGTAATCTTTTAGGTGTACTTTTTCAAGTTACTGTACATCATATCATGGTACATGTATTACATTCATATATGTGGAACTTTTCAAGTTTCTTGAGTACGAGCCCGCTTTCAACATAAGATTATAAATATCTGATTGCAAAGAATTCTCCTTAGAAGGGCATGCTTTTATACATATATAGTTACACTTCTAGTTTACCTGTTATGATGGTAGAGACGACAAGGGGAAGGATTGTCATTTTCAGCATCCGCATGTAGATCTCGCCAGGTAGTCCTAAAAAAATATACTAATATATTCTATATAAACATGTTTAAAATGTAAGGAAACTGTAAAGGAAAAGTATGGTAAATTCAGGAACGAAGCATCTTTTTTTGGAGAATGCAAAATGCTTTCGAGAAAATAAAATTAACATCAAAATAGAAGTTTAAGATACTTTGCTACCCCCCCCCAATCCCGCACCAACGGATTAGGATTTTAAAGATTGCAGAATAAGTATTATTTGTTTGGCTTAAAAAAAGGTGGTAGATGCCTGTGAATTCAACATCTTGCTGTCACGTTTAAATCATATATAACCTTCAATCCCCCCCCCCCTTTTCTAATAAAAAATGTACTTGGATGGAAATGTCACTGTACCTATCACATGTATCATGTAGCTGCAGGGACGACCAGGGCGCTAAACTGCCTTACATTGAAAACGTTTCAATTTACGGCGCACAAAAAACTTTATTTCCACACAAATTCTGTGAAGATAATTAGTACATGTACCATAAAGTGCTTCAGACAATTTATTACTGACGTCCTTGCTCTACTTGCCTCATATACTAACCGACATCGGAGAATCGAGAGTCGTAATGTTTACATGCAAACAAATAAAACTACATTACTTCACTTTACAGTGCTGGTGTTGTGTTTAAAACATTAAAGTAAAGTGATGATATCAGTAGAAAAATGTCAGAGGAATTTGTTTGGAATTTAAAATTTAAATTGTACAGAACTTGTTCGGAAATATAATTAATCAGTCCAAAACTAGAGCAAATTTTTGTGCTTCATAAATTGCAACTTTTTATTAACGTTTAGAACTGTAGCTCTCATTAGGTCATCCATCCGAATCTTTTAAGACCGGGAGCTACAGACCTCTAGCCACATGTCATGTTACCTGTATTTAGTTTATGATGGTGGCGACAAGGATGATGTTGATGATAACGACGACAACTTACCAATCCATGTCAAGGCGTCACTTGATGGTTCCACCACCCTCAGTCCAAAGCCGAAAGCAAACCCCACCCCTACACCAATCAACACACTGATAATTAGGCTATTCCGCGACAAAAAATCGTAGCAAGTCGAGCTCTTTTCTGTCATTTTACTGCGCTTTGACCTCCGTAAATTAGAGATTATAAAATGAGCTTATACATGTATAGCTATATATCCTTCACAACCAAAACATGTATAGTTTAAGATATGCACTATCCATCAATCAAATGCTATCATCCAAGTAAACACGATTTGTAGGGGACAGGGGTTCGGAACTTTGAAGGTCAGACCGCTTTGGTTTAGATAAGTAATCGAAGAGAAGGGATTGAATTTTTCTCCTGTATTGGTAAACAGAAGTTTTGCAGTGGAGCCGTTTTTAAAAAGTTATATCGTCCATGCGCGGATCAACAGTGGGGTCAAAGGAGGGGGTCCAGACCCCCCCCCCCCCCCCCTAAAAAATGCAAATTTATTAAATTCCCACAATAGAAAGGAAAAAAAATAGACTCGGAACCTCCTAAATCTTTTTTTTAATTTTGATCCGCACACGTTTTACTTTGCGCCAAATTTACTAACGAGTAATATTTCAGTCTCATGAAGAAAAATTAAAGAAGGAAAGATATGGATACAGAAGTTTATGCATTATAATAGTATGCCGAATGTATTCTGTTTCAGATGTCAGTTTTGGACGATTTTAGGCGAAAATACGCATAACTGTCATAGAAATACAAATACAGTCCACATAGGGAAAACAATCGGCCTTTATTGACATATCATCTCTTTTACCATGAGAAACAAAACCGATTTCTTACAGAAATTTATAATAGGAAAATTAACTTGACACATTATCATCTCCCTTAAATTTTGAACGTTATTATCAGAGCACAGTCATTCATGTCAATTTAAATGCAAAATCTTCGTAGATTTTTCTATTTAAAACCTTTTTCAACATGACAGAATAGTAGGCGTATCAAATGAAAATCATTGGATTTTGTTCATTCTTGTAAATAAATTATATCGATTTAACGATAATTGTATATTATGAAAACCGAATAATTTAAGAAAATATGCTGCGGGGATATCATGGGATAGAGTATAATTATTTCATTTTAGTTAATTGCAGTCAATGATGAAAATGACTGGGTGTATTTGTTTGCTATCAGTTGGACCTGAATATCTCCAGCAGATCTTCATTGTCTACCTGCTATTTGGAAAGCAGACAATGCATGGAGATCTACCGGAGAACGAGCAAATTAGGATGACTCTTGCAGCTCTCCAATCGACCAAACGAATACACCCATATTTTTTATGTGGCTAAGGAGACGAAGGAAAGATAACTCCCGCAGTTTTGCCCTCAATCAACTCCAAGGCAACTTCCACTCAATCCTGCTACTAAAAGTAATGATGTACTTACGAACGAACATCGTTTGTCCATCTTCCTAATACCTACTCGTACATTTTCTGGACTTGTAATCTCATGTACAAGACAATCTCAATAAGGTCCCAAAGACAAAATTACATCTGTGATTTGTAACATCCTCGGAACAAATTGCTTTCAAAATGATTAAAAATTTTGGATCCGCACCTGACCTAGTAGCATCAATAGTGAAACAGACTACAATGTATACTAGTTTGTAAAGAATTTTCCTTGAAAATGCCACAATATATTAAGTGTTTACGAAACAGACACCCATATGCATTTAAAAAAAAGCATAGTATTGCACACCAAAAGCATCAAACATAAGTATGATTTTATCAAGTAACCCGATGTTTATATAAACTAAACTATACTTCCAAAAAAAAATTTCTTCCCTACCAAAATTTTTTCCCCTCCAAATCATGAAATTCTTAATCCGTGGAGGGGGGGGGGACTTAACTTTAATTTGACTCCTCATTTCCGTATCTTCATATCAATTCTTTACTTACTTCCAAAAAAAAAGGGGGGGGCAACTCCATTATAATTCATTTTTTTATATGTGAATTTTAAAAAATGTGTTGCTTTGAGAAAAAGTGGGGGGACCAGGCCCCCCCCGGCCCCCCCCCTGATGCTACGTGCCTGTCAGAAGAGAAGAAATTTATTTGAGAGATTAAATATTCTTATAAGTATGGCACGCCGCTATGGTCTACTAAGTGATTTAACATGATTTTCTTAAAGATTTGATGTTTCCTTTAAGGTCCATGTTATAATTCTGCCAGAATTCTTTGATTGAACAAATGACAGAATGTGACTCGCCAGTAGATGTTAACATTGTACAATTTGAGTAAAATTGTTTATTAATCGAAGAAGGTATGTTATTAAAAATATTGTTTATGAAGTTCAAAAAATGAAGGATCTAAGAACTTTTGTAATATTTAAAAACTACATGACTGTGCTATAAGTAACTTAAAAGTAAATTAATAAGTTATGCATGGTTAGTTATCTACCTATATAAGCCACTTCCTAAAAAATAAACAGCTGATAAAACCACGCCCTACAGTCGAACCCTCAACCAAGAGTCCTTAACTCCACAAAAACCATGATGCTCAAGAAAGTTATGTTTAAGACCATGGCATGAAAAGGTAAATCGAGCATTTACGCACACTCACTAAATAAAATAAAACAAGAATTCCTTTTAAAGGAATTATCGGCATGCACATGTAAATAAATATCATTGGTCAGGTCTGCTAACGTAATATAATATAATACGACAGCATTACGCTTGATTTCCAAAATAGCAAGGCATAAACAAGCTTTACTTTTAGTGGACAAATTTTACTTTCGGTAAATATTTTTACGCATATGTGATTTAGAATTATTGAAAATTGTATGAACTTTACGAATATCTTCTTCTCAAAAGTCAATCAAACAGAAAATCTGTACTATTATGTAAAAGCATCCTCCGGTAGTATTGATTCAAATTGTTCAAATCATGATCTCCAGGAGTGGGGTGGGGCCACTTTGGGAGGTAGAATTTTTAGATAGGAGTATGTAGCAAAATATCTTAAGAGACATAGACCCGATTTGAGCTAAAAATCATCACATTTTATTTTTTATTTATATTTCACGAATGATTTATATCGGTATTCTTAATGCTACATCAAAATTTGAAAGTCAAATATCGAGTTACAAGCAAAATACGGGGATTGAATTTTTCGTTTCGTAAACAATCATTGAATATTGTCACTGTTTTAAATATTAACATAACTATGTGTTGTGTTGGTGTAAGTTTTAATGACATGTTGCTTTCTTTTGCTGATAATATTATTTATGAACTTATGAACACTATTTGTAAACAACTATAAGACTCGAGCTTTGTTTACATAACAATAAATTCTTACACCTGTATCTCGCTTGTAACTTGACTTCTAACCTTCAAATTTTGGTCAATTATTAACATTGCACAATTGAACTATTTATTACATAAAAATAGAAAATAAAACTTTGATCTGAAATCGGGTCTAGGCCCCTTTTAAAATCAAATTCCTAAAAACGATTAGGCAGAAAACCTTTAATTTGTGTGAAAGCATTCTCAGGTAGGTGTAGATTCAAGCTTGTTCAAAATTACGATCTATTTTCCTTGTATGATCGCCAATTTTCTTATAAGTAAATTAAGAAAAAAAAAATTTAAACGATGGAGGAGGAGGGGGGGGGGGCAACTCTATAAAAAGTCATTTTTTTATATGTAAGTTTAAGAAAAATGTCTGCTGCAAACAAAGAGGAAATAAACTGCAATGAACAATATGTTAAAATCTTTATTATTCAACAACATTGTATCTGAGATAAATTCTACTTGTAAATAAATAAAAAATCTTATAAATCATGAATAATGAAAATTTACTGAAAAAGGGGTGTTTTATTTTATTTTGCATTCAAATTTATTTACGTTACGTTGCTACTTTTATTGATTTATCATAATTCATTATTTGATCGCCCCAACGGTCGCAAAACATACTAATCATTTATTGTTATTATTTTTAACTTGAATATAAGTTATTGATCCTCAGGTAGAAAATATGACTTTTGATCGTTTGTCAATTATGCAAGGTGTAATGTGATTTTTAAAAACATTTTTTACCAGTTTACAAATTTATATTTTGATTTTGATAGATCGTTCGACAATTAAGAAAAGTGTAAATGAGAGGTTTTTTTTTATTTTAAGCAAAAATAAATGCAAGGTTTTTTTTTATATTAAATATTTAAATTATATAAAATTAATATTAATATTTGACTCTGGATGAAATCTAAATTTTAAAAACCTTATTGCAAATTTATAGGACAGCCCCAATCATATCCCAAGATATGACGTAGCTACTCTAAAAGTTGTAATAGGAGTTCGGGGAACCATACTTTTTGGGGGAAGTAAGGAACGCCTCAATTGCCTTATGTAGATAATCTTCATAATATGATGATACTTCAACATTATATGCTGATACTTTAACATTACATGATGGTACTTTAACATTCTGTTTCAGAGATTGATCAGATTGAACTAAGGTCCACTTAAACTATTTTAGATCGAGATACTCAACAAATGCTACTATTTGATTAAGTGTTGTCTTAAATGGGTCATTTTAAATTTTAAAGAATGGCTGCATTGTGAATTCATTAGGGCTCAGTGCATAAAAATCAGGGGGTACCAGAAGTCCTTCAGGGAATTTTGGTCTAAAAATGTGCATTCAAAACCCAATCTTTTGGCGCTTAGTCAGAGCGAACAGCTATTTTTTTTTTTTTATAAAAAGCACCTAAACAAATACTGCTGTCATTCATGTTACATGTAGTTTGGACTTATGGGGATTAATGGGTTCTCCCTGGAGATCCACGTGAAAAAGTGGGCAATGAAAGCACTGATTTGTTCAACAGTACAGTTACTGCTAAAATCAGATTCAACAGCTATGCAATGCTTTATCCTTTGCATGATCTTATAAGTTGCATGTGTGGTTGTCGTTTGCCTAAATATATTGCACCAAAACAAATCGTATGTTTCGACAATATTTTTATTCAGTAGAGATCCTCTCTCATGAGCTGTAGTGTATTGTGTACATCTTCAGTTCCAGCTTTTTTTTTTTACACATAAATCCACATACACACATATTTCAGACATATTTCATACATTTTTTCAAGATTCTACATATTGTAATATCTTATTAATCTAAAGGAAATAGATTATCCGTGTAGTGTGAAAACGTGTTTTCTTGCAAAGAAAAATAAATAAATAAATAAATATATATATATATATATATATATATATATATATATATATATATATATATATATATATATATATATATATATATATATATATATATACTATGTATTTTGTTATACTGAATGTCTTAATTTTAAAGAAAACATCACTGCTTTTAGATAGGAATAATGTGAATTCTAATGCGAACCGTACGCGCATGATTTTCGCGCATGTAACAATTCGTAATGTTACCCGTTGCTAAGTGCGTTGCTAACGCTGAGGGTAATAGAACAGATTATGAACTGCGTCTACTATAACAACATATAATGAAGTATCAGCATGTAATGTTGAACTATCAGCACGTATTGTTAAAGTACCATCATGTTATGTTAAAGTATCAGCATGTAATGTTAAAGTATCAGCACGTAATGTTAAAATACCATCATGTAATGTTAAAGTACCATCATGTAATGTTGAAGTATCAGCATGTAATGTTAAAGTACCATCATGTAATGTTGAAATATCAGCACGTAATGTTAAAGTACCATCACGTAATGTTAAAGTACTATCACGTAATGTTGAAGTATCAGCACGTAATGTTAAAGTACCATCACGTAATGTTAAAGTATCAGCACGTAATGTTGAAGTATCAGCATATAATGTTAAAGTTCCATCATGTAATGTTGAAGTATCAGCGCGTAATGTTAAAGTACCATCATGTAATATTGAAGTATCATCATATTATGAAGATTACCTACATGAGGCAGTTGAGGCGTTCCATAGGGAAGTATTGGACTTTTTTCATGTATCAATTCTATGTGTATTTCTATCACGTTGTTTTAACATGTCAACAATAGGTGACAAAAATAAAATAAAATAAAACAGACTACAGTGTATAAAGACGGCTTTAAGTAAGTTACACTCATTAACATACAATAAATATATATCAGGAATAAAAGCAATGCGCCAGATAATTTTGCCAGTGTCAAGGTGGCATTTTTGCACTCGTCTAAGTTGCACGTATAGTCATTTCATATCTTTTACAATTTTATGCTATGCTAGGGTTTCTAGCTCCCCTGAACCGAAGGTTCAAGTGAGCTTTTCTGATCACCCGTTGTCCGTCCGTCTGTAAACTTTACACATTTTCGATTTCTTTTCTAAAACCACTAGGCCAAATTTAACCAATTTGGTGCAAAGCATCCTTATGGAAAGAAGATGACAAATTGTTAAAATAAAGGGCACAACCCTTTTTAAAAGGGAGATAAATGCGAAACAGTGAGTATAGGGCGTGTGTCTTTAAAAATCTTCTCAAGAACCACTGCACCAGAAATGCCAAAATTTACACAAAAGCTTGGACATGTATATAAAGTGAAGATTCTAAATTGTAAAAATCGTGACTCTCGGACCAAAACTGGGGTCCCAGGCAGGGTTCAAAGTTTAACATAGAAATGCATATGAAACATTATTTAAAAATCTTCTTTTCAAGAACAACTGCACCAGAAATGCCAATATTTATATAAAAGATTGTATATATAGTGAAGATTCTAAATTGTTAAAATTGTGACCCCCGGACAAAAAGTGTAGCCCCAGGAGGGGTTCAAAAATTAACACATAGGAAAATGTTTACAAATCTTTTTCTCAAGAACTATAATGCAACAGTTTGGGATACAACTATGTATTAGTATGCATACATCCTAAACTAATGTTGATTCTAGTTTGTAAAAATCGTGACTCCCGGACAAATACTGAGGCACCAAGAGGGGTTCAAAATTAAACATTTTAAAAAAATATATAGGAAACGTTTAAAATTGTTCTTCTCGAGAACTACAATGTTACAGCTTGTGGAATTACTATGCATGCATCCCTGGCTTATTTAGATTCTTAATTGGTAAAATCGTGACCCCCGGACTAATGCTGGGGCCCCATTAGAGGTCAAAGTTTAATATAGAAATGTATACATGTAGGTTACATGTTAAAAAAATCTTCTTCTCGAGAACTACAATGCTACAATTTGTGAGATTACTATGCATACAACCTTGGATTATGTAGATTCGATAGTTCTAAAATAGTGACCCCTGGACTAATACTTGGGGACCCAAGATGGGTTAAAATTTTTATGAAGAAGTATAAAATGTTTAAAATCCTCTTCTCGAGAACTACAATGCTTCAATCTGTCAGATAAGTACGTAAGTATCCTTAAATAGTGTAGATTCTAAATCATAAAAGCCGTGACCCTCGATCTAATACTGGAGCCCCAAGAGGTGTTCAAAGTTAACAATGAAATGTAGAGGGGAAATGTTTATCTTTTTCTAGAGAACTACAATACTTCAACTTGTGAGATAACTATGCAAGCATCCTTAAATAATGTAGATTCCATAAAGCTTTGGTACTGGACTAATACTGGAGCTCCAAGAGGGGTTTAAAGTTTAACATAGAAGCATATATGGAAAATGTTTTAAAAAAGTTTTCTCGAGAACTATAATGCTAAAGTTTGTGAGATTACTATGCAGGGATTCTCAAATATAGTGTAAATTCTAAATTGTTAAAGCCAACCATAAACCTCGGACCAATACTTGGATCCCAGAAAGGGGTTCAAAGTTTAGAATAGAAATAGCATATGCTACGAAATGTTACAAGGAACTGCTGTTGAGCGATGTGGCCCATGGGCCTCTTGTTAATTTCTTATTTTAATGATATGCTATCTGACAGGTGAGATTTTTACCTTTAAAAAATAAATTCCTACTGGAAAATAATTCTTCCATAAAAAAACAAAACGGTTTTCCTATTGGATATTTGGAATTTCGTACCGAATTAGAGGAACTTCTTATAGGAATTTAAATTCCGATAGGATTTGAAAAAAACCCTAAAAAGATTTTAAAATCCCATAGGAGATCTAAATTTCCTATAGGAAAACTACCTGTCAGAATCAAATTATTGCAGGTAATGCTTTTCTCCTATAATAGTAAATATATATCCCACAGGGTTTTTAAAAATTTTTATACGATTTTTAATATTTTTCTGTAGGAAAATTATTTCTGTTATGGGGATCATATTTTCCCTTTGGGATATTAATTTATAAAGATAAATATCTCAATTGGTAGGTGAGATATGTATGAGAAATGTTTCATTTTATATATATAGATTTCTACGAAAATGTATCAATGCCCCCGTGGCACTAGCATCCGGCTCAGTGTTCAATGTATAATATAAATGGAGCAGATGGCTGTTACTTGCAATAAGTGATACACATGTATTTAAGCATACACGATTGAACTTGTTTTGAAATATCGTGCCACCTTTGTTATAATGACCACTGCACTATATGAAAAGACAACTCGGTCGATCACGTTAACTTCAACCAGTTGTAGGTAATTAAAAACAGTTGTGCTTGGAAATTGATTTAAATTCTTTAGAAATTAGAAAAAAGCTGTGGTTAAATAGATTTTTTTCTTTCGATGAACGGAATTTTTTTTTAAACATTGAAAATTCCCGAGTGCTTCCGAGAGAATTCTGCACGAATTATCTATTTCCTGTCGGTGGTCATCTACAACGCATCTACAGCGCTGTGTCAAATTACGCGGGATTGCTACATGTATTTAAGCACATTAACCACCTAAAGGAGGATTTCATTTCATCCTTGCTAGTAAGGCGATTGCATGTTCATTTTACATCTTTTATTCAACTTTCGGTTTAAATTTGTATTGTATTCAATCTAAGCAGTGCCGGTTACTAGGATGACGTATAAAAATACTTAATAAAACACAAAAGCATTGGAAATACTTTATTATTATATTCCTTCGATTAATTAACGAACAAGTTCGTGCTGTATTCATACACAATTTGATGAGTAAGCCATGATTTTAAAAAAAAAAGAATTCTTAAATTTCAGTTTTACCTTCCTCTCTGACCTCATTTCTAGCGGATATCATGTCCGTCTCAAAAAGGTAAGTTTTTCGTATAATCTAAAAAATGCTCTAAACAATCGGACGCTTTTGAAATGCCAAATCATTTCAAAACATGCATAATACAATCATTGAACTACTATATATCAGATTATTTACTTTGGTTATAACAATTTGGTCAATTGTTGGTTCGATGATCGCTATTTCTCTTCTTTCTTTAGGTGAAAAAAAACCCTACAGACGACAAATCTAATGAGTTTGGGGATATTTATATGTAAACATTTCCGAATAAATCCTTCCTGAAAACGCAGCACAATTTGATAAGCTCTTCTTGTTTTCCATTTCATTATGATTTGTCATCCAAGCATGTTATTTCCATCTATAAATCAGCACATCATATAACGAATCGCATTTAAATGTCGTGATACTACAGAACATGGGAGTTGTTTAAAGATAGTTTCGTGACTCAAAATCAGCTTGACAACCTCTGTCGGCGTTTCTTTTGTTAATGCTCTTTTTGAAGAATTAACACAGTTAAGAATAACCTTTTCCAAAAAATCGATAGGTTTTTGTTTACTTTAAAAAAAACCCTATAAACGATTTTTACAACAGTTCGGAGTGAAGCCGCATTTAAATCAGTTCATCGTTAGGTTAAGAATAGAATCAGTATATCGTTTGGTTTACAACAAAATAAATACAGAAAGACCAACAATGTTTTATTTTTTTGCACCTATCGTGCCTGCTGACATATTTTCCTTGCACGACTTAACTTATCCTGTATGTAGTGTTTAGTATGATGTCATATTTCTGTCTTGTTGTAAATTTTGAATTTGCTGGGTGGGTGTAAATACAAATTCGACAGTTGTCATGTTGTAATTTTTGTATTTATACCTATCCAGATCTAAAATCTAAATTTTTCAAGACAGAAATATGCCACTATACTAAACACTTTAATAAAATGCAAGATTTGATAGTAAAAGAAATGCATATGCTCATACGAAAACAGATTTTTTTTTTATTAACTGGTTATAATTTTAAATGAAGAATTGTAAGTGTTTGTATGACTTACGCTGGAAAGGTTAAGAAAAAGGGAGAAAATATATAAGATATAGATAAATAGTGGGTTTTGCAGGAGAGGGTGTAATATAAATGTGTAAAGCCTACGCCCAATTTCCAATCTTTATTGAATTTACTTTTGAATTATTATCAGATGAAGTTACATATTATCGTATATTGAAAATATTAATAAAACAAACGAAGAAATTTTATAAAGTGTAAATTTTTAATATAAAATACAAAAATATGTTTCGTTAAATTGTGCGTTTGTCCAAAGCTCCATAAATAAACAGTACTGTAAAGGCAGATACTTATAAAGTTAATTGAAATTAATTTCAGTCGGATACGATAGTCGGAAAAAGAACTTTCGCCACTCAATTTAAGCGCTTATGTTGTGTAACAAATGATTTTGGACCAAACCTTCTTTGCCCCTAGCTTTACTATTAGACACAAACGCATTACGTTTAAATTCTCTTGAGATAGCGGTCCAAAGTAAATGATAATAATAATAATTAATTATAGTAATAATTATATAACTAATATTTATAGTTTTTGCCTCCTCAGATCAATATTAGGACTAGTTTGATGTTAAGTTTCCATTTTTGCAAATATTGGAACACGTTACATAATTGTAAGTTGATGGAAATAATTTTCGACAAAATCTGACCATGAAATTATTCATTTGATGTAAACCAAAAAATATTTTGTCGTTTACAATTAAAATTGAAGTTCAGAAAAAAGCGATTTCAAATTAAATGTTGCGTTGACTTAGTAGTCCAACATTTCTTTTTATTCTTTTAAGATGGCTCATATTTGCAATGTCGGATGAATGCATTTTAATGTTAGTATTCTTACTTGTCAACCGCATTCATCACACAAAGGGTATTGCAAACACGCAGTAAGAAGCTTGATCTTCCATCGTAGTCTGACTCATCTATTAACTCCATTAACTGGGATAGTTTTCTTTGTAATCTGAGGAGATAGAGGGCATGTTTATTAATTTTATACATTAAAATAACTAAAATAATCTTTGAAAACTCGTTTTTTTTTTAAATTTTAAAATAAATATATTGAAAAAAATCCCGAGTCACTCATTTTGCCAGATTTTAACAAAGGACACAAAGGTCACTTTTCCCTGTTGTCTACTTTGGCGATGAGTCTTCACATTCTTCATGTACGCCATCGTAAACCATCTTATTTCATCCTAATTATCTGCAACACAGTGGCCAATTGTGAGTGCTATTTTCAGTTCAATTGTCTTAAACTTGTGCAAACAGGCTCACCACAGGAATTGTGATCACGTTCCTTCTTTAAATTACTTTAACCGAAAATACTATATCTCTATCTCCTACATGTATATATACTTAAATATTTAAACGAAAAATTTACATGCGTCAGTCACGAAACTATAAAAATTACCGATCTGAAAATAAATACATTTTGAGAATTTAAATGAGCAGATTGAAAAATCTCGTAAAACAAACAATCACACAAACAAACAAACAAACAAACAAACGAAAACACCCCCAACCGAACAAATAAAAGCTATTCACAGTCATTCACAATTTAATATCACACAAATTACTGAGTCCTTTTTATGCTGGTCAGCACATAGGTCAAATGCTATAAATCATAAGGTGTTTTTGATGTGTCTAACGTGTAGATAAATACATGTACGCTGATAAATGGATATAAAATTAATCAGGTTTATATCAATTTATAACATTCCTTTATTTTCAATTTCAGTTTTCCAACAAAATCATCAAAGATTCTCGTTCTCGCTTTTTTAACGATTTTAGCATACCTTGTCTTTACAACCAACAATGGTTCAAATGTTATTCCTCCAGGCATCCTTCCAAAGAAACAGCATACTTTTGATTCAAAGGTTTTTTCAAATGTTATTCCTCCACGCATTCTTCCAAAGAAGCAACATACTTTTGATATAAAGGTTGCTAACAGATACAAGAAATATTTGCGACCGTTCACGCCTGGATTAGATAAAAATTGTGTTTTAACTTTGCCCAGAAAATATGTCGGGGAAGAGGACATGCCAATAATAATTCCTCCGGAAAGTGAAATGAAGTCACTTTCTCTTGACGCCATTACCTGTATTTATCATCGTTACGTTACATCACTTCAAACTCAGTGCGCCTCCATGGACCGTGTAGGTGAAATACAGCGAAAGGGATGGTACATTTGCGCCGACCCGACTTATGTTCCGCGCAAACCATGTACAACATTTTTGTCTAACAATATTTTTCCTGAAAACATGTTTTCTGAAGATTTAAAATTAAGATACGGTTGTGACATATACAAGACCCCACTGTGGTTGAAAACATCGTTAAAGTCGTGGAAAAATGAAACAAATATACCTATAAATGACGTTATTGATATACTTACATTAAGTATTAATGGCATATCAAACTTACCACTTATCGATCATATTGTAAATGAGAAATCCACAAGTCAAGTACGACAACTACTGTTGGAGTTACACTTTAACCCAGGTCAGATGAGTATCGAGGACTACGCCCAGATCTTACTTCGCTTAAAGAAGCTACACAGATATGGATTCAGAATAGTGTGGTTTGACCGAATTTTCCAATGTGCCACTCCGAAATTTAATAAGTGTTACGCGGTATATTTTGTGCAAGAAAGTTTTAAAGATAAGACAAAGAATTTGGAAGTAGTGAATTTGCCATCAGTTGAAGAAATTAAAGGAATAAAGAGCACAAAAAGTTCAGATTTGTACTTCAAGTATCTTCAAACAACCCAAATATTCTGTCAGAATATATTTAGAATGGGACAGATTGTAGATGGTGGATGGGATGTATGTCATGATCATATGGTAAAATACACTCAACCATGTATAGTATACTCGTTTGGTGTGTCAGGTGACTTAACCTTTGATGACGAAGTTTCAGAAACATACCATTGCGATGTGTTTTCATTTGACCCAACAACTGTCTTCCCGACCCACCAGCACGGACCAAACGTTTGGTTCTATAGAATAGGAATAGGAAATAAACATGAAAAGTTCAGAGCTGGCTATGTCGCACCACTGCAGGAACTTCGAGAAATGCATAACCACACATCTTCTCCAATTGCTATTCTCAAAATCGATGTTGAAGGTGCGGAGTGGCCAAGTTTACCAAACATGATTGAAACACGCCAGCTTGAAGATGTTGCACAGTTGTATTTGGAATTTCATGGTCAAGGAGACAAAGAAAATGAACTAGTGGTGTTGAAAATGTTGTATGATGCTGGGTTCCGCATTTTTTGGTTCCATCCTAACCCTAATTGCCTTTATGATAAAAAGATTCGAACACGCTCAAGATGTATGGAAGTATATTTCATAAACACTAGTCTCAAAAAGAAGGTTTGAATGAAAGAGTTGTATGAAGAATAAATATTTTGATGTTATAAAGAAGACAAAATTAAAATACTTTTTAAAGAAACAGTTTGTTTATCTCATATTTTAAATTGATGGAGATTGATTTAATTTTTTAAAGAAAATTTCATTTTTTCCAGAGATGTTACATGTAGGAAATACGTTTGAGGTGTGTTCGGGCTCTGACTGTTCCAATTGTTTGTTATAATTGCTTAAGCATTTTGTGTCTGTAAATCCGGAACGGAAAAATATATGGCATTATATGTTTTTGCATCGGTATGAAATATTTACAACGCAATAAGTTATAGAATGCTATTTTGGCAACTATGAAGGACGAATATGTGATATATATTTAAATCTAAAATTTGAAAACAAATCTCCGAAATATCTTTCATCAGCCTTCAAACAAAATTTATTAAATTAATGTGACTGACAGTGGACATGTATATCAGGTGTACAAACATTTTGACACACACAGATCTACCAAAACGTAATTTGTAAAGGATTGTTGCATCGCGGTTTGTAGTCATCTACGTTTTCTTTATTTACATGTGTGTAGTAGATTTTTTTATTTATTTATTTATATGTAGGTTTCCCATTTTTAGATCCGCATTCCAATCAATGAATGGTACAGCAACTTTTTTATAGTTTTGTCGTACCTTTTCCTTGAAAAATTGCTTGATTGCTTATTATGAGTTATATGCAGAGATATAAATGTTTTATGGTTTTTAAGTTGTTACATATATTTTCGCATGGCCTTTTGAAATTGATACTAAGTCTAATTTAATAAAAGTAGTCAACTTTTAACAATTTCTTTAAAAACATACAAACAAAATTAACTTTTGCAAATCGATTTTGGAAGTTCTTTGTGTGCTTAACAAAAATTTTCTTTTCCCTTCCATGTTCAAACAGCACCTGTGATTAAATGTGCACCAGTAGTATTTGTCAGAGAACAACATTTCAAAAAAACATATATCAAGGTGGTATGAGACACCTGTCTATATTAATGTGGATAAAAGAATCAAATAATCAAAATACTTTCACCGTTTTAGAATTTTAAAATTTCACAATATTTGACGAAAAAGTATGTTAAGAAAAATTTTGCGGTCGGTGGCATGTGGAAATTGCTAATGACTTACACCTCAATATACGCATTACATGTAACTGTTAATACTCTTTGGTCATAATTAGAATATTGATCTTACGTTATCTATCAAGGATTGACTGGTCGAGACAGATTTGTTTACTATTGACATTCTTTAATGGTTAAGGACACGAAAGATAGACAAGTATCGTACAAAAGAATTTTTTTTAAGTTATCATATAAAAATATTTACATAGACAATGAAATTTTTTTTTTTTTAAAAATATGACATGATGTTCTCTAGCAAAGAAAGATAACTCTGTGTTGAAATAGAATTTTTATCATTTGTTTAACACTGTTTAAGACTAATTCCTAAAATTCACATAAAATATGTTGTTGATTCGCTGGGGATGGGTGGGGTTGGGCATATGATAAGAGGTTAATATTTAAAAAAATATGCATCTGAAACTATTTTCTAATTGAATCATAAAATCAATTATAAATGAATATATTTAAACGTATTAATTTTGATGTAAATTGCTTTTAACTTTTTGTTGTTCATAAAAAAATGTTTCTAATTAATGAAGCATAATATCTGATGTCATCGTGTCAGCGAGCCTGGATTCACTACTTTATATTTACTTGGAGGTGAATCCACATTATCGTTATTTGAATTCACAGTACCGTTAAATATGACATTCCATTCCTTTCGACTATTTGTCATGCATATTTCATCGTATCGATTTTAAAATTCTGTGAGAGCTCTTATGAGAGGGCCTTTAAGCTTCACTTAGACTTAGTTTTCTGTGGATGTAGACACATTTTCAGTTGGTATTTAAATTGTACAGCATTTTTTCTTGTTGTTGTAATTTGTTCACAAACGAAAAACAAAGTTCTGCATTTGATTCGTAGATAAAAATTCCTCGACGAAACTCGACCAATATCAGGCCTCATGCTTTTGGCCCTCTGACTGATACTGTTTTCTTAGCAGGCTGATACAGGGTGTAATATGGATAAGTTTATATACATTTACTGCTCCTTAAGTTATAATATATGTGTAGCCCAATATCAGTTCTCAGGGAGTTGGAAAAAGTTAATGTCAACAAGGTTCGATAACTCCGAAATCCGGAATATATTTTTATGGGTTTCTTAGATAGTCATAAAATGGAGAATAATGATTGAATTTCGTGAAGTCTTACAATACAGGTGTACTTGACTGTTTCACTTATATACCGGTATTTTTCATCGATGCATTTCATTAAAAATTGGATTGATTATGAAAAAAACCCCACTTTTTAAACTCATGTATGAGAGTAAAGTTAAGCGTGAATGTTTGTGTGTGTATTTTTTTTGTATCAATAAACTTGAAATGTAAACAATTCATATTGCTATGTTTATTTCAAGATAATTCAAAGTTGGTTTTGTTTCTGGTTTGCAAACTGAACTCCGATTTACGTTTGAGACAATGAATCATATCAGGATCACCATTTAAATTAAATAAAAAAACGTGAATTAGTTTTCAATATTAAAATAACTTTCAACAATAGATCTCGAGCATTGTTACCAAGTTTATTAAGTAAAATGTAAATAATACAAAGTTTGTTTACCTAAGAAGGAAATACAAAAACGTATAGTACAAAATAAAAACATAATTACATGAATGAATGACAATTTGACATTAAAGTATAAATATACAAAAAAAACGCGTACATATTAAGAAACACATGGTGAATCCAACAAAAAAATGACGATACACGTTTATCACAGTGCGATTAATTTCACTATATAAAGAGTCTGTCCCCCGTTGGGCGTGGGGTCATGGCTAATAGACCACGCCCCTCACATTGTTCCCGTTAATTTTGATCGACTCCCCTTGAACTACTGTTGGTTCGTAGCCGTTTCTTCGGTTGTCATGGGCATGAGCCTAAATACAATGGAGCACGGTTTTAAAAATTTGGATTCACATTTATCATCTATTTTTTTTTAACATCAGAATTAGCAAAATTACAAATTGACTTATAAAAGATTAAGTAAACAAACAAAAAACCCAGCACATGTATATTTTGTTTTAAGCCTCATTTTAATTTACAACCCGACAAATACCACAGCAAAGAAAGCGAGATCTTACAATCATTTAGGAGACAGTTTTTAAACTATAAAACCTATTGGATTTGTGAATTCTCTTTGATATTTAACTCGACTGGAACATTGGTCGAACTAAAAAAAAATCAAGAATTAATAGCGAGCAACAACCTTCTCACTAAAGTTCGTCTTCCTTTTATGGCGGCACACACAGAAGACGATGACAGCGATGATAATGATGAGAAGGAGGGCCCCGCCCACAGCGATACCAGCCATGGCCTCGGCTGTCAGCAGACAGGGGCGTGTCCCGTCCCCACAATGGTCAAGTCCCGAGCATCGCAGGTTCTCATTGATGCATCGCTGGTTGTTACATGTGTACTCGTTAGAAGCACAGGGCCCTGAAACACAAGATAAAATGCATGCATAAGCCGTTTTGTAAATCAAACAAGAAACAGTTCAGAGAAATAAACACAGAGAAACTCTGATATTTAAATTATCTTCAAGATTTTGATTATTAACGAGTGGTTTGGTTTCTTACCGTCTTTGTATGCAGTGATTAGAAGATCGAATCCTTTCCTGGCCACATTTGTTTGTCCACTGGCGAATCTGAGGAGAAGAGGCCCTTGCTGGGTGACATAGGCCTGTGCGGGTCTGGACTGTCCACAGATCTGTTGAGGGGTACCTATGAAAGCAAACAAATATAAGGTTAAAATTTAATTAAGACTTTTCACGCTATCGCGCATAATGTACAATATTTGAAATTGATTGTGTCTTGCTTCACTAGCGTAATAGAGGAAGGCAATCGAACTGAAAGATTTAAGTAAGTTAAATACATGTAGTTACCTTGCAAAAGTCTTGCTGAGGCTTGGTCTTGGCCGTCAATTGCAACAAGAGCATCCAAGCACTGGCCTGTCTGTAACTGTTGGATGTCTAGCTCGTTGAAACGGACGATGAGCTTTTTACCCGGGGGAGGCTGAATTACCATGACACAGTTGATGTTCCGAGTGTAAGCGGGATTTCTTGTCAGCCGCAGTCGGACTGCCTCGTGAGTTTCCGTTGCAAGATTTATTATGTTGTTGTTTATACATCTCTCTTCCATATAATCTAATTAAAGAAAGAAAACGTTAGATATATACTTTTGAAGAATATCAAAGTTTGTCATTTCTTAGAAATTCCAACAAAAAAAATATTATGGTGCAATAGCATATTACTTTTTATATTAATGTAAAGATTTATACTTACATTCTGGAATAGCATTGACCGAGATAAAGCTGATCATGAATAGCACTAATAAAGCATCTAGAGTGCACAGCCCCTTTTTGGATACAGCAACCATTTTCAAAGCACTTATATAAATCACACGGACTGTTTTAATATTATAAGAACTGAACTCCTTTAAATTTGTTGCAGTGATATCTTCTATTCCATAACGAAACTAATCGAGAAGGTTTGTAAAATCGTCTTCACTCTTCCTTCAAATGTCGAAATGCTGTTGAATGATCTCTGCAACTAGGTTTATATATGTACATTACATGACTAAGTAATTTAGAATTGATGGATGCCTAACGCAAGGAGCTACACTAATGCCTTATTCATTTTCGATAAATCGCTATGCGTCAATCAGTGAATGGAATTCTGGAGATGAAATTACTACTAATTTCGTAATCAGTTTTCAATTATTTTATGCTTATTCGTCATACTTTTTACACGATGATTACGATGAGCAAAGGTATTACTATTTTACTTCAATGTTATGTTATACAAATTTGTGTAAACACCTCCCTAGGGCAAATACTATAACAGCATGCACGAGTGTCTAACACGTATTGACCATGTAAATAAGTTCAAAACATGTATATATTCCCTCAAGACAATAAACTACGATTAAAACCAATGAACAAAATTGTGTAATTACATAATACATGTATGTCGAACGGTTTTTATGAGAAATGATTCATTAACACGTTTACTTATTCATATACTATATTGTGTACACTATCAAACTTTCAAACAAATATTAAACCAAATTTTTACATTTGTTATATAATAAAAGTATAATAAAGAAAATTCGTTAAAAATCAGTATAAACTTGATTCAAATTTATTGAATGTGATTTATTAATCTAAGAATTTAAAAATATCTATAGATGATTTCTAACAATCTTTATTAAACTTTTAAATAGCAATTGGAATGAATCGACAATTCGATATATTCTTTGGCATTTCAGTTCTAAATAAGAACACAATAGTAGCAACACCAGTCTGTTTACGTGGATTCTTTAAATGGGATATAGATTATAAAATTCCTAGGTTTTACATTGTACATATACTTTACTGGCGGCAAAATAAGTGCGTTTATAATTGTAAATTCTGCTGGTACCGGTTGGAGAGGAGTTATATTTACTTTGTTTTCCTTTCTAAAAAGATAAAATTTAGGAAGGAAATTATTCTATAAAGAGAAACCGCATTCTGTCTTGATTGTGGTTCACCTTGAAATGTATACACACATGGGTAATGAGGCCAGTATGATCGGAATGTTACCCAGCTGCGTCAATGTTTATCACAGCCATACATTTTTATTTAGTCACGAGCAAATCGGAGAAAGAAAAGCCACATTTATTTTTCAGGTCATATGAGAGAAAGAGAAGAGAGAGAGAGAGAGAGAGAGAGAGAGAGAGAGAGAGAGAGAGAGAGAAAGAAAGAATATGAAATTCAAACAAATATCTTTAATCACTATATGCCCATTTATTTTTCAGGTCATATGAGAGAAAGAGAAGAGAAAAGAAGAGAGAGAGAGAGAGAGAGAGAGAGAGAGAGAGAGAGAGAGAGAGAGAATATGATATTCAAACAAATATCTTTAATCACTATATGCCCTCCCACTACCTCGGACGCGACGGAAGGCTATTACATTACATCTAACAAAGACCGACGAACCCCAATGAGTAGGAGAGAAGTCGTGCACCTTTGTACAGGTTTATACAGGTGTATACAATTACCTGACAGTCAGTCTGCACCTCGGGTAACCCGCAGACAACAGTTTACACTATTTCACATTTTTTGTGGGTGGTCTACCGAGCTTTTTTTAAATGAAAAACCAAAACAATGTCTCCTTCATTTTTATCAGATGTATTAACGGCTGGTCATTGTGTTTTTTTCATTCATAAGTTGATTCACCCGATGCTGGGGAGCACCAACGCAGTTTACAGGTTTTTGTCTATAAATATGATGGCTCTTAATGAAATCATTAGAAGATTTAAGACTTCGGTGCTGTGTACATACAAGTATATTGAAACTGAATTTTATCATTTGAAATAGTGGAAGAGACACCGGGCAATATAAATTCTGTTCAAGGCACTTTATAGGAAATTTGTAAAATGGCAATTGTTCTCCCAAGAAGTACCGATATTGGTTTGGTCATGCAGTGTTGTAGTACATCGGGGAATACAGAAAACCCTGCATATCTGCCAGCAAGCAACGATCGTCTTTTCAACACCACATCGTTCCCAACTGGAATAACTGGATTCCTAAAACGTCAGAGATCTGCATATCCACGTATCCTCGCGGATGTAACAGGAAATTTGTGATGTGAGTAAAATGTCGAACTTTGCCACGGAGAGCTTGAGATGTTGGCCAATCTCCAGCTGAACGGAGACGGATCTCAGAGCGAGGACTTGTGGGACTTGATTTGTTTACACGTGTATTAATTTATTCGCTTTTCTTTAATTATTATGAGTTCAATCTAGTCAAATTTTGCTCATTGTCGTGATTCTACTCTGACTGTTGAAAAAAAGAAAGAGAAGAAAAGAAACAGGATTCAGGTCACTTGCAAACGTTAATAGATGTTTTGGAGTCGATCAAATGAAGTACAGGCTTAATTTACGACAAGCGTACACTTACATATATTGCTTTACATGTAATCTCACAAGAACTTACCAGTATTTACCTACAGAGATTGTGACAAAAACTTTGCTCCAGATCTGATCTTAAATAAGCTATTTGTTTATTGTAAAAAATCGAGATTTTAAATGTGCTTAATTTTCATGTAAGACTATTTATTTATAATTTATTTATTACATATCGTCTACATTCTGTTTTATTTGTTTTGCTGACGTTGAAATAAAATTGATTGATAATCTTAATTTTCATCTTTTATTTTAAATATATATTTCAGAGGATTCACGTTTCTAGATATATACAAATGCAATGTAAAATGTAGTGAATTTACAAGAAATTGTGTTAGGTTTATGTGTAATATAAAACTAAACACCACACAGGAGTATGATGTACATGTAGTCGTTCAATCAGTGGGAATGTCCGAGGAGATGTAACACAAGACCGCTTACATCAATAAGGTGACGTAAAAAAAACAGCATTTGCTCTGTCTGAATCAATATACCTGTACTAGTAATTCAAAAACGTGTTATTTTTCTTGCAGGCATAGTAATCTAATTCCCACACTAAAGACAAATGACCGATAATTCATTATGATTTTAAAGTTTACATTTATGTTAAGTTTAATCAATATATTTGTTATACTTTTAAAGAGCCGTACACGTATCTATAGATTATTTTGAGCTCAGGACCGCGGACCCCCCCCCCCCCCCCCCCCCCGATATTAACGTTAAACGCACTATCTTTAGCAAAATGTATGAACTTAGGGCAGCAATTAGATTTAAATAGAATTAAAATACACAAATACTCAGATAAATTAATTTTTTTCCAAGTATATATGTAATTCTCACCAGAAGAAACGGTTTATGTTTTACTTGTATTTTTCATACTAGTTTATTGCTTTTTAATCTAAAGAATGGATATTTTGTTTGTTGCGTAAATACTTTGAGAGAAATATTGAACCAGCAGGGATTAAAAAAAGATAGAGTAAATATTCTATTCATTTGTTCATAAATTGCTCTGTTTCAATAGAAGTCAACATGCTTATTCCTCAAGTAAACATAAACCATCTGTAATATCGCATTTAGCTGGCCTTTCCGACGAGCCAGTTAACAACCTCGGATGTACACGTATTACGTAGGCGTCCATGACACCCCTTAACCCTGATATAAACAAAGAACAATAAACTATTTAGTTTTGATTTATTTCATCGATTTCAAGGATTCATCCTATGTTATTTATGTTATCAAAAATAAATCCATGGCTGTCTAATAAATACTTCTAATGACGGAAAAAAACTCCTTTTTGTACAAAATTTTCACTGATTTCAACATATTAAAGGTTACTTTCTGAGCTCTGTCGTTACGGACTTTCGGATTGGCCTTTGACTGAGTTTTTGGCTGCTTGATAACAGATGCAGTGAAGAGTTTAAATAAAAAAATGGAGATTTACGCTATTACTGATAAAGTCCCTACTGGAACAAGACGTATTTAATATTACTCAACTAAGTAAGATTAAATTCTTAAATCATACTCTATAGGCTAAAAATTAAAGGTGTTCAAACTTGAATTTGCACTACCTAAGGATGCTTCCACACAAGTTACAGTTTGTATATCCAATTGGTTGACACCCCCCCCCCCCCAAAAAAAAAAAAAACAAAAACAAAAAAAAACCCAAAAAAAAACAACCCTTAAGAGTTATCCGATAGCAGATTTCAGAGTTTTATGTCTTTCACTAAAAATGCCTAAATGCTGATCATAATTAATATTTCTACTTTAATGCATGGTTTATGGTATGAATACTGTAGGAGGCATATGAAAAACTTGTAACCGTTTGATCTTTAGCCATGTTCTTCTTAGCGCCGTTATGCATGCAGCAATATCTGTTTATTCTCTATGCTGAAATGTATTATTACGCTACATTAAATGTCTTTGTTATGGATGTTTCTTCAAGTATTCAAATTTGAAATAAAAGTGCGTTCAAATAAACATGATTAATGAAACTAAATATAATACATGTAGAAAAATAATATTATTGTACTTGTAAGTAAGGAATAATTACTATAAAGTAAATTATTTTAATAAGCACAAGTTTTACAATTATATTCATCAAAATTTGAATAAAGATTTTAAAGATATCTGTACATTTTACTTTAAACGCAGTTCTTATAATCATCCAATTTTTCTGACTGTATATTTGAAACTCATTCATATAGCTTAAACCTTACAAGATGAAACAATATATCTTAAAATATTAATATCTCAATACTTTAGATTACATGTAGCACCTCTAGGATCACCCCCCTTGATTTTACACTCCAGCACAGCCCTTGACCGATTGACCTTTAAATTAAAAATATTGTAGAAGTATCCATGCTTATAATACATGTGATTATTTTCGTTATTAATGTGTAAAAACATATAAAATGAATCTTTCTTTCTTATGACGGTTTTGATAAATAAATACTAAGATAGGTGTATATCAAATTGCACAACGTAAGATTTCTTTGTACGTGTAACACTTCTCATTTCTTCCAAAGAGAAGTGGATAAAAAATTGCTACCGTAACAAAGCTGAATAATAATTATGTTTTTTCCTTACGTGACGCACCCCCCAACCCCCCCCCCCCCCCCAAAAAAAAACCAAAAAAAAAAACACCAAAAAAAACAAACCAAGAGATGTTTGTAAAACACTTATGCCCCCTCCCTTGAAAACATCTGCAAAGAAAATGAACGGAAACTACAAATAATAGAAAATTTTCTAAGTCCAAGGGGCATAAGTCGAAAATTGCTCGAACGTACCCAAAATCAACTTTAACCTAGATATTATTATGATTAAGCTGTATACCAAATTTCATTTCAATATGTGCATCCTCTGCAAAGAAAATGAACGGAAACTGCAAATAATTGGAATTTTTCTACGTCCAAGGGGCATACGTCTGTCGAGAATTACTCGATCGTACCCAAAATCAAACTTGACCTAAATATTATTATGATAAACCTGTATACCAAATTTCATTTCAATATGTGCATCCTCTGCGAAGAAAATGAACGGAAAATGTTGGTGAAACGACCGACCGACAGACCGACCGACCGACAGACAGCAGCAAAGCAATATGCCCTCCCTTCTATGAAGGGGGGGGGGGGGTCATAATAAAGACTCACACGACATATGATGTAAAACAATATTTTAATGAGTGCATCATGTAACTAGAAAATGTACGACTGTTGTATGATAGTATATAAAGTCCCATGACTATGATTTAAGCTAAATAATGCAAAAACAGAGTTCGAATTTAGCTCAAATATGATCCTTAAAACAAACAAAACCCCACAGAGCTAATGTGCATGTTAGATTTGATCATTCCGTTATCTAATTAATGACTCAAACACCATCATCAAACAAAGAAATATGTTTTTTCTTACGGATAAAACAAATAATGTTTATGAAAATTGACGCGATGTATTAACAGTGCATTTTATATAGCCATGTATTGCTTATTAAAATTAGATGCATTTCTGGGTTTTATTTCTATAGAGTTATATCGAGTAAGAAAAACCCATAGGCGTCGGAACCGGGGGGCCTAGGGGGGGGGGGGGGCTTAGCCCCCCCCCCCACTTTTTTTGCAGATTTATACCTTACCATTAGAAACATAGTATGATAGAGGGTTCAGCCCCCCCCACTTTTTCTCGCAGGAAAGATTATTGTATCTAAATTTACCTTGAAAGATTGAAAAGTTGGATTTAGAAGCATACTAGCTCCCCCCACGGATTAGGAATTTCATGATTTTGGAAAAAAAAATTTGGGTAAGTAATTTCTTTTTTTTTTGTGAAGTATAGGCATACCCCCCCCCCCCCCCCCTCCCCCCACGGATTAGGATTTCCATGATTTTGGGAATTACTTTTTTCTCAATATCTCTGAGGATCAGTCTAGCCCCCCCCCCCCCCCCCACTTTCAATTTGCTTCCGACGCCAGTGAAACCGGATTTGCATAAAAAATGTATACGACAAAAGTTGTACTTAATACATAATCTATTTTTAAATTTGTTTTCCTCGAAACAAACTTATGGGAACAAAATAATGATTAAAGGACAAAAAATCAAGGAAATGCATTGGAATACCATATTTATAATTAAATGTTTCGAATTATATCAAACTAAATTTATTATAACTATACTATTTAGGTTACAAGAGGAAATAAAACATATTCATATCAACTTATACAAAGTTGTACGATTTCCTTAATTATCCAATATAGAAAGCTTTTTGTACAAATCAGGAATATTTGTCACGGAAGTTTTCAACATGTTAGAATGTGTTTGATACGCACAAGAAACAAACATCATTTCCAAAATACTAATGATATTCAAAGTACGCAATAGATGTTGACAAATTCTATCAAAAAAGTGTATTTATGATTATAGTAACAAAATAAAAAAAATTAAGCTATTTTTTCAACCTTGTAATCTTATCTAGGAGTTGTATTTGTACAACTCAGATCACGTTGATAAATTAAGGGTTTTCAAAGATAAGTATTGGATATAATATATTTATGATGTCGGGTATTATGACACAACTTTGGAATGATATCATAGGTGGAAAATGGTGTAAATAACTTCTTTTGCAATAGAAATGAAAATAAAAAAAATAAAATTTGAGAAAAGTGCAAGCGTTTGTTCGAAAATTAATAGATAATTACATCACAAATTAATAACTATTGTGTAAATTTTCGTATGCTTCCGGATTATTGCCTCTGAAAACAAAATGGCTCTCAAAGTATTGGCTAGATCTGATGTCGTTTAACGGGCATGCCACGTACGATGATGGGTATCGAGATTCCTTGGCTCTCTTTTTCCTTATTATTTGTAGTTTTACCGTGAAAGACACGCAAATCACAACGAGAACAAATGAAATGCTGATCCCTATCACGAGGTCTTCTTGATGTTTCTCCATGAAAGATTTCTTAATGTTAACATTTTCATTGAAAGCGCCAGGTACAGTTAATGATTCTGTGGATAAAAAGTACACAATGATTTCGACAGGATTTAATAAGAGAACTTAATTTTCTACAAACATTTAAGCATTGGAAAAGTTCAAATTTTGAGATTTCAAGCAAAATGCATTAAATAACTAATCTTATTCTCGGAATTCAATAATCTTGGTCATTGATATTTGAGGGCAAAAAGAGCTTTACAGTTTAACAAAGAGTAGAAAATAAAGAATGCAGTGTATCTTGATGTTAAATGCTTCATGATATTGTATGCTCGATGTACTTCCCAGTACAGTTACACCGGCGCTTGTATTTTTCACCATAACTTAGATATGAACAGTGTGTTAAAAACATGCTACAAAAACCATTTTTACAGTCTGAAACCAATTTTGAAGATTGTTATTCCACAAACACGCATATGTGTACTGTTAACAGAGAAAAATTTGCCCCCGTTTTATTTTCTACCCTTTCACCCTCGTTGTCATCGGGCGAATTTAGGATTGGGCGAATTCCAATGTTCCAAATATCCCTATTTAAATACGACTTTGTCTTTGCGAATTCAAAAACCGTGTGGAAGTAAAGAGGGGCGAAAATTAAACAGGGCTAAAAAAAACACTGTATAAAGTATTTCACTTTGCAAAAATAGAAAGGTTTATAAAGGTTTACGAAGGACTTAATTAATATGTTTAAAATACTCTGCGGGCAATGTTCTCCAACAATTACAACCTTGTTGATACATAATACATCCTTGGGTGTGGTCGCAAAATTCTTCAGAGCAGTTGCACTTTCGCCGACATAATTCACCATAGCTTGGATATCTGCAGTGTGCTGTACAATTTACACCATAAAATCCAGCAGAGCAGCCTATATTAATATACGGAAACATATCACAGTCTTCAATGGACAAAAATATTTTGTAATATATTTGCTGTTTAAATATGTAAATTATATTTTACTAAGATATAGATGATTTTATATGACATAGTTTAGACAATAATAGACTTAATTTACAATAAGATTGGGAAACATGCGAAAGACTTGTACAAATCCTTCTCCTGAGTAAAGGAAATCGGAAATGTGCAAATTACAGAGAGGCCAAAAATACCAAGAAAACTTCTTTTTAAGTAGAAAAAAAAACCAGTCGATGAAAAACACAAATTTATCTTAACGTTCTTATTAATCGATTTGCATGTAATGATCTTCAAAATTTACAACCTTGTTGATACATCATACATCCTTGGATGTGGTCGCAAAATTGTTCAGAGCAGTTGCACTTTCGCTGACATAATTCACCATAGCTTGGATATCTGCAGTGATCTATACAATTTACACCATAAAATCCAGCAGAGCAGCCTATATTAATATACGGAAACATATCACAGTCATTAATGAAATCAAATAAATGTCAATGTCTTTTATTCAATCTCAAACACAGGCATTAATAACATATGTGCATTTTAATAACCATAACTAATTACATGACTGCTAAGAATCTAAACACATTGTGATAAGCAACGACTAATCATTCAGTCAGTTTTTTTTCAAACTTTATTGCTACTAGGATATACTATAATTAAACAAAACACAATCTACACGAATAGACAAGTTTACATAATATACGTTTAAGTTATATACAGATTGTATGCATTATCAAATTGTTTCTATTTTGTATGAATATCTAATCTGCTCGAAAGATCTTTTTACCATTAAAACGTTATTCTAGTTTGAAGTTCTCCTTAATCGATGTGCATGCAATGTGTTTTCATATACAACCTTGCTTTTTATTAATCCTACATCCTTCGATGTGGTCGCAAAATTGTTCAGAGCAGTTGCACTTTTGCTGACATAATTCACAATAACTTGGATATCTGCAGTGAGCTGTACAATTTGCACCATAAAATCCAGCCGAGCAGCCTATATTGAAATATGAAAACCGTCACAGTCTTCACCAATATTTTAAGAAATGCTTGTTTTTTCTGTTAGAATACGTAAATTATGATTTTCCTAAATATTGATAATTTCATTTGTTGATGACGTTTACTCAGGGTTAAATAATATACTGATGATAATGAAAAACCATATATTATACAGTTATTGATTGGGTTTAAGGGCAACATAATTATAAATTGTTAGACCTGAAGGTGTTGTCGGGGGCCAAGAGCCGAGGGCAAAACTTTCACTTGCAGATCCAACAATTCATATGTTGCCAAAATCCCAGTCAATAACTTTTTTGCTATACCCCTCACTTAAAATGTTTGCCTTAAAATGCCTGCGACGCCATATTTCGTATCATATCAAACGACAACTCTTTTTGCAATTAAGTTTGGGTATTTCGGTTTTTTCGAGTTCGCACTAAAACTAGTTAGCTGTGACGTAGAGGTCAAACAGTTTCAATGTTGGTCCGAGAGACAGGTAAACATCGAAATTGTCTGACCGGTTGAAATAACATACTTTTTTTTTTACCTTTTAGTAGTAAGAATTATACAGAGGAATATTTATAAGGGTATGACAATGTATGTTACAGACCTTTCATTGTAGTGTTACTTATCACTTTCAGAAAAGTTTGTCAATGACGTATTTTTAAATTTTTTAAAAGCATTTTTTTTAAAGCATGGCGCGCAGACGTTACCACAGTAATAAATTTTGCTATATATTCACCAAAATTGCGCAACTCTAGATACAGATTAAAAATTCAAAACAAACTTCTGGCAAAATATCCTTTTGACAGCCTTTTAAACAACACTTTATATACTATCTATTAGCAAAAAGCAAAGCGTGATATTTTGTTTACGTCGATGTTACACATAAGCTTGAATATTAAGCCCGGGCCTTTTCACTTCCTCCGAAAACAACACGAATTAAAAATTCAAATGACCTCCCATTGTTACAAAACTGTGATAGTCAGACATCTTAAACATTGTTTTAATGTCATAAAAAGTCAGCTTCTGTCTTTGGCGAAAACACCCCAAATTCAAAAGGGGAATTCGGAAGTTACATTGCTTTAGCCATGTTTTGACGTGAACCTTAAGGGAAGTACTGTAGTGACACCTAAATCTTGAAAAGTTAAGAAAATATCTTTAAATTTTACACAATGGTTGAGGCTTTCTTAATTGTAAAACTAGTACAAATAATTAAATTCTTTAAAAGTTTAGAAATGACCGTGGCACTAAACATATACAAAACATTTTTTCAGTAGCAATTTTAATAATTTTTCAGTCCAAATCTGCTCATATTTTAAATTCCTAACCATTTTTGAATTAATTAGCATGTAAGAAAAAACTATAAAATGATAACATTAAAACATTCATAGTTGAAAAATACTTATAATAATTCAATACTGCATAAAATGTATATGAGGTCAATGATAAAAAGTTTACGATATGGGGTTTTATAGCGTTTTTTAAGCAATTTTCAATATTTCTGCATTGTTTATCATACGATAATCTTATGAAACAAGTTAGATTAAACCGACAGAAAACATGCAAATTTATATTGACTAACAAATAAAATCTTAACTTATATCATTATGGTACTGTCAAAAATGTTCCAATGAAAAACTAGAAACTTTTATCCGAATGTCCTCTGTTTTTCTATAAGTCCACAAGTCTTAATTTCATAATACAATAAAAATATCGTATGTTATGGCAATAATTATTTCTTTTATACATACTTTTGTGTTTAGCGCAAATACAAATTCCAAACGCAGGCGTAGAGGCGTATGTTAAAGAATAAATAACATTTGCTCCCTAAGGACGTTGTTTACTCAGGGTTTAAGTTCTCATATTCCGATTGTTATAAAGTTCAACGTCAGGAGCAAAATCTGTTCTTAACACTAAAAGTATCTATGAAATAAATTATTATTGACAAACCATTCGATATTTTTACTATATTATGGAAATATGCTCAAGCAAAGTTGGACTTTTAGCAAAACTGAGGAAATTCGGACTACAATTTTCAGATTTTGTTTTTCACTGAAATATTGTTGGTAGTACTGTAATATTCAAAGTTAAGATTTTATTTGTTATTTAACATTATTTTGCATATTTTCTGTTGGTTTTATATCACTTTTTCGTTTAGATATTCGAATGGCACACACTAGAACAATATTGTAAAATGCTTAAAAACGATAAAAGACACCATACCTCAAAATTTTGATCATTGACCTCATATAACTTTTATGCCTGCAGAGTCAGATCAATATTCCTAGTTTATTGCTATTAATGTTTTTAGCATTATCATCATTCAGTTTTTTGTAAAATTGAATCAAAAAAGGGTAGGAATTTGAAAACTGATAGAGGAAATTCGGACTGTAATATTTATAAAAAATGTAAATGAAAACTTATTGCTTTGTGTCTGTTTAGTGTCACTGCCATTCATAAACTGTATTTCATTTTTAAAAGAGTTAAGAAATTTGTATTATTTTCACAATTAAGAAAATTTCATTCATGGTGTAAAATTTTTAGGGACTTTTCTTAAATTTTCAAAAAGATTCAATGACCATTATCTCAAAAAGTAGGTCATTGACCTACTTTTTTGAAAGTTAAAAATAGCACTACCATGATAGGTATTTCACACACAATAGATGGTTTTTCATTATCATCAGTGGGATTTTTTTTCATTCTGAGTAAAGGTATACTTTAAAAAGGCAAGAACCATTTACATTTCTGCTAAGGATATTAGCACAATGTAATAAGCAACAATTTAATAAAAATACGGAAATTTATCACAGTCTTTAATAAACATAAACATCAGGGAATATATTTGCTGATTTAATATATACATTTTGTTTCCTAAGATATTAATGATTTCCTTTTACTTAAACGTAAGTGTCGTTAATTGGTTTAATTAACTTAAGCAGCGGCTAATCATTCAGTTTTTCAAACTTCGTTGCCACTAAATACTTAATCTTAATACTCTTATAAAAAAAAAACCACAATCTTAATGTATAGACAATGTTTAAGTAGATATACGTTAAGTTACATACAAATTTCATGTTTTAATTATATGGAAGATACAACCTTGTTTTTGATATATCAGACATCCTTTAGTATGGTCGCAAAATTCTTCAGAACAGTTGCACTTTTGCTGACATAATTCACCATAGCTTGGATATCTGCAGGGTGCTGTACAATTAACCCCATAAAATCCAACAGAGCAGACTTTAATATAAAAAAAATGTTCATTGCCATCATTTAATTTTAAAAGAATTGAATGTTGATAACTCTTTTATCAATTTTATTATGTTTTACTTTGAGAAATAAAACTATGATGTCCGTTTTCAATGTTTAAGCGGAAACGCCTAGTCAAAGACATGAATAGTATCCAAACATTCTCGAAGGACACAAAATTACGTAAACGATGCATATTCTTAGGTTTATTTAATCATCATTTTTAATATCTTCAACATCAATTTACATTGTATTAATCTATCACAGACAACCAATTAACAAAAGAAATTATTCCAAGATATCTTCATTTACACATACCTTCTTTCACTCACAAGATTGACAAGATGAAAACAAATCTATAGGACATTTTTCGGTAGGAAATTCCTTTAGATGCTTTCAAAAATTATCAGAAACCTCGTAATTTTATAGCAAAATCATATGGATACTTTTCTGTTGTATGTATATGCAAAACATTACAAGAATACATCATACCTTGTTGTTGGAAACATCCTATGACATGATCGCATAACTCCTCAGTACAGTTACACTGGTGCTTGCACTGGTCACCGTAATAAGGATATATACATGGTGTTGACCAATTGCTACTACTAATGAATCCTGGAAATAATTTTAAACACTAACTTAAACAAATAACTTCATGAATATGTATGCCACATTGTCAAAAGAAAAGAGTTTTCAAAGATTAAAAACCGTTCATATTGAAAACTTACTTTGTTATCTTATTTTAGGTTGAATCTAAAGACAAGTACATCGATGCCTAAAGTTTAAAGGTTTATAAAGTAACCCATCCTATTAAACTCTCGCAATCTTATAAACAAATTTGTACGCAACATCATTACAGATGTATCCTTGTTGATACTGTTTTTAGGGAAATATTCGCCCTCGTTTTATTTTTGCCCCTTTCGGTCATTATGCCACCTAGCGAATTAAAGGGACTAAGACCCGATTTGACTTAAAATTTTCAATTTTTATTTTCCATTTTCAATGTTTATTATCGTAATTATAAATATAGCAATTTATAATATCATGTCAAAATCTGAAAGTCAAAAATGAAGTTTTAGGCAAGATACGGAATTCATAATTCTTTGTTTTGTAAACCAAGCTCGAATATTGTCATTTTTACATATGTGTTGTATTGGCGTAAGTTTCAATCAAATGTAACTTTCTTTTGTTGATAATAGTATTGATAAAGATATTGAGTTAGTTTGAATTGTTTTTTACAGGTCATTTTGTCCAAGAAATGGTAATGCTACCCATTTTATTTATTGTAAACAACAATAAGACTCGAGCTTTGTTTACATAACCATCAATCTTACCTCTGTATCTCGCTTGTAACTTGACTTTAACATTCGATATTTTGGTCAATCATTTAAAATGCACCAGTTAACCATTTTATACATAAAAAATAAAAATAAAATTTTTGATCTCAAATCGTGTCCAAGTCCCTTTAAAGACTGGACGAATTACATTGTCTCATATAATCTTTTTTTAAACACACCTTTGTTTGGGCGAATTCAAGATTGGGCGAAACCGTTTGCAAATGAAGAAGGGCAAAAATAACACGGGCAGAAAATATCCCTGTATATTGTTATTCAGACATCTTAATACTTTCATCGGCTTAAGATTTTCAAATTTACAATTTTTCACCAAAAAATACGTTTAAATTTTTTTTTGGAAAGGTGAATATTTTAAAACTCCAAGAGGTATTCGAAATCATGACTTACAGATTCGTAGTAAACGCTCGAACCCACTGTGCTACGCTGTTAGGTGACAACTGTGGGAAAGAATTAAGCTATTTACAGAATTACACTTGATTTTATTGTATATTTCGGTAAAGAGTACGACACAAAATGGAAGTACCCCATACCACGTTAAGTGCAAAAGCAGGTGCCGGGAAATAGGCGTTAATTAAAATTCTAAATTTTGAACCTGGCTTTCAGTCTGTCATTTTGTTGATATTACACTTTAAAAACGAAATACGGAATGACACCAAAAAACTATCAAAGGTATATTTAAATCACTGTGACGATCGATAAGATACCTAAACGCTATTACAGGAAATGGTATATTTGTAAATAAACTTCGTCCACAAGACAAGTCACTTGTTCACATGTGTGTCCTAAACTTCCTTGTACATTCGACAAATAGCTGATGTATTACGTACCACTATACATATTCAAGAGGGTAGGATATGTAAAATGTGCGATTACAAATTTGAAATATATGATATTTAGGGATTTTCCCGAGATAGATTTTAAAATGTAAATGACGTCGAGGTGACCTAGGTATTCAGCCAGCAGTAAAACTTTAGTTGTACATGTAACTATTGAAACATTTATGCACCACGCACGTTAAATATCAGATACTGGTGGATAAATTGATCTAAGTTCATAAAACATGCATTTGTTCACATGCCTCAACGTGCATACAAATATCCCAAACGAAACTATGACGTAAGCGCATGTTAAACATATCAATAATATTGAATGATATGAAACGATTTTCATTCCTATACTTTTAATAACAGATGTATGCATTGTTACGTACATTGTGTTCTTTTTTATAATTTTGAAATTAAACAATGCGTTGATTTTTTTAGGTAATTGTTCAGAACTTAAGTAACATTTAGAGCAAACAGGATTTGCAGACTTCCAGACTTCCCTAAACGTTTTTAAAACTTTCTATCTCTCAGAGAATAAAAATATGATTGCGAAATAAGAATATAAACATGAATATCCTTTCTTTTAGTGGGTGAAACAGTAAATTGTTCAATGTATTTTTCTGCAATACTTGCTACATGTACCTTCAGCCTTTAATGAATGATATGCATGAGAAAAACATTAATTTTTTTTACAGATATGTCAGCTTAGCTAACAGGTGTTCATGATGCAAATTTTTGATATTTCATTTATTATCTCCAAAGTAAAAGTCCTTCAGACTAATTGGTTCAAACATTTTGATTAAAATGTTCGGATAGTCAACTAGTAATAAACATAGTTTAGGAATGTAGTGTAAACATACCACAACTTATTTACATATATACAATATAACACCTAAACCTTTTGCTACATTTTCAACAGTTATTTTATTCAGCAATGATTTTGGTCCAGTCATAGAAAGGTCAATAACCAAATGGAAAAACTATAGTAGTAAACGATAAGTAAAAGATATCTGACAAATAGATTTACGTTTTAATTGAGTATGATAATTTCAAACGTTGCTTTCTTATTTTATCCATAGATGTAGAAATCTAATTTTATACATAAATGTAGAAACATTTAATAAATAACTTGAGTATATTTCTATCCTTATATCCATAAACGGAAGAAAAAGTTTTGTACGCTAATGTAAAAGGAAAGCTTAAGGAATTCTACTTTTAAATGAAACACGAAACATTGTAACTCTTTTTCCTCTTCAACTGAATCCCAATTAAAAGCACCTAAAATTAAAAAAAAAAGGCAAAAACATCGAAATAACACTCGAAATTAAGGAAAGAACCGTATGACACGTACATGTACATAGGAATCTAAAACCTTGCATTACAACACTACCCCTATCATCGTACGATCAAAAAAAGAAGGAGATATACAAAATATACAGAAAGATGTACGGCTAGATTGAAATATTCATGTTGTATTCATTATATGCGCATAGCAATGTTATTTATTCAAAGATCAATTAAAGCAATATGAGCTGCATTATTCATGTTGAATTTTTTTCTTTTATTAAAATGTTTTTTCTACTGAAATGACAAAAATATCATGGTTTTTGAAATTTCTGTTAGCCATATTTTTGTGAAAAAGGCCGTTCAGAAGCCTTATTTGGAGCGAAATTGAATTATTGTCGACCTGTACAAAAATTGATTTGCTTTATATTCCTTAGAAAAGAAATATTTCCTTTGACGAAAATTAATGCTCTTTTCAAATCTTATTTATCATAAAAGTTTCAGTTATGTGCAGACCTATCATACTAGCAGTTTTTTGCAGCAAAATAAAAATTAAAAAAATACAGCTCAGATTGCTTTAAATAGGTATAGAAGTAATTCTTTTTGAAATTACCTTGAGTGAAAACTTCAAATGTTGTAATAAAACATGTAGCAATAGCATATTCCATTATACCAAACGAAAAGTGAATTAATAGTATTTTGAAGAGCTGTGGTAATACAATAAGAATATTTTCCTGTTGAACAAATTGTTTATTTTTAATAAGGGACGTCAGGCAATCAGTCAATCATTTTTGAAGGAATAACAATATACAGCTGTATCTCTATTTGTGTGTCTGTTAATATCAAGAATACACCTTCGTTTTTTCATCTAAGTAGGATTTTACATATCTATGATGTCTTTATGTTTTTCAATATATAGGCCACGGATATATAATTATATAAAATATATGATAGGTCAGTTGTACAGTTATTTCATAAATGCACCATTTTGTATATATGACTATTAAAAGTTGTGCCATTCATTGTGCAGGATAACCAATCCAGTGCCAAAGTAACCTGTCTGTACCCGTCTAAATAGCAAAATCTGGTTATGCCACACTTCCTTGAATGCATGTAACCACTTAAATCATGTGAAATTTTAGTCAAGTTTAAGTTGAAGACTCACTTGACAGTTGTGATTGTAGCCTTGAAGAATGACAGATTATAGGAAAATGATAATTTTAACAATTTGGATATGTTTTCATTAAACGTTATAGAATCTGATTGACTTGAATAAATACTAATATTTGCTCTGTACATTTTGATGTTACCAAGCATGTAAAACTGTAGACCTAACTATGGATTATCAACCTTTCAATTGAATTTTTCACGGCTCTGTCGGGCTTTTTTTTAACATTCTCAAATTCAGGATCTAATTCTTTTTTAAAAGTGGGAAATCCCCAGAGATATCTTCTACACCTATACATTAATAATTTTAGTATTTATGAAAAGTAAGTTTATGATTCATTATGGGAATTTTAAGACGAAGCAAGCACCTGACAAACAAGTTGATTAAACAGGACTATCAACAGTCTTGTTTGAAGTCACTTTTTCGTAAGTTCTATGGTCGATACAACGACCTTGTCAGCAAATACCATCTTCCACTGGGTCGCATACTGACCGACATTTTTCATACTAATTGTTAGACCATAATTAATCACCTAATTGTCTGCGGATTTTTCTGATTTCCCCGATGACGACAAAGAGCACACGGCGGGTGTGACCGGTCAGCAGAGGATGCTCACTCCTCCTAGGCATCTGATCCTACCTCTATCTATTTGGAGGTCCGTGTTGCTTTACTTAGAATTAATATTTCGTTTCATGGATTTTTTAAATGGTTCAGGGTTTGTTATTGTCATTTTTTTTATGTAATTAGATTTTTGCCTAAAAGAACATTTATTTGTTAATTGTCAGGAGTGACCGAGGACAGTCATAAAGGTATTCAATGTATAATGAAGAGATATTAAACAATTTTAAATCATTTTAAAATGGTTAGGTGTGTATTGCTAGATAACAATGGAAGTGGAATTAACCAAAATCACATTATTGACACATAATAGAAAGTTGACCATTTTGCACCTTTAAATGTTTGAAGTTCCTTTGATGAAAAGAAGATAATTTAAATATTGTCTTAATATGTACTGCAAATAATTCATTATTTTTTTTATTTCAAAAAAGAGAAAGTTTAGAAATATATTCACTAAGATGTTTGTATGGATTATATCATTGTTTCTGTACCTTTACCAACATCTTTACAATCTAAGCGCCTTTGAACTTTAATTAACCTGTCCCCAAATCATGCAATCCCGATCCCAACTCAGATAAACGTGTGTTCAGCTATGTTAAGAACTCGCGTTATTTAGAAGAAATTGTATAAACCCCTCTCCTTATTTATGAGGCCTTACGAGAAATTGTATTTCGGTAATTAACAAACAAGGGAAATTTCAAATAATGTGCAAGCTCTACAAAGATTACTGAGAGGGTCTGGATCGAAAATAGACAAGATTGTATTGTTGTTTATGTAAATTAAAGTTTACATGTGTTATTTCAGTAGCCTTCTTTTATGAAGATTACATGTATGTATAGCAAAATTAAAGTGTTGAACTGAATGTCCACACATTTTAAAGAATAAACATTTGATAATGCCTGTTCTAATAATACTGAAATTGAAACTATTATCAGCATGAACAAAAATAACTATTTTTTTTATTTTCGTGTTATCTTTAGCACAATAGTTTGCTAATTATGTCACATTATTCAATTTCAGGGTTGTTTAAGCAGTAAATGGTCCATTGGAGACACTTTTTTTGGGGGGGGGGGGTGTCTGGTGTTGATAGGAAGTAGGTACTCTTTGAATTAAATTTGACATTGATAAATATTCATCATTTCAGGCATTTGTTTTCTTATCAACTGCATTGCCTCCTTTTAACAAAAAGACAGTAGAGAAGTACATGTAGTGTGCAAGAAGAATGGTCAATTTCCATAAATTCCAGATCATTTAAGAAATAAGGTATCATTCTTTTTAATGTATAATGGATATAAATACGGGAAAACATATACAAGTATGTTTTAAACGCCTTCCAGTTGATTTCAGTCGGATTTGTTTTCATAGTAAAAGTAGTAACCTAGTTCTCACGAGGTCATTGTATTCATACGCGGTTCAAGCGTGACGTCTTGACCCATGCTGCTGGTATGCAGGAATAACAGCAGATTGTGCAAACAGTGTTATAAAAGGGAAAACATTTACAAATGTAAATATTACTGAATATCACTAAAAGTCAGAAAACACTAGTTTTATGAAAGTTTGCAACAGAAGAACAATCTCGATAGTATTTGTCAAGTGGATTATTATAATAAATTTTTGATAAATTTTTTTTTCAAGCTTTTTTTAACTATTACAAAAATTAATAATATATTTATTTATGGTATATGTATCGATGGATATTTGACAATTGCGTAAATAATAGTACATGTTATTAAAAAGAGGTCAAATGATGCACACTTTTAAGCAAAACAATCATTCCATACATCATTTGCTTCAAAGGTTTATGTTTGAAATGCATAGAAGAATAATATATACCAGTGAAAAGGAAATTAATTATCAATAGAAGACAGCCACAAATGCTCAAAAGTAGACATGTAAATTGTATTGAACAAAGTGTAAAGTTAAATAATTACAAATGTATCTGTCATTGCTAGGAGTTTTTTTTAATATGAATATTGAATTTATAAAGATGACCAAGTCGTTTTTCATCACACTTACATCACATTAAAAGTAATGAATGGATATCGAATCACCTGAAGAAATTTGTCAGATCAACTTTATATTTAGAAATAATTTGATGAAAAAAAATAGAACAATATTTTATCATTTCGACATTTCTTTAAATTTTCAAAGTAAAAATATGCATTCTTTAATTTCTCTGTTTCATCTGCATTATTTGCAAATATTTTAAAAGAGCAAATAGATGTTATCTAAGAATATTATCAAGTTTTTCAATGAAAAAACAAATAAAGTAGGCATAGGCAAATATATCCTATCCCACAGCGTCTAAAAAAAATAACAACAGAGTTAATGGGCAAGCAAGTTGTAGTCATACTCTTATTTGATAAAATGGCTCAAATAACATGAAACAAAGAAATAACGTTTTTCTAAATAACTTAACAATTTCTGCTATACGTAATGATCATGTAAAAAGCAAACGTTATAATAAATTATATTCTAAATTCACATAATAAAATTATTTTAAAATTAAAGTTTGATTCATTTCCATGTTTTCTATAGAACTATATCAAATTAAAATATCAATTAAAAAATTGAAATAAAAGTAAAATCAATACAAGTTTTATTACTATTTATAAACATTTGTTTAATTTCCTCGAAGAGAGCTGACTTAAACAAATGACAATAAAAAGACCAAAAAATCCAGGAAATGCATCAGGATGTCATATCTTTAAATACATTTTTGTAGTATTGCTTATGTAAAAAGGTTTTGGAATGTTACAAAATTCAATTCGGAAGATAGCAAATTTAAGACTTCGCAACGGCACAATTATCTGACATGTGATAACATAAGTGAATCAAAGTACTATAGTACTGACGGGAGTTGATTTATTTATTATTATTCATTCCAAAATCAATGATATGTAATTTTGCATGGCAAGTAGTTCATTGCTGTATTTCAATAATCACGCAATTTTTGATTCTTTTATGAATTCTCGTGCTTTTCCGACAAGAATTCCAAGCAAAAGACAAAAACCGAATATAAATCATGTTGTGTAAAAATAATAGATATAATTAACGCCATAAAACTCAACGTTGTATCAGTAATCGAAAAACTTCTAGAAAATTGTATCAAAGCAATTTTTTTTTTATCAATTCTTATTTATAATACATATAGGAATACATATGACTGCAAAAAATATCTAAATCGTTCGTATCATTTGAAATCTGACTATTTTCAAGGTACTCATAAATACGTTTCCTTCAAAAATAATGCTTCTGAATACTACATCAAATTTATTGTTTATCTTCAAGATAGAACCAAGTTTTTTCAGCGGTGATGTTTAAGCTTACATGTAGGTCCAAACACTGTTTTAACTTTCCTTTTCCCAGAATAACTGCATAGGAATATTGATTAATATCAACTTCCAAAAATGAGATAAATAACCTCTTTTGCAGTACTAAAGAGTTTAAAAGAAAACAAGCGTTTCATTAAAAATTAATGAATTTGTACATAGTGAATTAGAAGGAGTTATTGTAGCGGGTATTTTCGTATGCATCTGGATCGTTTCTTCTGTTGACAAACAGACTCTCATAACTATGACCAGACCTCATGCTGTGCATTGGACACTCCACATATGATGATAAAGTTTGAGGTGTATCTTCTTTCGTTTTCTTTGTTCTGCGAAGTTTGATTATGACGGAAACACTGACGACAACGAGTACAACTGAGATGCAGATCCCGATCACATACTCTGTTTGATGTTTCTCCATGATCGTTTTATTTGTTATGTTAACATTTTCATCTAAATCTCCCGGCACCGTGAACAATTCTGTGAATAAAATACCCACATATTTAGAGAGATCTTGATATAAGACATTTTACATAGATATATGCTTAAACAGTTGTATTTTGATATTTTATGCAATGTGCACAAAGAACAGAACAATCTAATAAGAATTCACAAATGCTTCTTACTGGTATATATATTAAAAATGTCAGTATAATCTTTTTTGATTAAAGGCAGAATAAAAAATCTAATAAAAAAGTAAAACACTATAAGAAAATCACTTTTTTGATAACTAGCTCACTTTTAAGGCATACTGTTTCAATTCTCTGAATTTAGTGACTAAAATAATTTACTTTGCTTAGAGTTTAGATCTGACTAAAAGAAATTCTAACAACAATTACAATATTTGTTTAATATGATAAGTGAGGGTGGTTCATTATATTGTATCCTTTCTTTATCTGGCAATAAAGAGAAAAAAACTCAAAGAAAAAATTTAATTCCTTTTTCTGCCCCTAGAACTTATTTAGTCAAGGATATTATTGTGAATAAGCTTATTTCCTTTTATTTGAATTAGGTCATTAACACAACACCCCCAATTGCAACAACTAAAAAGCATTTGTTTCATCTATATGACCCTATGTTCATTGTGAATTTGATTTACATGTAGTATTACATTTATTAATTATCATTTCAACATAAAATACATTTAAAATATTCATAAACAACATTGTGTAGAATATGACAAAAACATACTGTACCTTGCTGTCCTGTACATCCTGTAATATGATTGCATAACTCCTCAGTACAGTTACAGCGGTACTTGCACTGCTCACCGTAATAAGGATATATACAAGGTGTTGAACAATTGCTACCACAAAAACCATCAGGACAGCCTGAAAAAAAGTTTTCAAAGAAATTTGGTAATATATGTCTTTGCACAAATTGTAGATTAAAACTTTAATAATTCTTCTCTCAATTATATCAGTTTTAAGGCAGTACTAGTATACGTATTGTTATAAAATAGCACTATTGATATTGATACTTCGTACATCCTTCGATGTGATCGCAAAATTCTTTAGGGCAGTTACACCTTTGCTGACATCGTTCACCATAGTTTGGATATCTGCAGGATGTAACACATTTTCTCCCGTAGAATCCAACAGGACAGCCTCAAATGAAGCACATAAATTTATATCAGTTATCATTTGACATGAAAGATTTAGAATATATTTTTATTTTAAAATATTAACTATGTTTAACGTCGATAATTATCAATTAAAAAACGAGATTTTGTTTCTTTTAGACGCTGATTTACGTTAATGAAAAGCATTCGCCTATTTTTGTGGACGCAACCAATTATATAATATTATTTCCAAGTATCTATATCCGAAGGTATGCGCCGACTGGTTACTTATTTGAACTTCATTGACACTAAATGCTTCAATTATCAAAATTAACTAAATCTAAAGACGTGTTAACTAGTCGCATATTTGTTAAACACAGCAACCTTTTGAAGACAATGGGACTTTTAAGATACAAGTTAATCATTGTTCATCAATTCCTGAATGGGGTGAAAACAAAAGTGTATCAATATGTGTAATGGTAGTTTAAGGTAGTAAAGCTATACTGTAAACGCGAAAAACATTTTGAAGATTTTAAATTTAAACATTTCGTCCGTTAAAGTCTACTTGTTTACTTGTACAGTTTGAATGATTGACAAAAATCAAATGTTGGAAGTCAAGCTACAAGCGAGTAACAGAGGTAAGATAGCATTGATATGTATACGAAGCTCGAGTCTGATTTTTTTTCCAAATAAGAACAGAAAATGTCCTTTCTTTGATAAATCGACTCGTGTCAAACAAGATTAACCGATTCAATGTAAAAAAAAAATATCAACAAAAAGCAACACTTGATCGAATTCATACCAATATCACACATATAAACAATAACAAGACTCGAGCTTTGTTCACATAAAAGTCGAATTAAAACCATCCTCTCTCCTTACACGATGCAACGACATTGTAAGCAAATCTTCCAAACCTGCTGACTGACTTTTATAAAAACTGTTGCTAAACCACAATCAAGCACCTGACTGTTTACGGATTTTTCCGTTACCCCAATTACGACAAAGAACACACGAAAGGTCAGCAGAAGATGCTCCCTCCTCCATGGCGCCTGACCCTATCTCTAATGTCATTTAACAATCGTCAGAGTCTGAAAGTCATCTTCACTCGACCTTTACATTTGCATAAATTTAAATTATCCAAACCAATCACATACATTCTTTAATTTGTTTGAAGAGAAGTTAAAACTCTTAAGGTGGAATAACACACCTGGAAAAAGTCACTCAAATTAACATGATATTATTTGATAATGAAAGATATAATGATAAATAAACTGAACATATGTCAGATAAGCGAAAAATTTGCAGTTTGGGGATAAAAAATGAATATCTTAAATAATTATTTCAGTAAGTAACAACAAAAGACCCTGCGGGGCTCGAACTCACGATGTACAGATCACAAAATACTGTGGTTTCATCAATATTCGTTGAATACCAATTTTCATGGATTTCGTTGTTTAGTTGATCCACGAAATTAAATGTTCATTGAAGAGCGATTTTTATTAACATTTTGTATTGTTAGGGTCATCGGCCACGAATTTACGTATCCTTGAAACTGTGATTTTCACTTTATCCACGAAAATTGATGCCCTTGAAAATTAATGAAACCACAGTAGACCCTTTATCCACTCGGCTATGGAGTAAGTTACATGTTAAAGTCGATAGAATACTTTTAATATAACGAAATGTCATTTCGATCAGCGGTCAGCCATTTTGTGATGATGTGTTATTCCACCTTAAATACTGGACGTCATAGAAAACAAGCATATTTTTTAAAATCTCTTTTCGATTGTCAGTTCTAATAGATTGTTGAAAGCAGTATAAATCCTTTGCTTAACCTTAATGCTTAAGAGCATGTGGGGATGACCTCCTATCGATACCTCTTCAACCCTGCCGAGTGAAATGAGAAGGAGGATGGCTTTAATCAGACTGTTTACCTAACAAAGAATTTCAAACTCTCTATAGTAACTCAATTTGTGATTTTAAAACTTTTATGATTTATTACAAATATTCATCTATACTATTCCAGCTACATATAGATTCTTAAAATGGAAAGTTTTGAGCTCATATCGTGTCGTTTAGGTTCCTTTAAGTCGATGTTATATTGTAAAAAAATGTTATTATGTAGGCATAGTATGTAAAGTCATACAGCATATACCTTTGTGCTTTGATAAATGCATATCTATTTTATTATTGTAACCTGACATACATCACATACAGTGTATGTTAACATGAATCTATTCTAAGGTTCTTGCAAATCAATTTTGCAGATAATAAAAAAATACAACCTTGTTGATGGTTTATACATCCTTCGATGTAGTCGCAAATGAAGCCATCGGAGCAGTTACAAAATTGCTGACATAGTACACCATAATTTGGATATATGCAATGCTTTGTACAATTTACACCGTGAAATCCAGCTGGACAGTCTAAAATGAAACATAGAAATAAACTATTGTTATTATTTGATCTAACCGTTTTGATTGTAAATTTTCTTTTACTATGTTATACAGGTGTTTACTTTAATAAAATACATTACAGTTAATATTGCCTTTTAATCATTCCTAGATTCTCATTTAAATGGATACGAGGAATGTAGCTTTGTTAAGGCTGTCCAAAGCTAAAAATAATATATCGTAAAACTGTACAGTTTTAATTAATGAGAACATACTCTAACCAGACAAATTTCTGTAAATCTTTATTACATAAATTAATGCGACATCCAACACTAGACTTCATGCCTTTTTGTCATCTGTTATGTACTTCTTAATCACGTTACGTTCCTATCGTAACACGGCAAATGTTTACAAAAATTGCACCTGCGCTTGATATATGACATTTAATCTGAAATATCTTAATGAAAACTCTTTCAAAAGTAATGTATTTTGAAGTTCTTAATGAGAATTAATATCAATATTCCGTTTATATTTTTAAATTTCCAAAATAATTCGCGCCACTTTCAAAATAAGACACATTTTCACTTTTTAAGCTCGATTTTTACATAACTGGGTAAATTGGTATGTTCCCCCAGCATGAGTCACATCGGTACTTATTTGCTTTTCCAATTTCAAAATATACTAAGATTGTATTGATCGTTCATTGGCGCCAAGCGTTTTTTACATGCATTAAACTATCTCTCTATTAGTTTACACGTAGCATGGAGAGTCTCCAAACAAGTAGTTAATAGTCAAGAATCGTGAATTCGATAGGGAAGCCTTTAAATACCCGCGAAATAATTGCATAATATTTTATCTAACATCTTAATTTACCAAGGGAAATTGATAATCGTAAATGCAATTATCGGGATATTTTCCTGTCGTTGCAATATGACAAACTTTAGTATCTAGTATCTATACATATATTATGCTAATGCTGGTCACTTATTCTAACCACATTGTTACTAAGTTCTTAGAAGCATTAAACAAACAAAAGTCAAATGCTAGAACATCCGCATATTTGTAAGAAAAATTGATTTATTGTAAGGTCAACAATAGTAACAACAACAGTCTTTAATGTGGTCGCAAAACGATCAAATCAAATTGTTAAATTAATCTGTGCTGGCCTTGTACTATCACAACAAAGAGAACCATAGGATTAGTCCCAATAAACACATCTTATTGAAAAGTTCAAACAAAAAGATATGACATTCTTATTAAATATGAAGCATTTCTTTTGTGCAAAAATGTAAATAGTAAATTCAAAATGCGATGATTGTGACATCTCTTAAAAATGAAGGATTAAACATCTTATATTTATTTTTAATTGTAATAAGGTCAAAATGAGTGGCATAATTTGAACACTGCTTTCAATTTTATTGCTAATTGGAAACATTTTGTACAGGGGTGAGTTGAATACTTTCAAAAGTAATCTTTTAAACTACAATTACTTTGGATTCAAAAAAGTAATACCCCGGTAGTTACAAGCTGATAACATCAATTTTCAGAAAAAATGTTAAAAATCGATAATTTTCCATCCTGTAATAATGATTACTGGTGATTACTATCGATTACATTAAATGTCGGTTGGGGTTTTTTCTCGTGTTTTGTTTGTTTATTTTTTATGTTTGTTAAGAAAGAAACAATGTTCTTTGACAGGGGTACTAATTTAATATCAAGTTATCAATTTTTACAACCTTTTTTCATTTTACTTTATCTAGGTCTAGATCTAGGTTTTATATGAATCTTAGGTCTTATAAGTACTATATATATTTAATGTGTTTGAGATACTAGTACAAAAAAACACATTTTGTTTTGAACGTATTAAAATTAATTTTAACAGAGAGATATAAAAAATGATAAATCCATGGTGTTATTTTTACAGTTTCATTTAAAGTTACTATCTATATTTATAGTTCTTTTATGAGACTACATACTTATTGTATTTATTTTAATTATTTTGTACTATGTAACACCAATTAACATGTAGAATTTGAAAACGTATAATTATGTATTAACATCGTTATATTTAACGTAACTAAAATACATCATATCTTGATGTTGAAACATCCTGTGACATGGTTACATAACTCCTCAGTAGAGTTACACATGTGATTCCATTGCTCACCATAAGTTGGGTATTGACTTTGTGTTGAACAATTGCTTCCACAAAAACCATCAGGACAGCCTAAACCTGATTTTGAATTGTAGCTTAAACAAACACGTCACACATAAACTGTCAACAAAACAAAAATTTTACAAAGTTAAAATGCTATATATAAAAGCATACGCAAGTGCGGAAAATTGACGCAAATTGTCGTTCAAAAATTTACATCTGGCGTGCAATTTATCATTTTGTCAATAATACTTTTATTTTTTATCATACTGCCAAACCTCATTACAGCAAGGTTTTTGTTGGGTATAAAATGAATTAACACCCATGTAATGATGAAATATTTCTTGTATTGAAAATGACCAAATTTATTGAAAAAAAAAACTGAGAAAAAATCAGATTTATCGAGTCAAGTACACAAACCATGGACAATATAGTAGAATAAAAATATGAACCGATTTTCAAATTTTACTTCAGATATAATGTTAAACATTGAGCCATTTTGAACAATTGGATAATTTCAAATTCATATCACATAATGAATATTGCAGTTATCAAGAAGATCTTAAGCAAATATCTATGAACCTACATCAAACTTTGAGTCCTTGGTGGGGGTGGGGGATGGGGGCAAAAAATGTCCAGGTGCTAAGCAATTGAGAATCCAAAATATGTCAAGATGCTTGCATTTTAGAGAAACCATGTATTTTTATATTTAAGTTCACAAGCATATGAATTATTTTTTAAATCTAAATTTGACCCCTTCCAACATTGCGGCCCCAGCCTACCCCGGGGATCATGATACATGTACGTATAAATTTGAATCAACACTATATGAGAATTATTCCACGCGAGTACAGCTTTTCTGGCCAATTTGTTGCAGAGAAGACAATTTTTAAATATTTTTTTCTATACATTTCTATAAAAAAATATCATAATGACCCTAACTTTCCCCTGGGATCATGATTTAAACTTTGAATTTACCCTACCCGAGAATGTTTTGAGAAAAAGATTTTGAAAGGTTGTTTGCTATAGTTTCCTAAGTAAAATTCAACCACCCCCTCATTCTAGCCACATCCTACCCGCAGATATCATGTTTTGTTGTTTTTTTTTACAAATTTAAATTTACATTACCAGAGAATGCACATAAATATTAGCATTTCTGGCCAATTGAGTATTGAGAAGAAGATTTTTGAAATTTTTTTTGTTCACTAACTCATTATTAACTCCCCTTGAAAAATCGCGTGGTTACGTATTTTCACAATTTTGAATTCCCTTTGCCTAAGGGTATTTTGTGCTAAGTTTGGTTGAATTTGGCCCAGTGGTTCTTGAGAAGATGTTGAAAATTTTAAACTTCTACTGACTGACGGACGACAGGCAAAATCAGACAAGCTAACTTTCACTCTCAGATCAGGTGAGCAAATACTTAATAAAATGACAAGAAATAAAACTCCAAGTTTTTTTTTAAAATACGCAAGTGATCTATTTTATGCCCTTTCTTAAATCTATAGAATTTCATCGTGTTTTTTTTCAAATATATACAACAAACTAAGTAACAGACAACAAAATTGCACCTCAAAACTTTTAAAACAAATTACATCAAGATACAAAACAGCTATGATATGCATTTTTAAAGATAAGAGACCTAAAAGTGAACAAGAAAATAGTACATTGCTAAATAAACTACGACAACAAGACGAGTTCATAAGTCCACTTGAATGTCAATTGACTTTCTGGTACAGTCGACAAATAGCAAAGTTATATATATTAAAGAGGGTAGGATATTTAAAATGATGTGCTATGTAACATAAATGTATAAATACAAGATCAATTACGACCAAAATAAAGTAAATGATACAATTTTGACGTCATAATTGACATGGAGAATCGTTTTACCCCGTACTTTATGGTTTTAAAGGAATTATGCAGAAAATAAACAATTTCTTGACGCTCTATATTAAATCATGAAATGAGTAATTCCGATACCTATATTCAATTTGGCCTCAATTTAAAGAGGAGGTTAAGAACTTGTTTGTTGCCGTTTCTGAAGAGACTGTAGGTATTTAAGATATATTTCATTAGCCAAAAATGAACATGTACAAACATAAATATGACAAAAAACCCCTTTAAGGGGTAAATAATAAATTTCATTTCAGTTGTGTCCATGAAAGGTCTACATAAACATGACTGGAGTTGACGAAAGTGGGAAAAATTTAGCATACAGCAGGCTTTCACCGCGGAAAACTGGCTATAAAAGGGGTTAATACCACTTGCCTGTATTTTGCAAGTATATTTTGTTTATTAAATGTATTTAGATTATATCTTCTCAAAAGGTTTTTGAAATAACCGCATAACCACACAACACGACATTACGGCTAAAAATAAATGAAATAATTATACTGAAACTTTTAAATGCATACATTAATTATCAAAATAGAACTTAATAAAAATGATTTCATGATAAATTACCTTGACTGAAAACTTCAAATGCTGTAATTATAAATGTAGTTAATATTATATCCATTTTATCTAATCAAACGAAAAGTGAATGGAAAGTACATTGCGGAACTATGATATATATGCATATTTTCCTATTTATCTGATTGCTATTTGAAACAAGTGACGTCAGGCAAGAGGTTTTGAAGGAAGGAAATAATAAATATATGGTACTGTTTATTTATCTGTTAATATCAATGCATATGATATTTGACAGATTTTACATATCTATGATACCCTTATATATTATTTTAAATATAAGACATATAGAAGATAAATTTGTCAAGTCGGTGAATAAAGCATGTTTTGTCGATTGTTCAATAATTTCATTGATTGCATTATTTTGTCTATATAACTAAGAGAAACTTTAACAAACAATGTGTAGGATAACTATGCTAGTACCAGGGTATCGTATTCATGTTTGAACCCGTTTACGGCGCATTACTGAAAACTATGCATATACCACATTGCCAAGAATATGTTATTATGTAATCGCTCTATTCATATGCATATATCCCCTTACAGATAATTGCCTTGAGCATTAACAAATTATAGGAAGATAAAAACCGGTCTTCCGTTTCCATCGGAAGATCTTATTGTTTTGGCTTTGGTTTTTTCCTCATTATAATTATTTTTTCCCTTTTTTTACTTACTTTTGTGCACGCAAGTTTTCGGAAATGGCTCGTCCGATTTTCATGAAACTCTCAGATCTGATAGATGTTGATCTGAACCTGATTGGAAATTTTTTATATTGATGACGTCATTTCTGTTTCTGAGATATTGACGATTTAGTGATTTTTAAAGGGTCTGATTGTACATTTAACTCCTCTTAAACGGTAAAAGATATTGAGTTCACATTTTCAGGGATGATAGACGATATATTGTAAATATGGGACCCAGAGGGGTCTAAAGTCTTTTATTTTGTAGATCTTTGCTGAGGGGTATTTTGTAATAGGTTATAGAAGCGGAAATGTTTATCTAATAGTTATGTACCCATACAATATAACGACTTTCTCGTGTGTGGCGTATTTCGCGGTTTTAAGGGGCCAGAAGTTCAAAACTTTAATCATATATATCTAGTAAAGGAAACATATTTTGATAAGCATTTAAGAAAAAAAAGATGCTCAAAATGATGTACTAAACAATTTTTAACCCTAAAATTTCATTAAAGGGTCCCGATAAGGAGATAAGGTGGCGGCCCCTAAAATCTTCTTTCTTGGATATCTTAAAAACGATTACAAATTTGTAAACACTTGTTGTAAAAAATGTGTGTAGTTCAAAGTCACCTTTCATTTAATACCAAGAAAAAGTGGCTGGCCCATAAATTTAGAGACCCAGAGTGGTCTAAAGTATTTTATTTGTAGCTCATTACTGAGGGGTATTTTGTAATAGGTTATAGAAGCAGAAATGTTTATCTAATAGTTATGTACCCATATAATTTAAAGACTTTCTCATGTGTGACGTATTTAGAGGTTTTTAGGGGGCAGAAAATATAAAATTTTAAACATCTTTATCTAGTAAAGGAAAACTATTTTGACAAGCAGTATAGAAGAAAAAATGCTCTAAATGATGTACTCAACAATATTTATCCCTCAAAATTTCATTGAACGGCCCCAATAAGGAGATAAGGGGTTGGCGGCTAAAATCGTCTTTCTTGGATATCTCAAAAACGAAAACAAATTTTTAAACACTTGTTGAACAAAATGTGTGTAGTTTTAGGTCACCTTTCATTTTATACCAAGAAATAGGGAATGGTCCCTAAAATTAAGGACCCAGAGGGATCTAAAGTTTTTTATTTGAAGCTCTTTACTGAGGGGTATTTATTAATAGGTTATAGAAGCAGAAATGTTTATCTTATAGTTATGTACCCATACAATATAATGACTTTCTCATATGTAACATTTTAGGGTTTTTAGGGGCTTTTACGCCCCTTCTAGTTTTTAGGGGTTCAAAACTTTGATCATCTATATGTAGTAAAAAATAATTTGATAAGCAGTATAGAATAAAAGATGCTCAAATGATGTACTCAACAATATTCAACCCACAAAAATTTATTAAACGGCCCCGATAAGGAGATACGTGTAAGAGTCGGCCCCTAAAATCTTTTTTTTCGCATATCTCAAAAACGATTACGAATTCGTAAACACTTATTGAACAAAATTTGTGTAGTTTTAATTGGTCGTCAGCTTTTTTCTCTCCGCCTTCTTTTCTCTCATAAATAAATATATGTACATGTACATGCTAAATATTATGTTCATGCTGGTGTTTGTGTATATTATAATCACATATTGGAAAATCCTTAAATTTAGAGCTGTCAATTTATAAGTTGGTGTGCATGTTATATTTTTTATTTGCTTTTCTTCTTTTGTTTCTTTTGTTTGTGTTTATATGCATATTATTTCACTCAATGTGTTCTGTCCTTTCTCACCCCCACTAAAAACATAAAAAACAAACTTTCACACCATTGTGAACTATTATATATCTATTCTTGCATGTATATTGTTTGTAAAAAAATGTTGAGATTCCAAAAGAAATGTATTATGTAAGAAAGCTGTGAAAGTCATGAATAAAAAACATAAATAAAAAAAAAAAAAAAAAAAAAAAAAAAAAAAAAGTTTTAATTGGCCTTTAATTTAATATGAAGATTAAGGAACTAGCCCCTAAAATGAGGGGTCAAGAGTAGTTTTTTTCAATCAAAGCTGTTACACCTAAAACATAATACTCTCTGATATTTAGAATAAAGACACTCCTTTCCTATAATTTTAAGGGGGATGTCTACGCCAAATAAGTGTCGGAGATTTTTGTTGCATGCATTTGTAACTAATAATAGGCACAGTATTTGTTGCATGCATTGGTAACTAATAATAGGCACAGTATTTAACAATACTCTATTTTTAAGAGAATTTTCAAAATATCAGTCTGCTTCCAGATAACCCCTTATATGTCAAATTTTTAAACATTTCTGTTTTAAAACTCTAATGAAAGTGAAATGTTATAAAGTTTGAAAATGAAAAACAAAATAATCATGAATGAAGTTTGTATGATTTTTTTTTTTTTGGAATCCACATAAATATGAAACTAAAATATTTAAAAATTCTTTTAAGGCAAACTGCTGGATGAAATCCCACAATAATCTGAAAATAGAAACAATATTCGTTGGTTAATTAGATGGAAAAAAGAAATTGAATGAAATTGAAAAATTAAAAGAAATACTGAATTAATTAAAAAAAACTTGGTTTAAAAGATCCTATTTAAGAGTTGTCTTTCTTGATTTTACTTGGTCTCAAATATCTTGGGACCAATTTTCTAATTTAAAAAATTCACGAAGAAAAATTTAAAAAAGGTAAAAGTATATGCTAAAATGTAGGAATAAGGTTAGTAGTGCTTATTATAATGTTTGAATCTGAAAAATTATATTTTTGATGAATGCATTATATTTATATTTAAATCATTAAAACAAAATGTTAGTAGTTACATTAATTTTTATATACAATACAAATTATAAACAACCATATGCATATTTTATACATACATTAGATGTCCATAGTGATACACATGTACGTGTGGTGATTAAAAACATGCTCTTTTTCAAGATTCTATCGTTCCCTCATTTGGCTTGCAAATCCGGCTTCCACTGCTATTGCTAGCCTACCTAGCTATATCTATTTTAATTAAAATACATGAGTTAAGTTTCAAACTTTCAATGCAAGTCTTATACTTCAAATGCTTTTAAATTTGGGAAGTTGGAATCAATTAATACAAGAGATTGTACTACGGAACTTAAGTTTTATATTAATCATGCATATAGGTTTCATGTGAAAATTATCTGCTCAACTTTATCGATAATCCCTCACATATTTATGATCTTCTTTTGCAGATGACATGACAAATATGTATTGTCATTAGCAGGGAAACAGTATTTTATTTCGATTTCACGTTTTTTCTACATAACAGCTGATAATCAATGTTAGTTGAAAGCTTTAATCACGAAGGGAATTGACATATTTTTTAAACGTTTTGGTGATTTCATTCTTATCTCATCTCCCTCGTTAGAAGAGTTCAATTGAACAGTGTATAGCTATTTTGTACCACGACATAATGCTATCAATCCGGAACAAAATGGCGTTTCAAACGGATGGCAGACATATTGTGACGATGTAGCCGTCCACCTTAAGTTATGTTTAGCTGGGTTTTTTATCTAGCAAAATCAAGATTACAAGTGTATCTCGGCTTCTAAAATCGGACGGAAGACCTCCTCGTTGCTAGCAACGAGATCGTGTCTAGTATTATTTACAATTTGCTATATGTTATAGAGTGTTTTTACCTTAGGAATATGGATATTTTTTTTGAAAATCGAATTAGATAGGTAGTTTTACAACAGAAAGTGACCTTTTCTACATGCTTTTAAAGCGGCATAGTCACAATTTTTGTCAAAAAATATTTTTTAACTTAGATAATTACAACACTTCAGTTAGGCATTTGAGTATTTGAGTATCATTTGTTCAGTAATAAGATAGTTACAGGGCTTCTATTTCTCTGCTATGTAAACAAAGTATTTGTTTACATTTTGAATTTTGAAGTGAAAATTCCAATTTTAAACCTAAAAGGAATATGTTAAACGTTAGGAACTGTATATAATATTTCATTGGAAGTATATATTGCGATGCAAACTCCCACTAACTTAGTTCTGCCAAAGCTTTTCAACAACCTCACTCTCATTTTTGCTTTCTCGGGCTGGTTTATCGAAAATGAAAGTGATTTATACAATTGTTTCTCCTCATATAAAATTCAGTTATAGCTTCCGGCACTCATATCACAGGTATTGAAATACCAAAGGTGTAATCAGTTACTCTGGTTGAGGCATTTAACAGGTTATCGGCAAAATGCCTTAATACTACATATATGAGTATCCCTTAAAAATCAATTAAAACAAACATTGAGTAAATAAATATTTGAAAATCTTAAAAAAATATATGATTTTACGTCAGAAATTTTGAGCAGGCCAACATTTGGAGCCAGGCCAAATTTGAGGCCAAAAGCGAGCCCAGGCAAATTTTATTCATGGCCAGACCAGGTTAGGCTTTACATTATACCATGTGTTCTCTATAATCTACATTCTCTGAAAAACGAAAGAAATATTAAATGATGATGCTACAGGAAGATAGCAAATATAAATGACCTCCATATGTAAGTCTTCATACTTCCGGTTGTTACGTATACTTCCCGTGTTTCATTGTACAGGGTGCATGGAATTTAGATATTAAAATGTTTATGTTATTTTCTAAACAAAACCAATAAAGTTTTAGAACAAGATTAGTCTTGTCGATCCTACCTAAAACATATATATACTAGTATGTCGATCGAAACATTTTTGTGCCTTTTACTTTTACCGATTTTAATGGGTGTAAAAAGCTGCCGAAAGCCTTTTATTGTTGGAGGCAAAACATTCTATTTTACATTGTATATGTTTATTGTCACTTGTGACCAGGGATAGACAATTAAAAGTTTTATGATACTTGGTGACCTGCAAATATGGCTGCCAATAAATTTAAAAGTAGTAAAAGGAGATGAAAATCATTTTACTACACAAATTATATTTTTAGCAACAACCATTCTTTCCTCATAAATTTCTTTTTCACAATTGCAAAAGCCAAAATAAACAAATCGATATTTTTTGTTCTCTTGAATATACATGCATGATAATTTTCATAATCTGTTTTATATATTTATTTCAATGTCATAATTACAAAAATTAAATACACATATAAAATGAAATCGATATAAATTACGCAGTAAACAAAATACTCATATCACAATGTTTAAAATAATGTAAAGTTTGAATTATATTCCTGAACAAACATGCCATTGAGAAATGTACAGGTCGGTTGTAGTTGTCATTATCTAAATTCAAGTCGAATACTTTACTTTATTTTAGCCGAGTCTCTGGAATATTTTGATAAAAAGTACACTTAAAATATGCAGTGTTTTTTAAACTTGTTTAACATGTACGTTATTTTTCAAAGCTTTAAAACAAAAATTACAAAAAAGTATATTAGCGCTTCAGTAATCATGTTATTAAAGATTCTACAAAACATTATTATTATTATTCACAAACAATTATTATCATTACAAATATACATTTGAATAAAAAACAAGAGGCCCATGGGGCCACCTCGTTCACCTGAGCAACAATGGCTTTATATGGGTGTTTAAAGGATATTGTGCCATATGGCCCCTTGGTAGAAAAAAAAAGAATACCATAAAATAAATTGTATCCAAATTTTACACTTATTTTCCTATACTTAATCTTTGACATTGTACCCTTATGAAACACCATTTTACCAAAAATAAGATCCTATGCAAGAAATAAAGCTAAATTTTTGGTAGGGGTACAATCTTAACTTTCAATTCCCTTTACATGTATTTTAGTTCTGCCCCCTCACTTTTTAAAACAATCAAATTATATATGAGAACATGCATATAGGTACATATTCATCTTCAACTACATTGTACTAGCTAGTTATTGTATTTTATTAGAAAAAATTCCTATATATGAAAGAGGAAAATTGTACCCAAAGGTGCTCAAATTAATCCTCCGCATTATAAACGATTGTTGTTTACCAGGCGTGAAATCGTGCTACGTTTTATAACCTTACTCACTTGGTCGATAAATACGCTCGAATGAAAAATGTTGGCACGTGATATGTTAAAGAGCTATTACATATATACCGGTAATCAATGCATAGGCGTTGGAACTGGGTGGAGGGCCCCACTTTGTTTTTGCAAAGTTAGATATAGCCGTACTCAAAATCTTTTTTTTTGCTTGTCAAGATTTCTGATAAGGTCTAGCCCCCCCCCCCCCTCCCAATGAGCCTCAGACTGCAATGTTTTGACAGGCATATCGCTCTATTTTACTAAGGCCCACCCTTTATTCAAAATCAACGTTAACAAATCAATATGATTTTCCGCTGTAATTTTTTCTTAAGAATAGCAATAATACATGTATCCCTGTAACAGTAATGTTTTTAACTGTTTTGAAGAGGTCGTTTTTATTTAATTGTGTCTGAAAAAACAACAAAGCTGGTGTAGATTCATCGTATAAGGAGGGGGCCCAAAAAAGTTGTTGCTGCATATCATTCTTTTCTGTACAAGTATTTAACGTTTGGTGAGACATTTCTAGTGATAAATCTAAATTTCAGCATCTATATATAACAAACAATCTCCGTTTAGACTGAAAATGCAGAGCATCTTAACAAAACACGTTGCATTATAATCAACCATAATGTAGAGATCGTACCGAATTACCAAAAGAATGTATAGTATTTATATAAGGAATCATTCTGAGGTGATAATTTTGGTTGGAGCGTTATCAAATCCAATAAAGCCCGGAGGGCTTTATGATAGATTTGATCACACCCCTACCGAAATTATCACCTCATAATATTCAAGAATGATTCCTTATTATTTATATTTATATAATGTTTTGCCATCGTACGATTAAACATTTAGATATAAATAAGCAAACCCCGCTGGCGCCTCAATTTGGCGTCATTTGTATTATGGGTTATATAGTTCAAAATCGATACGTAGTGTTATCACAGGCAAAGACACTGGGTAATGTAAATATAATATAATATGTTCTTAGTGCATCAGATTTTGCTCATTTTGCGCAGGTAAACAATTAACTGTCTGGTTTACTGAAGTCTATATTTGATTCGATACGTAAAAATTCCAAAATACAGGCGATATTTCCCCTCAAGTTAAAAAGTATGAACGAAATTCAAAACAACGTAAAACCACGGTTACGAGTGGAAATGTCATTTAACCTCAATTCACTTCACAAAATCGGCACAAATATGTTAAGCATGTTTCAAGTATCCCTTCGCACGTAAACAGTTGCACAACAAGCAAATACATCTTTGTAAGTTTGACCTATTTGTCATGTGTCAACATTCAAACATGGCTGCTTTATACAAAGAACTTTCGTTTTCGATATGGAATACCGAACCCGAAGTTATAAACTGATTGACCGCGATTATCTCTATTTTTAATTTCGTAAATTATTCTAATTTGAAACAGAATTCGCCGATAATTTTTGCAATTTATATTTTCCTTTCCATAAGAATTATCTATACAAAATTACGTTGAATTTGACTCAGTAGTTCTTGAGAAGAAGATTTTTAAAAATGCACCCACCTTTTTCTACAGTTTCGAGGTTTTCTCCGTTTTAAATAAAGATCGGTCTTTTACTTCTGCAATTTATAATCACCTTTCTATAGGGATGCTTTGTGCCAAATTTGGTTGAAATTGGCCCAGTGGTTTAAAAAAAGAAGTTCAATGTGAAAAGTGTACAGACAGACAGACAGACGGACAGACGAACAGACAGACGGACGGCAGACAAAATGTGATCAGAATAGCTCACTTGAGCTTTCAGCTCAGATGAGCTAATAAAAAACGAAATTTGAATATGTGTCATACATATTAATTTTTCTTAATTAAGTTTATTTGTGTTTATTTTCTTAGTATTCAATATCTAAAAAATGTAAAGATACCTAGTTTTGAACACAAATAACCAAACGTTTCATGCGTTGCCTTTGTTGCATGCATTGGATAACCTTAGATCATAGCTGCTTTGAAGTGCCTTAATAGCAATCAACAGTAAACATAAACGGAACGCTATTGCACTTTCTTATGACCCTGTCACTAAATACCTAATTTTATGATTTTGACCTATGTACCTGTCTTGATTAACTATTTACTGATAATTCAGAAAATTTTGCTTTCCATTCCTATCAAACTAGAACCAGTGCAGCTATATGTCTATAATTTTACAGCTTCGAAATCATCTTTTATACTTGTAACGAATCAAAAGTCACTTTGTATAGCATTAGATATTCATCAAAATGGCACATAAATTACGATTTTCTAGGTTGTCCGGGTAGTGGTGGTGGTGGTGCTCTCCATTTTTTTCCCAACCTTTAAAAATATAGAGACAGCTAAATGTAAAAATGTAAACATGTCTAGAATATTGCATATATTTAATTAGATTGAACACTACAATTAAAAGAGACAATCTTGCATTTAAGTCAATGAATGCATAAGTCATAAATAAATTGGAATAAATTTGAACAATATTTTTTGTTTAAGATTTAGAATTTAAATATCTTTAATCGAGAGCAAGAGAGTGCCAAATACTGCGATGTCAATATATTATAAATGATTTGATATTCGATTTAAGCATACATGTATAACTAAGGTTTCTTTTATAATACCCAGGCGATTTCGTTTGTAAATACAAATTATACAAATTATATAGTCAAAGATTCCTGTGAATACACATACCTTAATATTCCCTTGCCCTGAATCTCATAGTTATGCGAATTGTGTGACAATTATGAAACTTGGAAAACTAATTAAAACTTTGAATTATTTCCTTTTTTCTGTTAAACATAAATAGTTGTGAGTGCAGATCAATGAAAAGTCAAAAATCGGAATAGGAGGGGCAAATACAGAAATATTGCAATAACCCAATGAAATCAACCAATACTCTCAGCTAAATTTGTAACTAGTAAATTATCAAAATATGTATTCAACGGTTATTCAATGAGTTCTTCTGAAATGGAAAAAATAATAAATCCGGTTAGCTACTAAGATGGAGAATGCATAAAATCAAATGGAAATAATTCATTAAATATCTTAATTATCTTATAAAGACACTTTATGATGACTTCAATTTTATGCATTTTTTTTTCAACTTATGTAGCAATTTTCTTTCATCACCTACATATGGAGTTTTTGTCTCTAAGTTAATTAGATACTCTAGGGCACGCTCTATGTATGAACAGTTTTAAAGGCGAGGCAAGCTTCTGACAAACAAGTTGATAAAACAGGACTGTCAACAGTCTCGATTTCAGTCATCTTTTTGTAAGTTCTATGATCGATACATATGATCTATGATCGACTTTGTCAGCAAAAACAATATTCAACTAGGTCGCATACTGACTGACGTTTTTAATATTTATTATTAGACCAAAGTTAATCACCTAATTGCCTACGGTTTATTCCGTTTTTCATATTTTGACAAATAGCACACAAATAGAAATTTAAATTTTAATTTAGACGTTTTATCTTAAATAACTTACGGAGCATTTTGGGGTACATGTATGTCAATTTTTGTAACGTGAGGGTAAGGGGGACGTCTTGGTGCTTCTCTCTTCTTTCTAGATTCTAAAAATAAAGAGAAATTCTACAGTTGTGCGTCATATCATAGTGCAATTCAAGTTGCATTTAAAGTTATACGTACATGTATTTCACAACACCTATTTGTAAATCATTAAATTCTTATGCAACTAAAACCAGATTTGATATTATCAATCTAGAGTTTGAATAAGTCGACATTTGTGCTCTGCTAATTAATGTTGATCAAAATGTTATAAAACGTTATAACTATGAAACTGCTTATTCCTCTAATAACGTAAATGTACAAGTTATCAATTTCTATATTTTGTGACAATTTCTGAAATGGTAAAGAAGACTGAAAAACAATTTTATATTCACTATCTTTCATTGAGTCTGTACATATAGCTATTTCTTCTTATCGAAATGTTTGTTTTATTTACCTGAAAGCGTGATATCCTCATCGAATGGATTGCATCCAGAATTTTGATTGTGAATTAAAACTTTTATACAGAAGATATTGACAGTTGTTTAGATACATGTATCATGCCAACGCTAATCTTTTTAAACTAGTATCTCTTTCGTCGTTAAATAGCTAAACATTCAACAACTCATATAATCCTTTGACCGTTTGAGTTAGTTTTGCATGATTTGTAATCATTCTATACCAAGCATCTATCGTGATACATAATTTTAAGTAAATTAGCAAGAGAGACACGTTGAACGAAAGCAGTCAAGCTTATCCCTTCCCCGTTCAATACTAAACAACAATTCCCTAAGTTTTCTTTCAAATAAAAATACGATACGCATTCCTCTCTGTTACATTAATATTGTATAAATATTCATTAGCATTTAAATTTATTTAGACTCTTTGAAACTTATGTAACGTATATTATCGAAATATGGTTGGTGTAAAATCGAAATTCTTTGAAACAAGTTAACATATTTACCTATATATTTCGCACTAATAAATCGTACAAAAAGGAATTTGACTACATTTACATCAACTCTTATGAAAAAAAAATCGTTTAGTTTGTGCATTATCTTTATTTATTTTACACCTCATTTTCTTTAACTTTTGATGGAAATTAAAATTCCTTGTGGAGGCAAAACATGGATCCCATCTTATCGTTTACTCGTTAAAATAAAAGAGTGCATGGCTACTTTACTTGTCGCTTTTCAATATAGATCAAGCATATTGTAATACAAATTAGAGCAATATCTTTTCATAATTCTAATCTTAAATATCAATTTTGATTTTGCATGTTAAATCAGAATCGTTTGTTTGCGTTTTTTTTATCGTTATCGTTCGTGTATCGTGAAAATGTAGTAAGTTAGTGGTCGTCCGTGTATCCTGCGTAAACATTCGTGTATCATGCATGATCGTTTGTGTATCAGAATCGTGTGTGTCGTTTGTCACCAATAACGTTACTACCACTGTGTCAACATAATACACAATTTCATTATCTGCCTATTGTCTAATTGCCAAAATATTCTGTTAATCAAAATAAAATTGTGTTAACCTGAAGGTGGGGTGTCTTCCTCGAATGGATTGTTTCCAGAAATTGGTTTTAAATTAGTTGAATCATTAGGAGCAGGGTCTTTTTCGGACGTTGCTGAAAAACATTTATATACATAATTTTTTATATTTATTGCACCTAAAAAACAACGAAATCAAAATAATGTGAAAAATAAACAAATATTTTGAATATAATTTTGGTATTCTAATTAATGAAAAAAAAATTCACATCAACTCAGGTAAAAACTATAAATTTATTCGATTTCAAACAATAAAAATTAATCAACTATCCCTCAAATTCATATCATATTTTTTTAACCTGAAGGCGTGGAGTCTTCATCAAATGGATTGATTGCAGATATCGGTTTTGAAGCACAACTATCAGGAGCAGGATTGTCATTTGACAAATCTGAAACACAAATATAATAATTTATATATATTTTATTGCAATTGGAAAATGAAATATCTTTATCATATCATTTTTGTGTTTTCTAATTTGTGAAAAAGAATAATTAACCCGTAAATAAGTTAAAATACATAATTTCAATATCCGATAGTGATCTTTTAATCCTTAAACTATCAAATCAAAACTAAATGTTAACCTGAAACCGTGGTGTCTTCATCAAATGGATTGTTTTCAGACATTGGTTTAGAAGAACTATCATTACCAGGAGCAGGATTGTCGGTTGATAATGTTGAAACAGGAGCATCACCTAATGCAGGAACGTCTTTTGGTGTTGATTTTGCAGCAGCTTGGTATTGTGCAATGGGTTTGGGAACATCTGTCCCATTTTGAGATAGTTGATCAGAAGAACTAGCACTATTATCCAGTGCTTTTGAACCAGAAGTATTTTTCATACTTGTTGGTATTGCTTTTGTGTCATCTATAACAACTTTTTTCGTATCCTCCTTAGTACTTTCAAACGGAGACACACTGATCGACGATGTGTGCGATGCTGAAAATAGATCAGCAGCAGCTTTGTCATTCGATACTTGTTGTGAATCAGGAGCCTCAAGTGATGTGGATTCGGATGCAATGTTCTCATTCGATACTGGTTTTAAACTACGGCCATTATTTGATTTGGGTGGATCTAAACAAATGATATAAAAAAGTTAAACTTAACACATCATTTAATTTTTAAGTTATCTAAACAGGTCTTAGCGTGATATTTTCAATCACTCGAATTAAAAATAAAAAATGACGCAAACGCAGAAGTCAACACAAAACTCTACAATTTAAAACTATCAATAAAAGCTAAGGAAAATACGATATGCCTTTCGGAATCGTAATAATTTTTTTTTAAATTTTCTTTTTCTCTCCATTGCCAATAAGATATTTGTTTTAAAAACACCAAGCCTGTATAAACGTGTATGACTAACAACCGAGATTTCTTTCCGGACCCATTTTAATGGATAAAACAAATTAAAAGTCCTTTGTAATGATTGAGTTTTGGATTAATGGATCCGTATTTTTATAAATTTTCTATCGTTTGATCAATCAATCGATCCCTACAAAAATTGTGAACCTTACAATGCTTACAATGACAAAATGGTAAGGAAAAAGATAACAATAAAACTTTATCCTTGTAATACATTTTGCCAAATTGTGTTCCTTAGAAAGGGTCTTTGAATTTTTTCGTTTCAGATATCATGTCATCAAGGTTTGTTTCATACAAACGTAAGTTTTCATAAATCTATTTAGTGCACGTGACAAAGTAATGACTCCAAATAAAAATTATGATTATACAGTGATGTATGTCACAATGTTTAAATTATGCGAAATATTATTAGAATGTTTAGCAACACTTAAATGTCGTTTGGTTGTGATATTCGAAGTGCAAAAAACCCCCAAAATAGTCAATAAAACTGATTCCTAGAAAACGTTAAAAACAGTAGAAAATTTACGCACTACCCCTTCTATTTAAACCAATTACTATAAATATTAAATATTAGCACTTATTTTCTACCATAGAAAATAGGTACCTTTATTTCACCAGAAAATATTTGAATTACTGTATGCAAAACAAAAAATGAAGTCGGTTTGAAGCCCCCCTTTCAACCTTTTGAGATCGGGTTCGTCCTTTCAAATCATCACTCTGAGATTCAACATCTAGAAAAAGGTGGGCAGTGTATTTTCCAAAAAATTAAGCTCGTTTTCTGCATCTGTCAAAATCCCACCTTCCCTTCCCTGACAGTCATATTCTTCCTTTTTCTACTGTTGTGTTCTTTATGTATTTCAGGTCATTAATGGGAACGAAGATGTTCAATTTTGTGAATTTTAAAAAGTTCATTATTCGTCGTGGCATATACCCGTGTATCGTTTGTGCGCACCAAATCAACTGATGCCTATGTATTGTTGTGCTGACTTGTTGAAAAACATTGTGACAATTAATTTGTGCATGTGAAGTTGAGTTGCTGAACTGTTGAACCTGTGAATTGTGTAAAATTGTACTTGTTTTATTATATCATTTTTATTAAACAATAATTCAACATAAATTGTATAAAATAAGTTTAAGTACTTTAATATATGACCATCCGCGGTAAACCCGGGGTGGTCAATTTCAAACTATAATATTGATGACATGTTGATTGTTGATGAATATTTGTTGTGACTTTTGTTTGAGTGGGTTTTCCCAGAGTTGTCAATGTCATCCCACATTTCATTTATGTCATGGCCAATACTCGCCAAATAAATCTTTAAAAATAATATTTTTGGTAACTTTTCTCTGTGTTAATAAAACAATATAATTAATAGTTGTAGAAAGTATCCATTGACTATTTTGGGACAATTAAATAAGATCACTCAAATGCTTAGCAAAATCGTACAAATTAAACGTGATGTAAAAGTGAAAATTAAGTTAACCGAAAACAAAATATATGCAAATGATATTTTTCAAAATTACTTTATTTTTTAATTTGATTTAAAATACGTAAAATGGCAGTATTGGTATAATCGTCCAAGTGTTTTAAAAAAGCATAATCTTATATAACAACTTACTTTCTTTGAATTTCTTTTCATTTGCGTCTTGACCAGGAATTGAAATCTCCGTAGGCTCATTCTCGGGCTTTGAAGGTTTCGAGGTATTCTTCGCATCTGACTTTATTTGTTGCAAAGAAACGTCAGCTGGCTTTGGTTTTGATAGGCTGTGGTCATCTGACTTTGCTTTCATAATACCTTCAGTATCTGAGTTGGAAGTTGAATTAAGAAAAGTATTCGACTTTTGTGTGGAAGCAGTCTCATTATCTGGCTTTGGTTTTGAAGAAGCGTCATCCACTGGCTCTTGTTTTGAAGCAGTAATAATATCTGAAGTTTGTCCTGAAGTACGAACATTGTCGGAAATGCTTGTAATAATATCTTTATCTGAGTTCAGTTTTTCCAGATCATCATTAACTCTTGGTGTTGAAGATAGAACTTCAGAAGACGGGGAATGAGTAACATTATTAGATATGGTTGCTGAAGCAAGAGCAATACCTATTACCGGCATTGCATTGGACGAAGAGTTTGACACGACAGCGAAATCTGAAAAAATATTTGTCTTTTAATTAATTGCACCTTGCTTGAATTTTCAAAATATATCTGTAGTTAACTGTCACTGTAATAAGATGTCTTATTGAAATCAGAAATAAAACAAACTTTATCGTCAAGTTCCGAACAAACGTCAAATTCAGACACTGCCACAAAACTATGGTTTCTTAAATATTGTTTTAACGATAACATACATTTTATATAAACTTTGAAACAGATTCATGAGCAGGTTGCCACATAATAATGACAACTTTGAGGCAAGCGGACACATGGCATGTACTTTGAATTTATGTAAACATACCTTCAAAAATGACAATATTGATACATGTATAAGACAACATTTCCACATGAAATAAGGAATTTAATCATATATTCCTTTTTTCAACTTAAAAAAAAATATATTTGTCTGTTATTACCAAATGCGTACTTCTACATGTAATATTGTTTCATAAATTTGAAAGCCTTGTTTATTTGAATATATATTAATGATAAGTTTATTTTTTGATAAAAAGAATGAAAAATTATTATGCATAGAAATTTAACAATTGTGTTATCTATTTCATTTACACATCATATTCCAAATAAAGAAAAAAAACTTAATTGTAAGGAAAATCATGTACAAATATCTTATCACAATTTTATATGCTTTATCAACATGATACACAATTTCATTGTTTGCCTTTTGTCTAAAATCTCCAGAATATCATGTAAATCAAAATGAACTTTTGTTTACCTGAAGGTGGGATATTTTCCTCGAATGGATTGTTTCTAGAAGTTGATTCCAAACTAGTGGAATCTTTACGAGCAGGGTCTTTATCCGACGTTGCTGAAACACGTTTATCTAAAAAAATATATATATATATATATATTGCACTTAAGGTCAGACGACACGTTCCTCAATTTTATATAACTTTTTCAAGGAATTTGTTGATGGTTATACACTGGTTACCTTCTTGATCTGGAGCAGTTTCTTTTGAAAGCAAAGGTTCTTTAACTAAAAACAAAATCAAGTAATGAAGTTAATTAAAGATTCCGTAGGCCTTTATTATCCATAAATTCTCAACAATGAATTATCAAACACAGTATCAATTCATTCACCATAAAAACGTACGTATCATTCCATAAAATAAGGTCCCCATGAACAATTAAGCAATTGACAATCAACGAAAACTAATCCATAAAATTGAGTACACTACGTATTTTTGGCAAACCTTCATTTTCTTCATCTACATGTACATCTTCATTTGTATTTTTTTCCATTTCTGCTTTATCATTAGGACCAGTTTCCACATCACAAGTCAGCACTATAAAGTAGTATTCATATACACATACTGGTAACAAATACTTGCAATGATATCGAATTAAACGAATTAATTGATAGGTGTGATCGTATTTAACTCACATGCATCCTCAAAATTCTCGGTCGCATAATTTTTTTTAAGTTAATTAAGCTTTACTGTTAAAGCATTTGAAAAAAAAACTTTCATGCATAAAGCTTTGATATAGTAGTATAGTTAGATTCTTTGGCCTAATTTCCGTGGATTTCGTGGGCCATTATTATCCACAAATTCTCGCCGTCAACGAATTATTAAACACAGTATCAATAATAAAAATGTACATATCATTCCATAAAAAAGGTCCCAATGAACGATTAAGCAATTGACAATCAACAAAACTAATCCATAAAATTGAGTACAATATGTATTTTTTTACAAACATTGCTCTTCATGTCGTGCATTTTCATTTTCTGTTCCATCATCGGGACCAGTTTCCACATCACAAGTCAGCACTGTAAAGTAGTATTCATATACACATACTGGTAACAAATACTTGCAATTTCATGACCATTGGATTGATGAGTAACAGTACTGCTTCGTTTCGGAAGAATCTGATACAACTCAATTAACTTTATACAAGAAGTAGTATTTAATGTTTGAATATAATGAATACCTTTACGAAATCTTTCGAGAATGGGAGAGTCCCTCTTATAAAACAAAATGAAGAACACAATTACACCAGCCAGAGCCAAAGCAAGTATCACAAGGAAAGCCGTTTTGATGTAATCATCGGTGTCATTTCTGAAAAAAAGCATGTTATTCTTTATACATAATGAACAAAATTAAGAAATTAAGTAAACTCTAATCCTATACAAAATATGCATGCTATTATACCTTGTTCTATTTTGAAGAAAGTTTTGGCGAGTCTAATCAAATACTGTAAATTCCTTTTATTACGCGAGTACTTAATTCCGCGATCCCGCTGGTCTGTATCAAATCGCGAGAATAAAAAATCGCGAACGTTCAAATTTTCTCCTTTTTTCTTATAGTTTTCAACTCTCAGAAAATAATGGCGAGATTTTAAAATCCGCGAGGGATGCCTCTCGCGATTTTACGCAGATATTTATTCCTCGCGTTTAATTAGGAATTTACAGTATAGCTATTAAAAAAAGATCATATTAAAATATTTTAATAAGATATTTAATAAGGAAAAAAGTTAGGAGTTTATTTGTCTTTAATTAAGAAATATTTCTTTATTTGCACATAATAATGGCGTGAGAATAACGAATGATTGTCTTACAAATGAATACCTAGTACGAGCAAAAAAAACTGTGCGCATCAGAATGTACATTCATAAAATACATTTTTGTAAAAGATTCTAATTTTGTTTGTAGCAACAATCTTTAGATTAAGAATAAAATGCTTAAAATAGAGAAATCAATACCATTTAGGTTCTGAGACATAGGTATTGGCAACAGATAACTCAAGGCAATTGATGTTTTTGTTTGATTCTTAAATACACATGTACATCTACTTTACTTGTAAAAGTGATATCAAAGTAACAATGTGATATTATCTGCCGAAGATTACAGGACTAAAATGTATTTGCCGGCATTATGTAATACTGATTCTGATAGGAATTTATAAATTCCTAAAATCTAACCCAGATATTTTTCAGGTTTTTTTTTAATTCAAACTGTTTAAATTTGAATTTCATGAAATGATATTTATTGAACTTGAGTAAGAGTATTACAATTAAGTTTCACTTATGTTTTTATCAACATTCTTTCAAAAAATGTACATACCTCAAGTCCTTCTTGGTCACTATTGGTGCTGTTTCCGATTGGGATGATGGTGATGGTGATGGTGATGTACAAACCGGACAAGCAGTTTGTGTCGGTTTTTGATATTTTAGTTTGTAACATCTTTGATCTAAAAGAACAAAAATGATTAGTAACTAGTAATTAGTAAAGAGTATTAGATTTTTATTTTTGACGGAGAGACCCTGCCAAGAGGTAATAAAACTAGGAGTAACAAATTTTACACTTGAAAACAATACGTTTTGTTTCTTCCCGCTGTGCTGTTTGTTTGCTTCATTGAAGTTAAGGGTTAAATAAGAAAATTCTGCTTCCAATATGCTTCTATTATTAGATCAATGAACTTCACCCTGGCACTGGAAATTCTTGGAAACCCTTATCATTATATTCTCCCTCACTACGTTCGTCCGAATATAAAACATTAAAGTGCTAAATGAATAAAAATAACAGATATTACATAGATACGCTGCTCGCTAGCGTTATTTTATTTACACAAAAACACATATTAAACAACCACCTGTCAACCCAAAATCAACATTTTCCATATCATCTGCCATTTTAACTTAAATCGCAACTAGCGAGCGACCTTAGAGTGCCAAGCCACCTCATGGTCCTACTATTTATATTACCTTATCACATGACCCGAAACCCATTCGAGTACGTATGAAAACCCATCACGCACATTATTTTAATAATCATTCACACAGTCTGAGTCGAGATGTGAGAAAATTATAGTTTAAGCACGATCGGATTGCAGTATATTCTCCTAATAAAAGCCAGAGTTCCGCCAACATCATTTATAACCTTTCCCATAGACTTAATTGATTTCTTAACTTTAGTGAATGCTCTTTAGGCCAAAAAAATATTTGTGTTCCGGTTTCCCGACCTACCATATTTTAATGCGCCGACCTTATGACACTTTTTATTCCAAATGCAAATTACCAACCGCAATTGGTTTAAACAATAGAGTCTAAAAAACGCTTGTAACAATTCAATAGAAAACACCACAATCATATCAAAGCGTTTTAAAGATTTTTTTGTGCAGTTTGACAGCACGAATGAAAGTAATCCTGGGGTTCTTTAGCTATATTGTTATAGATGAGATTGAACAAAGAGCAAATGAATGTAAAATATATCCGAACTCTTTTGAAAATGACTGAATATTACTAGTATATATTTACATTCAATTAATATTAATTTTTCTATTCTATTTCTTAAGACAACCGATCTTAATTAATATCTCTCTAGAAACTGACAGGGCTGAAAACTACGCGTCAAGTTCAATAAGTCATTTGATCGATCAAGACTTTCAGCAGCATACAACAAATCCCGGACTGCACGAAATGACGCCAGATTCGCTATTTCTCCTATCTTAGGTTAGGTTGTACATAAATAGTATTTTAGTTTCTTTTACATTCTCTTTATGATAAATTCAATAATGAAGTATATAAATGTATACGTACATGCATAAACATCAAAATGTATTACTTTGATGATCTGCACTGGCTATTTAGGTGGCAACCAATGCAGAATGAACTTACATATGTCTCGTTATTGGATTATGTATTTTTTTCAATGTTCGCTACCTTTATTCCATCGTTAATCACTAAAGAAAGCTTTTCAATGTTGAGGTATATTTACATTTATATGCGTCGGTGGATGGGTATCTAGTTGGACATTTCTCCCTTCCATCAAATTTCAGGCATTCAAATCCATTCTCATAATTTTCCTCAACTCGCTTTTTGTCACTGCTGTATCTAGCACAATATCCTGAAACAAAAATTAAAAGATACATTATATATTGCAACTGTAACCTTGTAATTTACGATGAGAAACAAAAAATATTTAATAGTGGAAAAAATACAAAAATTATACTAATGTAGGTATACCAATATGCCTAAAAAACATCAGGATTTCACGTAGTTAATAAATTGACTTGAAAATTGATATAAATAGACAATTGACCTCTTACATACATACCCCCCCCCCCTCCAAAAGGATGCCATTATTTAAAAGCTAACTGATCAAGTTTTTTCAAGTTCGTTAAGATGAAAGCTTTAAATAACTCTTTGTTATCCAAGTTTCCGGCAACATAAAGACCTGTGCTGTCAATATACAACCGAGCCCAGGCATAAGCCGAGGCTGTTTTATTTCATACAACATTTCGAGACCGAGGAGACTATCATGCAACAGTCACGATAACTTGTGCTTTATTTCTACGCAACTCAAAGCTTTTATATTTCCTCTTATTTTTTTAAAGAGAGATGAACTAGGTCATTTTGAGTGCTGTTCCGTCTAACCCCAAAAGTTTCATAATAAAGATATATGTACACAGGCTACCGGTCAGATAGATATGCAGACGACCTACATATAATATTTTCTTTAAAACTGAATACACCTCTCTTATGAATAAAAGTTTTGGATCAAATTTCTTTCAATGAAAACAGTTATTAATACTATTTTATTTCATATAAGAATAAGCAAATCTGTTAGGGAGGTCCTTGACAAATCCGCATTAAGATCTTTGAAATAAGCATCGTTTTGACTGGAGCTACTTTCATTATCGTTGCTAGAAAAATTGGAATTTCTTATCAGATAATCTGTTGGTGAAGGTATATTGATGAATAATGTCTGCGGCATCTCACTGATTATGTGACGTAAAGCATTCCAACAAGAATAATTTCTGCTTTTTTCAGCTCTTGCATGTACATGTAGTTTGAATTCACCCCTTGGAACATTAATGATGTTTTAAAGAGTACTCTTATTACGTTACGATCTTTAGTTTACATCTACTACCTACCAGCAATCTACATTTCGAGTTTAATTACCTGAAGCCTGTAACTCGAAGTCTAATATATAAATAGTGCCCGTTTGGGAGGGTAACAGTTGAAATTGACACCCCGAGAAAACCATTGTCAACCGACGCGAAGCAAATTAAGAAAGATTTACTGCTTTTATATAGGAATAACGTGAATTCTACAGCGAACTGTACGCGCATAATTTTCGCGCATATGTATGTAACAATTTGTAATGTTACCCGTTGCCAAGTGCGTTGGTAACGCTGAGGGTAATAGAACGGATTATGAACTGCGTCTTCACCAATCAGATTGCAGTATTTAACATGAAAGTATAACAACATTGTTTATCTAACCCTTTAAATACTAATAACTCACTAGATGCACAAAAAAAAGAAAGAAAAAAACCACGCACGCTCTCCAAAATAATTTTTCCCAAATATACAATGATAATGAAACCCGAAACTGTCCCTTGCTACCAAAGGAAGGGTTTGACCGAATTATAACACAGAAAAAATGAAATATCTTACAATGCCTCCTACTTTTTAGATTAAAATGATGTAGAGGCCACGATCTTGTTCAAAAACATTAATAAACTTTTTAACATGTATCACATAACATGTGGTTGATTATCATCCCAATATGAGAGAGAGAGAGAGAGAGAGAGAGAGAGAGAGAGAGAGAGAGAGAGAGAGAGAGAGAGCACCTTGCAAATAGAAAATTGGTGCACAAATCTCCAGTGTCATGGTTTGCCGTTGATTTTCCAAGCAATGATATTGAAAGTTTTCTGGTTCTGTGCATTTTTGTAAACCTGCCAAGCTGTCGCAGTTTTTTCGCCTTGCAGCAATATTCCATTCTGTTTTGTTTTTTGGACAAGATTCAACGTACGAAATGGTTGGTATCGACTCATTGCAACCGTACAACCCTTCGCAAATCTGCGTTTAAAAAAGCTCTAAAAATTATATATTCTTAAAATGTCAAGTCAGTAATTCATGTTCTGTAAATTAATTTGAACAAATAGGCACTTTGTAGAAGTTTATTTTATCTTACTGTACATTACCTGTATGTAAACAGCAAAACTTAATATGAAATAGATGAAGGTATCCATATTTCCTGGATCAATCTTGTAAACAACGAATATTTGGTAAAAAACACACTGTGAACAAAATACATGTAGAAGGCATTATATATTTTATTGTAGAATAACTATCAGCTCGAAAAATAAGCTGAAACCTAATAATTTGTAATAAAAAAAATAAGAATAATAATAATAAAATTCAAACAATGAAAAAAGCTGATTTCAGAGGATCGTTTGAAGTCGCTTAACTTAACTATTTCTATCTTTAAAATGGCATACATTTATAAAACACATTAAAAAATATCATGTTTTGTGATATCTCGAAAGATTCCATAAATAATGGTTTTTTTTTAATTTAATCAACGATATCTTAAATTTAATGAGTGCAAACAATTACATAACAGTCCTAACTTAAAGTGGTAATGAGTTGTTGTAATTCTGTGTTCATCGATTAAAAAACAAACACGTGATCAAAGAACAGATTAACAGGAACTACCAGAAATAGGTCGTTAGCAATCCTTCCGCAATGAGTTATACATAATTCAAAATGGATTTGGAGTATGTATGTGTATTTATTTTTGCCACGAGATTCATATACGGTAAATACTTTGACATTTAGATTCTCTTTTTATTATTTTTTTTCATTAAATGGATATATATTTTATGCCGTAGCCAAAATCTACAATAGAGGTTTTTTTCAACGTCAGGTAAATCAAAATGCTTAAACTGATACAATGTACAATGTAAATATCATTATGACAGGCATGACTCTCTTTTTAGTGTTAACAGAATGTCAAGTTGGTTATCATGGTTTAAATTGTTCAGAACCCTGCAGACATCCTAACTATGGAATTTTATGTCAACATATCTGCAATTGCACAGATGAATTGTGTAACCACAGCACAGGGTGTTTTCAGCAGGTTGAGGGTAAAACAATCGTTTCATTGTCTGAACATCTAATTTCTCTTGTTTAAATATGCATATGTAAATTAAATTTATTTCAGATATATGTATATGTTATTATTTTTAAATGCATTTAATTAGCCTAAGGACGTAAATCCAATAGTACGCTTTTCCTTATCAACTGAGTCACGTTATATACTGCATTAGTTATAAGTATAATTATGGACTTTGCTTATCTGTTCCGTTAAAGGAACAAATATATATATATATATATATATATATATATATATATATATATATATATATATATATATATATATATAGACAATAAGTTTTATATTTTTGTTTTAGAATGTATAGATGGATACTACGGGAAGAACTGTGTTTCTCCGTGTAGATACCCGAACTATGGACAAAGATGTCAATTTAAATGCAACTGTAACATTACAAATTGTAATCACAAAACAGGATGCAAAAGAGGTAAATCTATTGTACCAAAGTCTGGCGATAAGTTATTGATGATGAATTGGAATTAAAAAAGTGTTTTAATGATATCGAACTAAACGAATTGATTGATAGACGTGATCGTATTACCTCACATGCATCCTCAAAATTTTCGGTCGCATCATCAATTTTACCATAAATCACTATTCTTCAAATTCTATGTTTAGTTAGACAGTTCAAAAGAATAGCGAAGGTGTGTAAAGGCAATAGCGTAATTAAATGTTTCAAAATGTTAATACTATATTTCATGTTTCGATAAAATATCTTATTTATATTACATCCTCAGATAACACTACGAAAAGAGTTGATTCAACAGACCTCTTTCAAAAGCACCTTGTAATTTTTATTATTGGCGGATCAGTATTGTTATTATTTATAGTGATAGTATCATGTGCAGTGTGTATTAAACTGATTAGAAAATGCAGAGCAAAAAAGAGGGAATGGGAAGGTAACTTTGATTCTGAATTTAGTTCCTTTTCGTATCACGACGATGCTAACACTAGGGATCCATCTGTCAGGTATTGTGATAACATGGAAGTCCGGAACAACAACAAGTTTGAAATATACGAAAATACAGTTTTTTAAGGAAAATGTTATGTTTCTATATTCACCAATATATGGACGTGTCGTGTCTAACGGTGCAATCGTGTGAAGAGACTTCCTCTTTATTTAAAATTATACGGAAGAAGACTGTCTGTTACTATATATAAAAAATATTTTACATACTATTATGGAAATGTGTTTATTTTTCCTTACAAGCATGGTATGGCGTTTAATATCATTCAAATTTAGAAAATTCAGGAGGGAACATTGTTATAATAATAACCGAATTAACTTGTGGTCAAATACATGTACATTAAAGCCTTCCTCGTTTCTCTAAATGGGAATGCACTTGAAAAGAAGATTTTAAGTGTTAATTATCGATTTGAGAAATAAAAATAACGTTTTGATCTTCCTAGTTCCTTAAAAATTGACTGAGTTTAATTTTGGCTATTTAAACATGCATTTGTTAATCAATGATAATAGCTAGCCAAACACTTGTGCTACTATTGAATTAGATTGATTTATCCTTTATACTGATAGATGTATACTTATAAAAATGTATTTGCAGTTTTCTTATAATTCGAATATAGTTGGGTAACTTTAAAATTAATTATTCATATAGACAGTGTTCGAAAGTTTTGATTTTTTTGCAAGAATAAATCACTTGGTTAGTTTTGATTTTATGTTTAAGGTGTTTTTTTTTGGAAAGGGGGGCGAGGTCGTAAAATTATTAAATTATGTCATGACCTTGCAAATTTCATAAGCATTATCCTAATATTTTATTTACATGTGTTCATTATTTTTTGTTTGATAGCAGGTGTATTTTCCATGAATTTCAAGTAGAAATTGTATTGATTTTTAAAGTATTTAATTGGGTTCCATTTTTCACATCTTAACACTTTAAGGATTCATTTCCTGAACTGATTTTGGCGTATTGTTTGTACATTTTTAATTTTTTGAACTTATAGAAAATGCATTGTTTTTTCCGATTCTGAAAAATGATTATGATTCCATTACGTGGTAATAAAACCATTACTTGAAAAAAAAGCAAGGAACTTTTGTCTTCCTTATTTATATAGTATTATATCATTCTATTGCAAGGTTGCCTGAGGTTTAATTATAGTAAAATGTTTTGATTCCTCTGTGATTTTCTCATAACTATGTTCTAGATGCACAAAATGTTTATGACATTTTGATATGGCAAAGAGACATATTAATCAGAGAGTTTAACTTATATATATATTTGATGATACAGTGTAGCTATATACATTATTTCTTTTGATTTTTTTTTTCACTGGCTACTTATTGAACAGATAAATGTAGTAGCATGGATCGTGTAACTTAATTCACAATAATTTAGGAAAAGCACGGATGCCAACAATAGTCCTTGGCTCCTGGTAGATAGTGAATATTCATTAAAAAATTTATCTGAAAATTATTTGTGGACACCAAACCTATGCAAGCACTTTCCATCATTAATTACCACATAGCTATAATAAATAGCTAGATGTTTACAAATACAGGGCTAAGTGAAATCTTCATCAATATGCTTTTAATTTGATATCAAATCAATTTAAAAAAATTCGAAATGTTCCATACACAAGATGTCCTTCTAAACACAGAAAACGTACTGACTGAACTAACTTTGGTAGGTGCATTAATTGTGTGGCTCTCTGTTGTAACTTTATACTGGGTAAAGCATATCTACATGTATATCCAACTGATTTAAACTAATTTCTAGTGTATTCTATTTCTACACATGTTCTGAAAAAATGAAGGTTTGGGCAGTAGCCTAAGGCATTTCTGCAATTGCTGTTATAAGTTACCCGTGATCTCCATGAATATCTTTAAAGTGTTTTTTGTCATATCGCAATTCAAACAATCCAAATTATTTGTAATTGTCAGAAAAAAACGAATAAGCTCCCCTTTCTGTGTATGGCAGTTAGATTTGACATTTGTATTCAGTTTTCCAGTATAAACTAATTGTTGCTTTACTTTACATAACAGTTTATACTAGATATACCTTTATTTCCTGTATGCACGTACTGATTTCATGTACATACTACTAAGTTTCATTTTGTGTAAATTATCATAATTCATAATAATTATGAGTTTTCTTATACTTGTTTTTTATATCGTTACTTTAACAACAATGCTTTTTTGATGAAATATATATCATACGTAAATTATTAATTACATTAATTATATACCATTGAAAATATGGCACTAAAAATTTCTGCCTTACCTGGACTAATCATGGACCCCGAAACACCTGGAATTTACCCAGGTAAACTACTCTACTTTCGTTTTAGCAAATGTTTTTTTAAAGTAAAAGATATCGATTACGTGCACCCATGCGAATGTTATTGTCATTTAAATTTTAAATCACGTGGCTTTATTTGACCCTTTCAGTTTCGCAGTAACAATCGTGCCTCGTGTTAATAGTCTATTTCAGAGAATCTAGGTACTTGTAGTCAAATATAAATTCTAGAGGTTTATTGATTTTAAACTTTATTTTCATTAATTGGTGCGTAAAACGTGTCCTAGGAATAAATGTGACAATACAAATATAGTTTTTTTTCTGCTGTTGCGACAATTTACATGCGTAGTAGACATCCCCCTAAGAATTAATTTTCTATCCGCGCCTGACCTAGTAATAACACTAATAGTGAAACAGACTGTACTATTTTATGCAGAATGTTCCTTGAAAATGGCTCGATATACTAAGTTTTTATGCAAAACATTCACCCATTATTTTTTTAAAAACATGGTACTGCACACCACAAGCATCAAACATGGCTATGAATTTATTAAGCAGCCCAATGTTTATATTATCAACCACTCTACACGTGGTTGAACACGAACGGTAACTCTGTTTCGAGTATCATCGTTTAATTTAAAAAACCGCAAGATAATGAAATAAGACATACATCTTAAAATATACCTTAAAAGATGTTGATGTTTTAACATAAATCAAAGTAGGATATGATATGAAAATCGACCAGTACTTACGTATTTTGAGAAAATTATCCGAACACTTATACTTCCGCTCGAAATTTCACAGGAACTGAATAAATCTCGGTGAAGTCTCGTGAACTTTCATTCGACAACCTCTGGATTTATTACATACTTAGAAACGATAAAGAAAACATTCCGAACACATTCGCAGGGGTGACGTGGTCAGTGTTTCTTTTTTAATTTCTAGTAGACAAGTAATTTATCTAAATTCTAAGATTTCTCTGAGAAAGTATATCATAATATAAATCCCATGACAATATGAAGCCTTTTTTATTCCTATAAATATCATCTCACGTACGTCTGGGACAGTTGCACCGATATGAAATATCAACGTATACAGGTAATATTTTTCCTAAGACAATATATAACAATAAGTTACTCTCAATGTTACCACGGATATACATTTTTCTAACAGATAACTAAACACATAAAATGTTTATAACAAAAATGCACCGATTCGGAATTGATTTGAACAACAGGAACGCATTGTTGCATGTCGAGAAAAATACCTGTTTACCGGAGGTCAAATTCTTTCTGCTCTGTTCATTTATGCTACAAGTTCAATAGGGCCAAAAAAGCATTACATCGTATACCTCCCACCCCTCCTAAAAAAACTTAAAATATATACATCCATTTTTATGTATGTGATCTTAAGTATCTTTATACTTTTCAATAGAACTTTATTTATCTAAACGGCTGGTTTATGCAACATTTTTTTAAACTGTGCCAGTTTTGTTCTCCGTTTTTTTATTTTGTGTAGAAATTCTACACTGAGTAACCAGTAACAGGTATGTTGAGCCATTCATTTAAATCCCAGCTACATAAGTTTTTTTTTAATTTCTGCAGATTTACCTGCAGGTTAGACTGCCCAAGTTAAAAATAAACTTATGGCGGCTGTGTGTCTTATTTTTTTCTTGAAGTTCCGCTTTCAAAACAGATCAAGAGTCAATTGGAAACACAAAATTACGGGTCAATAAGCATCAAGGGTGGTAGTCTGCGGAGGATGATGGTGTATTTTTATTAACTTGACCGGAAATCTAACTCCGTAAGTCTTTGGAGGTTTGTTTAAAATGATATTTTTTTCCTCGTGGCGTTATCTAAGAAACTATTGGAATAACAACTGTGAGATCTTTAAATATGTTTGTCAATCTATATATAAACCAATCGTCTTTCTTGTATAATAAAAAATTCGGGTTGTATCGATTTTTATCATGGTTTTTTTTTTCAAATCGAAAGTACAATACCAGGGCGACTATGCGAAATTCTTAGATTTGTTATGATTTAATTGCCAGTTTTGAGTACAAGGTAAGATATACATTATATAAAAAATCTTAATAGTTTGTATCGGTTTGTTTTTAAGAAAAATGTGCATAGGTATATTGTCCGCAGGTAACATAGATTTTCGTGACTTTCGTTAATAAATAGTAGTCAAGTTATTCGTTCAATTGATTGAAGAGAATATATTTACATCTTCCTGTGTCTTTGAATGTGATACATTACGAGTCGATTTTGTAATATATAGTCCAATACAATACGTCAATGGCTATTTCAATATTTCATTGCACAATTGAAGTAAAAAAAATTCAGGTAATTTTTAGCTTGAAATATCAACGTTATATGTATCGTCCTTTTGAAGACTTTTTATTAAAATTAAAATGAATCTCACTTTGATTCATGAATGCCAGACTCATATTTCTGACCGTTAAAAGTCTAACAAATTCCTACATTTGACTAATTGTCCATACGTTTTATTCGTACAGTTCATGGAATCATAGTTTATAGACACAGTTTATATCATTATATTAACCTTTTAACAATGGATTATTTTGAGTTGACAATAAATCAGCTTTATAAAAAAAACATTTTGACAATTATATATAATAAAAGGCATACTCTAAAACCTGGCCTGGCCTGGCTTGGCCCTATTGGCCTGGCCTCACTTTTGGCCTCAAACCTGCCTTGGCCCCAAGTTTTGGCCTGGCCTCAAATTTGGCCTCTTCAAAAAATTTTGGCCTCAAATTTATTTTTATATTTTCTTTACTTATTTGATGATTTTTATTGATTTTTTATTGATTTATTTTCAATCCATAAACATCTTACTTGGTGGCTTTAGTGTCTTATTGTGATAGTCTTTTAAAATATTAGGTACAATTGAAAATATAGTACTAACAATGTATATTTATGACCAAAGATATGTCGAGTTATCCATTCTACATTATTTTTATTCAGCGGCGATCAGCCTTTTTGAAATTCTTAAGAACTTATTTTTTTCTTAAGAACGTGCTTTTTGCCCTGCCATTGTATAAGCATGGCATATTTTTGCAATGTATTTAGATCAAACTGCTCTCAGGATTGGACACTATCTATGTAACTTATCTTTAACCAACGACTTGTTTGAGAAAAAAAATATTGGAAGTGGCCAATATTTGTTCTAACCAACACCAAAGGTCACAAAATGTTTTCCTTTGTTCAAATTCTGATAATGACAATTCCCCACTGTTTCCTAAATATACAAGCAACACATGCATGAAACTCTACTCTAACTAGGAGGTGATGATTAATGACCATTGCTGAGTCAAGGTATCGGAGGATGCAATGTTGTTCACAAATGCCATTAATTAAATTAAACCGTGTGAAATGTTAAATGACAGGATAGGCGATGAATCTGACCCCAATGTAGCAGATTAGCGACAGAAAAGATTAATATTGAATTTCTGCTGGGGAGGGAAATTTGGGCTTGATCGGTGTTGACAGGTAATGTAAACAAACTGTAAATTTTAAAGTGCATTACACAGTGACAACAATTTAATGCTATGAACCAGTTTACACATGTTTTGGATATCAATGAGGTTTGTCTCTTAAAATGATGTTTAACATTTAAATGGGACGGGGAGGGGTGGCGACTCTTAGTTTTAAAGTAAATAGCTTTGGTATTGGCATAATCTATTCCTTAACAAAAGTAAGAGCAGTGTTGTACATGCATGTCTTAGGAATTTTCTGTGTGTTTAGACACGGATTAAATTAATCAAACTTGAAAAATCGGTCACTTATCGTATATATTTTTTTTTATATGATTATTCTTTTAACATAAAAAAACACTGAATTTTCAATTTCTAAAAGAAATAAAAAAAAATCCATCAAAATCCAAGAAAATGGAAAAAAGAAATTTTTTTAAATTTGAGGCCAAAAATTTTGAAGATGCCAAATTAGGGACCAGGCCAAAATTTGAGGCCAGGCCAACATTTGGGGCCAGGCCAATTTTGAGGCCAAAAGTGAGTCAAGGCCAACTTTGAGGCCAGGCCAGGCCAGGCCAGGCCAATGGGGCCAGGCCAGGCAAGGTTTTAGAGTATGCCATCATAAACATGCACTCTCTACAATTAGTGATAACCCCATGCTATGCAATTGTTTGTATTGCCTATAAGGACAACAACTACCCCTGTTTCTAAATACATGTCATGTAGTATGGCTATCGATGTAAAACATTTCTTTTCACACTTAACCAGTCTACAATTCATTACTGTCAATGAAATTCAACTGTATATATACTATAAATTCTACATAAAGTTCAACTGTATAAAAACTATTTATACATTAAATTTCACATTAAATTGAACTGTATAAATTCAGTGAATTTTACATGAAATTCAACTGTATATGTACTATAACTTTAATCGTCACTTAAGTATTGAAAGTTAATGAGATGTTAAGCAGTGCACAAGCGTATTGCATATGACGAAAATAATGTGAGAAAAAGAGATTATCGTGTCGACTTGAAAAAACCCCCCATTTATTTAGTGCCTTATAGGGTACTCTATTTTACAGATGTCGCTTCCTACAGTTTTCAAAATAGAGCATGTTTGTTTCGCTAACCTATGGAACATATAACAGAAATGCGATGATGATATTACTTGGTTTTAGATTTTTACATGCTTTGGTCTCTTTTGAGTCACACATGTATTTTGCATGATATTGCACATAGGACACTGTTGTTGTACACATAGCTCCTAAAGTTATAACATGGAAAAGTATTAGCTGTCATCTTTTGACAAACTGTTGTATAAAGGGTATCCGTTTTGTTCGAATAACTTTTCCTAAAGTTTTCAATATAAGCATTCAATTTTACACATAAGCATAAGAAATCGTTTGTGTAAATACATCTTGTATGCAAGATGTGTATATTTTATTTTGTTTTGTGAAATTATGACTAAGTACTTTCGCCTGAATATTGCACAGAGGGAGGCTACATTACCTGTCTAGATAAGCCCCAATACAGTTTTCAAGATAGGAAATTATTTGCAATTTATTTATACAAATATGCACCACAGAAAATTAGCATCATACTTTCAAATTTGTTTTTGTCCACAAAAAAGAAAACGCGGTTTGTTGTATTATTGACAGTTTTCTCTTGTTAACTTTATAATATATTAGCTAGATATTTGCCATAGGCTTTGTAACATCTCTGGTTATCTGTACGAAATATTTTATTTCATTATTTTATAACGTTTATACCAAATCCTACCTTAAAAAAGAATAATACCTTAATCGAATCAATAATTACTATATGGTAGAATAAGTATAGATGATAAACTTTTTAAAACCCTTCCATCCACTTTTTTAATGCTGCATAAAATTTATATAGCTATAATGTTATGTCTGTGGAAATTTGGTCTTCTTCGAAGTGAATACAGTTTAAGCAAATCACTGACTGTTCAAGTGTAAATTAGGAATGGTAATTACTATTCTGATACATGTAGATCCATTTTGTGATTGATAATCACATGGTCTGCATCATAATTAGTCTCTGACTTTTATGTCTTTGTAGGAAATGAAGGAACGAAACATACATATGGAAACCGTTCTACAAATAATAGTTTATATCACATTCATAATTATCCAGGTAAAATACTTTTTCATGTGTGTGATTTTTAACAAATAAATTTTCTCCTACAATTTGTACGTGTATATTTTTTTTCATTAAAAAAAAAAAGAAGGGAGAAAACGTACGTAAAGAATGATTTTCATTTTAGATAGCAGATTGTTCGTTCATCTGTCCACTCTCAACACCAACTATAGAATACGTCACTTCCTGTCCACACAATAAAACAGAATGGGAAAAAGCAGTTCAACGGAAAAACTGTGAAAGTATGGCGCATCATCAAAACTGTACGGAGCCTAAGAACTTTCAATATCATTGTCTCATAAATCATTTGCGAAACGCAACATTAGAAGTTTGTGCACCAATTTACTATTTGCAAGGTAAAATTTTATTTTTTCTCAACCATATTTTGTTATTGTAAAGTCACAACTCTCAATAATGGCGTTCAAACTCTTTACTCAATATGATCACGTGACAAGATGCTTACATCACAGATAACCATTTGATACAGACTGTCGCTTATGTCAATAAACAAATTATAATGCAATAACATAACAGTTTTGATTTTGGTAAAACGTGAATGTGTTTATAAAATGTATGTATACATATTCTTCTGTTCTTACTTTTGAAAATGTACGCAAAAAGAAAGAACAAACCCGTATGAAAAAATAGAATTGTTGTAGATTGCAATTATAACCAAAAAAAGGCATTTTTTAGATTTTAGAAACAAAAGTTAATATAGAGTTTTAAAGTTTCTACGCGACTTAAGGAAACGACAAAAACAAAACTTCTTCAAATTTACACATTCTATTTCACAATGTTTTTAGGCTACTGTGCGTATTATAACACAAATAATAAAGAAATTATGGAGAATTATGACCAAGGATTCGAGTGTTTGAAGTTTCCTGCCGGCGAACGATGTCCACCAAGATACCCATCATCTGAAGCATATAAATGTAAATTTTCCTAAATAGATATTTGAGGCATAAAGATGTAATGTTTTCTAATATGTCCTCTTAAGATTATCAGCTTCATGATGCCTATGATTTGGACTGAGTCTAATGATTTCTAAGTGAATACACATGCAATGTTAGTTATTAGCTCGGATGAAGCATATAAAAGTAAATATTTTTTTCTGCTTGAAATTATAAATGGATATAATATTTTAGGCATTTAATGTAATAATAAATGTCTTTATATTTCTCCAATATTCTTACCGATGCATTTGCCTCACTTTTATCATATTGTATTGTAATTTGAATAGACATACGTTGTTATGTTCCCAAAAACCAACCAAAACCAACAACAACATTACCTATAGCGTCTTCGGCAAATAAAGCTCCTGAATTAAGGTAAAACAATAATACACCGCGTTATGTATATATCATTATAAAGGATGTGCTTTATTCATAATAAGAATTGACATTAAACTACATTCTTTTTCAGCTCAGAGGTGGTTTACATTATATTCATTACCATATTATCAGTGGGATTGGTTGCCGTTTCTTCACTCTTTTTATGGTGGGAGAGAAAGTCAATAATTAGCTTATGTGAAAAAGGTAGATTTTGAAATTATATTATGTGCTTAATATACTAAGTTTTAATAAAACTGTTGACAAACCATTATTCAAGAATACAGGTTAACTTTTTGTAATCTTTTTTTCTAGGATGTAAACCCAAGGACTTAAGCAATCTAGAGAATAACACTCCAGAGGAAACAGGTTTATTTTGTAGTTTATTTGAACTCAAATGTGTTTTTTCTTTTGATGCACCATTGTACTTTTACTTTTAAGAATATGTTTTTTATTTTAAACATGGTCAGCCAATTGACCAAGATGCTACATTTCAAACAATAAAAGAATAAAGTATAAGAACACAGCGTTGATAGGCAAAATGAAAAACAAAAAACATATCTTAACGTAGATAAGTCATGTACAAGTAAATAAATATTTTAAAGTATAAAATCATGCATGATTTGTACATGTCAGTTGGCATCACGTACGTTTGTAAACTTGTATGAAACATACATACTTAATTTAAATTATGCATGTATTTGACAAAACATTTTCACATTTTTTTCTATATGCTATGGTGGCATAATTATGCCAAACTTATCAGATTGTCAAATCTTTAACTGTCTTGTTATATATATGATTATTAGTTATTGTGTTTAAAAAATTAAAACTTCAACTGGTACATACCCAATATCTGACATCTAGATATCACTATATTTTTCTGACGAGCGGACAACGGTTGGTTTTAAAAGCGTAAAAAATGATTTTCTTGCTAGTATAATAATCTTCTGACAAGTCAAAATTACGATCTTTCAACTATCATAGTTGCTAATTATATATATAGTGGCAGAGCTTGCCACCATAAAATGCATTATTCTAGTATACTTCCAAAGTTGTTTGTCAGTTATCAAAAGTAAAAATCTTCTATACTTTAACTATAAAGTATTAGAAGAAAAAGTGTATAATGTGTAATGCATAGTGGTGTGAGCTTTGATAGTGGATTAGGAATATAGTTCCAATTTTAAGGACAGCCAATTTGAAAAATTGAATCAGCTTGGTTAAATGCTATGTTGTGGTTCTGTTAAAAGGGTTTTTGTTTCAGTTTTAAAGTTTATATTTTTCACTGAACGTATAACTGAAAAGGATATTACTGTAACATTTTCTGTCCCACAGATTTTTTTTGCAAGAATTTAATGTTTTTTTTTAAATTTAGAATATTTAATATCAAAATTTTCACCAACTAAGCGTTATTTAATATCAATAACAGTAAAAGAAGGGTTCATTAATCATTTCGTATTGATATACCTAGTAATTAATCATTTCGTATTGATATACCTAGTAAATTTCTTTTGTGATATTGTGTTATTTTGACATGTATTTATGTTGAAATGTAATTTTATTTTAAGGGTTTCTTCCACCCGAAAGCAATGAAAACAACGCGGACTTAAAGGACAAAGATAAGGATGCTAACAGTTCGTTTCATCAATTCGTACTCATTTTTTAATGAAAATAATAGTTATGAATTGTATTTAGATAAATAATACAAGGAAGGCGCTTCAGAGTCTTCTATCGAAGTAATAGTTTTATGAAAAAACAAACTCTTATTAATATCACCGATAGATGGTTTTCCAGGGGTTACATCCCGTTTACTCTCTTTGTTATCCAATAAATTTTTTATTTACTTTTAAAAATGGTAGTGCTTTACTAGTACATAGCAAGCACTGTGTGTATGTGCGTTTTTTTTATTTTCTTGCGTTTAACTGTCCAACGCCTGGGTAAGAAATAAAATATCTTTTTTTTCGTTTTTACAGATTGTGTATCACACAATAAAAATGTCAATGTGAAATTATTTTTAAAATCTCACAGAGTTGTGAATTTTTTTATTTATCATTGATTATAATTGTGGATGAAACAGTTGTCATAAATTAGATACAATAATTACATATTTGTGACATAAGATAAAAAAAATTTGAATACAAACTCTTTGAAAGGCAATGTAATGATATTCTAAATATATTTTCCATTTGGTGATATACATAGACTCCTCGGTTGCATGTAACAGCGAAGAAATCAAACTAGAGGTGACAGATACCAATGAAAGGTCAACCAGTAAGTTGTATCTGATTTGTTAAAAACTGGGTTACTGCTACTTTAAAATAATAACGTAACACAAAACAATTTGTATTATCTAATGTAATGAAATCATTTCTTGATGTACTTAGGGCCGTAGGGATATCCGAGATATCACACCTTGGGTACTTCTAAAATGTTCTGCATTTTATATGTACTCATGTACTACTTTTGAAAAAGTTTAAATAGTAAGATATTTGTACCTGTATTTATCATTTTTATAGTTATAATAAGTTTAATTTAGAGACCGTTGATATCAAAATCCTGCATTAATATGTCATTTATTCATGTTTGTTCTTTTTAACTATCAGAAAAACCGCCACGACCTGAGCGTCCGCCTAGTTTCGTTAAGACTTCTCAACCCTCTAAATACAAATACTGGAAATAAAAAAAATCTGAGTAAGTACTTTTAAGGCATTTTTTTTCAAATTTGGGAAGAATTATCTTTTTGGACAAAATGTGGAGGCATTAATAAAAGTAATTGATATAATATTTTTAAGAAAACAAAAACCTTTTGATAGAACACAAAAGGCAAATAGCACCAGCGTTGGCCGTAAGGGGGAGGGGGTGCGGGGGCGTTGCTGTTCCTTTTACATTTTCCCAAAGCAAACATATCTCTCAAATTACACATTGATCAATGAAATGTTAAGAAATCCTTGTTAGGGCATACCGGTATAACAAAGGTAGCGAAATAAACATTGGAAAAGAAGTTTAAGGTAATACGCACCTTACGGAATAAGATTTCTTGTTAAGATTTCGGATATGTCTAAACCCCCTTTTCCAAATTTAAACTGATACTACATGCTTGCTGAACCATGTTTAATGTTTTAAGACAAACAAACCAGCATTTCTTGACTGATGTTATCATACATAATATATAGATTATTATATGGCATTTTTTATCGAATCCTTTATTGGACTGAGGTCAATGTATATCAGTTCGTCGAGAGCCTTTGGGTTCGAGAGCTAAATGTAATACACAGAGATGGGGGTATAGAATAGCTCCAATAAAATGAACTTTTCTGTTGTTTTTATATCTAATATATTCACTTGGTCAGGTCAATGTACCTGAGAATTGGATGCCTTTTTGGGTCATCGCCATATTTAATGACGGTAATCTCAGTAACGGACAGTCGCTTAATATCAGTGGCTAAGTTTCGTTCGCTATCGGAAGTAAGATAATTGTCTTGCCTAGATGACCAAGCGGTTAGTGCGCTGGCTGTTTGCTTTTGGGAGATTGGGTTCAGAAGGTTATTAATAAGTACAAATTAAATTTTTTTTTATATTTCAGATGGTTTGAAAAAAAGATAACGACCTAAATGGCATGATCAAGCCATATTTAAAGGCTATCGACAATTTAATTGATATTTGGACAATGCTACTAAAATAACAACAGCATGTTTAAGTGACAGAAAGGTGTAAAACGTGATTTGCATAATTATAAGTATTAATACCCATTTCTGCCTTGCAACGCCATTTTTAAAACTGTTTTTATTAGTGATGAATGATTCAATTATCATTTGTGTGAAGATGAATTGTAATTGCTGTATTTAATTAAAGTGTCACGACAAAAAAAATAAACTTTATGAATGTGTTATTTTTTCAGGTGTGTGTGTACTTATCATTTACTTTTGATCAAATTGTGGTATGTTAGATGTTAACATAAGGCAGATAATTCAACAGAGCCGTAGTATGTAATGAGATTTTGTGATCACCTGTATCGGGTTTTCTGCTGCCAAGACATTCGGAGTTTATATGTAAACTCTTCTTTCTATTTTCAATCTTTGCTATGAATTTAAAAATAAGTTCAGACTTGTCAGAAGAATATTTGTTAAAGGTTTGACAAATTCAACTAAAGTTGCAAGATACTGAATGCAGAATTCTTTTCGCCCCGTTTATTTTTGCCTTTCTTCACTTGTAATCGGTTTCGCCCCGTCTTGAATTCGCCTAGACAATGTTGTGCTCAAAACCAGATTATTTGAGATATTGGACTTCGCCTAGATTGAAATCAGGTTGCTGACTACAGTGGCGAAAGGAATCAACCCCCCCCCCCAAAAAAATGGAGCAAATGCATATCATATACGTAGTAGTGAATCAGCTCTGATACATGTGTTTTGGACTAGGCACCATGCGTTTATTCTCCAATACCTCTGTTTTAATTAAAGAGGCATGGTCACGAGTTTGGTCATAAATTATTTTTCCGATTTTATTTACAATGCTTTAGAAAGGCATTTCTAGAAGGCAACCGAAATATGAGTGTCATTTGTTGAGTTATAAGCGAGTTACAGAGCTTGAGATTCTTCGCTATGTAAACAAAGCGATTGTTTATATTTTAAACGTTGAAGTAAAAATTTCAGTTTTAAACCTTAAACGAATGTATTTAACGTTAGGAACTGTTTATCTATGTTTAAAACAAATAAAAAGATAACAAAATAGATAAGCTTGAAATTTTTTTTACTGGTATATTGAACCTATGTAAACATAAACAGTGCACGAGCCTTGTTTATATGACAAAGGAATTGTGAGCCATGTATCTTGCTTATCTTAAAACGCTACATGTGACTCTTAAATTTTATTTCATCATTAGAAAAGCATTTTTAAAGCTTTGTATTAAGACTAGATTGTAAAATAACGATAAAATAACAAAAAAACTGTATAAAGCATCACCTCACACGTCTAAATATTATTATTCATTGCTAAAAAAATAACCAAAAAAAAATTAATAATTTTAAAAAAGCGCCAAACAGTAATATGTATCTTGTCGAGGGGGGTAGCCTACACAGGGGTTGTGTATTTAGAACAAAAACACGGTCTATTTAACATCAATCAACATTTAAATATAAATATGAAGGATATCGAAAAGAATGGAACACGAGACTAAATCTTTAAAAAAGGATTTATATAAATGTTAATATTTAAATAGTTAAAGGAATGAACACGCTGAATGTTTGAATGTTCTCAAACAACTTGCTTATGGTGTTGGTTTTTATAGAATGGAATTTTACAGAAAACTTGCGAAATTCCAGTCAAAGAATTAGACTCAATACGAAGTTAAACAGAAGAAAAGTTTTATTCTCGATAATTTTTAAAAGATAGTGCTTCATCTCAAACGGGAGACCCCCTTGAGCTTAAAATCAAATGTAGATGGCTTCTCAACAAAGTCCGAGAACTCTAAGACTAAAAAGAAATAGAAATAATAATAAATATATATAGAAATAAACGAGTTTTGTACATCCGAAAAAGATCTAAAGCTTCTGTATAACAAATTATATTTCTTCTTTAGAATCTGAATAAAAATCTTTGATTTTAGATGTATGATATAAACAACATCACAGCGGTTTTTTTTTATCTCGTCCCCTATATCAGCCCTCGTTTAGTATCGGCCCGCGCTCTTCGGGCTTAAACCGATACCAACGGCTCGGGCTGACACCAGGGCGGAGGTCAAAACAACAAGTCGATATTCTATATATATCATATACCAAGTGGTGTATCAGCCCTGGTACATGTATACGTGTTTTGGATTAGGTGAGACAGCAACCAAAAACTCGGTCAGATCTGTTTCGCCCTCGAGGCTGGTATTTTTCGGTCTCAGCCCATCGTCAAGGGGTTTATTGCCCTCAAATTTAAACTCCCAAATATCTCTGCTTTGAATAAAATTAGTTTGTGAAAACAAGATTGAATAACAATGTTGAAAAATGAAAAATAACAATTCCAAACTAGCATCAAAAACCGATATGCGTCTAAGTAGGTTGCGGCAACCTACACTATGGTTGTGTATTTAGAAAAAAAATAGCACACTCTTTAAATATCAATCAACATTCAAATAATGGAGGATGCAGAAAAGGGTAGAACGAGACCAAATTATAGAAAACCAGAGTTTAGATTGTAAAAAACTAAGTGGCTAAAGTAATGGACGCGCTAATAAACGTTAGCTTATCAAACAACATGCTATAACAGTACACAGGCAACTATGACCCACGTGAAAATCACGTGGAATTCATGTGAATGTATTTCACGTGAAATTCATGTGAATGTATTTCACGTAAAATTTTTGTGGAAAATGCGTGAAACTTTTATCTGAAATACACGTGAAACACATTCACGTGAATTTTACATGAACAAATTCACGTGAAATTCAATTAACGCGAAATTAAGTTGAAGTTCTTGTGACAATAAATGTGAAATTCACGTGGAGCCCATTTGACGTGAGGCACAATTGGCTGTGTATGGATTTTTATGAATGGAATCTGAAAGGAAACTCACAATATCTCGATGGAAAACATTTGACTCATTATGAAGTTGCATTAGATGGAAGGTCCTCTCTCGATAATTTCGAATTCTAGAAGATATTAGTGCTTTCTCTCAGACGGCAGACTCCCTTCTTCTGTATTTCAAAGGACAATGGTTTGGCACCAAAGAGTCAGGCAACCCTTACCTTTCTAAACACATATAAAAAGGAATAAAACGAACGTGTATTGTAAATCCGAAAAAAATCTATACTTTAGCTTCTTCATAATAAACTATCTTCCTTATATAAAAAGATTTGAATTAAAGTCTTTGATTTTAGATAATAATATAATATAAACAACATCACACTAGTAATATTGTTTTGATCTCGTCGCTGGTATTGTATGGTATATGCAGCCAGGATATCTGCAAGGTTATGCACAGTTGTAACCGAAAAATCTAACCTAACACTCTACAAATCGAAAAACAAAACAATACAAAATAAGAACTGTTCATTTAACATAGACAATGCCACAACATGTTACATTTCATAATTTTCGGTAAAATGTATATAAAATATTCCAAATTCATCATAACAAGGATTCCTTAACCCGAGTTGTACACGGAACTAAAGCAATATTATAACTTTCCTTTGTACATGTAATGCTTTCCTAACTGATAATTTTCACGTTAGTGAATTATTTTGTTTTAAATGAATAAATGTTCTATACTAAAAACTGGATAGATGAATAATATTGATTCGCGAACCTTCTAACTGTTAACTTAACTTTAAATCAATATTTGATTTGAGTTTATGGTTTTTGAAAACAAGAATGTTACAAAAGTTGGTTGTGTTCAATATAATACCTTGTTTACAATGTACTGTACATGTACATGCATATCTGGTTATTTTTGCGTTGATTTATATTTTTCGCAAACAATTGTTCAAAGTAAGAAATAAAAATGTAAAAAGAAATAATTTCTTTTACTGAATGCTGTTTAAACTTATTAAATCTTGAAAGATACTTGCTTTAGTAAATGAAAAAAATATGGATTTTCTTTTCTTTATGGCATTTTCTCAAAAAGTGTTCTGACCAGTAAATTTCCTCAGAAATAAGTGATTGGCGTTATAAAGAATGAATGAATTAAAGGTATTTGTGATTGAAGGGAACTAGGGATACATGTACTCTAGTTACAGAGTTCCGAAGACACACAATCCCTAGCTACATGTACATGTACAATGCATTGCATAAAACCAAAGCCCAATCACGGGTCGCACCAACAAGATATTTGGCAACACTTCTTGCCGCACAGATAACTGCATCTATCTCATCAGTTGCACAGTCTGCTCTAAGCAATACGTTGGTGAAACAGGTGACCTCCGCGGAAGGATCAATAACCACCGCTCTGCCATAAAGACCAAAAAAGTCAAGGAGCCCGTCGGGGAACATTTTGATAGAAGTAGCCACAAATGGGAAGGCATGACAGTATTGACTATTGACCATAATCCTCACTCAGGACAGACGCGGAGAGGAAAAGCAAGGAAAAGTTCTGGATGCACAGACTCAAATCATTCTTTTTTAAACTAGCTACGCTGTATATAAAAATAAGGGTAAGAACCAATCAAACAATTTTACCTTATGAAATTTATGTGAAATCGTAGGGAAACATTTTCTATGCAGCTAGATCATCAGCAAATAATGAATACGAGTTTGTCGCGTGATCGAATCCCATAAAACGCGAATGGCTTATGAAAGATTTGATCACATACACACCCTGAATTAAATCAAAATGATACCTTATTTCTTAAATAACTTTTAACTTTGACAAATTGCAAATGTAATGATCAGTGACGCTTTGTTACTATGTTGACCCGCATTATAAATAGTAGCTGCTTTTCTCGCTTCATAACGTCAGAAGCAAATGTGCTGCCCATCACCTCAGATGGATCAGAAGTGGTCTGTTGAGTAGCAAATATGGTACTTTCTTGGCGCTGAGCATTGAGAACAAGCCGCTGTCATACTCTTGATTGCTTTGTCTATATCCATAGCAAAGAAGAAGCCTTTCATATCAGTCTTCATTTGATTCGTACTGGGATGAGAGAGTTGTAAATGATGTAAGGAGTCCGTGAAGTACTGATTTTAAGATTACATCTTTATTACAACCATGAGCTCATTTGCTTGCACAGATGGCTCATTTCGCTTGATAACAAGCATTCTTTCAGTTGCTATGGTTGCCTTGTAGAGCCATCCATAATGTGTTACACAGAAGCAGTGCGCGAACATGATTGGTTAGAAGGCAAGCTAAAGATAGCTGCACCAACAACGTGACGAACTGAAACCTGGTATCCGATAACAGTTGATAAGAAGGTATATACGCGTGGGCTCGCCAAGATCTAGAATTCTTCACGGCATAGTTTATCACAAACCATCACACATGGTTTACTGTCTGAGAGCGCAACAGTGTCTCAGTGATTGGACTATGTATGGGATGTAGTGTTTGACTGCGTTTCCTATTGACAGAGCCTCTATTTCACAAGGCAAGAGGGCACTTTCGCAGTTTGCATTGAAAAATTCAGAAGGTAGTAGTTTGTTGTCCTCTCTTGAAACGTATAAGTGGCTCCAATTTCAGGATAATGCAAAGCACCATCTGTTACTATCCAGAGAGTGACTTTTGGATGGGATATATGAATGGTTTTAGTGTCCTGTAGAGCTTGTTGGGGACATCGGAACGCTCGAACTAGATCATGAGACCTTTGAGTCTATATCACCTATACCTTCCTCAAGGCCAGCAATGATGAACAGCCAGGTACTTGTATTACTCAAGATAACACTTTGTAGGCACCTACATGTAGGAAGCAACACATTGCTTTCATGTTTGTTGGCAATTCACAAGAAGCTAAAGTAGCTCTGCGGTGAGAGCTAGCACTGGGTGTTCCGTGTTGCCAAACACATCCACGAATTGGTCTTACGTGGTGCAATCACAGTTTGAGGCCGACGACTTGAGGTTGCATCTATTATGAGCGACTAGAACTCATGCAAAATAACAACCAATTGTTCTGGTTGCTCCGCAATAAAGATCATCTAGCAGTTTAACAACTATGCTTTCTTCAAATAAGTCGCCCAACACTCTGCATGTGAGGTCTTCCAAAGCTGTCTCAGACCCAGGCATTCCCTTGACTGAACGTGTATATACTATTACGCCTATAAATGGTGTGACAATACCACAATGCTTCATGGAATCCCTAGCAAGAAGGATTTAGTAGAATACCTTCATGAGATCTGTCACAGATTTCTAATCGACTTTTTAATCGAAAAAATTCACAGGATCGAAAACAGATTTCTTATTTACAGAGATTCATGATGGGAAATGTTGACATCTTTTCTCCATTCGGAAGTACACTCAGAAGACCTCGAACGATTTTTCAACGTTACCATCCGGGTCTGTTGCATTGCAAAACCCCGTAGACGTCTTTATTTTAGCCGTGTATTGAAACCTGATAAGCGAAAGAGGACGTTCTAAAGAAGAGATCTTGTAAAATTTGCATACTCCTGAATGAAGATCGCTTGAACCCTGAGGAATATAAAAATATCAGCAAAATGTGAATCGCGGATATTTTCAGACAGAGTTTAGTAGTAAATGCATTTACTGTTAATTTTGAGAAAATCATATATTTTCTGAATATTAAGATAACCTCATATTAAAAATCTTTAAACTTACATAAAGTATATCTTTTTTAGCATGATTAACAGATTTATCAAGTAAATAACAATAGATAAGATTTACCGTTTTTCGTTTCGTTCCGCTTTCCGTTCAAGTTTTCTGTTCCGCGTTTTAGCAACCCGTATTTTCATACCAATAAATAAACTTCATTCTCATTGGCTGATAGATTTCAGGTAGTTCAGTGGGACAGATCGATATACATGTATATTGATTTTCTTCTATTGTTTAGTAAGTGTATAAAAGGACAGTCTTGTCCCATTTTTCAATGAGTTGTCCGGCAGAACACTCCAGCAGATATAGTCTAGTCAATCTGTCAAAATTTCAGCAAAACTTCAAGAAAATTGCTACAAAGCTAATTACCGCTGAAATCAAAGGTGTTTTAGTGATATTGGTTAACTAGTACTTAGAACTATTCCTAAAGTAAAGTCTATTTCTAAATTCGTTCAAAACTTCTTTGTATTTTCTAAACCAGTTTTTAGTTGATAAAATATCATTTTTTAATTATTTTTTTTTTTATTTGATAAAATAAATCAGAATAAGAATATTTTTTGACAGAGTTTATATTCCTAGTGTATTAATATTTTTGGAGTATTTTTCCACTTTTTGAGACTTAGGCATATTTATTAATATTCCTGAAAAATATTTATTTCCAACCTTTCCCCTGAATTTTTTAAACTTATATTTCTGGCTAATATTCAGATTTTCTGATTTTTGTTTATTTACAAATTATTCATATGTTGAGAATATTATTCAAATACTTCAAATTTTGAGTTTTTCATTTACAACTCATATTATCGCCATAGCTGTTTTCTCATATTGTCATTGTTTATCTTTTCACGTTTCATTTTGTAAGATAAACCATTAATTTTCAATCAGTCTTCTGTTGTCACTCTCTACCAAAGCATATCCAGATATTCGAACTGTAGCCTGTAAGGAAGTCATTGTTCTAGCACATAGCTAGTGGACAATCTGTGACACGGCCATATGAACAGCAGATTGTGTAATGGTTTGCAGGAGCGTGCACTCCCTTCCTTACGACAAATGTATTACGACCACATGTTGGACCTATTAAATGAATGGTCCGATATTCTTAATTATGATATTATTTTGAAGGTTTTATCGGAAAAAAAATTTAAAAAAGAAGAAATTTTTAAAATTTTGATTATAGTCCAATTGATTACACCTTGAATTTTGAATTGAAGTCAACGGGCAACGCTTGTTTTATTAATATATTATAAAAAAAATACTTAAATTTCGTAAAACTCTCTTAGTTAATACATGCATAAACTTTCTCTTGATTAAAATATTAATAAAATGAATCATTTACTGCAGATATTTTGACAAAATTAAAATGCTTTTTTCATTAAGGGTGGATAACTCTTTAGAAAAATTTAAGGTTCAAAATGACCGGCTTCTCATTTGTTGTCAGTCATGCGAATTTGATTCCATTCAATTCCATTGCTATCTAACAATACATATTTTTAAACTAGTTTAAAAGTTTAAATTAGTTTAAAAAATGATTCAAAATTGTTCAATATTCCTTCATTACACATTGAATACCTTAATGATATTTTATGCTATGTGATTTAAACAAAAAAGCCCCCATACACAGAAGAGTTCCACACATTTCGAAGTAAAATAATAAGAAGCGAAAGTTTACCACAAATCTCCGAAGAGAATTTTTTTTTTCAAATAAAAACATTGAAAAGAGTTAAAATAATGCTCTGTGCTATGGTATGGTATGCTATGGTATGATATGATGAATGAGATTCTACGAGACTGTATGCTATGGTATGAGATTCCAATGCTATGCTATGCTATGATATTTCAATGCTATACTATGACATTTCAATTCTATGCTATGCTATGGTGTAAGTTGTATAAGATATGCTTGAACTGACTGTACGGGGTAAATACTGTGTCGTTTTATAAGCAAGTGAATATTTCATAGCCTGAACAGTTTTCCGGGTAAGAATGTCACCTGGATCAACTGTGACTAGTGATGAGTACGGAATAGATGGTTTGACAAAGGTTCTTGAAGTGTTCTAGTTACCAGCATGTCATGTCACGGGTTCAGGGTCTGTATAAGGAACATAATTCAATTGTAAACTTAACGAACTTGACAGAAATGTTCGTCACATGTTGTATCTCTGCCATTCAGTCAATTGAAATATGACTGAATGGTCACTGAATGGTGATTGAATTGCATAACTATGCCATTCAGTCACCTTTCCAGACCATTCAGTTACCATTCAGTTGACTGTGCGTGCTTGCGTAGACTGACTAGGTTGCACTTTATGTTTTTTTATGCGGATCTTGGTTTCCACACTATGTAATATCGGAAGCACAACAAAGGAGCCGCGGGATGGTTTGGTTTCACAGCATGTAGACAGTCATGATCAAGTATATATTTCGAAACATCTACTTCGAAAAAGTCCCCAAGCCAAACGCTTGTAGAGGCTACAGTACAGTGCACATGAGCTTTAGAGTCGCATTGACCAGTGAGTTCTGGGAGATAAGATCCATAAGTGTATATGGTGTAATCACCAAACAGCTCCTGATGATTTTATGGTCGGACCGAAGTATCTTTTGACTCCATTAAAGGAATTCCCATAACGACATAAATATCAACTTTTTTTTATTACAATAGAGTCTCTGAAAAAATGTAAGGTAGTCTCTCCTACAACTTCAAATGTTAGCAACTATCTGCTTGGTAGGCGGACCGGTTTGTGGAGGAGATCTTTCCATTCAGGCTGGTGATGGTTGATGCTTTGATCGTATTGCCAATAGCTAGAGTCAAAAGTTCAGCGTACGTGGGTGTGCTGGTGGAAGACGTTCAAATACGGCAACTCTGATGGACACAAGGTTGCTAACACAAATAACGGTTGGCTCGAAGGTATGCGTCTCTTTCGTGTCCTCAATATCCGAGTCTGTGTCCGAAATATCCTGGATCTGTCTAGCTTTCGCTAAGCATTTGCGATCACTCTCAGGTAGAAAACGGCACTGTCGTGCCGTCCGTCGTTTTTTGATTCGGGGACCTGGTCGTCGTAATACTTGAATCTCGGTTAAGGTTAGTTTTCGACTTCTTCGTCAATTTTGCGCCATGTGATAGGTTCAGTGCAAAACTTAGGTCAAGGGATAACAAGTGAACAAAGTTCTGTTTCCAGTTTTGAAGGAATTAACTGTCTCTGTTTTAGAAATATACCACTGTTTTGTTGCCCAATGTGTATTAGCCATGTTCTCGAGAAGACGGATTAAAATAGCTCCTGCGACTACACCAAGCTTAATGGAACCACACCTAACGCGTTAAAAACTATGTCTAGTGAAGTTTATTCAACTCACAAAAAGTAAACACCAACTGAATACAGGTATGGTGCCTGAATAATGATGCACAGAATGTCAAACCCGATCGTAAATAGGTTTACTCTAAGACATGTGTTGGCGCTGCAAAAAACCCGATCGTAAATAGGTTTACTCTAAGGCATGTGTTGGTGCTGCAATTAATTTTATGTTGTAAAAAAATAAATGAATAAACTTTTGTATTACAAAATATACCAAGCTGATACGATTTTTTCTTAATTCCTAAATTATGTGTTTTCATTATAATTACATCCCCCGCAAACGAAGTTTTGGGGGGTATATAGGAATCACCTTGTCCGTCTGTCCGTCCGTCTGTGCAATCGTGTCCGGTCCATATCTTTCTTTTGGAGAAACATTGGAAGTTCTTACTTCACACAAAGATTGCTTATGACCTAAGGGTGTGTCATGACCTTGACCCAAGGTCATTCGGGCAAGGTCAAGGTCACTGGCAGAAAAAATACAAAAATCGTGTCCGGTCCATATCTTTCTTATGGAGAATTATTGGAATTTCTTACTTCACACAAAGATTGCTTATGACGTAAGGATGTGTCATGACCTTGATCCAAGGTCATTTGGGCAAGGTCAAGGTCGTTTGGAAAAATAGTGCAAAATTGGTGTCCGGTCATTATCTTTCTTATGGAGAAGCATTGAATGTTCTTACTTCACAGAAATATTGCTTATGACCAACAGTTTTAAAAAAAATAGAGCAGTTGTTATTTATAGAAAATGGATGGTGAAATAGATTCATCCAATATTTTCTATAATTGGAAAAATACACGCATTATGAATTTTATCTTAGCGGGGAGTATCAATTGTGAGCTTGCTCACAGTACCTCTAGTTTTAGGTGTGTTTTAATGTAAATCTGTTAGAAAAAGTAGTGACCCAGAGTATGCATGTGTTACTTTAAGCTTTTTTGACCCAGGCTAATGTTATGCAGGAAAAAAAACGGCGGATAATGCAAAAAGTGTTATATAAGGGAAACATTTGCAATTATTATACTTTCATGTTAAATACTGAAACCTGATTGGTTTGGACGCAGTTGATAATCCGTTCTATTTCCCGCAGCGTTAGCAACACACTTAGCAACGGGTAACACAACGAATTGTTACATGCGCGTAAATTATGCGCGTACGGTTCGTCGTGGATTCGCGTCATTTCTATATAAAAGCAGTAAAAAAATCTCTAAAATTAATACATTCAGTATAATAAATAAAAAGTGCCTGTTTGAGAGAATAACATTTGAAATTGACACCCCTTGAAAACCATTGTCAACCTCCGCTTCGCGTCGGTTGACAATGGTTTCCTCGGGGTGTCAATTTCAACTGTTACCCTCCCAAACAGGCACTATTTATATAGTGTAAGTACTAATATTTTTACCTAAACAAAATACAAGACCTTGCATAATTATACAAAGTACCATGATTTCTTATGTAGATTACATAACCTTTTGATCCCACTATGAATCGACTCACTGAACCAATTATTCTTGTTTTATGATATAAAACATCTTGCTTATCAGAAGCATTTGACAGGACATAAATGTCATATCATTTTATAAAAAAATGGGATCAGAGGAGAAATACTTCAATGGATTGAAAACTATCTTACTGATATCAAAACGTTGCCATAAGGGGCTACTTTCCGGAATTGGAGGCATTAATGCTGGAGTTACTCAGAAACATGTACTAGGGCCCTTCCTCTTTTTTATCTACATTAATGATAAAGTCAAAATCATAGGCAACTAAATTTAACTGCAAATGATATATTATTATTTGTACATGTACTTTTGTAGTTGCTGATGAGGATTAGAATGAAGTAAGTTATGAACAACTGAGTTTAAATAATCAAACAAATGGTCTGATCAGTGGTTATTAGTTTTTACCCTAAACAAAACTATAAATGTTAACTATTCTAGAAAACAAAAAAAAAACATTTTCAAGTCACACACTAAATGAAATATTGCCAAAAAATTATTATCACTTTGGACTTAAATTAGGGGTGGTTAAATCATATATCAAATATTTATGTTAAACCATGCCAAAACTTCAGAATGCCACGCATTCTTAAAGGCCGGGGTCGACCTAGATTTTCTGCCACCTGGTAGACAATTAAGCCTATAAGGGCAAAAAGGCGGGGCTATCTCCATCACTGTCAGTGATGCTGATAAGAGTAAACATTGCATGCGGCTGAGTCAGCTTTGTTTATACACTGGGGAAAACCCGATCTAAACACAGTGCAAGAAGACTCAATTAGAGTATTTCATATTGCAATTTATTCTGTATATACACAAAGGAAATATTATTCTAGCAGCCTGTAGACTGTAAACTGTTACCTATTATGAATTCTATTTCTTTTTCTAAAAGCAGATTTTACATATCTTTTCCAAATATTTTCCCGAAAAATGAATGTGCATTTTTTGTAGTTTTTCTTTCCTTTAACACTTCGTGGCATTCTGTGATTTGGTTTCCAAATTGAAGTAAATTCTCTTTCAACATTTTCATTCCAGTGACAGACTGCTAAGTTTGTTCTAGCATTATACTGGGCATTTGAAAATGATATTCTTTTATCTTGGTAAACATTTACAACATTATTAAAACTTTCTACGTAAAATGTATCCTTACAAAGTCTGTAATCATGAGGATGCTTAAATATAACAGAATTTTTTATGACACCTAACAACAATTTCTCAGCTCTTGGATCTGTTATAACTTTTCTAGAAATTTCATAATTAGGGTCTTTTTTGCACCTTGATGATCCATGACAAGCTTGATGATTATTTTTGTAATGTTCAACAATGTTGAGAAGAAGAGATTTCAATTTTTCCGGGTCTTCATCACAGTTTCTGATGGCCCAATGGAAATGTGTGGATATTGGTTCAACCTTGTCGTCTAATTGGGATGACCAGGTTTTTCCATCTAAATAAGCTGGTCCAGACGAAATTTTTTTCAGAGCTGCTTTCATGGACTTTACAGCATGCCATGTGTCATTTTGGCTCTCTGAGTCGCACTCCTCACGAATAAATTTGTTAATTGACAAATTTCTGTCATGAGCATGGACTCCGATGTTGACCTCTTGATCTTTAAGATGTTGGTAGATTTTAACTGTTCCCAGCTTTTCATGTCTCTGTGATATAACATCATCGGATTTGGTCACATGCTGACATGACAGTACTTTGTGAGACTTTTCTCCAATTGCCACAACACTTGTGTCTTTGGCATTTTTTCTCCATCCATGCCTGGCATCAGACATAATGTTGATGGTTCCAAGTTCTTCATTTTCATAGGCAGCCACTTCCTCTAGTGTTGCTGTATGTGTTGAATCATCATATTCCCTTTGTATATGATCTTTCATTTCATTGAAAAATTTTTGTCTACTTTGTTTGGAAATCTTTCCAATTCCAGCTCCTTCAGTAAATCGAACATAATGTGATGGCAGCATACCACTACATGTGAATCCATGTTTAACTCTGTTGTTAACTAAGTATTCCTGATTTGGTAAATATGGAGAGGATGACCAAAGAAAACTGTGGTCATTTTGCTCATCACAGAAAAAATGTGTGGTAACAACGTGGCCTTTCTGGTGTATTTTTTTCACTTTCAGGTGTTTTTTACAGCGACTTCCATGGTGCTCAGCCACCTCTACAAGTCGTTTTATAGACTCCTCGGCACAAAGAAAAATTCTTTGATTTACATCTTTTTTCTGTACCTTTATATACGTACTTGGTACACTCGGTTTTTCCTTTTCGGCAAGCTCATTTTCAGACTCCTTTGCCTTGTTAGACCACAGTTGAAACAGAGTTTCAATAACCTGTAAATTTCCGACAGGTTTGTTAAGTTTTGAACTTAGTTCACTCCTGATTCTTTGAAAACTTTCAAGCACACTTTGTTTTTGTCCATCATCTCCTGCAAACTCAATTCTAAAATTGGGATTTCTTTTTCTCTTTTTAACTGGACTTGCCATAATTACAGGATTGTTAAAATGGTACATAGGCTTTTGTTTCATGACTGGAGTATGCTATTTCTGAAGGGGGTTATGGGTGTTCATAAAATTATTAATTTGAAATAATCATTTGAATAAGAGAAATTTGTAAAAAGTGTTATAAATATGAAAGACAAGTGAAATCCTATTATTTCTGTATTGTGTTGCATCGCATATGAGTAAAAATTTAACGGTATCAATTATGATCATTCTTACTTCATCAGATAATTTGACACCCCTGAAACAATAATGGTTAAAACCTGAAACTTGATCCTAGTACCATTTAGCAGAACCCCGCCAAAACTCCTGATCTATGATCATCTATAGCTAGGTGACATAATCAGGCTTTTAGAGGATGATCAGAGGCTCCTTAGGGATAATACAAATATAACTGTATATGATATCTAAGTAGATATGGGTTTCAAATTTGTAAAAAAAAATATAAGATATATTATAAGAACACTTTCAATTCGAGACAAAAAAACATATAAGAACTTTTAAAATTTGATTTTGATAACAATCAATCATATTTGAATGCCCCTTTCTATGCCCACATTCATCCTGTGTTGGGATTTGGGCCAGTGTGAAAATGGAGGGAAATCAGCAAATGTCGGAAGAAATGTCTGTGTTAGCAATAGAAGTATCAGAAACGCAAAGAGAAACCATTCGTCAGCTGTTTGCGCATAATGACTGGGAATTTAATGAAGTTCCTATTGAGGAAAACAGAAGTAATTGCCAGGCATTACAGGACACTGAAGAAAGTGACCCACATTTTGAGGAGTATGTGATAAATCAGGATCAGGAGGCTGAAAAATGTCAACATTGTTTGTGTAGTCCCTGTATCACTCTCGAGACCAACAGACAACTTTGGTGGTTAGTTGAATGTGAACAGCCAAACAGGAGCAATTCACACCGCCGAAAAGACAAATACAAACGTTTTTGGACAATGTTGTTGCACAGGAATGTATGGAGAGATCCGAGGTATTTAGATCGGAAAAGGAGAGCTCTGCAGAGAGACCCGCGTCATAGACATTACATCTACCACAGACGGGATATAATGCCAAAATGTGTTGTAGACTTAGTGAGAACTTGGTTACCAAATTTAAATGACCAGCCATATCTGGGACATATGTGGGAGTGATAACAGTTTTGATGTTTTAATAAATTTCATGAACTTTAGTAGTGTTTTGTGAAAGATTTTCAATCAAAGGGTATGTAAAATTAATAATATATATTAGATTAACAGTGAGATGAGTCATTCTGTTTAGCTCTTACTGAGCACATGGCTTCAGCCACTTCCTGTGTAAACAAACACAAGCTAACTCCACCTACAATGTCAATCACTATTCTGGATTTCAAAATTTTGAGCTGCTTCAGAACTTTATGAGCTTAATACTCTTTTAATAAATTTTAGTTAGACACAATTTTTACAGCCATTGTAGAGTGTCATGGTGGCAATTTCCACACCAAAAAGTAGAATTTATTACTCCCATATAATGCATATATTTTCAAATTAACCTCTCTGATATGAAAGCTGCAGAAAAAATTGAATTTCCCATTCATTTTGTGATTGGCTGCTATTTATACCCGGTCCCCGGCCTTTAAACATAATATAAATAGGAATTTATTAATTAAAATATTCTTATTCGTACTGTATTATAGTATGGTGATGTACTTTGGAACTACTGTACTGATGAACAAAGTTATGTATTAGAAAGTATACAGATTAAAGATGCACAAAAAATCCCTGGTCTTAGACAAAGCTCAACAAACCAATTTCTACACCAGGAGCTAGACTGGGAGCACTTCATAAACGTAAAGATAACTATTCATAAAGATAATTGTTTGAACTATTAAACAATTCATTCCCTGAATACCTATATATTGAAGAGGACTATGAATAGGGTTTTATAACGGTTGGACGCATCTGACGTCCTGATAAAGAGAAATCCGACTGTGATTTAAATTACAACTGTGTAAAAGAAACAGGGGAATGGAAAAGTAAATAGAAATCAGTGGACACTAGTGAGATAGAAACAAAGAATATGGAAAAACAGTAATGTATAAAAAACAAGAGCCCCATGGGCCACATCGCTCACCTGAGCAAACATTGATAACTATTTTGACTTAAAACATTTGAAATAATAGAGAAATTTAATTTTTAGCATAGTTAAGTACTATAATTTTCTTATGTAAGATTAAATATTTTTTATAGAGGGGTGGGGATGAAAATAAATTGTGTCATTTAAATTAAAATGCATTACTGGTATGTTAATTCCAGCAGTTTTTTTTTTTGCACACATTTGAAGAGTAATGGTTCTTTAAAGATAAAATGTTCATGCAGCTGCTAAAATGTATATTAGTTTGAAATTTAGCACTTATTGTGGGCCGACTTTATCACCTGTAGTCATAATTTGAACAAGTTAAATGTAAACATGTAGTTTCTCAGTGTCTTATAGTTATGCATATTGTACATTAAATTAAATGAATATAATGATGAGAAAATACAATAAATCATACTTTAAAACCAGAGATATACATGAATATATAATTATGTTAGTCATATATATACACAAAGTTTAAATAAATTAATTTAGAAGTTTCACTGTTTTTTTCATAACCTTTCTCCGAAAAAGCGAAAATAGAAAGGTTATGAACAGTATTGATTTACAAGACAAATTAAATGAAAATTATTTGTCAATAGAATTTAATACAAAAACTAGTAACATGATTATTCTTGTGTCATTTACTTAACTGTAATGAAACAGAAAATGATAAGATAAAGAATGATTTGAAAATACGAGTTTTATGATAATTTTGTCATTTGAGCAATTGTAAAAAATAATTTAATGCACTTTATACTTTAAAATGAGCATTATCAAAAACAATAAACTTTATGACACTTTTATGACAAGTTCAATATAACCATACAAGATGAAGACATCTTTTCTGTTCTATATGATACAAATAATGTTTCGATCATATATATTTGCATATAAATGCATGCACAACCATATGAAATAATACTTTATTTGAGTATATAAGCGTTGAGTGTGTGTGAATGATTTTGAAAAATTTAATAAAACTTAGATGAATATTTGTTTGAAATTAAATTCACTTTTAATGCAATGTATTTCTCATTTTTTAATTTCTTTAAATGAGATTTTCTATAAAGTGTACATTAAGAGTACACTGCATCAAATAAGCAACCAGTATGCAATATTTCTTTTGTTTTTTCTTTATACATGTATGCCATATTGTTTATAACTATGAACTCTGTCCATAGATGTGAATTTATTAGAAAAGGCAGGTTTACCGCCCGCTACAGGCTGGCCAGTGACCTCCTTTCTTTATACTTACCTGTCATTTTTGAACGATTGGAGCCAAGTTTCTTTAAATACAGGTGCTTTTGTATTTATAAGAGAAATACATGCATTCAAGTAAATTAATAACATTGCATTAGTAAAATATATATAATTTTCATTATAAAAATCATATTAACTGGGTAGTTATATAGATTACATAAAAATGATTTGGCCTTAAGTAATATAAGAAATCCATAAAGGACCAGTTCAAATCAAAAAAGAGAAGGAAGTTGTCATTACAGAAAAGATGTCTTCTTTTTTTGCTCCAATATTTTCGACTAACATCGTACATGTATTAACATGATTTAATATACATATAACATGCACTCACATGAAGGATTCGTACATATTGTGTGTGTATTGTCCGTATAAATAAATATTAAAGAATTTTAAAAAATGAAGACAGATTCACATACATTTATTGTATTGTAAGACACCAACTTTTGCTTGATATAATACGATATTATTGAATGAAGTCATTGATAACAGCTATAAAGATAATAATGAAATAATATTAAATTCAAAGACATATTTGAAAAATAGTTTTTCTAGAATATAGGGTGTACGGTAATTATTCATATGAGATGCAAACAATTTTGATGTGATTTATATAATCTAGTATAAACTGTATAAATATATGAGTACAATTAAACTTCTATCAAGTAATTATGAAAATACAACAAAAAAAATATAAATAAAGCATCAGTATTCAATTCTTTTTAGGAACAAATAAGTGCAGGTGCATGATTAATCAGTTTTTTTTAATTTACTCTCTTCTCTTCTCTTCTTCAGATATTGCCACATTCTGTTTTGTTTTAATATGAAGGAAAAGTTCAATTTTTAATGTGGCTTGTGCACAGTATTGAAGTTGTTTACATGACTTCCAGAACTGCAATTCACAATTAACTCGCATGTAGTTCATTTATGGAGCACATGGCCAGTGGTCATTGGCGTTAGGCCAGTAACCCAAAGGTTGCTGGTTAAAATCAGCTGTGGTCACTTGATGTTTTGTTGTCCCTTACACAAGGTACTTTATCGATCTTTGTCTCAGTCCACCCAGCTGAAATTGGGTACGAGCAGTAAGCTGGGAGTTAAGCTGTGATAGACTGGTGATCTATCCATGGGGAGTCGGTGACTGTAATCTGCTTAGCACCTTGGAAAGTGAGTATAAGCACCAGTCTTATGCACCTTCATGGCTTGGAGAAGGATTAAATTTAATTATTTTTAATCAGTGTCTTTCCTCTTATTGATGCAAGTCTGCAAATTAATATTATCTTAGAATATTGAAGAAATACACAAATTTACACATGTTCACTGTACAGTAGCTTTGAATATAAGACATAGGCATTTTTTGGTTCAATATATGTATATATAGATATAATACAATATAATGTATGAATTTAAAAATATTGGCATAGTCATGTTTTAGATGGGAGGAGGAGTAGAATTGATGAAAACAACATCAGTGAAGTAGATGATATCTGTGTAAATTTGGGCTAGAAATTAAAAATTGAGAACAGATTTAACAAATTCTCTACATTCAGAAAACAGTGGAATTGTTACAAATCAAATGCTCAATTAATGATTTTAATCCCCATCCCCCTTGAACCACTGAATCTATGACACTGCCAAAAGCAAATAGTTGGTGTCTTACAATACCTATATATTAATTAAAAGACCATTAGTCACCTTGTAAAGGTGACAAATGGGATGAGGGAGGGGGCATTATTTTCACAGCTCCCTCTGATGAGTTTTTACTTTGGTGCCCCATTCTCTTTAAAACACAATTATTTCATTCAAAAGCGCAGTATATCATTTTATGATCAGACCAGTATGCTTCAATCACATCTGTTGCACATTGGGCCATGTTTGTAAAAATCAGGTCCAGCTGAGAACCGGTATTATGTGTAGCCTTTGTTACCATTTGTTTACATTTAAAGCATTTCTCAAAAAATGTTAAAAAGTCAATATGCCCAGCAAACAAATCGAAATTGAAATCCCCTAAAACTACCAAGTCATTCTGGTGTTCAGTCAAAGGCTTAAGATGTGTGTTTACATGTTGCTTGAAATTTTCCAAAGAACATGATGGGTATTTATAAAGTATGATAACTTGTACATCTCTACTTTGGCTTAAATGTACATTTGCAGTGATGAACTCCAAGGAACCATTGTTAAACTTTGAGATATACATTATATTGTAGTCATTTTTAACATACAGTGCTGTTCCATGATGTGGACGTCTATTCAAGTGACATGAAACCTCATGATTAAATATTGCTGTGTAGCCGTGTAGTTGAAAATTGTCTTCATCTGAACTGCATAGTCTTGTCTCGGAGAAAACAAATACATCTGATGCTAGAATATTTGGCTCACTTTTTACTTGTGAAAAGTGCTTATGAAGTGATCTACAATTGTTGAAAGCAACTTTAAAACAATTAGAATTGATTTGATACATTGGAACATAACAAAGAAGCAATGGCACCTCAGTTTTCATTCTTTCCATTTCCTCAAGCACTTTTTCATCCATAGCTAATGCCTGCTCATTGAAGTTAAGGATGTGTAGATTATCTACTGACCGTACTCGACTTAGAGCAACATAGTGAATGTGTGGAGTTTTCCTAATTTTAGTTTGAGACAAGTCAATTACAATTTCATCAACAGTGCACCCTTGAGCTTTATGAACTGTCTTTCCTGCAGCTGGTCGCAATGGAAAGTGAATTCTCTGAAAAGTATTATGATTCAATACAAAAGACCGCTGAACTTCAAAAATAGGTGTCCAGTCATCATTTATTCCATCATGAAACAAATGCTTGTATTTTTTGCGAGTTGACTTTCCAACAGCAGAATCAAACAAATTGACCCAAACTATGCTTGGTCTTGATATGCCTTCCATTTTGCTTTCAATCAGTTGAACTTTACATGATGACCCATTAGTAAGCCCATCAGAGACATCAACATTGACCGAGATATCGTAAATCATCCCAACAGCAAGAATCCATATTTGCATTAAATTGGCAGTTTTGCTAACATCATCCTCATTTACTAAAGACCTTAGAAGCTTTTGTTTCACTTCCTTTGAGTAATCTTTGATAACAGTATCAACTGATTTCACCATGACCTTTTCTCCTTCAAGTCTCTCAATCAACTGATTGTTGTATGCATCTACTTTAGAGTTCTGAGTAAAGAGATGTGGAGCATGGTTTGGATAATTTTCATTTGTTTCTGTTATCATGCATCTCTGAATTACATTCTTGTCTTCTGGTGTTAATTCATTATAACGAAGGCGATTAAGCAGTTGGGCAAACTCAATATCATCTTTTTGTCTCATTATTTCATCCAATTCAAATACACAAAAGTGTTCCCTCCAAAGATTGTTTGCAAGAGCTTGGGCATTACATTTTAAATCCTGAAAGATCCAGCTGTCCATCACAGGTTTGAGTTGAAAAAAATCACCAACTGCTAAGATACTAATACCACCAAATGGCTTTTTGATGCCTGTAAGAAGTTGCAAACGACTGTCAATCAGAGCCAAAGACCTATTGCCTACCATTGATATTTCATCAATTATGATTATTTTCAGGTTTCTGTATTTGGTACGAAAAGTATTCAATTCATCGCAGTGTAAACTTTGTTGGCTTTGATTATTTTGTTGATGAAAAGCGGACGCTATGGTTGACCCTCCAATGTTATATGCTGCTTTTCCTGTGTACGCACAAAGAAGTATTCTAACATCATCTGGGTTTTCACCTTCAGTTGAACATAGATATCGGTGCAAAGCTTGATAAAGTGCTCTTATCAAAACAGATTTGCCAACACCAGCACCTCCAGATAAAAAAGAATACATCGGCTCTTTTTCCGTTTTGACCCATTGCATGACATGATTGAAAAATTCCCTTTGCTTCACATTTAAACTTTCCACCAATTTCAAATATTCATCCTCTGGCAGTCTCACAGAACTTTCCTCTGTAATTTGTCTTGATGGGATACCAACATCTGCTCCAATATCATATATTCTTTGTTCAACTGGTCTCTCAGGGTTAAACTGAACATACTTTTCTGATTCAAAAGATCCTTCAGCTTCATCTTCTGCCTCTGTTTGCTGAGTATTAGGTGCTAATTCATCAAAAGCATCTGTTAATTCATCATTTGCTATCTGTAATGCTGCATCTAGCATTTCAGCATTAAACTCATATTGCTTGATTTTGTGAGCAAAAAAAGACTTTCTAAGACTAAATGAATTTTCAAAAGTGTCAGTTCCAGACAACAGATCAACTGATTCATCTCTCCAGGGCAAAAACAACATTAACCTTTCTCTATAGTAATTTTCAGGGTCTGTTTTTAGATTGAACCGGACTTAAAAAACTTCTATGACGTCACCCATTGTATTTAGTCAACTTTTATTTTCACTATTCAACCAGCAGGTGTTGGATATATAAATATCCAATTGATAGGAGTTGGATATTTTTAATATCCAACCGTCAATCAGTTGGATATTCAAATATCCAACTGGGCATTAAACATAGAAAACTGAAAAAATGTTGAAACGTGTATTTCCAACATAAATCCAAATTTATAAAACAGAATTTTGTCATCCATAAATGTATATCCGATAAGCCATGAATAAATTTTTTGCAGAAATATCTCCTTTTCTTAATTTTTATAGATTCGGGATCACATATAAATCACTTTCATAAACTTTTAGACTTCCTCTTTGAACCTTGAACAATATCACTCCTTCTAATTAGTTTAACAATATAGGAAATGTCGCACTATGACTTCATAAGACTCCTATAAATTTTTTGAGATAAATCATCGTCTGTTAATTGACGTCAAAATTCTGATTTTTCCTTTCTCCTTGCAAGTTTAAAATATCATTCATTCAAACGGTATCCATGTCTTTCCAGGAACTGTGGATCTCTATAAACATTGTACAAGTGTGTACTTTTCGTTAAAAAATTCATCTTCTAAATCTATGTCTGCTCAGTACAGCGATATGGTTTTCTATAACATGCGCACCTGTTCACTCGTCCATGATTAAAAAGGTGTGTTTGGTTAGGCTATTGTGTATGGTATTGCTGGAATTATACTTTTGTATGACATCACAGTTGGATATATGAATGGGTCAAAGCTTCTTAGAGGCTCAAATGGGGGAATTTTTTTAAGTAAGATAAATAACTCGATAGTGTTGAATAGTTTAGAGAAAACATCCCCTCCTCGGGCCTTCGGCCCTCGGAGGGAATGTTTTCTCTAAACTATTCAACACCATCTCGTTATTTATCCATTACATATCTAATCACTCTAGGTACTTTGCGACGTCTGATGATAATGCTATTCTTTAGAGTAACAAGTGTATCACTCTCATTAAAGTCAACATCTGACTCATCATTTTCATCATCATTTATTTCTGTTTGATCGAATGTTTCTTCACTTTCTTTTGGAAACACTACATCAAGTTGAGATACATAGTCAGCTAAACACCAGTTTTCAAGTTGTTTAGGTCGTTTTGCGTATCTTTTAATAACATAACTACATTCAACATCTGTAGAATTTGGTGTCAACTTTTCCAATTCAGCATCTGTTTTGATGATAATTACTCTATCATCAGAGGGACTTGTGTTGATAAAAACAACATCTCTTGATGCTTTTGTTAGAGGCATTTACAACACTAAATATGCAGCTTCTTGTGCTCCAACTTCCACGCTATTGAGGAAATGGTTTCCCATATGACGCACTTGTCTTTTTATGTCAAGATTTCCTTCTCTAGCTTCTTTTGCAGCTCTGTTCAGTAAATCACTCATTCCTCTTTGAGATTTACTAATATATGAAACAATATACATTGCACAGGCATATGGATCCAAGATAAATTGCATGTCAATGTTTGCTTTCCAAGCATCTAGAGCAACACTGTTGTAAGAATTTACTCTCATATCGCATGGCTTTCTTTTTAGAAAAACCTTTGGACCTTTCAATGAACTCCTAATGCATTTGATGTAATCTTCCTCAGATATTTCTAAGACTGAATCTAGGAGTTCCTTGTATGATAAATCACAGCCATTTTTCGACATATCATTCAACTTTTTCTGAATTTTATCGTACATTTTCCTGTACTTGTCAACATCAGCATCTAAAGGTTCTAGAATCAGACTTTTCTAAAGGAGGTAGTGGAAAGCCAAATCTGCATACATCTTTTCCTCCCTTTTTGCATGTTTGAGAATGTTTATGTACTTTTAATTCTGTCAAGTCATCATCTTCATTCTTTTAACATTTCAAGTAATGATCTACAAAATCCAAAATCTCTTTTTCATCATTTTCTTGATATTTTGGGGCCTTTTCAATCCAGACAACCATATGGACATGGGGTGATCCTCTCTGTTGAAATTCAATTCTATAAAAACAGAATTCAGGAACACCCGAAACCTATGGTCAAAATATCTGGTGCATGTAATTTGATCTTTCTGTACCATTTTTGATTTTTGAAACCATGACATATTGTCAATTTCTTCATCTGTATATTCCTTTAAATTGTTTAAAATGCCCAGTTCTCTGATTAGATCAGTCCATCTTGTATCAGCAGCAGACAGAGACATGAACCATGTTGGTAAACCTAACTGTCTGATCATGGCAAATACATCTTTTTTCCGAGTTTCAAGAATTGCAGGTGAATTTCGTAACTGTCTAAAGATAAAATAACCCTCATTGTGTCTAACAAGACTATCGACATGTGTAGGATTTTGCACATCGGTTGCTGTGAATGTTTTTCCCTTAGTTTTACATTTCCTCAAAGCTAAATTGCATTTGTCAGTAACTTGCTTCATTTATATTTTTTTCAACTTAAAAAACAAGTCTGGAACAAACTGTGCTGCACGTCTATCAAAACTTCTCAATTCCCACTTAGCTATGTCTGCATATGAAACACGCAGTTCTCTTTCTTCATCATTTAATCTTTTCCTTCCACAAAAGATTGTAGAAAATGATAAATATTCAGCAGCCTGATCTTGATATAAGCTTAGTGGACGTTGTCCTTCACCAGGGGCAAATGTGTAAACCTGATTTATGTCTCGTGATGCATCATCTAGCAACGTATCACAATTTCCATCTCTACCAATTCCATCTACTTCACAAAATTCATCGTTATCAGACTCCAGACAATCAGTATTTTGGTCCCTTCTTGACTGTGTCTGAACTAATTCTTGAACAATTTCGTTTGCCGAGGTTGTGACTTCTTGAAACCAGTTGTCATCAACATTGATATTTGCGTTCTTGTAGAATTCACTATGGTTCATAAGCCAATGCAGTGCTATCAGTACTTTTGCTGGTCGTACATTTTCATGATAATCGCATTTTTGATACGATAATTTTTTCTTCAATTTTACGGGAATTGTGACATTTTCATCTAATTTTCTAGGTAAGCTATTTATTGTAGGCTGAATATCAACTGGGACATTCACAACATTTCCTCTGGCAGAATATTGTCCACCTCTTGGTAACTCTCTAATTTGCATGAAAGGAATTCTCAAAGACACAAGCCTTTCCTCTAAAGGGAACAAATCTAATTCCATTGGTTTTTGTGGCCATGTCATACCATTAAAAACAGACAACTTTGGAGTTTTGTTTTCTTTTAACGATGAATAGCAAGTATTGCAAATCCACTCCTTATCTTGAACAGAAAGAGTACTAGTAAATAATTTGTTTTTAATTCTTTCATCCAGTTTTGTGTTCTCCACTTTTAATACACTTTCTTTAAACCACGTTTGCTGACAACAAGAACATACAAAAATGGGACCATGCCTGATCTGTTCATGAAAAGTTTTGATACAGTTATCTATGTCTGCTCCAAACTTGAGCTGTCTTTGTCGTTCATTTGCTTTGTTACAGTATTCAACATCTGTCCTCTTCTTTTGTTTCTGTTCCCTATTATGAATTTTTTCAGTTTCATGATATGAAATGATTCATCGTTTAGCTTGCCTTTTCAATCTTTCTTGTTCAAGGACAATTGGGTTCTTTCTCTTCAATTTTCTGGCTTTTGTCTCTCGTTCATTCTCTTTATTTCTTACATTAATGTTTTGTCGTTTATTCCGTCAAGCAATTTTGTCAATCTCTCTTTCATTTTCTTGAATTTGAATGCTTTGCCTTTTAATTTTTCTTTCTGCTGTAGTTTGAGTTCTTTCCTTTTCTTTAACATCGATACATTGTCGTTTCAACTTTCTTCCAGCTGTATTTTGTGTTCTTTCCTTCTCTAACACTTCAGGATTTTGTCTTTTCAGTTTCCTTGCAGTTTTGTCCATCTCTCTTTCCTTGTCCTGAATATCAATACATTGTCGTTTTAATTTTCTTCCAGCTGTATTGTGTGTCATTTCTTTCTGTTACACTTCAGGATTTTGTCTTTTAACTTTTCTTGCAATTTTGTCAATCTCTCTCTCCTTTTCTTTAACATCAATACATTGTCGTTTCAATTTCCTTTCAGATGTATTTTGTGTTCTTTCTTTCTCTCACACATCAGGATTTTGTCTTTTAACTTTTCTTGCAATTTTGTCCATCTCTCTTTCCTTTTCTTTAACATCAATACATTGTCGTTTCAATTTTCTTCCAGCTGCACTTCTAGTTCTTTCCTTCTCTGACACTTCAGGATTTTGTCGTTTCAATTTTTTGGGAAGAGCATCTTTGCATCTTTGTTCAGTTTTAAATTGTGCGTTCTCTCTCTTTCTTGACATGTATTCTCTCATATAGCGTTTTATGCATTGCTTCTCACCATTTGTAATAGATGGAGTTTCATCCATTTTGTAGAATTTTTTCTGCAGTGGGTCTCTCTCTGGAAAACTGTGATGCAAAGTACTAATTGAGATTGATAAGATTTCAAACTGCATAGAAAAATCAATATGCATGCTGTTGTACATATTGTACAAATATGTCACCAAATCATCAAGACCCTTGTTCATTACCAACACAGATTTGCCTTCACATGCAGACATGCCATCATGGTCATGTGAATGAGAATCAAAGAAATAATATTCAGTGTTTGACATTTTGTATACACCAGAACAAATTGCTCCTATCATAATTAGCAAATATCTAGAAATCTGGAATGCCTCATCTAATGCTTGATGCAATGATTTCACAGGGCTATTTTGATCTCCCGAGACAACTAATCCCCAAATGGTATCAAATTTGTGAATGACGTGATGATTTTCTCCCAAAGTTAAGTTAGTTGGTAATTCATCAAAGTTGAGAAGTTTGTTATGAAAGATTTGTTTTTGCATCAAACTTTTGACCACTGTTGTATACACCTGGTCTCCTGCTATTAAAGTGTTATCTAAAAATTCAGTTGTGAACGAGAATTCTTCATAACATTTGATCAACATAGTAAGCGCATTGCAAGTACATTGACTGCCCCTTGAAAATGATGAAAATCTTGTATCTCCTTGATGAAATGACCCAATAACTAATTTCCTTTGATAAGCCAGGTTATCTTCATGAGGTTGCAAATTATTTTGCATAGTTTTAGTCACAGAGTCATTGTTTGTACGATTTTTTTTCACATTGTTTTGCAAATTCATTTCAGCAGAGTTTTGACACAAAATTGTTTCACAAAGTTCATTGAGCAAATTCATTTCGAGTTCATTGTGCAAATTCATTTCCAGTTCATTGTCCAAATTCATTTGACAAGTTTTTTTTATTTTCCTGTTTTTTTTGTAACCTGAGGCAAGGCTCCTCAGGATCAACATTAGTTTTACTGTTTTTCACGAGGCCAGTCTCCTCAGTCATTTTAATGTCGGAAATTGTTTTACTGTTTTTTACGAGGCCAGTCTCCTCAGTCAAGTCTGGGTCAGAAATTGTTTTACTGTTTTTCATGAGGCCAGTCTCCTCAGTCATGTCAGTCTGTAACTCTTTTCTGTTCATCCTCCAATACTTCCGCCGTGGCATCTACAAAAAATATTCTTATATATAAAGATCACGAAATGTCATGCAAAGACCATTTTTTATTAGAGAGTTTGGATTGTGAAAATAAAATGAACTAGATGTAATTATAATTGGGGTGGTTATAAAGTCTCCAAAACGATCAAAGCTATCATTGGGGGTGGGGATGACCAACATGGGTCAAACTTTACAGACAAAAAGAGTTAATACTTAAATATTTCTCTTTGTGAAATTTTACGAGGTTCATGATGGGTCATTCACTGTTTATCAAGTGAATCGATATGACCTAAGGAACAAGAATATATATGATTTAGCAATGGGGTTTTAAACCGTTTTCAACATATTCCGGCACGTCCTGTTTGAGGGGGGTCAGGACTACCCCCAGGCCCATGACCTACATAGACCACTTGATGCCCCTTAACACAAGGATCAAGAATATATATGGTTTAGGGGTGGGAATCTCAATTGTTTTCAAGATATTGGGGCACTTCCTGTTCAAGGGGGGTCAGGAGTATCCCCGAAGCCCATGACCTACATAACATTTGATGCCCACTTACAGAAGAAACAAGAATATACATGTATATGATTAAGGGGTGGGAATCTCAACCGTTTTCAAGATATTGGGGCACTTCCTGTTCAAAGAGGAGTCAGGACCACCCCCGGAGCCCATGACCTACATATCTTTTGATGCCCTTTAACACAAGGATCAAGAATATATGTGGTTTAGGGGTGGGGATCTCAATCGTTTTCAAGATATTTGGGCACTTCCTGTTCGAGGGGGGTTAGGACTACCCCCGAAGCCCATGACCTACATAACATGTGATGCCCCATTACAGAAGGAACAAGAAAATATATGGTTTAGGGGTAGGGATCTCAACCGTTTTCAAGATATTTGGTCATTCCCTATTTCTGGGGGGTTGGGATGACCCCAGGGTTAAGACCTATTAAACCTCATATATTGCCTATAATTCAAATGGTCCCCACCTAATAAACTACTGTTGTTTACCTGGCATGAACTTCTGTGACTTTTTGTAACCTTACTTACTTGATCGATGAATACACTTGTTTGGGAAAAATGTTGTCGCATGATATGTTAAAGAGCTATTTAATGTATTGACAGGCATGTTAGTAATTACTCTAGTGTACTAACGACCACCCATTATTTTCATCTTTATTAAAAAAAAACAAAAATAAATGGCTACAAACTAAGATGATTTTCCATTGCAATATTTTTTTAAGAACAACGATATTCTAGATATCTCAATGAAAATGAGTCAGAACTATAGAAACTGTTTAAAGGAGATTGTTTTTGTTTACTCTTGCAAATTACCAGTGTTATAAACTCGTCAAAAAAATAACTAGACACTCAGGGCTGACAGCTTGTATAAGTTGTTAGCCCTGTTAAAATTTAACCGGCCTGGAGAAAAAATTTGACATCTGTTTATGTTTTTCATTTGCATGTAAACCATTCAAATATCTGTTCTGATTTTGTTCCTTCATAAACTTGTCGTTCTGTTATCGTCCACTAATCTCAGCTGAATTTTTTACATACGTCTTTAGGAAATTTCTGTGAGTATATATGAACTTAACTGGAACTCTAAAGCATTTTTGAAGGTGTAATGCATGTGGATATGAATTAAAAACATAAACAAGTTCATATGATATAGCTTTCCAAAAATGTTGTGAAAGAACTAGGAACGTTAATTGCCAAAATTGGACAATATTTTACTGAAAAATAGATATGAATATGTAACTTCCTTAATCCTTAAATAAAATAGTTTTCATAATTTCAAGTCTTCTTTATTTTTATGTGTGCCGCTGCTCAAATACTTGACCATTTCAGTCATGTTTTAATGAAGTCTCATTTAGCATAACAATAAACAATTATCGCATTAATATGAAGCACTTCATAATGGAAAAACCACATGTGCAGCTGAATTTCTATAGGAACAGAACTTTAATTAAGATTTGAACCATTTAACCAGAACCAGAAAACTAACATTTAATGTTGATAGGAAATTAAACAATGTTCAAAGTAAAAAGTTGAAGCAGGCAGTCGATGTAATTCAGCATATTTCTATCCTAACTAGCCAAAGTTGGAGCAAATTTTACAAAATCACTGTGTGTTGCACTCGTCTGCGATTTGGAAGAGACGTACCAGCGTCAAAATGTTTCAGCCTCAACGAGATAACCCTATTTTATTCCAAGCATAAATGCAGACTCTACTTAGCCGTCATGATTACATGTCAAGCATAGTCTACGTGAATTAAATGCTTGTATTGACTGTTGTTAATTGACCATACAAGGAAGGCGATAGTGACAAGAATTAGTTTTAAAAAATTGAAAACACCGATCCCAGTTTTATAAACAATTGGCTCAAAAAATATCTACGTCCAGTCGGACGCTCGTACAAACACAACTTTCTTCGCCCGTGCCTTAAGTTATGCGTCTCAGGCGGTCAGGCGGACAGTTATTTCAAACACTGAAATTACTATCAGAATTTTTTGTAGATTTCAGATAATTCTTTGGAAAAGAAGGGCCTGCAGTTTTCATTTTTCATTGTCAATTTCAATATAAGAATTTGCATTAAAAATCTGATTTTCATAATGAAAGTTTAAAACTTTAGTGGACCGACGGTCCACCAGGTCCTGAACTGTTGGTGGACCTTCTCAATTTTTTAGGAACTCAGGCCGCCTGTCTGCCATTAGTGTCGAACCCTGATAATTCTGATAGGTTTGAGTCACAGACACCTGAAGTTATATTACACCTTTCATAAATAAAAATCGCCCTTCAATCTGCATGTACTGCCTTAGATATGTGACAAAAGACTAAACGGTGGACGGAAGTTTACATAATTGCAGCATACTTTGGGTAATCCCTTCCAAATATAGTACTGATACGTCTAACGAATATCCAAAAGGCGTTAATTTTGAATTCCATCAACAGACAAGTTATATTTTGAAATATTGAAACAAAACATAGCGTAGGGAAATCTCATTTACATACAGGCGTCAACTTCCGTCCACCCTTCAGACATTTATCACATATCCAAGGCAGTAAATGCAGATTGAGGGATGATTGTTATTAATGACAGTTGTGATGTACCATTTTGGTTGAATTGGTTGTAAACTTAGATGTTGAATGACCGATCGGAAGACAGAAAGGGTCGCAAAATAATTTTACAGATGAGTCAAGCAGAATTTCCAGCTGATGTGACAGTTTGAAATAAATCCAAGAAGGCCACGATGGGTACCTTGTGTGTCATTAGATAAAAAGATGTTTTTAATATGAAAAAAATATATAATGTCAGGTGCCTGTGGTTTGGGTAATGTTTTTTGTTCACATGAGTTTAATGAATTCAACTTAAGATTTTTAAACTTGGTATTTACTATTCAGCATTTAAAATGTAAACAAACAAAAACATGACCTAAGCTCTATGTACTATCAAAGAATTGTGAGCAAAGCTCTACATCTTTCTCATAACTTGAGTCTTGAGATTCAAATATGGTTAGTAGTCAGAAAATTGTAAACAATAAAAACAGAGAAAATGCACAATAAGAAAGGCGGAGCACAATTTATTTTTTAAATCATACATACACCTACATGTATCCCTTCAGCGAAAACAATGTCTGTTTAGACTGAATAGACTCTAGAAAATGCTAAGCATATTCACGTAATACAATGCATTATATATCAACCACTGCGCAGAGATTACACCGATTTACCAAATGCATGAATCGTCTTTTCACATGTTGTTGATACATCAGATTTTGCTCATTCTGCGCAGGTAAACAATCAGCTGTCTGAATTATCGAAGTTTATGTTTGATTTAATACGAAAAAAATCCAAAATATAGGCGATTGTTCCCCAAGTTCAAAAGCACAATGAAAATGAAACAAACTAAAAACCACCGTCACGTCACAACTGAAAATGTCAACGCATTGAAATATTCAACCTCCATTTACTTCACACAATTATCGGCACCAATAAATCTTGCAAGTTTCAAACATTACCTTTGCGCGTGAACTGTTCCACAACAAACAAATTAACCGTTTGTCAGAATGTTTCGAAAATGGCCGCTTGGAACAAAGAACCTCGTTTCCGAGATGGAATGTCGTCAAAAAATATATCTGGTATAACGAACCCGAACTTATAAACAGATTACACCCCCTTTATTATTTTTCGTTATAACTCAAATTTGGAACCGTAATAATTAGGTTTATCAAATATGGATAAACCCTGTTATTTCATACAGTTAAGCATATTGTTTGGGGCAAGAACTATAACTGTAGTAATGCTAATTCAAGGGCAATAACTCCACACTTCCTGGTCTTGGAGCGTGCGCGTTAAGCTCTTCCTTTTATATTCAACTGTTCCCTGAGTCGGTCACAAAAAATCAACTAGAGAAATAATCAAGTTTTATCGTTTTAATCGGCGAGTTTTATTACTTTATACCGGCATATTATTTCAATATCATGCTGAGAGTAAGGAACCAAAGGGCATCTAAGGCGAGAAGCCCATACGCAGCCGTGCCAAATGGAGCAAATACAGTTGCCTCGAATAGTGTATTGGCACGAGGTCGTCGCGGAAATCGTCGAGGAGGTCAAGTGAGACAGCCCGTTGCAAACAGCTCCAATATTAATGCTCCTCCGACACAAGCGACTCCTCCAACACCTGCGGCTCCGACGACACCAGCGACACAGTCGTCAACTGAAGCAGGCCAGGGAATGTCACGGAGCGGGATGATTGGGATGATTCCTCACAACATGCCGCCCATAGTTAACCCCACCCCTGACGCACCAAGTGCCTTGTCGTCACATGTTCCCACCAACATGAATCAAGGTACAGAAAATTATTTGGAAAATAATATTGACACGCCAAACCCATTTAACAGTGTTACTTCTATACTGGGATCCCATGTATCCCAAGCTCTCAAAGATAAAATTTGGAATGGCGAATTTGTTCATTTAAACAAATTGTTGCTTCAAGAGCCTTGCACAGAAATGCAAAATCAAATTGTTTTCGAGGGGGGTGTTTTCCAGGTCAAACCAAAAAATAAAGAAACAAAAATTACAAACTTCTCGCAATGGATGGATGCATTTTTCATATATGCTTCTATATACTTAGAAAAACATCCACTACAAGCCATTTCACTCTTGAGGTATATGTCAACAATTAAAAGGGGGGCTGCTAGTAACAATTCAGGTTGGTTGGATTATGATGTGCAATTTCGCTTAAAGAAGTCTGTAGACTCCTCTTTAAACTGGGGATCTATTGATGCTGAACTATGGTTGTTTTACATGCAAACAGTTAATAAAACCCAATTGTCAAATCAGTCAACTCGTAGGTATTTGAAATGTTATGCCTACAATTATGAAGGTGTTTGTCAGAAACAATATTGCAAGTATTTGCATCAGTGCATCACATGTAATGCATATCATCCCTCCATTAACTGCTTCAAAAATAATCAATCTAATCAAATTCCCAAAAATGCACCTGCTCGTTCGGAAAATTTTAATTCCAACAACAAATTTTTCAGGAATCGACAACAAACCACAGGACGGCAAACCTACATGTAACTTGTTACATAAATTATGGGATATTGGCAGCACTCCAATCAATACATCTAACTTCGATTCTTTACTGGTAAATTACCCAAACAAAGAAATAGCAACAGTTCTATCAAATGGGTTTAAAAATGGGTTTTCACTTCAATATACAGGCATTAGAAAAAAGGTTGAATTTAAAAACATGATATCTGCAGAGGAACATGCTGTTGAGTTACATGAAAAAATAAATAAAGAAATAAAATTGGGTAGAATTTTAGGCCCCTTTCCCTGTCCACCTATTTCAAATTTGCGGTGTAATCCTATTGGTATCCTCCCCAAAAAGCAAGGGGGGTGGCGTATGATTTCTAATTTATCACACCCAGTGGGTAATAGTATCAATGATCACATTGATCAGCAATATTGCTCAGTGTCGTACTCTACATTTGATCAAGCCTTGTCACTGATTCAGGAGATGGGGGAGGGTGCATTAATGGCCAAAATGGACATTTCAAGTGCTTTTAGATTGTTGCCAGTCTGTCCTGAAGATTTCTGCTTGCTAGGTTTCAAGTTTTTAAATTCATATTATGTGGACAAATGCTTGCCAATGGGTTGCTCAATTTCATGTTCATTATTTGAGATGTTCTCTTCCTTCCTTCACTGGGAGCTGCAGCAAAGGTCAAATTCAAGGGGGATCATTCATTATTTAGATGATTTTTTATTTATAGGTAGAGCAAACACAGCTGATTGTGAGATGTTAATGGCTCATATGATAAAGTTATCAAAAATTTTAGGGATCCCATTAGCTCCAGAAAAAACAGAAGGTCCATGTACATCTATTTGTTTCTTAGGATTAGGCATTGACACAGTTTCAAGAACTATTTTCGTTCCAAAAAATAAAGTTACTGAACTTTTGGAAAAAATTAATGATGCTTTAAGTTATAAAAAGGTCACCGTTAAAAAATTACAGTCATTAGCAGGGTCACTAGCATTTGTGGTTAAAGCTTTGCCCTCAGGAAGAGCATTTTGTCGTCGTGTATATGCGGCTTTAGCAGGAGGTAAAAAATCTTTCCATTTCATAAGAATTTCAAAAGAAATCAGATTGGATTTAGAAATGTTGGTAGAATTTCTTACAAAGTTTAATGGATTAACCCCTTTTCCATCTTTGACATGGCAAGATGATGAGATACTCAAATTTTATACAGATAGCTCAGGTTCAAAAGGGTGTGGGGTCATATAATTTGGCAGTCAGTGGTGTTATTTGGCTTGGCCTTCACATTGGTTTTATGAGACAACAAAAGATATTACTTTTCTTGAACTTGTGCCTATTGTTTTGGGAGTTTTTATTTGGGCAGAACAACTCTATGCAAAAAAGTTATTGTTACATATTGACAATCTCTCATTAGTTCATATTATTAATCAAAAGTCTTCAAAAAATAACAGGGTCTAACAACTGTTAGAAGCCAGTATATCTAAAAACTCAAGTAAAGTTTACAAACAAGGCATCCAAGCATTTTTTAATTTCAGAGTTCAAGCTTCCTTTGAGCATTTGTGGCCACCACCTATAGATCATATAGTAATGTTTATAGCTTATATGAAGGAATCTGGGTTTGCATTTTCAACAGCAAAATCTTATATGGCTGGTTTGAGTTTTGTTGTAAATTTACATGGTTGGCAGAATGCTACAGAATCCTTTTTGGTAAAAACGTTGTTAGCAGGATTTAAAAGGTCATGCAGAACTCAGGACATTAGACAACCAATTACATTGTCTTTATTAACACAAATTACCAGTATCATTCCACATTTAACTATTTCTTCGTATGAAGCACATTTATTTCAGTCAGCATTTCTCATTGCATTTTTTGCTTTATTGAGAGTAAGTGAACTAGTGGCGTTGGAAAGAAATCATGTTCAAATGTTTGAGGATGAGTTTATAGTTTTTGTGGGTTGCTCAAAAACAGATCAATTTGGTAACGGTTCATCCATTAGAATACCCAAAACACCAGATTCTTTTTTGATGTTTCAAATTTTTCAAAAATTTCAAAGTCATAGGCAATGCATTCAAGCAACACATCTATTTGCCCACTGCAATACTAAACCATTGACTCAATATCAATTTTCATCCATGCTGTATAAATCCTTAAAATTCCTAGAGGTACCTACAAATTTATTCAAGTCGCACTCATTTAGGATTGGAGGTGCAACTTACCTGTACTTAAAAGGGGTTTCTGAAATACAAATCAAGCATATGGGTAGATGGAGTTCATCGGCTTTCAAATCCTACATAAGACCATGTTAATAGTATTTTTAGTTTTATGCTGTTAAATCATACATAAATTTCAGATTCAGTTTGGATCATTGGCTCATCTATTATTCATTGGGCACAGAAATATGCAGAGACCACAAATCAGTTAAACCTTGGATTAAACCACTTTACCATTAATTGGAATGGTAGAAGGGGAATGGTTTGGGAGTACTTGTATACAACTGTGTCAAGTATGTTAATAGCTAATAAACAACCAACTATTTTGATTATTCACTGCGGTGGTAATAATATTGGGGACCCTCAAAATACCTTAAAAGGTATTCAAAAATTCATGAAACTAACTTTATCTCAAATAGCAGACCTCTTGCCAAACACTCTCATTGTATGGTCACATATATTACCTAGAAGTAATTGGAGGCAGTCTTTATCAACCATTGAAGGTGAAAACTCTAGACGTAGAATAAATAGTGCCATTGCAACATTTGTCTTGAAAAAGCTTAATGGTGCATCTATCAAATATACAGATATCCAGATAACTCAAAAGAGATTATTTAGATTAGATGGTGTGCATTTGTCAGATCTGGGTAACAATATATACATAAATTCCCTGAAAAATGCTATTGTGCAGTTTGTGACATCTTCCTCTCGCACCTATCCTTAAAATATACTAGCTGATATATCTCTGGCAAGTCATGGTCCGTTTACTTATCTATCTTATTATATATCATATACATATATCTGAATCTAGAATGTCCAAGTATAGACATTCTTATGTATCATATCTACAGGTGTCATTGTTGTCAAAATTGCCGCCTGGTATTGGCGGATGGTTCACGTGACAGTGTCCGTGATCCATTTGGCATAATTTTGATTAGAATACTGTCTCCGTGGGGCACTGTTTTTTCCAGGCTCCTCGGGTCAAGAGAGTATTTCTAATATTGTATATTACATATATATATTTGATATATGCTGCCATATTGTTTGAACGGCGCATGTCGAGTTCAATGTACATGTATGAAATCTATCTGATGTACATGTACTATATATCTGACTGATATCTATCTGATATTCATGTACTTATCTAATTTTTGCACATTTGATTAAACGGCCATGACAACTACGCCAAACAAACAAAAGTCTATTTAGTTTTGTATATACATCAGGGTAAATATCTGAATCATAATTGTCTGTTGTTTTGATATTGGTATTAGCTAGAAACATGAAAAGCATATTTATTTGGGCAAAGGTCATGAAATAATTAGGTTTATCAAATATGGATAAACCCTGTTATTTCATGCAGTTAAGCATATTGTTTGGGGCAAGAACTATAACTCTAGTAATGCTAATTCAAGGGCAATAACTCCACACTTCCTGGTCTTGGAGCGTGCGCGTTAAGCTCTTCCTTTTATATTCAACTGTTCCCTGAGTCGGTCACAAAAAATCCCCTCCCACCCAAACCCATTATTTAGAATTAGGTTGCATGGTTATAAATTATTATAAATTTCCATTTAAACTACTTGTGAATAGTTGCATAGGTATTGTTTTTGTACAATTATAAATTGTGAATAGCTTTTTCGGGTTGAGTTTTCTTTTGCAGCGTCATGGCCATGAAGAATAGAAGAAAGATGTGCTGGAAAGTGAATATGGACAAGGAATGGTTTTGCAGGTCATCTGTATTCAAGAACTCGGCAACAAAGTGCATAATTTTGATTAGAATACTGTCTCCGTGGGGCACTGTTTTTTCCAGGCTCCTCGGGTCAAGAGAGTATTTCTAATATTGTATATTACATATATATATTTGATATATGCTGCCATATTGTTTGAACGGCGCATGTCGAGTTCAATGTACATGTATGAAATCTATCTGATGTACATGTACTATATATCTGACTGATATCTATCTGATATTCATGTACTTATCTAATTTTTGCACATTTGATTAAACGGCCATGACAACTACGCCAAACAAACAAAAGTCTATTTAGTTTTGTATATACATCAGGGTAAATATCTGAATCATAATTGTCTGTTGTTTTGATATTGGTATTAGCTAGAAACATGAAAAGCATATTTATTTGGGCAAAGGTCATGAAATAACTCTTAATTTTTGCAATTTATAATTTCCTTCCCATAAGGATTATTCATGCTAAATTACGTTGAATTTGAATCAGTAGTTCTTGAGAAGAAGATTTTTTAAAATGCACCCCCCTTTACAGTTTTGAGGTTTTCTCCGCTTTCAATGGAAATTTTTCTTTCATTTCTGCAATTTATATTCATCTTTCCATAAGAATGCTTTGAGCCAAATTTGGTTGAATTTGGTTAAGTGGTTTTAGAGAAGAAGTTCAAAATGTGAAAAGGTTACAGACGGACGGACAGACGGACGACGGACAAAATGTGATCAGAATAGCTCACTTGAGCTTTCAGCTCAGGTGAGCTATTAAGCTATGGTAGTATCTGATTAGGGAAGTGGTGAGAAGCAGATACTTATATTGATAATAATGAAACTAATGATAGTAATTATAACAAAAATAACACTGTTACAAAGAATAATATCATTTATCAGGAACACATTGTAATGTGCAATTTAAATACCGGTATTGATATGAAAAAAAGAGGTAATTTATAAAAGCAAACCAAACTATGTTCCACAAACAGTCCATGTTTAATTTAAGTGAAGACGATAATTGTTCATTAGACAAGTAAACATAATTGGCTCTCAGTGTTTAGAATCTTCCATGACACATTAGCGTACAATTTCCATCTTGGCTTTGTCCATTCCTCTATAATTGACTTTGTTCTTGCTCAGTGAGTTCATGATAGAAGCTGTCGGTTTATGCAAAGAAATGAACTTTGAGTATTAAAAACATCAAATTTGAGGGCTTATATAAAGATTTTTTTCCAAACACTTTTTAAACAAGGTACATGTATATATATATATATATATATATATATATATATATATATATATATATATATATATATATATATATATATTTATATATATATATATATATATATATATATATATATATATATATATATAGTGGTAGCAACGTTATTGTTGACAAACGACACGCACGATTCTGATACACGAACGATCACGCACGATACACGAACGATCACGCACGATACCCGGACTATCACTAACTTACTGAATTTTCACGATACACGATCAAAAACGATAAAACACGCAACCGAACGATTCTACACCATTAAACACGCAAAATCAAAAATAATTTTTAAGATTAGAATTAGGAAACGTATTGCTTTAATTTGCATTGCTTTATGTTTGTGTTTTATTGAAAAGCGGCATGTACTTTAGTCATGCACTGTTTTATATTTAACGAGTAAACAATTTTACACATTCATACACAAATATATAGGATTCACACACAAATTAATTATTTTGTTTACACAACGAATATTAACTTCAATCATAAGGTAAAAAGTGTAAAAGAAATGAAGATAATGCATAAACTACTCAAAATTATTACCGTCTTCCTTGGAAGACGGTATAAAGAGTTGAAATAATTTACAGTCTCCGGGCTGTGCACTTCCTCTCCTTTGTGATTGGTAGAAAATACATGATGTGAAAATTTACATTTATTTCATTGTTGGTTGATAAACTGATGATTGATTTTACGTACGACTTAACAATTTTCGTAGATTTCAAATCTTAAAAAATGAGAAAACGAAAGAACAATAAAAATGGCTCTTAGTGAAATTCAGGCTTTCATTTTTCTGTTAACTAGTTGAAAGCAATATTCTATAACATCTCTTGAAATAATTTGTTCTTTTCTTTTTTTTTTGATTATATAAATACCAATAAAATTTGATACGATATGGCTAATATCAGTAAACAAGTTTGTATATTAGATACGGTGAAACTAATATCAGTAAAAATGAAAGATACTAAATGCAGTTTTATTAACTTTGATTTTACTACAGTGATACAACCCTTCCTAAGATCTCTTTTTACCTACTACATTCGATTTCAAATAAATAACACGCTAAAAATAATTTTCAATTTTAGGCACGCACGCTTAAAAGGCGTGATGTTTTTAAAAAAAGTTCGGCACGCTATTGCATGGAGAAGAAGGTGACATTAATGTAAAAAAAAATAATTAAATTGTCTTTGATATCTTATTGCTGTTAAGAGTTTGCTCTAAAGACGGTAAGCTTTTTTTAAAAAGCTAAACTTGTTTACATACGAGTTGACTGTTTATATAATCCAATTCCCTTACGTACGATTTAATTATGCGAGATACAGGTAAAATTGTTATGTTGATCCATAGAATTTCGATTTTTCACATCCAATATTTTCATAATTTACTGTACATAATTGATTTATTTCTATATATTCTAACCGCTTTCTTTCAACGTGTCGCTCTTGCTAATATGATTAAAATTATGTGTCAAGACACAAAAAATGCTTGATATAGGATGATTATAAAATTATGCAAAACTAACACGACCGAACAAAGGATTGAATGAGCTCTGGAGATACTCACTAAATGTATTTAACGACGAAAGAGAGAATGCATTTTCTTCTACAAAAAAGGAGAAAATCAATGTTCTATTAAAAAGGTTTAATTAAATTCACATTGTTTTACAAAAACAACTTGTCTTTGTTTTTAGAATAAATCCTGGCATTGCGTAAAAAAGGTTACAAAACGAAAAAACCGCACGATCACGCACGAACACGCACGGTAAAAAACGCAAACCAATTTCCCTGATACACACACGATCCCGCACGTACACGAACGATCACCAACGTTACACGAACTATTCAACACGATTGGCTTGTCAACAATAACGTTGTTACCACTATTTATCTCATACGTGTGGTGTATATTACCCGTGTGATAAACCTTTGCTATATCAAACGGGTGATGCTTTATCAAATACTTCCGATCCGAACTATTTTTGACACAACCCCTCGCTTCAACGCTTCAGTGACCTATTTTCTAAGATTTGCTAGTGTTTTCAACATAACTATATCTACTACAAAAATTAATATAAAATTGATATTGTCAAAGATTTAAATTGCAAATATGAAGGAAAACACATAACTGCGTAGCACAGGCGTCGGAACCGGGGGGCTATTGTGAGTGTGTGTGTGTGTGTGGGGGGGGGGGGGTATTCATAACCGTAACCACAAGACCCTTTTTTCTTGTTTGTCAAGAGTTTTGATAAGTTTAGCCCACTTCCAACTTTCAATTTGCTTTGTGAAGTTTATAAAACTGCAAATTACGTTAACTATCAAGGAGTTCACCCTGACGACGCGATGAAAACAGAGCGCTCTGGTTGTGTTTATATACAAGAACTTACCGAAATAATGTTTCATAAGACTTTTATTCCACCAGCAGTAAGCATCTTTATTCACTATTTTCAATTTCGAATCATAAGGCTAGCCTAGTGTTTGATTTATTAAACATCAACAACTGTTCCTCGTTCGAGTCAATTCAAACTAACGAGCATTCGCAGCTTTGTGTACATGTCAACAAACTTGATTATTCAAGTCTTCTTATCGGAATTTTCATTTAATCGAGTGAATAAGCTCTAAGAAAATCTATTTAGAGCTAAAAAATTATTTTAAGGTTTATTTTAGTGAAACTTTACATTAGTTAGATTTATCTCAGGAATGACGTACTAAATTGTATTGCGCAAGGTCACAATAGCCGCATAACACAACGTTGCATCATCGTTTTTAATCTTTGAAAAAAAAGAATTCGGGTCACATAAGGGACTGTTTCAAAAGTTTCATAATATAAATCAAATTGTATTAGATAAATAGAACATCTATAATTGTGTGATTTTATATTTGCTTTATCCAACTCGTTGAAATGGTTATATTCGCTCGGCAAGCCTCGCGAATATATACACCTTTTCAACTCGTTGGATAAAGCAAATATAAAATCACACAATATAGATATCCTATATATATATATATATATATATATATATATATATATATATATATATGAAATATTTTTTTTATAATTCAATCTATTGCTTTTGTATTATTGACTCATATAACACTGAAATCATTTACCTGTATTTTTGTTCTGCTCCTATGCACGTTGTTTTAGCCATAGAAGACGTTACAGATGTGTAGTCATAGCTTTACCTTGGCCATCGACGTTATCTATGATACAAATATCAGGGTTGTTTATTCCTAGCTACGTACAATTGATATTTGAATATGTGTTTCTATATTGTTTAAACCCCGTATTTTTATTGAGCTCTTTAATTTTAATTTTTTAAAACATTTAAAATCAATTGCAGAGCCAGTGTCTAAGGAGCTTATTCAAAAAACAAAACGTAAAATTGCGAGAAAAACATCGTTTGCGACAAGAGCAGTGTGCGAGTTTTAATGACACTATTTTTCGTTAAATAGTGCATCTTCTTATGGCAAGTTTGCAACTTTCCTTTTTTTATATTGTAAAATTGCACAAAAGTTCGTTTTCATTGGTTCGCTTTGACAAAGTCTTACGAAATTCAAATGACTTTGTCTGTCTAGTTTTAATATATAAAACTAATTATTACAAATATCATTTGTTCAGCCTGGTGTATCATAATAACTTTTTAACTTGCATGGCTTCTTCAATTTTAATATGACCCTTTAAAAGACTTCCTTTTAGAAACGCACAAAAAAAATGCAAATCATAATCATAACAGCGAGTTGGTCTTCCGTTCGATTTATGACGATGAAAAAATGACAATAACAAAACGTAAACAATATCAAAAATCCATAAAACGAAATACAAATTCAAAGCAAATTCAAAGCAAAGCAACACGGACCTCCAAAAAGATAGAGGTAGAATCAGGTGCCTAGGAGGAGTGAGCATCCTCTGCTGACCGGTCACACCCGCCGTGTGCTTTTTGTCGTATTTGGGGAAAAAAACCCGGAAAAGTCCGTAGACAATTAGGTGATTAATTATGGTCTAATAGTTAGTATGAAATTCGTCTTTCAGCATGTGACCCAGAGTGGAAGATTGTATTTGCTGACAAGGCGTTGTATCGACCATAGAACTTACGAAAAGATTACGTCAAACGAGACTGTTGATAGTCCTGTTTTATCAACTTGTTTGTCAGTAGCTTGCTTCGCCCTAGAAACTGTTCATGCGAAGAGCATGCCCTTGCGTATCAAATCAACAGAGATGTGATGAGATAATTTTGTAATCCAAGCACAAACCAGAAAAAAATATATTATTCGCCTCTCGAGGATAGACCACAGTTCGCATGGACATATGTTCACGACTCTAACAATTTGTATGAGCTACGCGGAATCTCGTTTCAGGGCTTTGATGAAATATTTCGAGAATGCATTGATCTTTTGGAAACAAACTACATATTCTGAATCAATGATAAAGTTCTTTCAGCTCTAAATGTATATCAGAAAATATCAAAAAACAAAAAAGTCGAAAAAATACATTTTTAAAATGTCCATCCGGTGACAACCGGAAGTAACAATGGACCAAGGTACACAAAAAAAAACTCAATCTCTATCATTGCTGAACATTTCAGCCCTCTATGTTTTCTTGTTTTTGAGAAGGTCGCAGACCGACCGCAAGTAAATATAAAAAAAACTTGGGCAGTGGCATAAGATTTGAATAAAATCGAGTGAGCTATAACCGAGAATTTGTCTGCAAAAAATGTGTTTGGAAAAAAACCCAACTAGATTATTCTCGTTCGAGCAACGACTTAGATAGGATAAGTCAACTCCAAGCGATCGATTGAGCAAAAGTTCTTTTAATCAGTATGACATCACAATAAGCAGCATGATATCATATTTCACTCATGAAACATGTCATTTTTAACTTTATCTCTTGTCCAAGTTAGAAACAAGAGCCACATCGCTAACCTGAGCAACAATAGACATGATAAAATCAGCTTAATGAAGACGTAACTAAACATATTTGGACAGTGTGGTATAATACATGTAGATCCTGTATTTAAAAAACTCCATTTTCCCTCTGGTTATTCTTATGTTTATCAATTCCCTAAATTAACAAGATTATTTTATAGTCATATCACATGTACATTGAACATTGCAGTTCTCAATTTGAATCTACACTACCTGAATTTGCTTCTACCCAAGTTCCTCAGCTTTCCTGCCGATTGGTTTCCGAAAGAGGATTTTTACAGATTTACTCCGCATATTCCAATGTAAAAATTCGACCCCCCCCCCCAGTTGTGGCCCCACCCTACCCCCGAGGACCATGATTTTCACAGTTTTGAATTAACATTTTTTATAATAGCTACCTGAAGATGCTTCCACATAAGTTTTAGTTTTCCTGACCAAATGGTTCTTTAAAAGAAGATTTTTGAAATATCCCAAAATTTTTAAATATTCCTTGTTATTTTCCATTGTAAAAGGACGTGTTCCTAAATTTTCGAAAATTTGAATCCCCTTGCCAAATAATGTTTTTGTCAAGTTTGGTTGAAATTAGCCCAGTGGTTCTGGAGAAGATTTTGAAAATGTTACAGGTTTACAGACAGACTGACATACGGACGACAAACACAATGTGATAAGAAAAACTGACCTGAGATTTCATCTCGGGTAAACTAAAAATAATAGGCGTAAAATTTCAAAAGAAACTCTTCTAGACAAATATATCTTTAATTTTTCTATTTTACGTGTCATATTCATTGATGACGTTACAAGCATGTTAATTATAGAAGATTATTGTCGGGAGACAAATCTTCGGAATACAGTGTAAACGATGCCGAAAAAGACTTATTTCATACAGATACTTGAAATTTAGACGAAGTTCAGTTAGGATATAATCTAGATAATACAGACATGGATATTTTGTTTCATCACCACATGTTACATGTATATTATAAGGTAAACAGAAAGAAATGATTTTGCTTGAACGGCGTTGCCTTTGTCAGTGTGTACTATAAATTAATTTGAAACATTTTTTTAGCCTTTGGACCGTGTTTTATGATACATGTACCTTATTACCGGTACCTAATTTACATATTGAAAGGAATTTATAATGGTATTTTGAAGCTATTACATTGTACTTTTACAGTGTTTTATAGACAACAAGAAAAGAAAGGATTTGGAAAATTGCAGACTATATAGGATGGAACCCTGGAAATGATATGAATGTTCAACATATAATTATATTAATAATATTTTACTAAATTCAAACTTATTGAAATCCCAAAGCAAAATCTTCTTTTTTCTTCATATATAGGAAGTAGAAATGAATTATGGGTAACCAAGTGATTACCAAGTGGTTAACTCAGTTAACACAGTGTTAGCTAACCAATGCGTTAAATTGCTTTTTTTAACCACAGCGCTAGCTAATCACTTGATTCGGATTTAACATGTCGTTATCCTTAACACAGTGTTAAATTTAACCACCTTTCGAAAAACCGGGCCCTGGTGAGATATATCAAATATCTAACGTAACTTTCCTTTTTACAAATTTAATACCCGCGAGATTTTAATCACTGTAAGTGATTGAGACACGAATCTTTTATAAATAATAAACATTTGTTTGAAGATGTGTCTAACGGATTTTATTTTGTTAACCATAACTTCCGGTGTTGTATAGTAGTTTTTCCCCCATAGTAGCTTCTTCCCCCGGAAAACCTACTATATAGTAGCCTTTCCCCCTGGGGGGAAAATCTACTATAATATAGTAGTAGATTTCCCCCATAGTAAGGTTTCTCCCTCACGTTTTTGGTTCAGATTTTATAAAAAATATTTATGGAAACCCAGTAATGATTAAGAAATAGAGTACGAGTTTTCGTGAATGTTGCAGAATAACCTCCGAGGTCGAGAAATGTTGTTTTGAAATATAAAAGCCGAGGCGTTAACCGAGGCTTTTATATTTCAAACAACATTTCGAGACCGAGGAGGTTATCCTGCAACATTCACGAAAACAAGAACTTTATTTCTATTCCACTAACAGCCCAGTATTTCTACAGATCGTTTCTCCTATAGAGAGACGATCTAGGTCATTTTGACGGCTGTTCCGTGTAACCCCAACGGTTTTGTTAGTAATGTTTACATGTGTAGGCCCTATCGATCAAAGGAATCACATGCAGACGACAGACTTTTTCTTAGGATTGTAATACTCTTCACTTATTTATAAAATATCTTTCAAATCACATTCCTAATATTTTAAGGGCAATTTAATACAATTATTACTACTACACGTTATATATTTTATATAAAACACGCAGTGAAAATGTGCTAGGGAGGTCATAGGAACAGCCGCATTGATCTCTTAAAAATAAAGATTCGAGGCAATACACATTGTTTTGACTGGAACTAACACGTGAAATTGACATGGTTTTAAAACTTTTTACGGTTTGAAATTGTACTTCCATGATCAGTGCGAGACAAATAGGTATTTCTGATCTGATAATTTACTGATGACGTTCGTGGTATATTGGAGAATAATGTCCGCGGCATCTCTTTGATCTCGGCAATAACTGTAGTAGAATTAAAAATAATGTCTCTACACTCCCAGGTTGTATATCTGCATTCATCTGTACAGGCTAAGTTTCGTTTTGCCGATTATTATTTTTATAGACAATGCCGAAAATTGAACATGTGTGTAATGGAATAATACGTAGAACTTAATTAATGTAGGTAATTAATTGAAAAAAGTACTTGGTTTCACAAGATATACACTTACATGTATATGCATAATTCTGTGTTCTGAATTTGTAAGTGAAAAATGTTTTGAGAATTTTTTAATAAATCTGTCTGTCTGTTTGTGCAAATTTTATCCAGGCTAAACCTCTGTTTTAGAGAAATTTTTCCGATGTTTCAGAGCCCGATGTTTAAAATCCTACAATAATGAATATAGTGCATATTCTTTATGGTCCCATATCTCATAAACTATAGATAACCACATCACCATATATTCACAGTGGCAGTGGTTAACCACTTGTAGATGACTCTGAAAATTTGAGCCCTCAGAGCCCGATGTTTAAAACACCATTATAATGATTGAATAGTGTTCTACATGTATAAGTAAGGTCCGAATATCAAATTCTAGAGATGATAACCATATTTTCTCAGTGGTAGTGGTATAGCACTAGTATAGGACCCTGAAAATTTTAGCCCCCAGGGTAGGGGGCCCTCAATGTTTCCGAGCCCGATGTTTAAAATCCAATTATAATAAATAGTGTATTTTTTTAGGGCCATATATCTAAAAAAAAAACTAGAGATGACAACATCACCATATTTTTACGGTCATTAGAAAGTAAAAATATCATTTAAAAATACACACTCACTCATATATTTCCTTATCAAAATGGTTAAAAATTACGTTTAACCCTGCTTTTCTTTTTAAATTTACGAACAAAAATTATAAAAAAAAAGTACGCGGGTAAAAATCATTATTCTTCAAAACATTTAATCGATTCATAAGATGACTACTGATATAATAAATAACTAAATAAATAAATCAATAAATTTTAATCATAAAAGTAGCAACCCAAAAACAAAAACAAATAACCAACAAAAGCGCACTTGATAAACGGCTTTTTATACTTGCCAATTGAGTAGAAGAACAAGCTTATATTAAAAAAAAATAAGTCAGCTCATCACAAAATGTGTAGTTAGTTTTAATTTTTAATTACCCTTGTTTCATTGTTCGAAGAAATAATATGGTATACAAGTAGATCTTTATTGCAAAAATATGAAATAAATAGTATGATACGATTTTTAGGTAAGTGAATCGTATATTTTTTTTATATGGCATCGTTTTCAAAATTGTATATCTATAAATCACGTTGCAAAATAAAAAGCGGAAAAATTAGTACGCAGTGAATGATATTATATACATGAGGTTAGTTCAGGCTCCATTTCACATTTTCCAAAGTAACCAGCAAAGATACCGACTTTGTTCAGGTTGTAAAGTTACATTAAAAAAACGTTTATACATCAGAAAACCTCGCGTTTCGTAAAAAATATGTGCTTAAAAACATGAATATGAATATGCGTGACTTTAAAACAAAATTGTAAATACTAACTTTACACAAGCCTCAATACATAATCAATTACAATACCCCTTACCCATGATTTAGCCCCCATAAATCGAAGTAAAACATTTCAGTTTCTCATCATATCATATGCACCCTTTCTCTCGTTTGATATTTAGAAGTAAAATATACGATTATATTTAAGATCGTCAATTCTAACGGTATTAATTTATTCTTATTACCTTCCTCTACAAAATTAGGTCAAGATTGATCTGTTAGTGTCCTGGGAGGAGCTAATACATAGATGATAATACATGGGAAAATTAGAGTTCAAAACCGGCATAGTTTCACTCAAATGTATTCTGACGTGTTCTGTGAAAAATGTCAATGTCATAACGTCGAAGTCAAAACTGTAGATAAGCATCGATTAGATGAAAAAGATTCGAGGTATTCCGAAATCGGTGTAAAAAGGTGTTCCAAAAAGGTGTAACAAAATGTGAAATAAATGGTGATGACACAGGAATTTTATAAAGGCGCGTGCCTTTGTTCATATCAGGGGTTAAAAAAATCATGTATTTTATTGTATGTATTAATAAATGCCATAATTATCCTTTATTATGAGAAATTAAAATCATATATTAAGTTATTGCAAATTATTGCCACGAATGGTCCGCCATAAACATGACCGGAATTTCAAAAAACGGGAAAAATCTACTATATAGTAGGTTTTCCGTGGGGGTAATCTGGCTATAAAAAGGGGGAAAACCCACTATATAGTCAGCTTTCCGTGGGGGAAAAACTGCTATATAGCCATTTTTCCGGGGGGAAAGATGACTAGGGGGGAAAGGCACTATATAACACCGGTACTCACCGGAAAGGTTCAAACAAATCATGTTTTTAACCAGTTTAACAGGTTTTATTGGGTGTTTCATGTATCCTGATAAACTGTGTATACACTAAGCAAACGTACAAAAAATGTCAGCTTTTGTTTTCATTAAACACTTCCGTTTGTTCATTTCCGGTACCGAGACAAAAAAAACCCTAGTTTCAACAGGATCTCAGATTTGGCAGAGAGTATCGTTATTTCATCGTATCATATATAACAAATCGGACAGAAGACCTATTTGATACTCGTAACGAGAGCTAATTTAATCTTCTATTTTTCTATCAGGAAAGAAATGCATTTTTACATATTTCAATCCATCACAGAACATCGACAGCTTTTTTTTGTACTAATATGCAAAACTGAGTGAAGGGTCAACACCTTCATAATTGGTATTGTTTCTAGAGGAAAATGTATAAATTCTTCCATAAAGCATAAACTGATCCCGCATAAGAAAGATTAAACAAAAATGAAAGTAGGTTTATACTTACTTGGAATTATGAAACATGAGATTTTTCCTAGAGACTAGACTCAATCCATGCATATCGTTTACAATTTTATCTTTTATGCTATTCTATGCTATGATGGTACATGTACGCCTTTCAATGATATGTGAGTAGATTTATCTGCAATGTTGTTAGATTTACATTTATGATATGGTATGAAATATTTTAATGAAAATCTGAATGATAAGGTTTGCTATGGTACATGTATGCTAAAGTATGTTAAAATTTGAATAAGAACACTTCCGTTTGCAGGAAAGTTCCTAAAGTTAAAAGTAAATCTTAAATAAATGTTTACCACTTACCTTAAGACGGATACTTTCATGCAATTATTTTCTCGCAAGTGAATGATATAAAATATGGTATTTTTAAATAAATGCTTAGAAATATTATTGATAAAAAAGAGAACCGTTCTGAAATAATTAGTGTCATAACCAATTTAACCTAGTAAACAGCAAATGATTTATTAACACCAAGTTGAAATTATGCCGCATTTTATGTTATGGTATGAGGAATGAGATTTAATGATATATCATGAAATTTGTATGCTATGGTATGGTATTCAAATGCTTTAATTTCAAATCTAAATGAGATTCAATGTTGTGGTGTATGTTGTTAAGATTATCCTTCAAAATACTGTATTCATAGTTTGTACATACATATTCAGGCAGGAGTGTATGTAAGGATTCAACACGCATATAAGCAAACAATAACAACCTACATGTAGCTGCAGGTCTGTAGCTCCCATGTTGACCTGGAAGCTACAGTGCAATCCATTGAAAAAGATTGTGTAAATATTGCGCACAAAAACTTGCGCTAGTTTTGGACTTATTAACTTAATTTATACATAAATTCTGTGAAAATAATTATTCCCATAAATTTTTTGATGCAATTTATAACTGAATGCGTTTCTTTACTTGCCTTAGACTTTCTTCGGACATGCTAACGACCTCGGAAAATCAAGAATGCTAAATTCACATCGAAATCGAGAGTCGCCATTTTTACATGTTAACATATTGCATCACTTCTCTTTACGAGACTGATAATGGTGTTTAAAAGACTATTAGAGTCAAGGATAGAGACGATATCAGTAGTAAACTGCATGAAAGTTTTAAAGGTAAAAATTGTTTTCACAGAATTTGCATATAAATATGGTTAATCAGTCCAAAACTAGCGCATTTTTTTTCAATGGATGGCACTGTAGCTCTCAGGTCGCCCATCCAATTTTTTTTTTCAGAACGGAAGCTACATACCTGACGCTATTAACAACCATCTGATATCCCGCTGTCATGCGCATTTAGGTTTGTCTCGTGTTTTTTTTTTATCAATAGTCATGAAAAACCCCCAAATAAATTCCTAATTGCAAGCAATACCACACTCTGCCGAAGTTTCTGCTTTAACCTAATTTTTTGTTACATGTACCCTATCTCGATAATTATACATTTAAATACCTTGGTGTCAACACTACAATCAATCACTAAAATGAAAAAATATCCAGGTTGTCTGTTTTGAAATGCACCCTCAATCGCTTCAAGTTTAATAACACTGTTCAAAATAAAACTTCTCCTATGATTTTGCATTGCAAAAACACATGAACGTTTCCCGGATAGTAACGTTAAAAATTGTACAGAGTGTCCCAATGTCATCCTAATGAAGAAATCTTAAATTTTTTCTTAGATTTTTCCCCCTTAATCGATTTGAATTGTACTTCATTGATGGGTATGTTTATGTTAATTAAAAATCATCAAAATGTAACGGAGGCAATAACTTAGGATAGGTTTTTTTGTTTTCCCTCAGACTGAAATGTCAGATTTTCATTGGATTAAATATGGCACGTGATTGCCTCATATATCTCTATGTAGGTTCTGTGAGGATTAATATTAGGCAATATGGCCGTCATTAGCCGCCGCCTCACCTACTCATCTCGATATTTCATATTATTTAACACAGAAATCGTGTTCAGTTAGTCATTAAAATATTTAGAGTAGTGTCCCTTTGGAATTATTTTTAAATTAGAGTAGTTGCCCTTTTGAATATTGACGTCATTGTTGTGTCTGGAGCAGAACAAAATGGCTGCGTCTAAATTTGCTCAAATCTCTGCAGAGGTTTTAAATTAAATAGCAACAAAACATTGTAAGTAATATGGGTGAAGCAACGAATTTTTAAGTGTATTTGAAAGGTGGTATTAATAATTTTGAAGAGTTTAAATGAGTTTAATTGGACAAGATGAAAGGCATCTTATACATGGCTTTGCGTAGATCACCGCTATTTGTGAATGAATATGTCGCTTGATAGTCCTCGAGAAAACAAAACACTTATAAGGTTAGTAACTGACTCACTACGGAAATATATTGGGTCGATCAACCTCATTGACGGCTCGGCTTCGCCTCGCCATCTATGAGACTGGTCAACCCAATATATTTACGTAGTGAGTCAGTTACTAACCTAATAAGTAATAATAGCAATCATATAAATATGATATCAATATTTCTCATATTCAGTAGTGTATTCTCGCTTTATATTATATATACATGTATATTACATGCCTTCGAGAGCGACACACCAGAATATTTGCCCAGATTTGAAAGGAATGCCCTTGTGTTTTGCCGAAGTAATAGAGTTGAAATAATTTACAGTCTCCGGGTTGTGCACTTCCTTTCCTTTGTGATTGGTAGAAAATAGATGATGTGAAAATTTACATTTATTTCATTGGTTGAAATACTGTTCGGCGCAAGGGAGATAATTTTCTGATGATTTTTTTCATGTACGACTTAACAAATTTCGTAGATTTCAAATCTTAAAAAGTGAGAAAACGAAAAGCAATACAAAATTGCTATGAATGAAATTCAGCCTTTGGTTTTCAGGCCCAACTAGTTGAAAGTAACATTCTATAATATCTATTGAAATTATCTGTTTTTCTTTTAGCATTGTTTATTCAAATATTTATACAAAATAAAAAAAAATGATGCGGTATGCCTAATATCGGTAAAGTTATTTGCACCTTAGATAGATAAATGCAGTGGGATAACTTTGATTATAAAAAATAATACGAGTCTACGACCCTACCTAAGATCTCTTTTACCCTATAGTCGATTTCAACTTACAAGCGCGGGTACGCAGTTCTCAATTTTAGACACGTAGGCTTAAACGACACATGACGAAAAATGTTCCACTCGCCATGCTATGTAGAGGAAGGTGATATTTATATAAAAAGAATTAAGCTGTCTTTGATAACTAATTGCTGTTTAGGGTTTGTTCTAAAGACGGTAAGCTTTTTTAAAAAAGGCTAAACTTGTAATATAAAACGAATCGACGACATTGTTCTGACATTTTTATTTATTTTTCGCAGAACTGTTCCTTAGCAACTGACTCGTTGAATCTCGAACCCAACGTTATTAATATGCAGAATAATTGCACGCGAGAGTGATATAACAGTTTAGATATAACAGCTTTCGGCATGATTGAGCAGTTTTTGAGGCAAAGTAATAAAATTATCACATTTGAGACATAACAGGAAAAGTTATTTAAAAGTGATATATTACTCTTTATACAATTTTCACTTATTGAACATTAGCATGTCCGAAAAATAATGACCGGTCAGTATTGTTCTGTTATTATAGATCTAATACAATTATTGCTGTTTTTTGAGGTCAAAACGATGATAAAGCTAGTACCTGATAAGTACAATATTCAACTTGCATTCTGTGAATATTGTACTTTTGACGGGTAGCCATCTCATCGTATTGATCGAAGAATCAGCAATAATTGTTTTAGTATATGATTCAGCGACAAATTGAAAGAGACATTTAATTACATAAGTGCTATCAAGTGAAGATTTTTATTTGAAGCCATAGCCGAACAAATTCAGAAACACGATATTTCATTGTACGATCTAATTTTATTTGATTTTATTAATGTAAAGAAAACTAAGTGTTAAATTGACCTCCTAGGTCACGTGCAGGTGAGTATTTTAACAAAATATTGACTGGGGTTGAGGGCAACATTAATTATACTTTATTAGTCTCAGAAGAACAAAATATTGCTCGATGCGAAGTGGAGGGCAATATATTCGTCTTGAGGGGGCTAGTGTAATCAACGTTGCCCGAAAACACAGTAAACATTTGTTTTCTAATATGACGAAACAAATAATAAATTAAGGATTTTGAAACAGATTGCCGTAATTTTCTCAACTCAACATAAAATTCACGAATTCAGTTTTGTGCAAAGTTTTTTCAAAATATCGTCGGCATTAAACGATCACTGGTTATATTTCACCTACCGTGGGATGTAGGCTACAGATGTTCTACCTGATTAATAAGCAAATCCTTAAATTCGTCTTTATAGCAAACCGTCGCATTGCGCATGTTTACTTGCGTTGACTGAATACCTTTAATAATGACGTAACCTTGTTTTGGATTCGCGAAGATTTATTTACGCCACCATTTAGAATCAACGAATTAGAAGCGATTAATTGAGGGAATAGTTTCTAGATTATATTACTATCCGGTCAATATTTTACAATTTTCGAGAGGTCAATGTTTTTTGGTCGAGAAAATATTACAATTACTGACTATTCGTATATATAGGATGACATTTCACACGAGGAATCATTTGTTCAATATTCTTCGGTTGGAGATGCCATCAGTCACATCAAGAACTGTGGAGTTGGTGCTTATTGTTGCAAAACGGATATACAATATGCTTTTAGGATAATCAACTTAAACAATTTTCAATTTAAATACGTTTGTTTTAGATGTAAGAAGAAGTATTATGTGTACACATGTCTTCAATTTCAAGTTCTTCATGTAGGATCTTTGAGCGTTTTTGACGGCGCTAGAGTGGATAGCGCAAAAGAAACTGGGTATTTCGTGTATTTCTTATGTATTAGACGATTTTATTATTGAAGGAATGTAAATCAATGTGTGTTGACATAGGTGTCCAAATATCCTGGAGAAAACAAGTGGTCAGACTAAAATTTACTTAATCTATAAATAGATTTGTGTAAGATGGAGTCTAGGAGTCTAATGACAAAATTGTGAAGTGCATAGATAAAACAAAAAGTTTACAAAGACACAAAAGAACTTGAGATTTAAACAATTACATTTGCTCAAAGGTTTACTCAACTTAGCATGTATTGGATTTTCGTCCGAGATAAGTGGTCATGTTCGCATGAGCTGAAATTACACACAGATGCTTCAGGTTCTATCGGATATGCAGCGGTATTCGGTAGTCAGTGGTTTTATGAAAACTGTGATACTAATTTGCAATATGAAAACATAGCAGTCTAAGAGCTTTACCCAATAGTTGTCGCAATAAAAGTGTGTGGAAAATGTTCACTAAAAATTTTATTTTATTTAACACTGACAAGCAGCCATTGAGTAATGTTACAAACTATAACAAACATGTATAGTAAGGATAAAGATATCATGGCTCTTGTTCGCCAGCTCGTTGCTAGTTGTCTCGAATTTAATGTTCATTTTAAAACAATTAACATAAAAGAAAATATACTATGTGCTTTGTTTTCTCGTTCCAAGGTACAACAACTTCTACAAGATTCCTAGTCCTCCGCTATAGCCAAGTTGACCATGATTGTGAACAAACTACTGAATTCCAGGGCTGCGTTTTACAAAAGAACTTACGACTTACGACCAAACGGATGCTAATTGATAACAAACTAATCAGTGTTTCAATTTAGTGCCATTAAAATAATTAAAGAAATCAAAAATAGTTCGTAAGCTGAAAACGACAGCTGGTGTACAATTGGTTTCAGCTTACGAGCTCAACTTAATACTTTTTATACAACAAATGACGAGAGTAGCATGGATCTTGGAGACCATTGAGTTAATTGACGTGACTGATGGCCGAAAGATAAAATTTCATCGTCAATTGTGCTTAGTCATGTGAGAAAAGAATAGCAACATAGAAAAACCAATATGTGTTGTTTAAACGGGGATATCCATTCGTAAACTGTAATTTTCCGCAAAATTGCGTAATTTTTTAAAAAAGTTAACATTACGTAATGCTACAATTGAAATTTAATTGAATTATGTCACAGCTGGAAAGTGTAACAAAAGCTGCATTATTTGTGAAAAAACGGTCTTCCTGAAATGCATTCCAAAAGAAGCAAGAATGGACATTTTTATAAATTACTGTATTCTTGTTCATGTACCACTTGGTGCCCGGTGCTTCCCTTTAAATAGTAAAATAGAATTATTTTGTATAAATTGGATATTAGTATGCTGATAAGACAGGAGATTGTGCAAGAATAATAGAATCATTCATTATTACGAGTGTGGGATAGTGAAATTCCACAGAGGGGATAAGATTCACGGTCTAGAACGAGGCTTTGCCGAGTCCTAGACCGTAAATCTTGGCCCCGACGTGGAATTTCACTATCCCACACGAGTATATAATGAATGATTATTTTTCTCGCATTATATTACCTTAAAAAATGATGTTTGACAACTTTCTGTAATGACGTTTAAAAGATAACTTTCGGTTTATCCCTCCGCGTGCTTCAAATAGTGCAAGTCAAAATGAGAGCATACGACAGTGTTTTAATTAAAAATCTGGTAAATTGTAACTAATTAAGCAAAACAATTAGTGAAGAGGTAATCTCAATCCACCATTTTGCATTTCTCTAGAGCAAACAACGTTTGTTTTCGTTTTAAAACGGCGTAGTAATACACAGTGTAAGACAGAAAAACCTCCCACTGCTGTCTCACACCGGACAAACCGATTTCATACCGGTGATAATGCGAGAAAGCCCTAGAAATTAATTGATATTAGCTTGTCAATTATAGCATTATGTAATATTAACTTATATAATTTTATGTAATGTGTTAGCATGTTATTTTAAAACAATTAAAGTCACGCTTGCGGCAAAGAGCAGAAATATACCATCTCTTGTTTTGTTTATAATTCACAGTGCGAGTGAATTTGAACACAAAGCAATTGAAAGCTGAGTTATCTTACGTGAATCATGATCATTTATCACCGCAAGTAATGTTATATAAAGTAAAAAAAAAGGAAAGAACAGAACTTCGTATAGCAAAATACAAATAAGTTTTTTTTTACTCCTTATGCCAAAATTATGTTTTTATTACGATACTAGGTGTGTTTTATCGTAAGTCAGATAGTCTGAGTACGTAGAAAAAGTAGTGACGTCGACCTAGATTATTTATGTGCTACTTTGATCTTTTGACTTAGGCTTGTGTAATGCAGGAATAACAGCGGATTGCGCAAACAGTATTATATTAGAAAAAAAATTTGCAAGTGTAACTATAGTCGTTTAACCGGTAACGAACCAGTATGCGGTTTCGTCGTGCATGCGACTATTATGATCGGAATTCCAAATGTTTTTATTTTTTGTTTAAATCACATTTCTTTGTCCTTCTAAATTGTAGTATCAAACTTCCGAAAATATAAAGGATGAATTACGGAGATAGTAATTTCAACACCCCCTCCATTTTCCTAATTTCGAATAAGTTTTCCAGTAACGAATCAAGCGCCCTCTATCACTTCTGACCGAATATTTTGGGTCGGATTAATTTCAAAAATGCTCCAGAGGTGCATGTCAATATACTTATTGATGAAGAAGGAAAAATAATTGTGGAAATATTTTATTTAAACAAATAATATGATCGTACCGTTTTCCCGTCAAATTGAAACTGGACTTGAACAGTTTTCATTTTGCGTTACTTTATGAAATTGAATTTTCATGAAAACACTTTATAATAGTAATTAATGATAAGTAGTTGCCATTTGCCTTTGTTTTGCCTGTATATCTATCAATATATCCAGCCAAATAATACTTCTGTCGCAATGAACCGATACTAGGAAAACTACACGTGGTTCTATCTGAAGTCGTAATTTCATTTAAAGCTCAATTATTATTTGATATGATGCATAATCTCATTAAATGGATTACAATTACTAATTATCCTATTAAAAGGGTTCAATAACAAACTTATTTTCATAGTTAGGTTTAATTGTTTTCACACTTTCGTTTTTTCTGGCTTGCACTTCCGGCAGTTCATATCTGGGTCACCTTTTTAATTTGTAAATAATTCGGTAAATAATCGTGCAAATGTCAAACAACTCCACAGACCGATAGAATATTTACTTCTGTATTATTATTACCTAGCTTGGATTTTTTTAAAACCTTAACTTCGTTTTTCACCAATAATTTTTCTAAAAATTATTCGATACTGGCAAATATTCGTTACCGGTAAAACGACTGTATATGGTGATACTATACTAGTAAATATAACGTTCTATTTTTTCTAGATTGTTGGATATTAGCCAATCAGAGGACTAGAAATTAATCATAAAATAATTGTATTGACAGACAGGGGGTGATATGGAGGAGATTCCTTTTCATATCAAAAAATTGTTTTTATTCTTTTTATTGTTGACAGTGACGTAAATACATGTCTTCTCAACTCCAAAACAAGATGACGTCAAAATAAGCAATCAGTCAAAGTAAAACAAACCCGGACGCGCAATGTGGTAGTTTGATAGCATACCGGGTAGAAAAAGAATTGAGATTTGGTAGGGTGTAAAAGTAGCTAGATCATCTCTTGCAATTTCCTACAAGCGGCTAAATACCACAATAGACCGTTTCGAGGATGTTTAGGAAATTGATTTAAGCTCAAAATTGAACCGGTGGATTATATGTCGAGTTGATAAAAAGAGCACGGCGATTTGTTTTCTAATCAGTATTTAATGTTTGGTTTATTTCTTCATATAGCAAAACAAATGTTGATTGCGTTTTCGGGTGACATCGATTATGTTAGTCCCATCCCCCTGGGAAAAATTATTGACCTCCGCTTTGCGTCAGGAAATATTTTGTTCCTCGGTGGATAACTAATATGCTCAATATTTCCCTCAACCCCATGCATTTTTGCCATTAAATTGCAATATGCTGCAAAAAGTATTGGTTTTTTTTTTACGATTTAACATTTATTTTCTCATTTTACGCATTCTTGTTTTACTGCACAACAATTCGTGTTTTTATCCTGTTTTAAGAATTACTATGCTATCATACTCTATAAAAAAGTTGTTATAGATTAATCATTAAATAATAACTTAGTTAATACAAAATAAACTCGTTTCTTACTGGTATTTTCATCAACCTGTATTTGTGCTGGGAGAGAATTCCTTCTTCTCCTTAAAAATGCACGTAAACCTGATACTGTGAGAAAAAGAAGCAGCAGTGTGACAACTAATATTGTAGCAGCTCCGATATAGACGTTGACTCCAATTCTATAAATAAAAGAATCATTTACATTTATATATACTTTTCTAAACATTGAAAAAACTGAACTGTGTATTAATCTTCGATAAAAAATACAATGACTCTACCCAGATACTTTATCGGTTTCATCGGTTGATTCTGTTATGGACATGATTGTTGTTTGCTCAATGTTCTTTCGGACAAAACATCGTTGATCTACATTATATATGAATAAAAATATCCATGATATCGATTCCTAGTTTTTCTCTAAACTAATTAAACTTAGCTTGAAATTCAGTTAAACATACAAACGAATTTTAATTTATCTCTATTTTGAAAAAAAAATACGTACGTCGCAAATACCACTTTCTATTTAAGTCTATCACTTTACATTTATCATACGTTACATTTGAATATTTCAGATGATGGGTATCTGGATGGACATCGCTCGGCTTCAGGAAACGTCGAACATTCAAATCCGGCTTCATAATTCTCCTGAATTTCTTTAAAGCTAGTATTATAGTAAGCGCAAACACCTGCAATATATATATATATATATATATATATATATATATATATATATATATATATATATATATATATATATATATATATATAATTTAAAAATAATAATTATCCAGAATGAAATCACAAAATGATCCTATTTACTGCAAAGGTTTTCGCCATTCCTGGCTCTACAGGGAGTTAAAATAGATAAACACACTGGACTTTAAGTGTGTGCATGTGGTAAAAAATCCTCTTGTAAGATAGAAAAGGTGGCTTATTTTTGTTTATATAAAATTATATATATATATATATATATATTATTTTATATAAACAAAAATAAGCCACCTTTTCTATCTTACAAGAGGATTTTTTACCACATGCACACACTTAAAGTCCAGTGTGTTTATCTATTTTAATCGACTCTTATAAGTGACAAAAAACAAACAACTTAGCTTCCTCAGAAACTCCCCTTAGAGGAATGTTCATTCTAATTTTTGCAAAACAAAAATAAAGTCATAATTTCATAATTATCATCAAAGCATTATACCAGGCAAATATAAAATTGGCGCACAAATTTCTAGCGTCGTGTTCAGCCCCTGATTCATCAAACAATGAAACTGAAAATTTTTTGATTCCGTGCAGTTCTGATGGAGTGCTATAATTTCACAGTTTTTTTGTTTGGCTGCTTTTTTCCATTCTCTTTCATTTCGCGGACAGGATGTGACGTAATGTATTGTTGGAGTCGAGAATGGACATACATGTACAATTGTGCAGTTTGTTATCTGAAAAAAAATCCTAAACATTCAGGTGTTTGCATTTTTCTTTGTGTATGAGTTTTAATAGTATGTCATATATATATATATATATATATATATATATATATATATATATATATATATATATATATATATATATATATATATATATATATTATTCGTATAATCAAAAATGTTTGTGTGTTATGATAATATGTAAAAAAAAATCTATTTTTCCTTATGCCAAAAACATACCTGTGATATTATTAATGCAAAATATATTATTCTCTGTATGATTATTTCCATATGTATGTCTTGTATGTTTTCTTTCTACAAAATATAAAAAAACAATTATTAGGTCGCCATAACAAACAAATCCTATCCATATGGAAGCGTATTAGAGCAACATTGTAAAAAAGAATCTTTAAATAACTTGAAATTGCCAACTTTAATGTTCTTCTTAAGGTTGAACATTCCAAGATTAAAGTTGGAAATTTCCAACTTAATATTGAAATTTTCAACTTAAAAATTGATTTTTTTTTACCTTTAATCTTGGGTTTTCCAACTTAAGAGTTGAAATTTTCAACTTTAATCTTGGAATGTTAAACCTTAAGAAGATTTTAAAAATTTTAAAATTGGAATTTTCAACTTTAATCTTGAAATTTCCACCATTAAAGTTGATCAAACTTAAATCTTGGATTTTCCAACTTTAATATTGGAATTTCCTACCTGAATCTTTGAGATGGAATCTCCAACTTTAATCTTAGAATTTCCAACATAAAAGTTGATTTTCCAACTAACTTGATTTTCAACTCTAAAGCTTGAACTTTCAACTTTAAAGTTGATTTTTCCAACTTTAAAGTTTGATTTTCCAATTTTAAACTTCTGTTATTTTTAAGATATGTTTTTATAATTTCGGACGAATTTCTTTTAAAAAGTGGTCTTTATTATCGTCATGTAGATACAAATTCAAAGGCTTTATTCAAAACAAAATAATAAAGAACCATCTTCATATGAAATAGTCACATAAGCAGCTATTGCGTTCCACACAGTCGCACCAATGTCTGTGGATACGATCGTCTATAATTAAACATGGTTTTTAGTAACAAGGGATGTAACACTATTGCATAGATAATCCTTCTTGTTTTCAACAATTAATGAATACCAGACTTTGAGTTAATCGATGTTTGTGTTTTTGGAAGACATACTAAAATGTATACTTGTATCGGACATTTTGACAACATTAACTATTACATGTATATTAAGACAACATCTTAATTTCAATTTTTCACAATTTAGAAAAAGAACAGTCAACAACAAAAAAAGCAAACGCTAAAACCTTGAATTTTACCCATATTAAAAAAAATTGACATAAGAAACCCGACCGAATAAAAAATGTATGAAGAGGGAGATATCTTTAAGAGAAAAAAACTTTCAGCAATAAGGTATATCGGTCCTATAAACCCGAAAAATAAGCCACTTTTCTATCTTTGTCACTTCACTACATGTTTAGCATCAAGACACGGAGATACAAATTGACGACGATTAGATTGATTAGTAAAGCTCACTTGAGCTTTCCTAAACAAAAATTTATTTTAAGGTGTACATGTAATATCCCTCTGCTATTAATTTCACCATATATCTTTAAAAACATTTCGTACTGATTTTCATCAAAGTCAATATAAATAGATTCAAATGACATAAAAGAAAACTAGACATAGTGATTAGAAAAGGCAAAATTTTAACATCACAGCATAAAATTAAAAATATTAAATTTATGTATATGAAAATGATATAGTTATATACATTGTCAATTCATATTAGAAAACATAATGTAGCGCTGCTCCAGAATAGCACTTTGTTGTATGTTACAAAATGTGCTCCAATTAGCCAGAGTTATTTTTATTACCAAGAAAGTAACAACATAACATCGTTTCCCTCGGCTTGTACAGAAACACTCAGTTTCTAAAATTCATTGGCTACAATGTGTAGTTTGCGCATGTGCCATGTTATAAATTACAGAGGGAAACGTTCTACTATTGTCGAGGATTTTGAAATATGTATGCTTGGGCTTCAGTCTGCCTTTTGTCTCGTTGGATATCCCTTAGCAGTGCACTGGTTGTCATATTATTTTTGTTCAAAACGCATCCCTACAAATCTTTATCGTCCAGTGTAACGTGTTTGGGTGAATGAAATACCTGAATGCGACGAAGCATGAATAATACTATCTGCCTTATATAGGGGGTGTGTAGCGATTAGCAGGCCAAGAGAAATCAACAACTAATATAACTGTAGTTTGGGATAAAAATAGAAATAGTGCGTATTTATGAATTCATGTCAATTTTAAGGCAGTCCTGGTGTTGAGTAATAAAAGGTTGTTTTGAAAAACACCCGAACAAAATATAAAAAACCTTAAAAGGGTCATGTTCACGATTTTGGTCAAATTTTATTTTCATGTTTTTAATTATTTACAGTGCTTAAGAAATGCATTTCTTATGATCAAATAAAATTTGAGTCATTCGTAGAGTTATAAGCAAGACTCAAGGCTCACAATTCTGTGTCATGTAAGCAAGGCGCGTGTCCTGCTTTTGTTTACATAGATTCAATTTACCAGTAAAAAATCTTTTTCGAGGCTATTTGTCTCCTTTTTTAAATTTATTTCAAGCATATATACACATTTCCTATAACAATTAACACATTCGTTTTAGGATTAAAACTGAAAGTCTTACTTCAACGTTCAAAATGTAAACAAATGCTTTGCATTTAATGTAATCTGAAGCATTGTAAATATAAAAATCGGAAAAATAATTTTCGACATAAATCGTGACCATGCCCCTTTTAACGCCCAAATGATTTTTTTAAAGGTGGATGCAAAAAGGGTCACTGGCTCTGGTGTAACTCTTTGGATATACTAGAGTATTTGGTATTTAAAGGTTTCATGTAATCTATTTTCAAAACATGAGCAAGTACATTGTATTGTGTTATGATAAAACAATGTCTGCATATCTCGTGCATTTGTTTCTACGATTAATAAGCTTAAGCTAGTCCCGTAGTATACATTGCGTGTTACCGACATCAAATATTCCCTGTCTGGAAAATGCTAATCAAAACCTTGATTTTGATCACCGGCTTTACTTTTGTTGCGTATTTTTGGACAAAAAAGCCTTGTCAGTCAGTTTTAGTCAATTTATTAAAACTACATAAACCTTTTTGAATATTTATTTACTAATAATCGTTATTTTTTAAAGTTTATTGCATTTTATCTTTTGATGATAATTTTCAAAAACTTATATTATCATGAGTCTGGCTGTTAAATGTTTTAATTATTAGTATACATTTTAGTGAAATTTGGACGTTGTTTTTACTGTTTCAATACTTACCATAGCACGATGTTGTCTTTAAAATACACTTTTGATGATGTATAAGTTTCTGTCTTAACCTTCCAGAAGTACCGTCCAGGCGTGTTCCTTATATTACTATAGAACAAATTGTCTGAAAAAGATTCCAATGTATTCATGTATTTAGAATAATTTTGACGAACTCGCGTAAAAAAAATCAATAGTTCTCTTATATAATAATAGAAGCCTTAGTAGGTTAATTGCATGTAACGCTCTGTGGTCAATGTTTTAAAAGGACTGACAAAAGACTGAATTCGTGTGGTGTAATTCGTGTGGTGTTCATTAACAAGATAAACCGATACAGTCAACCTAATGATAATAAGTCAAAATATATGATACAAAAGTTAGATGAATTAACTACATGAACCTTTAGATTACTTCAGACAACGTATACCGTGGGTTTAAACCAGGATAAAAATTTAATTCTGACTAAACCTTTTCTATGATTGGAACAGAAATGATTTATAAACAGTATTAACCAAATAGAAACAAACACAATACTTATTTTTAATTTAAGATATAATTTTCCTCGAGCTATCATTGAACAAGTTTCGTCACTTGGTATAAAACGCCGTTTCAAACGCTGTTCTAAACAAAGTCCAATCTCTTTATTCTGAGCTTATATACTCCCGGACTATGTGATATGGTCTAATGAATCACAATGTCAACTCGCAGTAATTTAGGGTCCTGCAAATGAAATATAAACCGTACCTACAAGTACTCTTGCATTTCTCTCCTTGTTGAGATCTTCACCCCTCTGCGTCTAAAAGGGAAGACTACGTGTAACACTGTTACTCATCCCCAATGCAATTTGATAAAAAAAATAACATTTATAAAATGGTTTAATCAGAATGGGCAAGAAATATTCTTGATTATATCTAAGATTTGATAAGAATTTTTCCTTCGATATTTTTTATTTTCAAATGTAATTATAAGAAATTTGAAATGAAATGAATCATTTTTGGGGGCATTTTTCTTTCGTGAAACTTGAAATCCACGTAGAATTAACCTTTTATAGTACATGAAGACGTTTAATAGGGATTTAAGATAGTCGTCTGTCACTTCCAAAATTGAATTTTTTCTAAAAAAAAAAAAAGAAAAGAAAAAAAAAAAGATTCAGTTTTGAATTATAAAAACATGTTAAAATATTAGAAAGACCAGTTTCAGTTTCTCATCAATTTATTATAATTCTCCCCCGGTCTCTTGTTTAATATTTTGAAGTAGATATATATAATTACGTTTAAGGTCCTCAGTTCTAACGGTAGAAAATATATAGTCTTTGGAGACAAAGGGGGTAATAAGTTTTCACTCCAAAGACCTTAATCTTTCCATTGTATAATTATGTCAAAAGTGGTCAGGAATTTTCCTAGGAGGAGCTTAATACATGTCCATAGAAAACAATACATAGAAATAACGTCAAAGTTCAAACTGCAGATATGAAAAAAAAGAAAGAAAAAATCTTAAGTTTTCCGAAATCCAAATAATTAGGTGCAAAGGTGTTCAAAAAAGGTGAAACAAAGGGAGAAATAAAGTGTAATAATGGCGCCTGCTTTTGTTCGTATCAGGGTGAAAAAATATATATTGTACTACCTATTAATAAATGCACTATAATCCTTTATCAAATGTATGAGTAATCAATATCATCTCAGATATGTCAAATTATTGATACGAATGGTTCGCCATAAACATAACCAGAATGTCAAACGGGGGATGGGGGTCTACAATATTTAGTTGGTTTTCCGTATAGGTAATCTGGGAGGGGAAAGTCCACTATTTAGTCAGCTTTCCATGAGGGAAACTGCAACATAGCCATTTTCTCGGTTGAATAACTGGTATTTAGCATTTTTTTCGGGGGAAGGAAGATTGCTTAGGGGAAAATGCACTATATACAGACAGAGAGAGAGAGAGAGAGAGAGAGAGAGAGAGAGAGAGAGGGTAGATGTAACGCTTAGATAAGACGCATGGTCTACTATTTATGATGTTTATCAGTATGTACATACGGTATTTTGAACTTCCAGCAACTGTATTTTTGTTTGTTAGTTTTTGAAGGGTTTGTAAAATAAACGTTGCCCCCCCCCCCCCCCCAATATGACTTGTTTGATGACAATAAAGGTTGCTGTTTATGTAACATTTTAAAACAGTGTACGTATTATTACTTATTAGGGTAGTTACTGACTCACTACGAAAATATATTGGGTTGATCAATCTCATAGATGGCGAGGCGAACTCACTACGAAAATATATTGGGTTGATCAATCTCATAGATGGCGAGGCGAAGCCGAGCCTTCTATGAGATTGATCAACCCAATATATTTCCGTAGTGAGTCAGTAACTAACCTAATAAGTGTTTTGTTTTCCCGAGGACTATCAAGCGACATATTTATTCACAAATAGCGATGATCTACGCAAAGCCATGTACAAGATGCCTATCATCTCGTCCAATTTTACTTATTCAAACTCTTTAAAATTTTCAATCTCACCTTTCAAATACTCTTTAAAAATATTTGCTTCACCCATGTTTACTTTCAATGTTTTGTGCCTATTCGATTTTAAATGTTTTCTCCCTTTCCTCGGCAGAGATTTGAGCAAATTTTGACGCTGCCATTTTGTTCTACTCCAGACAAAACAATTTGACGTCAATATTTTAATGGTAACTATTCTAATTTTAAAGAATTTCAAAGGGCAACTACTCCAAATACTTTAAGAACTTACGGTATGCGGTTAATGTATTAAATACTATGAAATGTCGAAATGAGTAAGCGAAGCGTCGGCCATATTGCCTATTATTATTTCTCACCGAACAAATATAGAGATATATGAGGCAATCACGTGCTATGTTCAAACCAATGAAAGTGTGACATTTCAGTCCAAGGGAAAACAATTTACGTATAGCTGTTCGTATTTATTATATATGTTATTACAAAAATATGCATTATCACCACCACCAAAATACGAAACAGAAAAAAATGAAGAAAAAGTAAATGTAAATACTAGTTCAAAAGACAAAGACTTTAGATTCTTTTCCGGGTGGGGGTTGTTTGATGATGTTCTTTTAATTTTAACTCAAGTTTCATTTATAAAACTAATACTAAGGCCTTTACAAGTTTCTAATTATTTATACAGTCAAAATTTCCGATTTCAGAATGTTGATGTTTCTGCCAGAGTCAGGCTGTATTAATAATTTGACAGATTTCTATAAATGATCCATTGATGTGCTTATTACAGAATCTGAAACAGCTCTAAACTGTATATTTGGACTTTATTACACTAATCTATGTGTATTGAATTTATCGTAGTATTAATCAATGTTGATAATGGAATAACCCGACACCCCTTTCCAGTGGACTGTCCCATGTGTATTTAAGTGAGAAAAGCTGAGAGTCGGTGTCATTCCTTTTTGAGCAGTTGAAGGAGAAGGTAACAAAAATTATCTATTTTTATACTATATTAAACTTCTGGACCAACACAAATAGATTAGTGGCCCAGACAGAGCCGAAGCAGTTCTGTTTTGTGGTATTGTACATAATGGGTGTTTGTAAACCACTTTACCGACGGTTTTTCAGGGAGGGTAGCAAGTGTCAGGGCTGGGAGCCCGAATAGAGCCGACCTGTCCTTGGAACCTGTATTATTTTAGCAGAAGTTAGGTTTTCCTCCTTCATTGCCAATCGTTTGTTATTCGTGATCAACTGTTGGTTATATCCAAAGTAGGGACATTTTGATATTAAATATAAATCTAATCAGTGATTGAAAAAAATATTATGCCTTTTAATATTCACATTGACAAGCAAAGAAGCGACTGAACTCATTTACACATTAAATATGCATTCTTTGAATACTGTTAATTTTACGCTAATATTTGAGAAGTATTTTTCCAGATTTTGCTTTAATGTTGGCTGCAATGCATTTAAACATTAAACGTATAAGTGTCATACATTTTATGTTTAATTTTTTATTTAATCTCTATCCTCAGCTTCTTTCTTTTTCCTCTGTTTTTTCTCGTAAATTCCATTATGCGATAAAATATCGAAAACATTTGCTTTACTGTCGTTTTTATTAGCTCACCTGAGCTGAAAGCATTTTGTCCGTCGTCCATCTGTCCGTCTGTCTGTCCGTCTGTAAACTTTTTACATTTTGAACTTCTTCTCTAAAACCGCTTAACCAATTTCAACAAAATTTGGCACAAGGCATTCTTATGGGAGGGCAAATATAAATTGCAGAAATAAATGTTCGATCTGTATTCAAAGCGGAGAAAACCTTGAAACTGTAGAAAAGGGGGGGGGGGTGCATTTTTCAAAATCTTCTTCTCAAGAACTACTGAGTCCAATTCAACGTAGTTTAGCATAAATTATCCTTATGGGAAGGAAAATATAAATTGCAAAAATTAAGTGATAATTCTGTTTCAAATCTGAGTTATTACGAAAATAATAATGAAGGAAAGGCGTGTTTCAATCAGTATAATAGCTTCGGGGGGAAGGCAAGACTTGGCCTGGGCAAAACAAAAGATTGGCAGTTATTAATCTGCCAATCTTATTTAAATTTCAGGATATTTGATGGACCTGTATATTTGTATTCGCTGTAAATATTGCTGCAAAATAATGCGTATTTGGAATTGACGATTGCCGATCTGCCCCGGCTTTTATTTTGCCAAGGCCCGGGTTAGCATACCCATTTTACCAAGACTCGTATTCCATACTTCTAAACGAGCACTCAGTTTCTTTGTTTAAAGCAGCCATGACATTATACGAAAAAGGGTCGATCTGACTATGATGAATTTGCTTGTTGTGCAACAGTTCGCGTATGAAGGGACATTTTTGAAACATGCAAAATATATTGGTGCCGATTTTGTGGAGTAAATTGAGGCTATTTAAATGCGTTAACAGTTTTCACACATGACGTTGGTGTAAGCTTGTTCTGATTTTCGTTTCGTTTTCGTTATTTATGCTTTGTAACCTGGGAACTATCGTCTGTATTTCGTGATTTTTACGTATCAAATCAAACAGAGACTTCGATAAATGAAGCAAAATCTGATGTATAAAAAAAGTACTGAAATGCAATTCATTCTATCGGTAATTCGGCATTATCTTTTGTGCAATGGTAGATTTATGCAATAGGTTTAATTTGTTAAGATGCTCGGCATTTTCTCGAGTTAATTCAGTTTAAATAGAGTTTGATACCGCTGACGGAAATATGTAGGTATATATACATGTATATATATGATTCATTTCGAAAAAAAATTGTGTTATTTATTTGTTATAGTGCACGTTTCTTGTGTTTAAATGTTTACAATTTCTATTTACTAACCATATTTGAGTGTTAAGCTTCGAATTATAAGCAAGATACAGAGATTTGCTCACAATTCTATGTTTGTACACAGATCTTAAAAACTAAAGATTAAAAAAGTAAAAAAAATTGTAAATATTTTTAAAGAAAATTTTCAAAGTCTGTTTTTCCAGAAACCAACTTTAACAACTTATTGTATTGTAAACTTAACCTTTTTTCGTCATTATTACTCCTACTGTACACGTGATCCTTGACTGTGTTTTTTTACATTTGTATAAACTGATTTCGTACCTCAAATACCAGTGAACTGGTCTTGAGTGAATAAAAGAATTGAAAATCTTAGACCATTCTTTTTTTTCCATTTTAAATGCTGAATAGGAAATACCAAGTTAAAAATCTTAAGCTGAATGTAATAAACTCATGTGAACAAAATATGACTCAAACCTAGGTGAACTGTGAGCTCTGTATCTTGCTTATAATTATATGATTGACGCTGAAATTTTGGTTGAACATTAGAAATTCTATATAAATTAGAGTATGTTAAATACTTGTACAAACAAAATAAAAGAATGATATTCTGTATATACCTACTCTCTGGGGCCCCCTCTTTATACAATAAATAATGTGAAATCTACATCAATTTTGATAGTTTTTCAGACACGAGTATATATTAACAACATCTTTAAAACAGTTTCCATAGTTCTGACACATTTCTGTTGCGGGGATAAAGTAATTATTGCTATTCCTAAGAAAATATCACAGCGGAAAATTATCCTGGTTTGTACGCGAGGTAAATAACAGTCAATTAATTTATAATGGAGAAGACAAATTAAATTTTTGAATGTTTTTAATTTGAGGAAGTGAGCACATTGAGGTACAATTTTCTTTTTCACATATATACATGTAGGATTTTTTAAATAAAAAACAACAACTATTAATTTTTTTTTGAAAATACAATAACTAATAAGTAGTTGATGAAAAAAATGTACCTATATGCTCTCATAAATTTTGATCGCTTTACAAAGTGGGGGGGCGGGGGGGGGGGGGGGGGCAGAACGAAAATATAGGGAATTGGAAGTTAACAACTTAACAGTGTACCCCTACCAAATGTTTAGTTTTATATCTTGCGTGGGATTTTCTTATTCTTGTAAAAAATAGTATTTCATGAAGGTACAATGTCAAAGATTACGTGTATGCAAAAATAAGTGTAAAATTCGAATACTTTACAATATTTATTTTTTGTTATTCTACCGAGGGACCATATGGCACAATATCTTTTGAACGCCCATTGTTGCTTGGGTGAGCGATGTGGCCCCATGGGCCTCTTGTAAACTGTTTATGAACAACTTTACATAATTGCATAAGCACATTTATAATCCAAGTTTAACATGTATACCGGTAAGTACATAAACTATAATTTGCAAAATTGTTCCAACACATATAATCATTGTCTAAAAGCAAAACCAACTGGGATGTGCGAACGTTTGGTTCTCGACTCTCACATTTTAACAAAATTTACAGCTCTTTTAGAAAGTCAGTTTAGACTCGACTAAATGTTGGCGTAACTTAATTGTTACTAGTCGGACTTTAAGGTCTTTTTTGAGAAACGGTCCAATAGATTAAAGACCGGGGTTAACCTAGTTGAATATCCGCACGGACGGCAAATGGCAATTAAGCATATAAGGAAGTAGGCCACACCTGCATGTTCAATTAAATTTGTATTCATTTTCATGTCATATAATATTTCTAAGCTAAAAAAATTCCCATTACAGTCAAACAGATCACTAATTAGCGTAAACCCTACTCTAAAATATTTTTTTTAAAAATACTGAGGAGTTTCCTATATATCTGAATGTTTGCGTTGTCCCATAAAAGTTCATTGTTATATATTGAAAAAAAACATTTTCAGTTTGCTTACTTGATTTTACTACTTTTGCTCAGCTAAGTAACTCTTCTTTCCAAAATAAACTTGGTATTCTTCTAATCATTTCAAAAGTAAAATCCAATCCTCTTTTCCATAAATCTGATATTTCAATTTCTAAGTTTTTTCTAAAAGTTTTACTCATTTTGTATTAGAATTAATTAATCTTTTCATCAACGCTGGGTGATCAATCATTTCAGCTCTGCATTATACGTTATAATCTTGTGTTATTATAGTGTTTTTCTTTATTTTATGCATGTTGCATCCCCATAAAAAGTGGTACAAATCATTTTCCAATTTTTTTTTTACAAGTTTGTATCTGGAGTTGGTAGACTTTTTTTCCTTCAAGTATAGTTTAGCTCGGACATTTTTTTCAAGATTAATTAAAAATTTGATTCCGAGAAGGTCAAATGTTGTGTTGTTTCAGTCTAGCTTCCATCGGGTATGATGAAAAACATCTTTAGAAAAATTTTTGCTACCTATCCATACCATTTTTGTTTTTTGGAAATTAATTTTAAGACCAGATATATTTTCAGAGAAGTCTAATTCTCTTAGAATGCCATCAAGTGTTAGGGGAGAACCATCAGAAATAAGATATTTATCATCTGCATATTGGGACAGCTTATAGTTATATTCTACATCATCAATTTTAATACCTTTTATGTCTTTATTATTTCGAATTATTATTCCAAGAATTTCTGCACAGAGAAGAAAGAGATGGGGCGATATCTATAGGATCTCCTTGTCTGCAGCCTCCTTAAGGGTATATATAATCTGAGCTAAGTTTCTTCTGTAAAACACATGACTTTATTCCTTTATAAAATGTGTTAAACCATTTTTAGCTCACCTGAATGTTTACATTTTCACCTTTGACGGTGGATTTAGCTTGTTTTGATTTTCGTGTCGTTTTCATGAATTACGGTTTGTAACTTGGGGGAACTATCGCCTGTGTTTTGTAATTTTAACGTATTAATCAAATATAGATATCAGTAAATAAGACAGCTGACTGTTTACTTGCGGAAAATAAGATGCATTAACGGGTACGGTACATTATCAACTGGGTAGTTGTCAGTATTTCCTCTAGTCTATTCAGTTAAAACAGAGATTAATTTCGCTGATGGAAAAACAAAATGTACGTACTTGTAGCAGAGACATACATAATTATTAGGTCACCTGAGGTGAAATATAAAGAGAAAAGTATTTTAAAATATTCTTCTCAAAAATCATATGCCAGAAAAGCTGTAACTTGTGTGGACGCATCATCAGGTAGTGAAGATTCAAATTTGTCCAAACCATGATCCTCTGGGGTACGGTGGGGCCACAATGGGTGATCCAATTTTTAGGTAGAAATATATAGAGAAAATCATTAAAACTCTTCTTCTCAAAAACAAGTTAGCCAGGAAAGCAGTCACTTGTGTGGAAGCAACTTCAGGTAGTGTAGATTTAAATTGTTTTCAAATCATGATCCCCGGGGGTAGGGTGGGGCCACAGTGGGGGGTCGAAATTTTTACATAGGAATACATAGAGAAACATCTTCAAAAATCTTCTCAACAAAAACCAGTAGGCCAGAAAAGCTGTCACTTGTATGGAAGCATCTCCAGGTAGTGTAGATTCAAGGTTGTTCAAACCACGATTCCGGGGATACGGTGGAGCCACTGTGGATGGGTCGAAATTTTACATAGGAATACATAGCGAAAGGTCTTTTATAATTAAAAAATCTTCTCAAAAACCAATTGGCCAGAATAGCTGTAACTTGTGTGGAAGCATCTTAAGGTAGTGTTCATTCTAGTTTGTTCAAACCATGATTTCAGGGGGAAGGGTGGGGCCACCATGATTGTCGTATTTTACATAGAAATGTAAAGAGTAATATCTTCTTTTCGAAAATTAATTAAGTAAAAATGTGTAACTTGAGTGGAAGCATTTTCAGGTTGAGTAATATAGCTACATGTATAACAATGTTACATGAATAACAATCAAATACAAAAGGATGAGACTTTAATAAAGGGATGGCCAATTTTTACATAGAAAATAAATTTGATCGTTCTCTAAAATATATAGTATTACTAATATGCAAACATATTGTCTTTTAATTTGATATTTGTTGATTCTCAGTTGTTTAATTAGGCTGTGGCCCTAGATAATTCTTGGGCCACACAAGGGGTTCAAAGTTTGATGTAGGTTTATATTAATATGAACAGTTGTTTAAGGGGTTTTTTTGAGAATGGTAATGCTTAATTTTTTATATAACTATGAAATCATCTAGTTACAAAAGGGTCTCAACATAAGAACATGGGTAGAAACTTTTGAAAATCTTTTAATACAGAATCTGTTTTACTCTTTCATTGTCACAATATTTTGTATATGACTTCACGAAGCTGATCTTATTATGTCTAATGTTGCTCAGGGGAGCGATGTGGCCCATGGGCCTCTTGTTTAGCATTTTACCAAAGTTGAAAAAATCGTATGTTTGATAAATAAATTTCCAAGAAATTGTGTCAAAAGTCTTATAAATCTAGTAGCATTTGCAGTTCAGGAATTTGTTTATGATCTGTATATTGTATAATGTCATAGATTAGTCTTATATTTTCTATAAAAAAAATATTTAGTGGGCTTTTCTCCTTCTTTAATCCATTTAGCTCTGAATCATATACATTGTCCTTTTAATATACCACTCCTAAATTGCTCTCATTCATTCTGTTTCTCATTAAGTTCGGCAATTGTGTTTTGGGTTAGGTTTTGCTCGATTTCCGTTATTTCTTTTTCCAGTTTTAATTTTCTTTGATTTGTTTTTTCTTTTTGTAACTAGCATAAGAAATTGTCTTGCCCCTAATTTCCATGAGTAACGTGTCAAGAAATAATTGATCATTAATTGTAAGGCAGAGACGATACTTTCTTTTTTATATATTTGACATGAGTATTGACATATTATGTTATTTATTAGTTTTTTAAATGGTATTGATGTAATCTTTATCAGTTAGGAGTGAGTTATTAAATTTCTCAAAACCATTTCCTTTTATAAATTCATTTAATTTACATTAGAATAAAACGGGGGAATGATCAGAACGATAACTGTTTTCATGTTTAATACATGGTGACATAGTTTGTAAAGATTCCCAAATTAGGAAGAAGTCTAGCCTAGCTTGCATAACAGGGTTTTTTTCCCTCCAAGTGTATCTTTTCAGAAAGAGACAATGTTCTCGGAAGACATCTTTTAGGTTGAGTGTGTCAATTAACTTCAAGACTTCAGTTCTGGCTTTAGGATTATTAAGATTTTTATAATTCATAGAATCAAGATCTTTATCTAATATAAGATTGAAATCCCCTCCTAAAATAATGTGCTGTGAGGTAAAGATGTCTATAATTTTGCTCTTTAATTCTGAATAAATTGTGGTCTGTCATTATTGGGACCGTATATATTTATAAGTATGAATGGTATATCTTCAATTTCTGCATCTAGTATCAAGTAGTTTCCCGAGTCATCTTGAATGACATTTAAGGATTTAAATTAACAACAATTATTCACCAGATTAGCAACTCCTCTAGCATTTGATTTAAAAGAACTAAAAATTACTTTATACCCACATTGCATTTTAATTATATTTTCATTTTCTTTAGTAAATTAGGTATCTTGTAACATATAAATATTACAGTTCTTTGATTTAAGATTGTTATAAACATCCTTTTGCTTATTTATATCCCCCACGCCAATTTACCGTAATTTACCGTAGAGAAGGTAAACAAGTCAGAATGTTGACAAAGCTATACAAGTTCAAGTTCAGGCAAAGTATTGAGAAATGCTGTGAGTGTTGTTAATATATATTATGATATTGAATGAGTTTAATTCCACAAAATTTGCCCCATCTTGTTAGTGTTATTCACTATATTACGTATTGAAGTTTGATGGAGACTTGTATCTAGTCTATAAACCGCTATTTTCTGTCCCGATATATCTAAGCAGCTCATTTGGACGATTTTTAATCAAAATATACAAACCTGTGATAGAAGTGCAATTAAAATAGATGAAGGAGTAATTTTCCAAGATAATTTCATTCACAGATTATCATATTTTACTCGAAAAAATCCACAAAAACGAGAACTGATTTCTTACAAAGATTTAATTCATAATGGGGTATGATGTCCTACGGACCCAGTTTGACCTGAACGTAGCCTGGTCACGGTACGATTATTCTTTCTATGTTGAAATAATTCAGAATTCACTAGGAATGCCTTGTGCAATTTTTCATCGTTATTATCTGAGTCTGTTGCAATAGACATCGCATTTCTGTACGTGTATATTTCACTGGCCATCTATAAACCACTCTGCAGATGTTAAGGTTAGATTTCTATAAGCATTAATTTTGACTGTTTGAATTTCTGCAAACAAATAATTGTAAAAGTGAGTAATTGCACACCTTTTCAATGTGATTCGCATTTAAGGTGTAATATCCCTCTGCTATTAATTTTGTCATAAATTTGTTCAAAAAAATTTATATTGATTTTCATCAAAGTCAATATCAATCGATTCATATGAAACAAATTTTAAGTGATGAAGCGCTGCTAGATTTTTCAAAAATTGATAAAATGTATAATCATGATATAAAGAAAACTAGGCATAGTGATTAGAAAAAACAAACTTTTACCATCGCAGCATAAAATTAAAAATCCAAAATGTACTATAGTATATGAAAATAATATATAGTTATATACATTTTCAATTCTTATTACAAAACATATTGAAGCGCTGCATTTTAGTTCAGAATAGCACTTTGTTGTATAGGTTTGCAACAACATTTGCTGCAACCAGCAAGAGTTATCTTTCTTTATCATAGACTAATGAAGGTTTTACATACATACAGTTCAAGAAAAATTGCCGCAGTTTCTTAAATTTTAGAAAAGGTTATCTTTTTTAAATTTGGATAAGATAATAGTAAATGGATATATATTTAAGAAATCCTAAAAATGTAAACGAGAGCATTTTGTTATGTAACACAAAAAGGGGATCAAGTTAATAATCTTCCAGTAATTTGTATGATATCAATACAGGGATATACTTTCTTGAATCAAATGAGCTGAGATATTAGGGTTTTTTTCAATTTGTTTTCCCATATCTGCTCCCTCAGATCAGAAAAGCTTTATTCAATTTTAAACATTTGAAATGTTATAATTTTTATTAAACGATTTCAACTAAGTCTAGAATTTGTAATTGTCTTGGTCACATTTTCCCTAATTGTAATTCATTCAGCTCTGTGAACGAGCTATAGATAGAGAAATAAAAATATTCAATCAAAATATTCTCTGGCCTAAAACATCAAACATGTACCGAACATGTACTGAACAAGTACATAAAATTTAGTTATATTTAAAAAAAGAATGAATCCATCGGGAGGGGAGAGGGGAGAAGGGGAGGAATAGTCATGTAGATATTGCCTCATAAATACTTTATCATTATGATACATTTCTTGTAATATTTTGTAAAAGTTTTCTTTTCGTCCCCCCCCCTGCTTCAAAAGAGCCATGGGGTTCAGTTCTAATTTTCTTTTTCTATCTTTGAATTTAAATAAGTGTATCGCCTTCCAACATAAATTGGGACCATGCACCACCTCCCTTGTTGTTACATGCATTAATAATTAGCAGTTTATCTCCTCTTGGAAAAAATTAAAGTGTGTACCTTTTCTTAAAATTATAATAAAGTTGTAAAGGAAAAAATGAGGTGTTAGGTTACCCTTTCCCCCGGGGATCTCAACCTGCGAAAACCGCATATAAATATAAACTATAAAAAAGTTATCCCAAATATTAATATAGATATCATAATTTATTTTGTGGGATTGTTATTTGGGATGTTGTTTAATCATAACCCATCATTAGAAGACCTGCAGGCATGTTCACGCAGCTATCTTAGGACTATCGCGTGTCCTAAGTACGTCTTAGGATATGTCTTTGTCTTAAGTCTGTTTCTCAAAGCTCTCCTACATTTAGGAACCGCCATAACTTTGTCCTAACTTTAAGACATCGCCTACCTTGTCCTAAGACCATCCTAAAGCTATAAAATCACGTTTTTAGGTATATGGGGATGTTGTGAAGCCTTTTCTAAGACCGGTAGAATAAGGCAATATTTTCCACAGTTCCAGCATTTTCGACAGACGCCAAATTCCTAATCCGGGGGGGGGGGGGCATAGTCAATTATTCTATCATGTATGTTCATTTTAACAAAATGATGTGGAGGGGGGGGGGGGGGGGGACTTTCACCACTTCTCCGTTGCTACATGCCTGCCTTGGAGCTGACAAATTAAGATTTTTTTTTTTGCAAATACTATCTCTGTTTGACGAATGAAAGTTATTCACTTATTTTTTTTATCTACATTGTACAGTAAATGAGTTACATTCATTGTTTTGATTATAATAATTTTGGATAACAATTATTTAAATGTCCTTTGCTATAAAAAGTAAATTTACATCGGGTTACATATACCATGTATGATCATTCCTAATTTTTATCACTTTAGTCTGAAAAAAATAATCTTAAAAACATTTGTAATGTTGAATGAACTGTATTTATATATTTTCGAAATATATTACAACTCATTTCTTATTTAACATGTTCGTGTATTCTATATATTGCAGAACAGTTATTTGAATTGTTGGGGGCTTGTAATATTTTTATTTTGTTTTTCTTTAAATGACCCCCATTTAAAGAAAAACAAACTAAATTGTTATTGTTAACTGATATATATTTAGGTAAATGTAAAATTATTAAAATGCATACATTAAAATAACTGGTTTTTAGGCCTTTTGTGTTAACTACCGAGACGTACAATTTTCTCTGGCAAAATGTTTAATGATTCATCCCTACACAAGTCTCTCAAATTCGATCTGAATGAATAATTGTGAAATATAAGAATGGTTGTAGAAGGTTAGGATATCCTAACTTAAGATGTTCCTAAGTAAACGTCGAGCTACATCTTAAGACGTGTCCTAAGTTGATCTTAGGATGTTCTTAACTTTTTTCCTAAGTCATATCTTAGGAACACACTTAGGTCATATCTTAGGAAAGTTTCGTGAACATGCCTTCTGGTCTCAGAATTATGAAGCAGTTTAATAAAAGAGTCAAAATGTTTTCACTCTCTTATTGTCTTGTGATTAAAAAATATTAACAAAATGAAATGCTACTAAATGTGTCTCTATATTATATTACGATGATATTATGCTGACATTTACAAATTTTAAGCGTAATTTATGATATGGTATATTTTTACTAACGATTTTTCAGGCTTAATATTGGGTCCCTCCACCCCTCAAACAATAAAAGTTCAATCCTTTACACTATACTGTCGGACAAAAATAATTACCAAATCTACCTTATTCTATGATCATTTCATGTGATGGACATTCATTGGCAATGGGTTCCACACCACTTCCACATTTTAAAAAATCGTCTGTTTAATTCAACAAATATATGTTCAATAATTTTTTTTTCCATGGAGGTGATCTTTTTGGTTTTGTTTGTTTGCTTGTTTTTTTTTTTTTTTTTGATTTTTTTTTTTGGTTTTCTTTTGTTTTTGTTTTTTTTTTGGGGGGGGAGGGGGTTTTGAAATTTGGTCCTACTTCCTGAATTAAAAGATCACTAGTTCTACTATAAAAAATGAAAAGATCAATACATGTATCACTATGTTTATCGAATTAGCAGAGAGAGAGAGAGAGAGAGAGAGAGAGAGAGAGAGAGAGAGAGATTGTCAATCTGTAGCAAACAATATGTAAAATTACACACCAAAAGAGGCTTTAAGTACTTTGAATTTTGTAGGTTTTCCCCTGTAATTATTCATTCGTGTATCTAATGGGTACGTACTCTGCCTGTCTTAATGTGTAGCACTGGCAAATAATGGGGTGTTGGGGTATGTAAGCTTGCTTACTTTTTCTTTCATTAATAGTGAGATATATAAGATTTTCAAAAAATAGTTAAGTCCACTTCAGCTTACATATATATTCAAATTCCCATTTGCCCATGATTTCTCGTGTTTTAATGGCATTGATTTAAACAAAAAACCTGAAATGTGTTGAAGCAACCCTTCCGTTCAGTAAAATATTGTTTTGCTCGCGAATAAATATTTTTCCCATAATATAGATGTGACAATGTAAAGCTAACGCTAAACTACAGATTCTGGAGAGTTTTAAAAGTAGAAAAATGTCCAACTTTAAGACAATATATTTGCAATATTATCGAGAGTCCAAAGACAGATTTTTGAAATATTGTAAATATAAATGTCCTTTTATAACTAGAAACAGATTTTAATTAGTGAATTTAAAGTGCCACTTTCTGACTTTTAAGCTTTTAAAAAATGTATATTTTTACAATTTTACAAAAAGATGGAAACATGCCAGATTCGCGACCTATCTGCATTTAACAGAAAGAATATTTGGGAATTCTCACAAAATGATTTACACAAGTGTATCTTGTTAGTGTTAACTCTAAACGACTTTTTGAATTTATGATTAAACTAAACTCAGAATTCTTAACAATAATTTGGTGAATTATGCAAAATTTTATTCTTAAAAGGGTCAAAATGCTATTTTTAGTAACAGTGCTGCAGAACCAAGTTTAGACTGACCACATCAAAAAAATATTCTGGCAAATTAATTTATATAGATGCACACTGTTACACACAAAATATGAAGTTGATCAGAGAAGCTTGCTCCCACCACCGTTTGCATGGTTTTCTCGTGGGAAAAATTTCATGATCGGGACAAACGGAGAAAAATCTGTGGACAATTCGATATTCAATCAATAGTCCAGAGCAGTTCAATCAAGTCTTTCAATAGCGCTCGTCCTGCTCCAAATTCGCCACCATCATCGGAACCCTCGTGAGTGGAACTCGGTAAGCATATATGTTATGACTCGCACTTGAAATGGTATTGCTGCACATCACTTCCACAATAGATTTTCTGACCTGCTTGAAGGACTCGACAGATAATGCATGGCCAAAAAACCGGTTTCCATTGTCCTCGACATACTTACAAGGGTTTACCGTTGTGTTCACCCCGTCGTCGGTAATGATCTCGTCGGCAGTAGGTCGTGAACCAAGTTTGTCTCTATAGACAGAATAGAGACAGAATTTTAATAATGAAACGGCGTGCATAGTTCCTCTCCCTGATTAATAAGCACCTAAAAATTTATGTACCTCGAAATTGATCATTGAAAAAAACATCCCTTTTGTCTTTTTAGACGGTGGCTATAAATAGCCACATTCTATTGCTACAGTCCTGACCGGAAGAGTATTTCTCACGGGGACCCTAGCGGATAAGAAACGATAACTCTGTTAGGTACATGTATGCAGTGTTACAGGCAATGTTTTATCTACGTGACGATTTCAGTATGAGAATTAATTTTCATTTTATCAGATATTTTAAGCAATAGAGTTGCTAATTATTTTGTACATACATTTAAATAATGTATGATGTAAACAATTGTCAGAAACACACTATTCAAACTGGTTTGCCATTTCATATTTCAGCAATTATGCTTCATCGATAAATTCAGTAATTTTCAACGCATAAGTTTTAGTTGAGGCAGTATATTTATTTTGTTGTAGCTTATTCCAAAGAATTCACAACAGATACTGACAATGAATATCACATAAATTACATTTTATTGAACTTCAACCGATCGATGGTACACTTTCTTTTACAAGTGTGCATGTGTTTTCAAACACACAAAAAACGTTCAATTTACAATACAAATGTGTTTAATTTTGGACTGACCTGTGATTTACAATGTACCTTATTTTGTACCTCACTCAGTCTGTAGAAACATTAATTTCATTACAGGCACCTCAATATTCATCAGACAATATTTACTGCTGATGTTGACGCTTTACTTGCTGCTGACTTTCTCTCAAACACGCTAATCGATGTCGGATTGTAAAATTCACGTGCAAATCGAGTCGCCATTTTACATGTATATAAACTACATTTTACGATGTTTCAAAGATTTTCAGTTCAGATTTTTTTTACAGCTGTAAAACGTCTTATGGATTTCACGGCGTGTCAGCTTGTGTATCTCTAATTTGCAGCAAACGCTAGCTTTTTTGTGAGAAAAAAGAATCGGTTCAACTCATGCGATATTCCATATACATTTATGGTACATTGTGAACGATAATGTAAGATATAATAATTTTGTTACCTAAACAGTTTCTGTCGAATTTTTTCACAATGAACAGAATAACGCAATTCGATGAGCGAAGTACAAATAGTGACTTTAATTCATATGCGCCCGTCCCTGCTAAATGCATTAGAGAATCCTTTCTTTGATTTTGGGGGCATTTTTTTCACGAACAGATAACATTATTTACATATGTACGTAAACATCGCCCCGTTTGTTCTCAAATAATTTTCAATTCGCGAATACAACTCTATTATGAACTTTCTTCGACATTTGTTTCCAAGTGTTAGCATCATTTTGTCAACATGCATTTACAAATAGGCGGGCCTTTAGGCTGTTTAAAATTAATTCTACGTTTAACGTAACCCGCGCGCGTAGGTTTCGGCGAAATCGTCGTTTTGAAATAACAAACCAATCCGGATTTGAAAAAGTCGTTCCGGTTTGGGTTTTCATTTAGCGACTGAATTCTACATCCTGTATGAGAGAAAAACATGCTCAAAGACAGCATTGAGGTATTCAGTTTTCACAATACGAAGAACATGAGAGTCTACGCCACTAGCAAAGTAAAAAAACCAACAATAATGGATCAGACAAACACATGATCGAAGTTGGCAGTAAAAATCTTATTCGAGATTGTTTAATGTCGGTTGTCAAGTCACAGAGCCTGAACCATGCTGAACCAACTTCCGCCCAAAAAGGCAAAAACGAGGTTTGTTGTATATATTTATTTATAAGTGATCCATCAACAGGTGAAATGACTATCCATCTTATTTAACAAAAACTCAGAAGGTGTACGGTTAAATTATTTTTGCATTTTTTTTTTAGAAGGGGAAAGCTTAAGCAATTTCTTACCACCGCTTTACTGAAAAGATATAAAAAGAGTTAAAAAAATTATACCTTTCTCCATAGACTTCAATATTAGCTCCAAGATGTGATAAATTTTTTCCTTTTTAATTTTTGTTCAATTTCAAAGATGAATGATCCAATAAAATCATACAAAGATTTCAGTGTTCGAACTACCAATATTTGGTTTTAAATATATGATAATTGTGGATGTATATACCTTGAAGTGAAGCAATGCATTAAGTCAGCATAATATACTGATTTAGATAAGAGTTTTGACACGATAATGACTGCAAATCCCTTTCATTTGAAATGTATCTACATTTTTAATAACATGTTCAGGAATAATAATTCATTCTTTCACAATTTATAATAGGAAGAAACAAACAGGAGGCCCAACTAAAGTGGAAGAATGGAGAGAAGTGGAATACACTTGTAGGGTGGCAGTTATTTCAAGAACCCTGTGTTGAGTTCTTAGAAGTAGGTACAGTGAATCTTACAACACAACTCTGATAAGTTAAATTTTAAAATGTGTCATTGTGAAAATGTATGAAATAATATCATTATTTTGATTGTAGATAATCTGTGAATCACATGTGTTGTGCAACATTTTCCCTGAAAAGAAAAAGTTTTCCCTTTGGTTACTATGTTGATGTAAATCCACTGGATGTACCACTTGATGTGCTTGCAAGTCACTCCACTTCTCGTCCAGTATACATGATGTACCCACAGAAAGGATATAAACATAAATTACACAAAAGTATATGCTTTGAAAATGCAAAAATTAATATGGACTGAATCTTACCATATGTATTATATGACAGTGATGATGTATTGATAACTGAATGGTTGACTTTCAATAAATACACACCTGTTTGAAATTGTTGTTTGTTTATTTTTTTCCTCCCTCCCTCGTAGGTTTTAAATTTTCATGTTACGTTAAACATAGAATTAATTTTAAACAGCCTTATAAATGCCCCAGTTTGTTGCGACTCGCAATTGAAATACACACCGGTTAGAAAGTGTCATCACTTAACGCAATGCTACATCGGCCGCAGCGTATACATCCATGCTATATTTGCGATGAATAATGAAACATGAAGGCAAAAAAATGTGCTTCATTGATGACTGTAGAATTCTGCTGAGCTACAGAACTATAGCTTTCCGAAAATATTGCCGGGAATTGCGAACCCTAGATCTACATGTATTGTCTAGTACATGCAAAGAATAAAATCAAAAATGGTGGGTGAATAAGGCGTGTAAAATGCCCATATGAGGAATGATTAGTTACGGCAAAATTAAAATATTATTAAATCTGAAACTTTTTTAAAAAATAATTAAAAACAATGTATATTTAACGTAACATCGGGTTGTAACCTTTAAATATTTTAAATACTTGCAATGTATTGATTTAAACTGGCGTATGCGTGTCAAAACCTCCAAATAGTGTGATTTTTATAACTTCAAAGCCTTTTCTTTCATAGACTGGGTCTGAGCTTCTTATTTTTTGTCACAGTCTAAATGTGGTTTAATGGAATTAAAACTGATTTTACTCAACAAAAATGTGGAGAGATGACCCACTATAGTTAAAGAATGTCATTTTGTAGCTCAACAATTGAACGTTTTAGAAAAATAATACAAGTCCGTAAATTCGTGGCTACATGTAATGTCTCATATAGTACTTAAAAAACTCACTTTGTTGTGAATGAAATGGCTTATTGGTTAGAGCACCAGACATTAGGAAACTTTATAGAACTTGGGTTTTTAGGTTGTGGGTTCGACACTATAACTTAAAGATCTATTTTTTTCTTATCGTATTTTTGAAATATTTCAGACTGAATATAGTTAGAAAATACCATGTTGTAAACTTCTATTATAACATATCAAATATATTTAATTGAAAAAATGCTAAATTTGAAATTGTATTTTATGACTAAACCAATTTGGCAGTTGCGCCATCTTATTCCCCATCTTCTTTATTTAAAACAGCTGTACGGTCAGAAAAACGTGCGTTCAACTTGAATTTTGTTTGTTTTGGTGTTTTTAAAAACTTATTTTGTATAATTAATCAATATTTGTTGTACGTTTACTAGAAAAGTTTAATGTAGCAAGTAATTTATGCGTGTTAAAGATTAAGTGCACTGAGAAGCAATAAAATATACATGTCACTTTCCCGAATTCATTCAAAAGATTTGAATAAATCTATAGCTAAATACAACTGAACAAATGTTTAAAACGTTTGATTAATGAAACTGCCGCAACTGAATATTGTATGATATTTTTTTTCTTCAAATTTTCATTCACTTTCGTTGTGAGCAAATGGAAATAATCCACTAAAGTGGGAGATAAAATATTGATTGACTCTTCTGTTTCATGATGACGTGCATTCCAAAAGCAATACCAGTTTTATCAAACAGGTTCTTGTAAACCCATTCCGTTTTCTTTACACCTTTAACTGAATATAAGGACAAAAGCAAGTGCGATGGTCCACAAGACTGCAACTTTTTCCCCGTGAAGAAATTGAGGGAAAATGCTGTCGAGAGGGACAATAAACATACTACATGTATGCCCAAATAGTTAGTAAAAACCTTATAAGTATTTTATCATACCAAAGCTTTATTTGTTCTCGTTTCTTGAGAAATCTACAATGTATATAAAGCACAATAGTCCAATCCACACTTTTCAAAAGTTGTTCTCCTTTGCGGAGTCAACCAAACGGTCAAAAGGGAAAAAACCAAAATTCCCCTTCTTCAAACAATCAAATATTTGGGCGAACTGTAATGAAATCGCTTTGGATGCGAAAGATGACGGCTAAGAGACACAGCATTTGTAAGGTGTGGATTGAGATCACAGCTACGATTTCCACAGAATTAACCATGTAGGAAACTCACGACCAGTTGTGCGAGTAAGCGTTAAGTATTAGTACATGTATGAGATACTGGCTGTGGATTTTTGACAACAATTATTATCATACATCACTCATTGTTACATGTGATTAGCCACTTTCAAACGACGCCACCGTCTAACAGTACTTTCAGTACTTTGATTTATTTTATTTAGTGCTTTGTTAAAAAACATCATTTTATCACACACGTGCAATTATGCCCCCCCCCCCCCCCCCCCCACCGAAGGAGATGGGGTATACTGGTTATAAGGGTAAATTTTCTGCACAGCCTTGCAATTTCTGTCATTAGTTTCATAATCAAAGTTCTATCATCCAATAGTATAAAATGCGGGTCTATAAAACTAATTCGTGTTTTTACAATTGTTTGTTAAATAAAGTATTTTTTGCATTCTAAAATTCTTTTTTAAACAAATAAAATGTGATATTCATCTCGCATGTATTTTTCACATGTATTTATACAGTGGCTACAAGCTTATATTTAATATGAAAATTATTCCCAGTACTACTGAAATGATAATTTCAACTAGAGCAGAGCTCGTGACAAAGCCACGAGTAGGTCTTCCGTTGTTGCTGCGAGATGAAAATTTATGTGATTTGGTGTCAAACGATTATAATGACTAATGACTAAAATTTCACTTCTGCTTTTGTTATAAAAACGTACTGTGATTGAAAGCCTGTATAAAGACAGGAAGAAAATGTTTTAGGAAAACTATTTGTCGAACACAGTTTGTATAATTGTTTTGAAAACTCTTTAAGGCCATGTCACACAAAGTTGCGTTCCCAGTGCGTGTTCACGGCGTTGTAAAATTAATGGAATCGCCGTAGGATCGCAAGAAAAATTCAGAAAGGCGTTTTTACAGAGCTCCCAACTACGTTTCCACAGAGTTCTACTTGGCGATTGACTGCCCTCTCGCTGGGTATCCGCCGAGCGCTCATGACGTGCTAGGAGTTTTTACCGCGCATCCACAGCGTGCTCTGCGCGCTGACTGCGTGCACATGCGCTGTTGGAGACTTTACGGCGCTGTCATGGCGACCTTACTCCACTTCTACGGCGTGTTTATCGGAACGCAGAGCCACGACGCGTACTTTGTGCATGTTCAAAGTACGCGCCGTCGCATGGCGTTCTAAAATGTTCTAGGCTAGGATATCCCACCGCGGCGAACGAAGATGCCGTTGAGTTGTTACGGCGCTGTAGAAGACTCTAGTTCGTTTACCATGGCGTTTTACATTATTCAATTACGCAGCGGGATCGCTGTGAGGACGCAGCTCCAGTGTGACAGGAGTTTAATCAATGAGAAGTTTAATGGCGAGTTATATTTTTCAGGGTAGCATGGATTGTTATATATTACATGTACTCATGATTCATGTAAGGAAATGTAAGTAAAAACGTGCATAAAAAACACGTAACTTCAGTAAAACAATCTTTCTAATTTTTTTAAGACTATGTGCAAGTTTGAATTTGTTTCGTGCTGTCAAAATTTGGTAAATAGCCAAAATTGATGGCATCTATAAAAATTTATTCAGGGCTGATATTATTTGATAATACGAGTAGACTTGAACATTTAAAATAATAATCAGCTATCTAAGATCATCGGGAGAATTTATGCATAAGAGAGCGTCTAAATTTTACTCCTGATATACAGACACCGCTATGTAACGTAAAATTTAATAACATTATTTACAGAAATGAATATTACTTCTCCCTACGATGCAATAATATTCAAAATCCCTATTTTTAAGTCAGTTTTTTCTCCTTTATCGGATCAACAGTTATTCTCTCGGAGAAAGTTTACGTATGTATTTTTTTTTTAAAAAGGGAGAAACTTCAATAAAAATAAGCGGAAAATAATGTTGTTACGATTTTTATTTTCAGTTAATTTAATTAAATGTGACAAAGGCGCATATTCGGTCGGATTTTTGGTAACATGTACATGAAGTAAATTTGATGCAAGTTCCATGTTGGTTTTTTGTTTTTTTTTGGTTTTTATTTTTTTGGCTTTTCTCTGCTTTATCATAAAGATATATAAAAAAAAACTACGTACATGTCACAAGCAATATTTGCCTTCTCTATTTATCGTGTATTTTAATAGATTGGGTAATCATTGTCAGGGGCGGATACAGGATTTGTAGTTGGGGGGGGGGCGTGGATAAAATTATTGAGGCAGGGGATCTGGGGGCCGCCTTGATGCCCCCCGTGGGTCCCGGGCAAAGCCCTGGTGGGGGCCCAGGGGGCGAAGCTCCCGGAAGCTCCTGGGTTTTCGTGTATTTTGAAGGTAAAACCAGGCTCAAAATAGTGGTATTTTTTCAGTTATGTACACTTTACACAAAAGCCTATTACATATATATAACAATTTGACACATATTGTTACTTATACCTAATACATGTATTGGATTAAAAACAAAAAAATTTGGGCATTTATGAACTCCCAAAATTAACTAGGTTATCAAAGGTACAACATTGTAATGACGTTACGGTATCCGACCCCCTATTAGCTGTTAGAAATATCTGATGCATCAAATCTTCAATATTCTTATATTAAAATAGTCTATTTACCTAGAAAAAAATTCAAAAAATATACAGTTATTCCGAAATTTCTGCTTGCGTCGCAATATGGAAATGACAGCGCAGTCTAGACTTGAAACAAAACAAATTATCTACAGTCATGCATACTTTGAAAATTTTAGGGGGGGGGGGGGCGTGCGCCCTCCACGCCCCCCTTAAATCCGCCAGTGATTGTTGACCTAAAATTAGTATTCCACTGGCTGTAGCTAACCTTGTAAGTAAATTAAGTTGCATGACATCCTCATACAACACAATTTCAATAAAACTTTTTTTTAAAAATCAATTTTCATATAATTAGCAATAAAGAAAATCCCCAAGAACACATGTCCATCTCACTGAAGTGTAACTTTGAGAAGCGCATATATTTTTTGGAGGCAGATATGTCGCTATATTATAGTCTGTAAGTCAAGTAAACCAATCTGTCCTAACTTGCAATACTTTGATGATTTCTATGGCGACCACCTGCATAGCATAATGTAGTCGTATTTCATAACATCTTATCCCAAGAAAACATTACATTTGACTTAAAACTTTTAATAATAATATATTATATTATTCTGTTCATAACTATATATTTGCATTTCCATTGTTCTTTCCCACTGTAAGCCCATACGAAGGAGTTGCAATTATTTCTCTATAATCGCAATTGCTCTGTCAGTATACTATGACGTCATAAAGGTGTAACGTTATATATACTTTTCCATGACGTTATAGATTTAAACCACTATACGATACATGATGTGTTTTTCTCCAACTCCATAAAATTGATGTATTTAATATTAAAACCTGTCTTATAATAATATTTTAAAAGAATTACTGTTATAAAACATCATTGATTCTGTTAATAAATCTATGTGAATTAAAAAGATACATTACAGTCTGAATGATTAATTTTGATGCAATAGCTAAAAGTTAAGGTCTAGGCTAATACAGGGTATTTGCGAGTGGTAAAATGCAAATATAAGTAATAAACAACGATTATTTAGTGTACATGGCGTTATGAATAGCAACTGATCTGCTGGCATATTTTCCATGATGCGCTAGCGCGCATCATGGAATATGCCAGCAGAGCAATTGCTATCCATAACGCCATGTTCACTAAATAACGTTGTTTATTTCTTAAATATAATAGAAGTTTAGCGTGTTCGACATGTTAATTTATTATAGCCACGTTCTCAGATTACGATCCCGCACCTTTAATGTGAAAATGAAAGTCTTGTTGTTTGAAAATTGACCACTTTGAAGAAAGCACCATTCGAACTGTTGATTAATTTCATAACAATTGATGATCTGCAGCCATAAATAAGCTGGGGCTATATATGTTCTGAGCTGTTTGCGCTGTTCAAAGTGACACAAGATTTTCGGTAGCACGTGGCGATTGAATTTACGCAATAAAGAAAGTTGAAATTTACAAAGACTGACCGAATAAAAAAACGGGTGGGAAAGAGAAACACGCTCAGGAGAAAATGTTACACATAAGAAGTCACTATCAAATGATTTTCGACAGATCTGGAATTTAAAAAAAAAAAGCACTTGGCAGCGGGGCGATGGGAGGGCAACACAGAAATAAGTTCGTTTTCACAATGAAACTAACGACCATGTAGAAACACTACAGAAGTTATTAATATGTGACCGATAGAATCTAAAGAAACTTGTTTCAAAACTCATGTGAATATTCTTTAAAATAATCAATGTTTATGGTTTCAAATACGCAAACCATAAACATGATAAAGCACTTTCAATAAAGACGAATACAAGTTGCATGAATTTAATGCTGCATTATGACGCCAGGCGGCAGTGTGCGCGCTACAATCGCTGCTCCCCGAAAAAAAACCAACGTAGCTAGCTAAATGTGGGATGTTTCGCACAATGACATTTCGCTCCAATGTTTATATGTTCAGATCAAGAAATGGAGGGGAGGTTAATGTACTAAGGGATAATTTATAATTTTGTTTGCCGGGGAGGGGGGGGGGGGGGGGGGGGGTAGGTCGAGTTCTACTTTCAGTAGGTTTACTTCATATGTGAATTTAAAAAAGTTTGAATATTCAAGGGTGGTGGGGTGACTGGACCCCCCTCCTAAAATAAAATAAAATTCTAAGTCTGCGCATCAGTTATATTTATGAGACGATATAATCTTACAGTTCTCATAATTAGCACCCGTATCATAATTTTCATCATCGCAAGCTTGATATGGAAGTCGGTCAATTCAACTATTCATTTAATCAAGACGACATGTATGAGGTTCATGTCTCTAAGTTACATGTATCATAGCCTAAACACCTTCAAATCTAAACATGGACATTCAGTTTATATTAAAATAAACAAACCTACAATAAGCATGGTTGTGAGTGATACATACACATTTTTATCACTTCAAAAATCTGTGTAAATAAGAAGCATACATTATTAATGTATTGTATTTTGGAAGAAAAAAAATATTTTATTTAGAACTTTATATAAGAATTTTTATTTAGATTTGATTTAGATTTTAAACCAAAACGCATAAACAGTCATATCACATACCGTATTTTAATCTCTCTGTCTGGTTTGTTTTCGTTTACTCATTGTGTAATTAATTCACTGATAATTTAGATTCGTTAATTTTACCGCGTTTACTTTTGCGACTCCACCGTTCTGTGCCGAATCGCAAGAATATAAAATCGCGTGCACCAAACTTAGTTTTCATATCACAAGTTCAAAACTTTTAGAAAATAAAATAAGTGAGATTTTAAAACCTGCAGTTTTATGTTTTTTAACCCGGAATTTCACGCGGATATTAATTCATCGCATTTTATCAGGGATACACAGTACTGTAACCTAACGAGAGGTACATAGTGATTCATGCAAGTGATAATTTTCACACGTACTGGAGTACAAGAAAAGCTACTTCTAAGTATTTCGTACCCCAGTCCTTTTATTGTTTTTCAAAAACATCTTTAAATTTGGTTTAAATTTATTTCTATTTCATCTACATATTCCGCGGGTACCTGTGGACAGAACCGTGCATCACCCCACCTCTTTTCACCTCAAATGAAAATAAAGTCCTGTCGACAAGTACTTGTGACATGTTCCTCTTCTAAAAATTAAGCGTTCCTGCAAATAATTTGCAAATAATTTGTTACTGCATATATACGGTACATCATTGCATTGCGGATCTAGAATGAGATCAGATCCACCCCCAATGGAAAATTCACCCTTATTTAATCAACCAATAAAAATGTTACATTAAAAGTTTAAAAATTTATCAATTTAAACTTAACTGTTCTATAAACTGTTATAGTTAAGTTTAAATTGATAAATTATAAAATTTTAATGTAACAAAAACATTAATACAAAATTATCTTTTAGATACCCCCCCCCCCCCATCTGATTTTTTTAGAACCGCGCGGAGGCATTTTACATGTACACAAAAAAAACTCCGTATCTTTTTAAGTCTGCGTATATCGTGGCTTGTTAAAAGTTAATTATATTAACATGTATTTCATATTCCTATACTAAGCCCTTAATTTGAGATGTTTTCACGATTTAATTAAATTTATGCCATTTGTTAGTTTCGTTTTAATATATCTTCGGGAGCAGCAATTGTAGCGCACACACTGTCATAATGCAGCATTAAATTCATGCAACTTGTATTCGTCTTTATTGAAAGTGCTTTATGGTTTGCTTGTTTGAATTCACGTTTGTAACAGAGATAGAAGAAAGAATTTACACGAATAAGAAGAGAATGTTGCAACATAGAATTAAGCAAACAATGAAGGATCAAAGAGAATCAAAGTGAAATTGGATAAGCATGAATATGAAAACAATAAAGTGACATGCAAGTGTAAATGTAATGAAGAATAAAGAAGTAAGCATAATAAGAATAAAAGCAAGATACATAGAATTTTGGCGGCAATTCCCTTCCATATAATTCAGGGCATTCTCTTATCGTGTCAGCACCTACCGCAAACATGGCACTTTGATCATAATTTGATTTGATTTTTTAAATTACCTTGTACGCTGTCGTATAAATCAATGCTAAATCAACTGTACGAGTAAAATAAATTTATCGGTTCATCCAATATAATAGTTTAAAACATAATAAAAATAGTTGCGTTCGTACAAAATACCAAACATGCACGCGTGATAAGGTACATGTAGAGGTCACTTGCGCGGGATCTTCTCGGCCATGTGCGAGGGATGATCATTATTTAAAGGTTTTAATGTTTGCGATGTTGTTTTTTTGTTGTTGATTGAAAACATTATTTGTACAGTTTTTAAAACATTTAAGACTTACAAACCAACCATTCAAATATGTCTCACGAGTATTTCCGATTTGGAGTAATATCGCTTTTATTAATTTTCAGAACGACTTTTTAATTTACTCTCCAATGTTTAATTTAACTAAATACAAAATGAACAACCTTTTATAACATAAAATTAAAACAGTGTACAGTGTATTAACGGCTATATAAACTCAAACACGTTCATATTCATGTAAGTGTGCGGTTGCGAATCTTGTGTATTAGATAACCGTTTACCGCTGGGTAGTGCATTCCTCGGCCGCGGGCGAAGGATAGATTACATAAAGGTTTAACGCATACACACGCACAGCTCAGAACCTAGGAAGATTTGAAAAGTTTGCAATTTAATGACTAAATTCTATCAAATAGAAATTCTTTTTTTTACTTAAAACCCACAATTGATATATATGTATGATATTGCATTAGATTGAAAATGGCATTGCTTTTATTAATTAACTGAACGATTTCTTAATTGACACTCTATCGTTTAATCCAATTGAAGAATAAACCTAATATGTGTAATCAAAACTGAAATAATTCTTCAGTTCGCAGCTAGATTAACTCATATATGAGAGACGCAACTCTCGTGTATTACATAACCGCTGACCGCTAGGTAGTCCAGCCGCGACCATGGTGACCGATTTTCTCGGCCGTGGGCGAGGGATAGCTTACGTAATAATACACATGCATGCAGTATGATAACTAAAATGTAATGCATAGAATTTTTTTTCAATAAGTATTTTGTGTTTTACTAGAAAAGAAAAAGAATGTTTTGTTTTTCGATTCTCGTCTTTAAGGATTGTGCACTATAAGAACTAAACAACAATGACTTTAACTTCTATAAAAAAAAAAGCATGTGTTCTAATTTTTTTCTCATGAATTAAAGCCTCCTGTATAAACCATCATACTTTCTGTGGTAACTTTTTGCCAGTTTTACGCGCAAAGACTTTTTTTAACTTGCCAAATGAAAGCAGGTACGTGTTAACATGTAAAGCTTTTTACACTCATACTACACAAATCACTTATAAAATAACATTGTAACGACCTTTATGAGATCCCAAACAAACAACTTTTCCAGCGACAGCAATATCGAAATCCTAACCGTTTTTGAGTTATTAAGCAAAATCTTTTGAGGGCTTCTGGCCCTTGATTTAAGAGGTCAGTCCTTTTTTATTGGTGTCAAATGAAAGCCCTTAACATTATGCACAACTTTTGTTCTATATGTATTTAGGAAATATTTCAAACTAAAAAGTTACGAAGCTAAAACATGAGAAAAATTTCGCTATTTTTAAAACATAGATTTCGATTGATTAATTCGAGTGGAATAATTTGAAGAAACTAAAATAAAAAAATCAGAGGACAATATTCAAAGTGTCAATAATAAAGATTTTTAACTATAAATTATTTGCTACGGACTATTTCGGAGCCTTTGTCTGGAAACTAACGCCCCTAAAATTTTAGAAAAAGGGGAATAACTCAAAACCGGAAGTTGCGATTTCAAATTTTTTTGTGCTCTAGAAACCTAATTCAGTTTACAATATACCGTGAAAATTTGAATGAAATCAGATGACAAACAAAAAAGTTATTGAGGATTTAAAAACGTCTAGAAGACGAAAAATTATAATGAAGAAGAACCATCAGAATCAGTATAAGGTCTTCCGTTGGAAACGGAAGACCTCAATAATGATCGTAATTCCGTAGCGGGTGCAGAGTGACTCTAATGATGAAATACTTCCATAAACACTAATTTAATGGTGGTTGTATTTCAAAAACGAATGTACATAAGGATGTATATGAATACGAAGACCAGAAATCAATTTCTATTGCACATCAATAGGGAGACCAGCGGTTGCATAAGGTTTAAAAGACTCTGAGACAAAAGTTTAAACTGTGTTGTGAGAAGCATTAATACCTAGATCTACTGAAAGCAAAATATCGGAGTCGGATTTTACTGAGAAGCAAAACAGTACACAATTATACTGATACTTCAAGATAATATTTTAATGTAGAAATGATTTGGAAATAAATCCCAGTATGTGACCTATGCCCCATCCCCCTTACTGATATATCACGCCATAATGGACTACCTTATCAATTTAACACTCAAGCCTACTTTTCTTATTGATATTACGGAGTAGATAATCATGTACATGTAGGTGTTGTAGATTGTGGCTGTTTGAATTCATACTAATTAAAAGTACATTGACTAAATATTAACATAGAAAGCAAGGACCCACTGTGAATTGCATCTGAGAAACATGTAACATTTATAACGTCACCTAACTTGGTTTATCATTAGGGAGTAAATGTTATAATACTAAAAAGACTATATCATATATCTTAAAGCAAGGACATAACAAGATGTAAACCCGTATTTTGCTGATATAAATTACCCGAAAAGTGCATAAAGCTTAAAAATAAGTTTCTAATAAAATAAATGTACAGTAAAATAAATAGAAAACTTTTTTATTTGATTTACATTCAAATTAGTAAAATTAATACAGCCAGATGTAACATTTTCATGACACAATTTGATGATATTTAATCATTACTAAGAAGGTCAACAATATCAGCCTTTTCTAAGAGAGAATTGATAAGTTATCTGTGTTGATCTAAATCAAATCTGTAAATGATAAATATTTTTTTCTATTCTTCTTTGTTGTTATCCGACTTTTGTTATTTTTCCCAGATTCATAGATAGTTTTCTAATTTGCTTTGTTTTGCATGCTTAGTATACGTTTTATCTATCCTTCTCCAACCTTGCAGGTGTACAATTTCTTCATTTTCCAATTCCATGATGTGACCATATGCAATATATAATTATAATAAAATGCATAATATGATATGCATAAATAACACGAGAATACTGTGACGTCATACAAAAAACGTATTTTGCTCTGTTTACACATATTGTCACAAAACGAAGGAATGGAAGCGCGTAGAAAATCTCTTTGCTCCCACAAAAGTTTGTGCGATAATCAAAACGTGTCTTCAAACCTCAAAAGAACTTACAATTTCTAGTTAAATATCAGCAATTATTTGCAAAACACAACGGGAACTAGAAGGCATGATGAAAGCCAAAATAATCCTGATGGATCTGTAGGATTAGCACTTTTTCCCCCGCATACTGGTTTTTGAGCTCCCTAAGATCGCCGGCATGCAGTTCTGTTACAAGGCATTTTGAAAAATTACGCACTTTGAGAACAATTTTCAAAGTGCGTTATTTTTGGGACCAAGTCAACGTACTTTGGAAAAAAAATATTTTTTTTCAAAGTGCGTTGATATCGTCGATATTAACGCACTTTGAAAAATATGTTCATGGGTTAGTAAAATTAGTTGATAGTTTATGTACCAATGGAAAATTATTGTTCGGCCAGCTCGTTTTTTCAAATAACTTTGCATGTACTTATACAGAGCATTTTTCTTTTTCCGATCTGAAATGTTTACCCCAAGTTGCTGAATATATTATATTTTGGAAGGAAAAATGAGGGGTAGGGTACCTTCTTCTTGTAATCAATTAAATGATACACTGGTATTTGACCTGTATCTTTGGTTACCCCCCCCCCCCCCACCCCAATCCCCGTTCTAAATGCGGAAAATTAGATTCACGAGTGTTAACAAATCATAATACTATCAACAAATTAGAAATTCAGTTCCAGAATTTGTGATATAAAGCTATTTTTTAAAAGTGCGTTAAGAGTGCCGATATACCGCTAAAAATAAATTGTTAAATTTGATAACAATTTTTATCCAATTTGTAAAATTCATTATCATAAAAAAGGAAGGAAAGTTTGATCATCTAATTTCCTAATCATCTGAATTTTAATAATTATAATGAACAATTATTATGATATAATCTTGATATTTTGATGTATTTACAAAAATTGGATAAAAATAGGAAAAATCGCCTATTTTTCGAGTTTTATGGACCCGTGTACATGTAACAAAAATTGTAAATTTTCTTGTTTGGTATAAATACATAAATTACTAGGAGAATGTAAAGAAAAACATATTACGGATTACAGTTAAAATACACTTAGTCTGTGTAAAAAAAAACCCCTACAAAACGCTGTATTGTGCAGTGTATTTATACCCAACAAGAAAATTTACAATAATGATTCATATTTCAGACAATATACATAGTGAAGTGATGACAAACTAATAAACACTGTTTTTACTTTAGTAAATCGACATAGTGATTGGCCGTATTTTTCCTTTTTTGCACAGTCTTCTTTGATCGGTTTTGTCAGTTCTTATAGGTTTCTCGTCAAATCAGTTCTATAAGATATATAAAGTTACAAATTGAGCACATTTTGTATTTTAGATTCATTGTTAAATAGATTATATTAATTTGCATTTTAGATTGTTTTACTACAGAATTAAAGATATCTAATATTAAAATTTAATGGAATATATAATTCTTGAAATCAGTTTGCCTAATATCTCTTACCACTAACATTGCGCACTTTAAAAAAAATTCAAGGTGCGTAAATTTTGGACCAAGTCAACGCACTTTGAAAAATATATTTCTTTTCAAAGTGCGTTGATATCGTCGACATTAATATTTAGGGTTTGGTCGAAAAAATTTGATAATTGTATATCGGTAAATAATTTGATTAACCTTGTTTAGCTACAAAGGATATATTTAAAAGAGAACCCAATGCATTCTTAGCTAACTTGATAAACCGTTTCTTGAGTGAGACATAAGCTTATGGAGTTTTTTTTTCACATAAAGAACAACTCGGGAGATTTGAATTATCCAAATATGACATAAACCGTATCGCAAATGTATATATATATATATATATATATATATATATATATATATATATATATATATATATATATATATATATATATATATATATATATATATATATATATTTGTGTGTGTGTGTGTGTGTAATATATTATACACTTCGTAATAAATACAGGTTTTTTGCATATGTGATAGAGATGACATCCCAAAACTCATATCGGTCTCCGGGGCTGATACAGGTTATAATTAATATTCCGTATCACACCCCTTGCGACACTCCTCTGCCTTTTTTCGGTTTTGGCATTTGTGCATGTTTACAGAAGGAAACTTAAACATTTCTTACGTTTTTTAAATGCAGTTGAAAACTTCAGTTTTGGAGCAGTTAATTTAAAAACACTAGGAACTTTCGGTTCTGTAGCTACATGTTTGGCTAAACAACAAGATCTCATATTTTATTTAATACATGTACAGACTACTTTCCAATGATATTTAAATTTAATTTGTTCAAGTTGTTCAATACTCTTTTCAATATCACAGCCTGTATCAGCCCTCGACCAATATCATCCCTCGGGCCCTCAGCCCTCGGGCTGTTACTGGCTGTGATATGGAAAAGGGTATGTATTATTCTTTCTCTCTCTCTCTCTCTCATTATATATATATATATATATATATATATATATATACAACACTTTTTTCAATCGGCCTCAACTGCATATGATTATAAACAAATTATGTGAGAAGAGGATACTTTCTTAATGTTTATCAAAAAACAATATGACCTTTGAGAACATCAGTGCGAGAAAAAAAAACCAAACATTATTTTAAAATTTGTAATAAATCAATGTTTGTCTATGTCACTTTTTTATAATAAAGTAGTTACCTTGATAAGAGTTTGAAAAGAGGGTTTAACATACCATTGGAGAAATTATTGTTTGGTCTGCTCGTTTTAACGATATCACTGTTCAGTTTACAACAAAGCGTATTTCTTTTTCAGTTCATATATGTTGACTTCAAGTTGCTGTATATCAAATGGTTTGGAAGGAAAGATGAGGGTTGGGTGCCTTCTTCCTGTAATCAGTTAAATGGCCTTTATCTTTAGTTAAATCCAACCCTCGTCTCCGTTATCAAAGACGGTAAATTAGATTCACTAGTGTTAACAGATCATCATACTATCAACATATTAGAAATTCAATTCCAGAACCTGTGTTATATAGATGATAAAAAATGTTGATGTACCTTCATAACGCACTTTGAAAAAAAATTCAAAGTCCGTTGATTTAGCCCCAAAATTAACGCACTTCGTACTTTTTTTATTCTGCGTATTTTTTTTTCAAAGTACGCTGCCACATACCACACACACGAGGAAGCATTCTCTCACCATAGGTCGTGCTACACAAATTTTGCTTACACCTCTGTCGTCGATGTACAAGATTTTTTTACAAACTTAAACGATGGACGAAATGTAATTAAAATCTTTTATTTATGAATATGATTATAAATAATTCAATATAAATCTTTAACGCCTTTATTTTTTATTTCAACGTTACTGGGAGATCTTTTTTGCGGAGGTAAAAATTAAAAATTTAATATGATCACATGATTTAGTTTGACTGATGTTTGAAAAATTAGTTTCTGTACGCTACCGATTCATCGATCATTTTACATAAATCAGCAGTAATGTCATCTCCTGTGATGTTTCTAAACGTGACCTCAAAGTCTTTGCCCGTCGATAACTTCCCTTCAAGCTGATTGCACAGAAGAAACAAATCAACATTGCCATATGCTCACCATGCTTGTTATGATCATGCGACAAACTATTTTTCCAGCGTTGACAGAGGAGTAAGCGAAACTTTTCTAGTAGGACCTCTGGTGAGAGAATGACGAAGAAGAAGTGCGAACAATATTGTACACTAGTTTTAATGCATTGTTTACATCGGTGGGTCAGTGTGACGTCATAAATCCACAAAATTAAGAACGATGAGCGGGGAAGAATTTTTTGAAGTGCTCAGTTTTCACGGTTATTTCTCAGTAATGCAAAGGCAAAAAAATCTTACATCACGTATTTTAACATTTGTTTATTCCAAGCTTTATATTTATGAAAGAAAATCATAGTGTTAAAAATCGTTTCATATGACCTTTAATGAACATTTAATTTCGTTGATAAACTTAACAACGAAATCCATAAAAATTGGTATTCAACTAATAATGATGAAACCACAGTATAATTTCATTTATGATAATACTATCCTTAAGGTATCCCACTCCTCAATGTTGTTGTATCAAGATTTTCTTGAGAAGTATATCATTGAAATCTGTAGACAAAACAAACTTAAAAAATACAAAGATAATGGGGGATCAGTATCCATCCCTCTGAGTTATGACCCATTTAATTTGACCTTTTTGCACCTAAAATGCAATTTCATCCTGATTAGGATTTGTTGTCAGTATTTTTGATTAAGCAAACTTATTTCTTCAAATATGGTTTTTAATTATGCACAATGGTCACACTGAATAGAGGGATTACGAAAAAAAATTGTACAAAGCTGCATAATTTTTTGTGTGACCTTTTTGCACTTAAAATAGACAATTTCTATTATAGTTACAATTTGATTTGAAATAAAAACTTTTTGAATATCAAAAATTTTATAAGATTAATCCAGTTTGCCTAAATATGTATTCAGTATCATTTTGACATAATATAACATGGGGGTCAGTGGTGTCAAATTTTAGATATAATGCTTCAAAGATAAAATTGTCGCAAAATTTGGCTTAAAAAAATTCAGACGTTCTATATGTATGCATGATTTTATGTTAAACGGCTATCACATTCTCAAGATTTGATTTTGTACATGTCACACAGAACCTATAAAATATGTTACAAACCTATCAAATGTTAAAAATGTAAATAATGAATAAAGTATAATAAAAAGAAAAGTATATTGAAAATTCATAAAATTGCTTGTTTCTGTCATTTTCGTCTAAAAAACCTTCCGCACGAAAAAATAGTTCCCCAAAAAACTTTTTTGTTTCTTGAATTCAAATGGATTTTCTTTATGAATGTTGTGTAATTATGAAATAATAATCTATCTGTGATGATTAAATAAACAAAATCATATTCATTTGAAATATAATGATCATCTGCGCAATGAAATCAAAACATGGGGAGTGAAATACCTTAAATTGTCTGATTATGATGACTTGGTTGCCCTTAGCCCATTTCACATCTCCAGCTGGCGCCATATATCATACCCCGGTCTGCGAACTCTACACTCACAATTGTAGCACTAGATCTTGTATCGATTAACATTGAAACATTTATATTTACATTCCACTGTGTTTTCCCATTAAATTCCGTGATGTATAAATGCCTCTAAATGCAACACCTATTCACTGCGTATGAATTTACGAGTAATTTACATAAGTAGTTCTCAAACGGTGATTTCTATGTTATCGGTTAAAAAATGTATTTCATGAATGTTGTCAAAAAACCATGTTTTATAATTATTCAACAAGAAATTTGACTTTATTGTTAAAAGCAACATTTCAAGAGTTATTTATCATGGATTATATTTTCATGCTCGTCGATCTCATCTCAACAGTCTATGTGAAAACTAGTTTAAACCGGTTTTACAAAACAGCTGTTCTTGCTGTTACTTATTCACTCCCTCCGTGATCTGCACTTTATATCGATTTATTTAAGTAAATAATTGATTTCTTCAGTAAGGGAATGTAAATATAAGCATTGAATGATTTATTTTTGACGTCGTCGTGTCAATAACTGCCGTCAGGTGAGCAGACAAATTATCATAACGCACTAACGCGCGTTATTCAATTTGTCTGCTCACCTGACGGCAGTTATTGACACGACGACGTCAAAAATAAATCATTCAATGCTATATTATTTTTCACATCTCCTTTAATTTTGGCGGTACAAAATTTTGGATTCAATTAACATGACCGAATATTTTTACATACATATTTCACAATTTCAACGGTATAATCAGAATTTCCACATGATTTTTGTTTATTCCCTTCTGGCGACTTGCTCTCTTTCAGAGGATGTTTAAATTCTTCTAATCCTTCACCTGCACACAAAAGAGCGGTCTTTGGTTAATTCTTTGCTCGTTACATCGAATGGCGAAGTGTCTTATCTTCTGGAAGTCGTTGCAAATCGTCTCCATCTGTCGCTCTAGGGTTGCAGTCAAATCTAGGTTAGAGTCCATTGCCATTTCCTCGTCAGGATCCTCGAGAGTTTCGTCCCGAGCATTTGAGGCATATTGTCGCTGTAAGAAATGCGCCCTTTCTCGGCAGCCATCACAGATACTTGGGCTGAGAGGTCTGCGATGGATTTCTCTCCAGCTCCTCTGTTCTCTTAGGCTTGCATGACAGTGCTGCCACGTTCATCTTTGAGTTGTCTACAAGGAAATTGTTACATTCCTCATATTTGCATGACGAAATGTTTCCTAGAAAATCTTTGGGCTTGAAAGTAGAACATACCTTTTAATTTCTAGTCTTATCTCTTGGATGAAATGTTCTTTTTGTCGTCTTGGCATGTTCAAGTTCACACGCGTGGCCAGCTTTGTTATATATGCTGCAAGGTTGTCAACAGTTTGAGTCTCTGCACGTTTGTATTTATACAGGTTTGAGTAGTACAATGACTATAGCTCTTTTGGGATAAACTTTCCCGAATAGAGTCACAAACAGAGCGATAATTTTCTTTCAAATTATCATCTAACGATTTAAAATAGTCCGCTGCCTGGTCACGAAGAAACGCAGGTATGGTGACGCACTTTCTACCATCGCTCCAGAAATTTGCTCTGGCGATGAGGTCAACGTCATCTATCCACTAATCAATGTCTTCTTATAGTTTGCCGTAAATTAGGACCGGCCTTACTAGCATCGATAATGGTTTCGGCTCTGGTACAGCTTCATTTAAAATTATTTCCTCAAATGACACGTCTTTTTTTCCTAAGCATGTTGTTGTTAATCCCACCACTGCCACATAACATGTGACGGGAGTTCTCCCTGTCACCGGCACTGATTGGTAATTATTGTTTATATTTACCAGTTTATTTACATATTTACAACCAACACAATATATATGTACATGAAATACTGGTATTATCCTCGCATAAATTAAATACGTCATCACTTAACGACATCCAAACTCATTCTTCCCCTCTCTCCCATTTGTTCCCGAGATATGGCCATACCAATTATCTCTCACTTCTCAGACTCTCCCATAACTCAATTAAATAATCACTCTTATCTCTCAGAACTCTATCATGGACGATTGTTATAAACATATGAGAACAATTAGATTAAAATAAATGCTGGGTTGCACTGACTATCATCACGAGCTGTAATGATACTCTTTGGAGGCAGGACTACAACGCCTGCGTCGCACATGCACCCTTATCAAACCTTTCATACCACCACTTTCACCCAACACTTAATAATATTAATTACCTCAGGGGATGGCCCAATAACATTTAATATATTGGTCATGTTTAATTACGAAATAAAAAAACATGGTGAACAAGAATGTTTTTGTATTCAAATAAATAATGACAAATGGCCATGCTGGAAAAAAAAATATCACAAAAGATGCAAAGTAGATTTTGATTTGTTCTTCATGCTATTAACCATTGCGCTTAATGGTAATAATAATTTTATATCTAATGTTGAGTTCAGAGATCATTAAAGATTATAATTATTAGAGATATTCCTAAAACAGAGATAACAGTTAAAAATAGTCCATACACATACAGGAAGTTAAACATGTAGCGTCCAGGAAAATGTACACTAGTATGCGATAACATATCAACAATATACATACTGCAGTGTATGTAGTCAGTTAATATAAATAATTCTCCATTTCAGATAACATGTGTACCTTTTTGAATTGTCCGAATAATTGAAACACAAAAGAATAAGCAAAACTTGCCTAATACGAAATGACATAACACTTTATTTAAAATTTGAAGAAAAAAAAAGATTAAACTCCAGGAAATGGTTTTAAATTAATGAATGATTTGCCAAATCAGTTATTTTCCACTCCTCTAATTGACCACATTGAGAAGGACATTTTTGTTTTTCAAATACATTTCCATTTGATAAACAGTTATCAGCGATATTTATTTCATTTAACATTTATTAGAACCTCATCAAAATGTATCCGCCAATGCACGTCTTTGAAATAGAGAAACCGCTGCCCATATTTTGGCGGTGTATTTCCATTTTTACGCGAAATTGTGTATATAAACATTTTCTTATTTTATTGATAATGTTTTAAGTAGGTTTATACACATCTTTTTGTGTTATTGGAAATAGATAAAAAGTAATTAATTTATATTGACCTTGTAAACTAAGGTCAAAGAAAATGACATTGTATCTGTTATTTATCAGAATACATCTTTACATATTTGTAACGACATATTAAGTGAATTCTGACAGGACTGTTCTGAAGAGTTTTTCTTTAATTACAGCCCCCGATATATAAGCCAAAAATGAAAACACTGTACATGTTCATTTTGGAAATGTTATTCTTTTTTATCATGAGTATGGTCCTTTAAGTTTTATGTGTTCGACTAAAGATGAAAATAGATTTAACATCTGTGGGTGTAATTACCATTTAAAACGGTACATTGTAAACTCACATTTTTGATGACACTTTCTCTCGTAGCCTTTAGTTTTACAGGGTGAACTACTGCAATTCACACCAAAATATTCGTTTTCACATTCTATGGTTAAATTTGGAGTCGTCTTCCCATCATCGACGGTCTGTGTCATTTCTAAATATAAATATATAAAATAATTCTGCAAGACTCAAACACTTACATCCATTGCTAACATTTAAAGAAAGAACCATTATTACTTTATATTGACTGGCATACAATACCTCTAGTGACTCCTATTAAAAATATTTACTCAGTAAGTTGATATGTTAATGCCTTCTTTAACTTACAAAAAAAATAGATGAACTATATTAATTAGTCACTTAAATTTCAATGAAAAAAGAACCTTGCCTTGAATTTTCTTGCATCCCGTAACATGGTCACAAATATCCCGAGTACAGTGGCATTCTCCCTGACATCGATCACCAAAGCTAGGATATATACAGGGGGCTGTGCAGTCTAAACCAAAATACCCTACTTGACATCCTATAATTACACATCGCAGAAAGTTTAGGAGGTATGGAACATCTGTCGATATCAATGTGGATAAAACACAATTTTAATCAAAATACTTTCACCGATTTTAAATTTACAAATTTTACAATATTTAACCAAAAATACGTGTTAAAAAAATTTGGAAAGGTAAAAAATATAAAAGCTCCAGCAGGATTCGAACTCATGACTATTAGATTTGTAGTAAACGCTCTTACCCATTGTGCTACGCTGTTGGCTGACAATTTTGGGGGGAAACATTTCTTAAATTATACTTTATCGTTTTTTTCGATCGGAAGTACGACGTCACAATATGGCGTTGTCCCATACCACCATAACGACATAATAAAGAACGTTGGGAAATAAGCCGAGGCACAAACCCGTTTATGAAGCATATGTAATCATTTGCATTCAATATTGCCAACCAAAGTCTTCAAAAATTGACCTCAAAATTAAAATGGTATTAAGACATCAAAGTATGTATATACTTATTGAGCAACAAAATACCAATGAAATCGGATGTTTAGACTATATTTATAGATTGGGTCATCATATCATTTTTCAAAGGACGTATACCGATAAAACATGTAAATGTCTTTTTCAGTTTTCAAGAAAACCAAGACAAGACAAGACAAACTCTTTAGTAAATAGCAAGTTTTCTTCCTTCAATTTTCAAGATGATCATCAAATGGCAGAGACCGAATTATGTTTGCGCCATGCTTAATTGAGGTTGTTACTTAAATGAATTAAAAAATGTGATTCTGTGGCGTAGTGATTAGCGAGTTCTTGGAAAATAAGTATGTTGAAGTTGGTGTTCGATTCCAATCAATCATCGTGTTGTAAATGCTTTTTTTTATATCTCTGCTTACTTTGTTTAAATTCGAAAAACTCATTTTACTTAAAGAAAGTAAACAATATGTTATTATGAATTAAACACATGCACTTAATCATTTAATAGTTCTTCATTATTGTTATTCTTCTTCTAGACGTTTTTTAAACCTTAAAAACTTATTTGTTTGTCATCCGATTTCATTCAAATTTAAATTTTCAGGGTGTATTGAAAATTAGATTTAGTGTTTACGTCACCAAAAAATGAACAATCGTAACTTCCGGGTTCCAGTTATTCCCCATTTTAAATATTTCAGGGGCATTCGCTTCCGGACAAAGGCTCCGAAATGGCCCGTAGCAAATAATCCAAAGTTAGAAATCTTTAAAATTGACACCTTGAATGTTGTCCTCTGATTTTTGTATTTTAGGTTTTTTTTTTCCAATTGAACCACTTGAATTATATAATCGAAATATATGTTTTAAAAATCGCTAATTTTTACTCATGTTTTTGCCTCGTGAAGTTTTAGTTTGAAATATTTTATAAATGCATTTAGAACAAAAGTTCTGAATAAATTAAACGGCTTTCATTTGAGACCAGAAAAAAGGGGCTTGCCCCTTAAATAAGGCCCCTGGGAAGTCTTTGCTGTATAACTTAAAAACGATACACGCTACGATAATGATGTCGCTGGAAAAGTTGTTCTTCATTATCTTATCAATCTTATTGTAATATAGTATTGTTTGGGTATTGCGTAATATGAGAGTTTAAAAGCTTCACATGAAGACATGCATAACCGCTTTCATTTTGCTTATAAGGAATAGATCCCTGTGCGTAATAGTGTTTTAAAATCGCAGGCAATACTTTTCTTGTCTAAATATATCCCAAACTTATCACAAACATGCCTTTATCTGTTTTGCGAGAGGTCTTTTTCTTTAATACTCTGCAGTCTGGGGGTTACATTAAAAAAGAAAGAAACTGAGCAAGAACTAATTTTCAAGAGTTCAAATTGATTTTCTTTAGCCCTGATTGGTCAGAAGGTAGTGTGAAAATGACCTCCTATCAATATATGTCAGACCCTGACAAGTGTAAGGAGAAGAGGGATGGTTTTACTAAGACTGATTGACAATTCTTTCTGGACTTGAAGCTGTAACGGAAGACATCCTCGTTGCTTGCAACGAGTTCGGCTCTAGTTTTTACTATTATTTTTTAAAAATACATTTTACTTTGTTGAGGGGTGTAAAAATTAAGGACTTTACGACAAATATTGGAATTCTTTATTCTATGTACATGCACATTATAAATACTCTGGAGATATGTAAGCACAGGAATGAAAATATTTAAAGTTAATAAACATGTTATAATTAATTAATGCGTGATTTCCATTTAAAACATACTAGTGATAGGGTTATGGCCACTTGTGGGCATACGCCTCGGCTTATTCTTCCAGGTTCTTTTTGTCAAATTATTTAGAATAATCTACGGTCAAGATTAAAATTAAAAAAAAAACCGGTGCACAAATGATTTTATGCGAATTAAGGAAAGAAACTATCGTTTTTTTATGTTTACCCCATTGGCACAGAAAGTCTAATTTATTGCATACAAATATGATAAAACTATAAATGAAGAAAACAAAAAAAGGTTAAAAGTGTCATTGGACTATTTCCTATTATGTTAAAATCATATTTTATCACGAATATATTATTATATAGATAAACCTGCTCGATTGTTTCTGCATCCGCTGATAAAATCACACATTTCCTGATTACAGAAACACTCTCCCTGACATCGGAAACCAAAGCTAGGATACAGACAGGGTTTTGAACAATGTCTTCCAAAATATCCGACAGGACATCCTACAAATATCAGGAATCAAGACCACGCGATGTAAAATAAAAAAAACACATGTAAACTCAAAATAGGACTCTGGGAATGTTTTAAAGTTAAAGTAACAAGGACACCGCATAGCGGAGCATCCCCTCGGGAAATGAAAATATTGTGCGGGGAAATGCATAAATAAGGAATAAACATGTAATTGAAGAGACAAAAATTTGAACTTGGTAAAACCACTTTGAATTAATATATTTCGTTTATTCCTACCCCCATGCACGCTCTGGGGTATATCCATGGGGGATGGGTGAATTTACGTGGTTGTACAATATTCATCCCATTACTAGCGAAATCACACCACAAACGTGTTAAACTTTAGCAATACAGTTTTATAAATTCTCTTTATCCAGTGACATACATTACGCATTTAGACAATTAGTGTAGGCAAATTTAAGTTTGATATTGAAAATGAAACGTAGCTAAGATCTGGCCGGCGATTTATAGTCAACACTATGAGAAAATTCGAGTTAACATGTCGTAATTTTAATCCAAGTATTTTAAAAAGAGTAACGTATCTTCAGCAATTTACATGAAATGAATTCCCGGTTAATCATGTTGACGATATTCGTCAAAGTCTCTTCTGAATTCTTCTCTAAGTAATTCATTAAACATATAGCCCAAAATTCGGCTCAGACGGTTGCTTGTTTTTATTAATTTAGGGTAAACGTAATCTCCTGCTTGCCTCAGTTTTTCACTTTAGACATTCTTCCAACTCCCCATTTCTCAAAAACGCCTACATCCTATATCCAATAAAATATCAAGTTGTTGATTTAAAATGTTTACTTTCACGAACCTGAAGTCGTTCATAAAATTTTTTAAGTGTTGTGATTTTAACGATATTTTAAAAACTATACGACTGAATTCCTTGAAAATAAATAGGGTTTGTCCTTTAAGCATGCTTATGAAGTTTACGAAGTTTAATAAACATGCATGCGAGGTTTTTCTTTGAATCTTGCTAAAAAGGCTGAAATAGACACACCAACCCACCCACACACACACACACACACACACACACACACACACACACACGCGCGCGCGCGCGCGCGCGCGCGCGCACAGCAGCGATGCTGTATCCCCCTCGCAGCAAGTTGCGCGATGGGATAATTAGTAGGCAATGTTTCTTAAACCATGTTACATGTATATTATTTGTAACAGAGAGAGAGAGAGAGAGAGAGAGAGAGAGAGAGAGAGAGAGAGAGAGAGAATTAATTATAATAAATCAAAGTTAAGGCTTTTAATATTTAAACGATAAAATAACTTACCATGCACGAAAGGAAATGAGAGGAGAAAAGTAAACAAACATTCCATCGTCAATTGTTTCATGCATAGACCAGTGGGTCATTAAAGCTATACGCCATAATAAATAATACTTACATATGCAATACATCATGTGATCGCGCATTTTATGCACGATCACGTGATGTTGTATAGGTAAGGATTATTGATTTCAACTTTGAGCCATAAGCGCATCAGTAATGTACGCAAATTTGAAGCATAAACATTTGCAAGGCACGCAAAAATACAAAGCCAGAAGGCTTCAGAGAGTCTCTGCAGGACATGATTCTTGCTATGGAGAACAACATACACCTTTTATAAATAGTTACATCATATAACATTTTGTGAGATCCAATGGCTATATATATATATATATATATATATATATATATATATATATATATATATATATATATATATATATATATATCAGGCTTGGGGCGAATTACATTGTAAAGTAATGCATTACATTACCATTACTTCATGAATTAGGGCATTAAATTACCATTACCATTACTTGATTTTCTTGAAGTAATGCATTACATTACCATTACATGAGTAAAGTAATGCATTACCATTACCATTACTTTTTATTTTAAAGTAAAGCTAATAAAGAGTTTTTGCAAATGTTATAAATATACAACATTCTCTGACATATCTACAGCTTCATGCTCAGTATCAGGTTCAAATTCAATGAATAAACAAGAGTCTTTTTTTATTTGCTCAATATATAATCATATTGTGGCAATATGAACAACATATTACATAAGTAAAATGGTATTAATAGACATTTGGCATGATACAATATCAGATATGAAATAGAGACACAGGATAACATGCGTAACAAAAAACAATTTATGAAATAATGTTGCGGTTTTTAAAAGCTAAATATAGATATATCCCCAGATGACACAAATCTTTATAATTTTGGACACTTAATTTTATCAATTTATAAACAGAAGATTTTTCCCAGTTATATTTCTTAATATATTTTAATCGTATTTCTTTTTACGGAGGACATTCTAAGACAAAAGATTGCTGTTGCAATTTATGATCGAAGTTTCAAAGGCTTCATCTTTTAAATGCATCCACCTTCTGGGCTATACTAAATAAATGTTTTGCAGGAGCATTCAAAGCTTGGACTGGAAAATACTGTTTGACGATCTTTATCTTAGGATATATTAAGTGCAATAATAAATTAAATACATAAATCTTGTATTTTCTATCAGTCAAAACTCATGTACAGTGTAATTAATATACAAGAGAGAGAGAGACAGACAGACAGACAGAGACAGAGAGAGAAAATAAGTAAGACTATTTTCAAATAGGTTATAATATTGGAAGTGATATTGATTTTCATCATGGATGGACAGTGCATTCATTTTGCTTTAATTTAAAGGTGCATGTCTGTCTCCTATTCTATTGTGACATAGCGAAGGGAAGGGGAATGGGGTGTTTAGCACTTCTTATTACAATAGATTGTTTTGATACTTAGATTATCCCGGGGGCATAGCGTGTTGTTGACACATTTCTTATTGAAGAGCAAACTAATTAGAGTAAATTGTTTAAATGATTAAAAACTCTTAATAACAACACTCTTAAAAATGTTATGAAATTGTGCTGTTATCTTTAGTAATATAAACAATTCAAAAATGAATTTAAAAAAACCTTTTTTAATAAAACATGTACAATTAAAACATTTTTTTTTCTCAATTAGAATTATTTCTTTCTTCTTTAAAAATAAATTTAATCAAATTCAATTTCAACTATTCATTTATTCATCACATTCTTTAAAGTGAACATGCATAGTAATGCAAAGTAATGCCATGTAATGCCAGCATTACACTAGATTTTGGAAAGTAATGCATTACATTAGCATTACTTGTAATGCTAATTTTGAGGCATTACACATTACTAGCATTACTTTGGAAACATGTAATGCATTGCAATGCATTGCCATTACATTTAGCATTACCCCAAGCCTGATATATATATATATATATATATATATATATATATATATATATATATATATATATATATATATAAATCCAAGAAAAACCTCAGTGGTCGGTGAAATATAACGTTACCATGTTAGTATTGTAAAACATCTGAAGAAAATGAAAGCGCTTATGTTTTACTCGATCTTTGTGTTTTCATTTATTTAAGTTTTATATATATATATATATATATATATATATATATATATATATATATATATATATATATATATATATATATATATAACTGAAAATATGGTTTAACAGTCGGAATTAAAAACAATGTATAATTTTAGCTAGAGCGTTGAATGTCTGAACACAGTTGCATAGTAAAGATTTAAACCAATGTTACACAACTCTTTGGTACATGTATTGCTTGAACCTAATTACTGGACAAGTTTGAACACAGATGGTTTTTAAACACAATTATAATTCTTAATGTATCTTGATCTTAAGTGGACATTTTAAGGTTCCTCTATTCACTACTTTTTGATGACGCAGTACGCAAAAAAGAAAATCTTGAAGCATGTACATCCGGTACTGGCTGATTTAAACTGGCGAATGGTATGGAAACCGCTTCTTTTGAAAATTTTGTTCAGGATCCTTGACACCAAGTGACTTCTACATTTTAAGACAGTACGTCACAATTTAACCGCATTATGAAACAGTTTAATTTTATTGCCAAAATATGTTTTCTATATCTGTGGTGCAGTGAATGAAGCTTCAATCTACCAATCTTGCTAGTCCATACCGCAGGGACTTTTATTTTTATTAATAGTAGTACAATTTAACAAATTTGATTTTCCCCCCAAAAAATGAATTTTTCTGTCATTTTCAAGTCAAACACATCCTAGAAATCCATATTTGTATACAATTTCGGAGTCCAGGTTTGTATGCAGAACTTTTCCCATGTGTGTGGAGGACCATTAGATTTGAATAGGTTTGATTTAATAATTAGAAAATTTAATTTAAAGTACCATGTTTTGAACACCATTCCATTTGTAATTACCATATTAATGTTTCTAAAGATATGATATGTATATCATTTATGTAGATATATTTTTCTCAGTTTAAGATACAGAAATCTAATAAATAAGATTTTAAATTTAAATTGACTTAATTTTACATTTAAGGTGTAATGTCCCTCTAGATCTGCTATCAATTTTACTATATGTTTTTTTTTTTTTAAATCATATTGATTTTCAGAAAAGACAATATCAATAGATTAAAATGAAACAAAGTTGAAGAAATAAAGCGCTGCTAGATTTTTCAAAAATTGATAATGTGTCTAATAATGATATGAAGAAAACTAGACATAATGAATAGAAAAAGCAAAATTCTACCATCGCAGCATAAAATTAAAAATATTAACGGTATATGAAAATAATATATTGTTATACATGTATACATTGCCAAATTATATTACAAAACATAAGGAAGCGCTGCTTTCTAGTTCAGAATAGCACTTTGTTGTATATGTTTTTGTCAGAAACTGCTTCAGTTAGCAAGAGTTACGTACCTTTCTTAATCATAGACTATTGAAGTTTTACATACAGTACATGATAAATTGCCACAGTTTCTAATTAATCAGATTGGTTAATAGTACATGTAAATGGATCCATATGATTTAGAAATGCTAAATATGTAAACCAGTCATGAGAGCATTTTTGTTATAACACAAAAAGGAGATCAAATGAATGATCTACCAGTAATTGGTATGATCTCAACATAGGGATATATTATGGAACGCCATAGCTGCCTGAAGGTCAATTTCGTACATTATGAGATGGTATAACCTTGATGTGAAACAATAGAATAATTAAATACGATGGTAACGTCATTGTTTACAGTGGTGATATCATTGTATACAGTGATACTATCATTATATAAAAGCGGTAATATCAATATATGCAGTAGTAATATCATTATATACAGCGGTAACATTATTATATTCAGCGGTAACATCATCATATACAGCGGTAATATATCGTAGTTAATCTATGTCGTGCAATGATCAAATTATTATATGGTGGGGTAAATTCGTTATACACATTGATAATTAAAGCCTTTTTCACAATTGGCGCACGAGCAAAAGCGACAAAATATTCGTGCGACCGAAAAAATTAGATATGAATTGTAAATTTTTGCCGAAATAATCGCATATAAAAAGTATTGGTACGAATTTCAAACGATCTAAGCTAGCGTTGTGCGATGTAAACGCATTGAATCTTGAGATATATCCTGCGTTCTGTATGCGACTGTTGTACAATGAAAGGGACTGTTGAAAGATAATACGATAGGATCGCGCGATTACTTATTAGTTATTGTACCACATATTTAAAGTTTCCTTCCCCTTTAAATCATGATTTACAAACTAGATTTTTTTTGGCAGGTTGACCAATAACTGATTTAACCAGAAGACATATGGGTATTAATTCACATACGCATTAATACAAAACTTGAAGTGCATGTTTTACAGGCATGCATGATTCGATGAATGAGAGTGACTATCGAACTATTTACTCTTTTTTGTTCTTTTTTGAAAAAGTATATTGTTGATTAGTAGGTTTAAAACGTTTGCCACCCTACCCATCTTTAGAGTAAAGAAAGTAAACACATGGAAAGAATGTCGGATTATCGACTTCCATGACAGTCTAGATATGTTGCACTTTGTTCTTTAAAGAAGCGATTGAAGGTGAAATATAAGTGCAAATCGTCCTATGCCATGCAATATATGTATGCATTAAATATTCAAAGCCTGCAAAAAAACCTGACACGAACCCGGCTCAAGCGTTTGCGCAAAATTTGTCGCAGATCCAAAAAATGTTGCTACCGTCCAAGGCGCAAGACATGTGCTATCGAATTTCTATCCATGCGATCTTAAAGTATTTGGAGAAAACTTCAAATCTGCAGAGCAGGCCTATCAGCTAACCAAAGCTTTTCGTACAGGCAACCTTGTGGCTGCAGACAAAATTCGAGATGCCGAGTCAGCTTTGGAGTGCAAGCTAATCGGTAACACCGTTACTGACACCCCACAGTGGAGGGATGAAGCTGATGATGTCATGGAGAATATATTATGTGCAAAGATTGATCAGTTAAAGGAAATGAATGATCTTTTAGTTTCCTCCAGGCCCCATAATATACCATCTTCGCCCACTCAGTATTAGATCTCTACTGGGGCACCGGCTTGGACTCCGAAAAAAACCGCACATACTGCTCCAGATGCATGGCCCGGTCAGAACAAGTTCGGCAAGCTGTTACAGCGTCTTGCGGACAAACGACGAACGAAGCCGCGTTCCGTCTCCATGTCCAGAGCGGTAAAAACCAGGCAGCAAGGCATCGATAAGTACACGTGTTAATCTGTCTCTACTTACTATTAACCGGACACAACAATGACTTCTGTTAAATTTATTTCTTTAAACTGTCGTGGACTTAATGATTATAAAAAAAGAGTAATTTTATACAATTGGGTTAATGATATTAATTGTGATGTCGTATTTTTACAAGAGATACATTTTATATCTGAAAAAGAATATACATGTATGTTTAATTCAGGCTGGAAAGGTACATCTTTTCATAGTTTTTCTACTTCTTCACACAGTAAAGGTGTCTCAACTCTGATAAGTGGCAAATTTCACTTTACATTACTAAACCAGCATAAATCTGCACATGGCAGAATTATACTGTTGAATATAGAACTTGATAGTAAAGTTATTACACTTGTTAATATTTATGCACCTAATTCTGAGAACGATCGGGTTGATTTTTTAAAAAAGGTTTCAAAATGGATTTCAAAGTATTCTATTAATAATGAAAATGTAATTCTTGTAGGTGATTTCAACTGTTCTCTGTTAAAAGATAAAGATAAAAGTTTAAATAGTTTTAAAAATTTACAAAACCATTTCGATTTTGTCGATCTTTGGGCAAACGTTAAACCAGAAAAAAATGGTTTCACTTGGCGTGATGGTAGCGACACCGCAAAAAACAGAATAGACTATGTTTTTTAACGCACCTTTTTTGCTATAAACCGGAAAATATATACTTACGTAGGCCGCCGTTCGTCTCAAATGTAAGAATGAGCGACTACATTGCTTTAATTTTTAAATGCGAAATTTCCTCCAATAGCAGGGGGAAGGGATATTGGAAGCTAAATATGTCTGTCCTTTTTGATGTACAGTATTGTAAAATTATCAACGATTTTTTATTGAATTTACCAGATGATATTAAGCTAGAGATGAATCCAAAAACTAAATGGGAATTGATCAAACTTAAAGTTAAAAATTTAAGTATTAGTTATATATTGTAAAGAAAAAAGCAGAAATATGAAACGGAAAGTACAACTTATCGAGAGTGAATTAGAGCAAATAGAACATCAACATCATTTAAATATTAATATGATACGGAAAAAAGAATTAGAGAATGAATTAGACGCATTATATGAAATTAAATCAAAAGAAGCACAAATAAGGTCAAGGGCCAAATTGATTGACGAGGGAGAAAAAAATCCATCCTACTTCTTAAGACTTGAAAATAAGCATCAATCAAAAAATGTTATAAATAAAGTTAGCAATGCAGGATCGACCTTTGTAAAGACTAACGATATTTTAAATGAACTATGTAAGTTCTATGAAAATCTTTATTACTCAAAAGATATACCGCTAAATGAAATTGAATCATATCTTGCCCAAATTAACACATCCGCTGTATTGTCAGAAAATGATAAAAAATACTGTGAAAATTTCCCAACATTACAAGAATGCACAGAAGCTGTAAATGGAATGTAAAATAATAAGTCACCTGGAATAGACGGTTTACCTGTTGAATTTTATAAGATGTTTTGGAAAAATATCCGGAATTTTCTATATGAAGCTATATCCCAAATTTATATCGAAGAAGAATTAACTTCTACACAGAAATGTTCAGTTCTTTCACTTATACATAAAAAAGGGGAATTAGATAAGTTAGAAAATTACAGACCAATAAGTCTCACTAATTGTGACTATAAAATAATTGCATTTATATTTGCCAGAAGATTACAAAAATTAATTGATAGGTTAATAAGTAAAAATCAATCGGGTTATATAAAAGGAAGATATATTGGCAATAATGTTAGGCTTATTCTGGATATTTTCGAGTATTGCGAAAATACAAATAAAGAAGGAATTCTCTTATTCGCTGGCTTCCAAAAAGCGTTCGATTCAGTTGAATGGAACTTTTTGATAAAATCACTAGAAAAATTCAATTTTGGGAATAACTTTATTAAATGGATAAAACTTTTGTATACCAATCCAAATTTCTGTATCAAAAATAATGGTTGGATTTCTAAAAAATGTAAAATGCACTGTAGCAACCTCTAATGATACAACGTCCACTAATGATATAATGTTGCATTAGTGGTCAGGATGTTGACCACTAATGATATAATTTTATCATTAACGAACAACCTAACCGTCCGCTAATGATATAATTTTAGATTTATATCATTAGCGGTCAAAAACCGTAACCTCTAATGATATGGGAAAAAAAATGAGAAATAAGGACTACCTTGACCACTAATGATACACATTTGCACACATTTTTAATTGCATTAGTGGATGGATTTGCAACCTTTAATGATATAATATGATATAATTTAATATAAAATTATATATATATATTTGATTTGATTTTCATACGATACTGCATAAGAATTGGTTAATTTTTTTTTTTTTTTGGTGGGGGGGGGGGCGTTATTTGATCATATACATGTATTTTGTCCTTTAAAATACACCATTCTGACATTACCCTGATATTTTGCCTTTTTACTTGAACTGAAATAGTCGCATACAGACAAAATACATACCATTTATGACTTCGTCTGTTTACTTGAAGATCCAAATTGATTATCATTAATCAAAAAGGAGTTGTGCTAAATATTTTTAGTTGAAGAAAGTTTGAAGAAAAGCAATTTTACGATATTAAAACATTATTGATAATCTTTTAGCGGGATTTTATTAACATGAAAAAGGCTCAATTCATAAGACTTATTCTGCCTGGTGCAGGCAGATAGCTAACCTTGCACAACGCAAACAAAAGTCACACGGGTTTCATATTTTATTTTGTGTGGAAACGTTGTCGTCATGAATAAATTGGTAAAAAAACTACGACAAATAGAAATAACAAATTACTAAATAGGAAAATATAGAATTTAACTTTATACCTTTAACTGTAAATTACTTTAAAGACCATAATGGTGTGCCATACTTTTAAGAATGTTTTATCTGTAAAATAAATTTCCATCTGTAACTATACTTCAAAAATACAATTTAATACTAACAAATTTGAGCAATTACTTCAATAAAAAAGACTTACTTAGTGGTTCGAGGCACGCATCTAACAAGATTGAAGACGATTGACAAAGTGAGACCGGACTGGTCAGTAAGGCCGACAGGAAGTGAGTGATTGACCAGATATAGTTAACTTGTACCAAAAATGATTACCGGGTATATTAAACTCAAAGTGGTTAGCTTGTAAAAAAAATATTTCTGAAGAATTTTAAAATTAAACCATAGACAACACAAGACTATTTGCTATTATGGTCTGTAGCACAATTGAATCACTAATTTATTGTTAAGTTGAATATGTGGGTTTGTTAATTATACCTTAGAACAACAAAGAATATGAAATAATGTTGGTTGAATTAAAACTACTTCAACAATGGTGATTATGTCGGTGTAACAAAAAAAGTTAACCCGGGTTGAAAATTGACCCGGGTTTGATAAAATTATATCATTAGTGGTCAACATTCTGTCCACTTATGCAACATAATGTCGTTAGTGGACAGTGTATCATTATATAAATAGTGCCTGTTTGGGAGGGTAACAGTTGAAATTGACACCCCGAGAGAACCATTGTTTGCTAAGATTGTCAAACCAATACCGGCCGTTTATGTTATATTTCCGGTAAATCGCTTCAACTTTAATTTATTTTGAGAAGTCATGATAATTAACTGACAGCACAATAATGAGCAGTTTTCATATTTTTATCGGACAAGTCGCGATCAGTGATTATTTAATTAATTCAACTTAACAATAACTTTTCTTAAACTTGCAAGATTAACAAAATTATGATTAATAAGCTACTTATCTTGATTTGACAGAAACAAATATTGTGTTCAATACAGATACAAACACTACACAGAAACTTTTTCGTGGGTGTGTTTAGGGAGTATTGGAAATTTATGACGCATTCGCCGGCGTAACGAGGAATCTTGACCCGGGTTGAAATTTGACCCGGATATCATTTTTCAACGTTGAAAAATTGATACCAAAAGTCGTGAAATTATACCTGGGGTCAGTTTTCAACAGCTTGAAAAATATTTTTCAAACTTCTAAGGACATCGACACGTTGAAAACTGACCCTGTTGAAAATTGACTCCGACTTCAGAGTTTTGAACTGTCTTTGAACAGAAGTGTAACTTGCTCTTCACAGTTTAATTGTACATGTGTGTACTTAAAAGTTTCGGTTTCAAAACTTTAACTCTTTCATACTATCCGCTATATTTGCCGTCTTGGGTAATTTGACATTTCAAAGGTTGATTTTTCTGACTTCAATCATTTAATATTTCATTTGACTGAAAACGTGGTATGTAGCAACCTCTTTTATTATACTTTCATGTTAAATACTGAAATCTGATTGGTTTAGACGCAGTTGATAATTTGTTCTATTACCCTCAGCGTTAGCAACACACTTGGCAACGGGTAACACAACGAATTGTTACATGCGCGTAAATTATGCGCGTACAGTTCGCCGTAGAATTCACGTCATTTCTATACAAAAGCAGAAAAATTTCTTTAAAATTAAGACATTCAGTATAATAAAATAAATAGTGCCTATTTGGGAGGATAACAGTTGAAATTGACACCCCTCGAAAACCATTGTCAACCTCCGCTTCGCGTCGGTTGACAATGGTTCTCTCGGGGTGTCAATTTCAACTGTTACCCTCCCAAACAGGCACTATTTATATAATGATACACTGTCCACTAACGACATTATGTTGCATTAGTGGACAGAATGTTGACCACTAATGATATAATTTTATCAAACCCGGGTCAATTTTCAACCCGGGTTAACTTTTTTTGTTACACCGACATAATCACCATTGTTGAAGTAGTTTTAATTCAACCAACATTATTTCATATTCTTTGTTGTTCTAAGGTATAATTAACAAACCCACATATTCAACTTAACAATAAATTAGTGATTCAATTGTGCTACAGACCATAATAGCAAATAGTCTTGTGTTGTCTATGGTTTAATTTTAAAATTCTTCAGAAATATTTTTTTTACAAGCTAACCACTTTGAGTTTAATATACCCGGTAATCATTTTTGGTACAAGTTAACTATATCTGGTCAATCACTCACTTCCTGTCGGCCTTACTGACCAGTCCGGTCTCACTTTGTCAATCGTCTTCAATCTTGTTAGATGCGTGCCTCGAACCACTAAGTAAGTCTTTTTTATTGAAGTAATTGCTCAAATTTGTTAGTATTAAATTGTATTTTTGAAGTATAGTTACAGATGGAAATTTATTTTACAGATAAAACATTCTTAAAAGTATGGCACACCATTATGGTCTTTAAAGTAATTTACAGTTAAAGGTATAAAGTTAAATTCTATATTTTCCTATTTAGTAATTTGTTATTTCTATTTGTCGTAGTTTTTTTACCAATTTATTCATGACGACAACGTTTCCACACAAAATAAAATATGAAACCCGTGTGACTTTTGTTTGCGTTGTGCAAGGTTAGCTATCTGCCTGCACCAGGCAGAATAAGTCTTATGAATTGGACCTTTTTCATGTTAATAAAATCCCGCTAAAAGATTATCAATAATGTTTTAATATCGTAAAATTGCTTTTCTTCAAACTTTCTTCAACTAAAAATATTTAGCACAACTCCTTTTTGATTAATGATAATCAATTTGGATCTTCAAGTAAACAGACGAAGTCATAAATGGTATGTATTTTGTCTGTATGCGACTATTTCAGTTCAAGTAAAAAGGCAAAATATCAGGGTAATGTCAGAATGGTGTATTTTAAAGGACAAAATACATGTATATGATCAAATAACGCCCCCCCCCCCACCAAAAAAAAAAAAAAATTAACCAATTCTTATGCAGTATCGTATGAAAATCAAATCAAATATATATATATAATTTTATATTAAATTATATCATATTATATCATTAAAGGTTGCAAATCCATCCACTAATGCAATTAAAAATGTGTGCAAATGTGTATCATTAGTGGTCAAGGTAGTCCTTATTTCTCATTTTTTTTCCCATATCATTAGAGGTTACGGTTTTTGACCGCTAATGATATAAATCTAAAATTATATCATTAGCGGACGGTTAGGTTGTTCGTTAATGATAAAATTATATCATTAGTGGTCAACATCCTGACCACTAATGCAACATTATATCATTAGTGGACGTTGTATCATTAGAGGTTGCTACAATGCACAGAGGAATACAACAAGGGTGTCCCGTATCAGCAATACTATTTTTATTTGTAATGGAAATCCTAAATGAAAAAATTAATAGCTCAAATTCAATTCGAGGCTTTAGGATAGAAAATATGAAAAAAGAAATAAAATGTATTCAACATGCCGATGATAGCACCTTTCCTTTAAGGGACATAACCTCTTTAGAAAAAGCAATCCAAATCATAGAAAATTTTGGAAATGTTTCAGGAACAAAATTAAATTTATCAAAAACTGAATGTATAGTATTGGGAGAACTTAAAATTTCTAGGTATTTACATAGGGCATAATAAAATAGAGTGTAATGAAAGAAACTGGCTATGTAAGCTGAGAGAGTTCGAAAAAATATACTCTTTGGACTCAGAATACAAATTAATACACACTTTTTTATCTTGTAATAAATGTGTAAGTAAATGGAAAGAAAATTTTGACAAAATCTGTCTGAACTGTAATGTAGAAGAAGACATTAAACATCTAATGTTTGATTGTTGTATATCTAACCTCATTTGGAAGAAAGTATCTGATATCTTAAATATTAATGTTACATGGAAAGTTATTGTTATTGGTTTTCCAGCATATTGCAACAAAAACACGTTTATTTTTAATAATGTTGTATCTTTTGTAGCTCATAAAATGTACAAATATAAAATGAAATGTAGAATTTTGAACGACATAATGGTTTATTATGTTTTTTGAAAAGTGCATTGACACAGTGTTATATATTTAGTTAAATCAGCAAAAAGCATTATGTTTAATTTTGATATTCTTAATAGATTGAATGAAAAATTGTAATTATATTTCAAATTATGTTTGTCTTAAGGTGACCTGGCCTTAAGAGTATTAAACTGGTAGGGAGAGTCTCTGGACACTTATACTGATTTCCCCTACACATATCTACCAGAAAAATATTTTGCTGTTACATGTATTAGCTATATTTATGTACAAATCTAAATATTATGCTTATAGTTGAAAATTTACTTGTAAATGAATGCCATTGTGAAAAATATAATTCTAAACGTGACCAGACCTTTCGATTATAAAACTGGTAGGGGGATTCTCTGGACACTTATACTGTTATTCCCCCTACGCATCTAACAGAGAAATATACTGTTACATAAACCTGCGAAATTCTTATGTACAAATGTAAATATATGTTTGATGTCTATATATTTTTCATCTAACAACCTGGTTATTTTTTTTCCTTCTATCTTTGCTGTATTAATGACATACTTAGCATGAAACATTTCAAGTGCGGAAATTTACTTGTAAATGAATATTTTTCTCCTTTTTTTCGTGCTAAACTGTAGTAACAAAAATAAAATTCTAAAATGTATGTTGCACTAAGCCTCTGCGCAGGCCCACTACCATCCGTTTTGTTACATATATATGATTGAATAAATGTTTGGAAACAAACAAACAAAACATTCAAAGTATTTAAATAGCCCTTTCCATTTAATTGTAGAAACTAAGTTTTTATATTTGCCTTCGATAGTTGTGCATCCGGTAATGTGGTCACATATATCCTGAGAACAGATACATTGCCGCTGACACTTATCACCAAAGCTTGGATATCTGCAAGGCTGTGTACAGTTGTAACCGAAAAATCCAACCTGACACCCTACGTACAATTCGAAAAACAGAGGCGCAATTTTAACTTAAGTTTATACAAATACGTTTAATATACGCTGTAAATATCAAAATCTAAATAAACATCAACTCACCTTGAACAACATACACTAAAACTCCAAACATTATACGTATAATTGTCATAATTAGCTTTTAACTCTTTTTAGCTTGCCTATTCGAACAGTTACATGTATAACACATCGTGATTTTGCTTCAATATTACACTGAGTTTACATTAAGTATCATTTATTGATCTGAGTTGTACTTGGAACGGATGGGAATATTATAACTTCCCTTTGTAATGCTCACCTAAATGATAATTTTCACATTAGTGAATTGTTTTGTTTTAAATGAATATATGCTTTTTTTCTAAATAACCGGATTTATTGATAATCATGATTCGCGAACCTTCCAATTGTTGTCAAATCTATAATATTTATGGGTTTTTTTTTCAAACAAGAATGTTACAAAATTTGGTTGTGTGTGTTCACAAAAATACTTTGTTTACAATATACCATCATTTTTGCGATAATCTGATTTTTGTCGCAAACAATTACTAAAAGTAAGAAATGAAAATGCTTCTTTTAATTTCTTGTACTGAATGTTGTTTAACTCATTAAATCATTAGGGGAAAAATTACATGTACATTTTTTCTGTATGACATTTTCTCATAAAAGTGTTCTGACGTTCTGACTAGAATTTTCTTCAAAAATTTGTGATTGGCCTTATAAGGTGTGAATTTGTAATTAATGAGAACTGAGGATATTTTAGTTACAGAGTTCTGAAGACACACTATCCTTAATTACAATAAATTGCATCAAAATGTCTCCTGTCACCTAAAGGGCTGATTAAGTTATTCGAAGAGCAAAATCACATTTGACAATTGACTCAGCATTGGTCTAAGGAACCCTTGTATATTTGGTAACAACTTTGTAGAGCACCTGTGTAGAGCGAACTGTCAAATAATATTTAATTGTTATACTTTCATGTTAAATACTGAAATCTGATTGGTTAAGACGCAGTTAATAATATTTTCTATTACCCTCAGCGTTAGCAACGCACTTAGCAACGGGTAACATTTAAAAATGTTACATGCGCGAAAATTATGCGCGTACGGTTCGCTGTAGAATTCACGTTATTCCTATATCAAAGCAGTAAAATTTTCTTAAAAATTAAGACATTCAGTATAACAAAATAAATTGTGCCTGTTTGGGAGGATAACAGTTGAAATTGACACCCCTCGAAATATACTGCCGTCGTTGTTTGCCCAAATACGAATCGTAAGATATAAATATTTACAATAAGTAGAGGTTTTTTAGGTAGCAAGTGACAGTTTTGAATAAAGAACCAAAAAAAGTCAATATTCTTTTAAGATTGAGAGGTGCTGTTCTTGAAGGGTTATGAATCTTGCTAGAATTCATAAAAGATTGTTTTTAATAATTATTGGTGGTTAAAGGGAAGTCTCTTGTTGAAATTGGTATGCAATATGTAGGCCCGTAATGTTCAGTGCATGTGAATCAGAAGTAAAATGCGATCGACTTTGACAGTTGTGTTGACGTTAAACAGTAATGTTGCAAGTTAAAAAATTTATAACGCCGAATTGTAGGTGGATGGGACATCGTAAACTATACACTGTTAAGTTTCTTACATGCATTGGTACAACATGCTCACGGTACGTATTGTCAACCTTTTGCAGTGAATTAGCTTGGAGAGGTCTAAAAAGTTGAAAAAATCATGAAAATTGGGCGAATTATGAAAGGGTGAAAATCTCAAAAACCAGTATTTAGAATATTTTATAGGTTGTGGCTAGTAAGGGTGATTGGCCATAAAAGGAGTGAATTAAAGGAATTTGTGCTGAATGGGAACTGAAGAAAGTCTAGTTACAGAGTTCTGAAAAATCACATCCCCTGATTAAAATGAAATAAATATATTTTTTTTAAACTGTACCGTGTCACCATTAAATAAGTTTGAGAGTCCCCGTGGATGATTTTTTTTAAAATCAACATTGATTATGTTATATATACACTCTCAGATTTACGGTAATCTTTGTGATGACATCTTTTAACTTCTGCATATAAATCATACAATTTTTTATCATTTTGTTTGTTCCTGGAAATGTTTGTCATTTACATCATCCTTTGTATTAATATCACAACGTTCGCAGATTTTTTACACGATGAAACTCATATACATTTTATTCATACATGTGTTTTACATCTAAACTATTTCAACATTTTGGTATAGCGTGTTTATAAGGTACTGCCACCGTAGAGACTGGCATTCTAAATGATATTTATTATTGTACGGAAGGGTGTATCAAAATATTTGATCATCATATGTTTGTTCCTTATTATACGTCCCGTTTGATACTAAATTTGTTAAACATGGGTGTACATGTACAATATGGCACAATTATCCGTTTGTTAAGCGTATGCTTCTGTCACAGCATTAATTTTTTTCTTTTTTCTCAAATTCAAAACAAGTAGGTTTTTTTCCCAAATTCTTTGACGTATACAATATCAGCGTACTGTTAAACTATTTGATTTTCAAATACATTGACTTGGTTCTAACGTAAACGGACTTCTTACTTCAAAGTTTTTCTTCTTCATTTTTTTTAAAGTGCGTTGATACAGTTATCTGGCTTTTCTAAACGTTATTTCATACGGTTTTGAGTACATATTACGAGAAAAAGATTAGAAATTGCAGCATTCATCCTTGTACATGTTCTCCTACATATGTATAACTTCACACAGATGGAATGCAAGAAAGTGAAATGATTTTTTTAATATTATTCCCCGATGGTTGTATGATTGTACTTTGAATTAAATTTAAAATGAAATGTCTTTTAAACGATTCCCCATTATGAATTATTTTTCAATATATCAAATAACATTACTTATTAGGTTTGTTACTGACTGTTTACAGAAATCTGTGGGGTCTGTAAAGTCATCCGCCTGTCCTTCTATGGACTTTACCGACACCACAAATTTCTGTAAACAGTCAGTAACAAATCTAATAAGTGTTTTGTTTTCTCGAGGACCTACAGTTTGATATGTAAACAAACAAAAGATAAAATATAACAATAAAATTCATAGCTTAAATCTATAATTTTTACCTTCCTCGTCAGTCGTTTGTGCAAACATGGATGCTATTTGTAGGATCATAATAATTACGTCACGGGCAAAGGGGGTTCACTCTAAATATTTTGGGGCTTAAAAATTAAAAGTATGGTTAAACGTTCGTATAAATTTAGATGCTTGCCGTGTAAAGTAATTTATAAGGCAATCACGTGACGCGGTTCATCCAATGACGTCGAGACATTCTAGTCCGAGGCAAACCAAAGAATAATATAATGTACCTGAATACCTAAATAACAATGAAAAATGTTACTCAAGTTCCCTTTAGGATATTGTTGGTTTATACAACCTTAAATCCAGGTTGAATTTTCAACCCCTACTTTATTCCCTGTTGTATGTTTTCTAAATCTCAAAATCATATATTGACAGTTATTTACTCTGGCTTTATTTTACCAAACGCATCTAGTGTGAACCAATAAAATTAAACATTATTATTTCTTCCACCAAAACATGTTTATTTAATAAGGATAATTCATGTTCTCAATTGCATTACATGTACTGTCGTCCTGTATTTTGATGTTATCATTCATTCTGGATCACATTAACAACATCTATATTTTCTAGAATAGTAGGTTATTTATAAACCTACATGTATAACTGTAAACAAAACGATGTTTCCTATCAAGATGATAATGTTGATATATTATGATTAATATTCGAGATACATTTATGACCGTTAAAATCAATTAATTCCCTATATTTGACTTATTAACTCTAAGCCCCTTTCGATCAATGTGACGTTACAGCAAATTTACGTCAACCTTTTTTGTATGACGTCATCCTTTTCCCCATAGCCCACTCGAGATAACGTGTAGAAAAAACGTGAGTTTTGAAGTGAAGTGTGTCGTGCTTATTAACCAGTTCCATCGAAATATAGGTGGTCTTTTTAGCTCGTAGTTTTTGAGATCATGTACAACTTGGATCATTTGAGTTAATAAAGTGTTTATTTGATAGCATTTGTATTTGTTCAATAGGTCCATCCCTAATGCTATAAGTCATACGTTGTAGATTTTTTCAAATTTTTATCAATATTGTGCCATCTACCTATTTCTATCGGAAATCGATGATTAAGTGTTCAATGTCATGTGGCAATTGCGCACATTAAAGCAAGTGAGGCTTACGTAAACTTTCTATTATAAATGTTGTGAAGTTGTCACCACTAAACTGTGAAATGGGGGTGGGGAATGTTAAACCATTTGGTCTGTAAAATATCTGTTTGATGTGGATTCACAATGTTTTAAGCATTTAAATACTCGTACTGCCCACGGACAAAGTTTTTATCACAGTTTATAGAAACAGTTTTTAATATGGTAGTGAGCTTTTCAATCATATCGGATAATTTTCAATAGACAGTAGATCTGCTCTTTTCAAAACATTTTTATGATTATATCTCATAAACTTGCACTATTTACAATCGGTGATAACGTCAAGTTATGACATTCACTTGTATTGGCTACAAATATGAAATCAATCTCCCGGAGTCTAAATACATGTCAAGTAGTAGGGCTTTCGATGTAGACATTTCTCTTTACACTTAACAAGTCAATAAAATGTAGTAAAAATCGTTAAAATTGGCAACATGTAAATTGTACCTTTATAAATAAAATCAATACTGTTCAATATTCATGACTGAAATTATACATGAAATTCAACTATTACTTGAGTCATCACTTTAGCATAATTGGGTGTCTATTTAGTTTTTAAGGTATCCGATCCATAATAGCCTCGGATTCAATGAATCTGGCTGCATAACTGATATGTATGGGCCTAATACTCAATATATTTGGACATAATTTTCCTACTTAAGTATCAATATGTAGGAGTGGAATGTGTCCAAATTAATGACTTTTTCCTTTTTTGAAGAGTTGCCCCCCTTTGTTTTTATTCTATAAAAATTAATTCTAAAAAAATCTACACGATATAAAATTTATTTTCTATAGTTTTTGTGATCCTTATGATAAAATACATCTTTCCACCAGAGCATTTTTTGAGATTCCAAGTAATTCCTTTTTTATCTTAAAAATGTGTTCGTCTCCATAGACCTTAATGCAATCTTCATTAATTAATTACTGCTTAGTTAATAATATTTTTCAAAATTTCTCTCGGTGAATCTTTTTCTACGCTTAAATGCTTTAATTAAATATCAAAGTATAAAATATATGATGGATATTCAAGGTTGGAAAAATTTGGTCCTAATATGGATCGGTTACCTTAATCTGTGCACAAGCGTAATGAATATGACAGAGGCGGATCCAGCAATTTGGAAAAGGGGGTTTCAATTGATGAACATCAATGCGTACAAAAATCATTATTTGTCAATAAACAAGGCCTTTTGAACGTTTTCCGTGCGTAGATTTATTAAACAGTTATTTCGTCAATATCTATTTCATATCTATTTTAATATCAGAGAGCCTTAAAAAACCCAAGTATACAGCAATGAGAACGTGCGTCTGTGCTTAATAGAAAGAAACACTAAAAAAACAAAAAATAATTCAGACTAATTACGACAAGCTATAATTATAAAAAGGAATTTTTTGGGTAATTGTTTTCTGTTTTTGGTGTGTAAATTCTGAACTATTTATCGATTTTGATTTCTATCGATTGCCTTCTTAAAGAAAGGTCTAAATGATAGGATATGACAAAAAATTAAATTGGGATAGTTTATTTGCTGAATAGATGGAACATGTGTAATTCAATTGTACAAGCAATATAGTCGTCCCAGGGAACTTAATTGATGTGACCCCTGTAATGGGTGCGCCACATCATCCGACACTAGTACAGATGCGATCAAATTCAAGAAAGTTTTGTAAAGTTGTGCATTTTCATAATGGTTTACATATAAACCCCTTACACTGTATTTTTGAAACATAATATTTGATTCTCGGAAACAAAACAAAAAAGGTTTTCTTTTGTGTTTCATGTGGGTATGAAGGTATCTAGCATTCCAGAAAAACAGCATTAGCGGGTTTAATTTTCTCTGTATTTTTCTTTTTTTTCGTATGAAACGAAGTAAAACTTTTTAACTATAATTACTTAAGTTAACTAAACAATACATTTGAAAGCAGCTTTTAAAAGTAAAACGAATATGTGTACTTGTACTTGAACGCCGTTTTACTCGATGGCTTATCAATTCAAACTGTATGTTTTCTCATCGAAATGAACACCGGATGCTGAAGGGGAGTACTTTTTTCGATAAAAAAAATAGTTAGGGTTTTTCAAATCAGAAATACATGTAAATTACGGTACGTTGTGAGAAAATCTTTAGATAAGCAATTCTAAAAGCATTTATTTGAGATACAGTATATATATTTTAAATTGAAAAAATTGCCTTTAAATATGCATTAGAAGTTTTCAAAAAAAAAATCCATATGTCCCAGAGAGAAGGGGGGGGGGGTTCCGACCCCCGGAACCCCCCCCCCCCCCCCTCCCTCTGGATCCGCCAATGTATGATGACAATGTGATGAAAAAGTTAATCGTGTCAACTTGAGAAAGAAACCATTAGTGCCATAAAGGGTTTCCCTCTTTAACATATACCCCCCCCCCCCTCCTTCAGTTTTCAAGATAGAGCATGCCTTTTTGCAATCCAAATTGTACATATCTCACAGATGCGATCATGATAATAATTGGATTCTAAAGTTTTATATTTCATGCAAAATATAAGCTTTTGATAACTTTTTAGTCATTTTTGGTATAATATTGCATAAAACAATTTTATTGTAAGGATATTTTCGAGATAAGAAGTTGTTGTTCTGCTGATCAATTGTGCATATATATCAAACACGTGCAAATAAATTGGATTTTAATTTCTGATATTCTGACAATCTGTTGCATAATGGGCATCCCATTTATAGGATATCTTTTCATAAAGTTTTCAATATAAGGAATTCAATTTTACACATAAGCATAAGAGGTCAGTGGAGCATAATATTATACATCAGGATCGGGTTGATGAACACACTGGTTAACTTTAATCACTGGTTAACTTAAGCAGTTATTACCCACTGGTTTACTAGTTGGTTAACTAGTTGTCAATGTTTTGTTGCTCAAAGAGAATTTAGCCAGTGGTTTACTAACCACTGGTTGCTGATGTTTAAAGGGACTTGACTACAATTTGAGCTCAAAATTCAAAATTTTATTGTTCCAATCTTAATGTTTAAAATGGTTAATATGGGTACTTTTAATGCTTTGTCAAAATTTGAAAGTCAAATATTGAGTTATAGGTAAGATACAGAGTTTTAAAATCTTTGTTTAGGAAACAAAGCTCGAGCTTTGTAATGATTTACTTATGTGTTTTATTGGCATAATTCTTAATCAAATGTTGCTTTTTTCTATTTATTATATTATATATGAACACATTAGATCAGTTTACCTAGCTTGCCGTGAGTCATTTGGTCATAGAAATTGTAATTCCATACTTTACATTATTTGTAAACAAATAAAAGACTCGAGTCTTGTTTACATAACTATGATTTATCGGCGGTTAGTATCCCACAATGCACTTACTTTGTCCGTCTGTCATTTGGCTCCCAAAAAAGAACAGAAAACATTTCACCTGATGAAATTTTATTTATAATTAGAGATGTAGAAAAATATATTGATATTATACAGTCCAAACAAACACATCAGGTAACAAACGCAAAAAAATATGGAGGAAAATAACAGAATCTGTAATTTCCAGGGGAAGTGCCTGCGGGACTATTGACCAGGTCAAGGAAAAGTACGTAAGGCCTGTTCAAAAGCGAAGGGGGAGAGTGTGTCGCAAAGGGTACATAAAAAAGACCGGTGGTTGACCACTAGAAGCCCCCCTTGATAAAGTGTCGCAGAAAATTATGGACCTTCACGAGGATTTCCCGAACTTCACCGGGTTTGTCGGCGGTGTGGAGGTTGGTGGGCTGGTAGTTACAGGTAAGCACTGTTATTTATATTGTATGTATTTTAAAATGAACTCATTTAAATATTGTCGTCTTACAACGAGGAAATTCGAAATGCATGGTGGATATTCGTTATAACTTTCTTTATATTCTGCCTCAAAATTATGATTGAAATATCTATAAATTCGCTGTTTCTTGTGTGGTCTGCCAAACTTTATGTCAAACAATAACCTAGCATCCATGTTTTACCACTGGTTAAAAGACTTAACCCAGCATTGCAGAATCGTTTACTTTAGCCAAAAGTTAACCACTGGTTAAGCAATTTAGCCAGTGGTTAACTTTTGAGCAACATAGTCTAACCACTGCTCAACATTTAACCACTAGATAAGGGAGGTAACCAGTGGTTAAAGTTAACCAGTGTTTTGAGCATCCCATTCCTGGTATGCAAGATGTGTTTATTTTTGTATTTTGTTTTTGTGAACTGAACTTACGAGCAAAATGCAAGCTATTGAACATAGTACGTTCCCCATAATATTGCCCAGAGGGTGTATTACCTGCAAGATAACACCTCATCATACAGTTTTCAAGATAGAAAATTATTTGCATTTCACTTGTACAAATATGCACTATAAAGATGATCATCATACTTTGTTTATTTGTTTTGTTTTTGTTCACACAAATTGAAAAGAAAATACGGTTTGCTGTCTTATTAACAGCTTTCTCTTGTAAAACTATATATTAGCTTGAAATTTGCTAATAGCTTTGTAACATCCCTTGATATCAGTTGAAATAAATTCATTTATTTTAATACGGCATAATAAATTTACATAAATACAATGTTATGTCCGTCGGAATTTAGTCTATTTTGAAATAAATACAATTTATGTGAATTACCAACTGATTAAGTGTGAATTAGGAAAGATAAATACCACTCTAATACATGTTGATACATTCGGTGATTATGTAACAAATGGTTTGCATCATAACTAATATCTGACGTTTGTGTCTTTCTAGGAAATGAAGAAGAGAAACATGCACATAGAAACCTTTATTCACACAATAATCCATATCACATTCATAATTATAAGGTAAAATATATTATCATGCAGTTTTTTTTCCTTTTTTTGGTGTTTTGTTTTGTTTTGGTTTTTTTTTTTTCTTTTGACAAATATAAATTTTCCTGCAATTTTTACGTGTAAAACGATTTTTAGATTGCAGATTGTTCTTTCATCTGTCAACTCTCAACACCAACTATAGAATACGTCATGTCCTGTCCACACAATAAAACAAAATGGAGAAACGCAGTTCAACGGAAAAACTGAATGTATGGCGCATCATCAAAACTGCATTGAGCCTAAAAACTTTCAATATCATTGTCTCATAAATCATTGCGAAACGCAACATTAGAAGTTTGTACACCAATTTACTATTTGCAAGGTAAAATTTTATTTTTTCTCAACCGTTTTTTCTTTTGATTTTGGTGAATCGTGAATGTGTTTTAAATCTTAACTTTACATATAAACAATTATACTTTTCTTACTTTTGAAAATATATGCAAAAAGAAGGAGCAAATCAATATCAAAGAGTGACATTATTGTAGATTGTGATTTGTACGAGAACCATAACTTTGTATCTTAATTTCAGAAAAATGGTATTGTTAATATAGAGTTTAGAATTTCTACACGAGTTAAGTTCAGAAATAGACAAAATTAAAACATAAATTATTGAAATTTACAAATTCTGTTTCACAATGACGTTTTTATAGGCTATTGTGCGTATTATAACACAGATAATAAAGAAATAATGGAGAATTATGCCCAGGTATTTGAGTGTTTGAAGATTCCTGAAGGCGAGCAATGTCAACCCAAATACCCATCAATTGAAGCATATAAATGTTAATTTGCCAAATAGCTCTTTGAAGCCTTTAGATGTAACGTTTTTTTTATATGTCCTCTTAAGCTTATCAGCTTTTATTTGTCTAAGTCTCGACTTAGTCGAATGATTTCTAATTGAATACACATTCAATGTAATCTATTAGCTCCGATGAAACATATAAAAGTAAATAATTTTTCTGCTCGAAATCATAAATTGATAGAATGTTTCAGACATTTAATGAAATGTTAAAATTTCTTAAATATGGTTTACGGTACATTTGCCTCACTTTCATCATATTTATTGTATTGTAATTTGAATAGACATACGTTTTTATGCTCCCAAAAACCAACCAGAACCAATAACAACATTACATTTAGCGCCATCGGCAAATAAAGCTCCCGTTTTTAGGATAGTGCACTGCGTTACTGATATTTCAATTATAAAGGATGTGCTTTATTTATGATAAAAATATACATTAAACTACACCTTACATTCAGCTCAGAGGTGGTGTACATTGCATTCGTTACATTATTATCAGTGGGATTGGGTGCCGTTTCTGTACTCTTTATATGGTGGGAGAGAAAGTCAATAATTAGCTTATGTCAAAAAGATAGATTTTGAAATTATTGTATGTGCTTACATGTAATTTGCTTAAATTTAATATGACTTTTGACAAAGCATCATTCAAGAAATATTTCATTTGCTCTTTTCTGGATGTAAATCAAAGGACTTAAGCAATTCAGAGAACACCGATCCAGAGGAAACAGGTTTATAGTTGTAGTTTATTTATTTAAATTCGCATGTTTATTCATTCTGGTGCACTATTAAAATATTACCTTTTAAAATATTTTTTAAACTTAATCAGCCATTTGGCAAAGACGCTACATTTCAAGCAATAAATGAATAAAGTGCAAGAACACAGCGTGATAGGCAAAATGAAAAACGAAAAATAAATGTGAACGTAGATGATACATGTAAAATAAATATATATATATATATATATATATATATATATATATATATATATATATATATATATATATATATATATATATATATATATATATATATATATATTAGTATGATATTATGATTTGTACATATCAGTTTGCATCACTTACGTGTGTTAAGTTTGACCGAAACTAATAATGAAACATACATACTCAATTCAAAATATTAATTTATTTCTTTTTCTAAATGTTATGGTGGCATAGTTGTGCCAAACCTATCAGATTGTCTGATCTTCAACTGTCTTGTCGGATCTTTAGATTAATAGTTATTCATGTGTTTAAAAAAATCAAAACCTCAACTGGTACATGCCCAATATCTGCAATTTAGTTATCACTATATTTTTCTGACGATCAGACATGCAACAGTTGATTTCAATAGCCAAAAATGAATTTCTTGTCATTATGATAGTTTTCTGACAATTCATGATCAAAATTACGATCTTACAACTTGCATAGCTACTTATCATTTAACTGGTAGTGGCAGAGAAGCTATACCACCATAAAATGCGCTATTCTATACATCCAAGGATTTTTGTCAGTGATCCTATCAAAATTAAAAATCTTCTATACTTTTATGGTAAAAGTGTATTATGTACAATGCATAGTGGTGTAAGCTTTGATGGTGAATTAAGAATATATTTTCCATTTGAAGTACATCACATACGAAAAGTTAAAACAGTTTAGTTATATATGTTTGTAATATTGTGGTTGTGTTATAAGGGTTGTTTTTTTTTCAGTTTTAAAAGTTTTTTCGCTAAATGTATAACTGAAAAGGATATTTCTGTACAATTTTCTGTCTCACAGTATTTCTTTTGCTAGATCTGAGTGTTCTTTTTTATTTAAAATTTTCAATATCAAAGTTTCTACCAATTTAGCTTTGTAAATATTAAAAATAGCTAAAGAATGATTCAGTTATATTTTCGTATTGTTATGTCTAGTAAAATTCGTTCCTTACGGAAGTTGACACGAACATTTATGCTAAAATATACTTTAATTTAAAGACTTTCTTCCACCCGAAAGCAATAAAAACAATGGGGACATAAAAGACAATGATGAGGATGCCAACAGTACTTTTCATTCAATTTATTTTTATTGATAAATATATAACAGTTATTAATCTTAATTAAATATATAATACATGCTAGGCGCGTTACAGTCTTCTTTTGTAGTAATTATACACGCACTTTCTAAAGAAAGTTCGGGTATATTGTTGTTACCCTGTTCCGTCCGTCTGTCCATCCGTCGGTCTGTCACGTTTTACTTTCTCAAACTGCTCTTACATCTTATAAACCAGCAAACTGAACTCTTGGAGTTTGATTTGGGGTGTCATGTTTTTTTTGTAAAAAGGTTTCAAAAATGGTAGTCCTGGGGGTCAAATAATTGGTAAAAAATGACGTTTTTTTTTTCACACAAAAAAACCTTCTTCCTCGAACTCCTCCTACATTTTCAACAGTAGACAAATCATCTCTTGAATTATGTTTTAGGGTATCCTATAGATGCGCAATAAGGTTTCGGAATTTTCAATTTTGTCCTGAGGGTCATTTAATGGCTGAAGAATGACTTCTCTTTTTGTTTAAATCTGGTTTCAAAAACGTCATTTTTTTACAGTAGCCAAATGGTCTTCTAGAATATGATTGGGGGTGTCAAATTGAAGTGTGATCAGGTTCTAGAATTTTTTAATTAAGGGGATCAGTGGGCAACAAAAAATGACTTTTTTTGCTAAAAAAAAGTATGGTTCCCAGAACTCCTCTTACAACTTTTGGAGTAGCTACGTCATCATTTGGGATATAATTCGGGCTGTCCTATAGATGTGAAATAAGGTTTTAAAAAATTAAATTTCATCCAGGGAGTCCACTAGTAGTAGAATATTGACGTTTATCACTCAAAAAACCCCACAGATCCTAGAACTCCTCTTATGATTTAATGGATAGACACATCATATCTTGGGATATGATAAGGAATGTTCGATAGATGTGCATTACGGTTTTGAAAAATTAAATTTAACCCTGAGGCCCATCACCTACATACCGTTTGATGCCCTTTGATGATCAAGAATGTATATGGTTAGAGGGTGGGGATCTCACCCGTTTTCGAGATATTTGTGCACTTTCTGTTCGAGGAGGGTCACGACCATCCCCTAAGCCCATGACCTACATACCGTTTGATGCCCCTTGACACAAGGAACAAGAATATATATATGATTTAAGGGTGGGGATCTCAACTATTTTGAAGATAATAAGGGACTTGCTGTTCGAAGGGGGTCAGGACCACCCACAGGGCCCATAACCTACATAACATTTGATGCCCCTTGATATAAGGAACAAGAATATATTTGGTTTAGGAGTAATGATTATAACAGTTTCTGATATATACGGTAATTTCCAATTCCTGGGGGTGGGGATGACCCCAGGGGTCAGATCTAATAAACCCTATATATTGCCAGTAACAGTCAATATATGATTATGAAAACCCTATATTATTATCTTTGTCCGTTCTCAAGTTACCATTTACAATAGAGTCAACGATTATTCCCATATGGTTCAATGTTAGACCCCACACCCTGTTGACCCCCCCCCCCCGAAAAGTGGTTTCCAAATGAGAAAAAATAGAATGCACAACTAGATATGCAGGCCTATTGTATCCTAGAGTTTTGTACAATTCTGTTCAGCCATCTCTGAGAAACAAGTTCAGAGGGGGAAAGAAGAAAAAGAAGAAGAAGAAGTATACATGTAATAAGAACCGTATAAAAACAATAAGTCTCCAAATTTCATTTGGGAGACTTATTAATAAAGATTAAATAGAGATAGGATCATCAAACATCAATAATTTAAAGATAATTGGCAATTTCTGATTCTTAGGAGGTCAGGATGACCCCTTAGGGTCATGACTTAAATTCCATAATGATCTGATGCACCATGGATTAAGGTGGGAATCTCAATGGTTTTTATATTTGATAATTTCAGGAAGAGCACTTGGGATCATGTCAAGACCTACATACCATCTGAAATGTCGTGAACAAAGAAACAATAATATATGTACCTGATGTATGATTCAATTTAAGAACCCAGATATAGATCTATCATCTATGTTTTGTAATACTTCCTATGTACACTTACATATATATATTTATCTCATACGTGTGGTGTATATTACCCGTGTGATAAACATTTGCTATATCAAACGGGTGATGCTTTATCAAATACTTCCGGTCCGAACTACTTTTGACACAGCCCCTCGCTTAAACGCTTCAGTGACCTACTTTCGAAGATTTGCTAGTACTTTCAAAATAACTATTCTTATCTTATCTACTAGAAAAATTGATATTAAATGGATTTTGTCAAAAATTTAGATTCCGATATGAAGGAAAACAAATAACTGCGTAGCACAGGCGTCGGAACCGGGGAAGGGGGGAGCTTAGCACCCTCCCCCCACTTCTTTGCAAAGATATACATAACCGTAACCAAAAGACCCTGTTGTCTTGTTTGTCAAGATTTTATTCATAAGTTTAGGCCCTTTCCAACTTTCAATTTGCTTTGTGTAGTTTATAAAACTGCAAATTACGTTGTCTATCAAGTTCATCCTGACGACGCGATGTTCATATACATACAATAACTTACCGAAATAATGTTTATTAGACTTTTATTCCACCACCAGTAAGAATCCTTATTCATTTTTTTCAATTTCCAATCATTAGGCTAGGCCTAGTGTTTGTTTTATAAAACATCAACAACCGTTCCTCGTTCGAGTCAATTCAAACTAACCAGCATTCCCAACTTTGTTTACGTCAACAAACTTGATTATTCAGTATTTTTATTTAATCAAGTAAATAAGCTCTAAGAAAAATTATTTAGAGCTGAAAAATTATTTCAAGGTTTATTTCAGTGAAACTTTACTTCAAAACACTAAGATTTATATCAGAAATGACGTACTAAATTGTATTGCGCAAGGTCACAATAACCGCATAACACAACGTTGCATCATCGTCTTTGATCTTTGAAAAATGAATTCGGGTCATATAAGGGACTGTCTCAAACGCTTCATAATATAAATCAAATTGTATGAGATACATGTAAATAGAACTTCTATAATTATGTGATTTTATATTTGCTTTATCCAACTCGTTGAAATAATTATATTCGCTCGGCAAGCCTCGCGAATATATACACCATTTCAACTCGTTGGATAAAGCAAATATAAAATCACACAATATAGATATCCTCTATATATACATATATATATATATATATATATATATATATATATATATATATATATATATATATATATATATATATATATATATATATATATCAGTTTGTGTTTTGTTCTATACTATTCATGTTCATGACTGTAGTATTGCCTAGTCTTATCTAAAACTACATCAAAAAATTGTCAAATATATGACTTGGAATCCCCATCCCAAACAAACTCAAATATAAACTGTCACTCCCCCTTCCCCCTGGAAATTTTTCTGGATCCAAGCATGTATTCCTCCTCAAACTATAGATAACATGAAAAAAAAACTTGCATTTATTTATGTTTAAAATGAAAATAACAATACATTTACACTTTTTTTCATTGTCGAATGATCTATTAAAATCAAAATATCATTCGTGGTCTAAAAGTTTTACAAACTAGTAAGAAATGTTATTCTTAAAAAAAATAATCACATTACACCTTGCATAATTGACAAATGATCTATTGAGATATGATCAGAAGTCATATTTCAACCTTTGGATCAATAACTAATATTCATCGACAAGTTAAAATAAATAACAATAAATGATTCAAATTATAAATGTTTATACTCCATATCCACACAACCCCATCAACCCTGGTTCTAAAGATTCAGTCTTCTTACATTCTCACATGTGTACAGTAGCAAATCTTAAATCATTTCTTGATATCTTTTTCTCTCCTAATGCACATTAACATTTTTGAAATTGCTTTATTTAGTTTTTGAAATTTATAAACAAAATGTTATGTGCATGTGTATTTGCCTATTTGGGGCAATTGTAAAGTCTGCTAAACAAAGCAGTGTCATCATTAGGCTAGAAATTACCCACATGGATCAAACACTACAAATGAATAAGATAAAATACTTTATTATTTCTAGGATCTCAAAAGTTATCAAAATCTACAGTGTATTATCATTTCCTATTTCATAAGGGTGGGGGGGGGGGGGGTTTAAAAGACAACACCTTGGGGTCATGTACTTTGTACACCATTTGATGCATCATAATGACATAAGAAGATATTTTGTATTTTCCTGTTTCATGGAGTCAGAACAATCCCATAGGGTCATGGCCTACATTGTATTTGATGTATTATTATACATTAGGAAAGAAAGACCCTTTCCTTCTTATTATAACTCACATAAAAATGATAAGTCTCTACACTTACTTATACATGTAATACACAATTTAAATCAAAAATTGTTACAGGGTCAATATGGGGTCAACTCAATAGTGTAAGTCTGACAAATGAAAAAATAACTTTTGCAATAAAAATGACAGAAACTTTACAAATGCGATAGAATAGGTAACGATGATAAGCTTATTTAAATATTAAAAGATTAAGATACAGTATGCTAGTAAAGGGAGACCATTTATTTAAAAAGAGAATGTAATACTTATGTACATACCGGTCTCTCATAATATTGTGCTGCTACACATGTACATTGTATTATGTACTATATTGGTCAACATCATAATGATAATCCAATTAGAGCACAATATGAATCCCTTTAGCTGATCATCACAAAAGAAATGTTTGTGCATGTTTACTCATCCTCTTCTGCATATGAAGAACACATAGGTGTATGTATACACCACGTGAATCCATCAAATCGAAGAGCTGGGTAAAACTAGTACACGCTGTTGAGACATGTACACATGTTGTTACAACCCACTTTGAAAAATTATGCACTTTGAAAAAAAATTTCAAAGTGCGTTAATTTGGGACGAAGTCAACGCACTTTGAAAAAAAATTATTTTTTTTCAAAGTGCGTTGATATTGTCGATATATTAACGCACTTTGAAAAAAAAATTGTTCAGGGTTTAGTCAAAATAATTGATACTTTTATATACAATAAATGATTGTTTTAACCTTGTGTAGTTTAATTTAAAAAAGAACACATTGCATTCTCAGCTAACTCGATAAACAGTTTCTATATGAGAATTTTTTTTCTCATAAGACAACATCGACAATTTACACACAAAGAACAATTCGGGAGATTTGAATTATCCAAATATGACATAAACTTCATCGCTTAGCAACTGCATTTTCCTATTTTGAGTATGCAGCGACTTTACTTGTTATCAGGTATATTGAGCTATGCAAGAACGAATATGATTTGTATATACTGATAATGGAGATCAATGTATAACATATTTTAACTGGCTTATTGCATGTGCTTGTAAACAAACATAATGTGATAAAAGGATACGTTAGATATGATTATCAAAAACAATATGATCTTTTAGAAGATCAGTGTGAGGGAAAAAACCCACATCCTAATGCTAATTTTAAGTTTATAATGATTTAATGTTTGTTAATGTCATTTCTTTTAAATTTTAAGTGATTTATTTGATTAGAAAATAAATACAGAATGTTGAAACTCTTTTAAATTCTTTAACATACCAATGGAGGTAATACCGGTATTATTTGGCAAGCTCGTTTTTCCAATATCACTCCATGTACTTAATTTAAAACAGCATATTTCTTTTTCCGCCCTTAAGCGTTTAAGTTGCTGAATATCCTATTTTATGAAGGAAAATGAGGGGTAGGGGTCCTTCTTCCTGTAATCAAGTAAATGATGCACTGGTGATTGGCCGGTATCTTTGGTTAACCCCCACCCCACCACTATCCCCGTTCTCAAATACGGTAAATTATAGATTCACCAGTGTGAACAAATCGTCATACTATCAATAAATTAGAAATTCAATTCCAGAATTTGTGATTTATACACATTTTTTCAAACTGCGTTAAGAGTGTCGATACTCAAAAATGTTGATGTACCATCTTAACGCACTTTGAAAAAAAATTTCAAAATGGGTTAACTTGGTCCAAAATTTAACGCACTTTGAAAAAAATTGTCAAAGTGCGTTAATTTGGTCCAAAATTTAACGCACTTTTAAATTTTTTTTCAAAGTGCGTAATTTTTTCAAAGTGCGTTGCCACACATGTGTTGTGTACGTAACTTCAGACAAAGATCAGTTATTTGTAACATGCATGTATTTTTATGACCTATTCTTCAAAACCCATTTCACTATTTTATTAGATAAATAACAGCTTTAAGGTTGTGCAGGACACCTGCATATTGTGATGCATACTTCCTATTGAAATATATAATAAAGTATAAATCTAACATTTTACCCCCAAAATAATAATACCTTACACTGAAGCCCAATGGGATAGAGCAATAAATGTCTGTAAGGGCATTGGAGTCCGAAGTGTATTTTTGTTAATTTTACTATTGATATAAATGAACTTTCATGGGGTGGGGGGTGGGGGTGGGGAAGGGTCTGGACCCCTCACTCCCACCCCTTTTCTAAATCCGTGCACACGATAATGTACATGTAGGAACACAGAAGCAAATCTAAAGCCAGTGTAATGAAGAATAATGACCCCCGTAGAATAATGACCGGGGGTCATTTTTCTACGTAGAATAATGACCCCCCGGTCATTATTCTACCCCGAAAAATGACCCCCCGGTCATTATTCTACGTAGAAAAATGACCCCTTTGCCTGAAGAATAAGTGTCATTTTCATAAAAATGAGCACACTCCACATGAAGAAAAGTGACCCCTGTAGAATAATGACCCCCTTATAGATTAAAGTTTTTCATATGTTTTTATTATTTGTGAAATAGTTTTTACACTATTGTAATTTTTACTGCTGCAGTTTACAGAAAGTAACAGAAATTATAATTCATATTCAAATAAACTTAAAGTGAAAGAAGGGGTATATCTTAGAAAATAAAAATCCTTCCGTTATAACAAGATATTGAGGTATTGCATCGGGGTATGGTTGTTATCTTAACAATTACATTTACATATATCTATGGTGTTCCGATAGGGCCACTTCGACCTAAGTTGCAAAGGCGATAGTGCGAAGGCGAAGGAGCAAAAGTGCGAAGATGCGACGATGAAGCGCGAAGATGTGATGCCTAAAGTGCGAATGTGCGAAGGCGTAGGAGCGATACTACTATCGCTCCTTCCCAACTTGCACTCTGGCCTTGCATCTTCGCACTTTCGCCTTCGTCTTTTTTGATTGCATTCAGCAAGTCTCGGTCGATTACATAGATTTTAATACAGGCACCGTACTCGCCAAGGTTTTTCGATTAATCCATGCTATTATTGGTACGCATGCGATAGGCCATCGCGCTTACTATGAATGTTTATAAATATTTTAATGTGTACATGTAACATATATGTTTACCAGCTCTGGCTATGCCTAATCATTATCTACTCCACACAAAATTTAATGTCCGCCACAATGTGTACATATGCACTTCTAGACTCCTGTCACTTACCAGCCGTGGACCGACACAGTAACATTCTAATTTCATTATGCGACATCCCTTGTTCATGCATGGATCTAGAGGGAGAGAGGGGGTCCGCCCCCCGGAAAATTCAATATTATTAATTTTACGCAGTAAAACGGGAGAGGGAGTCCTGACCCTATCCCCCTTGATAATTTATTTTTATTAATTCTATAAAAAAAAAATCCAAAATATGCCTCGGAACCCTTTAAACGATGGAGAGCTCCGCAATTATAAAACATAGGTAATCACAGATTACAAAGCTCACCGAGACGAGGCATCACTTTTATGAGGCATCACCTTTATGAGACCACCTTTATCATATTATATGAAAACCATCCTTTATGATCTTGGATATTCATGGATTCTGTTTTGATACAATATCGTACATATGTTCATATGTTAATCAATACAATAATATAAAATTAAAATTGCATCCTATCAAACTTACAATATATATTATATATTACCATAGAATACCGTAAAAAATTGTGATATGATATTGTAATGTATGATATGGCATTGTAATGTGTTATACATTATAATTGTATTTGATCAAATAATAGAATATCATAAACCATAATACAATATAGTATTATTTGAAACAATACCATACTACAATAATACATCATAACATTGAAACATATGATATTATATTGTATAATATAGTATGATATAGTATTGTATGATACTGTTTCATATTTGATATATTATATGAAATTGTATTTTATAATACAATATAATTTGATACAACATTGTGTCATATAAATGATACAATATCATGGGATAAAGTAAAATATTATATGATACAATCATATTATACATTTTGTATCATACAATAATATATATTTGAATATCATAAAATACAATTTCATGTGATATGATAATATATCATATAAACCAATATCATATTATACAATATCGTAGGATACGATATTTTATAATATTTCAATATCATATATACAATTTCATGTCATATAATTCTATATTACAGAAACCAATATCATATTATACAATACTGTATGATACAATATCATAGAATATACAATATAATATCATAGGATGCAATGTTATATATTGCAATATCATATGTAATAGTATCATGTGATTAAATAATTAATAAATATACAATATAATTTTATACAATATTGTATCATAATAATCAATACTATGCATAACAATATTATGATACAACATCATATCATAAAATATCAAAAAAATTGATAAAATATTTTATCGTATCATATAACGTTTTACAATATAACATATGGTATTATATTGTATCTTATTTAACAATAGTGTTTCAAATCATACAATACTATATCATAGGAATCATGTTACGTCATTTAACAACAACCACATCTATCTTTCAAGCAGGTTTGAGTGAGGTAGGATATTTCTCTAGCATCCTTGATAATGGAGATCAGGCTCTGCATATAAAGCAACCTCTGCGTTTCATTTATAATAAAGTTAAATCAACTATGCAAGCTATCATCTATAAAACATGTGACCTGTTCCAAAAAACTAAACCTCATCAAGAATCATAAAACTATAGCTCTGATTCAGCATTGAAGCATGTCAGGTGCATCAGTATCATAAGACGCACCATCCATACAAGTTTAATGAATTTAGGACCAGTAGTAACTAAGATATAATCATTAGAGGGCACCTGCAACAAAAACTTTAACCTGCTCTAAAAATCTTAACCTCCTCCAGCATCTGAAAGTTAGGAACCAGATTCAGTAGGTCCAGATGCATCATCCATGTAATTTTGGTGAAGAGAGGACAAGTAATTAATAGCTTAGATATAGGAGCTGCAACTAAAACTTTAACCAGCTCCGGACGCCGACACCGGGGGTATAGCATATGCTCCCATTGACTTCGTCTCGGTGAGCTAAAAAGGCGAAAGCGTGAAGATTCGAAGGCGAGAGTGCGAAATTGCAAAGGCGAAGAAGCGATAGTAGTATCACTTCTTCACCTTCGCAACTTGGCACTTTCGTCTTCGCATCTTCGCGCTTCGTCGTCGCATCTTCTATATTCTTCATATTGTTCATGAATTATACTTGCATTGAGGATTTCCACAATACAAACTGCTGGGTATACTAGTTCAGAGATTCAGCAGGAAGGAAGTGCCAATTCTTGCTCGTCGTCAGTTACCTTTTACTAAGCAGAATTAATGATGAAACCAAAATTATGAAAAGTTTACTCCACTATTAGGCATTATAACCAAGCTGAAGTTAGTAGGCACTGACAGCAGCCATTACGCCAGTAGAGGTTAATGGTCAATAAGGAAAATCGTAAAAGTATTGAGAGTACTCGTACAGAAAATATATTTTACTTTATCCTCGGCATACTTTAGTAAGTTTAGTTAATATCAAGATGATTAATGCTTCAATAGTTTGTATGAGCATTGGTAACTTTGGATACAATAAAGATCGTGTGATCAAAATCAAGCGGGATATAAACCCCTAACATGGGCCCTAACCGCTTTAAGAAACAATATTTTCTTATGATAATCGATCAGTGTTTATTATCTATTAAGATTTACTATGGTCAGGCTCTCTTCACAAATTTGCTCTAAAAGAATAAAGTCTATTCATGATCACAAAACAACATTACAACAAATGTTTAGAATATTGATGTTCATGTATTAGGTAGAAGAAAACAAAACTAACGCAGAATGATTTTTTTTAAAAATCACTTTCCCCAAGAAATGTAAATAAGAAGTATATATTCATATTCCTACGTTACCTGCCCCCTTAGTCTTTTTCCATAAAGATATATACATGTATCATTCTTCGATTGACAATTCATTCACCAATGAATATTGCTTACAGTGTATATCATTACAACAATTATTCTTTCATGATTATTGTTAATTATCACACAATATCCACATTGTGTATGAATTTTTCTTTATTTGCGTCATTTCCCGCCGTATGTCGACGAGAGAAGTAACGTAACTGTTAACAATCAATTTGTGGCAATGTCAGAGTGTTTTGCGCGTACTTGCTACGGACATATACAGCGATTTATTCACAAGTTCGGTGTTTATAACTTCAAAATCAGTTAAACAGAGTGAAAAATTAGGTAATTTCAAAGTCATATCTTGGATACGGGGTAACCAATTTCTATTTATGTTTACGGGGAGGGGGTCATTTTTTTATGGGGTCATTTTTCTTCATGTTTAACATGAAGAAAAATAACCCCTGGGTCTTTTTTCTTCAGAAAAATCCAATTATTCTTCAGCTAGGAGGGTCATTATTCTACGTAGAAAAATGACCCCCGGTCATTATTCTACGGAGGTCATTATTCTTCATTACACCGGCAATCGCCGCAGAGAGGAGGCATAATTTAATTTTGTTTGTAATAATTATTTAGACCATTATACTTATTATGACATGAAATGTTAACTAAAGATTATTGATTAACTAAAATTCACATGCAAACAGTTCAACCCAAAATTGCACATAAAGTGCTGCTCATGTGTATTATCATATGGGAAGGGATCTCATCCTTCAGTTATGCAAATTATAATTTTTTTAATGTATTACCGGAATTTGCATGTGGCCTTCGTTTTTAATTAAACTGGTACTAAACAGTGTTATTTAGGGGCAAACACTTGGTGCAGGTATTACTGTCTAATGACAGCATCTAGTTGTTTAATGCAAAAATGAACTAAATGTTATTAACATCACCAACAGTTGGTTTTCCAGCGGTTACATCACGTATACTCTTTTTGCTATTCAGCCAATTTTAACTTAATTTTTAATAATGGCAATGTTTACTAGTACGTACGAGCTAGCACTGTTTGTGTGTATGTGTACGTTTTTTTTACTATATTGAGTGTAACTGTTCAACGCCTTGGTATGGAATTCGTCAAATTAATTCAACTCATTCCTTATTTTTACAGATTGTGTAACACACACTGTAAATAAAAGAGGTGAAATTATTTTAAAAATCTCACATAGATCTTAAACTTCAGTGTTTATCCAACTGTACGGAACAGTTGGAAAACAATTTCAATTATCATTTGGAATAACTGTAGACGAAAAAAGATACAATCATTACATATTTATTAATAAATTAAATGTGAAAAATTTCCAGGTTTTATTTGTTATATAAGATCAAAATTATTTGAATACAAACTCTTTGAAAGGCAATGTGCTGATATGTTGCTAAATATCTTTACTTTTATGTAATACACGTAGACTCCCCGGTTGAATGCAACAGCGAGGAAATCAAACTAGAGGTGCCAGACACCAATGAAAAGACAACCAGTAAGTTGTATTTGATTTGCTAAAACTGAGTTACTGCTACTTTTATCTAATAACGTAATACTATACAATTTGGAGTATTTTATTGTAATGAAACCCTGCCTTGGTATACTAGGGGCCTTACTGTTATCTCATTGTAATGAAGTCCGGTCTTGGTGTACTGGGGGCCTGAGGGATATTTTATTGTAATGAAACACTGTCTTGATGTACTGGAGGCCTTAGGGATATTTTATTGTAATTAAAATCCAATCTTAATGTACTGGGCCCCTTGGGATATCTTATTGTAATGAAACCCTGTCTTGGTGTACTGGGGGCTTTAGGGATATTCGTGATATCACATCTGGGGTACTTTTAAAATGTTCTGTATTTCAAATGTACTTATGTTCTACTTATGAAAGAGTTCAAATAGTTTGATGATTGTACCTCTTTTAATCATAACTATTTTTTTAAATAAAATTTTAAGAAACCGTTGATATCCAAATCTTGCGCAAATATTTAATTCATTCATGTTTTGTTTTCTGTAACAACCAGAAAAACCGCCACGACCTATGCCTCCGCCTAGTTGTAATGTAAAACCAACAAACCCTGTCGGTAAGACTTCTCAGCCCTCTACTTACAAACTTGCTACTTATGAAAGAGTTCAAATAGTTTGATGATTGTACCTCTTTTAATCATAACTATTTTTTTTAATAAGTTTAATTTTAATTAAAATTTTAAGAAACTGTTGATATCCAAATATTGTACAAATATTTAATTCATTCATGTTTTGTTTTCTGTAACAAACAGAAAAAACGCCACGACCTATGCCTCCGCCTAGTTGTAATGTAAACTAACAAACCCTGTCGGTAAGACTTCTCAGCCCTTTACTTACAAACCTGCTCGAGCAATATATACCGGAAAGAAAAAAATCTGAGTAAGTACTTTTAAGTTTGTTTTTCAATTTTGGGACGAATCACCTTTTCAGACAATATATGCATCGATAAAAGTAATTGTTAGACTGAGTATTTTCAAGGTAAAAAAACCTCTTGATAGAACTTAGACGGCAAGTAGTATCAGTGTTGGCCTTAGGGCGGGGGGGGGGGGGGGAGTACTGCTCCCTCTTACATTTTCTCATAGCAAACATATCTCTCACATTACACATTGATAAATGAAAATTTTTAGGGGTCCATCACAAAGGTAGCGAAATAAATATTGGAAAAGAAGATTTTCTTAAGATTTCGGATAAGTCTGAAACTCTTCTTCCAAAACTTAACTGATCCTTCGTGCTTGCTGAATCATGTTTAATGTTTTAAGACACACCAACTGCAGTAACGATCAGTTACCAGTGGCTAAGTTCCGTTCTCTATCGAAAGTAACTTTGTCTTGCATAGATGGGTAAGCGGTTAGTGCGCCGGACGCGTGTACTACACTTCAATGAAAAGAAGATCAAAATCAACTATCGTTACAAGATACTGTATGTATGGTTGTTTTCGTCTTTTGTTCACTTTGAATCGGTTTCGTCTGCTCATAAATTCGCCTAAACAAAGTTGTGCTCAAAGAGAGATAATTTGAGACATTTTATCTTTCCTTGATTTAAAACCTTCTGGCTGCTGACAACAAGGGCGAATAAAAAAACGGGGGCGAACATTTCTCTGATGCACACATTTTGGTGCGGAAATTTCAGTCGACATCCGATCAACTGCGCACTGTAAGTACATATAGCTAAAGCTGGGGATTGCTGACGCAATGCGCACGCCTAAAAGGAAATAAATCATCATAAATGCACTTATCCAATCTAGAGAGTGTCCCGTCATGACATTTTGTTTTCAAGGACAGACTTCAAATTTTTATATCTAAAAGTCGGTTTAGAACCGTCGAAATTCACTTGTCGTGAAAAAAATCTAGCACATTCGATTTTTATTGTAATAACGGCTTGATGCGGAAAATCAGATTGAAGTGGCTTTTTAAAATCATCACCACGAAAATCCTCTTTGAGGTTTGTAGCACAAGGAAAATTAAAATTGTTTTAATCTGTTTAAAATATTTTATCGAGACAACATGCACAAATGTGTATATAATTATGCATTTAAATTAAATACATTTACATTTGGTTATGATATAACAGAATTTGTCATGTTGCATACTTAAAACACAGTAAATTGACACTTTATTATGAAAGGAAAGTTCAAATTCTAGTATTATTAAATCTTCAAAATGTTTCAACATTAGATTAAAACCAAATCTGTGTCACACAACGATTTCAGTAGATAAATAAAACCGTTATAGTGAGACAATTGCACAACAAAACTATATCAAGATTTGAAAACGTGGACATTATTATATCATTGATGAGTTACTAAAACGTGTGTTTTCGTAGTCGGGATCAGAAACTTCATCAAGTTCAAGACTTGCATAACTAGCTCTCGCAACGTCGTCGATTGATGGACTTGAATATAATTCAAAACGCTGGTCAATCTTTTCCTCGAAATGTGGACTTGGCTTTTTATTGCATTTCTTTAGTTTGAGCCATACACACATCGCCATAATCAGTAATAAACTGCAACTTCCTGTGATTATGGCCTCTCGATGCTTATTAAAAAACGTCCACTCAAAATTGAAAACATCTTCACGTTTCGTTGTCAGCATTTCTGTGATTTCTAAATATGATATTGATGAAATGTCAATTTATGATATTGACATAAAGACACAACTGATTATAACAAAACAATATTTTGACAACAAATGTACAGCAATTGCTTTAAATAATCAAACTTTTTTGTAATTTGTTTCCTATTAGATACAATACCTGTAACATTTTCGCATCCATTTATGTTGTTGCATATAAAAGGCATACAGTTACATGTTTGCTGGCACTTTCCTCCGTAGCTTGGATACTTACAAGGTAAAATACAGTCCTGGCCATAGTATCCATCATCGCATTCTAAATCGTTTGAAAGTATTATAAACACAACAGTACGGTTGAAAAAAGAGTGAATTTAAAAGGTGACAATCAAAGTTGAAAAAACAATTCATAAAGTACTTATAATTAACAAAACTACCTCAATCATGAATAATTGTTTGACAGCTAGAATTGTTTTGGCTGGTTGACCAGTTACAATAAACCAGCAAAATTGAATTGACATATATATCCACACACTTATTCACACGCTTATTCAAAAATGCATGAACATACACTTTAAAATTAGCTGCACGATTCGATAATTCAGCTAATTACGCTTTTGCATTCCCTTTTTTCGAAAAGATATATTGTCAATTTGTTGGTTTACCAACTTTGGCCCCTTTAGAAACAACATAATAGATAATTCAACGAAACAAAGCCGGGTTAACAGCAGACTTGCAATCTTTATGTTTCGCCTTTTTAAATTGATCTTGATAGAAGCGAGTGAAGGTGGGATATAAGTGCAAATTGTCTAATGCTGTGCAATACAATTTTTAGTAAATTGTTGTCCTAAGTATTTATATGCTCTCCCTTTAAATAGTAAAAATTATGTTCTTAAATTTGCCTTTGATACTAGTGCATCCGGTAATGTGATCACATAAATCCCGAGAACAGTTACATCCACTCTGACACTTCTCACCAAAGCTAGGAAATCTGCAGGGCTGTGTACAGTTGTAACCAAAAAATCCAATCGGACATCCTACAAATAAAAAAAGGCAAATTGAATGCCATTAAATGTTAAATTTTATGGTTTTTTAAATGAAAAATCGTCCTATTTTTATTGATCATTGGTCATTTTACAAACAATATGAATGTTGAGCTTTATATTTTGGAATCTTAAATCGTTTAATTGTGTGTAATCATAGTATTTATAAATCTTTTAACGGTCATTTAGGCTGATGGTTGATTTAATAAAAGAACTTGAATTTTATCGTAAATTGTATATGCAACTTACCTTGCACAACATACACCAAAATTCCAATTCCTATACCGTTTATTGAATGTATTAGATAAATATTAACCTTCATTGGGTTGTCTATTTGGTTAGTTCTACACCAGGTGATTTGTTCCAATATTACACCAAGTTTTATTAAAGTACCATTCATTAATACGAGTTGTACTTGGAACTAAAGGAATATGATTAATAACTTCCCTTTGTACTGCTTTCCTATGTGATGATTTTCATGATGGTAAATTATTTTGTCTTAAATAAATAAGTGCTTTTTCCAAACAAACGGATTCATTGATAATAATGATTTGTGAAACAATAAATTGGTTTATAATTTATGACGTTAAATCAATAGTGGTATTTAATTTGTGCTTCATTGCACAAGAGTGTTACAAATTCATTTGGTTGTGTCCAATAAAATGTTTTATCCAACAGTATACACATGTACCTGGTTATTTTCCCGATGATTTAATTATTTTTTGCAATCAATTGCTTATAACACATCAAAATGTTAAAAGAAAGTATGTCCTTTATTGTAGCTATTGACACGTATTTTAATCGTTAAAAGATGTTAGCTAAATGAAGAAAATGATAATATAACAACACGTACTTTTCCTTTTTTTTCTTAAAAAAAACTGTTAATCACTTTGAATATATACTACTGATTAATTCAGTCCATCGTTCTTAATATTACACTATAAAATTCATTTAATGTTAGCGAGTTAATCATTGAATTTTGATAAATAGCTAATTATACTATGAAATATTATTTGAAGATCATGACTTGCTACAAAAGATATTTTTGGCTGACGTTATACCATTTTAATGGTTTCTTCACATACTATACATATTATTCATTAAATGTGATAATTCGAAACAAAAAAATTAAAATCATTAAAGATCACGAAGCATAAATGTACAGTCAGTATGATCAATTCATGCAAAAAAAAAATAATAATTCAGATATCAATTGTTTAGATATTAAACGCAAACCTTAATGTTTGTGTGTATACATGTTTTTATATAATGTAGTTATCTTATTTTTAGTTCACAACACAAATAGTGATATTCAGGTGTTTGCATTTCTTTTAAAATGAGACCACTGTGTTTGTTGTTTGCCAATTACGAATCATTAAATGGAAAAAATAAAATAAGTAGTTAGAATACGTTGGAATTTTTCCGTTTTCAGGAATTTTACTTATTTTCGCTTCTGGGCGAAATACATGTATAAATAAAATCCAAACTTGCCAATGTTTTTGTACACCCTCTCGTTTTATTAAAATCATTGTAATATGATGTTTAAACTTGTATAAAACCGGCGTGCTATTTAGAATTGTACGGAAGGGTGTATCAAAACATTTGATAATCAAAGTCCTTTTCGTTATCATAACGCCCCGTTCAATTTATAAAATTGTAATTCATCGGTGTAAAAGATGACACAAATATACGTTCGTTTAGTCGTTAACAGATTTTCATATTATATATGGGATTTACACATATTTGCTGCTTTAAAACATGATTGAATCATACAAACGTTAAATTATAATCAGCAATCGGTTAATTGAACATACAATGTAGCTAAAAGAAGAAAAAACAGTTTTGTATTTGGTGGTATAAAAACTTACAAAGATCTGATTTTTTGAGAATATCATATCTGGTTCTCTTATCTTTACGCAGTTTCAGTTACAACAATTTCAGGTATTTGAATGTCATAAACATGTAGCTCATGTATCAAATATGCTTACTTTATTTCCCCAAAATGTTTAAAATAATTCGATTTAAATGTTTAAGAACTAAATTGCTTTATTTGAGGGGCCATTATTTGGGATTTTTTATGTATTAGCATACCCCAGAACCCACTTCGTCTATTAGTCAAACTCCACTGACTTCCTTTTCCTTTACAACAGCGAGTGAAGCAGGCAAGATATCTCATATTCAGTTTGAAATATGTTAATTTTAATTCATTGTTATTAAAACTAGGTCTTCAAAGAAATATCTGAACAATAATTTATTTATTTCTGCATTGTATTTATTGTGTTTGATGATGCACAATTTTAAACAGCGCAATGTTAGACGGCCAATTGTTTGAAATTTTGTACTGGGCATGAATGATATATTTTCAGTAAACAGTTGGTAGGCTATGGGTATTTTTTTATTGCTGTTAGAAGTTGTTTTCAGATAAATACAAGTGTGCCAAGGGGGAAACCTGCACCAAAGTGAGTTGCTGCGCCTGCCAGTGCTGAGTGCCCACCAGCCCACAGAAAGAGGAGAAATATATCTAGATCAACTGCAAATCCCATTCCATTGACGAATAGGTGGTAGACGACAACATTAACAACGTGTCTGCTACTGCTGTCGGCACTCCAAATGTGGATTCTTCCTCTGTTGATGGTCCTGGATCTCTATCCAAGGCATTGCAACAGGTAATGAAGTTGCCATTATTTATGACAGTTTGGGGACAAATGTTTCAGATTCAGTAGAACAAAAAGGGAGATTTAAATGAATCAGGTCAACTACTATCCAATCCGATCCCGATGGATGGTAAGCAAACCCTTACAATATCAAATAGGCAGGTGGTAATTGAATCTAATCGGGCTTCAGTTAAGATTACAAATGTACAGAAGTCGACGGATGCATTCAATTTTGAGCTTGCTCACAGTACATCTAGTTTTATTCTAAAAAAATCTTGCTCTGATAACTGCATTCTCATAATATAATCAGTAGCCGAAAGATTTCCTAATAAACCCGATATAATAAGTGGTGTTTTGTAATTGTGTTGTGAGGTTTCAGATTTATTTTCCTTGGGATCAGATAAAATATAACATTCTTTTTTCTTTAAAAACTCCGGTTCCCAGAATTTCTCATTGCACATCTTAAACAGAAGCTAATGTACTTTTTGAACGATTTGAATGCCCTTAAAATGCTCTTGAACGTTTCATTCTCTTTTCATTTGAAGGTAAACAATCAGCTAAAACAAGACGCTTTTTAGCAAACAACGTAAACCTAGTTCCAATAATTTGACATTTGATGTAGTAGCCAAATAATATATTGTAATATAAAAGGAATTTTTCTGTTTATATTTTTGAAAAATAGAGAGACATTTCATTTTCATACTTGACTGTTAAAAATACCTATTTAAAAAAATCCTGGTTTACAAAATGCCTCGTGCATTTTTATAATAATAGATTTACTTCGTGGAATAATAATTTTGATGTGTTATAAGGTCTTACAAAAACTCCATTCTATGGGTTAACAGGGTTTTCTATGACCAAAACACTCCAATTTCTAGAAATGTCAAACATTTCACAAGTTGTTAGTCAACTCAAGATATACATTTTTGGAAATTGAAATGACCACTAGGCACTTGTCCAATATAATTCTTTATGTCTTTTGACATACAAAACAAGATATATAATTTAATGGTAAATATTTCAGCTGCTATGAACAATGTTTTTTACCGATCATTAATTGACGTAGTCAAAAAAATCCCATGGTTTTTGACTAACATAATACTCAATGTATCTGAACATAGGCAACAGGAATATAAATATTTTAGGTATTTTGCACAAATATTTATTTCATTCATGATTTGTTTTCTGTAACAACCAGAAAAACAGCCACCACCTGTGCTCCCGCTTCCTTTTATTAACATACAAAACCAACAAACCAAGTCGGTAAGACTTCTCAGCCCTCTACCTACAAATCTGATCGAGAAAAATATACTGGAAAGAAAGAAAATCTGAGTAAGTACTTTTAAAGTATTTTTTTCAACTTTGGGACGAATGACCTTTTTAGACAAAAAATACATTAATAAAAGTAATTGATATAGTATTTTCAAGGAAAAAAACTTTTGATAGAACTTAGCCGGCAAGAAGCATCAGTGTTGGCCTTAAAGGGGGGGGGGGGGGTACTGCTCCCTCTTACATTTTCTCATAGCAAACAAATCTCTCGAATTACACATTGATAAATGAAATTTTTTAAGGGTCCATCTAAAACGTAGTGAAATTAACATTGGAAAAAAAGTTTAAGGTAATATGCACCCCACTCCTTCAAGATTTTTTGTTAAGAATTCGGATAAGTCTAAAACCCTTCTTCCAGAATTAAACTGATCGTTCGTGCTTGCTGAATCATGTTTAATGTTTTAAGACACACCAACCGCAGTGACGACCAGTTACCAGTGGTTAAGTTCCGTTCTCTATCGAAAGTAACAGATTGGTTTTGCATAGATGGGTAAGCGGTTAGTGCGCCGGACTCGTGTACTATTGGGAGATTGGGTTCAGAAGGCCGTGATTTCTTAGCCCATGCCTTCTGTTATATTTTATTTCATTTGCTAAATTACATTTATATTTATTGATCAATAAATATCTGATTTTATTCATATTTCAGATGATTTGAAAAAACAACCACGATCCAAATAGCACGATCAAGCAATATTTGAAGTCTATCGACAATTTAATTGATATATTTTAAAATGCTACTAAAACAACATGGGAATGTTTAAATTAATTAAAAGTCTAAGGTGATATTTGCATCGTACTCTTTTTTGTCTTGCGTCGCTGCTTTTGTAAACTGTGTATATGAGTGATGAATAAATCAATTATCAAATATGTAAAATGAATTGAAATTGCTGTATTCAATCGTTTTTCGACCAAAAATTTAAATCTATGAATGTTTTATTTTTTTATGTGAAGGTGCTTATCATATACGTTTGCTAAAATTGTGGAATGTTAGATATCAACATTAGGCAGTTAGTTCAACTGAGCCGTAATGAGATTTTGTAATCACCTGTATCTGGTGTTTCTCCCGAACAATCAGTTTTATGTAAACTCTTGTATTTTTGACGTTTGCAATAAATGAAAAAAGGTCCAGACTTGCGAGAAGACACTTTAATTAAAAGAAGATCAAAATCAACTAATGTTACAAGATACTGTATGTATGGTTGTCTCGTCTTTTGTTCACTTTCGATCGGTTTCGCCTGGTCTTAAATTCGCCTAGACAAAGTTGTGCTCAAAGAGAGATAATTTGAGACACTTGACCTTTCCTTAATTTCAAACCTGCTGGCTGCTGACAACAAGGGCGAAAGGGGCAAAAAAGGGGACGAACATTTCTCTGGTGCACATATTTTGGTGCAGAGATTGTTTCAACTGTTGTTCAGTCTACATCCGTTCAACTGTACACTGCAAGTATATGTAATTTCAGCCTGGGTAATGCGCCCGGCATAACAAGGAAATAGATCACACTTTCAAACATGTAATTATCTAACCTAGAGAATGTCCCGTTATGACATTATTGTCTTGAATACTTTTGAATATGAACACATCAAATTTAGTTTGTTACATACATGTACCATTGAGATAAATGTTTTATATGTGATCTTATGCGTAGAGTAAAATTAAAACGATGTATAGAAAAAAGTGAGGAAAATACGAATTCACTTGTCATCTAATGGAATAATCTGGCACATTTGAATTTTGTTGTAAAGTCATCATGATGCGGGAAATCAGATTGAAGTGTTTTTTTTTTAAATCATCACCACGAAAATCCTCTTTGAGTTTAGTAGCACAAGGAAAAGGAAAAAAAAATTTCATTTGTTTAAAATAAATTATTGTGACTATATGTACATCCGTGTGTATGCATTTAAATTATAATGAAATGCATGTACATTTGGTTAGAATAAAACAGCATCGTCATTAACATTATAATAATGAAAACACATTTTGAGCTGTATAATTAAAACACTGTATACTAACACGTCATATATGAAGGAAAAATTCAAATTCTAGTATTATTAAAACTTTTAACATTAGAATACACAAAATCTTTGCCACGTACGATTTCAGTAGATATATAGGACCGTTATAATGTGACAATTACACAAAGAAAATTTCAAGATTTGAAAACGTAAACATTATTATATAATTGATGAGTTACTAAAACGAGTGTTTTCATAATCGGGATCAGAACCTTCATTAAGTTCAAGACTTGCATAACTAGCTCTTGCTATGTTGTCGATTGATGGAATTGAATATAATTCAAAAGGCTGTTGAATCTTTCCCTCGAGCTTTGGACGTGGCCTATTATTGCAGTTCCTTACTTTGAGCCATAAACAAATTGCTATAATCAGTATTAAACTGCTACTTCCTGCAATTATGGCTTCTCGATGCTTGTTGACAAATGTCCACTCAAAATTGAAAATCTCTTCACTTTTTGTTGTCGGCATTTCTGTGAGTTCTAAATAAAGCATTGAGAAATTGTCAATGAATAATATTGAACATCATGACTTCTGTATTTCAACAAAGTAGATGATATTGTTTTCTACTAATAAATACAGGTTCTGCCAATATCGTTGCCTTGTTATTCAGTTTTGTAACTGAATGTACACCGTATGAGACACGTTTATATTGTGACACCTTTTTTTTAAAAAAAAAAGCAGTAAAATTTACTACAACTTTTAACATTGTATTGTGCAATCTTGATGACAAACATAGTTGTGAGTTACATAAGATTGTCAGCGTCTGATCGTGAGTTTCAATCCCCAAGGGATTTTTTTATTAAATATTAAAACAGTTATTATGTTTCGAATATTATCTACTTTTATCCACAATTCTATTTCATGGTGTATATTTCAATAAAATTTTAAGTTTTTTCCTTTAATGCATGATTGATAAATAATTAAACTAAGGACAGAAAATCAGATTTTCAAATTGGAGTTTTATAAATCGTTATAGTTAATGAATGATGATCTGATGGCAAAAGTACAATTTTCCGGCAACCCATCTTTTTAATGAGGGAATCTTTGGAAATATGCAATACCTGTAATATTTTCGCATCCATCTATGTTGTTGCATTTGAAAGGCACACAGTTGCATATTTGTAGACACTTTTCCCCGTAGCTTGGATACTTACAAGGTGAAATACAGTCCTGGCCATAGTAACCGTCATTGCATTCTAAATTGTCTTAAAAGAAATATAAACAGCACTATATAATTGAAATAAAGGCGACTTACATAAATATGACTTTTTTAGTCATATCTGCGGAGGGAAGGAGAGTCATTAAACGTTTATATTGGAACTGACAAAATAGTTTAAAGGATAACAATTGGTAATACAGTTTTGAATATAAAATACCTATTTAAGCTGTTATATATCAATCTCAGGAATATAACAAATGTGCATGGATAAACTATTTCTTTTTTAATTTAAAAAAAGGCAATTGGTTTTTCTTTCTATCAATGTTTTAATGTAATTACTGATTAAGTATGTCAAAAAAACTACAGTAGACACTTTTTTCGAAGCAGATTGGTATCTATTTATAATTCTTCTATCACGATGACTATTGTGTAGACAGATGTATTCGTCAAGTCAACGAACTTGCTCTGTTTGTTATTTGTTTGTGACTTTGCAGTAATTCAAAGGCAAAAGCTAAAGTTCTGTATTTTCCACAACTAGTTAGGTTAGAACGAAGGTCATAATAAGCTTCTATGTTGATAAAACAAAATTAGATGGATGATGTGACGTCATATATAATTGGGTTTAATGCCAGCTCTCATAATGGCGCTAAATTTAAATGAAGCAATCAATATTTATTCATTATTCCGGTTGGGGGGGGGGGTGAAAAAAATACGATTTAACCATCACAGTGGGTGTTATTTAATAAAGTTGTTGTACCACGTGTTTAAAGTTTCCTTCACCTTTAAATAATAATTTAAAAACTAGATTTTTTTTTGCTGGTTGACCAATAACAAACATAATCAGAAGACATATGGGTATTTATTCATATACGCATTAATACAAAACCTGAAGCTGCATGTTTTACAGTCATGCATGATTCGAGGAATGAGAGTGACTGTCGAGCTATTTATTCTTTTTTGTTCTTTTTTCGGAAAAGTATATTGTTGATTAGTAGGTTTAAATCGTTTGACACCCTACCCACCTTTTAGAGAATAAAACGTAAACGCAGAGAAAGAAAGTCAGACTAATCGACTTCCATGACAGTCTAGATATTTTGCCCTTTGTTCTTTAAAGAAGCGATTGAAGGTGAAATATAAGTGCAAATCGTCCTATGTCATGCAATGAATGTATGCATTAAATTTTCAAAGTATCTAAATAGCCCCTTCCATTTAATTGTAAAATACTAAGTTTTTATATTTGCCTTCGATAGTTGTGCATCCGGTAATGTGGTCACATATATGCTGAGAACAGTTACATTGCCGCTGACACTTATCACCAAAGCTTGGATATCTGCAAGGTTGTGTACAGTTGTAACCGAAAAATCCAACCTGACACCCTACGCACAATTCGAAAAACAAAACCAAATATGAACTTTTCAATTTAACATAGGAAATGCGACAACATGTTAAATTTCATAGTTATCAGTAATATGTATATGCATCGTAACAAGGATTCATTTTAAGCAATTTTGACTTAAGTTAATACAAATACATTTCATAAACGCTGTAACTATAAAAATCCAAATAAACATCAACTCACCTTGTACAACATACACCAAAACTCCAAACCTTATACATATAATTGTCATAATTAGCTTTTAACTCTTTTTAGCTTGCCTATTTGAATAGTTACATGTATAACACTTCGTGATTTTGTTTCAATATTACACCGAATTTACGTTAAGTATCATTAATTGATCCGAGTTGTACTTGGAACTAATGGGAATATTATAACTTCCCTTGGTAATGCTCACCTAAATGACAATTTTCACATTAGTGAATTGTTTTGTTTTAAACGAAAAAATGCTGTTTACTAAATAACCGGATTTATTTATAATCATGATTCGCGAACCTTCCAATTGTTGTCAAATCTAAAATATTTATGGTTTTTACAAACAAGAATGTTACAAAATTTGGTTGTGTGTGTCCAATAAAATTCTTTGTTTACAAATGTACAATATACCGTCATTTTTGCAATAATCTGATATATTTTGCAAACAATTACTAACAGAAAGAAATGAAAATGTTTCTTTAAATTTCTTTTACTGAATGTTGTTTAAACTTATTAAATCATTAGATAATACCTGCTTAAGTTAATGAGAAAAAATTACATGTGCATTTTTTCTGTATGACATTTTCTCATATAAGTGTTCTGACGCTCTGACTAGAAATTTTCTTCAGAAATTTGTGATTGGCCTTATAAAGGGTGAATTTGTAATTAATGGGAACTGAGGATATTTTAGTTACAGAGTTCCGAAGACACACTATACATAATTACAAAAAAATGCATAAAAATGTCTCCTGTCACTTACAGGGTTAATCAAGTTATTTGAAGAGCAAAATCACATTTGGCAATTGCCTCTCAACATTGGTTTTTGGAACAATCCATAGTTGGTAACAACTTTGTAGAGCACCTGTTGTGGGTCAACTGTCAAAAACTATTTATATATTGTACATGTGTATTTCCGTTAAAAAAAAAGACGATTGACTATAGCATGGTGTCATCTTAGTGGTTTATTCACATCTTATTAAAATGTGAACAATCGATGCAAAATTATATATATATATATATATATATATATATATATATATATATATATATATATATATATATATATATATATATATATATATATATATATATATATATATATATATATATTAAGATTACATGTCTGAAGCATAAATGTAATTATCATCCATCCGTGTAAAAAAATTTAATAACAATCTTTTGAATCCTTAAAGTGAATATTTGTCCATATAGTTATTGCAAAACGAATTAATATTATGTAGATTTCATTTCTTGTTAAACGAATTATACTGCTGTTGTTGTTTGCCCACACACGAATCATGAAATACCTGGTAGAAATATTTAAAATCAGTAGAGGTTTAATAGGTAGCAAGTGACAGTTTTAAATAAAATACCCGAATAAAGTACCCGTCAATATTTTGTAAAATTGAAAGTTGCTGTACTTGAAGGGTTATGAATGTTGCTAAAATTCATTAAAAAGACTTTTTTAATGATTATTATTAGTTAAAGGGATGTCTCTTGTTGAAATTCGTACGCGATATGTACGCCCCTAATGTTAAGTACATGTGAATCAGAAGTAAAATGCGAGACTTTGGGGTTTGACAGATGTGTTGAATTTACACTGTGAAATTGCAAGTTACAGACGGGAGGTTAAATTTATAACGTCAATGTAGGTGGATGGGACATAAACTATACATTATTCAGTTTCTTACATGCGTTGGTGTAACATACTCACGGTACGTCTTATCAACCCTTGTCGTAAATTAGCATGGGAGAGGTATAAAAAGCTGAAAAATCATGAAAAACTGGCGAAATATGAAAGGGTCAAAATCTCATAAAATTCAGTGTGTAGAATATTTTACAAGTTGTGACTTGTAATGGTGATTGGCCATATAAGGAGTGAATTAAAGGTACATGTTTTTGTGTTGAATGGGGACTGAATAAAATCTAGTTACAGAGTTCCGAAGACACATATCCCTTGGCTACAATGAATTGTATTAAAAAAAACCTCTCCAGTGCCACCAAAAAAAGTTTGAAATTCTACGTGGATGAAATCTGTTTTTAAAAATCAACTTTGAGTATGTTATTTATACACTCTCAGATTTATGGTAATCATTGTGATGACATCTTTTAACTTCTGCATATAAAATCATGCAATTATTTATCATTTTCATTGTTCCTGGAAATGTTTGTCATTTACATCATCCTTTGCATTAATATCACAACGTTTGAAGATTTTTTACACGATGAAACTCATATGAATTTGTCATACATGTATATTACATCTAAACTATTTCAACGTTTTGCTATAACGTGTTTGTAAGGTACTGTCACTGTTGAAACCGGCATTCTAAATGATATTTATCATGTACAGAAGGGTGTATCAACATTTTTGATCATCATATGTTTGTTCCTTATCATACGCCCCGTTTAATACTAAATTTGTTAAACATGGGTGTACTTGTACAAGATGTCGCAATTACAGTGTTACCGTTTGTTTAGTATATGCTTCTGTCACAGCACTAATTTTATTTCTCAAATTCAAAACAATTAGTTTTTTTTCCCCAAATTCTTTGACGTATACAATATCAGCGTATTGTAAAACTATTTGATTTTCAAATACGTTGTCTTGGTTCTAACGTAAACGGACTTTAAATTTGTACGTCAAAGATTTTTTTCTTCATTTTTTTTTTCAAAGTGCGTTACTACAGTTCACTGGCTTTTTTAAACGTTATTTCATACATTTTTGAGTACATATGACGAGAAAAAAGTTATAAATTGCAACATTCGTCCTTGTACATGTACTACTACATTTGTATAACTTCACACACATGGAATGCAAGAAAGTAACACGAATTTTTTTATTCTGCCCCGATGGTTGTTTGATTGTACATTGAATTAAATTTCAAATGTCTTTAAAACGATTCCTCATTTTGAATTAGTTTTCAATATACATGTATTAAATAACAAATAATATAATGTACCTGAATACTTTAATAACAGTGAAAACTGTTACTCAAGTTTCCTTAAGGATATTGTTGGTTTATACAATTTTAAATCCAGATTGAATTTTCAACCCCTTCTTTATACCCCGTTATATGTTTTTCTTGATCTCAAAATCATATATTGACAGTTATTTATTCTGGCTTTATTTTACCAAGCGCATCTAGTGTGAACCGATAAAATTGAACATTATTATTTCTTCCACCAAAACATGTTTATTTGATAAGGACAATTCATGTTCCTAGTTGCATTACATGAACTACCGTCCTGTATTTTAATGTTATCATTCATTCTGGATCACATTAACACAATCAGATAAAACTGTGTATTTAGTTCTGATACTGCTGGACTTTATTTTGCATCGCATTAAAGTTCCGTGTTTGCCCGTTTCCGTGTTTGTTTCCTCTTCAATCTATATTTTCTAGAATAGTATGTTATTGATAAACCTATAGCTGTAAACATAACAAAGTTTCCTATCACGATGATAATGTTGATGAGTTGTTTCCCTTCAAACCAGTCATCAATGGGTTTTGTTTTTCCTTCTGTTGTTCTTTCTGCAAAGACATTTTTAAAAGCATGCACGTGAGATAAAAGTATTACTTTATGTATTGTATGGTGACTGTTAACTGAACATATTTTTTTTGGCAATTCAAACACTTACACACACAAAGAGAAGGTGTATATATATATATATATATATATATATCTATATCAATATCTATATCTATATATATATATATACCTGTATTTGAATGGGATCCTTGAATGTGATTACAATGAATTAGCTCACATGAACATTCCCTTTTGGCACTTTCTTCCGTAGCTAGGATATCGACACGGAGAAATACAGCCCGGACCATAATAGCCATCGTTACAAACTATAACGTTATATCAAGATTGTACATGTATTGTATTACGATTGTAAAATATTACAGATAAATATAATGTTACAATATTTATCAGCATTGAACAATCCGGCCACCATACAATGAAAGGTAAACGAATATTTTTTCTTACCCTTAAACGATAGCAAAATTGAAATTATGAATAAATATTTACACAATATCACAATATTTACACAATATCAATAATGGATCACGGCTTATAACGGTACAATTTATCATATTTATGTAAATGAAACTTTAAAATATCTAAATTTTACTAATTACAGTATTGTCTTTTTGCACTGATAAATGTATCTAAAAAAAAGGTTTTAGAAATACAAAACATCATTTCACAGTAATGTTTTAAGACTTTGGATTTCAACAAAAATAACTGGAAAATTTTACTTAAAGGCCATTCTTTTAATCCGCTCGATTACCAATTTTTAGATCAACGGAGACAGAATAAAAAAAAATGTCAAACCCATTATATCTATCACAATGACGATTAAGTAGATGTGCATACATTCGACTTGTTTAAATCGATAAAATTGGTTAATTTGACTTTAAAAAATATATAGTTTAAAAATTAATACTGTCAATCAATGTGAGTGTTTCCACATTCGCACAAAGGTCAAGTATGTTAATTTCAAACTGTCTTATTAAAATCTATAAATATTTCAAACTTTGTTAAATGCCGACGCAAAACGGCAGACTGAGAGGAATAACAATGGGTCATCTAAGTAACACAATGCTGACCTTTAAACTTCATGATTGAAAATAATTTAATAATCTAAACAATGATACATTTACATTTAACAATGGGTTTGTATATTTGTTTTTTAACGTACTTTGAGAAAGACTGCATCCAGTTTTGGGGTCACACTTCTCCCGAATACAGGTACATTTACGCTGACATCGATAACCAAAGCTAGGGTATCTGCAAGTTGCTGTACAATTGTAATCATAATATCCCATTTCACACCCTGCAAAATTCCTAAAGTTTACAATGTGGGGATAGAATACAGTTAAAAAAACTGTTGTTATACATCAATATATACAGTTACACTATAAAATTGAAACTTGTTTGTACGCGTGTAAATTTAATAAAAAACCTAACGCCTTAACCCATATACTTACAATTAATCTACTTACTTACCATGCACAATGCACATCAAAGTAACAAATAGACTTAACAACCACGTGAATTCCGATGTCATTATATTTCATGAATCTGATCTTGTTTGTATCCGATAATATTGGGTCAGATTACGGATGTTTTTTTATTTTAAAAAAATCACATGTCCTCTTTGTTGATTAAGTACGCAAATTATAAAAGTATTAAGGAAATCTGCCGTAAAAACATTCAATCACAAAAACTAATTTACAAAAATATCATTATTAATGTCTTCGTTTCCAACAAAAGACCTTATAGTTTTCGTACGTTTTCTTATTATTAAGGTCTTCCGTTTCCAACGGAAGACCTAATTGTTTTTGTACTGTTTCTTATTAAGGTTTTCTGTTTCCAACGGAGGACCTTATAGTGATTGTTGTGATTTTAAGGTCTTTCGTTTCCAACGGACGACCTTATAGTGAATGTAGTGTTTTTTTCTTTCTTTGCTTCTTTTTATTAAGGTCTTCCGTTTCCAACGGAAGATCTTATAGTGATTGTAGTGTTTCTTCTCATTTTTTGCCCTTTTTTTGTCCACAAAATTTCTCAGAAATGGCTGGATAGATTTTTCAGGAGTAATTAAAATGATAATATCCCGAGGCGTTTGTCATTTTTTCATTTCCAGTCGTCCGTTTCCTTTCCCGCGACAAACAAACTTGTTCCCTGGAGATCTCAGAATCGGAAACACTTAACATCTAAACTTTTTGGGATGATAGACCTATAGTTGTAGATGTGATTAAAATGTTTTGTTTTGTTCGTCGTAACTTCCGGTTGTCACCGAAAGCACGTGAAAATAATCATTTTTACGCCAAAAATTTCTTTTCTATAAAATAAATTTATAGGTATAAATCTATGCATATGTTATCTATGCGATGTTATATCAACAAAAAAATTATACTTTCGGTGAGATATCTCAATCATTTAAGGTAGCTTTTTTAAAACACATTTTGTACTTCTGAGATCTCAAAAACTATAAGTGATCAAAGCACGAAACTTTTATGGATGATATACATTTGATTGAAGAAGTGTTTAACCGATTTCATATTGTCTTCTGTCACTTCTGGTCTACACAGGAAGAGTTTAAACAAATCCAGCTGTTTATCAGTTTAACTTTTTTCCTTTGATATGTCTAGTTAGCTCGTTAAACAATAATGTACAAAAGGCAAGTATACAAATAAGAATAATCGTGTAATAATATAAGCAATATTCATTGGTAAATGAATTGTCAAACAAAGAATAAGAATGACATTTATTTTAATTCAAATATTTAAAGATAAAATTTGAATGGAACGAACTAAATCCTAATTTTTCGGGGGTAGGGGCACAAAAAAGTTAGAAAAAGTTACCGAAAATGTACAAGAATTTTAAACCAATCATATTGATCAAATTTTTGAGGTTATATCTATACCCCCCCCCCCTCCTCTCCCATCCTCCAATGCATTGTTATTGTTATTTTTTCGAATAAACCTTAATTGTATGTACTAGTACAGTCCATGAACAATATGTGTTTGATGGTTTAGGCCAGAGAATCTTTAGATGGAAAATGTTTATTTCTCTCTTAATCGCTCGTTCACAAAGGTAAATGAATTAGAATTAAGAAAAACATACTAAGACAATTGCAAACTCTAGACTTAGTCATCATTATTTGAAACATAACATTTCAATGTTTATAAATGATTCATGTTTTTCTATTGTAAAAGATCAAACATGGGGAAACAAAATAAAAGAAAAAGAAAAGAACAATTATATCTCATTTTATTCAAGATAATAGTGGAATCACTAAAATTCGTGGGGGGCAATAGAAGTCGATTACTGAAATTGTATAGGTTTTCGTGTTTTCTTATGACTACCAAAGGAAATATGACTTAATAACCTTAATTTAATAATTCGCGGAGGATGTTAATTCGTGGATGAGAGGTACATGTACCCACGAATTCCACGAAAACTGGGCCACCACGAAATCTAATGATTCCACTATATCACTATATTGAGAATATACCAATAACTAGAAGATCATTCATTTGACCCCCTTTATGTGTTACATGTACATATAACAAAAAGCTCTGGTTTGATTTTTTTAAATTCTAAAACGTATAAATCCATTTACTATTATCTTATCCAAATTTAAAAACAGAAAACCTTTTCTGAAAAATTAAAAACTATTGTAATTTATCATATACTGTATGTAAAACCTGTATGTAAAACCTTCATTAGTTCATGATAAAGAAAGATAACTCTTGTTCTTTAAAGCAGTTTTTGTTACAAACCTAAACAACAAAGTGCTCTTCTGAACTAAAAAGCAGCGCTTCTTTGTAAGATGATTTGACATTGTATACAACTAAATATTATTTTCATATGCATTTATTATTTTTAATTTTATTCTGCGATAATAAAGTTTTGGTTTTTTTTATCACTTTGTCTAATTTTCTATCATGATTACACACATTGTCAATTTTGGAGAAATCTAGCAGCGCTTAATATCTTTAACTTTGTTTCATTGGAATCTCTTGTTAATGACTTTGATGAAAATCAAAACGATTTTTGAAAAAAAAATACGGTAATATTAATAGCGTAGGGATATTACACCTTAAAACACATTTTACGTTAGTTTTGTTTTGTTCTACGAACATGTACATGTAATAAATATACATCGATATTCTAAACATTTGTTGTGATGTTGTAGTTGTGATCATGAATATACTTTTTTTAAAGCAAATGTGTGAAGAGTATCTGACTATAGTAAATCTTAAAAAGATAAACACTGATCGAATATAATAAATTATTATTTCTAAAAGCATTGATAAGGGGTTAAAGGCTCATTTTGAAGGTTAACTGCAATTGATCATACTTTTTAGCATATGATTTTGTTTTTGAATATCGGACAGAAATGACGAAATATTTGCATGTAAAATTAGGCGGTAACGAATGTTAACGTTCGCAGTTCTTAACTTAATCTGGATATTTTTAGCAATATATATCGATTGGTAAACTAAAATCAAATGTGAATTTCACAGGGATTTATCAATTATCAGAAAGAAGGACTTGTGTGCAAGCAGGAGTGTTTCCAGAGGCATGAACATTGGGAACCGCGTATAAATGTTCAGGGCAAAGTACTGGTAGGGGTCTAGAGGAAATGTGGGAGACTCCTTCGGAAGCTTCTTAACTTTGAGCCGTTAAAGAGTAAAACAAAACCTTGAAATCAGCCTAAATATTGGTGGTCCCGTTAATATATGTGTAATGAAAGTTCAACCCTATAATTCTGATGGAATTCAAATTCTATCTTAAGCCTTTTAGAAAAAGAGTCAGATATTAATCTCAATTATTATTCAGTTTTTTTTTTAAAATTACCATTTCGACAAATAGAGCGTTATATTTCTATTTGATACAGGAGATACCATCTATTTAACTAAAAATAAAAAAAGTCGCATGATGTATATAAACCGGGCTTTTATATTACTGACATTAGAGGTAAACAATGGTAAGAAACATCAACAGGACACCCTTTTTTAATGCGAATAGTACATGCTTTTAATGTGGGTTTAGTGAAAATCACAAAATCAAGGATATATGAATTATTGGCCGATGATCTTACATTTATATCAATACAATTTTTTCTTAGATATTGCATTTCTACATTGTATAAACATTTTTCAGAGGTTTATTATAATGATAAATCCTGAGATAGGGGAACTTCGATAGATAAATTTAATTAAGGATTACGTTTACTCAGGGTTTGAGAATTTAATAAATATTATTACAAAGTTCAATATATGAAGTCCAAAGTTTGCTTAAAAACACAAAATAACACTGTTTTTAACAAATATCGATATTGATGTCCATGATTTGTTTATTTGAGGAACATATGCTCCGACAAAGGTAGATTCAAACTGAAACAGAGGAAATTCGGACTAATTTTTTCATTTTCTTATTTTCTCTTAAAAACTCTCTGTTGCAGTGTAATTGCAAAAGTTAAGTTTCTGTGTGTTTTTTCATATTATTTTACATATTTCATTGTTGTATTTACTCGTCTATAAATTTATATCACTGGCTGGCACGCGATTGGAAAAATCTTTTAAATACATAAAATCGATTCAAGATAAAATATCTCAAAATTTTGATCATTGACCTTATATAACGTTAATGTCAAAATAATACAGACAATAAAAACAGTTTTAGGCAATCAATGGTTTGGAGCTCCTATTAGTCAATTTTTTTGTAAAACTCGATCAAAAAGGGGCACTATTTTGGAAATTGATAGAGGAAATTCGGACGAAATTAAATTTAAAATATGAGCTTTAAACGATTTATTCAAATATAAAATTAGTAAAGCTATTCGTATTTTATCATTTCCAAACCTGCAAATTGTTCTATTATTTTTAATAATTAAAAAAAAAAGAAAACCTTGAAAATGGTGGAAAATTTTGACAATAGCAGAAAAAGTAGGTTATTGACCTAGTTATTTGAAAGTGAAAATTAGCACCACAATAGTGGGGCTACAATGAACAATAAGTAGTTTTTCGTTCCTATTAGTGGAATTTTTTTCGCCCTGAGTAAACGTAATTCTTAAGGTAACTCCTGTAATGATACATGTACCAGGGACCCCACAATACATTAAACAGGTTTTTAAGTGTTTTCCTAGAGAGGATTTATTGCCATTTCTAGTTACTTTTCTATGTGAATTTTGTAATTCAAAATATGACAGAAAAAGTGACGCTGGTCCCCTGACACCCCCTAAACACCAATGCGTGTACATAAATATTTTGTATCATGTCATTTATACTCAATTTCTTAAAGAAAAATATCGTTTAGAGATGTGTGTTTCACATTTACAATCCATCCTATATCCAAATGATAATTACTGACAAAGACAAGTAAATAAACACCAATTTAAAAAATATACTTACCGACACAGTACATGTTTTTTATTCGTTGGCATAGATATGCTTGAGCAACCCCAACCCCCCACCCCAAATAAAAAAAACCCTGAATAAACAAAAACAAAACACAAAAAAGTATACAATTTAAGGTAAATATGTAACATTCAAAACATACCCAGAAACATGAAAAGAATTTAAAAAATGTCATAGTAGAAATTGAGAAAATACCACTGATTGTTGAAATTATCTCCCACATCGATGAATGCATTTTACATTTTACATGAATGTACATGTAAAAAACAATTGTAATAATATTTTTAAATATTTTTAAAATGAATATATATATATATATATATATATATATATATATATATATATATATATATATATATATATATATATATATATATCACGATTTGACACAGGTAACATTATGATTATACACATTGGTATTTCCTAGAAATTAGTATTTTCAAGAAATTATTTCTGTTGGTTAATTAAAGTCTTTCTAGTGTCAGAAAAAATTTCTTTTCGACCTAGCATAGAATATACATAACACACCAAACAATAATTAAATTCTTCAGTTTCCTTTCCAGCTCAATATAAAGTCCGTCTATGAAATGCAAAAAAGTATTCATAGGCAAGAAAGCGTGCCATTTAAAGACTTGCGACAAATCTCATATAATATGTGGATGAAAGACTATATCGTGTGTTTTCGTAAAGTTCGGGATCAAAACTTTCATTGAGATTGAGACTCTTATATAAAGTTATGTGCGCATTTCCGTCGTTTGGAATGCTTTGATTATATTCGGACGATTGCGTTACTTTGTCTTCAAGCTGTTTGTTTCTTGTATGCACACAGGTCTTCATTTTGATACACGCAGCTATCGCTATGGTTACAAAGAAAGTACAACTCCCAATAATGACCGGATTGCCATATTTTTCCAAGAAAGTCTCATTCTGGATATTTTGGGAGCCCTCGTGCCATATTGTAGTCCACACTTGCACTCCTGTATAAAAAACAGTCTGCTTGTTTCGATTACAAAAAATAATAATTGCAAATTAAAATTTATTTGTATTCTTCTTATTGAATCTTGATCCATGTTAAAAAATGTTGGCTGTATAAAGGAGGCTAAATCCACCGGACTGCATTTTACCAAAAAAACACACAAAAAACAACAACAAAAAACAAACTAAAACGTGCGATTTATTATATAATTTCCAATCATTCTTTAGTTGCCATTTTTAAAACATTAGGAAGTGCGTTGTTAACGATACTCATTAAATAGATGTCTGTGAAACACAATTTGCTTTTGATTGACTTCACTTATCATTCATTAAGTTCATTTTTAGGGGGATACAATTTTTTGCATTCTCAGTGGACTAGGTTAAACTAAGAATATGATCATTCATATATATTCTTCCTGTTTTATGGTTTGTGATTTTATATAAAAGAATATACAAAATTGTAATAACAAAAAATAAATGCTTACATGAAAAGGTTACATTTACATTGATTTTCTTTCATCTGTATATCTTTTTGAAATATTCATGATTACCAAACCAGAAATACGATTTGAAAATTGCATGATTGTATAATTATATTTATAGGCTTTTATATCTTATGAAATGCATATATAGCTTGAACGTTCTAGTGGTTTTAAAAAAAGGAATTGATATTACTTGGTATAATTTTCTTGAGGTTGTTTAACAAGAAAAAGACTTGGTACATCATGTGATCGACGTGATACATGTAATTCAAATAATTTCCTATGTACATTGTAGCTTGTTACACAGTATTTGATTGGCTAATAAGCCGGGCGTAAATTTCAGTACACCCAACCTGAGCCGGAGGTAAATAGCGTGACGACACAATACATTTATCGTGACGTCACAATGCGTGACATTGGTAAATGGTATTATCTTGAATTATTTAATTCTGGTTGTAACGCGCTTTCTGATTAGCTAAAAATTTATTTTATATCGTATAAAGAATGTTGCCTACGTCATAGTAAGACTAACGTCAAAAACATATCAATACGCCTGACGTTACGTTTGAATTTTGTACAAATTTACGTCATTTTAAAGGTCAAATGACCGTTTTTATCTACAATGAAGAGTATTAAATTATAAACAATGAATTCAATATTTATTAGTTTTATACGATATAAAATGGTTTGAAACAGTTCACACTTTTCATAAACCGCTTCGCGGTTTATAAAGCGTAAATTGCCCTAAACCATTTTATATCGTATAAAACAAATAAATATTGAATTCATTCTTTAAATAATGGTGAAATACACCCATGATTGGACATGGGAAACATATTTATTGTATTTGGTTTACATACCTGTAGGAAATAAATTCGTTATCCAGGTAAAATCAAAGGTGTATGGGGATTTACCCCGGTTTGTATTCTATAAACCATTCGGCTTTGGCCTCATTACAGAGTTAAGATATCTTTATTGCTAATTCATATCAAATTTTTAATATAAATATACAAATTAACTGAGAAGACAGTACCATGTCATTTTATAAAGGATAACACATTTCTTAAATAAGGATGATTATTAAACGTCTTTTATACTAAAGTATTGGGATTTTTAAAGTGAATACCGTTTTCTAAAACGTAGTATAATGATTTTCAATCAAGAGTAGCCACATTTAATGTTTTAAAAAAAAAAGATTTTCAAAATTTACTTTATCAGTAAGATCCTTCGAAAATGTTAAATACGGTTTTTAGGTTATTTGAAGTCCTATACAAAGTAATCCCATGACTATGTTCAATATTCAATATCATTTTAGAGATAACATCAAGAACAGTTTATATGCGGTTTTTTGAGCGACAGTACGAAGCATGGATGTATTTCATTCGTCAAAAACGAAAAAAAAACCACTCCAAGATTTGTAGCTTGTTTCCTTCCTTTTTCGATGACAATCACAGTTTAAAACAATTTTTTTCACCGCGTTTTATTCCTGAAAATTAGGCCACGGTACATCTAAACACAAATCAACATTTGTTACATGAAATGTTTTAAGCTAAGGCCATCTTTTTATTTTCCTCTTCGGTGAAGAAAATAATATTATCTTAAAGCATTTAATTGTGTTTAACAAAATACAAAACATTTAAAACCGGCCTAATATTATTTTTTAAATTGTCTATAACAATGTCAGATACCTGTTTTGTTTCTACATCCGTAAATGTGATTACATTTCATTTTCCTACAGTCACACTTGTCTTGACAAAGTTTTCCATAATTAGGATATCGACATGGGGAAAAGCAGTTCTCACCATAGTATCCAACGTCACATTCTTCATCTGAAATAAAACTAATAATTACAATATGTTATGTATTACAATTATTAAACAACAAAGCATACATAATTTACAAAAATGCACAAAGATTAATATTTAAAGAATATTGTACAATGATCTAGGTTCCAAGTATACACCCAGTATAAGGTATTTACTATATGAAATAAGCACATTTATTTGTCTTGCCTTAGGGGTGACTGGTTCCATTTAATTTCAAATTGTTAAGATAGATGCATTAATCTTGACCTATGGTTGCGACGCGATACCTTGGGCTTTCCTTATTATCACAAATACTTCTCGTGTATAGCATCTTGCTTAAAGCTTTCGGATTGTTTAGAGTTGTCGATGGAAATGACGTTACATTTATGGTAGAGAAAAACTATATAGAGAGCGTGTTTTCTTAGGATAGCTTAATATTCAAAACGATGTCGAGGGGAAAAACCCCAGCAAATTCAAAGGTAGTACCATCCGTTGTAGAAACAATGCAGATATTTCAACGGCTCTTGCTGTTTTTCTGAATTATCATATTGGCCATGCATATTGTTTTTCTTAAAAACTATCGCCATAGACTAAATAAATATCAATCAACAAAATTGTCACTCTTATTAAGCCTGCGCAGAAATATACCAAATTAACCTTTTGACGTTTCGTCACGGGTGATTGATTTCAATTGTAGTTTTCTTAATTTATATGTGCTATTTCGGAAGAGACATAGTAGTTACGAAATGTTGCAAAATTTCGCACAATTTATTTCGTTATTTTTAAAGTATTCTGTTTTTCAGGGTGAACACTTAAAAAATTTTGTTGAGTGTATATTAGGAGAATATAAGAATGTTAATCCCTGCAACATTTTTAGGTGATCTATATATTATTTATTCATTAAAATAACCATATAAAAATCTCTTTTTTTAGACATACATGTCATAAGATAACACATATTAAATCTTACTTTCACATCCTGTAATATGGTTACAAATATGGCCGGTACAATTACACACCTCCTGACATTGCTCACCAAAGTTTGGATACCTACAGGTTTCAGTACAATGTGTTCCATTATAACCAATCTGGCACCCAACAACTTTTCCTATGTAGAATTATATCAGTCAATAACTTAAAGACAATGGCCATGTAAGTAAGTCTTATTAAAACATAAGTAATAAAGAAAGATGATAGGAAAAGATATTATTAGTACAGACATACTGATTTTTGCGGTTTGATCACAAATCAAACATATGGAACACTTCTAGATATCATTGTGGGTAGAATGCATATCGTTTTTAATTCAAAAAATACGATCAAATTTTACACTGTGCTACATTTAAGCATAACATGCAATACAAAGATTTTCAAAAGGGTAAAACTATCATCTTTAATTACAGACACCCATATAATATATATATGTTTATGATTTAGTGAAATACTTCATGTGGTTCGTTTTCATGTATGTGAAAATATTGTACAATATTTCTGTGAACCAATCCTGCTTTTTTATATTATTTAAATTTGTATTTATAAAAATAATGTACATAATCTGGCATCGTACACCTTTAGGAGATAAAAATAAACTATGTTTTTAATCAGTTGCACCTCGATGTACATAAAACAAAGAATAAACTAACAAAGTTAAAAGTTATTGTTGGTTTCATTGGGTTTCTTCTCTCGAAATATTTTCACTTTATGGATGTGTATTATCCTACCAGACATTTTATCACGGTCAAATGAATTTTAATTTTAATATCTAGAATGACCTTTTTCTACTTTATTCTTAACTATAATCATAGGGGTATATAAATATGAAATATCATGCTGAGAATAAAGGATCCGGAAAATCATAGTAACAAATTTTGATCGTGTTTACTTGGTCAAGAATTTAATTGTCCATTTGTTTCAAAATAAACATATATAATTATAGAAAGTAATTTGAAATATGCTTACCTATTAAGAGGAACGCAAGAATTACAATTAGATGCATCTTTACGATGTCATTTTTCTTTATGAAATTCATTGGAACAAGTCACATCGTCGTTGTATCAAAGAAGAATAGGTGTCGTTTTGACTGAATAATAGGCAAAAAAATAAGATTATGTACAGAAATCTTTAATAATACAAAAATCCAGCTCACTTTAAATATTATCAAATGAGAAACTAAAATAAATCAGATAAGAAAAAGCTACACCAATTTACATTTATTTAATATCCAATCTAGAATACATAATTTAATTTTTTAAAATATCTATTCATTCCTTTTGTCAAGAAGACTTTACTACGGCAATCATCATCTATTTAAAAATATTGAAAATAACCCTAAGCACTCACATGTAAATCAGTATTATTTTTCTATCTTATAGGATCTCCGTTGTTTAAATATTAACGCCAAAAATGACAATAGGGGTTTCACTATTTAAAAGTAACCTTAAAGACTATAATAAAGGCGTAATCTCACCAAAACAGCTCAATGATATACTCAATTCAGATCATAAGCGTCTAAATAAAATTGCGGTAGATCTTTGCAAATTTTGTATTATATTTTTGTGATTACAGAACTTCCTCAACCATATTCCCACGAGATGAATTAACTACATCAAAAACGAATACATGTACTGTTTTGCTGTGCGACCGTTGGAATGGGCGCAACTTTTCAGTTTAAAATAATACTTAAATAAAGATAAATTGATAAAAAAAAATTTAATGTTTGTCAATGTACATGTAATTTTCTTTAAATGAGGTGATTTATTTTATAAAATTTGAAAAGAGGGTCTGTGTTGAAACACTTATTAATAGATTATTTAGCATACCTTTGGAGATATTATTGTTTGACCAGCTCGTTTTTTTATTCAATATCACTGTACTTAATGTACAACAAAGCGTATTTCTTTTTCCCATTGTATACATTTACTCTAAGTTGCTGAATATCATATATGTTTTGAAGGCAAAAAAGGGGAAGGGTCCTTCTTCCTGTAATCAATAAGAAGAACTGGTAATTGACCTGAATCTTTGGTTAACCCCCGCCCATCCCTAATCCCGTTTTTAAAAACGGTAAATTAGATTCATTAGTGTTCTGAAATCATCATGCCACCGACAAATTAGAAACTAAATTTCAGAATTTGTGATTCATACATATTTTTTTAAGTGCTTTAAGTGTCTCGATACTAAAACATGTTGGTGTATCTTCATAACGCACTTTGGAAAATTTAACGCACTTTGAAAATTCCAAAGTGGGTTAACTTGGTCAAAATTTAACGCACTTTGAAATTTTTTTTAAAGTACTTTGATTTTATCCAAAATCTAACTATGTTTGCCAATTATTTTCAAAGTGGGTAATATTTTAAAGTGCGTTGCCACAGACGTCACTCAATTGTATTTGAAAAAGTACAGAGGTTAGATGTATGTGTGTATGTTGTATCAGCAGTTTACTTAAAATTTACATTGTTATTTTTATCTTGCTGGTTCTCGTGAGAGCTTGAAATTGAAAACCATATTCACAGGGAACTGACGGCCCGATCAAAATAGGAAACTAATGGTCCGAGTAACTGACTCCAAAAGTGCCACAGATTGTGTGAACAGCTGGTCCGAATTTTCTTTTCGCACGAGCCTTGCTGATCATGATAGAGCTCGCTTCGCACCGGCGATTTTCACTAGTTAGCTGCGCTTGCTATTAACCTAATATGTTTTACGGTGTGACCGTTGGGGCGAGTGCAGAAGGAACTACACGTCTCTCATCTCATCATTGTTAAATGCAACCCGTGGATGTGCCCCAACCTAAAAACTGGCTTTGTCTCAAAAACTTTTATCACTGCAAAGAACCCGAAGTTATCAAACATTTATTCCAATTGTTCCACCCTAGCCTAATAAACTTTAACAAACCTGATGGTCCGATTAAAATAATACGCGCCGCTTGCTGCGCTCGCTTATATTTATTAGACAATTGAGTTTCATATTGAATTTAAAGAAACAAACTAATATCAAATGTTTATGCATCTTTTTCAGAAGACAGATAAGGAATATTTTCTTAAATTTTATATTCCCATTATTTTCAGCTCGAGGTTTTGTTATAAATTACGTTTCTATAGATTAATGAAACAAGGTTTTTACCATAATTAGATTAAAACACCAAGCATAATGGGTTGGTGATTATAGTTTTGTCAATGTTAGGAAAAGTTAAGAATAAAATTAAAACTTATCTTAATTATACCAAAAATATTGATTAATAACATATGCGTATATTGAAAGAATAATTCAACTTTACAAAATTTCATGTTTATGGGTTTTTTTTTGTCAATTCAGTTTTTTAAAAATTAGTTTAACATATATATTAATGTATATATGCAGATAAATTTATTTAATATAGGTATGTACGTACAATGACCTACAAAAAAAGTAATAAATAACTCCCTTCTCCCAAATAAAAAAAAATTCGTCTTTGTCTACCAAAAGTCTAGGATACGAGACCGGATTGATATCAAATGATATTCAAAGGTCCTCGACACCCCGTGATTTGTCCTTTTTAATGTTTGATTGTGAAAATGATTTTCACTTAAATTGCATTAATTTTGTTTATTCTAAAATTATTATCCTATTTTTTTATGTCTAAAACGCTTACTTTTAATGCTTGACTATAATTGGGATATTCGAAGAAGTGGTTTCAAGCTACCTGTGGTTTCCTGGTAATGAAAATTATTTGACGATAATCAATTAAATTTAATAACCATATTTTATTTTAATTTTAAAGCAAATACTGCAAATACTGGTGGTTAAGTACGCGTTTTCAATAGACAAACAATGAGAGTTGGAATTAAATACGCAGATGCGTGATTTACGATTTTTTAAAAATTTATCTTTAACCATACGCGCGGGGATATTTTACGCGATTAAAAGCATACAGCAAAATCAATATTAACTTCCCCCACGCGTAAATAATCACTTATATTTTCATTTTCAATTGTTTTTGTCAGTGGTGACATAACCGAAAAAAGGTGTTCGTTGCGCCGTATTAAAATATATTGCATATGCTACATGATTTCATATTCTTCCCTTAAAAAACGTAACAACCAACTGAACTTTAAATTCATTCTTTTATTATAGCATACCTGTTGTTGCACACAAAACCATAATGATAGCTATGTATAAAAATACCTTCGACTTTTTGTTATCATCAATAAATTTTAAAATTTTAAATCGAAAGCAAGAAGGGTCTATGCATTCCTGTAATTTTAAATTATTTTTTATCTTTTTCCTTATGTACAACTATTTATCTTTTTCCTTATGTACAACTATTTGCGTATATTTAATCTCCATAGTTCTCTCTAAATGCTTCGTGTTGACAGTACCGAACGGAAGTGATGTTATCCGTGCTATCTGCTATGTCCTCGTTGGATTGAAATGAACTAAATTCAGAGTTCATTTCATGTTCTGTATTACGTGTCCTGTGACGGCTACGATTTCTAGCAGTCATGGTTATTGCGACCAGCGTAAAAACAAATAGAACGGAACTCCCAGCGATGATGATAATCAATTGTTTCTCTTTAAGCCAATTTTGTTCATTAGGTTTGATTTCACCATCCATTTTAGTAGTATACATCTGGTGTTCTGTCATTAAAAAAAACAAAATCATAACTTCATCTAGATGTTCTATGAAACGATGTTCTAAGCACAAAGATGAATATCGGAGATATTCTTATATCCTTGAGTACCAAAATTGCATCATCACAAGCCAAAATCTTTGAATGATACATTGAATGACCAAAATCATTGTGTGACTATTTTAACTCATTGGACTGTCATAAAGCTTGATCGTCAACGTGAATTAGTTATATACATGTATCAAACCTACTAAACATAATTTTTTCCCCTAGACACTTTATGACATACATGGTATTAAATAATTAAGGGTATTTTGTTGGTTATGGTATTAAATTTTTGGGGGGTATTTTGTTGGTTTAGTTCTAGGACGAGTGAATATAAGAAAAAACGTTGTTGTTTTTTACAATCTAAAAGATATATTTTTTTAATTTAGATGAATATTTTGATTTAAAAAAACATAAACAAAAAGTAATTAAATGTCCTCTTACAACAGTCATGAATGACTTTTTCAAAATAATTGATGCATTTGAATTAGTCTCGTTCATTTTTCAACAAATTTACACCTATGATAAGATAATTTTTTATATTTCTCTTAATCTGCAGCATATCAATCAATGAAAAGCATAAACCGCGCAAGACACTAATGACAATGGCAAATTTATATAACTTTATATAAAAGTTAAGAAAATCGAATTCTAAATCACTGTACATTGAAACAAGGCTGCAATTTAATAAGGGTACATTAAGAATGAACTAAAAATGGGCGTACAAACTTATTTTTAAAAAATGGAGAATATGAATACACAACAATAACATCCCAAATATTCAAAATTGCAGTATATCTGCCGCTTGGAATACGCATGTACATGTACATGTACATGTATGCTCTTAAAAATGTTTGTGTGATCCGATATGACCTTGTCACTTGACCTACAAACACTATTCAATATTACTTCAGGCCCTTTGATCAAAGGCACCCAGTTGTTGAAGCATGAGTCAGATTGGACCAAAGAAAGAGAAGATATGCTCTAGACAAGGGTTTTTCGTATAATTCTGCAAAATCCTCCAATTTGACCTGGAAACTTTGTTTAAGATCACTGTACAACCGTTATTCAAAAGTTATGTCTATGTAAAGTATGAGCCAAACAGGTTTAATGGAGAGTATATATGCTCTGAAAAAAATTGCGGGGTCTAATAAGACCTTGACACTTGATCTAATAACTTATTTAAGGTCACTGCACATCCATTGACCATAGCCAATCTGTGAGCGATGTACGATTGGACAAAGAAAAGAGGAAATATTCTTCGGACAAGGATTTGTTCATATAACTCTGCTGTGTCCTTAACCTTAGCCTAGACACATGATTTTAGTTTACTGAACACACTTCACCAAAAAGCACTCTGGGGTAAAGTATGAGCCCGAAAGGGCCAAGGGGAAAGAAGATATGCTCCGGACAAGTAATCTTAGTACTCTTGGACGTAGAGACGGACAGAAGGACAGGCGGACTTAAAGATGGAGGAATGGATAGACTGGTAACTATAGAGGGCCAACAGAGTGGTGTACTGATAATGACAATAAACGTGTGTTAGGTGCACTCGGACTTCACCATATATGCTTTTAAATAATTATTTTAACATTTAATTATTTAAAATGATTAACCACTGTCATATACTACAAAGATACAGTTGTACATGTAGGATATACTTTTTGTCGCACATGATAAGTGTTTACTGATTTTCTGCATTGTATAATAGATTAAAATAATCGCCAGCTTTGTTATCACTCGAACAAATTTAATGTGGTTTCAAAAACTGATAGATTCTTAGTGGATAGTGTAATTATGTTGGTGTATAAAATTGTCTATTATAAAGTCCAACTCTATGAATACACGTTATTAATTGTCATATTCATTTTTGAAATTATGCTTTCTAACTAAATTTCTGTCAAATTTTCTTTGATGTAAATTCGAAGGCAAACATTAATCATTTTTCTACATAGGAATATCATGAAAATTATAATGCAAAAGAACATGGCAATGGATCAGATAGAAAAAAGTTACTGTGGATGTTATTTTCAAACCTTTTAATCGCTAACGGGAAATAGGTTTGATCTTTGCAGAAAATGAACTAAAATCATATCCTGTTGTACAAGGTTGACTTTGTAAAATGGATGGCATGGTGAAATTGAATTCAAGGAAATGGTATTCGTCTAATTCTTTTTTAAATGGATACTATTTACATTCTAACCAATTTAGATACCTGTCATGTTTCCACATCCTTTGATGTGATTACATTTGGAGAGGGTACATTTACACTCGTATTGACACTTTTTTCCAAAGCTTGGATATCTACAGGGTGAAATGCAGTCCAGTCCGAAATAGCCGTCTGCACACACTGGAGCTGAACTTGAAGTCGTCTTCATAGTATTAGAGCCTTGTAAAATAGTCGACGGAACAAATGACTTATTATTTGAATAAACATTCATTTTTTTTTTTATAAAATATGTAATGATGACTCTATTAAAGATCATTATAACGTGCTGTTACAAATCTTATAATCATGAGTATTTTTCAATCTATCTTCTTTATAATGCTGTATTCTTTTTTAAAATTTAATCTTACCTGAAATATTCAGGCATCCAGTAATGTGGTTACAAATTTCCTGAGAGCAGTTACAATGTTTCTGACATTGAACACCAAAGCCAGGATATCTGCAGGCGTTCGTACAAAGTGAACCATAAAACCCCATTGGGCAGTCTAGGAGAAGGGACTTTTAAGTCAATTATTTTCATAATATATGCATAAACTAGATATTATAAATAATTTGAAAAACAAATAGTTTATATGTACACCGTCACAAAATCAAAGTGTAATTAAAAACCTACATTATATATTTTATAATTGGTAGATTTTTTAGTTACATACTTTTATTAAACTGTAAAGAGATCAATCTATCACGTTTTATACATTTGATTATCAGATAAGTACATGTAATTGATAAAAAGTAGATTTTTAATCAGATGTAACCTGCACATCCTGTTATTATGTTGCATATATCCTGAGTACAATTGCACACTCCCTGGCATCGCTCGCCAAAGCTAGGATACACACAGGGTTTTAAACAGTTTGGTCCAAAGAATCCAACCTGACATCCTATTACTATGTAGAATAGGTTTACTACTGTACAAATATCGATTCATTGTTTAAGGAAAAGAATACATTTAAAAAAATTTATTGCAAATAGTCTTACAGTGCCTTCAAATATGTAACATTACTTATGGATTAAAAATTACCATTCATTTCTCGAAAGAGACATATATGCAATATTTTTCAATGCTTAAGTTATATAAAGGTGCCTAAAATCATTTTAAAGTACTTTTATGTCAGACTAGGATCCAACATTTATGTAAATTTCTAACATTACTTTAACCATTCAGTAATCAAACAGCAATATATCACAAATACGTGGGCGTGTATATATATATATATATATATATATATATATATATATATATATATATATATATATATATACCTCGGAGTTAAATTTGAAGGTATTAAAATTGACAGCCGGTCGTGAACAAAACCTCCCAATAGCTTATTTATATAGAAGAATACAAATTTAACTTACCCTGCACAGAACACCTTAATGCAATGTAAAACCACAAATATTTCATCGTGATATTTCATATACCAGTTTCCTTATTGTCGCTGATCATCAATGATTACGTGGTTTTTCGAATTATTTTCCGGATAACACATGGAGTAAGTCGTTCTTTTCTTCTAATATATCTTTTCATATTTTTAGTAAGAAAAGATTGAATAATAACATTGTAATCAAGTCAACTACATAAGCTTGGATATGTAAGCACGGATACTAAAGCTGTATTTCACTTCCTTCCTCTAGAACCATATAAAGGGTAACGGATTCGTTTTAACATTATCAAAAGGAAGTATTTTATGAATGTATTATATAATGTATATTTTCTACGCATGTAGCTAGTAAAACCATTATATATTATATCTTTAAAAATATTGTGTTGCTTTAGATGAATAAATGAATGGATAATTGTAATTAAAATTAAAATCAAAATTAAATAAATATCTTAATGATTATTTCAGTGGTAATATATTTCATTTCTGTGTGGAATTAGATTGATTAGTTCTTTAACTGTGCTCTTTATAGTGTGTATAAACTTAACAAAATAACAGTTATACAAAACCTTGCCATTGTAATGAGTAATAGATTAATAACCAGAGACTTTTGCTTTTGATAGCTTTAAGAGGTGCTTTTTGCTGTTTGGATTATCCCAATTATTTATTGAAACCAATAATAAAGCCATTCGTAATATTACAAAGCACACATGTAGTTGCAAACACCCTAAAGCATGAATATTTTATTCAACAACTTGTGAAACACATGGTTGAGAATAAGATTAATCAAATACTTTTCAAATATTTCTTGTTATCCTGCAAGAAAATTGTAACTTTTTTTATCAAATTTACTTAGCAAACAACGTTCAAAATTGTTAAATCGATATTCTTTCCTTGAATCGTTCAAGACATAAATCACCGTAATATAAATGAATAAGTGAGCAATATGGGAAAGGAAAATCAGAATCAGGCAGAAATATTTAAATTTGATAAATAATATCTTTCGACAGTCCTTTGGATGGATAGAACTAATATCCTAAACTTATAGAGGGTCGTTTTCAGAATGATGTATAAATTAACAATATGAAAATGCACATTTACACATCGTCCTTTTTTAATTACTTTGTTTAGAGGTAAGTATTTCAGAAGAAAAAAGTTCGGTTGTTATTTTTGATTAATGATTTTTTTTACAATAAAAAAAATTACTAAAAACAAGAATACACATAAGGCACTTGTAATTGAACATTAAAATATTAAATCCTTTTGGAATAGATAAAGAAAAGAAAAACAAAACAACCACAAACGAAGGAGAGAAATGAGAGAGTTAAACATCAATTTTTGAAGTTTCCCAATAGAAAAAAATCCCAGATCCGCGCCTGACCTAGTCAAGCTATAACAAGGTATTCGTTAAGCCCACTCTGAATAAGTGTTCGATTTGAAAATTATGAAATAAGATAAAGCAATCATGATTAAGTGGCATTGTTTGTGCGAACTATTCTATGCAATTTACATTGGAGTTTAGATTCAAGATTAACGTTAAATAGGAAATTAAAAACAAAAATCATTCATATCATATCCTTTTTCTCACTATTTCATTACAGAAGTAATTTCTTTTCACTAATACGTGATACTATATTATACATATCTTTATACATACTCTTTTATTTTTGTTGAATACGTTTAGGGACATTGGTTTATATGGCTGAATCTTTTGTCTGACTTGTTTCATATCATTTATTCTTATGTAATCAAAAATTGCTTTTCTTTACTCTATTTGCACGCATCTCATCTTGCGCTTATTTTGTCACCCCGTGTCATATCGCGTGAAAAATTAATAATGGAAC